>NC_064265.1:49637719-50837719 GCF_003254725.2 Canis lupus dingo
CACCCAGGCTGCCTCCTTATTATACTTATTTACTATATGTAGTGAATAATTTTTGAATTCTATGACACCCTTTCATGATTGGGGTCTTGATGTTAATTTTAATAATGTTTTAGAGATTCACAGATTTGTTATTTTTCTGTAAAAATTTCCCCATATCTTGTCATGTTTTAATATACATGGTCTTCAAAATAAGGACATAGTACACAATGCTTCAGGGAATCATTTCATGACCATGTATATTGGGTACTCACAATGTGCTAGTGACGGGGCTATATTCTGAAAATAACTATTTTGTATGGTGCTTTATCATTTAAAAAGTGCTTTCATATATATTATTTAATTCTGTATAAGTTAGGGGCACCTGGGTGGCTCAGCGGTTAAGCACCTGCCTTCAGCTCAGGGCGTGATCCTGGAGTCCTGGGATCGAGGCCCACATGGGCCTCTCTGCATGGAGCCTGCTTCTCCCTCTGCCTGTGTCTCTGCCTCTCTCTCCCTCTGTGTGTCTCTCATGAATAAGTAAATAAAATATAATAATTCTATGTAAGTTAAACACAACCATTCTTTTTTTTTATTTTATTTATTTTATTTATTTTATTTTATTTTTTTTACAACCATTCTTTATATGTGTGTATATCTATATAGCAGCCAGTTAAAGGGCAGCGAGAAATATGAGAATGAATGATAGGAAAATAGACAAAATATGAGTTGGCTAAGAGATGGAGAAAATTGGAGAAAGAGGTAACAAACGTTCAAGGGGGAGGTTTGGAAGTGGAGAAAGCAAGAACATTCAGTGAGATTGGATTACCATCTCAGGGTTTTGTCCCACCCTGAAATTCCCTGAGGTACCCTGACAACAAACCTTCACATTTTTTGCCATCTTTTGAAATGCTAATTAAGTGGTTACCTACCTTTTTTTGCAAGTTGTTTCAGAGAAAGAATTTTACTTCAGGCAACTAATACCACCAATAGGGAAAGAAATCTTAGATAAAATGGGAACAGGTCTGGAACCACAAACTTTGTGAAGTTTTCCTTTTAGGAAAAGCATCTATTCTCGTAACAGGCCCTAAGTGCTTGCTTTTTCTAGTCACCTTAGGTTTGTGGTATCTTGGTTGAACTGAAACTCTGAATGCAAAGGCGATTACTAGGAAGAGGTGGAAATTAAAACCTCAAACTATTGGTTACAAATGAAGCCCTGTGTCTGTATTATTATGAGACCTGTTTTGCCAAAATACTAAATTCATGGAAGTTATGTGAAGATAAGTGATTTTAACCTGGGAAAACAGCTTAAAGTCCTAAGTTTAAAAATTGCGTGGAAAGAGTTCTCTCATTACTTGTCCAAACCAGAAAGCATCTGCATTTCAAAACCTGGAGGACTTCATTTTCTTTACCCCACTGCAATCTCTTTTTTGAGTTACCATGTTTCATTCTTACATTTTTAATTTTTATTTTTTTTAAGGATTTTATTTATTTATCCATGAGAGACAGAGAGAGAGAGAGAGAGAGAGAGAGAGAGAGAGAGAGACAGGCAGAGGGAGAAGCAGGCTCCATGCAGGGAGCCCGACGTGGGACTCGATCCCGGGTCCCCAGGATCAGGCCCTGGGCTGAAGCCAGGCACTAAACCGCGGAGCCACCCAGGCTGCCCCATTTTTTAATTTTATTTTTATTTATTTTTATTTTTCCCATTTTTTATTTCTAATACACAAACACTTCAACAGCAATATTATTCACCATGGCCAAAAGGGGGCGGCCCCCCAGATGTCCATGGACAGATGAATGTGTAAGTAAAATGTGCTATATACCCACATGTACACACAACAGAATATTGTTCAGCCTTCAAAAGGAAGGAAATTCTGTCTCTGGTTACAACATGGATGAAACTTGAAAACATGCTAAGTGAAAAAAAAACAGTTACAAAAGACAAATGCTGTAGAGTTTCACTTATACGAGATAAAGTTGTCACATTCATAGAAACAGAAAGTGGACTCGTGGCCACCGGGCCTGGGAGGAGGGGGCAATGGGGGATTGTTCGTTAGGTAGAGTGTCAGTGTTACAAGATGAAATAAGATCTGCTGCACACGGGGTGCCTGGGTGGCTCGGCGGTTGAGGGTCAGCCTTTGGCTCAGGGCCTAACCTGGGATCGAGTCCCGCATAGGGCTCCCTTCGGGGAGCCTGCTTCTCTCCCTGCCTGTGTCTCTGCCTCTCTGTGTCTCTCAGGAATAAATAAAATCTTAAAAAAAAAAAAAAAGTCTGTTGCACACAGTGTGGATATACTGAAAAATGGCTAAGATGATAAATTTTCCATCACATGTTTTATCACAATTAAATATATTATATAAATACCCAGTGGATTTGTACTATGAATTTTGTAAAGGATAACCAATTTAAAAAATCCATCAAAATTATAGCCCTACAGACAGATGGAAGAAACAGTGGTAATAGGGTCATTATACTACTTTACTATTACCTGGTGATACTTGTGGCTTTAAAGATCATTTGGCAAAGTGTATTTTGTTGTTGGGTTTTTTTTTTTTTTTTTGGCAAAGTGTATTTTGAATACTTAATAAACATTAAAAAGGCTAGAGCCAGTTGGCCTGATTTGAATCTCAGTTCTCTGGTTTACTGGCTGTATAACCTTAATTTCTGTTTTCTCAATCATGAAAAGATGACAAAGGGATAATAATAGTACTCATATCACAGATCATTACATTAGGGGCGCCTGGGTGACTCCGTTGGCATCTGCCTTCGGCTCAGGTCGTGATCCCAGGGTCCTAGGATCCAGCCTGCATGGGGCTCCCTGCTCAGCCTGGGAGCCTACTTCTCCCTCTGGCCCTCCCCTTGCTCATGCTCTCTCTCTCTCTTGCTCTCTCTCAAATAAAGAACATCTTTTAAAAAAAAGACTGTTGTATTAAATGTGCTCATATATGTAAAAAATTTACAATAGTGCCTTGGCACATGATGTGCTCTACAGGATTTACCACTATTACTACCACCACTACAACCATTATTATCAATAAGGGATTTTTCTGGGATCCCTGGGTGGCGCAGCAGTTTGGCGCCTGCCTTTGGCCCAGGGCGCAATCCTAGAGACCCGGGATCGGATCCCACGTCGGGCTCCCGGTGCATGGAGCCTGCTTCTCCCTCTGCCTGTGTCTCTGCCTCATCCTCTTTCTCTCTCTGTGAGTATCACAAATAAATAAAAATTAAAAAAAATTTTTTTAAGGGGTTTTTCTATCACCAGTTTTAGAAACTTTTCAAAGGCAAACACTAAAAGTTGTACCCCTTCTTTCTCCTAGATGTGGAAATGGATGAATGTGGGGATGGATGGAACTCGATGAGTCAGTTCTTCCTAGCAGGATGTCAATTTAACTTCTCCTCTAAGAAGAGGCTAAAAAAATAAAAATAAATAAATAAATAAATAAGAAGAGGCTAAAATTTTGGACACCTGGGTGGCTCAGTGGTTGAGTATCTGCCTTTGGCTCAGGGTGTGATCCCAGGGTCCTGGGATTGAGTCTCCTATTGGGATCCCTGCAGGGAGCCTGCTTCTTCCCCTATCTCTTTGTGTCTCTCATGAATAGATAAATAAAAAAAAATTTTTTTTTAAAAAGGGGGGACTAAAATTTGAAAGCATAATTGGGACAGAAGGCATAAAGGGATAATAAATAAAAATATAATAATGACAATATTCAATGATCTGCTTTAATAAAACATGATTTTAAAAAATACGAATGTATCATATGTGGGTGGTTATTTTTATCATATTATTATTCCTTTATGAAAGGATTAACTGCAAGATTTTAAAAAGATTTTTATGTATTTGAGAGAGAGAGTGCACAAGCAGGGGTGGGTGAGGGACGGGGGTGGGGGGGGGAAGCTGACTCCCTGCTGAGCAGGGAAGCCACCCTAGGGCTTGACTTATAGTACTGTTGCCATAACAGTACAAGCTCCCATATGCCCTTCACTTACAGATGGCCTTCAAGTTTTGCCAATTATCCCATAATATCCTTTATAGCATGAGGAATTCAATCCAAGAGCATGGATTTTCTCAGCGGTCATGTCTACTCTCCTTCAATCTAGAAGAGTTCCTAAGCCCTTCGTGACCTTCATTTTCTGAGATTACTCTGCGAATTGTGTTTTTCGAGCATTGTACCACACTTCCAGTTCCACATGCCCTTCTAGAATTGTCTCAATCTAGACCAACCTGTGCCTCAGTCCATGAACAGAATATAAAGTAGACCTGTGTAACTTAGGAGGCTAGGTTACAAAGGCCATACAACCTTCTCTCTGGCTCCCTTTCACATACAAACACATACACGCCCTGGGAGTCCTGAGCTGACAAATAGAAAATGAAGAGACCATAGAGAAGTAGAGGTATCAGATATGCAGCCATTCCAACCCTCAACTGTACGAATCTTCCAGATCAGGGGTCATGAGTGCAGGAGCCTTCTCATGATTCTATCTCCCAGCCTTTGAGCCACTCTAGCTGAGACGTAGTGAGCCAGGCTCTGGGCTGCACCAGCTGACAGCTTAGGACTGAGAAGGCCTGTCCCTGTTGAACCTTATCCAAATAGTAGCAAAATAAGCACTGTTGTTTTAAGCCACTAGGTTTTTTAGAGTGTTTGTTACAAACCAATAGATAACTGGAAAAATTGTAAGCCCATTATTATTTTTTAAATTTTTATTTATTTATGATAGTCACACAGAAAGAGAGGCAGAGACACAAGCAGGCTCCATGCACTGGGAGCCCGACATGAGACTCGATCCCAGATCTCCAGGATCGTGCCCTGGGCCAAAGGCAGGCGCCAAACCGCTGCACCACCCAGGGATCCCTGTAGACCTATTATTTTGTGGAATGTTCCTCCATTTGTGCTCCCTTGAGGTTCATTCACAGTTGGGTTATATATTTCAGGCAAGATCACTTAAGTAATTTTGTGCTTGGCTCACTGCATCCATCAGATAACATAGGATGCCAATTTGCTCCACTACTGTTGATGTTAACTTCAATCACCTGAGTAAGGATGTGCTTCCAGGTTTCTTCACAATAAAGTTACTCTTTCTTCATGTATAATTATTTTGTAGAGAGATAATTTGAGACAATGTAAATAACACCTGTTATCCAACCATTTTCCATCCATAAGTCTTGCTATCCATTTATGTTTCTTGCCTGAATTCATTATTTCTATGAGAGCTGCAAAGTGATGATTTTATAATTTAACTGTTCCTTTGACTTTTATTAGTTGGCATTATAAGGAAGGGTTTTCTATTTAGTCATTTATTTATATCATCATAGGCTGATGGCCCCTAATTTAATCAATTGATGTAATTTGTTTGCCGTCATTTTTATTTTGATATATTGTCCCAGATTCAGCTGGTAAAGGTCCTTTTAAAACTTCTGTGTCCTTCTGACATGTCTCCATTATTCTCTGAATACTTCCTTACTTCCTGGCCCCAAAAGGTGTTCCTGGTTATCCCGTCCCTCCTTTGCTCCTGAAATCAGCCTTTTCTCCAAGAAGACTTGTTCCTCTTGTTGAAGAATAGTATTTAGAAAGTTGGTGGCTTGTTTTGCTCATTGCTACTGGGATCATAGTGCTTCCAGGGTTTTTCTGTGGACAGAGACAAGTAAATACATTGAGGGTGGTGAGTACTAATGAAAAGGAAAGGAATGTGGGAGCACAAAAAAGGAAGAGATATCTAACCCAAGGCTTCAGAGTTTTGGGGAGGGGAACAGAAATATTCTAGGCAGAAGATATTTTTGTGCAGAAAGTCTGAGTCGAGAGAACATGTCATGTTTAAGGAACTAAAGTAGTTTAATATGGCTAGAGTAGAGTGAGGGAGCAGTGGTAAGAGAGCAGGATACAACATAAAGAGGGGCTTGCCAAATCTTGAGACAAAGACCCAATGAGAAATGCTAGAAATTTTAAGTTTGTCCTGAGAGCAATGGAGAATTATTAAGATTCCAAGCAAGGGATATAGGATCAAAAAATATTTTAGAACAGCTGCCTTCAATTAAAAAAATTCACATACCTTCCTAAAAGGATTTTGAAATACTATGTACTTCCACATTTTCAGTCAGCATCTAATAATTTTTATAAGTTTAAAAGTTAATTTTTTAAATAGGAGGTTTAAAATAGTTTACATTTTTAAAAAGATTTTATTTATTCACGAGAGACACAGAGAGAGGCAGAGACACAGGCAGAGGGAGGAGCAGGCTCCATGCAGGGAGCCCGATGTGGGACTTGATCCCGGGTCTCCAGGATCACACCCTGGACTAAAGATGGCACTAAACCACTGAGCCACCCTGGCTGCCCAAGATTTTACATTTTGAAAGATAAAATGGCCTTGGATTATACCTGAAATAAGTATTTTATGATATGATACTCACCAAATCTTTTTTTTTTTTTTTTTAAAGATTTTATTTATTTATTCATGATAGTCACAGAGAGAGAGAGAGAGAGAGAGAGAGAGAGAGAGGCAGAGACACAGGCAGAGGGAGAAGCGGGCTCCATGCAGGGAGCCCGATGTGGGATTCGATCCCGGGTCTCCAGGATCGCGCCCTGGGCCAAAGGCAGGCGCCAAACCGCTGCGCCACCCAGGGATCCCCGATACTCACCAAATCTTAAAAGTCATGTAAAATTTCCATCTATGGATTTTTATCAAATGTCATCTAAAAATTCTGTTGGTCTCAGGAACCACGAGATTACATTTATAAGAACTAACATCACTAGTCTATGTTGCCTAAGTTGTTCTGAATTCAGGGCAATTTTCACCCTTAACAAAACTATATGAGACAGGCAAAGGACTTACAGGCTTAAGATGCTTCAACTACTTGTTAGAAAAGGTTTCCAGATTTCTGCTTTTGCCAAAGATGGAGTAACAGGAACTGGATTTATCCTCCTGCTGAAACAACAACAAAAAGTCAGACAAAATATAGGAAAAAATGGTTTTGAACTATTAGATATCAAACATTAAAGGACAGTGACTTCTGGGAAACAAGAAACAAAAGAGACTAGCCCTTTGATTGCCTTGGCTTCCTGCCTTTAGAATCTCTAAATTATAGATATAAACTTAACTGTATTAATAATCACATTAAATGTAAATGGTCTAAATACTCCAAATAAAAGAAATTGGCAGATTAGACAAAAAGCAAAACCCAATTATTTACTGCCTATAAAAAAAAAAACACTTTAAACATAAATATAGAAACAGATTAAAGAACTGCAGAAGATATACCATACCAACAACCAGTCAGGAAAGCAGGCATGCTATTTTATTTTTATTATTTCTTTTTTTTTTTCAAAGATTTTATTTATTTATTCATGAGAGACACAGAGGCAGAGACACAGGCAGAGGGAGGAGCGGGCTCTCTACAGGGAGCTGGATGCAGGACTCTATCCCGGGACTCCGGGATCACGCCGATCCGTGGGCCAAAGGCAGACGTTCAATCATTGAGCCCCCACAGGGGTCCCTTATTATTATTCTTTTTAAAGTAACTTCTGGGCCAATGTAACACATGAACTCCTGACCCTAGGTAAAGAATCACATGCTCTACCAACTGAGCCAGCAGGCACTCCAAGCATGCTATTTTAATATTGGACAAATGTCAGAGTAAAAAGAATTACCAGGGATACAGAATGTTATTTCATATTGATAAAGTGATCAATACAATTATTATTTTTTTTAGGATTTTTAAATTTATTTATTCATAGAGACACACACACACACACACAGAGAGGCAGAGACCGAAGCAGGCTCCATGAAGGGAGCCCGATGTGGGACTCGACCCAGGGTCTCCAGGATCACATCCTAGGCTGCAGGCAGCACTAAACCGCTGCACCACCAGGGCTGCCAGATCAATAACAATTCTAAACATTAATGACCTAGTAACAGAGTTTCAAAATACATGAAGCAAAAACTGATAGAACTATAAGAAGTTGATAAACTCACAATTCTAGTTAGAGATTTTAGAACCCCTTTCTCAATAACTGATAGAATAAATGAACAGAAAATCTTCAAGAATATGTGTCTTGATCAATATTATCAACCAACTGGACCTATTTACCATTCCACATAATAGCAGAATACATATCCTTTTCAAGTACACACAGAACATTTACCAATAGAGAGTATATTCTAAGCCATAAAGCAGACCCAGTACATTTAAAAGGATTCAAATCATACAAAATGTATTCTCTGATCACAATGGAATTAACTTAGAAACCAATAACAGAAAGAGCTCCAAAAAATCCTCAAATATTTGGAAATGGAATAATATGCTTTTAGAAAACCATGGGTCAAAGAAGAAATCAAAAAAAGAAACTGAACCCTGTTTAGAACCAAATGGAAATGAATATTTGATATATCTGAGTTTGTGGGATATCAGTAAAGCAGTTCTCAAGGGGAAATTTATAGAGCTAAATACCTATATTAGAAAAGAAGAAAGATCTCAAACTGATGATCTCAGATTCCGGTTTTAAAAAACTTGAAAAAGAGCAAACTAAACACAAAGTAAGAAGAAGAAAGGAAATAATAACGATTAAAGTGAAAATCAACGAAGTAGAAAGCAGAAAAACAATACGTAAAACTAAAAGCTGCTCTTTCAGAGGGTCAATAAAATTGGTAAACTTCTATCTAGCCAGACTGTTGAAGAAAAACAGAAAACAAAATCACCAACAGGAATGAGAAATTTGATATCATCATAGAGTCTAGACACTAAAAGAATAAAAAGAGAATATTATGAATAACACTTTGCCTATGAATTTGACAACTTAGACAAAACTGACAAATTCTTTGAAAGACACAAATTGCCAAAGCTCAGTCAAGGAAAAAATAGATAACCTGAAGAGCCCTATATCTTTTTTAAAATTTATTTTGGAGTTAAAAACCTTACTACAAAGAAAACTTTAGGCTCAGATGGCCTCATTGGTGAATTCTACGAGACATTTAAGAAAGAAATAAAACTGAGGCATCTGGGTGGCTCAGTCAGTTTGGCACCTGCCTTCAGCTCAGGTCATGATTCCTGGGTCCTGGGATAGAGCCCCATATTGGGCTCCCTGCACGGCAGGGAGGCTGCTTCTCCCTCTGCCTCTGCCTGCTGCTCCTCCTGCTTGTACTCTCTCAATCTGTGTCAAATAAATAAGTAAAGTCTTAAAAAAAAAAAGAATAAAAGCAATTCTATCATACCAACTCTTCTGGAAATAATTCTACACAAAATTTGTCTCTGAGGTCAGCATTACCCTGATACCAAATCTAGTTAAAGACACTACAAGAAAATGGCAAGCGAATATTCCTCATTAAGATAGATGCAGACATTTGAAGGCAAGATTTAGAAAATCAAGTTCAATACATAAAAAGGAAAATATATCGGGGTGCCTGGGTAGCTCAGTTGGTTGCGCATCTGACTCTCGGTTTTGGCTCAGGTCTTGATCTCTGGGCTGTGAGATGGAGCCCCGTGTTGGGCTACACACTCAGCAGGGAGTCGGTTTGAGTATTCTCTCCAAACCTGCATGCTCTCTCTTTCAAATAAATACATCTTAAAAAAAAAAAAAAAAAAAGGAAAATATATCATGATTAAGCTTATCCGGAGAATGTAGGGCTGGTTTGACATTTAAAAATCAACCAATCGGGGAGTCCTTGGTGACTCAGGGGAGGTCCCTAGGTGGCTTAGCGGTTCCTGCCTTAGGCCCAGGGCTGATCCTGGAGTCCCTAGATCGAATCCCGTGTCTGGCTCCCTGCATGGAGCCTGCTTCTCCGTCTGCCTGTGTCTCTGCCCTGCCCTCCCTTTCTCTCTCTCTCTCTCTCTCTCTCTCTCTCTCTCTCATGAATAAATAAATAAAATCTTAAAAAAAATAAAAATCAATGTAACTTGCAACATTAACAAACTGGAAAAAGCAAAGTCATATAATAATCAAAAGACAGAAAAAGCACTTGGCAACATTCATTCCTCATCAAAACAGGAAGGAATAGAGGGGAACTGTCTCAACTTGATAAAGGGAATCTATGAAAAACCCACATGGTATGTATGTATTATGTTTTCCCTCTAATATCATGGTTCTAGTGATATTGGACTCAGAAATTTGGGAAGTTTTGTTTTGGACTTCTTGAGTTTGGGATCCAACATGCCATCTAACATCTAACTGGGGATTTGCAGAGCAGTATGGATCTGGAGCTCAAAAGAGAGAGCTGTCATAGAGTCTATTGAAGGATATTTTAAAACTACTTAAGAAAAAAAACAACCTAGTTTTTATTTTTTAAGCAAGTCCTGCAAGGAAACATAGGTGAAGAGTAAGATGGGAAGAGGATAGGGAATGGAAATATTGAAGAAAAGCAATACTTAAGCCTCCACCTGGAGGATATAGAAAGAGGAACAAGAAAAGATGACTTAGTGTCAACTATCATCATCATCAAAAAAAAAAAAAAAAGACCAAGAACAATCTTATAGTAGTGAAAGGACACCTCTTTGATATGCTGTAAGAGAAATCCAGTTTCAAGAAAGAGGGAAGGGTCAACAGAGTCAAAAGTTGGAGAAGGGTTTTAGATATAAGGACGTTCTGGTTGTTGGGGATATGCTTAGCCATAAATACAGGTGACCACTAGAATATATTTAAAATAGGCATTATCTGGTATAGATGGGCTTTGGCCAATCCTTAACGCGGGCACATCTCATTCCATTCCTTTGCACTCTGGGTGGATAGTGATGCAAGCTGAGGCTCTCCTATTGGTTACTGCATTGTTCTCCCGATTGCTCATAGAGACCTACCAAGAGAGCACAGTATCCATGGCCTTAGAAACCTCAAGTATCCATTTCTCAGCTCAAAAAAGGGTAAGTGAAATACTTTCGTTGACCGGGAGGCCCGCTAGGATTTGGGGCCTTTGTTCCTGACAGTAAGAACTGTCTATCCTTTCCCCCATCAGGTACCTGCCACCTCCTGCTCCGAGAGGCCGACTGAGCCTCGATTACTTTATTAGCGAAAAGGTGAATAAGAACACAAGTCCTGCCTCACTACTTCCGCGAAATAGCTTAGAATAAAATGAATTTTTTTAAAAAGCCCGAGTCGTCTTACTCCGGCTCCTTGATACCTGGGGCCTGACACACAGCGTGGGCTCCGCAAAGGGCTGCATCGTAGTAATTGAATATTTGTTAAAAGGCTTCTTTAATCTGGAAGCCGTGCCAAGTGTCATTCATTCCCCCAACCCTCATTTAGGTTCCCAGGCGGCCAAATTTATTTATTGATTTATTTTATTTCATTTTATTTATTTTATTTTGTTTTTTATTATTAATTTTTTTTCCAGGCGGCCAAATTTGATCTCTCATCTTGGCGGTCGCCAAAGAGTAGCTGGGGGGACTGCAGCGCATCTAAATAAAAACGCTGGGTGCTGTGCAAGCAGAGCCTCGGCCCAGTGCCCCGGCCCAGCGCCCCACCAGACTGCGGCGCCCAGACCCCCTTCTCGTGCACATCCCGCCCCCGCCGTAGAACTTTTGCAGAGAGACGCGATCACTTCGACGTCACATCTCACTTCGACGTCCCTCGAGGTGTCACGATGAAACTCTCCGCAGCAGCCTTGGCCGACCCCACGCCCCTCCACCTGGGAGGAGGCCCCGCTCCCCGGAGGCTTCCCTCTCGGCTCGCTCAGCCTCTCCCCGGGGTCCAGAGCGGCGATCAGCCCCGCCCCCGCCTGCTCCCCGAGGCTCCGGCCGTCCTCAGAGGGGGAGCCCTTGCGGCGGAGGAGGGGCCGGCCGCCCGGTGCGGGGGCGGGACGGGAGCGGGGCTGTGAGTCGCGGGCTCCTCCCCTCGGGGGCGGGGCCTGGCCTGTGGGGGCGGGGCCAAGGCCGCGTGGGGGCGGGCCAGAGGCGGTGGGGGCGGGGCCTGGCCTGCGGGGACGCAGCCAGGGCCATGCGGGGGGCGGGCTCGGCCGGCGAAGGCGGGGCCGTGCCGTGAGGGGGCGTGGCCTTCCATGCGGGGGCGTGGCCTATCGTGCAGGGGGCGGGGCCGGGCGCCGCAGGCCCTTCCTCCCGCGGGCGGGCAGGCCCGAGCGACCGCAGCTTGTCTTCCAGGAGGCGGACCTCGGCGGCGGGAAGGGGCCCGGGGGGCGGGGCCTGCCGTGCGGGGGCGTGGCCTATCGCGCGGGGGGCGGGGCCGGGCGCCGCAGGCCTTTCCTCCCGCGGGCGGGCAGGCCCGAGCGGCCGCGGCTCGTCTTCCCGGAGGCGGACTGGGCGGCGGGAAGGGGCCCGGGGCGGGGCCGGGCGTGCAGGGCCCCTCCCCGGAGGCGGGCTCGCTTGGCGGCGGCGGCCCGCGGTGTCCGCGGTCTGGCTGCGGAGCCCGACGCGCTGTGGCTCCGCCCCGTGGCCGGCCGGGGCGGAAGCGGGAGGCGGGGGCGGGGGCGGCGTGCGCGCTGCTGGCCTCGTCTCCCGCGGCGCTGGGGCCCGCGCTCCGCGGCGGCTGCTGGATCCGGCTCCTCGCGGCGCCCGCCGCTCCCGCACAGGCCTCGCCCCCGCGCCCCGGCCCGCGGCGCCCGCGCCCCGGCCCCCCGGCCCCCCGGCCCGGCCCCGATGGCTCTGTGCAACGGAGACTCCAAGGTCAGTGTGTGGCGCCGAAGCCCCGCGCCCTCCCCCAGCCCGTCCGCGCGGCCCCGCGAGCCCCGGTCGGGGCCTGGGGCAGGTGCTTTGTTGATCGTCGCCGGCCGCTCGGGGTTGCTGCGGCCGCCGGCCCCGGCGTCGGGAGGGCGTCAGCTCCCCGCGGCCGCCTCGCCGGCCCTCGCCGGCCCGCGCCTCCCCCGCCCGGAGCCCGGGAGCGCGGAGCCCGGGAGCGCGGCCGGAGGGCGGCGGGCGGCGGGCGGCGGGCGGCGGGCGGCGGGCGGCGTGTGCGCCTGGGGCCCCCTCGGGAGGCTGGCGGCCTTTGTGGACGGCCCGCGCCCGCGCCCGCGCCCGCGGGGCAGCGCCCGCCCCGGTCTGCCCGCCTCCCGGTTTCCCGCCTGCCCTCGGCCAGGCCCTCCGCGTCCCCGGCCGCCGGCCTCGGGGTGCTCGGCGGCGAGGCCGCGTGACTGCACCCCCCGCCCCGGGGGCCGCGCGGGTCAGTTCCCGGGGGCCCGGCTCGCCCGCGCCGCCGCCCTCCCCCTCGGCCTCCCAGGCCGTGCATCCCCCCCTGCCCCCGTGCATTCCTCTCCTCCCCCCGTGCATCCCCTCGTGGATCCCCCTCCCGCCCTCCGTGCATCCCACCCCCGGCCCCCGTGCTTCCTCCCGGTGCATCTTCCCCGGCTCCCGTGGATCCCCCCAGCCCCTGTGCATTCCCCTCCTCCCCACGTGCATCCCCCTCCCCTCCGTGCAACCCCCTCCCCCCATGCAATCCCCCCGGTCCCCGTGCATCCCCCCCCCCCGGCCCCCGTGCATCCCCCCCTGGGCCCCGTGCATGCCCCGTCCCCGCGCCGCCGCCGAGGCCCGGGGAAGTGGGGGGCCCCGGGCTGCTGGGAAAGTCGCTCATTGCCGCGGGCGCTCCGGAGCGCCCCGCGTCCCCTCCCCGACCCCCCCCCCCGACCCTCTCCTGGAGTCTCTCAATGCTGCACCTTCGCTTTCACTTCCGTTTTTCAAATTTTCGTTGGCTCGGAGTTTCCAGACCGTCCCAGCGCGGAGGTGCGCGGGGTCGCCGGGACCCAGGAGCGGGCGCGGGCCTCCCGGGCGCTGTCCCGGGCCTGGTCTCGGGAGGGGCCGCCCTGAGTCGCGTCCAGGTGTGCGGAGTTGGAAAAGTCAGGTGGGAACCGGCGCCCTGAGGTCCTGGGGCCCTGGTTGAGGCGCGGCCCTTTCCCCGCTGGGCGGTCGGCGGGCGCCCCTCCTGCCCCCGCTTGTGGTGCCCCCTAAGCCTTCCCCAGCTGTCGGCTGGACAACTGAGAAAAGGCGGTAGCAGCGATCGGGCTCTTTTTAAACCGAGAAAACTGAAGTTTGGGCTTCGTGAAGCTCCCTTCTCAGGGCCATAAAGGGGGGTGAGGACACCCGAGCTTGCAGCTTCTGACCCCAGGAGCAGTGTCCACCTCCTTGTGCGGCTCTTTCCTGTACGCGAGCTCGCTTGCAAAAGCACTTTTCTCCCTTTTGAGACCTACAAACTTCTCTCCGTGCTGGTAGAGGAAATGACTGTACTCCTAGGAGGTCTCAAACCTAATTTACAGGCTTTGAAAAATATGAAGTGAGTGATTCGAGAAAGGGTATTTTCACCGAATTAACCGGCAGCAGAAAGTTCAAGGCTCAGTTTCCAAATTTATTTGTCTCAGGAGTATGGAGCATAAAGTTTTTTTTTTTTTCCTAGTTGATATTTTTGTCTGTTTTGTTTAACCTGCGTTGAGCCTTGATCAGTTTGATATATTTGAGCCTCAAGAGAATTGCTGATTAATTTTATTTCAAGGTCCTTGATGTTTTATAGCTACTCAAGCATGTGTATTTTTTTTTTTTTGAATAACAATTAGATGTGAACTGAATTGGAAGCACCTTCAGGAGGAGTCATCAGGGAAGTAACCTATTTCATCAAATCTATTATTATTTAATGTCCTTAATATTAAACCATGATATGTCATTGATCCTAAGAAACATTTCCGGTAAAGAGATGGGTAAACATGGGATAACGTGCATAATAAAGTAGGTGAAATGAGATACTTCTGAGAAGTCCATCTGGAAATCTGAGTAGGCATCTCTTTTCCATAGTTTACCACCGAACCACCCTTCCCTCTGGAGTGAAGTACACGCACTGTTCCCAAGCTCACTATGTGCATCAGTTGTGGCTCTGACACTTGTGTGTAAATCCTGGTTCATAAATTAAAGCGGAAGGAAAGAGCTGATTTTGATCCCTATTCTGGTACATTCAGTTTGTATCAGGATTTTCTAAAATGACATTTCTGCATGATAGAAATTAGGAAGAGACCTAATCTATAAAAGCATTTGGGCTAATTGATTAACTATCCAAAGCAGAGGTTATTGTTTGCTAAGTTAAGTTGATATAATGTTTTTAAGAAGTTAAGATCTTATTTATTTTATTTTTTTTAAATATGGAACGCTTCATGAATTTGCGCGTCATCCTTGCGCAGGGGCCATGCTAATCTTCTCTGTATCGTTCCAATTTTAGTATATGTGCTGCCGAAGTGAACTTGGTTAAGATCTTATTTAATGGTTTATTTAAAAACTTTTTTACAGCTACTTAATGTTGTTATAAATACCATATAGGTCAAATATTAGACACAGTAACTACTTTCTGTTTTATTAGAGCAGGATTATCAGAATAGTGTTCTTTGGGCTACTGGTCAACTCCCACTTTTTGGCCTTATCCAAGCCTCAGACTCTTGGTTGGAGAAGTAGGACTTGCTCCATCACCTTTACTGAGATGTTGACTAGGGTAAATCATACTTGGATTAGAGATGTTTTATAAGTTGATTACATGTGATATAGAATCTTTAATGACTTGTGTTAAACTTTTTTTTTTCTTGTATTAAACTTTTAAAGTTGGCATTTTTTACACTTAAGTTTTTGAATCCAATTGAAAGATTACGAGATTTTTTTTTAGCCTGGGATGCATAGAGTATTAAACAGCTGTACTTTTATGGTAACCCCATAGAATATATTTTTAAAGATCAAAGACGATTTTTTTTTGCTTCATATTAATATTAGTATATTCATCTAGGGGTTCACTCAGTGAAGCACCTGACTTTTGATTTCTGCTCAAGTCATTCAGAATTTCAGGGGTGTGAGCCCTGCATCAGGTTCTACCCTGGGCCTGGAACCTCCTTCAGATTCTCTCTCTCTGCATATTGCTACTGATTAAGTGGCTCTGGTGTCTCAGAAAGATAGTGCCTTAAGATGTGATATTAATATAAATCAGAGTTCATGAATACAAGAAAAAAAATCTCTCCTTCTTCCCTTCCCCTCTTTAAAAAAAAAAATCTTCATCTAGAATGTAAAAGCTGTTACAGACAAAAGGAATAGTTTTTATGGTTTCCTGTTCTTAAAAGATTTTGAAATTCCTCCAGGAACCTCAGATAGCCTTGTCTTTAGCTGGTCCAACTTGTTACTTAAGGAAGATAATTGTTTTTTAAGTATTTTTTTTTAAATGTAGGCTTGTTCTGTGCCTATTCAAATGTATTTTTTTTTTTAAAAGATTTTATTTATTTATTCATGAGAGACAGAGAGAGAGAGAGAAAGAGGCAGAGACTCAGGCAGAAGGAGAAGCAGGCTCCATGCAGGGAGCCTGACATGGGACTTGATCCCAGGTCTCCAGGATCAGGCCCTGGGCTGAAGGCGGCACTAAACTGCTGAGCCACCTGGGCTGCCCTCAAATGTATTTGATACTTTTAAAAAGACTAATCATATTCCAAATGATGCTGTTTAAAGTGATGAATAATTATTTGCTATCCAGAATTACCTCTGTTATGGTGCCTTCTAACCTAAACTCTGTTTAGATGCTCAAAATGAATGAAGTCCTTAGGGATAAAACATAATTCTGAAGCACTTTGTGAATCAGCAGAAGAGTAATCCATTCTTAGAATTTCGAATCTCTGTATAGCATATGTAATTCTGGGTTGTGCTGAATATTTTTTCCTGCTCATTGTGAAGTAGAGCTGTTTCTATATTTGCTTAAGAATCACAGTGGTTTGGGACGCCTGGGTGGCTCAGCGGTTGAGCGTCTGCCTTGGGGCCAGGGCATGACTCTGGGGTCCTGGGATCAAGTCCCGCATCAGGCTCCCTGCATGGAGCCCGCTTCTCTCTCTGCCTGTGTCTCTGCCTCTCTCTCTGTGTGTCTCTTATGAATAAATAAATAACATCTTAAAAAAAAATCACAGTTGTTCAAAAAAATAGCTTTACTATAGTAATAATGTGATATTAGTTGGTTTTCTACTGGTGGACTCTTGCCATGGCTTCAGGTTCATTGTTTTGAGGACCAAGGAGATGGTTTACATAATTATGTCTGTACATTCCCTAATACAGTACATCATAATGCGATGGGAGTAAGATGTTTGGTTATAGTAGTGTGACCATATATTCGTTGTCTAAACTGGGGCACTTGAACATAAAAGGAGTTGCTAAAAATAAATTTGTAATTGCTGTAAAATAAAATATTACCAGACAAAATAAGTAGTTGTGAATTTATACAATATAGTAAATAAATGGCAAAATTCCTGTATCAAGAGTTCTCAGATTACTGTCTCTGGACATCGTGCACAGGAACACACAACATTTCTTTCCTGCATATACTTTATAGATACCTTACTCCTGTTTCCCACTGATCCAGCCGATGGTAGCCTAGAGGTTTGGGGCATCTTGCAAGCTGAGCAATGGTTGCGGCACTCAGGACTGGATAGGGTTAGCTACCCCTGGATGCCTGTGTCCAAGATCAGGAAAGGATCTGGAAAAAGAAATGGGATATCAGTGGTTGCCTTTCGGATTGAACCTGAAGTTGGAAGTGAGAACTCTGTTCATTGCACCTGTACTATCCACAGAACTAGACACGACCATGGCAGAAGTAGAAGGATAAAGGGGAAGTGTAACAAACCCATCCTATGGTACTTTACTGCACTGACTCATAAGAATATGTTAAAAAATGAAGAATATGAGATAAATGGGTAAGTGTGGGAATAATAGGTGTAAATTAGGACAGTTCTGGGCAAACTGGGCCATGTGGTCACTCTAGATACAGAGCACATATTGCCCTGAGTTTGGATCTTGATTTCAGCAGTGACATCTACTTAAAATTTGGCTGAAATTCGATTCTAATATATATATATTAGAATAATTATTTCTAAGCTAATAACTGTTGTGTTTATAAAATTCTTAAAAATTAAGTGTCAGATTACTTTTTTTTTTTTAAAGTGAGAGCAGTGTTGAAATCAAAAGGTAAAATAATCTGCTCTAACCTACCAAAACCTTTGCGGGGGATATTTCCCAAACTTCTGTTTTTTTTTTTTTTTTTTTAGTATTTTATTTATTTATTCATGAGAGACAGAGAGAGAGAGGCAGAGACACAGGCAGAGGGAGAGGGAGAAGCAGGCTCCATGCAGGGAGCCTGACGTGGGATCACACCCTGGGCCGAAGGCAGGCGCTAAACCGCTGAGCCACCCAGGGATCCCCATTTGCTCATCTTTGAAAGCGGGTTACTTGTCTTTTTACTGAGTTGTAAGAGTTCTTTATTCTACCGACAAGTTTCTTATCAGAAAGTACACTTTGCAGATATTTTCTGCTATTCTATGGGTTTTTACTTTCTTAATGGTGTCCTCTGATGTATAAAAGCTTATAATTAAAAAAAAACTTATAATTCTGATGAAGTTCAACTATTTTCCTTTGTCACTTGTCTGTCTTTATCTCATCCAAGGAGCATTTTATTGGGGAGGGGGGATTTCAGGTTTTTATTTAAATTCTAGTTGTTAGCATGGAGTGTGATATTAGTTTCAGGAGTAGAATTTAGTGATTTGTCACTTATATATAATACTCAGAGCTCATCACAGCAAGTGCCCTCTAATACCCATCACCCATTTAGCCCATCCTGCTCACCTCCCCTCTAGCAACCCTCAGTTTGTGCTTTATAGTTAAGAGTCTCTTTTACGGTTTGCCTCCTAAGGAGCATTTCCTAATGATCTTGAATCTTCTGTAATTGCCTTTACTTTCTTCTCAAAGCTTTATAGCTTTAGCACTTATATTTAGGTCTTTGATCCATTTTGTTGAGAGACCCTAAGTTACACTTTGGTGGAACATTTTCATATTGTTGCATTATTGTCATGAACTGTGAGAGATGTCCCCCCCCCCAACTCTGACATCTGATTGGGTAAAATGAAGTACCAGACTTCCAGCTTTAGGCTGCAGAGATAACTTTTTAAAAGGTAATTAAAGGTGATTAGGAATAAAAGTGTAAACTTTTAATGGGTGGTTAATTGGATGCTTAACCCACTTAAGCGGATTTAACCTGATGGAGCGGCTCTTAGGCCTGGTTTTTTTTTTTTTTCTTTTAAGATTTTTAAAAAAATTTTTATTTATTTTTGACAGTCACACAGAGAGAGAGAGAGAGGCAGAGAGAGAAGCAGGCTCCATGCACCGGGAGCCCGATGTGGGATTCGATCTCGGGTCTCCAGGATCGCGCCCTGGGCCAAAGGCAGGCGCCAAACCGCTGCGCCACCCAGGGATCCCCTTAGGCCTGGTTTTGACACTGGCAGCGCTTGGCCGTCTGAGGCCCTGAAGGCCGAGGGCAAACAGTTGCTTATTGCAGGTTTGTTTCAGTTTGTGGAGATGGTTTGAAAAAGGTCACTAATGGGTATTTTGTTTGCTTGTTTTTACTGAGTTTAGCAGAATGTCCATAGCCGAAGTGTCCCAGGTCTTCAAGTGTACGGTGGGGCTTTTGGCAAACGTGTACACCTGTGTTCCTGCGTGTCCCTTGGCTCCTCCAGCAGCAACCACTCTTCCCGTTTCGGTAGCCAGACATTAGTTTTTCTGCTTTTGAACTTTATATGAATGGAACCATACAGTGATTTTTTTTAGGCTTCTTTCACTCAGCATAATGTTTTTTTTTTTTTTTTTTTAAAGATTTATTTATTTATGATAGAGAGAGAGAGAGAGAGAGAGGGAGGCAGAGGGAGAGGCAGGCTCCATGCTGGGAGCCCGATGTGGGACTTGATCCCGGGACTCCAGGATCGTGCCCTGGGTCAAAGGCAGGCACTAAACCGCTGAGCCACCCAGGGATCCCCCAGCATAATGTTTTTGAGATTTATCTATGTTGTTGTATCAGCAGTTCGTTTGTATGGTTGCATTGTATTCCACTGTAGGATACACCAGAATTTGTTTATCCATTTGCATGTTGATGTCCGTGTGGCCTGTTATCCAGTTTTTGTGGACATAGATATTTAATATTCTTGGATAAGTACCAAAGCGTGGAATTGTTGGGTCAGAGGACAGCTCTTTATAGGTTTTGATATTTTCTGTTTTGTACAGTTGAGAATATTTAGGTCATAATAATCTACTCGATGCCTGGAAGAGATAAACATTGGTCAAGTAAAATAAACTTTTAAAATATTGCATCATGACACTTTATCCTTAGGAGTATTTTTAAAAGTACCTTGTTCAGCTGTATTTTAATGGAAATAGGATGTGGTTTGTGGGCAAACAGGCTACTTTTAGATTGGCTTTATAAACATATACCAGTAGAAATGAACAACTTCTTCATTTGATGATAGCAATCTGAATTTTATTTTTTAAATATTTATTTATTTTAAAAGATTTTATTTATTTATTCATGAGAGACAGAGGGAGAAGCAGGCTCCCTGTAGGGAGCCTGCTGTGGGACTCGATCCCAGGACCTTGGGATCATGAGCTGAGCCAAAAGGCAGATGTTCAACCGTTGAGCCACCCAGGTGCCCCAGCAATCTGAATTTTATTTTTATTTTATTTATTTATTTTTAAAGATTTTATTCACTTATTCATGAGAGACACAGGCAGAGGGAGAAGCAGGCTCCATGCAGGGAGCCTGATATAGGACTTGATCCCAGGACCCCGGGATCACGCCCTGAGCCAAAGGCAGACACTCGACGACTGAGCCACCCAGGTGCCCCTATATTTTCAGGTGTTTAATAATATTCTTGTCAGCTTGTCTGTGAGGCATGTTACCCTGGTATGGTCAATTTGTGGTTTACCAGGCCTAGCTCTCCAGAGGTTAATAGTGCCCCTAAGTGGTTCCTCTTTCCTGATGTTTTTCCTTTATTAATTACACCTTGGGAAAAAGATAAGTATGCATTTGTGTTTTAAATTTCCAAAGCTAGGGATCCCTGGGTGGCGCAGCGGTTTGGCGCCTGCCTTTGGCCCAGGGCGCGATCCTGGAGACCCGGGATTGAATCCCACATCAGGTTCCCAGTGCATGGAGCCTGCTTCTCCCTCTGCCTATGTCTCTGCCTCTCTCTCTCTCTCTCTCTCTCTCTCTCTCTCTGTGACTATCATAAATAAAAAAAAAAAAAATTAAAAAAAATAAATTTCCAAAGCTAGAAAATCAGTGTAATGTGTATCTTAAGGACAATGTCACAGAGAACTATATAGCCATTTTGTGTAATTTTGCCCTCTGTTCTTCTGTACTTCGCTATATGTGGCTGGGGAATGCAAAATCCCAGTAGGTTACAGATTTAGAACCTGCCCTGGGACGCCTGGGTGGCTCAGTGGTTGAGCTTCTGCCTTTGGCTCAGGTCATGATCCTGGGGTCCTGGGATCGAGTCCCACATCGGGCTCCCCACAGGGAGCCTGCTTCTCCTTCTGCCGATGTCCCTGCCTCTCTCTGTGTGTCTCTCATGAATAAATAAATTTAAAAAAAATAATAAAAAGAACCTGCCCTGGATGCTTGGGTGTTAAACAGTTTTTGTAAAATTTCACTTTAGCTGGTATGAAACATTTTCAGAAGGATATGTGATACTGATTTATTGCTGACAAGTTTGTGAGTCCGCTCAGCCTTGCTGAGCTCCTCTACTTGCACCCTTCTGGGGCCTGCGAGGCTCATGTTTGCGCGACGGCGGAGGCGCAGGATGCAAGTAGAGTCGTCCAGTGGCCTGGCGCTCTTCTCACTCCTGCCCTCATTACGTCGGTCGAAACAGAGCCTCATGGTTGAGCCCAGTGTCAAGAATGAGGAAATATATTCTGCCTAACGCAGGATGAGCTGCAAAGTCACATGAGAAACGGCAGAGCGGTGGGGAACAGTGAAGAGTTAGGGCCACAGGTAGAGTCTGTGACACACGGAATATTAAGAACATGCATCAGGAGAGCGAAGAGCATAAAGCCCCTAACCAGCTCAACGGTCACAAGCACGTGCTCAGACTCCCTTCATCTGTTGACGTGGTGCCTCACAGTGAGAGGTACTTCCATATTCTCTATTTTGTACATTAAGATCAAGTATTGCCCACTTACCCGTTTATTATCAAGTTTCTCATTAGTCTTTCCCCTAATGATTTTAACAGCCGATGCCTAGTTCAGTGCTTTCCACCGATCTGCTGGAAAGAACCATTTTTTAAATTTTCAGTTCACCAGTGCTGATAATGCAGGAAATTTTTAGACAAATGAGGGATCCCTGGGTGGCTCAGCGGTTTGGCGCCTGCCTTTGGCCCAGGGCGTGATCCTTGAGACCCGGGATCGAGTCCTACGTCGGGCTCCCTGCGTGGAGCCTGCTTCTCCCTCTGCCTGGGTCTCTGCCTCTCTCTCTCTTTCTGTGTCTCTCATGAATGAATGAATAAATAAATAAATATTAAAAAAATTTTTAGACAAATGAAATTTAAAAATCTGTATGTGCTGCCGAAGTGAGCACATACAGATTAAAAATTAAAATTAAAAAAATTTTTAGACAAATGAAATTTAAAAATCTAAAACATAGTACATAAAAGCCCCAATTCCTTTTTTCTTTTCTTTTTTTTAAAGATTTATTTATTTATTTAATAGAGATACAGAGAGAGAGAGAGAGGCAGAGACACAGGCAGAGGGAGGAGCAGGCTCCATGCAGGGAGCCCGACGTGGGACTCCATCCCGGTCTCCAGGATCACGCCCTGAGCCGAAGGTGGCGCTAAATCAGTGAGCCACATGGGCTGCCCCAAAGCCCCAATTCTTATTGTAGATTGGGCAGAAATAAAGTTATTTTATCATCTTGTTATATAACTATGTGAATGCTTACAGAGAATTTATGTGCCTTTTATTATGAACTAGTCACAATCTGCATATCAGTACGGGTCCTTTCGTAAGCCATACACAGTAGCTTAGGTCTATTATTTTATTAAAGGTTGCAAAATGGTGATACTCTAATTCTGTTTTTCCTGGAATTATTTTATTTATTTATTTATTGATTGATTGATTGATTGTTTAATTATTTATAAAAATTTTATTTATTCATGAGAGACACAGAGAAAAAGGCAGAGACACAGGCAAAGAGAGAAACAGGCTCCATGCAGGGAGCCTGACATGGGACTCGATCCCAGGTCTCCAGGATCATGCCCCAGGCCGAGGGCGGTGCTAAACCGCTGAGCCACCGGGGCTGCCCCTCCTGGAATTATAAAGAACTTTCATCAACTATACAGTTACTTGTGGTAGAGTTCATACTGGAAACACCGGATGCATGCTTGATTCCTTCCCATTACTTTCACCAGTTTTTAAATTTAAAAAAAATCTTTGAAAAGATTTTATTTATTCATTTGAGAGAGAGACATTATGAGCATCTGGGAGAAGCAGAGGCAGGGGGAGAAGCAGACTCCCCACTGAGCAGGGAGCCCTGCTCAGGACCTGGAGATCTTGACCTGAGCCAAAGGCAGATGCTTAACCATCTGAACCATCCAGGTGCCCCACTTCACCAGTTTTGTGAGTAGTTTTTTCAAGTTTTATTATTTGCAACACAATGTAGTTCAGGCACATATTACAGTAGAAAGGGCCACATATAGAGGGGAGATTGGGTTCATGAAGTAGAATAGTAGCATCTTGAAAAATGAGCCATGTGCTGAATACCTGTGTAATTGTGACATTTGCTTAAACTTAAGGTTTTTTCCTTAAAAAAATGTATAGATTTTTCCTAAGCTAAAATTCCTTTAAGGTATTTTAGGAGTAATAATTATGTGGGATGCAAAATTGGATCTCTTCACAAACTCAGTATATTTAGCTCTTTGATTATCTTTCATTTGCACATGAAAAGTGTTGTCTTGAGGTCCTCCAAAGAGGGGCAGTGAAATTTGGGAATAAATCTGTGTTATTTCTATTTCTCTGTTTACATTTTTGCAAAGAACTTTTGGGGCTTGTTCATGTGACTAGGTCCACACATGTGCACATTTAATCAGCTTCAAAAGAAGTATTTTTTGTTGTAATGATCGATTGAGTCACAATAGGAATGCAGTCAGTAGAGAAAACAAAGGGTCAGTATAAAGAAAAAACTTGGGAGGAGTGTAAACTGAGATCAACACAATTCAGAACTTTTCCCTTCGGGCTTCCTGGGTGGCTCAGTTGGTTGAGCATCTGACCCTTTGTTTTGGCTCAGGTCCTGATCTCAGGGTTGTGAGATGGAGCCCTGCATGGAGGCGCTTGGGATTCTCTCCTTCTCCTTGCGGCCCTCCTGCTCATTCTCTCTCTTTCTCAAATCTTGAAAGGAAAAGTTCTTTTTTAAAAAATATTTTACTAGTATGACAACAGTTGTTGCTGAACGTTGTCTGTGTGTGTGTGTACACAGCCAACTTTTAGAAAAACACAGATTGATTTGGGCTAATTAATAGTGGTTTAGATTTAGTTAGAGATAACCTTGTTCATTTCTCAGTTACCTAATGTTCACCAATGAATGGAAAAACTACTGTAGTAAAACTTTAAAGGATTTAAAAATCATGAGGTAAGGAATAATATACTTTGATTTTCACCAACGGTGCCAATTTTCTTAGTTGTTTAATTTAGAATTGGCTACATTTGTCAGATAACATTGCCATAACTTTCTGAAAAGACTTCTTTTAGGATAATTGAAATCCAAGGGGAAAATAATGATTTCAAAAGGTTTAAACATTGGTATTATAAATTATAATGTTGGACTAAGTTTTTATTTCCCTGCAAGTTTGATAAGAAAGAGAATATAGCCTTGTGGTTCTATTTTCTTATGTGATGTTCATATGTATAAATTAAATCCATTAGAACTATATTTAGTTTATCTGAGAAAATGGACTTCCTCAGTCATTCCTGTGGTTAGGGTTTGTGTATGGGGGTCTGTCTTTAAGTGAATGCTAGAAGTAGTATTGGAGTCCAAGCTAAACTGCTTTTTAATTCATTGATTTAGAGAGTTCATTCAAACTGTGTTCATTCTGTTTAGCCCTGGTGCCCTTGAACTTGAGCTGTTGGCACTTTAAATTTGTAGAAGATGATTTGCAATGACTTTATTTTTTTTTATTTATTTTATTTTATTTTTTTAAATTTTTTATTTATTTATGATAGTCACGGAGAGAGAGAGAGAGAGAGGCAGAGACATAGGCAGAGGGAGAAGCAGGCTCCATGCACCAGGAGCCTGATGTGGGATTCGATCCCAGGTCTCCAGGATCGCGCCCTGGGCCAAAGGCAGGCGCCAAACCGCTGCGCCACCCAGGGATCCCCCTGCAATGACTTTAAAGAACCAAGAGACAGTTATTCAAAAGCAGATGAAGAAAAACAAAACAAAAGCAGATGAAGTTCTAATCAGAAGTACAAATTGATTCAGTATGAAGATGGTGGTGGCTTCGTTCCATATAACATGTAGAAACAAAGTAGGAGTGATGAATGTACCTACTAAGTGCGTGGAGTTGCATTAGGGAAAAGAATTTTCTCAATGTATGAAGTCAGTAGCAGACCAAGGGCAGTAAGATGCTAGGACAGTAGTTTATGTCACTAGGGACTTGTATTTCCCAGACCTATTGAACACTGAAAACTTGATTGATTGATTGATTGATTGAGAGAGGCAGGAGAGGCAGAGAGGATCCCAAGCAGGCTCCATGCCCAGTGTGTGAGCCTGACACGGGGCTCAATTTCACAACCCTGGGATCATGACCTGAGCCCAAATCAAGAGATGGGTATTTGACTGAGCTCCCCCGGGGGCCCTGAGAACACTGAAAACTTAAAAACATTCTAATTCATCGAGGGAATTCCAACAGAAGCTCATAGGTTACATACTCAGATTGAAGGAGATAGAGAAAAATGAACTCATGAATTGAGTGATCATAATTTTTGTTCAGTGTTTAATGTCTACAAATGTGAAATTCTAGATAAATAGAGCAGAAGTCCGTGATCATAATTTAGGCAAAATGAAACAGCTGAAGATTGGTAAGCATTGCATATACAACTAAATGTGTACGTATAGTGTTGTATATTACTGTACCAGGGGATACACATATATATTATACAGCATAGGAGACTTTGGCTCTTTGGAGAATCATCTACCACTTACAGATCCCAAAAATATATGAAATGAATTAGTTTTGGTATTTTTAAGCTTTCTTTTGTGTTTAGTCTGGCTCTTCTAAATTTTTTTTTGACTCGAGTTGTCTAAGAACTGTTTTTCCACACATTTTCTATGCCATCAAGCGCATTGATGATTCAGCATTTCTTGAGAATGCTCAGTTACTTCTGGAATTTTTTTCCAGGCCATTGACAACTCATTCTGCAAGTTTTGATGCTAGTACTTCCTTGATCTTACCAGAAGATGTCAATGGAAGTTTTTCAGGTAATAACCAGAACTCAGTTCTTCAAAAATTGTTTTTTTTTTCCAAATGGTTTTTAAATGTTTTGCTGACTGAAATGTTAAGGGGTTGCACTTGTCCAGTGATACTACCAGGAGTAACAACTCACTGCACCCTCCAGGGGTCTTACTCAAGTGTTTATAGAATGCATAGAGAAACGACAGACTTGGTGAGTTATATAAAGCTCCAGAATGTCTATCCTAGATGAATTTCAGCCAAGCTCAGCTATATTTCTTTTTGCTGAAATCCTTGGGGCATCTTTCTGCTCTAAGGGAAATTTTCTGAGACACTCTAGGGAATCTCTTTCCCTTGGGGGATTTTATGTCAAATTGTACATAACTATGGCCGTGGCATTGACAGCTGTGTCATTGAGCTAATGGAAAATTTAAGATATACTGTGATTTTAGAGACATCTGGCTTCTTTTATTTGGCATGTCTGAGATTGATTTATCCATGCTTGGATTTTTTCAGCCAGAGAGGACATTAGCCTCTGTGGGATCATGGAGAGTTTAAAGAGCCATTTAGGGTAAAGAGTAGGTCAAGGTCTTAAAAGGCTTGGAAGGTATTTTGGACTTAATTGAACTTTATTCTAAGGGGAAATCATTTTAGGATTTTAAGCAGGGAGAGGACTTGGAATCAGAATTAATTAATTAAATTTTTTTTTACTTTTAAGCACATAGGCTTGTTAACCAACTGATCAAAGTCAGGATCACCAATAATGAAAATGACATCATGTCCTTTGCATTTTGTTACATCAGGAATAGGCATAATTAATTATATCACCAGTGCAAGATTGTTCCCAAAAAATGTTTATCTGGAATCTAATCATAAGACTATAAATAGATCCTGGTTGAGGTATATTCTGCAGAAAGCTGGTCTGAACTTTTTTTTTTTTTTTTAATTTTTATTTATTCATGAGACACACAGAGAGAGACAAAGACCCAGGCAGAGGGAGAAGCAGGCTCCCTGCGGGGAGCCCGATGAGGAACTCAATCCTAGGACCCCAGGATCATGCCCTGAACCAAAGGCAGATGCTCAACCACTGAGCCACACAGCGCCCTGGTCTGAACTTTAAAAAAAAATTTTCGTGCCCTAAAAGACTGTAAAAAGGTAAATAGATAGTTCTAGGTTGAAGGAGACAATGACAATGTGAGTATAGTATCTGTGGTTTTTGATAGGGTCTGGAATTAAAAAAGAAAAAAGAAAAAGAAAAAATACCTCCCAACAACTGAGGGGTACCTGGGTGGCTCAGTTGGTTGAGTGGTGAACTCGATTTTGGCTCAGGTCAGGATCTCCCGGTCCAGGATCTGTCTCCCTGCTCAGGGGTGTGTGTGTTGCTTCCAGAGTTTATTTCTGCCTCTCCCCACTGCTTGCAAGCCTTCTCATGCTCATGTCTCAAATAAGTCTTAAAAAACCTATAAAGGACATTATTGGTGACATTTGAGGAAATTTATACTTTTAGTATTAAATTTCTTGGATGTAATTGTGTATTGTAGTTATATAGGGGAATGTCCCTGTTGATAGGAAGTACATGCAGAAAAGTGTTTTGGGGAGAGAAAGATCTATCATTTATTTTCCAAGACTTAAGAGGAAAGGAGTACATATAGATAGAAATAATGCAAATGCGACAAAATATTACTAATGTTGAATTTAGGTGGAGAGTGGGGTTTATTGTGCCATAGTTTATTTAAAAAAAAATTTTTTTTTTTTTTTAATAATCTGTACAACTGCTGTGGGGCTTGGCCTCATGACCCTGAGATCAAGAGTTGCATGCTCCTCTGGCTGAGCCAGCCAGGCACCCCTGTACCATATTTTCAACCTTCTGTAAGTTTAAAAGTTTTCAAGAAAAGGAGGGTAGAACAAGCATATAATAGCATATAATAAGGTCAGGAGCTAGAGAGTTTAACTCTTTGATTTAACCCTTGTAGGCTCAAATTTTGTTCAGTGTTGTGAGATGATTTTTTTTTTTTAAAGAAAACCTTCAGTGAAGTTTGTACTTTTTTTTTTTTAATTTTTATTTATTTACTATAGTCACACACAGAGAGAGAGAGAGAGGCAGAGACATAGGCAGAGGGAGAAGCAGGCTCCATGTACCGGGAGCCTGAGGTGGGATTCGATCCCGGGTCTCCAGGATCGCGCCCTGAGCCAAAGGCAGGCGCCAAACTGCTGCGCCACCCAGGGATCCCAGTTTGTACATTTCTAAAGTACGTAAGGTGTGAGGTAATTTTCTTTGAAGAAAATGTACAGTTTGTCCCGAGTTAAAGGTGTGGTGAGCTTAAATAAGTAAATATGCTACTTCCACTAGCCTTTTTGGTAATGAAAGGATTATTGTGGGTAGTTGAGTAACCCAGATGATGTGTGTGTGTGTGTGTGTGTGTGTGTGTGTGTGTGTTGGGGGTGGTTCTTAAAATCTCTTTTAACCCTAAAACTTTCATTTTGGCAACTGAAGTCTCTTAAAATGTCTTTTTGGAGAGCAACTACCTGAATAGATTTAGTACTGAGAAAATTGACTTTCCAAAATCATTTGTATGGTATATAATACTACTTTTCTCAGACATCAAAATATTCAGTCACATAAGCAAACTTTCTGAAGTAATAAAACTGCTTTTAAATACAAAAATATCAAAATTAAAATAACTTTGAAAGTAGTCTTCCAAAAAAAAAAAAAAAAAAAAGAAAGAAAAGAAAGAAAGTAGTCTTCCAAAAATATAATGCATATTTATTTACCCACTTTCCTCTTTCTGCCTTTTCCAAGTGCTAATTGTTTTGGGCTTTGAAAAGAGCTACATCTACCTCCTGCTTCTGCCATTGTGTCCCCAGGCAGGTGACATAGTATCTGAGTCTCATTGTCTTCATCTGTAAAATAGAAATACATGTCATTATGAATAAGAAAATGTGTAAAGCACATGAAATAACTAGGTGCAAAGGGAATGTTCCCTTTTTATATGAAAAATCTTTGTATTGTAAAAGAAAACATGGATACAGAAAACTATGCACAGCCAATGTATAGTTGAATGAATTATAAGTCATGCGTGCTTTTTATCCAAAGTATTGAAAGGTTTTTTTCTCTAAAGCCCAGTAATTTTGTTAAGCATATGTGTTGGTACAGCAAAGGTTAGCATGGCCCCTGTGCAAGGATGACAGGCAGATTTGTGAAGTGGTCCCTATTTTTCCATGCAGTGACCTGGATGGAGCTACAGAGCATATTGCTAAGCAAGATAAGTCAGAGAAAGACAAATATGATTTCACTCATATGTGGAATTTAAGAAACAAAACAAATGAGCAAAGAGTGGGAAAGAGAGAGTAAGGCAACCAAGAAAACAGACTCTTAACTGTAGAGACTGAACAGATGGTCACGGGAGGGGGGGTGGGTGGTGGGTTAAACAGGTGATGGGGATTAAGGAGTGCAGTTGTGATGAGCACTGGGTGTTGTGTGGAAATGCTGAATCACTAAAGTCTACAAATATTACATTGTTAACTGGAATCTAAATAAAAATGTAAAAAGAATATTGAAATAGGTCATTCTAGGTTTGTAGTTTAATTTTGATTCCCGTTCTTTTATGCCTTGTATAATTTTCTTAGTATTTTTGAGTTCGTCTGGAAGTCATACTTTCTAGTTTTGATGTTTCTTTTTGGCTTGCTCTTGTAGGGATGTTTATTCCTTATTCTTTTTTTTTTTTTTTTTTTTTTACTTTGAGTAACATTGGGTTTGATTTCTGTAATTTCACTTTTATGTGAATATAATTTTTCTGAGTTTTAGAAGGAATCTTGGTTCTTCTAAAAAAACTTTTACAGAGCCCCCTCTTCTGTTGAAATAATGGCAGCTTGTTTTCTGATGATTCCTTGCTCTGATTCCTAACCCTTATTTTAGTATGACCCTTCTATTTTCCTTCTTTGCCCTTGTCCTGCTTAATTGTGTTGGTTTCTAGCAGTTGTTCCTCATTTCTGAGTCTTGGCCTAGTAAGGAGCCTGGCCTGTTAGTGGGAAGGTTCATGGTGATTAAACTTCCACCCCTTTAAGCCTTACCTTGGGTTCCCCCCACCACCCATGCACTATTGGAGTAGACACCCCACCCCCACCCCCACCCCCCGGGGTGCAGCCGCTGTAGTTGAGTTGGACCTTGTGCTTTCTTTTCTTTTCCTTTTTTTCCCTCCCCTCCCCTCCCCTCCCCTCCCCTGTGAGAGGGATCCCTGGGCCGTCAGCAGTTTAACGCCTGCCTTCCGCCCAGGGCGTGATCCTGGAGTCCTGGGATCGAGTCCCAGTTTGGGCTCCCTGCATGGAGCCTGCTTCTCCCTCTGCCTGTGTCTCTGCCTCTCGCTGTGTCTCTCATGAATAAATAAGTAAAATTAAAAAGGGGGGGATGGGGGGGCAGAGGCAGAGAATCTTCAAGCAGATTCCTCTGCTAATTGGGGAGCTGGACCTGGGACTTGATCTCACCACCCTGAGCTCGTGACCTGAGCTGAAACCAAGAGTCAGGTGGTCAATGACTGAGCCACCCAGGTACCCCTGGGCCCTGTGCTTTCTAGATAGTACTTGTTGACTATTTTGGAATTCTAGTCTCAAGATACTCAGGGAAGCTAGGCTGTTCCCCACAAAAATGCTGTAACACTAGAGTTTGTGACTGTGGTGGTTTATTCCCACCAGCTTGTATTTTGGAGGATAACTTGTCAATTAGTTTTTGGTTTTGCTGCGTAGTTGTTCAGTGATGCCTGGAAATTCAGGAAGATCCAGAAATGATACCATTTCCATCTTACGAGAATCTGCCAGGTTCGTCTGCTTATTGTTGCATTAGGGCACCGGTATGGTTTGTGTCCTTATTATTGTCTTATTGATGTCTTAAAAGGTATCTTTATGACCATTTACTTATTATGATGACCTCAAGTCAGTTGAGAGGCATGCTAACCTTTTAGGCTTTTGTGTTTATTTTTTTTTAAAAAGATTTTATTTATTTATTCATGAGAGACAGAGAGAGAGAGAGAGAGAGAGAGGCAGAGACCCAGGCAGAGCCTGGGCTCAGACCGCTGAGCCATCAGAGCTGCCCTATTTTTATTTTTTTTTAAGGATTTTGGTTTTTTAGGTAATCTCTACAGCCTGAGACCCAGAGTCACACACCCTACAGGCTGAGCAAAGCAGGGACCCCTGTGTGTTTACTTTTTAATAGATCGTATAAATAGATTTAATAGATTTTTCTGTCATGTAGTGTTGAATTTTGTCTCTACTATTTGCCTTTACACCTTCTTTTCTCATTAGGGTCCTTTTTCTAATCGGTTAAGGTTTGGAAGTCTCATCAAGCTTTATAGCTCTATGTGAAGTAGGAGTGTGTAGAGTCTAGGTTTTGAGGGAAAGGAAATTTTGCTTTCATGACTGGTGACCTTTCTGCTTTCCCTGGAGTTGTTGAAGCTTTGTGCTGGATACCTGAGGTTGAAAGAATGAGGCGAGGATTCAGTATTTCCTCAATGACCTCGGATGTCATATGATTGAACTTTTTCAAAAATTGGTAAGAAACCAGTATACATTATTCACTTTAAAATGCGTTTATTTGGGGAGCCGGGTGGCTCAGTGGTTTAGTGCCATCTTCAGCCCGGGGCCTGATCCTGGAGTCCCGGGATTGAGTCCCGCATCGGGCTCCCTGCGTGGAGCCTGCTTCTCCCTCTGCCTGTGTCTTTCTCCCTCTCTCTCTGTGTTTCTCATGAATAAATAAATAAAATCTTTAAAAAAAAATGCATTTAAGTAAAAATTAGTTGGTTTAAAGAAATAGACAGTCCTCACCATATAGTAGTCAAATGACCATAAAAAGATTGTGCAAGCTGAAATCATGCGAAGCAGTGTTGTTGTTGTTTATTTTTGAAGAGTATGAGAGTGCATGCACAAGTGTTGCAGGAGGGGCAGAGGGAGAGAATCTTTAAGGAGACTTGCTGAGTGTGGAGCCTGGTACAGACTTGATCTCAGGACCTATGAGATCATGACCGGAGATGAGGCAAGGAGTCTGATGCTTAACTGACTGAGCTACCCAGGCGTCCAGAGAATCTTAAGCAGGCTTCAGGCCCAATGCAGAGCTCATTGCCGAGCCTGATCGCACCATCCTGAGATCATGACCTGAGCTGAAATCAAGAATTAGATGCTTAACCGATGGAGCCACCTAGGTGTTCCTCATGCAAAGGAATTTTAATTAATCCGTGGGAAGATTATAATGGTTTTAGGTCCTTTAAAATGTTTTGTTAAAACATGGGCAGCCCTGGTGGCCTGGTGGTTTGGTGCTGCCTCCGGTCCAGGGCGTGATCCTGGAGACCTGGGATCGAGTCCTGCATCGGGCTCCCTGCATGGATGGAGCCTGCTTCTGTCTCTGCCTGTGTCTCTGCCTCTCTCTCTCTCTCTCTCTCTTTGTGTCTCTCATGAATAAATAAAATCTTTAAAAAATATATTTTCTTAAAACATTAAATCTTACTGTTACTTATACAAGTGTAGAGAAATAAAATACTGCGGCTGTTTAGTATAAGTTAAAACAGCACAGTGAGAATTCCGTTTTCTTTGTGAAATTCTGATCGAGACTAGTTTAAACAGTGCTTCCCTTTATATCTTTTCTATGCTTTTTTTTTTTTTTAAAGATTTTATTTATTTATTCATGATAGTCACAGAGAGAGAGAGAGAGGCAGAGACACAGGCAGAGGGAGAAGCAGGCTCCATGCACCGGGAGCCCGACGTGGGATTCGATCCCGGGTCTCCAGGATCACACCCTGGGCCAAAGGCAGGCGCCAAACCTCTGCGCCACCCAGGGATCCCTCTTTTCTATGCTTTAATGGTTTTCAACATTTTATCCTTTACAATTGAAAGGTCATGAAATATCTCCGAGAATTTCTATAATGTGAATTATTTCCCTAGAGTCACTTTCTCTGGGACATTGGCATCCTTTTCATCACAGTTGCTTTCCTCAGTGATGTTGATAAGTTCGTCTTCACCAGGCTCCTCCGGCTGTGCATTTAGAGCCATTCAAACTGCAGCAGTGTCTACACTGCCGTGGCCACCTATTTCTCCTGTAACCTCATTTACATCGGATTCTTATTTTACTTCCAGTGTGTTACTTTTCATTTCTTTGTTACAGTTTCATCTGGGTTGATCCCTTCCCCCTTTGGATTATCCATGGGTTCAAAATGTCCTGTGGATTTATCACTGGGCAACGAGGAGGTAACACAACTTTAGCTGTTGCTTTTGTGTGTCCAATTGCCAGTAAACTTTGAAAGAAGGGACACACTGGTCACTGGTCATAATATTTATTTGCGATGATTTATGGATTGAAGAGCTGGCAGTGAAGTTTGTACTTAGTGTAATTACGAGAACTGGTAACTGAAATTTGAGCCGTGTTGTTGCAGACTCGTGTTAACTAAACCGTGATAGAAATCATAACTCAAATTTAGGCACACTGGTATCTTGCAAAGTGAGAACTCTGTCTACAGTGTAAAAACAGGTTGTACTTGGATTTGGTAAACAGTATAATAGAGATAAAGGGACTGAAATCTGAGAAATGTACACAGTAACAAAGTAGTCATTCAAAAACACTTCTTTTTAAAGTCTTTTATTTTTAAGTAATCTCTGTACCCAACATGGGGTTCAGACTCACAACCCTGAGGTCAAGAGCAGACCAAGTCCGCCAGGCGCCCCAGCACGTTCTGCCCCTCTCTCCCCTCCTCCCCCTCCATTCCCTCTCTCCTCTCCTCTCTTTCTTTTTTAAGTAGGTTCCACGCTGGATGCAGAGCTTCCTGCCTGAGTTCAGTGCAGGGCTTGAACTCATGACCCTGAGATCAAGAGCCAGGTGCTTAACCGACTGAGCCACCCAGGCGCTCCCACATTTTCTATTCTTTACAAAAAAGTAAGATTAAGGAATTTTAGGGGATCCCTGGGTGGCTCAGCGGTTTGGCGCCTGCCTTTGGTCCAGGGCGCGATCCTGGAGTCCTGGGATCAAGTCCCGCGTCAGGCTCCCGGCATGGAGCCAGCTTCTCCCTCTGCCTGTGTCTCTGCCTCTCTCTCTCTCTCTGTCTCTCTGTCTCTCTGTCTCTCTGTCTATCAAGGATAAATAAATAAAATCTTTAAAAAAAAAAAGATTAAGGAATTTTAGATGAATTCTTTAAAGAGTAGTGTTTGTGTGTAGACTAAGGGCAAAGGTCTGAAAGGAAAAAGTTTTAGCATTTCTTGCACTCTGTAAACTTCTTTCTGTGATCTGCTTTTTCGGCACATTGTTCAGTATTTATATGATTAAAATCTTCATTTTTGCCATCTCAGTAATTCTTTCTGGCCTGTGGTTCAGTCCATCTCACAAATCCTTTGTGGATGGCTGTTATTGTTGCTTGTTTCACTACTGTAGCAGAAGTGTTAGGGATTTTGTGAAGTCTGCATTTATTTTTTTCGTATAAATGGAAAGGAAGGAAGGGAATGGAAAGGATTACATAGGTGTGTGAAGGGCTTGCTTACGCTTTTTTATGTGCAGATTTTACAGCTGGAGGGGGAAAATCCCCAGGAATGTTTGTTGTAAACATTTAAAACCTACTGAAGGGTATGAAGAAAAAAAATATAAATCACCTGTAGCTTATCAGTCTCATACAACCTCTGTTAATATTTTTCTGTTTATCTCTCCGTTGGGATCTTCTTTATATGTGCATATACATTCTTTTACTTGATGAAATATTTTAAAATGGGATTATTATATTCTTCCTACAAGTGTTTTTCCAGAGTACATACATGTTTTTAAAGTTTTTTCTTGTGTAAAAGATACAAAAACAGAATGGAGACTAGACTGAAATGAACACTATGTACCTTTCATCCGACTTCAGTCATTTCGGTACATAAGTAATCTGGTTTCATCCATACCCACCTACTCTTGCATTAGTTTGAAGTCGGTTCCAGGTAGCTGTTTTAGCATACATAGTTAAGAATTTTACATTTTGCCAAATTGCTTTCCAGAAAAGCATTATCAATGTATAGTTGACAGAGATAAGATTTAAAAAGCCTTTTAAAATTCTGATGTTATGGGTTAGATGCATGTGTATATATAGCATTTTCCTCCAGTAATACAAAAAAATCCCAATCAGGTGAATTTGAGCATGCTTATACTCTGGCAGCAAACTTTCAGTTCCTCATCAGTGTATCCCTCATAGGAATGCTGTGACTGTTAGATAGGATGACTTTATAATTTATTAGTAAAACTAGGATGCTTTTGAGATTCAAAGGAGGCACTATTAGTAATAATGCCAGTTTACCAGGCATAAACTAGGATTGTATTTTGGCACAGCTGGGTTGTATACCCACTTTATCAGATAATACATATAAGATGCATTTATGTATAAAGGTGACTGTATTACATATTCAGTAAATGCTGGCTTTTATTAAAGTGTTTATGTATGCCCATGTATGGATATGTATAAAAATCTTCCCTTTAAAAGGTATGCTTTGAATTGGCAACTCAAAGTCCTAGGTTAACAGTTTTTGTTTGTTTGTTTGTTTTTTCTGTGTGGTTTTGGAACTGATAGTGACCACTGTTTTTTAAAGGAGCTCTAAATTTTGTAATTAAGAGGAGATTTGCCTTAATATTTGCAGCTGGAGAATGCTGGAGGAGACCTCAAGGATGGCCACCACTATGAAGGAGCTGTTGTCATTCTGGATGCTGGTGCCCAGTACGGGAAAGTCATAGATCGAAGAGTGAGAGAATTGTTTGTGAAGTCGGAAATCTTTCCCTTGGAAACACCAGCATTTGCCATAAAAGAGCAAGGATTCCGGTAGACTTTTCACTTATATTTTCTATGAGATTGAGCTTAGATTGTGGAATTTTTTTTATTAATTTGCTTGGGCACTGAATTTTTTCTTTTTCAAAGGTTTATTTGAGAGAGCAAGAGCGTGGAGGGGCAGAGAAAGGGGGAGAGAGAATCTTAAGTAGTCTCCATGCTGAATATGGAGCCTGAGTGGGGCTCTATGTCAGGACCCTGAGATCATGACCTGAGCTGAAACCAAGAGTCAGACACTTAACTGACTGTGCCACCCAGGCGCCCCAGGCACTGAATTTTTTAAATGAATACAAAACCTGCAGTGGATTTACAAGAAATTTTCTTCCATCGTTCAGATTTTTTTTTTTTAAGATTTTATTTATTTATTCATGAGAGAGACAGAGAGAGAGGCAGAGACAGAGGCAGAGGGAGAAGCAGGCTCCATGCAGGGAGCCCTATGTGGGACTCGATCCCAGGACCCCGGGGTCATGCCCTGGGCCGAAGGCAGGTGCTAAACTGCTGAGCCACCCAGGGATCCCCCCCCCCTTTTTTTAGTTAAAAAGATTACCCTAATTTTAATTGCACAGTTACAAGAAGTTTTCATTTGAATATTAAGTCATTCATTCATCCCGGAGCATTTGATCAAAGGAATATATACAGTGGCTAAAAGAATTTTGTGTCCAATGAGTCTTTTTTTTGCCTCCTATCCCCAAGAGACTAAGTTTCTAAAATACAAAGATTTCTCAAGTCTGATATAGGGTCTAATTCAACAGCTTATATACTCAGAACTAGTCAAAATGATAGCCAACATATATATATATTCTTCCTTTAACAATTTCTGGTTAATGCTATACCTTTTCTCATGGAATTGATACTCTTTTTTTAAGAGTGTTACCAGAAGCAAGCAACTGCAGTTTATTACTTTAATTGGGTCTTAGAAAAAAAATAAAAAATGATTGGGTCTTAGACAATAATACTGTATTTCTTCCAGGATAACAATGTTAATTTATCTTAAAAATGTAATTTTTTCCATTAGAGAAATGATTAACTTTTAAAGGCTTCATGGACATGTTTATCCTGTGATTCTTGTTTCTGAAATAGAATGGATTGGAAATCAGAAAAGACAGATTGAAATTTAACTGTGTCCTAGTCTTAGGGTACAGTTAAAAACAGTCCTCTCTTTTAAACTGTAGAATCTTTAGAGTAAGAAGGGACCCTTGAGTTACTCTAATTCAACTGTCTCAGTTTGCCAGTGAGGAACAGCTTTAGAGAATCAAAACACATGAGAATTCTGAATGGCTCTATGTCACATCTAAGCTCCTTTATTTCCTTCACCCCAAAAAGAATATCTCCAGCAAACTAACGTAGGCTAAAATGTTAGAGAATAAGAAGCCAGATACTTGGCAATAGAACGCTAATTATTTTTCCTTGTCACCTGATCATAAACAAATCTTAGGTCCTGCTTGTGTCTAGAGGTTCTTTCTGTGTAGGAGTATAGAACTATTTTGCTTACTATAATCTTTTCTGCTGAGATATCTATTTGACCATCCTTTTCCTAGAGTATTAGTATTATGAGAAAAGAGACATCTTAACCTACTTGTGTTTGGAAGCTTGACCTGCTTCAGATTGGTATTTGGAATGCCTTGTGGCTTATTGGCTTTATAATTACAAGTTAGTTTCAAAATAATTGCAGGGTAGAACTAGGAGATTCAGAATGAATGATTAGCTCTTCTTAAGAGTTATTGAGATAAGAATTTTCCATAATTGGCTTAAGTACTGCTTGAGTTATAGCCTTTACTAAGTCCATTGCCTTTTCTTTTTAATAGTATTAAGAATCTTATAGTCCTGAGTTGTTTAGCAGATTATTGAGGGATGTTGGGCAGCCCTGGGGTGGTTATCTTTTATAAAACTAAGTATAATGTACTGAAATTCTAGAGGTCTTGATAATTAAGTATGTTTTAAAGAATTTTAGCCTATGCATTTTTAAAGATTTTATTTATTTATTAGTGAGAGAGACACATACACACAGAGGCAGAGACACAGGCAGAGGGAGAAGCAGGCTCCACGCAGGGAACGTGGGACTGGATCCCATGACTCAGGATCACACCCTGGGCCAAAGGCAGACGCCCAACCACTGAGCCACCCAGGTGTCCCTAGCCTATGCATTTTTAAAGAGCTAAGTTGCATATCTACCTTTAGGGCCAAGACTACATCCCTTTAGGATTGTTATCTTAACGATGTAAGATTCATCATCTGGGGAGGTTGTCTTTAGTTTCTTTTGTAGGAGGTGGGCTAACGAACATGATAAATAGCATAATTCATGTTAACAATACAAAGTTCAAAAAGTGGGGTCTTTGAGCTCAGTTGAATTGTTATACTTTTAAAAAACATCCTATCTTGTAATTTTTATGAATTTTTTATTATATCATTCTTAATGGATTATAAACCTGCATTTTAGTTTGTGTGTTTTTATATGACAGGCAGCTGCTAATATAAAGTGATTTGCTTAAGTTTGTAAGAGGATTTTGGTTAGATCTTATAATGCATTTTCCTTTAGAAATGTAAGATAAATCAGGATTCCTGCAAAACTCAAACCTAAAATGAGCTAGAGGATACCTTAAATTAAGTGACAAGCATAGATACGCCTGTATTGTAGAAGAGGGCATGTATGGCAAACCGGGGAACATGAGTAGTCTGAAGGTTCAGGTCTCTGTGATTCCAGTTATTCTTAGCCAAGTGAGAGTGAAGGTCAAGTGCTATCAGACTTTTTCCCCCCCTCTTTCTAAAGAAAATCCAGAAATCTGGATTTTTATGTAAAATTCGTAATACATTAAAATGTTCTCAATCTTTGGAGTGTATGCTGAGGGCCAAATTAGATGTATCAGTGGCCAGGTGAGGAGCCTGGCCTCTGATAGGCCTCAGTTTCAGCCTTTCCTATAATAACAGTTGGACTCCCAAGTTAATCCACAGAATGCTCTGTAAACTATAGTGAAGTTACAGTATTGCCTTGGGTTCTGAGAGAATGCCATATGGGCAAATTCATATGTTAGCTGCCTTTCCAGAACCCTAGGTAAAACTGTTGAGAATGTTGGGCAGATTTTCAACAGGCAGTTAGGTTATTGTTCATATCCTGTCTTCCTTTGTTGTATTTTGCTTTGAGTCATCCAGGGTCTTTTGTGACCTGCTGTACTCCTTGCTTTTCAGAATCTCCGTCTTCCTTTAGAATTTTCATCTATGTCCTTCATTAATGAGGAAGACAAAACAAATTCATGCTAAACCTTCGCAGTTAGAAACATTAGAATTTATGTATTGGAAGCTTGTACTTATTAACAAGTGAATGTTGGTTGAATTGATGGACTTTCACACGTTGTAATAGAATAGAAATGATTAAGCTGTGTGAAGGCTGGATCTGCTACAATATACTGAAAACATAACAAAATCTCTGAATCTGTGCTGAGTCTCCCTCCATGCTTGAAGGGGGAGAGGGGATAAACTTCGTGATAAAACTAGCCATTAGAGGATTTTTCACTGACTCTCTTCCTTAAATCCACAGTGCTATTATCATCTCTGGAGGACCTAATTCTGTGTATGCAGAAGATGCTCCCTGGTTTGATCCAGCAATATTCACTATTGGCAAGCCCGTTCTTGGAATTTGCTATGGCATGCAGGTACATCTGTGAATTTGCCTGAAGAGTGGACTTAATTTATTCTGTTTGTGACTCTCACTGTATTAATATTTTCTGTCTTTAGAGTATCTAGCATGTTTAGTTGTATGAGCTAATTTGTGCACTGTTTACAGATTGTTTCAGTGTGGCAAAACTGACCTGAGTGGAAATCTGTTTTTAGAGCTGTAACTATATCACTGCATACAACATAACACTGTCCAAAAAAAAAAAAAAAGACATTCAAATTTACATGTTACAGAAATAGTATATGGAACTCCTTTATATTTTTTCTCAATTCTTTTATTGTTGATATATTTTTAAAAGATTTATTTATTTCAGAGAGAGAGAGCACAAGAGCGCATACATGTGCATGAGCCAGGCGTAGGGCAGAGGGAGAGAATGATGGAGGGGGGAGGACGCAATCCCATGACCTCGGTATGATGACCTGAGGCAAAATCAAGAGTGATGTGTAACCCACTGAGCCACCCAGGCGCCAACCCCTTACCCTTTAACCATTTGAGAGTAAGTTGCACACATGATATCCTGTTACTTGTATTTCCAAAGGACTAGGGCTCTATCCTGTGTAACTACAGTATAGATATCAAAATGGGGAAGTTAACATTGATTCAGTTTTGTATTTAATGCACAGATTGCATTCACATTTCATTGTTTGTCTCGTTGATGTCCCTTGTACTTGGATTGTAGTACTTACTGCATTCAGTCCAGGACCATGTGTTCTACTTAGTTGTCACTTCTGCTCCTTTGTTTTGGAACCATTCCTCAGTCTTCTCTTTCATAACCATGACAGTTAAAAAAACAAAAAAAGTCATTTCAGTGACTTTGTGGATTATCCCTCCATTTTGGTTTATTTGATGTTTCCTCATTGTTAGGTTCAGGTTATGTTTTTTTTTGGTTGGAGTACCACAGAAGTGATGCTGTGCTCTTAGAGCCATCTCGTTTGGAGGCATGTGATGTCAGTGTGTGCCATGGCAGGTGATGTTAATTTTGATTATATCAAAATTATTGATACAGTATGTGACACGATATTGTATCAAAAACAATAAATAGGGACTGAGGTCTAGAGATAAAACTATTCTTGTATGAGTTAAGTGTTTAGAACTCTATTTTGGCTACTTTGACACTTTTTTTTAGTTACTTTAAATAGTATAGGTTTATTAGACAAGTAGAATATGATTACTGAATAAGATGATAGATGATACTGAGCCAGAAACGTGCTAAATTCTCACTTAGAATGATTTATTCAATAAGATCTATATACTAAGGAGGTGGGAACAGAAATAAATACATTTAAGAAAAGTTATCTCTAGTGCTTGTAAGCAAAATGATATTTTAGTTGAGATAGTTTTTAACAGTGTGTCTTACTTAACCATATCATTTGAAAATTGAGTTAGCTGGGAAGGTACTCCCTGAGTAATTATTAATTGACATGTTAGAGTAATTTGCCTATTTCTACTGTCAGAAGCGAGATACTTTTTTTTTAATATCAAAGAAGTTTAATAGACTGCAATAAAATAAGCGCCTAGAAAAAGCTTGTGGAATAGATGTCAGTGTTAGAGAAATCCCTCTCCACACATCCTCTAGCTCCATACCCCAATCCCTCAAAACCAAACAAGAAAATCAGAAACAACAAAGGAAATCCTTCCAAGCTTGAATTTCAATGAGGGCCCCTTTACCAATAAGAACACAGTTTCCTACATGATCTAATAGGAAAGCAAAACACAGAAGCACATAAAGTCCACAGATTTCAGTATTTAAGGAACTCGGTATATATTCAAAGGTAAAATAACCCCAACTTTTATAGCTGTACATATTGTTGTAAAGTAAATTAACATATTTTTAAATTTCATATATACACTCTCAAAGGTTCTTCGGGTGAGGTATGTAAACATTGTCTAATGAAAATTTTTCAGTGTCTCAAACCAATAAATTCACAGCATACATTTAATTTTTCATCCGTTAAAGACACAGTGTATTTATCTACCCTCATTAACATAATGGAAATCCAGGCCCAAGAGAAACACGCCAATCATCCGGATTACCATTTGCAGAATTTCTCAATTCACTGCTTTTGGAAAGCCCACCCTCGCACAGGTTGGGAGCACACACTTGGTACCGGGAAGGGGCGAGGCCCTCTGGAGACCCACTCCTTGGGAATCTGGATCACTGGCTTAAGACTCACAAGACAGCAAAAAGGAGCTCACCTGAACAACTACAAAATTGACCTCGGCAATGACAACACTGAGAGGAACCAGAAAGACCTTAAAGGGATGGTAGAGATTCATTTTAGAGCTCCCTGGATCCACAGCTGGATCAGCAGCCCTTGCCCTAATCTCATTCTGAAGGGTCGTGACCTGAAAAAGAATAAAAACCCCACACAGTACCTGAGCCTCAGTTAAATTGCATGGGCTTCCTGTGCTCCCCTGACTTTTTTTTTTTTTTTTTTTTAAGATTTTATTTATTTATTCATGAGAGAGGCAGAGACACAGGCAGAGGGAGAAGCAGGCTCCCTGCGGGGAACCCAATGTGGGATTCCATCCCATGATCCCAGGGTCACGAACTGAGCGAAAGGCAGACGCTCAACCTCTGAGCCACCCAGGTGTCCCCATTTTTAAATTTTTTTTTAAACTCAGAATTTTCTATGATAAGAATAGGTGATGTTAATTTTGACTGGATTCACTTGTTTGTGAATCATTTTGATCTCTTTTCTCTTGTGCCTACCGTTAGGCTTTAGCATGTACTAAAGTGAAGGGAGGACAGGGTCAGAATACAAGTGGAATTAATCTAATTACGAGATTCTACTGACTAAATGGAATCAGTGTTAATTGAAATATCAGCTTTTTAATTTCCTCATGATACTCTGGTCCTCCCTAATTTATTATTGAGAATTATCTATTAATTTTTGATTTCTTGTATATATGGCTTAATAATTAAGATAATGTGTTCTTTCTCCCAATGACTGAATTGTTTTAAGTCTTTGGGTTGAAGATAATTTGAAATTTTAGTATGTGGAGCCTTTTTTTTTTTTTTTTTTTAATTGGTTGAAACTGTTGTGCTTTACTATGAATATTGCACAGAAGGAGGCTGTTTAAAAGGTAGAGAATGAGCAGACCAGTATATTTTCTTTTAGCTGGCTCTGGAGCATTCATTGAAGGAAAGAAATATAAATCAATGTTCACATAAGAATGAATATTTTTATTATACTTGAAACAAGAATAGAATATTAGGAATCACTGGTCTGTAAAAGAGCTTTACTATATTTCATTTCTTGCTAATTGTTATAGTTTTCCACTTTGATTTGGAGGAAATACTGATCCCTAAAAATATGTGATGTTCAAAGTACAAAGGCTACAACAATGGATATTTTTCTTCTCCAGCAACAAGCATTTTCTAGTCAAAGGCTCTGTTCTCTGAAGAGCCAAGTGGTGATAATGAATTTGACTTTGTTAATAACTTATTTTTTAATTTTCTTGTATAATGTTCTTTTTTTTTTTTTTTTTGTATAATGTTCTAATGAATGTATTTTCTTAGAGCCTTCATCTTGATTAAGTTGAACATGGGAAAGAGGTTGACTTTTTTTATTCATATGCCTTTGCCCTAGGATATATTTACATAACTTATTGATCTCCCATGCTAGAGTAGTCCTACAGCACAACTTAAATATTTTTAGTATATTGAGAGGTATTATTCTGTAAGGAAGAGTCTCACAGATATATTTTTTCAGGACCCACTTAAAGTGAAATGTCTCTGGAAAATGCTGCCTTAATTTAAGTGCTAGTGATTGACTTTTTCCCTTATGCCAGTCCTCCATATAATTGTAACACTTAATTTTTCTATCATACAGTGGGGATCTTTTTTTTATTTTTTTTTATTTTTTTTTATTTATGACAGTTACAGAGAGAGAGAGAGAGGCAGAGACACAGGCAGAGGGAGAAGCAGGCTCCATGCACCGGGAGCCCGATGTGGGACTCGATCCCGGGTCTCCAGGATCGCGCCCTGGGCCAAAGGCAGGCGCCAAACCGCTGCGCCACCCAGGGATCCCTACAGTGGGGATCTTACGGTAGCCAGAGCTAGATGTGCTCACGTTAAATGTGTAGAACAATTTGCTTTTATGTCTTTCTGAACTTACGTAGTAGGACAATGGATTAGGCTGAATTTGGTCCTTTAGATAAAAATTGTCTTTCTATAAAATATTGGTATAGATGATACCATCTAGCTAATATGCTGTTTGTAAAGGACCAATATTTCCTCGTCACTGTTAGTTGGATAAGTTTACACTAAAGGTCTCACCCTAGTTTGTACTTTTTGCCCCCAATAGCATCCTGAAATTTTAGTACATTTCAGTATCTTAAGTACCATTTTTTTCTCATTCACTGAATTCCTATCATCAGAGCCTTTTTAGTTGCTTCCTGGTAATTCTTTGCTTTAGAAGAAAAAAGTCTCCTCATTGCTTCTTTTATCTCTATATACCCTTGCTAAGCACAAGAAATGAAATAGAACTTTTGAAACTCTTTCAAGTGAGAGGCAGCACTTTTCTTGAGTTGTTATTCATTCCTTTTTTTTTTTTTTAAGATTTTATTTATTTATTCATGAGAGAAACAGAGACATAGGCAGAGAAAGAAGCAGGCTCTATGCAGGGAACTCCATGTGGGACTCCATCCCAGGACCCTGGGGTTATGCCCTGGGCTGAAGGCAGATGCTTAACCGCTGAGCCACTCAGGCGTCCCCATTCCCTTTGTTTTCTTTCTTTTCTTTTCTATTTTGTTTATTTATTCATGAGAACACAGAGAGACACTGGCAGAGGGAGAAGAGGCTCCATGCAGGGAGCCTGATGTGGGACTCAATCCCAGGTCTCCAGGATCACACCCTGGGCCGAAGGCAGTGCCAAACCGCTGAGCCACTTGGGCTGCCCTCCTTTGTTTTCTTTGTAGCTTTATACCTAAGTTCATATCCCTAAGTAATACATTATTTAGTTTTGCCCATTGACCCTTATGTAAATGAAATCCTGTGTGTATTATCGTCAGCTTTGGTTTTAAGATTCATTGATGTTAATACATTTAATTGTAAGTTACTCATTTTCACTATTGAATTTATTATTTAGCACAGATTAATCATATATTCACTGTTAGTATTGATGGCTTTTTTCCAATTTTTTTGCTATTTTTAAAAAAATTTTATCTATCTATCTATCTATCTATCTATCTATCTATCTATCTATCTATCTATCTAACTATTCATGAGAGACAGAGAGAGAGATAGAGAGGCAGAGACACAGGCAGAGGGAGAAGCAGGCTCCATGCAGGGAGCCGGACGTGGGACTTGATCCCTGGTCTCCAGGATTAGGCCCTGGGCAGAAGGCAGGTGCTAAACCACTGGGCCTCCAGGGATGCCCTCAAAACAGAATATTAAAACAAACTGTAACAAGAAAGCAAATTGTTTCATTATACATAAAAGTTCTCTCTTCCTCCACAAACACAAGCTTAGCTAGGTGTTCAACTCTTTGCATTTCAACCTTAAGTAGCATAGTTAAGAACCAGAAATATACCTGGAAGCCTCCTGAACAGGTGAGATAGCTTTAAATTTTACTGCAGCCCTTGGCTTTGTAACATTTAATTTGGATTTTGTGGGCTTTTAAATTGTGTTGAGTTTCAACAGTTTTAGTTCTCTTGATCACTCAGCTGTCCTCTAAGGACAGCAAGTTAGGGGAGGTAGAGGTGCATAAAGTTCACGGCGTCTATAGAAGAAAGCACTTATTTTCCATCAACTTTTATTTTATTTTGTTTGTTTGTTTGCTTATTTATTTACTTTTAAGATTTTATTTATTTATTCATGACAGACAGAGAGAGAAAGAGAGAGAGGCAGAGACACAGGCAGAGGGAGAAGCAGGCTCCATGCAGGAAGCCTGATGTGGGACTCGATCCCAGGTCTCCAGGATCACACCCCGAGCCGAAGGCGGTGCTAAACTGCTGGGCCATCAGGTCCAGCAACTTTAATGAGTGCTTTGCGCTACATACTTTGTTACCCCCTGGGACTGGGAAGAGACTTGAAGACCTGGGGGAGAGAACAGGTGTATTTTGGTCTATTTTGGCAAGCACTTAGGTAGCTTGCGCGGCTGGAGTAGAGAATGACGGGGAAGAAGAGCGGTGATAGCGGCAGGGGGGACTGTCGCAGTGTTCCTAAACTGGGTGGTAGTTCATGTCCTGCAGAGAGTGTTGGATACCTGGGTTTTCTGTTTGGGAAATACTGGGCCAAATGAATGAACAAGTTTATTTCCTACTGAACTTATTAACCCAAGGTTTTATCTCAGGAAGCTTTATTGTGAATGTCTTGAGCAGAATGTAGAGGTCAGCATTTATTTGCTGATGGTTTTGAAGAATATTCTGCTGTGCATTATAAGGATGAGCATTGTTTAGCCCTCTGCCTGCTTTTTTTTTGTCAGGAGCAGGGTCAGCCTGTATCCTGTATGGTTACGGCAGGTATCTTCTGACACCTCTGTGGAACAGACGTACTCTGAGATGTGTCACGGTGAATACATCAAGGCAGAAATGTAGAATTTTTGTGTGTGTTTATTTGGTGTTGGGGAGGGGGTCAGGCAAATGTGAGTAATAAATAAGATTGATCCAGGGAGGGGCAGAATGAAGAGACCATTTGGAATAAGAGTCCGTAGGCATAGGGGATTTATAAATGAATTTAATCGAAAGACCAGATCTTCTTGGGGCACCTGGCTGGCTCATTCTCTAACTGCCTGCTGTTGGCTTGGGTCAGGATCCCAGGGCTTCCTGCTCAGCAGGGAGTCTTTCCTCCCGCCTCCTGCCCTTCACCCCCACTTGTGCTCATCTCTCTTTCAAATAAATGCATAAAGTCTTTTAAAAAAAAAAAGACAGATTTTCCTGTTTATGCTCTTCCACAACATGGCCTTCTACAGGCTTTCGCACTGTTCCTTTGGGGCCAACGGTTACATCACTTGGAGAAGTTTATGCTTGTCTAGTTTTAATATCACAGCTTTTCATATCGCCTGCTTTAGCTTTTTCTAAGCTCAGAGTACCTTTTAAAATGCTCTTAAATTAAACTCAGATGTAAGTATTAAATCTCTATTTTTAAAGATGAAAATTAAAGTACACTCAATGGAAAATCTGCCAGTGTTTAATAGAAATTAACCTCAGGTCAGATTTCTAATCTAGTTTTGCTTTATAACTATTCCTCATGATAATTGTATAATTATATTTAATAATACCAAGTTGTCTATGTTTATTTAACTCATTATTTTTGGAGCAGAAACATAGCAGATATCTTGAAAACAAAGGAATATAAGTTATTAGCATAAGAAAATGATTGGGTAATTTTTTTAATTTATATTAATGTCAATTTATTTTCTCTTCGAACAGATGATGAATAAGGTATTTGGAGGTACTGTACACAAAAAAAGTGTTAGAGAAGATGGAGTCTTCAGTATTAGTGTGGACAACACTTGCTCATTGTTCAGGTATAGATATTTCTAGATGCATATGCATAGTTTAGTAGAACGACAGATTTAAAGTTGGGATTGTTATTCTTCAGAATTAGAGATTCTATAATTCTTAGATGAATTAAGGCCATATTCATGGTCAGAGGTATAATTGTCATATTTGTTTTCCATTTGAATGTCAGAATCACAGAGGATGATGGTGATGCTAAGTAGGGGGGGTGTAAGGAAAGCACTTGTGACATAACTTGAAAGCACCCGTGCAGTCTTGGATCTATCTCTGTTTGGGATTGCATACTGTGATGCCAACATTTGTAATTTTTCCTTTTTCACTCTTTTTTTTTTTTTTCTTTTTCACTCTTTGAAGTATGATTCTAAACATTAGTGTGCCAGATGTGGCAAATGGATAATTTTTTTTTTTTGATAATGTTTTAAATTATCTTGCATCTACTGAATGTGTTTGTGTATCTCTTCCCTCGTATTTTTGCTGGGTGCTTAGCAAACGACCAATTTGTTGGACTCATTACTAAATATGTGTTAGGTTTCCCTCCTTCTCACTTTCTCTGTATTAAGCATAACTGTACCTGGTGTACTATCTTTTAATTTAGTGAATATATTAATTGGTTTTTGGTCTAGGTAACAATAAATTAGGTGCTGTAGCTTTAATCTATTTAAAAATTGGTAAATGAGCTGTTCACTACCTTCCTGGATTCATTTATCTTCTTGACTTTAAAAAAATGGCTGCATTTTCATTCAGTTTATGAAAAGACTGGAAGCTTTCTGTTTTGGGGTTTTCCATGTTTTGAATAAAGCTCATTTTGTTGGACTATTGATAGGGTTCCTCACTGGCCTGTTTTTTTTTTTTTTTAACTTTTAAAATAATCTCTGTGCCCAATGTGGGACTTGAACTTACAACTCCAGAATTAAGAATCACATGCTTTATTGACTGAGCCAGCCAGGTGCCCCTGACTCCCTTCATTTTGACTTAAGTTTCATTTTTATTTTTTTGTTTTTTAAAAGATTTTAAGTAATCTCTGTACTCAATGTAGAGCTCAAACTTAAAATCCTGAGATCAAGAGTTCCATGCTCTACCAACTGAGCCACGAAGTGTCCCTTAAATTTCATTTTTACTTTAAAACTACATTCCCCCCTTACTGCATTAAATCTATAAAATGCAAGCTGATGTCAGTGAGCCACAGTTACTTTCTTTTTTGGATGAATCTGAGAAGTTTACTTTTATCTATTTATAATTGAAGTATAGTTCACACAGTGTTACATTAGTTTCAGGTGTACAACATGGTGATTCCCTATGTCTGTTATGCAGTTATTTTGTTATATCTTTTAATTGTGCTAATTATTTCTAGCTACAGGTATGTTTTGTTGATTACCATACTTGTGCGCCTAAATTAATTTCTAATGAATAGTTTTCTTCATGTTGGACAGATCAGAAATTTTAAAACCCAAGTTATAAACTTATTTTTATCAAAATGGAGATATATCCCTGTTTAGACACAAAATGGCTCCTCTTTAATTTTGAGGAAGAGCATAAATAAGTGTATCTGTTCAAAGATTCTTGTTTTTCAAAGGAAGATTAATAAAGCCAAGGTGGCTTAAAATAATCTTAGGAACTGAAGTTACTCATTTCCAAAATATATTTCAAATCCAATGCGTGTTCCACTTCATAACGGAGAGGTGTTGCTTACGTTCATCTCTAAAGTGGCTAGACTTGAGAACCATTTTAAATTCATGGTGGTATGTGATATTGCAAGAGGCTTTAAATCTAAAGATCTGGTTAAAATGTAAAGTTTTTCTGTCTTCCTAGCTCTAAAATTCTGGGACTCATTCACAACCTACATTAATCCTAAGCAACAATAATGACAGTAGTAGTAAGTCTGAAACATCCTTTTTTTTGGCTTTAATGTACTTTATCTTCTTGCTTTATTTTTAAGTTACCTTTAAATTTCTTAATATTTAATAATCAGCCCTCTCAGGTTTTCTCACAGTGTAAAAAATATCTTTTTATAGTTGATTTGTTTGAATCAGGGTCAAGAAAAAGTCCACATATTGCATTTGATAAATATTACTTGTATCTTCTTTAATCCATGCCTTTAACTTGTTTGGCAGATGAGAAGTAGAGGTCCACATTACTACTGGGTTGTCTTTGTTTCTAGGCCTCTTCAGTGAATAAAGTTAGTCAGTATGTATTCTTTTAGAGGGAACAAAATCAGTGTACACCTTATTTCCATTTAAAATCAAAGTTTATGGGGTTTTTATCTCTTTTGATTTTGTGTATCCTTACTCTGAGGCTGAAAATCTCAATTCTTAAATATTTAATATTGTTTTGATCTATAATATGCAGGATTTTATATTATATAAAGCTGCTAAATAACAGTATCAGTATTAGTACTATTTCTGATATAAAACTACTGAATGTTTAGATTTCTGCAATGCCTTCTGTTCTTAAGATAAATCCAAGTAGAGATAAAATTTTAAATTATTAAATTGTAATTATTATTAAATTATTATTATTTTGTAACTTCCTGAAATTATTTTTTATGCCTGCATACCACCAACTTTTAAATATATGCTTGTCAGTTTTCAGTTTTTCCTGATTGCCTTTTTTGAGATTTAATATTGTTAGTGGGTTTATAATACATAGAATAAGTTTAAATTCTAGCAGTGTTGTACTATTACATACATACTTCTTTCTGTTTTTTTGATTTACTCATATAGTGAGTTAGTATTTCTAAAGGAAAAGAACAAACTTAAGATCCCCAGAATGTCTTTATCATCTTATAACTAAAATGTTCAGGCATGATGATTACAGTTTACAACACTGTATTGTATACTTAAAAGTTGTTAAGAGAGTAGATATTAAATGTTCCCCATACACATAAAATAATGGTAACTATGTGCTGTATGTGTTAACTAACCTTATTGTGGTAATTATTTCATTATATATATCAAATCATCATGTTATACATCTTTAGCTTTATGTTATATGTCAGTTATATCTCAATAAAGCTGGGTAAAAATAAAGCATAAGATCCCATTGATCATGTCTTTAATTAAGATATTTGTATGTTGTGTGTGTTTTTATTTGTTTTTTTTGTATGTTTAGGGGCCTTCAGAAGGAAGAAATTGTTTTGCTTACCCATGGAGATAGTGTAGACAAAGTAGCTGATGGATTCAAGGTTGTGGCACGTTCTGGGAACATTGTGGCAGGTGAAAACTCTAAAACTTTTGCCAATTCTGTTTTAAACTTATCTGAAGAGTCTAAGAATATGTTTCTGCATGAGGTGCTGGTTTGTTATTTTTTTAATTTTTTAAAAAGATACTGTAAATGTCATGGGATCACCATTAATTTATGAAGGGAATTTAATATTAGATTATTTAGAAGTCACTTACTGGTTTTCTCTGAAATATTTTTAAAAGTGTTCACTCTAATAAAAGTTCTCCAGATGTAAAACACTACTTTTACATCTCAGGAAAAATTTGAGAATGGTCTATTTTTCTAGTGTGCTTATTAATTCATAATTAGATTTTTAAATGCTTTTCTTAGATATACATAGGCGTGTATCTTGGACATCGGCAAAACACCAGACTGAGCACTCAGAACATTTCTCTGAGCCCGTGTTGGCAAAATGTGACCTGTGGGTCAAATCTAGCCTATAACCTATTATTTATTAAAGGGTTATGATAGGGGATCCCTGGGTGGCTCAGAGGTTTAGCGCCTGCCTTTGGCAGGGGGCATGATCCTGGAGTCCCGGGATCAAGTCCCGTGTTGGGCTCCCTGCATGGAGCCTGCTTCTCCCCCTCTGCTTGTGTCTCTGCGCCTCTCTCTCTCTCTCTCTCTCTCTCTCTCTCTGTCTATCATGAATAAATAAAAAATAAAAAAATAAATAAAACTTGGCTCTATCTCTAAAAAAAAAAAAGGTTATGATAAAAGGGATTGTATGCCTGTGTTCCACAGAGCCTAAATTTTTACTATTTAGCCCTTTGTAGAAACATTGTCTAATCTGTACTTTATTTTTTTCAAGTTTTATTTATTTATTTTTTTAAAGATTTTAAAAATTTATTTATTCATCAGAGACAGAGAGAGAGGCAGATACACAGGTAGAGGGAGAAGCAGGCTCCATGCAGGGAGCCCGACTCGGGACTTGAACCCTGGACGCCAGGATCACAGCCTGGGCCAAAGGCAGGCCCTAAAATGCTGAGCCACCCAGGTGTCCCTAATCTATACTTACTTACTTACTTACTTACTTACTTACTTACTTACTTACTTACTTTATTTATTTATTTATTTATTTATTTATTTAAAGATTTTATTTATTTATTCATGAGAGACACAGACAGAGAGAGAGGCAGAGACACAGGCAGAGGGAGAAGCAGGCTCCATGCAGGGAGCCCAACGTGGGACTCGATCCCGGGTCTCCAGGATCACACCTTGGGCTGAAGGCAGGTGTTAAACTGCTTGGCCACCGGGGCTGCTCCCTAATCTGTACTTTAAAGCCATTTTTATTCTCTTCTTTTTGAGGAAGAGGAATTGATTTTCTGGCAGTTGTGACTTTTTACCCTTCTTATTTGAATAGTTATTATGTAAATAATTACCAATAATCCTGGAAGTCAGTTAAAGAAACAAAGTGGATTTACCAATAAAGTTCTTTTTTAAACAATGCATGGTAAAAAAAGATTTGTCATGGATAAACTGAATTGAGTAATCTGCCTGCAATTAATATTAGAATAGGAATGATCCAGAATGGTTTTCATATCAAAATGTTTTTATTTAATATAAAAGATAAACGGTGGTAGATGGATTATGTATTTTTATTCACTTAACAAATGTTTGAGTGCCTACTTTGTGCCAGTGACAGTTCCAGGTGCCAAGGGTAAAGTAATGAAAAGTGGACAAAAATCTGTTTTTCATTTTAGGTGGGAGTAGGGATGGGACAGCTAATACACAAACAAATACAGAATATGTCAAGTGTCAGACAGTGTTTAAGTACATTGAAAACAATACAGGAACTGTAGAGTTTTGCAGAATATGTGTGATTAAGGTTGTTACTCTTTATTTAGGATATTTTGGGCAGGGTATTCCTGTAAAATGGACATGAAGTAAGTGCTATTAACCCTTCTGGACATTTGGAGGAAGAGGAGATAGCAGTACAAGTCTAGGATGGGACCATGTTTGAGGAACAGCAAGAAAGACTACATGGTTGGAGCTGGTAAACATAGAGGAAGATTGGTAGAAGATGAGGTTGGAGAGTTTGTCAGGGTGGCCAGAACACAGACCACTATGAAACTGTTGGCTTTACTCATGGTCTAATTTCAGGATTACCTTGGTTACAGTGAAGTGAAAAGAGAAAGGGTCAAATGTAGAAGTAGGGAGGTCAGCTAGGAACCTATTGCAGCAATCAGGAGCAGAGGAATAAGGAATAAGGTTCTAGAGGTGGAAGTAGTCAAGAGAGCTTGGTTTCCCATATGGAGCTTGTATGTATTTTCTTAGATTTATACCTTAATATTTCATTTATTTGGCTGATAATCGGTTTTAATTTCATATTCCACTTGTTCATTGCTATTATATAGGAAAGCAATGAACTTCTGTAAATTAACCTTACATCCTACAACTCTGCTATAATTACTCACTAGTTCCTAGAATTTTTCTGTTGATTTTTTTTTTCAGATTTCTGTATAGATGATGATGTCATCTGAGAACAAAGAGAGTTTTATTTCTTCTTTCTCAACCTGTATGCCTTTTATTTCCTTTTCTTATTGCAGTAGTTAGGACTTTTTTTTTTTTTTTAAGATTTTATTTATTCATGAGAGATACAGGTAGAGAGAGAAGCAGGCTCCATGTAGGGAGCCCGATATGGGTCTCGATCCTGGGACTCCAGGATCACACCCTGAGCCAAAGGCAGGTGCCAAACCGCTGAGCCACCCAGGGATCCCTAGGACTTTTTATATAGTGTTGAAAAACAGTGGGGAGAGGGAACATCCTTGCCTTGTTCCTGATCTGAGTGGGAAAGTTTTGAATTTCTGTTATATGATTTTAGCTGTAGGTTTTTAGAAGATATTCTTTATCAAGTTGAGGGAGTTTCCCCCTATATTCCTAGTTTACGGAGAGTTTTTATCATGAATGAGTGTTGGATTTTTTCAGATGCTTTTTCTGCATCTATCAAATCAGATCATATAATTTTAAAAATCGGTGGAGGCCTATTGAAATTACCTATTTCTTGTGTGAGTTTTGGTAAGTTGTGTCTTTCAAAGAATTGGTCCATTTCATCTGTGTTATAAAATTTGTGGACATAGTTATTCATAATATTCCTTTATTATGTTAAAGTCCCTGGGACCTGTAGTGATGTTTCCTTTCTCATTTCTGATATTAGTAATTTGTGTCCTCTCTCTTTTTCTTAGTTAGCCTGGCTAGAAGCTTACCAATTTCGCTGATCTTATCAAAGAAATAGCTTTTGATTTTTTTTTTATTTTTGTTGTTGAATTCCTGTTTTCAGTTTCATTGATTTCTCTTTAATTTTTATTTGTTTTGATTACTTTGGATGTAATTTGTCCCTCTTTATTTATTTCATAAGGTGGAAGTTTAGGTGATTGAGTAAATCTTTTAATATATGCATTCAGTGCTGGAAATTTTCCTCTAGGCACTATTTTTGTTGTCTGTTGATGTTCTGAGACCAATTTCCAGTGTGTGGGGAGAGTTGAGGAGGGTTTCCAACACCAACAAGCAATTCTTACACACCAGTATGGTATTTGAGAGGGCATCTCTCTCTCTCTCTCTCTCTCTCTTTCTTTCTTTTTTTTTTTTTAGATTTTATTTATTCATGAGAGAGAGAGAGAGAGGGGCAGAGACACAGGCGGAGGGAGAAGCAGGCTCCATGCTGGGAGCCCGACATGGGACTCGATCCCCGGTCTCCAGGTTCACACCCTGGGCTGAAGGCGGCGCTAAACCACTGAGCCACCTGGGCTGCGCTTGAGAGGGCATCTCAATTCAGCTCAATTCTGATATTATGTACCCAGAGTGTACATAGCACCAGATTTCTGGGGTTGAGGGCTGCATCCCACAAGACCACCACCCCCTTCCCTACCCACACATACTTCAGACACCAGTTGCAAGCCCAGGTTATCACTGTGCCTCTTACTGACCAACTATAGATTGGAGGTTCCAGTGACCCCCCTCCTTGGATTTCAGATATAAGTCGGAGGTCCAGGTTATGTGTATTCCGACTGACTGGCTGTAAATCAGAGATTCCCATGATCTCTTCCTCAGTTCAGTTAATTCTCTAGAGTGGCTCACAGAACTCAGAAACATTTTACCACTAGGTCATTGGTTTCTTATAGAAGAGTGTAATTTCAATGGAATATTCCTCAGCCATTAGAAACGACGAATACCCAGCATTTGCTGCTTCAATGTGGATAGAACTGGAAGGTATTATGCTGAGTGAAGTAAGTCAATCGGAGGACAAACATTATATAGTTTCATTAGTTCGGGGAATATAAAAAATAGTGAAGGGGATTAAAGGGGAAAGGAGAAAAAATGAGTGGGAAATATCAGAGAAGGAGACAGAACATGAGAGACTCCTAACTGGGAAAAGAACAAGGGGTAGTGGAAGGGGAGGTGGGCGGGGAGTGGGGGTGACTGGGTGACGGGCACTGAGGGGGGCACTTGACAGGATGAGCACTGGCTGTTATACTATATGTTGGCAAATTGAACTCTAATAAAAAAAAATACACACACACAAAAAGAAGGGTATAATTTGGGAACAACCGGATGGAAGAGATGTATAGAAGGGCAGAGAACGGGGAAGTGGCGTGGAGCTTCCGTGAAAGTTCCAAGCCTCTAATCACATGATTGTCTTGGCAGCCAGCCCCCATCCTTAGGTGCTTTTCAAAAGCTCTCATCTCTTAGAAAATTCCAAAGGTTTTGGGATCTGTGAGCCAGGAACTGTAATGAAGACCAAATAGAGGTTTCTTAAAAGTTATAATATTGCACCTTGCATCCTCCAAATTTTAGAACGTTGGTTCATTTCACTTTTGTTTAGTTCAAAATAATGCTTCATTTCTCTTAAGATTTCTTCTTTCATCATTGTTACTTAGAAGTCTTTAGTCTCCAAGTGTTTTGAGATTTTCCATCTGTCTTTTGGTTAATGTGATATCTGGTTTAATTCCATTGTAGTCTGAGAACAGACATTGTATGAGTTCTGTTCTTTTAAATTTATTAAGCTGTGTTTTATGTCTCAAAATGTGGTCTGCCTTGGTGAGTGTTCCAAGTGAGCCTGAGAACAATGTATGTTCTGTTGCATGAAGTAATCTATAGATGTCCATTACATCCCAGTTGATTGATGGTATCGTTGTGTCCTTACTGATCTGCTTGTTGGGTCTGTCCATTTCTGATAGAGGGATGTTGAAATCTTCAATTATAACAGCGGATTCACCTATTCTATCACTTTTTGCCTCATGTATGTTGATGATCTGTTGTTATGTGCATATACATTACAGATTACTGTCATCCTTGAGAGTTGACCTCTTTATCATCATATGTGCCCCCTCTTTATTCCTGATAACTTTCCTTGGCCCAGGCCTACTCTGGCTGACATTAATATAGCTCTTCTGCTATCTTTTATTAGCGTTAGCATGATGTACCTTTCTCCATCCCGCCCCCACCCCTTTTTTAAATTGAAGTATAGTTGTCACAGAATGTTATATTAGTTTCAGGTGTACAACATAGTGATCTAACAACTCTGGTCAGCAACTCTATGTATTGCGATGTGCCAGCTACAAGTGTAGCTACCGTCTCTCATCATACAAAGCTATTACAGTAACATTGGTTGTATTCTATACCTTTCATCCCTGCGATTCCACAACTGGAAGCTTGTACCTGTCACTTCCTTTCACCCATTTTGCCCACCCTCCACCCTCTTCCCTTTGTATTTTTGAGTCTGTTTGTATTTTTTTTTTTTTTTTTAGATTCTACATATAAGTGGAACCATTCATCTATTTACTTTTAATCTGTATGTATCTTCATTATTTTTTAAAAATGATTTTATTTATCTGATAGAGCAGGGGAGAAACCATGAACAAGGGGAGGGGCAAAAGGAGAGGAAGAAGCAGGCTCCCCACTAAGCAGGGAGCCCGATGAGGGGCTCTGTCCCAGGACCCTGGGATCATGACCGGAACTGAAGACAGACGCTTAACCAACTGGGCCACCCAGGTGCCCCCCTCTGTGTGTCTTCAAAGTAGATTTCTTGTAGGTAGTATATAATTAGGTTTTGTTTCTTGACAATCTTTCTTTGAATTGGTGCATTTAGACCATTGACATTCAAAATAATTATTGATAACTTGATAATCCATCTTGATAAGGTTGGATTAATATTTATCATATCAGTTACTTCTGTATTTGTTGCTCTTGTTCTTTGTTTCTATTGTCTTCCATTCTTCTACCTTTTGTGGTTTCAATTGAACATTTTATGAGATTCAGTTTTCTCTCAGCACGTCAGTTATACTTCTCTTAGAGAAAGTTGTCCTACATTTTGCAATATACATTTACAACGAATTCACATTCATTTTCAATTTTTATTTATTTATTTATTTATTTATTTATTTATTTATTTATTTATTTATTTATGATAGTCACAGAGAGAGAGAGAGAGGCGCAGAGACAGAGGCAGAGGGAGAAGCAGGCTCCATGCACCGGGAGCCCGATGTGGGATTTGATCCCAGGTCTCCAGGATCGCGCCCTGAGCCAAAGGCAGGCGCCAAACCGCTGCGCCACCCAGGGATCCCCCATTTTCAAATATATTACCCGTGAAGTTGTATAGTGTTAACTTGATAAATCTAGATAAACCTAATTTTTCCCTCCCATTTCTGTCATCCATTTCACTTATACACCAGCATGCCTATGTACACGTGTATGTAACCATATGTAATTGAATACATTGTTGCTGTTATTATTTTGAAGAGAGGGTTATCAGCTCAATTATGAAGAAAAAAGTTTTTATTTTACCTTCATTTATTCCTTCTCTGATATTCTTTTTTTTATGTACACTAAAGTTTCTGACCTTTATCATTTTCCCTCTCTCTAATGAAATTTTTATCATTTCTTACAAGGCAAGTTGGCTGGCAACAAACAACCTCAGTACTTGTCTGAGAGAGTCTTTATTTTTCTTTACTTTTGGATGATAATTTCTCAGGGTACAGAATTTTAAGTTGATGGGTTTTTTTCCCCTCTCAACATATTTTTAAATTTAATTTTTTTAGCTCTTTTAGGATGGACAACATTGTAAGATATTTAAAGTATGCAATGTGCTGATTTGATATAGGTATACATAATAAAAGGAGTTAACTGACACATCCATCACCTCACATATTTGCCTTTTTTTTTTGTGTGAGAATATTTAAGTTCTCTTAACACAGTATTGGGTAATTAAATTTGCTATCAATTATAGTCATGATACTATTAATTGGATCTTCAGACTTTATTTGTCTTACAATTGAAAGTTTGTACCCTTTTTACCAACCTCTCCCTATTTCCCCCCACCAGGCCCTTGCGATCACTTTTCCATTCTCTATTTCTGATTTCAACTGTTTATTGATTGATTGATTCTACATATAAGTGATACTATGCAGTATTTGTCTTTGGCTTATTTCACTTAGCTTTATGTCCTCCAGATTCACCTCTGTTGCTGCAAATGACAGGAGTTCCTTCTTTTTAAAAGCTGAATAGTATTCCACTTTGTGTGTGTATATTATGTTTGTGTTTCTACCTATGTATTTTTCCTTGATCCCTTGATAGACACTTGTTTCCCATGTCCCGTCTGTTGTGAGTAATGCTGCAGTGAACATACAGACATCTCTTTGAGATAATGGTTTCCTGTTCTTTGAATGTGTATCTAGACGTGGGATTTCTGGATCATACAGTAATTCTAGTTTTAATTTTTTGTGGAGCCTCCATACTGTTTTCCATCGTGACTTTTATATTCCCACCAGCAGTTTACAAGGAGTTCCTTTTCTCTGCCTCTTTGCCAGCAATTATCTTGGCTTTTTCATAGTAGACATCCTAATAGGTGTGAGAGGACATCATCATTGTGAATTAGATTTGCATTTCCCTGATGATTAGCGATATTGAGCATTTTTATGTACCTTTTGGCCATTTGTAGGTCTTTTGAAAAATACCTCTTCAAGTCTTTTGCCCATTTTTAAATTGGGCAGTCAGTGGTATTTGTTGTTGTTGTTGATGGTTTCCTTTACTGTACAGAAGCTTTTTAGTTTGATATAATCTCACTTATTTTTTGCTTTTGTTGCCTTTGCTTTTGATGTCAAATCCAAAAAATCATTGCCAAGACAGGTGTCAGGGGGCTTTTTTCCCTGTGATTTCTTCTAGGAGTTTTGTGATTTCAGGTTTTACATTCAAGTCTTTAATCTGTTTTGAGTTGATTTTTGTATATGGTATAAGGTAGGGATTCTGTTTCATTCTTTTGTTTGTGGCTGGCTGGTTTTCTGAGCACCATTTTTGAAGAGACTACCCTTTCCTCACTGTATGTTCTAGGCTCCTTTGTTGTAAATTGGTCATATATACATGAGTTTATTCTGGGCTCTTGATTCTGTTCTTTGGTTTGTGCGTATTAGTCCAATACTGTACTGTTTTGATTACTATCGCTTTGTAATGTAGTTTGAAATCAGGACCTCTGATACCTTGTGCTTTGTTTTGTTTTTTTTCCTCAAGATTGCTTTGGCTCTTTTGTGGTTTGATACAAACTTTAGAATTCCTTTTTTTCTGTCTATGAACAGCCATTGGAATTTTGATAGAGATTGAATTGAATCTGTAGATTGCTTTGGATAGAATAGATATTTCAAGTTTTCTTCTAATCTATATAGGTTATTCATTTATTTGTGCCTTCTTCAGTTTCTTCATTTTCAGTATATAGATCTTTCACCTCTTTGGTTAAGTTTGTTCCTAAATATTTTATTCTTTTTGACGCTATTGTGAATGGGAACATTTTCTTAATTTCTCTGATAGTTTTTTAATTTACAGAAACATAACTGACTTTGATACATGGATTTTTCTATGTCACAGTGTTGCTGAAATATGTTTTTTGTTGTAACAGTTTTTGGTGGAGTCTGTTTGAGAGCTTTGTTTTTTTCTTGATGTAATTATTAATTGCCATAAACTTCTCTCTTAGAATTGCTTTTGCTACATCACATTATCTTTGGTTGTTGTTTCCATTTTTATTTGTCTCAGATTTTTTCTTTTCCTTTTTCCTTTGACCCATTCATTTGTCAACAGCATGTTTTTTAATCTCCACGTATTTATGGATTTTCCAGTTTTGTTTTTGTAATTGATTTCTAGTTTCTTAACCATTGTGGGTGGAAAAGACATTTGATAGGATTTTAATCTTCTTAGATGAGATTGGATTCTGATATATTTTTGAAAGGAGAGACAAAGGAGTTGCTGTTGGATTGCATGTGGAGTTGGGGGAAAAGGAGTATAGTTGAGTTTTAACTCCCGTATTTTTTGGTCCACGCATCCAGAAAGTTGAAGTTTCTGTTCACCTGATGGGAAAGAATGCAGTTATGCAAGTCTGTATACAACTCAAGATGCTGGGTGCCTGGGTGGCTCAGATGGTTAAGTGTCTGCCTTCGGCTCAGGTCATGATCCCAGGGTCCTAGAATTGAGCCCAGTATTGGGATTCCTGCTCAGTGGAGAGCCTGCTTCTCCCTCTCCCCCTACCCCTCCCTCCTGTTCATTCTTTCTCTCTCCCTCTTTCTCCATCTCAAATACATTAAAATCTTAAAAAAAATTCAAGATGCCTTATTAAACATAGAAATAAAGGTATGAGTAGGCAGTTGTCTAAGTCTAGACTGTAGAGTAGAAAACTGGGCTAGAGGTATAAAGTTGGGGGTATACTATCATATGGATACAATGTAAAGTCATGAGAGTTTAGATCTCAATGTATGGAGAAGAGACTTAAGGGCTGAGTATTGGGTAACTTTCATGTGTAGAGATGGATAAGATGAGGAGGAACCAACAAAGATTAAGAAGGATCAGACAATGAACCCAGAGAGTGGTGTCCTAGAATCCAAGGAAAGAAAATGTGAGGTTCTTTAGTATAGTAGAATGACTATGAGTTTGGGAGCCTGCTAGGCCTGATTTAATTACTTAACTAGCTGTAACTTTTCTTGGTATCTCAGAGCCATAAACAGGGGTAACGCATGCACAAGTAAACATCTGGCCTAACATCTGTTGCTTAGATAATAATTTGTCAGAAACACATTAGTCAAATCCACAAAGTTACATTTGTGGTTGATAGTATCTAAGAAAGGGATACTTAGCATATTCTGACAGGCCTAATATATGAGGTTCTTCTAATACATAAAATTGATAGCTGCATATTGCATGAGAAAGCCATGTGGGATTGAGAGCCAAAATTGAGTTATCATTGTGTTAAATAATCTGGGTGGAGAAGTGAAAGTACTAGGAAATAATCTCTGTAGGACTTAATTCACTGTCCTGTGTAGTTCATTAATTGCTATATAAGGACTTTTAAAGAAAAAATGTGGCCTTGCAGTTTGTTTTGTGTGTCTTTTTTCCTGTAAAAATGCACTAATTTGTATCCATTTTCACATTTATAGAGGAAATTGTGAGGAATTACTGTGGGTACTTAGTTGAGTCTTCAAACATGAAAAAAATTTTAATTTGTGATTATTTTCTCTATAAAGGTATAGCAAATGAATCTAAAAAATTATATGGAGCACAGTTCCACCCTGAAGTTGGCCTTACAGAAAATGGGAAAGTAATACTGAAGAATTTCCTCTACGATATAGCTGGGTGCAGTGGGACCTTCACCGTGCAGAACAGAGAACTGGAGTGCATTCAAGAGGTCAAAGAGAGAGTAGGCACATCAAAGGTTTTGGTAAGGAATTTACATCTGAAAGTCTACAAATTTATGTCATTGTTAGAGCTGACTTTGTCGCCATAGCCCTTCACTGTTGACTGGCTGATGGGCCGTTGTGTGAGTTGCACTGTTTCGAGGTGCTTTTTCAGTTACTGTGTATCCTTTTGGTAAAAACTTTTTAATGGTAAAGGTTTAAGAAGATAGTTTTTATTTTATTTTCTTGCTTATTGTACTCAGCTTGATTTTTCTTTTAATTTCATCTTGTAGGTTTTACTCAGTGGTGGAGTAGACTCAACAGTCTGTACAGCTTTGCTGAATCGTGCTTTGAGCCAAGATCAGGTCATTGCTGTGCACATTGATAATGGCTTTATGAGAAAACGAGAAAGCCAGTCTGTAGAAGAGGCCCTCAAAAAGCTTGGAATTCAGGTCAAAGGTATTCATGAATCCCTTGAGTGAGCTCGTCGCCTTAACCATGTACAGGTTTCTAGGGCGCCTGGATGCTCTAGTCATTTGAGTGTCCAATTTATGATTTTTGGCTCAGGTCAGGATCTCAGGGACATAGGATCAAGCCCTGCCTCCTGTTCCACCCAGTGGGGAGTCTGCTTGAGGTTCTCTCTCCCTCTGCATGTTTTTTACTTTTACATTATAATTATCTGGTTCATGAGGGGTCCCAGGATAAATTTTAAAACTGTTGATAACTCTTTTTTTTTTTTTTTAAGATTTTATTTATTTATTCCTGAGAGACAGAGAGAGAGAGAGAGAGAGAGAGAGAGAGAGAGGCAGAGACATACAGGCAGAGGGAGAAGCAGGCTCCATGCAGGGAGCCTGACGTGGGACTGGATCCCTGGTCTCCAGGATCAGGCCCTGGGCCGAAGGCAGGCCCTAAACCGCTGAGCCACCGGGGGATCCCCTGTTGATAAGTCCCAATGTTATATGCATATCAGTAGAATTCCATCTACCATCCTATTCTCTTCTACTCATTCTCTTTTTGAATTTTCTTTTCCGATCCATAATATTATTTATGCATGAGAATTTCTAAGTCTTCCTACAATAAGTATGGATGTACAGATTATTTTATAAACTGAAAGACTTATACAGAGGAGTGAAGAGTTTATGGTCACTTTTTTTTCTAGTTTTATTGAGGAATAATTGATATACATTACTGTATAAGTTTAAGGCTACAGTATGATGATTTGATTTTTACATATATTTTGAAAGAATTGTCACAAATGTCTGAGTTAACTTCCATATTCTCATACAGGGACAATAAAAAGGAAAAAAATTATTATTTTTATTTTATTTTTTTTTTGGAAAAAAATTATTATGTGAACTCTTAGGGTTTACTTTCAACTCTTCTGTATATCAACCAGCAGTATTACCTGTAATCGTCATGTTTAATGTAGCGTTTTTACTTATTTATCTTGTAACTGGAAGTTTATACTTTTTAACCACCTTCTTCCAATTCCCCTTCTCCACATCCCCCACCTCTGATAACAAGTCTGATTTCTTTTTCTATGAGTTTCATTTTTTAGGTTCTTTTTTTTAAAATTAATTAATTTATTTTTAAATTTTTTAGGTTCTTTTTTTTTAATTTTTTAGGTTCTAAATATTATAAGTGAGATCATACCATATTTGTCTTATTTTACTTAGCATATTGCCTTTAAGGTCCATGTATGTTGTCACAAATGGTAGGGTTTCCTTGTTTTTTTTATGGATGAATAATTTTCCATAGTATGTGTGCACGCGCACACACACACACACACACACACACACACACATATGTACACCACATCTTTATTCATGTATTGATGTACTTAAGTGGTTTCCATATCTTAGCTATTGCAAATAATGCTGCTATGAGTATGGGAGTGCAGATATCTGAGTGTTTTCATTTCCTTTGGGTATATCTCCAGAAGTGGAATTACTGGATCACATGTTATTTTTATTTATAATTTTTTGAGGATCCTTTGTCTTAAGAAGGATTTCATTTTATTTTTAGAGAGAGATTGTGAGTGGCTGGGGGCAGGCAGAGGGAGAGGGGGAGAGAGAATTCTAAGCAGACTCCACGTTGAGCATGGAGCCCAACATGGGACTCTATCTCACAACACTGAGACGTGACCTTTTTTTATTTTTTTTTAATTTTATTTACTTATGATAGTCATACAGAGAGAGAGAGGCAGAGACATAGGCAGAGGGAGAAGCAGGCTCCATGCACCAGGAGCCCAATGTGGGATTTGATCCCGGGTCTCGAGGATCGCGCCCTGGGCCAAAGGCAGGCGCCAAATCGCTGCGCCACCCAGGGATCCCAGCTTTTATTATCTCTTATCTTGATCATGGCCATTCTAACAGGTATGAGGTGATATCTCATTGTGGTTTTAATTTGCATTTCCCTAATAAGTAGTGATATTGAGCATCTTTCTAGGTACCTATTGTCCTTTTGTATATCTTCTTTTGAGAAATGTCTGTTCAGGTCCTCTGTCCATTTTTTGATTGAGTAATTTGTGTTTTTCCTGTTGAATTTTATAAATTCTGTATATACTTTGGATATTAAACCTTTATCAGAAATATGGCTTACAGATATTTTTCCCCATTCTGTAGATTCTTTTTTTTTTAATCTTTTCTTTTGCTGTTCAGAAATTATTTTACTATTAAAGATTTTGAGAGAGAGAAAGCATGAGCAAAGGAGGAGGGGCAGAGGGAGAAGCAGACTCCCCACCTGAGCAGGGAGCCTGATCCAGGGCTCAGTTCCAGGACTCTGAGATCATGACCTGAGTCGAAGGCAGATGCTTAGGCTACTGAGCAACGTAGGCACCCCTGCAGAAGTTCTTTAGATTGATGTAGCCTCACTTGTTCATTTTTGTTCATACTTTAGGTGTCCTCTAAAAACTCATTACCAAGACCCATGTCAAGGAACATTATTCCTATATTTTCTTCCAGGGGTTTCATGGTTTCAAGTCTTATGTTTAGGTTTTTAATCTATTTTGAGTTAACTTTTCTGAGTAGTAGAAGATATGGGTCCAGTTTATTCTTTTACATTGCATATCCAGTTATTCCACCATGATCTATTGAAGAGACTGTCTTTTCTCTATTGAGTATTCTTGGCTCCCTGTCAAATATTAGTTGACTATATATGCTTGGGTTTATTCTGGGCTCTTGATTCTCTTCCATTTGTTTGTATGTTTTCATGCCAGTACCATACCATTTGGTGATAGTTTTACAGTATAGCTAGAAATCCAGAACTGCGATGCTTCCTGCTTTGTTGTCCTTTCCCAGGTCTTTTGTGGTTATATATACATTTTGGGAGTGTCTTTTTCTATCCCTTGGTATAGTGATTATGTTGACTCTATAAATGGCTTTTGGTAGTATTGACATTTAAACAGTATTTTTCCTGTCCATGAACATGGATATCCATCCATTTATTTATGTTGTCTTTGATTTCTTGCATCAATCACTTGTAGCTTTCATAGTAGACATCTTACACTTTCTTGATTTTATTTCTAAGTATTATTACTTTTGGTACTGTTGTAAATGGGATTGATTTCTATATTTCTAATTTTGGAAAATTTGTTATTGGTGTATAGACACACTACTGATTTTTATATGTTAATTTTGTATCCTATAACTTTACTGAATTCACGGATCAGACCTAACAGTTTTTGGTTGAGTTTTATGGTTTTACGGTTTTCTATTAAATTATGTTATCTGCAAATACAATTTAATTTTTTCCTTTCCAATTCTGATAGCTTTTATTTCTTTTTCTTGCCTGATTGTTCTAGCTGGGACTTCAATATTTATGTTGAATAGGAGGAATAGTGAGAGTGGGCACTCTTGTCTTGTTCCTTGTCTTAGAGGGAAAGCTTTTACCTTTTCACCATTGAGTAAGTTATAACCTGCGGGCTTATTGTATGTGGTCTTTCTTTCTTTCTTTTTTTTTTTTTTTTTAATATTTTACTTATTTATTCATGAGAGACACAGAGAGAGAGAGAGGCAGAGAGGCACAGGGAGAGGGAGAGGCAGGTTCCCTGTGGGGAGCCCCATGTGGGACTTGTTCATAGGATCCAGTATCACGCCCTGAGCCAAAGGCAGTCACTCAACCACTGATCCACCTGGGCATCCCATATATGGCCTACCTTATGTTGAGATGTGCTCCTTCTCTGCCTAATTTGTTGAGTATAATCACTTTTTTTTTTTAAGTCCACTAGTAAACTACTTAGGTTTTAACTGTATTTATATTTGTAGCTTTTATATATTTTTTTAAGTTCATTTATTTATTTTAGAGCATACATGAGCCGGTAAGCCAGGGGAGGGTCAGAGGAAGAGGGAGAGAAGCAGACTCCCTACTGAGTATGGAGCCCAGTGTGGGGGCTTGATTTTAGAACCCTGAGGTTCTGATCTGAGCCAAAATCAAGAATCAGATGCTTAACCCACTAAGCCACCCAGGTGCCCCTGTCTTTCATACTTTTTAAAAACAAAGTGTGATCAATAATATATTGAAATCAAGTCCATACCCTAATGATACAAACCATACATATTATTGAATTAGAATTGATGCCAGAAGGTTAAATATAAAATGAACGCTTGGAGTTAATCATAAAGTGAAGATGAGTCTCTTTCTTTTTTGAAACGTCACTAAAATAACATTACAGGTGTAAAACAAGTGTAATGCCACAAGAACAAGGAATAGAGGAGGTGATAGTAGTCTGATGGTCTTACAAAATGTTGGAAGGTGGAAAGAAGATAATACGGATTTTCTCTGATAAGTAAATGACCCTTGACCCTTAAGTTTCAGGATCCCTCACTAGCCTTCACTAGGATTTTGGAAAAAATCCTGTAATGGGTCCTTGTAGTGTCTTTACATAGTCATACGTTGTTAAAGATGCAAATAAGATATTTTAATAATCCCCAATTTACTGGTATTTCTCAGTGAAGTAGCCAGCTGTATTTCAGTGAAATTCACTAGTTGTTCAGCCTTACTACCAAATAGAGATCTTATATTTAAAGTACTTTGCTCTTTAAAAATAAAAGGATAGCCAGCAATTGCTAAATATGTGTTGATAAACATCAGTTTTTAAGAGACTGGTTAATTCAATGGACGGTTCTGAGGACCTTGATTCTTGTATACGAACCACTGCTTTCAGTTCCCTTGGGGCTGTGCTTGTTTGTTCCTTTGGCTTTTGCTTGGTGCTCTGGTAGGGCACTGAATCCAGGGAAAGCAACCAGCATAGTGTATGATGTCATGGCCTTAGATTACTAAATGCCACAGGATTCTCAAAAACAAACAAACAAATAAACAAACAAACAAACAAACCACCAAAAAGTAATGAGTACCTATGTCTGGACTCTGTTAATCATGATTTATTAGTAGTTCTGTAATATGTAGGGAGGGTAAGGGTGATCGAAAGATCCACCCAGGTTTTCTTTCTGTAGTTTGACCCATTATTTATGTTTTTTAAAAATCTTCTAGTTTTAAAACATGCATCTTGGGGTAGCCCTGATGGTTCAGTTGTTTGGCGTCGCCTTCAGCCCGGGGTGTGATCCTGGAGACCTGGGGTCGAGTCCCAAGTCAGGCTCCCTGAATGGTGCCTGCTTCTCCCTCTGCTTGTGTCTGTGCCTCTTTCTCTGTCTCTCATGAATAAATAAATTAAATCTTTAAAAATAATAAAACATGCTTCTCTTTCTTCCTCAGTGATAAATGCGGCTCATTCTTTCTACAATGGAACAACAACTTTACCAATATCAGATGAAGATAGAACTCCACGAAAAAGAATTAGCAAAACACTAAATATGACAACAAGTCCTGAAGAGAAAAGAAAAATTATTGGGGATACTTTTGTTAAGGTATCTTCCTAATATCTACAATGTGTACTGTTTTTGATGTGAATTTTAATATTTATTTTTCCTTGTCTTTATATCAAATAAATTTGCTGACTAATTTTTATTGTTTTTTGGTTAAGAATTTTGGTGTATGTTACTATGACACTAACTGGTAGAAACGGTTTTATGTTTTAAAAAACATGTATACTTGGTAGGCTCTTATTGTAACTACTTAAGAATAGCAATTTCAGTTGATATAAGACTTTAGTTCTTTGGGTATTTCAATGGTTAGTTATCAGGCTTTTGAATATTTGCCTATCTTTATGAATATTTTTAAAGCATATGTTCTTAAAAGAATTTATTTTGGGAGTTGGTGTAGATTTTATCTCTTGGTCAGTATTGCAAAAGGATTCTGAGAAATCTTGCAAAAAGCATAAAAAAGACTTTGCTATCTTTTTTAAAGATTCATCTCTTAAAAGACTTTTACTCCTCTCGATTATAGATTGCCAATGAAGTAATTGGAGAAATGAACCTGAAACCAGAGGAAGTTTTCCTTGCCCAAGGTACTTTACGGCCTGATTTAATTGAAAGCGCATCCCTTGTTGCAAGTGGCAAAGCTGAACTCATCAAAACCCATCACAATGACACAGAGCTTATCAGAAAGTTGAGAGAAGAGGTAAAAGCTTATAAGAACTTTGCCATAAAATCTTTCTCTCTCCCACCCTCCCTGAATCATTTTTAAATGTACAGTTCAGTAATGATAAGCGTATTTACATTGTTGTGAGACAGATCTCCTCAAGTTTTTCATCTTGTAAAACTGAACCTTTATACCCCTTGAACAGCAGCTGCTTTGTTCTCCTTCTTTCCAGCTCTTAGTAATCACCATTCTACTGTCTGTCTCCGTGGATTTGACTACTTTAGATACTCTGTATAAGCGAAGTCATACAGCATTTGTCTTTTTGTGACCGGCTTATCTCATTTAGCATAAATCCTCAAGGTTCATCCGTGTTGTAACACGTGACAGGATTTTCTTCCTTTTTAAGGCTAATATTTAGTTGTATGTATATACACATTGTTTATCCACTTATCTGTCAATGGACATTTGGGTTGCTTCTACTTTTTGGCTATTGTGAATTGTGGTGCTACAAACGTGAGTTGATAGATATGTTTTGGAGACCCTGTTTTCAGTTTTTTTGGTTATATACAAGAAGTGGTATTGCCAGATCAAATGGTAGGTTTTTTTTTTTTTAAGATTTTATTTTTGAGTAATCTCTACAGTCAACATGAGGCGTGAATTTACAACCCCAAGATCAAGAGTTGCGTGCTCTACTAAGTCAGACCAGCACTCCTTGGTAGTTCTATTTTTAATTTTTAAAAGGAACCTAATGTTTCCATAATAGTTACATCATATTATAATCTACCAGCAATGTTCCAATTTGTCCACACTTCACCAACAATTGTTATTTTCTCACTCTCTATTTCTTTCTTTTATTATTATTATTTTTTTGTGATTCACACCCATTAAAATGGCTACTATCTGTATAGTGGCATCTCATTGTGGTTTTGATTTGCATTTTCTTAATAACTAATGATGTTGAGCATCTTTTCATATGCTTATTGGCCATTTGTATATCTTCTTAGGAAAAATGCCAGATCTTTTGCACATTTTTAATTGGTTTATCTTTTTATTACCGAATTGTAAGTGTTCTTTATACACTCTATAGGTTCTTTATCAGATAGGAGTAGGTCGTCTTTTCGCTTAATGGTGTTATTTGGAGAGCTTTAATTTTGAGACACTAGTATATTTTCTGATGCCTTGTATTCTAATGAGAGTTAGATCGGAGATGGTGGGTAGGGCGGCTCCTCTGATTTATTTATATTTGAAAGGTTTATATTTAAAATGTGTTTTAAAGAGAAGTATGAAGATCAGTAAAATATTCATCTAATTTCTTATGAACACATGGAAGAAAATACTTTAAAATATGAAATTTTAAAAAATGTTTTTTTAAATTTAAGGTGAGAGACAGCAGGAAAGGCCTATAATTTGTTACTCTTTATTTTCCATGTCCTTTCCATTTCTAATTTGTATTAATTGGCTTTTTCCCTCTGTAGGGAAAAGTAATAGAACCTCTGAAAGATTTTCATAAGGATGAAGTAAGAATTTTAGGCAGAGAACTTGGACTTCCAGAAGAGTTAGTTTCCAGGCATCCATTTCCAGGTAAAAATAAATAAATAAGTAAATAAATAGAACTGATTGCTTGATTTGTCATTAAACCTTCATGTTGAAGAAAAATCAATTCAGACAATTTTGAAATAACTTTTTATCTCAGGGAATATATAACTTTAGAAAAAGGTGTAGGTAGGGTACAAAAGTCTTCTTAGTATCTATTGTGTATACTTCATTTTCTTACATAATCATTTTCCATTGTATTTACACCACCCCAGTGAGTCTGGGCTATGATGTTGCCATCAGATAAGAAAACCAAGGCATGGGGTATTTTAGTAACATTTGCCACACAGTTTTTTACAAGTCTTAATTTACTTCTTATTTTAGACAGAGAGCAAGCATGTGCTTGCCAGCAGGGAGAGAAGCAGAGGGAGAGAATCAAGCAGGCTGCATGCCCAGTTTGGCAGCCCAGAGTGGGGTTAGGATATGACCTGAGCTGAAATTAAGAGGCAGACACTTAACAAGCTGAGTCACCTAGGTGCCCCACATTGTCACACAATTCTTAGTGTTAGAACTGTGATTTATATGTTCTTTCTACTATACCGTGATGGCTTCCATGGAAGTCCAGGTTAAAATGTGGTTCTCTGAAATCCTAATCCAATGGTTGTCTTGTCTGAATGAATGAATTAACTTTTTTTTCATAGTGCTATATGTAAGTAATTCATGAACAAATAAAAAATATTCAGTTTAAGTAGTCATTTGCTGCAATCATGTAGAAAGATAACTAGAGATAGTATTTCTTTAAAGTTAAGACTGAGAGTCGTAACATTGTTTTCATTATAATTTCTTGAGTTTGGTAAGTCTTAGACCTCATTTTCTGGCTCTTTATAATAGTCATTATGTGACGAGTTGAGAGAATGGTCTAATTAAATTCAACAACATAGTAAAAGTTAACATTTCTTAAGTACTAAGATGTGCTAGGCTTTCTGCTAATTATTTTACACATACTGTCTTATTTGATCCTCGATAAAACTACCATCTATTTATAGATGAGGAAATTTTGGGGATGGAGCCCAATTTGCCAAAAGTTAATGCAGATTAGGTTTGGAGCTGGAATTCTAGCCTTGATAATCTCTCCTCAGAGCTTGTACTCGTGAATACCATGTTGGTCCTGTAAGCAGCGTGACAGAGGTATATAGCTCATGTAGTAGTTAGCACTGTTTGTATCAGTAAACTTCAAATTTGGGAATTTAAGGTGTTCTATCTAAACATTGTGTTGGCAAAGAATCGTGTGTGAATGTAACGGAGAGAGCCCAAGTGGTCCTGTGTCCTTGGTCATCATTTCACTAGATTCACTTGTCTTTTAAAAGCCTATTTTATGTATAGGATTTTTTATTAAAGATTTCTTTGGTAAAAAATATTTAGTTGCTTTTAAAAAGATTAGGCATACTATTTACCTTTTAAGCTGTTTATTCTACAGATGAAGAATAGAACTGGGGAGTTAATGGAACATGGCTAAGGTTTTGTCTATAATCAGCTGTCTCATGGGATGCCCTTTCTGTTATAGTAAAGAAGCAGAATAATTTTTTTTTTTAATAGATCCATGTCATTTTGTATTCATCCTTCTAAGAAGTTGGTGAAATAGAAATACCAGTTCACATTTTTGGAATTAAACAGTTTGTTGTCCTTTTTTTTTTGAACAGCAGATTCTTCTTCCTAAAATTAGATTGGTAGTTGAACCCAGGTGGTGAATAATAAGGTGGTTCATTACGTTGTTCTCTTTATTTTTCTATATATTTAAAAATTGCTTTGATAAGTTTAAAAAAATGAGCACCTATATTGTGAATTAATATTTATTGGAGAATTTTGTGACATTTCATACATGGACTATAAAAAATGGAAATCATTGATGTAGAGAGAAAGCATTTTATTTTATTTTTTTTTAAACTTTTTTCACGAATCTTTTTTTTTTTTTTTAATTTTTTATTTATTTATGATAGTCACAGAGAGAGAGAGAGAGAGAGAGAGGCAGAGACATAGGCAGAGGGAGAAGCAGGCTCCATGCACCGGGAGCCCGACGTGGGATTCGATCCCGGGTCTCCAGGACCACACCCTGGACCAAAGGCAGGTGCTAAACCGCTGCACCACCCAGGGATCCCCAAGAGAGAAAGCATTTTAAAAAATGATCTGTTAGGGGATCCCTGGGTGGCTCAGCGGTTTAGCGCCTGCCTTTGGTCCAGGGTGTGGTCCTGGAGACCCGGGATCGAGATCTGCATCGTGCTCCCTGCACAGAGCCTGCTTCTCCCTCTCCCTGTGTCTCTGCCTGTTTCTCTCTCTCTCTATGTCTATCATGAATAAATAAATAAAATCTTAAAAAAAAAAAAAAAAGATCTGTTGGATGGGAAAACTAATGGTTACATTTGAAATTAAACACTTAAAAAAAACTTTAAAGTAGTGGGGCTCAGTTGGTTGGGTCTCTGACTCTTGGTTTCAGCTTGGGTTGTAGTCTTGGGATCCTGGGATCAGCCCCCTAGTTGGTCTCCATGCTCAGCAGGGAGTTCTCTCTTCCCTCCCTCCACCCCTCCCCCCTGCCCATGTGCTCCCTCCCATAGATAAATAACCCCCCCCCCCCCCAAAAAAAAGAAAACGTAAAATGGTTGTATGTCAGTTGTATGTCAGTAAAACTGGAAAAAACTTACAGTGGCAAATGGAGTTTAATTTTTGGAAGGATTTTATATTGGAAACAGTGATATTTTTGTATTAGATATAAAACTTATATTAAGTACCATTGTTACTATTCTCTTTAGGTCCTGGCCTGGCAATCAGAGTAATATGTGCTGAAGAACCTTATATTTGTAAGGACTTTCCTGAAACCAACAATATTTTGAAAATAGTAGCTGATTTTTCTGCAAGTGTTAAGAAGGTAATAATTTGCATTGAATTTGTATATTAGAGGAGCTTTAAATAAACACAGCTCATCAATATAAGGAATTGAATAGATAATTGTAGTATTCTAGTATTTACAATGAATTTATTAGTTTCATTTTTTGAAAATTCAGAGTAATATAACATGTTAAATGACTATAAAGAAAATATTCTACAGAGACTTGTAAATCCAGACTTCCCTTTTCAGCCTTACAACAGATAAGATACCTGGAATCCCTAAAAAATGCTAGATATGAAAGGGTGTTTTTTTTTTTAATTTTTTTTAAAGATTTATTTATTTATTCATGATAGACACATAGGGAGAGAGGTGGAGACACAGGCAGAGGGAGAAGCAGGCTCCATGGAGGGAGCCCGATGTGGGACTCAATCCCGCGACTCCAGGATTACGCCCTGGGCCGAAGGCAGGCGCCAAACCGCTGAGCCACCCAGGGATCCCCCTGAAAGGGTGTTTAAAAATATTTTAGAGGTGCCTGGCTGGCTCAGTTAGTAGAGCATGTAACTCTTGGTCTTGGGTTATGAGTTTGAACCTCATGTTGGATTTAAAAAAACTTAAAAATATTTTATATGTAAAAAAAATAATTATATGTAGCACAAGAAAATGAGGGAAAACTTTTTTTTTTTTTTGGAAAACGTTTTAACTCCAAACTAAACTGAGGATGATGAGTGTTAGTCTCCCAGTCCTTCTATAGATTTGGTGCCTAAATTCATAATCTTTGTGGTCTGAAAAACTTAAAGCTAAGAATTTAAAATGGACCTTGGTTGGTAGTGCCTCCAGGTGTCAGGGTTAGCAATGTAAATTCTTTCCAGAGTGTCTTAAGGCCTTAAAATATCTCCACACATAGGGTTCCAGTGAATATATATGAACTTAAGTTGCAAAATACATGTTGAAATAAGGTAACATGAATGAGAACTAGTCGAAAAAACCGACAGGACAAGACCCTCAAACACTTCAGATACTGGAATTAGTATAAAGTATGTAGAATTAAAAGAAGCAATTGATAATAAGAATAAGGTATATGAAAAAAGAAAAAAAAAGAATAACGTATATGGTAAAAAAACTACCCAGATGACTTGGGCAGCTTTGAAAAAAATTAAGTTCCGGGAATGAAAATAACTGAAATTAAAAACAACTAAAGAAACAAGTAATGAACTAAAAGACTGATGATAAATTATCCAGAGATCAGAACAAAGCTTTAAAGAGAAGATAATTACAAGAGAGGTTAAAACAGAATGAAAAGGTCAACTTTAACATATCCCTAGGAGGAGATAATAGACAAACCTGTTTGAATTCTTCCACAGGATGAAAGATACCATGCCTCAGATTCAGGAAATGTAACCCATCTCATTTAGGCTAATGGTAAAAAAATTGATACCTAGTAGGCATACCTAGCAAAGCTGCAGACTGCCGAAGACAAAGCAACTGCAGAGGAAAGATTGATTACCCTTTGAAGGAAAGACTGTCATACTGAAAGCACAGTAAAAGCAAGAATATTTCAAAGTGCCATGAAAAAATAATTGTGAATAGTGAACAAATGAGCTGTCTCCTAAGAACTAGGGCAAATGAAGACATTTTTAGATAAACCATTTACTACCAGTAGTCCAGTACCTGCGGACCTAAAGGCAGTAGTTCTCAACCTGAAACCAACATGGGCTATATAATAAAAATAATCTCTAGTTTATAAAGATATTATAACAATATACAGCTAAAAAAGCATACAAGCCACAAGTAATTGGAGGTAAAGCATTCAAAAATGCTTGTACTGTTTGCTAGTAGAGAGAGATTGATTCTCTTTTGTTAAGTATCCATGTTAACACTTAAGGGGAACTGCTAAAAGAAGAAAAATACAGGGTTTAACCTCAAAACCAGTAGAAGGGAGATAAATGAGCTGGGAAAAATAATTTAGAAGAATGTAAGAGAAGTAAGAGAAGAGAAAGAAACCTAAAAACTGGGACAAATAGAAATTGCTGAATAAAATGGTAGGATGAAATCCAACCATATTATTAACACACAGTTATTTAAAAGGACTCACGTGGCTAGTTATAACATAGATTGCCAAACTAGATTGAAAAGTAAAATCTAATTCTAGTCTGTTTACCTAAGGATAGAAGGAGTGAAAGGAAGAGTGGAAGAGCATACCAGGCAAATAGACCAAAAAAAAAAAAAAAAAAAAAAAGTGGGTAGAGATCTATTAATTTTAGATGAAGGTGACTTTATGGTAAAAAGTTTTATTATAAGGAAAAGATTTAACTCTTTTGACTTTTTGAGGTGTGTCCCTACTGGTAACAATTTAATCCCTGAAGTAGGGATTGAACTTCCCTTCTCATTGCCCTGGCCCTCCGGAGTGAAATTCTGATGTGTACTGAGTAGCACGCACAAGTCAAAGAGGAATGTCTAATAGGATCCATTGCTGGAAGCCTGGAAGTGTAGCTATGTAAGACAGTCATGGGTACCAAAAGAATACCTTATTTCTTGAAACCTTAAGAAATTAATGTCTGTCTGGTTTTCTCAGCCGCATACACTGTTACAAAGAGTCAAAGCTTGTACCACTGAAGAGGATCAGGAGAAGCTGATGCAAATTACAAGTTTGCATTCATTGAATGCCTTCCTGCTGCCAATTAAAACTGTGGGGGTGCAGGTGAGTTGTGTGAGTTCATTGATCTGTGACATAGCTTTTCGCACTTTACTCTTTCCACTAATATTGAAATATGAAAGTATATATACCAAACTTAGAAATGTAAAAAGGCAGTGTTTTGTAGAGTGTCTTTCTTTCTTATTATTTATTTATTTATTTATTATTTATTTATTTATTTATTTATTTATTTATTTATTTTAGAATGTTTTATGGAGCGAATTAGGTTATAGGAACTAAACATTCAGGCTGAGATTTTTGTAAGTTTGGGAACATCTGTCATCTCTAACCAAAAGTAAAAATTCAAACAGTGGTTTGCTCTAGGGTTGGCTTGCTTGCTTCTGCCTTGAAGGGCAGGCTTCTTTGTCTAAAAATGTACTGTGACTTTAGAAGTGGTTGTTACCTACAAGAAGGTGGCCCCGGATGAACATGTTACACTATTTAGGTCTTGCTCTCAGCTTGTGTGTTCCTTTCTGCGTCTTCAACATGTGTGTCTGAGCTGTGATCATGTACAACTAGCATTTTTATATTTATTGTTCATTCTTTCTAATTGTAAGAGCGTGTGAAGATAATACGGTTTTCACTTTTAAAATGTTATTTATAAATGAAGTTCTTTATATGCTTCTCAGGTGATTTTCTGGGGAAAAGCTTGGAGGGTAGGGAAGTTTCTTTTCTGTTAGGATTTTTAGTTAAGTGTAAACTAGAAAAGGTGTCAATAATTCAGTGTAAAATGGTATGAATGCCAGTTATTGGGCCTGCCTTATTTGTGGCAAGAAATTAACTCTGTTTTAGAGATTACTCATCTGAAACTTGGTAAATATACTCTTTTTTTTAAACACATGAAGTTGAGTGCACCAGTTTAAATTCTTCCTTCTCCTGAATCCATATAGCTCTGTCTGTAAATGAGACAATAGAAATTCATTGTTACCTGTAAAGTATTCTAGTTCATAGAAATGATAGTTGCAGTTATTTTGAACATTTTCCCTCTTCCTCTTTATTTGTAAAGGCCATATATGAAAGCTATGTATATTCTTTTAAAATCACTATTAAAGTAGTAATAACCTTCTCTGGAATTGTAGAAATCACTTTCTTTCCGTGGTGTTTGGTTATCTCATCATATGCAGTTCATTTTGAGATTGATGCTGTTACTTACAGGCGGGTATTGCCCTACTATAAAAATAGAAGAGCAGATAAGTTACTTAATTTGTGAAAGTTTTTCCAGTCCGAAGAACTTACAGAGAACTTCCAACTCTGTGTACTAACTCCTGCTAGGCAAGAAGTTGAATTGAATTAGTTCCCCACTCCTCTTTTTAAATAGGCATTCTAGATAACGTTAGATGAATAGATGTTGGAGGTGGTTTGTTAGATGAATGACTTTTTAAAGAATGAGGCTTATTCAGGTTCTACTACTTTTTTCATCAAAATAAGTTTCTTCTGTTGTTAGATGTCTTACTTTATTCTAGTCTCTTATGCTATTGAGGGTGAGACTCTTGCAAGCCCAGAAAAAAAATGATAATTCGTGGTTAGTATAACAATGTAGTTTATTTCCTAAATACCAAAATAAGCCATATGTGTCAAAAATAGTAAATAAATAAAAATTCAGTACATTTAGAGTAATTTTACCTTTGCCTATTCTCCAGTTGTGTTGTAGGTCTTTCCAGAAACATTAATAGATGCCCATTGTCATCTTTGTCCTTTTAACTTGACATCGCGAACTTCTTATCTTTGCATGCCATTACAAGTAGATTATTATTCTTATTAACCTACAGTATGTATTCTGCGTATGGCTATACCGTAATTTAATCATATGCCTCCCTACCAATGGATATTTAAACTGTTTCAGTTTTTCATTATTATAGGCATTTCAGCAAGTAATACCTTAATTTTTTAAGCAGTTATTCATGCTTCTATAAGATCCTGTCCTGAATTAAAGAGCATCATTTTAAACTTTGATAGATACTATCAAATTAGCATTCATGTAGTCTGAATTCTCATATGCTCGGTATAGTGGCTGGTAGGTAATTAGCTGATGAATTTTAAAAATTGCTTATTTTAGTTTAACTATTTTTTTTTTCATTAAGCGAGTTACTTGGATTAAAAAGGGTAAAGGAGGGGCCCCTGGGTGGCATAGTTGGTTAAGCATCTGACTGTTGGTTTCAGCTCAGGTCCTGATCTCAGGGTTATGAGACATAGCCTTGTGTTGGGCGCTGCATTCAGCACAGAATCTACTTGATGAAACTGTCTCCCTCTGTCCCTCCAGCTATGTGTTCTCTCTCTCAAACAAATCTTAAAAAAGAAAAAAGAAAAAAGAAAAAAGGACAGAGGAAAAGAGGGTAAAAATATTATGATTTATTGATTTATTTATTTTAAAGATTTTATTTATTCATGAGAGACACAATCAGAGACACAGACAGAGGGGAGAAGCAGGCTCCCTGTGGGGAACTTGATACAGGACTTGATCCCAGGACCCCGGGGTCACGCCCTGGGCCAAAGGCAGATGCTCAACCACTGAGCCACCCAGGTGCCCCTCATTTATTTTTAAATTAATTTTCTTAGTTCATTTTAAAAGAAATTGATAGTAAATGTTTATGAGAGTATTTTTATCTCTGACTTAAGAATACTTTATCGACCTAATAAACCTGGGCAGAACTTTTCTCATTTTAATAGTTTGTGTGTCTGTATGTGTGTGTAGTTGACACACAATGTTATGTTATTTTCAGGGGTTACAACATAGTGATTCAGCTTCTCTATATTGTTATACTGTGCTTATTACCACAAGTGCAGGCACCATCTGTCACTATATATCCCTATTATAATAATGAATCATTGACTATTTTCCCTATGTTGTGGTTTTTATTCCTGTGACTTTGAACATTTTCTAACTGGAAGCTTTTATCTTGCGTTCCTCTTTGCCCACTTTGCCCATCCTCCCACCCCACCCCCCTTTCCTCTGGCAATCATCGGCTTATTCCTGTATTCATAAGTCTGATAAAGCTGTCAATATTTGGCTTTTAGATTTCATATGTGAGTGAAATCATATGGTATTTGTCTTTCTCAGACTTATTTCACTTAGTATAATATCCTCTAGGTCTATCCACAAAAAGAAAATCTTCTAGGTCTATGCATGTTTTGCAAATGGCAAAAATCTCATCCTTTTTTATGACTATATTCTGTGTCTGTGTGTACGCACAATTCGTGTGTACATGTGTACATACCACATCTTCCTTCTCCATCTATTGATGGAAGTTAAGTTTCTTCCATATCTTGGTTATTGTAAATAATGCTGCAGTAAACCTAGAGGTACATATATCTTTTTGAATTAATGTTTTCATTTTCTTTGGGTAAATAACTTTTAGTAGAATTATTGGATCATATGGCATTTCTATTTTTAATTTTTTGAGAAAATTTTCCACAGTGGCTGCAACAATTTACATTCCCACCAGCAGTACACAAAGATTCCTTTTTCTTTACATCTTAACAACACTTACTTTCTTTTTTTTTTTTTTTATATTAGCTTTTCTGACAGGTGTTAGAGGATATCGCATTGTGGTTTTGATTTGCATTTCTCTGATGATGAGTGATGTCAAACATCTTTTCATGAGTTTTTTGGCCATCTGTAGGTTGTCTTTGAAAAATCAATTTTTTTTTAAAAAAATCAATTTTTTTAGTAATTGAATTGTGTGTGTGTGTTGTGTGAATTCTTTACGTATTTTGAATATTAACCCCTTTTTGGATATATCATTCGCAAATATCTGCTGTCATTCAGTAGTTTGCCTTTTGGTTTTGTTGAGGTTGCCTTCACTGTGCAGAAACTTATTTCAATAGTTTATTTTCACTTTTGTTTTCCCTTGCCTCAGACATACCTAGAAGAAAGTTTACTATGACCAATACCAGAGAAATTACTGCCTGTGCTCTCTTCTAGGATTTCTGTGGCTTCACATCTCACATTTAGATCTTTAATCCATTTGAGTTTATTTTTGTGAATGGTGTTAGAAAGTGGTCCAGTTTTATTCTTTTACATGCAGCTGTCTGGTTTTTCTAGTACCATTTCTTGAAGACTGTCTTTTCCCCAATGTATATTTTTGCCTTCTTGTCATAGATTAATTAATCATATAAGTGTGGGTTTACTTCTGGCCTCTCTCTTCTTTTCTGCTGATTTATGTGTCTGTTTTTGTGCCAGTATCGTACTGTTTTGATTACTATAGCCTTGTAGTATATACTGATATCTGGAATTGTAATACCTTAGCTTTGTTCTTCTTTCTCAAGATTGCTGTGGCTGTCTGGGGTCTTTTGTGGTCCCATCCAGATTTTAGTATTATTTCTTCTAGTTCTGTGAAAAATGCTGTTGATATTTTGAAAAGGATTGCATTGAATGTGTAGTTTCCTTTGGTTAGTATGGACATTTTAATAGTAATTCCTCCAATCCATAAGCATCGAGTATCCATTTGTTTGTGTCACCTTCAATTTCTTGCATCAGCGTTTTAGAGTTCTCAGAGTTATAGATCTTTCACTTCTTTGGTTAAGTTTATCCCTAGGTATTAAATCCTTTTTGGTACAATTGTAAGTGATATTCTTAATTTCTCTTTCTCCTATTTCATTGTAAGTGTATAGAAATGCTGATTTCTGAGTACTAATTTTGTATCCTGAAATTTTACTGAATTCATTTATTGCTTTTAGTAGTTTTTTTGGTGGAGTCCTTAGGATTTCCTATGTATGGCATTGTGTTGTCTTCAAATAGTGACAGCTTAACCTCTTCTTCTTTTTTTTTTTTTTTAAATATTGGTGTTGAGTTTATTTTTTTTTAATTTTTATTTATTTATGATAGTCATAGAGAGAGAGAGACAGGCAGAGGGAGAAGCAGGCTCCATGCACCAGGAGCCCGATGTGGGATTTGATCCCTGGTCTCCAGGATCGCGCCCTGGGCCAAAGGCAGGCACTAAACCGCTGCGCCACCCAGGGATCCCAGCTTAACCTCTTCTTTACCAGTATTGATACCTCTTACTTTTTTTCTTCTCCGATTGCTGTGGTCAGGGCTTCTAGTACTATGTTGAATAAAAGTGGACATCCTTGTCTTGTTCCTGCTCTTAGAGGAAAAGCTCTCAGTTTTTCACCATTGAGCATGATGTTAGCTGTGGGTTTTTCTACTGGCCTTTATTATGTTGAGATAAAACATGGGCATATATTTGGAATGAGATCCCAGCGGGCCCCTGGCATGTGTTGAATAAAGTTTTAAAATTACCACGACACTTTTCTAAATGTTTTAACTGAATTTAATATGGGATTTTAATTTAGGGTTTATATCATGAGAGAAATATTTGTTATATGCTTTTATTCAAACATGTTTTTGTTTTAAAAAAACAAAAAAATTATTGTTAATGGTGTTATCATGCATGAAATATTTTCCAATCCATCTTTGGCTTACTTAAAACCATTAAAAATTGATTGTATTTTTATTTTCAGGGTGACTGTCGTTCCTACAGTTACGTGTGTGGAATCTCCAGTAAAGATGAGCCTGACTGGGAATCTCTTATTTTCCTGGCTAGACTTATACCTCGCATGTGTCACAACATTAACAGGTATGTTCTGCAGAGGACAAGGTGTAAAGTGAAATAGAAGGATGCATTTTTTAAGATCTTTTCTCTTTTGAGAGACCAAAGGACTCAAAAAGTATAGATACACGTTATGCACATAGGTAACAATTGAGCAGATACTTAATAATACCTTGTGTTTTGTACCTTCATCACTGTGTAATCGTCTGCTTATTAAAAAACTTTTTGTTGTTTAAATGAAAAATAGGAAGGATTTTTTTTTTATTTTTTTATTAAGTATAGAATATTAAAGGCACTCTTAAAATCTGTCTTCCAGGTTAGGAGCTTATGCTACCTGTTGGTTTTATGGCAGTGTGTTTTCTTCCAGGATTTCTCCCAGGAGTTCTGCTGGAAGGAATATGTATGGTTATAGAGACTTTCCCATAGAGACTTGGTTTAATTTAATAATAATTTCAGATGAAATTAAAAGAAATAGGCATATGCCAGATATCATTAAAATAACTACATGTAGAATTTATTTTGAATTTAGTTTTTTCAGATCCAGTTTTTCTTTGCATGTTAATTTCTAATGTTGGTTATAGCAACAGCTGATTTATGATCTTGGTGTAATACTCCATTGCTTTGTCCCATAGAGAGTTAAAAAAAATCTCATATCAGATTTCAGATTAGATGTTGTAGTTTCACCATTGTGTACTCTGTTTTGTTTTGTGTTTTCTTTATGAGTAATAAGCAATTAACCAAAAAGAGTGACTTGAGGTTTCAGTTTACTCAAGTTTGCTGCAGAAATTAGGAACCTACCTATTGGTGTTCACCTAGCAGGGTGTGCATAGTTCTAGAACTGCCTGCTGGTGTCTCCTTTGAAACAAGGAAGCAAAGGGAAGCCAGTTTTTTACTGGTGAGAACATGCTCGCTAAAAGGTTTATTATTGCGATGAATCTAAGGCCTGCAAATACAGAAGCACCTTCAGTACACTGAAAAGAGCGGATTATTAATAAATAATGGTAAATTTGTAATTGCCTATTTTGAATGGAGATAATTGCCTTGGTTAAATATGAATGGTTCATAATTTATCTTCTAGAATGCTTAATGTCTAAATAAACTTTTTAGGTCATACAGAAAATAACCTTTCCCTAAGTTTGACTCAACTGCTTCTGTTTTTCATTTCACAATATTGTTACAGTTTCATCTATTTCTTTCTTTTGCCACATGTCCCTCACCCTAATTTAAACTTTCTCTCTGCCCTTTTATATGCTGGCTTCTCTGCCTGTTTTCTTTTTTGCTTGTTTGTTCCTCCCTTCTTTTACAAACATCCCATCCCCCAGTATAAAAGTTTAACAGTCACCAAAAAAAAAAAAAAAAAAAGAATCTAGCAAGCCTTTAAGATTGTTGGTGAATTTTAGATTTCTTTGCCAGGGTCTGTTTTAGGAATTGGAATTTAAACAATTAAAAACACTTTTTTCTATTTTTGCCAAATTTTTTCCTAATTTGCATTGTGAAATCTTTGTATAAAGAAGGAGTGCGCCAGTTTTACTGTTCTATATAATGTGAAAGCCTACACTCACTCCTGTACATTCTATGAACATTCTTATGTGTAAGAAATAAGGCAAAAGGCAAGTTCATGGCATTCTTTTTTCCTAGTTGCCTTTTCCTCGAAGAATCATTTACGAACTTTAGGGACTGTATTGCTTAGTAGAAGTGTGGCTCTTTACACGAGACAAAAACTTTCTATAGTATGTTTGGGAGGAGGCAGTGAATTAGTTGGCAGTAGTGCGATTTTGATCTGATGCTGGTTTCTTCTGCATGTTTCCATTCCAAGTACAATTAAAAAAAATGAAAAACATTAAACTTCACCAGGGATGTTGCCAAGAGAGATTTATTTTCTTTGGTTGGGACAGATAGGGCTAGGGAGAGGGGACAGATGTGTGCTGGCTTGGGTCCCAGTAGGGAGAGCTAGGATGCATTCCTGTCTATATCCTGACTGCCCCTTGTTTTCGGGGTGAATGTTATGGAACAGAGGCTCCTAACCAGTGGTAAGAGTCCTCTTGAGTTGTAATTACCTGATACTCTTAAAGTTTGGGAAATGCACTGTAGCCTTATCTTGGAGGTTTCTGGTGCATATTAGCATATATAGTTTCTGAAGTTCTAGTCTAAAGCAATCTATTTATTCAACCCCATGTTTCCCCAGGTTTATGTATTTATTTCTTAGGGGCAGTATAAAAAATTCTTACAAACCAGGAGGCTGAAGACAAATTTACTTTCTCACAGTTCTAGAGGCTAGAAGTTTGAAGTCAGGGTCTTAGCAGGGCCATGCTCCTCTCTGTGGCATAAGGCTCTGGGTCCTTCTTTGACTCTTCCTAGTTTCTGGCATTGACTGGTAATCTTTCGCTTGCGGCAGTCTAGTTCCAATCAGTCTCTATTGCCATCTTCACATGGCCTTCTCTCTGTCTGTTTCCAAATTTTCCTCTTTTTAGAAGATTACCTTCAAAGATTAACACCTACCCTGATCCATTATGACCTTATTTTTTTTTAAAGGTTATTTATTTATTCATGAGAGACCTAGAGAGGCAGAGACACAGGCAGAGAGAGAAGCGGGCTCCCCACAGGGAGCCTGATGGTGGGACTCGATCCTGGGACCCCAGGATCACAACCTGAGCCAAAGGCAGATGCTCAACCGCTGAGCCACCCAGGCGTCCCCGTTATGACCTTATTTTAATTCAATTACATCTGCAAAGACCCTGTTTCTCACCCATAGATTTTAGATGGACAGGAAGTTTGGGGGGTATACCTATCCATTGTGATAATCCCATGTATCTTTGTACATTCTGAAATAGAATTATACTAAGTATAAATATACTTTGAGGAAGGTACATAGACCCTTATGTAATCTTCTATCCTGGGGCACCTGGGTGGGTCAGTCGGTTAAGTGTCTGATTCTTGATTTCAGTTCAGGTCGTGGTCTCAGGGTTGTGAGATTGAGCCCTGCATCAGGCTTTTTGCTCACCGTGAAACCTGCTTAAGGTTCTCTATCTTTGCCCCTCCCCCTTCACATGTGCATGCTCTTTCTCTTAAAAAGAAAAAAGTATATACTTTTTTTTTTTTAACTTATTTGAGAAAGAGTATGAGCAGGGGTAGGGGCAGAGGGAGAAGGACAAAGACAGGGATCCCTGGCTGGCGCAGCGGTTTGGCGCCTGCCTTTGGCCCAGGGCGCCATCCTGGAGACCTGGGATCGAATCCCACGTCGGGCTCCCGGTGCATGGAGCCTGCTTCTCCCTCTGCCTGTGTCTTTGCCTCTCTCTCTCTCTGTGTGACTATCATAAATTAAAAAAAAAAAAAAAAAAAAAAAAAAAAAAAAAGACAAAGACAAGCAAACTCCCCAATGAGCATAACCTGAGCTGAAGTCAGATGCTTACCTGACTGAGCCACTCAGGCACCCCTATATATATAATCTTATATCCTATCCTACGCATGTGGTGATTTTAAGTGGGTAAAAGAGGGGCCTCAGAATAAATGTAAAGAATGATACTCTTATGTTCCTTGATTCTCCTACTAAACTGTAATTTGTCTATAATTTTCACCTTCTCCTTTTCTAGAGTTGTCTATATATTTGGCCCACCAGTTAAAGAACCTCCTACAGATGTTACTCCCACTTTCTTGACAACAGGGGTGCTCAGTACTTTACGCCAAGCTGACTTTGAGGCCCATAACATTCTCAGGGAGTCTGGTAAGTTGCTCATTTTGTTTATTAGTACATGCTCTGCCTAGAATTGATTAATTAATTAGTATTTTTTTAAAATTTCATTTTATTGGAGTTCAATTTGCCAACATATAGCATAACACCCAGTGCTCATCCCATCAAGTGCCCCCCTCTGTGCCCATCACTCAGTCACCCCCATCCCCCGGCCACCTCCCTTTCCACCACCCCTTGTTCGTTTCCCAGAGTTAGGAGTCTCTCATGTTCTGTCTCCCTCTGATATTTCCCACTCATTTTCTCTCCTTTCCCCTTTATTCCCTTTCACTATTTTTTTATATTCCCCAAATGAATGAGACCATATAATGTTTGTCCTTCTCCGATTGACTCACTTCACTCAGCATAATACCCTCCAGTTCCATCCACGCCGAAGCAAATGGTGGGTATTTGTCGTTTCTAATGGCTGAGGAATATTCCATTGTATACATAGACCACATCTTCTTTATCCATTCATCTTTCGATGGACACCGAGGCTCCTTCCACAGTTTGGCTATTGTGGACATTGCTGCTGTGAACATCGGGGTGCAGGTGTCCCAGTGTTTCACTGCATCTGTATCTTTGGGGTAAATCCCCAGCAGTTCTGCCTAGAATTTAGAAGTGTGGTATTATGATTTCTAGTTAGGAGGATGTAAGTCTGATTTTTTAGATGCTTTTATTTTTATTATTTATTTCTATGGATTGTTTTTCCTGCCATACAAAATTTTTCACCTTTTTGGTCATTTGTGGATATGTTCATTTGGGCAAAAACATTTGAGTTGCCTGACTCCCATTTGTTCCCAGCTGAGGTTACAAGGTAATACGCTTTGTTCACTCTTACTATAAACAGGTGTCCTTTCTGTAGACTATTCAGACCATATTTTATGCATTTGTGCTTTTTTTTCTGATTTTACTGTTTGAAATGTCCCCCAGGTATAGTCCTGGGGGTACCGCCTGAGTTTCTAAGCACAGGAAGGCTGTCATCTGCCTTATGGAGAAAACATGTGGGTTAGATAAGGTTCGTTCGTGTATGAATTTTAGTGCTGATGGCTATGAGTTCAATGTTAACGAATCCAGAATAAATAATGTATCTTTAAACAGAAATATACATAAAACAAAGTTATGTATTGACTGGTTGAAAAAAATGTTGTGACCAGGGGCTTGCAGGAATGTATTTCCTGTAGGGACAGTGGTTTACTATTTGCTAATTCAGTGTTTTCAGTATAGACATACCTTGAGTAACAAGAATGAACTTTATTGCATCACTGTGACATCACTGCAGTCATCAAATTCTATTACTTGTATTTGTGATTGAGTTTAATTACAGATATGGGCGTAGTTGAAACAATGCATGGATGGAAACAACCTTAACTGATACATTTATGTATGTGATTAGATATTGTCTGGGAGGATTTAATGGAACTGGGCTAGAGTGCTTTTTCCTTGGTGTGGTGATTGGTTCTTCCAGTTGTTTACTTCTTTTTCTAGGCTATGCTGGGAAAATTAGCCAGATGCCAGTGATTTTGACCCCATTGCATTTTGATCGGGATCCACTTCAGAAGCAGCCTTCATGCCAGAGATCTGTGGTTATTCGAACCTTTATTACTAGTGATTTCATGACTGGTATACCTGCAACACCTGGCAATGAAATCCCTGTAGAGGTAATTTATATATTTTTCTCATGTACATTTTTAATATCTCATACATTTTTATAATGCGGTGAATGGAACAGGCTAGGACAAAATTGCTATTTCTGGAGTTGGTTTTCTGTTTATAAGAGAGGCTTTTATTTATATTTTTAAAGATTTATTTGAGAGAGCCATGCATATGTGCAGGGGGAGGATCAGAAGGAAGGAGGGGAGAGAGGAGCAGACTTCTTGCTGAGCACGGAGCTTGAAAAGTAGGATGGGGGGCAGCTTGAGGCTGGGCTCTATCTCACGACCCTGAGATCTTGACCTGAGCTGAAATCAAGAGTCAGACGCTCAACCAACTGAGCCACCCGGGTGCCCTTAGGCTTTTATTATTTTTTAAAATATCCACATAATTGATTAAATAATGTACTGTAGTAGAAAAGACCTTACATTTATTATACCCCTCCAGATGTCTGATTACTATGTGGAGAGTAACCACCTCTAATTTATAATTCTGTGTGATCTTGTCAACCTCTACCTTTATAAATAGTATTTTCCAAGTAAAGGAGAAGACCCTGGTAGTGAAGAACAGCTCATTAGAAATACAGATGAGGGGATCCCTGGGTGGCGCAGCGGTTTGGCGCCTGCCTTTGGCTCAGGGCGCGATCCTGGAGACCCGGGATCGAATCCCACGTCGGGCTTCCAGTGCATGGAGCCTGCTTCTCCCTCTGCCTGTGTCTCTGCCTCTCTCTCTCTCTGTGACTATCATAAATAAATTAAAAAAAAAATTTAAACATTAAAAAAAAAAAAAAGAAATACAGATGAGATTGATACCATGATGGCTAGACACCCATGAATTGCTTAATGCTGTGCCTACTACCAACTATTTTTGATCACCATCTCCCTCTCCCGTTTTCTCTCCCCTGGAGTGTTCCAGAGCAACCATTTGCATGATAGTAAATGGAAATCAAAGTGAGACTTTATTAGGTGGACCACTGCTCTGTACTCTACTGCAGGGTTCTGGTTATAGTTGGGGGGGGTGTGGCTTAGAATCTGTTTTCCCTTAAGCTCAAATATGCCAAATCTCTGTCATTCAAGTGACCAGGCCTTCTCCTGGTGTACACTTGGTAGTGGTTGTTACTGCAGTGCATCATGTGCCACTGTCCTGGCCTCCGACTTGTAGGTTTCAGCCACAGACAATATGTGAAGCATTGGCTTTGTTACATAAAATGACATGCTTGGGTGTCAGAGCAGTGTCAAGTTGCTGTAAATATTTCTAAACACTTGTTACTTGACAAGTAACAAACATAATTTGCAGACTGGCAACTGTGTGCAGACTACACTTTGAGTAGTACTGAGTTAACTCAAAGCTATAGAGGGAAATTAGGTTCGCTACGTAAAATTTAGAGACCATACCATAGAAGACAATAATAAAAAGAGATCACATTTTAATTGTCAATGTAAGCCTTTTGGTCTGTTGGACATGTGCTGGGTGGGTCCTGGCCCTTCTATTTATGATCTTTGTTTTATAACAGGTGGTGTTAAAGATGGTCACTGAGATTAAGAAGATTCCTGGTATTTCTCGAATTATGTATGACTTAACATCAAAGCCCCCAGGAACTACCGAGTGGGAGTAATAAACTTCTTGTTCTACTAAAGTATTGTGTTCAGTTTAAATTGATTAGAAACCATTTCCAGTATTGACATGCAGTACTGTGAAAAGAGTTATTGGAGCGGCTACATCACACCTGAGTTCTCTACAGCAAAAACCTACGGCTTACGAGCTGAGTTTGGGGGATAACTAAAAGGGACTGAAGAGTTTGTACGGGTATAATCAAAGCACCATTGCCTACACTCAGACAGAGTGACACTGCTTTTGCCTTTGCCTCACTTGTTCTTTATGTATTAACACGCTGTTGCTATTCACGTCTCTGTCAATGAAGGTGTATGAAGGTGGGTGAGTTTGGGCGTAGCACTAAGCTTCTGTCCCTTTGCCAGTTTCTAAGGGTTGTTAGTAAACAGCCATTATTCACCAGCGTGACCTAATATGTATGTCTTTCAGAGAATCTGAATTTCCCTGTAAGTAACCTTACTCCTCCAAAGGTGGGTGAGGGAAGAACATATCAGATAAAGGTGTAGGCGGGCTGTTCCAGCCACTTCTGTGGGACTCCGGGGCTACCGAATGTAAGCCCCCTTACGATGGGAAACACTGGGGATTTGTTCAGAATTGTATGACATCACAGCCAGGGGGAGAAAAGAAGCTGTGAATGGTCTCGGTTTAAGATGTTTTCAAATCCTGTTCCACATCGATGTCATGGTGTTCACTGTCAGCCTGTCCATTAGCAAGGAGCTTTATCAACCCCCTCCCCCCAGATGTTGCCACCTCCTGCAGCCTTGCGAAGAAGTTTCTGTTCTCTTCTCCAGAAGAGGCTGTCTCTGGTGTAGCATAAAGTCAGCGTTTTGATCTCGTTTGGTCAGAGGACCAGCTCTGAGACCACAGTAACCATCCTAAGTACCTGCAGTTTACATCATCCGGTGAAGAGTTGTAAAATGAACCCTTAGGTGGAACCTGTAGGCGGGCTTATTACCCACTTCTCAGAAGACTGACCAGTCTTGATCCATGCGAGACCTTGTAATCCTTCTACCATTTGTAGGATTCAAGAACTTGTATAAGACTCCTTCCATTGCCACTGGTGTCTACCAAGATCGTTTATACCATTCATATAAACACTATGAAAATAGCACCAGATTCTACAACCATTTCTCAATATTTTAGCTAATGTTACTTTTTAAGGACCTTCATGAATTTTTTTTTTTTTTTTTTTAATTGAGGTGTAATTGAGCTTTAACAGATTAGTTTCCGGTGTCATGTTTTTCTCCCACCAAACCCATTTCAGGTTGCTGCTGCTTATTTTCAAGATCCTTTGTGTTAATCAGGTACAGAATTTTGTTTGGGATTCGGTGTTAGGAAAACAGTAAAATTATACATGGCAGAAATCTACTTCTTATTCTGGCTGGTCCAGAGGAGGAGAAAACTGTATTACCAGACCAGCAAGGGAAGAGCTTCTGTCTATTGAACAGGTATCCGCACCTGAAACAAGAGTATCTGATCTCCGTGGAATTTGACGGGTCCATTTTTTGTCCTGATGATGAGGTATTTGCACTGGACTTTGGAAAGAGGATATGTAAGTGATCCGGCTTCCAACAGATTTGGAGTCCTGTTATCTTATCGCTGGAATAGATGACCTCTTCTAAAAGGCTTACAAATATTTACATTTATGTGAAAAAAAAAATGCCTCTTCTAGAAGGTAGAAGTTTCTTAGGATTTTGTTTCGGATCCAATAGGAAAGTAGGAAGAATATATATAGTGAGAGTGTTTTCTTTCCAATGTATGTTCCATGGAACACTGTTGCCCTGAGCTGATCCTCGGCAAAGGGGCTGGATGATCTGGAGGTGGGGAAAGTGCTGTCTGTCCTAGAAAGTCATGGTGTGTACGTTAGATTCAAAGCTCTGAGAAACTTCGATGTGAAACACTGATTGTTAGACTTGTTTAATCTAATGTTTTCCCGATCTTTGCTAACCTCTTCTTATAATCCTTAATACTGGAAAAAGTGTTCTCTCCAGAACACATCCTGACATGATATAGTTTAAAAAAAAAAAAGTTAATCTTTTTGGAATTTAGAAATTCCCTAATATATTGGGAATCTTTTCTTCCTTCACAAAGCGCTTTTTGCTTCGCGTCCTACAGTATTACCGTGTACCTTCACAGTATGTCATCCAAGCATCTGAGAAAAATTAAGTTTATCGTCTATTTTTCCTTAACGAAACAAGCTCAGCTTAGTAATGGTTACGTAGTGAAATTCAGAATCAGATATGATCCTTGGTAGGTTATGACTGCATTCCTATCAAATTAAATATATTTTATTTCTTCCTACCGGTTTAAAAGTAGGTAGACAGGTCAGTGAAAGCATCATTTATTCCCCAAATTGGCAGGCACAAAAGAATTTTCAAATACCCAGTTTCACCTTTAATGGTACATCTATAATCATCAGCCATTCTAGAAATAACACAGCCTGGCATAATTTCTGAAGGTAGATCTTTAGATGTATCTGGGAGATAGGGTCACACTGTTTTCCATCTTGTGTTGCCCCTTGATCCTGAGGGGCATCCTCATGCTCATCCTGAGCCTGCGTGTAGCCAAACAAGCATCATAAAAGTCTGTTTCCTCACTGCTTGGGCTTATCTTCTGATAGCCTGTTTTACTGTATATTTGAATCAGATCCCTCAAGAATGAGGGCATTCAGATTAGGGAGGTGGGGCTGGCCATCTTCAGTGCTTCATCCTGCCATTAAACAGCTGTACAAACCTGCTTAAATAATTTCTTTATCTGTATGATGAGGCCGTTGGGTTAAATTTACATCAAATCTAGCCATACATTTTTCATAAATAACAATAAAAAGTGCAGTAGGAGACAGAATGGAGGAATTGAGGTGGTTTTTTTGTTGTTGTTGTTATTGTTTAAAAAAAAATTTTTTTAACATCACCTATGACCTTCCCCCAAAGGTAAGCCCATGATGTCTTTTGACCATAATACATTATAATACATTATAAAATCAAATATTAATTATCATGTTTTTTGAAGCTGTAGTAGAGATCAGCAAAATTTGACCGCTTGAGAATCTTCTCTTGTGACCAGGACACTTGGAAAATATTCATCAATATGTTCCTGGTAGCAGCCTCTTTACTTTGGGTTTTTACAACAGTTGACAGAGAATATGCTTTGGCGTGGAGAAGAGTGACAAGTTTCCGATAACCAGTTATATGTAGCTATTTGTTGGCAGAGCTGGAGCTAGGATCCAGGCTTTCTGTTCTCTGTGGAAGAGGTACCACGCTCAGGCTCTTCCCGGCCAGACTTAACAGGAAGTTCTCTGTGTAAAATTGACCATCAAGGGTCGTGTACTTCCAAAATGTATCAATCATCTCCTTACTTACAATAAGAGAGTAGTTTCTGTCATGCCCAGTGTTAACACCCCCCTGTTTCTTTTTATTATTCCCTATTACTTCCTCTCCACTACTCTCCATACCCTCCTCCTTTCTTCTGTTTCCTCCATTTCCATTGGACGTAGTAAGGATACACTTTAGCTCCTACCGCCATGGGCACTCCTTTCATCGGCCCCAATTCAGAAAGTAATAGGGAGCTGAATATAAGCTGGACGTCTCTACCTTTGAAAAGGACTCCCTTTGTTCTCACTGAGGTAGTTTAGCCACACAGATGATATAGGGAACCATGTTTGTTTGTTTGTTTGTTTGTTTAAGCCACTGTAAGGCTTTGGCAGTAGTAACGTTGGCATCCTTGGCTTCTGTATCCGTGACCATTTCATTTGATGACAAGTGAAGACATTGGGAATCCCCCCTGCCCCCAAAAGCATGCCAAAATGCCAGCTCCCAGCCTTAGTCTTACATATCGAAGAGGCCCAACTCTGACCTTTTGTCAGTGGTTCTCAACCCTGGATTCCTGTTCTTACTACCTGAGGAATTAAGTGTATAATGTGTGCACCCCACAATCAAGTCGATTTAATTAGAATTAGAATGTTGACAGGGCCCGATAATTGATAATCTTCAATCTCTCTGCTCCAGAAACACATATTACAGAGGAATATACCTGGCCTGTCTAGTTATGGCTTAAAATCTTAGAGCTACGAGAGAAGGCCACAGCTAATGTCTTGCTAAGATACCTTAGCTACATTACTTCAGAACTAGAGGCCAGACTGGAATTGCTGTGTATACCGTATTGTAGGTCAGGGCCTGTTTGGTAATAAATTAGGGCAGCTGACATAAATTTACTCCTGTTGAGGTCTCTACAACTACTCCATGGGTATCTCTCCGCCTCTTACTCCTCTTGCTTTTTGTCACAGAGGAGAAATCCACCTGTGGATTTCATGCTGGAGCCACCTCTCCAAATTTGACCCTAGCTACCTGTAATCTAAGTTCCCTGAAGGAGAATTTTTTGAGCAGCTGTGTTTAAAGTTACTTCCCCATTAGTGTCTTTGTTCACTGGTGATCCCATGATGTCTTTTGACCATGGTAAGGGCTCCTTGATTAGCAAAATTATGAGGCTTTGGGGAAGGGTTTGGCTATGTCTTGGGCATACTAAGTTCAGGAGCTCCAAAATATTGAGTTGTCCAGGAAGCCTGAACCTTACGTAATCCCAGTGGGGTGATGCCTTTGGAGAATACAGATATTTAAGGTAAGTAATTTTCTGTCTATGAACGTACTGTGACATTGTTAACAACCTTATGGTATTAAATGAAGAATGTAACCTCCTTTTTGAACAGATCTTTTTATAAAGAAGTATTTTGTTAATTGGAGTAAGTAGTGTAGTTGTGAAATCACTGTGTTAATTGTTCACGGTATACTGAAATATCTTGTATGTTGTGATGATGATGGCATAAAATAGCATTGCTAAACTAATATGAAGTGACTTTAATGCCTTTTGTTTTCAATATGCTTCATAAAGGAGGAAATGATGACTTTCATAATTTGTCATTAAGTGTCAGTGTTTATGAGAAAGTCAGTGAAGGAAGAGCAAAGAGGTCTAAATTGGAAGTAAATTGTCTATATGGTCAGGGGTTTCTGGATAATACATTTAATATTTTTCATATATAACAAGGAAAGGTGTCTGGGTTTTGCCCAGAGTTTAACAGTGGATATGATAGACATAAAATATTGGGTAGCTTCTTAAATGAATAGCTAAAAGGGTGTGTGTCTGTTTCCAAAATTAAAGTCCTGTGCGCACACACGTATTTAACTTCTTGCATATTTATTTATATTTGATCAACTCTGTTCGCAGTTTCTTAAAATATATATTACCTTTATTGGTTTGATACAAAAGGTGGATCCTATTTGTTAGGAACTATGTTATGAGAGTTGATCAGACCCATCAAAGTAAATGTATTAAGTCACTAATAGGGTGATGAGAGGAAATAACCGTGTTCAGAAATTGAATTCAGTGATTACTTTCAGGTAGCTACACGGCTGTGGTATGATTTCTTACGGATCAGTGAGCTGGCCTGGCTTTCTGCTATCTGAGACGACTGTGTTTTGACTTAACTGTAAAGGTTTTGCTGTATAATCAAAACAAAAATATCACTGAGTTTGTACCTTGAACTCTCAAATCTGTCATTTTGCTATTATCAAAAGCTGTATTTCACACCATAGCTAACAGGTAACTTGTTTTTAGTAGATTGTTAGTGAATTATTCTGAATTATAGACATCAGATATTAAGAAACACAGCTAAAAGTCTAACTTTAACCTTACTGTTATCCAAATAATGTGTTGAATTTTAATTAAATCCTTTTTATTTTTATTTATTTTTTTAAAAAAGATTTTATTTGTTTATTCATGAGAGACCAGAGAGAGAGAGAGAGAGAGAAGAGAGGTAGAGACACAGGCAGAGGGAGAAGCAGGCTCCATGCAAGGAGCCCGACATGGGACTCGATCCTGGAACTCCAGGATCACGCCCTGGGCTGAAGGCGGCGCTAAACCGCTGAGCCACCTGGGCTGCCCTTAAATCCTTTTTATACTTTAGAATGCTATTCCATTTATAATTGTACATTACGTGTTTTTTTAGACAAAGCTAACCTGCCCACATGTTTCTTTTTTTTTTTAATACCATAGAGAAAATGCTGTTTTAAGATTTTCCATTTAATGTGGTTACGTTAAATAGTGGAGAACATGAAGGCCTTTTGTCAAGGTGCCTTTACCTAATTGCATTAGAATGATTGATACTTGTTCTTAATAAGAAAGTTTCAGTCGACTAAAAAATATTTAAGTGCAAGAAAATTCCATCTTCTCATTCTTTTCAAAAGCAACTTCTGTTACAATGTGGGTATAATGAATTGAACTTGTTTATAGTGCTTATTATAGTTTTGGGGAATAAGGGGAAGAATTATATGTATCATGACCATTTTTTTGTGTTAAAGAAGCTCCTTAAAATTTTTTCAAGCAACACAAAAGTGAAGTAGTACAGCTAGCACCCTCTACATATTCTTAATATTCAGATTCAGGAATTAAAATAGTGCCTTTCCTTAATTATTGAATAAACTGTATAGCCCATAGTTGAAATTGCCCTGAAGTCGATAATATGTATCCAGAGATATTTAAGTAAATGTGATATCTTGGATTTTTTTTTTAAGATTTTATTCATGAGGGAGAGAGAGAGAGAGAGAGAGAGGCAGAGACACAGGCAGAAGGAGCAGCAGGCTCCATGTGGGGATCCCGATGTGGGACTCGATCCCGGGACCCTGGGATCATGCCCTGGGCCGAAGGCAGACACGCAACCGCTGAGCCACCCAGGGTCCCTCTTGGAATATTTTTTAAGAATAATGTTTATATTTCTGCCCTAGCCTGTTTTCAGATTTTTGCTTAAAGAGAAATTTAAGGATTTATCATTGATTAGGAAACACTTTGGAATATCTCTTTTTACTTTTTTCTTCCTTTTTTCTTTTTTTTTTTCCTTTTCTTGTCAGGTTCTTAAAACACCAATGTGAACTTAGCCTGGAGCTTTTCAAACTTTCTCCTTTCACAGTTCCAATAGTGTTTGTTTGTTTGTTTTTAATAGCAACTCTAGGCCAAAGTAAATAATACTTATTTTATTTTATTTATTTTTTAATAGTTTTTTTAAATGATAGTAATGTTCAAACAACTTAAAATATATTTATGCCCTAGCAACATAGTAGCCACTTGGAAAAAAAATAGTATCCATTGAAAGAAACAGTATATTTCAATCTTGAATAACTGGAATAAGTTACTTAATGGGATGTATGCATCTTTTGGGGGCTTGGGACTTATTCTACTTTGGTATGCATCGAACACTGCCAACTTCATTTTCTATTCCATGCTGCTCTTTGCAGAGGACTTTTTATCACAGCAGTCACTGAAAACTCAGTTTTGCAAAGATATGACAACTTTGTTGAAAGGAATGTAGCATGATGCTATGTTGATATGTGAGTTTGCTGTGCTGACTGGCTCAGAGTCTCTGAACAGTTTGAGAACCATTGTGTCTTGAGTATTTTGATTTTTTCCCCCTTCTCAACTTCAAAGGATGCAACTGAAATATACTTGTGTCCTTAGTATTGAAAGACTTGTTCTTGGTTTTAATGTTAAGTGTTGGAATATTTTGCAAAAACATCTAAAAAATCTCAACACATCTTAGGAGTGGAGAAAATAAGAATTACCATATGTTATGTAAAGTATACCTGCGCGGAATATGTCTAGATGCAAGTGTGATCTGTGCTTTTACTCACTTTGGAGCTTGCTTTGTCTGGTAGTGGTTTATTCCTACAAAGGCATAAAATTCTCCTATGCTTTTTAGGATGTAGATTATATACCCTTTATACCTTAGAAATGAATAATTTATTGGATTTACACCATGCCAAATATGCTGTCTACACATTTGTTACTATATTGATGTCTCTTTGTAAAACAAGGGGAAATAGTTGCATACCACACACACTTTAAAAAAAAAATCTTTTTGCTAAGTAGACAGTGATGGCCATGCTTTGAATGTTTTTAGAGTTTCAAGATGCTGTTCATGAAGACAAAGAGAGGGAATTAGCATTAATCACATCAGTTTGGGAATAAATCGAATTTGAAGCTACTGAAAGAACACGACTGTCTCGTATATAGTTTCACCTTTGTGTGACCTCTTTACTCTAGATCTCAGAAAAAAGCCATTGTAGAAATTGTAAAAATTATCTGAGAATTTGGGAATAGAAATCTTCCATGAAATCTTAAGAGTATTAATGACATAGAGTAGTAAGATCCCTCATTCTGTTGTTAGGTGTTATTTTGGGAATTAATTTTAGAAATATTTCTTCCTAATACTGATAAAACATCAGGCTGATATTCAATAAACTTGATATATTTCTGACTCCATGTAGCCGTGTTACCTTGGGCAAGGCAGCAATCTCCAGGACCATGGTTAACTCAAATGTATTGTAGGAATAATACTACCTGGGTGGATCAAGTGGGAAAAATGTAGGAAAAGGTGAATACATTATGAAAACACGCTTTATCTGTAAAATGCTCTTGTACGCATAGTCTTATTTAAAACAGACGGCAGCCCAGATGAAACAAATGATGTGGGCTTAATCCCATTGTGCTCAGTTAGCTGGGACAGTTCAGGTAAGTTTACACCATGTCAGATAATGCAGATTGTGAGGGAGGGGTAGAATGAGGTCACCTGCTTTCCACTATGCAAGGGCCACGTATGCCGCTTGATAGGAACTAAGAGAGGGGACACAGCTGTGCCTAATCTCCAACCTGGCACTTGGAAAGTACACAAGTTGGGTGTCTCGTCTTCTCTGTTCTGATTCTAGTGGTGTGGGCAGGAAGGCAGCAATTGTCCCCTGTCAGTCGCATGGTTGGGGGAAGAAGCTTGGAACAAAATAGAAGTGATACGTCAGCATGTGAGTAATTACGGAAATAATCGGTGCTCTGTAAAGCTGGAGAGGCGAGGGAGAGCGCCTCAGGCTCAGGTGACATCTGGGGGTTTTCCGTCTCCCCCTGGATTGGAGCCGAGTGTGGGTGGGAGGCCCCAGAGAGGTGTCAGTATGGACCACTTCAGGTACTGGAGGCCCCAAAGTGAATCTAAACTTGGACTGGGGTGAGTTGTTCGGGAGGGTTAGTGCAGAGCTGGGGAGGACTGATTCAGCCGAGGGATCCGGCTGTGTCCAGGGAGGAGCGTGTGCTGGACAAGCCAGCAGAGCCCGGCTACCCCGGGAGACCGTCCCGCCAGCCCTGTCCCTGGGCCGTGGATAACCTTAGCATTCATAGGGCTCCACTCTAGCCAGCCAGTCGGTCACGTAGACTTCACGCCTGCTGTTTATAGGGCCCGAGAGGCTTGCTGTCCTGAGACCAGCCACGGCCTAGCTTTTACCCCCCCACCTGGCCTGCCTTCTGCAGCCAGGCTCCCCCACTAGTGGGCCCCTCCGGTCCCTTGCTGGTCCACCTCTCACCTTTGCCCCTACTACGTTCCCTGCCTGGAGGGCTAGCCGCCCCCCTCCCGGCCTCATGCCCCACTCTGCGAACGGTAAATCAGCGTTCAGCACTTGTGAGGGGTGCTTTTATGAAAACTTAGTTCAGCCTCGTGGTTGAATGGAATACTCCTTTTCTAAGCTCCCACTGCCTGTTGAGTTCCATAATGATTTATTTATTTTTTTTAAGATTTTATTTATTCATGAGAGACAGAGAGAGAAGCAGAGACCCTGGCAGAGGGAGAAGCAGGCTCCCTACAGGGAGCCCGATGGAGGACTCGATCCCAGGACCCCAGGGTCACGCCCTGAGCCAAAGGCAGACGCTCAACCACTAAGCCACCCAGGCGCCCTATTTATTTATTTCTATTTGACTTGTTTATATTGTCTACAACCAGACTATAAACTCCTTGAAGGCAGGATCAGTGATCTACGCATCTTTGAAATCTTAGAACCTGGTTCATAAAACGTAAAAATGGGATGCTTTTTAAAGACCTGCAGGAGGACAACGCTTGCTTCACAGGAATAAATAATATTATTCCAAGCATCAGACCCCTAGTGAAGTACTAAGCTCAGCCAGGTAACCTAGCCTGTACCCCTACTTTCATACTTGACATCACCATATAGGAAATCACTTACATTTTAACCTATGTGTGGCTTCAGCTATCTGTGCTATAGGCCTAAGTGTTGTTAACGTGCTTTTAAAAATTATTTTAACTTTAGGCAGTCTTTTTTTGTTTTTGGCAAATTCTAGTTGAATTGTAAACTAAAATGTGAATGCTTGGAGAAGAGCATGCAATTACTAGGGATTTGTTCAATCTTTTCTTTTAATGAGGTTGGGTGGTTAAGGGCCTGCTTGTGGTAAGCAGAAAAACACAGAATTCAAAGAAGCGGGTGGTAGTTTTGACGTCAGGTGGTCTGAACAGTTTCCATGGTGCTTCTGGCTAGACTGGCCAACTGGCAGTTCGGGTTTCTCTCAGACACTGATCCCCACCTTTAGCTCTTCTTGGACATCTTGTAAGTACTCTTTGACAAAGCTAAACGCAGATTTTGAGAAAAGACGGTTAGGTAAGTCTCAGGATTTCAGTGTTGTTTTTCAGCTTTTGTTGCAAGAAGCACTAGTTCATTTCAAAAAGAATTAGTGGTATTTATCTTGCAAGGTTTATTTTTGAGGACCAAGGCTGCCGAGGGCCTGGCAAATGGGAGGCGGCCATGGGCTACATTTAGTTTGTCGTTTAATGGTAGAGAAGCGAGAGAGATGAATTATCTATCATCATAATTACTCTAAACATTTTGCATTTATTCAGCAAGAGGAAGGTGTGATAATCTGACATTTACCAAACTCCCAAGCAAACAGGAGGTCATTCATGGCAGGAACCGTGGGCTGAGCACCTTTTCTGTGCCCAGCACTGTGCCAGACTCCGGAGAAGGAGGCCCCAGACCTGGAGGAGGTCACGTCGTGTCCGGTTCCTCTGGCCCCTCGCCATACCCAACCCTCCACATGCAGATCCAGTTTGCTTTTATTTATTTTTTAAAGATTTTATTTATTCATGAGAGACACAGAGGCAGAGACCCAGGCAGAGGGGGAAGCAGGCTCCCTGCGGGGTGCCCGATGCAGGACTCGATCCTGGGACCCCGGGGTCACGACCCGAGCCGAAGGCTCAAGCGCTGAGCCCCCAGGCGTCCCTCCAGTTTCCTTGTAAGTGACGTCCTCCTTCCAGGATGGCTCTTGAGTCCGCTCCTTTCCACTCCCGGCTTCCACCGCAGTGCAGGCCCTCTGTTGTCCCTGCGCCGTGTTCTCGCCGTGGCAGCCTGAGGCCTTTTCTCTAGCCTTTGATGCTTCCCTCTCCAAACTACCACCTCCATTTCAAAACACAGATTGGGCTCAGAAAATTCTGATCACCTTATTTGTTCAAAACCCATCAATAACCTCCTATGTCCAGGGAGTAACACCCTGGCTGCTTTACCTACCACATAATTATTTTTCCAGCTTTATCTTCTAAAACTATCTTCTAGGCACCCCTCAAACTTCAGGCCCCTTTCTGCTTCTGTGTGGGGGTCCTGGCTGTACTCTGTGTACCCAGGCTGCTGTGACTTCCAAGTGACATGAAGCCAGCTCATGCTTTAGGGCCTAGCTCAGGTCACTGCTAAAGACTCCTTTGGTTCATTTAAGTCAGAATTTGCTTTCCCTATATTCCTGTAGCACTTTATGTACATCTTTATTATGGCATTTATTCCATCCACTTGCTTTGCAGTTTGCTTATTTCCTATACTCAGTTGTAAACTCTGTGAGCGGAGAGGATGGGTCTTGATTTTGGTGGCCCATCAACACCCATCAGGGTCCTTGTCCTATAGCAGGTGCTCAGCAAAGGCTTGGTCAGTGTTCTATGCTTTGTATGTGTTTTTAGTTGCTTACAGTTTGCTTAGCAAGCTCTTAGGTTTTATAAATTACCACCGTCTTTGCTTAAAAAAGAAACTGGACTATCATCATCCAAACTTACAGGGGTTGAGTAAGGAAGGTCAAAGGTAGCTTGTAGGTGACAAGCAGGTCAGCAGCAGAGTAGAAGCACCTTGGCAGAGGGAGATTTTTTTTAAGAAAAAAAATTTTTTTTAACCTATTTATTCATGAGAGACACACACAGAGAGAGGCAGAGACGCAGCAGAGGGAGAAGCAGGCTTCATGCAGGGAGCCTGACGTCGGATTCGATCCTGGGTCTCTAGGATCAGGCCCTGGGCCAAAGGCAGGTGCTAAACCGTTTTGCCACCGGGCTGCCCAGAGGGAGAGTTCTTGAAGTTGCTTCTCCAGCATCATCAGTTACCAGCTATATAATCTTGGGCAAGTTACTTAATCTTTCTGAACCTTTTCCTCACTTGTAGTGAGATGAAAATACTACTTACCTACTAGGATTGGCGTAAAGATGAAATACGATGTTTGAAATGTTGCCACCTAATGCAGCGCTGACACATAACACTTTTTCAGCGAATGGTCGTACGTACAGCCTCTGCTGCTTCGGGAGACTGGTTTTGTTCTTCATGACCTTACACATTCCAAGCTATGGCTGATGGGAACGAAGCCGGGCAGCCAGTGACCTGAGACGTGGCCTGGCACGACAGGCTCCTCCTCAGTAGTTGATCAGTATTTCCTGCCTTGGGAAATTAAACTAGGGGATTGTGAAGGAATGAGTTACGTAGGGATGCGGGACCTCAAGGTAAATTAAAGGGTTTTGAGAGGCCGTGTTGGCCCAGTGTAGTTATGAGCAAGCGGGGCAAGTGGTCAGGTGAGAACAGAAGAGATGCGCAGGTGCAGGGGTATGTACTGGGGCAGAAGCTGGGGGAGGAAGGCCGGGAAGGCATGAGTGGCCCTCTATAGGCATCATGTGGCATGTGGGCTTTGTTGCTCACTTCCTCTCCTCCTAGGGTTGTGGCACCTACCTGGTCAGGCAGGCTCACGCAGGAGCTGCACAGCTGACGCCTGCTGTGCTTCCCAGGTAGGGAGTCCCTGAGGAATGGTCTGCAATGTGGCCTCTAGGTCCGCTTGCTCCCAGGACTCTGGACCCTCCAGCACTGGCGAGGCATGGGAGGAGCAGTCTTTGTTCTCCCCAGGAGGCTCAAGTGTGAGCACAAGTGTGCAGGGCACTGGTAGGTCCCTCCCTCCCTCCCCCCGTGACTCCTGTGATGGATCGGAGTTGGCACTGGAGTCCCCAGACTGTGCCATTTACAACCAGCGTTCAATACCACAGGTGTTGAAAACTTGAACAACGAAGGGAAAAGTATCTTGGTTCAGTTTTGGAGTTCAGGCAATGAAATTATGGGCCGATACGATCCATCCACTCTAGTCTAGTAATTCAGAGATAGTAAGACTGACCCAACGGTCCTCTTTGTGCAGTGAAGGTTAATCACGCCCCAAGTCTCCAGCTCCCCTCTCCCTCCTTCCAACATCCAAGTTGAGGCACAACACTCTTTACCGGCTTAGTTTGGGATTCAGCTGGGAGAGGAGTTCCTATTTTAATTAGTTCCTTCCCCTTTTCATCCTTTAGCATTGGCCTGTCTCAGATATATTTGCAATCAGATGTCCGGGGGAAAAAATGATGTGAAGTCCATTTTTCTTTGTTTTTAGCAATTGATTGCCACTCTTCTGGAGCTCTTTGGCCTCTAGGAAAAACACAAATAGGGTGTATGAACTGGTGGGTACAAGCTGTTGGAGCTCACGTGGTGACTTGACACAACCATAACGTTTCAGTGCTTATCGACGGGATCCCTCAGCTGCGCAAGCCTGATTACGCTCTGCTTCCTGTCCTCTTGCCGCCTGATTTTATAGCTACTGACTGGTTAATTTTATTTCTTCAAAACTTGAGCCTATAAAGGGGTTCGTGGGAGAAGAAATACTGTTGGCCTCAAGGTTGTATGAGATTTAGCTCTAGTTCATTCCAATTTATAGAAGAGAATTGTATTTGGGAAATGGGATTTGGGAAAACAGTTGTATTTTATCCCAAAGTGCTGCGCAGGCTCCAGCAGCGGGAAGGTAGTACTACACCTGGTTAAAGGTGGGGCTGCACAGGGGAACCCCTGGGTGGCTCAGCGGTTTAGCGTCTGCCTTCTGCCCAGGGCCTGATCCTGGAGACCTGGGATCGAGTCCCATGTTGGGATCCCTGCGTGGAGCCTGCTTCTCCCTCTGCCTCTCTCTTTCTCTCTCTATTTCTCATGAATAAGTAAAATCTTGAAAACAAAACAAAACTAGAAATCCACCCTGCTTTCTCCTCGGAGGCAGGACCAGAGCTCTAGCAGAGAGAGGGAACCACCACCCCGGAGAACTTTTCCTCTCTCAAACTAACTTGTATCAGATCATAGACACTGATTTTTCAGTCTTTAGAGGTCTTTTGGGAAAGCAGAATTTAACTTTTTACATGTTTGAAGAAAAGACATTTAATGCCTTCAAAAGCGAATGCATTTAATAATTTATTCAACCAATGTTTGTTTTTTTTTTGTTTTTTGTTTTTTAAATTTTTTTAAATTTTTATTTATTTATGATAGTCACAGAGAGAGAGAGAGAGAGAGAGAGGCAGAGACACAGGCAGAGGGAGAAGCAGGCTCCATGCACCGGGAGCCTGATGTGGGATTCGATCCCGGGTCTCCAGGATCGCGCCCTGGGCCAAAGGCAGGCGCCAAACCGCTGCGCCACCCAGGGATCCCTCAACCAATGTTTGAATGCCTGCTCCGTGGTCACCTCATGACACGTGAACAGAAGCGGATCATAACATGGTTCTCAGATACTTGGATTCTGCTTCCTGTTTTAATTTTTTCTAGAAAGAGCTATGAAGAAAGTGATATTTCTGTTTTAAACTTACACAGCTCTTTTTGATGATGATTCCTGGGATCTCTGGTAGGCCTGGATGAGATAGAGATAAGCTTCCACCAGCAGGGCCCGGGTGAGTACACCTAACACGGTTTAGGATTATCCCCCGTCTCTCCCATGTCCACCAGTGTCAACCTCAGAATAGGAGGGGATCCCAGACTGAGGCAGCGCCCAAGCAGGAGCAAGGCTCAGCTCCCGTGAGTCGGGCTGTGAGAGAGGCGGCAGCGTTCAGCGGTTAAGGACACCAGGCTGAGTCAGGGCTGAGTGCATTGCCATGCGCTGCACTCACCACAACTAAGGAACAAACACTAATACGTTACTATGAACGTTTTTTATTCCTGTCTCACTGGCTTGTCCTTAATGTCCTTTTTCTGTGCCACGATCCTTTCCAGGATACCACCGTACATTTAGTTTCATGTTTGCTCAGCTGCCTCTTGTCTGTGATAATACAGAAGACTTTGTTTTTCATTACCTTGATGATTTTGAGGTGTGCTGGTCAGGTATTTTGTTAAATACCATTTATTTTTTTGATTTTTGTTATTTTTCGATACTGGCTTCATTGTTATAGAATTCATATACCATAAGATCCGCCCATTTAAAGCATGTAGTTTAATGATTTTAAGTATAGCCACTAAGTTGTACAACTGTTTCACGGTCAGTTTTAGAACATTTTCATTAACCCCCAAAATCAGCTTTAGAATCAGCCATTTCTTTAAGGAGTCTGGTTTCTTTTGTTGGAGAATGGTTTTAGACACCAAGATCTGGGTGCTGGGGGTGCTTGTTGCTCTTGGGTGTGTGTCACTATTTCTAGGCCCTCTCAGTGGACAAAACTAGGAAGTATGTATATGTCGTTTAGCCCAGGTGTACACACGTGTCTATAATTATTTTGCTATCTATCCCAATGTTGGACATGACTTTGAAGTGAGGGTCACTTTTAAAGAAACATACTATGAGATGGGCAAACCCCTCAAGAGGTTTAATGTTGAAATGTTATGACTTCTTAGCATAGGATAGAACCATTTTTTAAAAAAGATTTTATTTATTTATTCATGAGAGACACACAGAGAGAGCGGGGGGTGGGGTGGGGGAGCAGAGACACAGGCAGAGGGAGAAGCAGGCTCCATGCAGGGAGCCCGACGTGGGACTCGATCCCGGGTCTCCAGGATCGCGCCCTGGGCTGAAGGTGGTGCTAAACCGCTGAGCCACCCGGGCTGCCCGGATAGAACCGTTGGTTCCATAAATGGAAACAGTGATAAAGAAGTAAAGAATCCTCTACCAGACATAATTACTGCCTCACATTTAACCACAAATGCAGTCTTGTCCTACCCATCAGAAGGCCACTCCTGTCATACCGTGTAGCTTCTGTTGTGAGGGTCTCTGGTCATTCATTCTCTCCAAAGTGCAATTCTTCAGGGTCTGGTTAAATTTGAGGATAATAACATACTGGCTGAATGAATTAAAGCACATCTGTGTAATCTTTAAGAATATTTTGCTATGCAAAACATTTCTAAAGGAAATTTTTTCTGTAAAAATGTGCCTATGGAAAAATTATAAGGATATTCACTAAGGTGTTATTGTTGTGTTAACCCAGCATCCTGAGATTAGAGGCGATTGGTTCCCCACTGTTTTTTTGAATTTTCTAAATTTCCCACAATTAACACAAGCTACTTTTATAGTAAGAAAAAAGCTCCCCCAAAATAGAGGCTCCTCTTAGAGGAAGGCCTACTGATACTTTAATTAGACCATAAGTTTGCTTAACTCTAAACTAAAACCAGGAATAGGACTTTTAAATGAGATTAATGGGATTAATGGTGATTTTTTCAGAGCCTGGGGGAGTTTGAGAAAGGACAAGTCATGATAAAAAGCAACTTTCTGATATTTGGCAAGGAAGGATAAGGTCTCTGAAAGTCCAAGAAAAAGTGGGGTGGGGGGGAAACTACAGAAAAGCAGTTGCCTAGCAGGAAACCTCCAGCCAGTGGTTTGGCCTGATGCCCTTGTGGAACTGGGTCTTTGAAACCAAGTGCGCCTGGGGAAGCGGGGCACTGTGTGAGGTGAAATGAGCTCCGTGGTATTTAACTTGCATAACTGTAAATCCACAGCTACAAGCCACACATCTGGGGGCCTGGATTAGAGAAGGGAAGGCTCTGAATCACCCACCTGTGGGAGCTGCTGCTCCATCCGTTTCATGGAAGGTAAACACAGTGGGGATGGAAAGGTGTACATGAAGAGTGATAGGGGGGTGGGAGGGGACTTATGTGCAAGGCATACTGGGACGTGCATTGTTCTTGGTCTTTGGTTAGTTTGATTCTTTAATTTTAATGTTGGATCACTGTCACTAATTAACATGTGCTTAGTAATTGCCCAAACCAGGGAAGTTTATTTAGGAAAGCACAGACTGGTTTATAACTCATCCAAACCGACCTAAGGCTGGACAATTTGCTTCTCTATTTCAAATACCAAATTTGATTGTCAGATAACCAGTTAAAAGGAAGAAGGTTTCACGATTTCTCAAAATTATTTTAAAAAGTCTTATTCTTCACTTAGATTTTATATTTGAGATTTTAAACCAAGATTTCAATGAATAAATTTCTGTATCTTAAATTTCAGTGCAGCACCCATTAAGAACAAGCACTAAAAACTTGCAGCTGAGTAAAAAGGGTAGTTAAGTAGAAATTTTAGGTACATCCCACATCAGTCATTCTTTGCTGTAAATTGGGAGAATGAATGAACCAGTAGTGAAAAGCAGATATTGAACCAGTTGTAAAGGAGATGAAGCACAGCATGAGATATATGGCCTCAGACAAGTTATTTAGCCTCATATAACCTGACAATTCCATGAAGTAGGTATTATTATCCCTATTTACAGATGAGGGGTAGGCAGACTGCAAGGAACTTAGAGTCTGGGCTGTGGCAAGTTCTGTGAGTTGGCTAAATAAATAACATACATTAAAAGGAGGATTGAAAGACCAAGCCATGTCTGTCTGTGACCTTGTCTGTTTTTGATTCTTTCAGCTTCTGAGATATCATAGATGATTAACATCAAGTTATTGTCCAGACTAATAATTAAATTCAGATCCTCAGTTGCTTCTTGATCACTCGATACTGCACATTCTTTGATAAATACAGTCTTGGAAGAATTCCCAGTTTGGTGATGAGGACTATAGGAGAGGAAAGGATAAACTAACCCCCGTCTGATCTCTACCTTGGCTTAAATATGAGCTGCATGTAGACAAAAATGCACTTTCCAACACATTTTGTGACAACATTCTAGAAGTTTAGAGGATTGCAGGACAAGGATGTTATTCTATGAAATTCAACTTCTGATTCCTAAACTCTAAAGCTATTTTCTGTGGTGCACAGAGGCATTTCTTTCATTGCAAATTAGGAAAATAGGGGATCTGAGGAACGTTTCGGCTTTTATATTTTAAGTAGGAATTCTTAAACTCGGCAAATTTATCCGTATCTTTGAACTTTCAAAAGTTGGGAAGCTTTGTTTTAGAACACGTGTTGACAACTGTATTAGTAATACGTTGGCCACTGAGCTTCAGTAAGAGTAAAGATTTTATCTCTCTGCCTTTCTCCCTCACAACTCTTCCCTATTTCTCCCCTCCTGTAGTGTCTTCCTTACGCATGCTAGAGAAATTACATTTATTTAAAAAATTCCATATATTTGATAAAAATTGTGCTTTTTGGTTTTCATTCTTTTTTTTTTTTGTCTTAATTCTATTGAAGCATTTCACATTCTCCTTATGAAGGAAAATTATTAAGGTGACTTTAATTATGCTTCAGTTTATGTAATAATTCATGGCACATGATCCTTACATAAAGAATATCATGGTAGACATGTATTTAATAATACAAGATAGGAAAAAATTCATTGTCTATCCAGAAAATGTCAAAATAGAGTTCATGCATCATCTAGAATTCCTGTAGCTGTTAAAATAAAACACTCTGTGTGCTGATATGAAAAACTTCTATATAGCTTAATGATGCTTATATTTTAAAAGATGTAATTATGTAAATGTATAAAAAACTGTAAACTGTCTAAAGTAGTTTCCTTTGAGGTAGGTCAGTGGGGGGGGGGGTCATGCTGGGGTTTCAACATTTTACTCTGTATTCTGTATGCTTGAATTCTTCAAAGAGAATAAATTAATGTATTATTTCTATTTCTGTATTATTATTCAAGTCCACACTAGGGGTACAATGTTTTTTACCTTTTGTGGAGGTGGGTAGCATATTGCAGATCTCTGAAGAGAAGTTTTTCTTCCTCTCGAAATCCTCTTCCCATTTTTCTTTCTGAGCAAGGATGCTCCTCTTCTCCAGTAGCTTCTGAAGAGTCTCCATTGTGATGTTAATACTTAGAGTTGCTGCATTGGTCCCATTAACATTTATCTCTTTCTCCTGGACTTTCCTTCCTATAGGTGAAAATGAGACTCTAATACTAACAAAAAGCAACCTGAAAATCCTTTTGGAAGCAAAGTATCCTTCAATAATATGTTGAAGAAGAACCGTATGTTAGCTGATAATGCTTTTTTTAAAAAAATTTTAAAAATTTATTTATTTATGATAGTCACACAGAGAGAGAGGGAGGCAGAGACATAGGCAGAGGGAGAAGCAGGCTCCATGCACTGGGAGCCCGACGTGGGATTCGATCCCTGGTCTCCAGGATCGTGCCCTGGGCCAAAGGCAGGCGCCAAACCGCTGCGCCACCCAGGGATCCCTGATAATGCTTAAAAATACGAACTTTTCTCAGTCTACTTAAAAATTCCATGTAATGTGAACGTTTGGTTCAGATTGGGGCTTGGTGATACTCTAGTTGGCCCTGTCCAAACTCCAAACCCAAATATGGTTATGAAATCTCCTCTTTGCCCCCACACCCTGCAATGTTGAGTGATCCTCTTGACCTTTTCCATGCCTAAAGGCATTTGGATGGCAGCGTCTTCCTGAGGTGGCCAAACTACTAGATGTGGCACAATATGAGTCACTTGCTCCTGTGATGATGGAAGGTTGGTAGCCAGGTGTCTGAGCATAGGCCATCCAACATTTTTTTTTTTTTTTTTAACTTCAGAAATGGCAGCCACTGACAAATTATTCTTGGAGTGGGAGATTGGGGTTGGGGAGTCTGTGGCCCATCAGAGACCTGGGAAGTGGCTCTCACAGCTGCCCGCGTATCCTTTTCTCTGTTTGGTATTCACAGTAGGTTCACTTTTCTACCTTTATCAAGGATAGGGATCCCTGGTAGCCAAATTCTTGGATATATGATTTATCCTCACTCTATTGATAGTGCTTAATTCATTTTAAAAGCTTGATGTCGACTTTACTAGCAACTTACAGTTGTGGTCTCCCAAGTATTGCCCCCAAGCAATGGCCTGAAGTTCAGAGGTGGAGTCTTACTTGTATTTTATCTCCAGAGCTTAGCTTAACATGTAGTAGGCATTCCATAATTGTGAAAAGAGGGAAACAAAGGAGTAAATGAGAAGGAAGGAAAAAAACCCTTAATTTCTTTGGCTCTCTTACATGTATGACACTGTGCTTTTCTCTTGTCTCCTTGTGCTTCCCCCCTCCCTTTTTATTTATTTTTTATTTTTTTATTTATTTTTTATTTATGATAGTCAGAGAGAGAGAGAGAGAGAGAGAGAGAGAGAGAGAGGCAGAGACCCAGGCAGAGGGAGAAGCAGGCTCCATGCAGGGAGCCTGATGTGGGACTTGATCCCGGGACCCCGGGATCATGCCCTAAGCCAAGGGCAGACCCTTAACTGCTGAGCCACCCCAGCATCCAGCTCATTTTGTTTCCAATACCACTTACCTTTCTTCTAATATGCATTTTTTCCCCTTCTCCCTCCCTGTATCTACATTTCTTTTTATTCTCAATGTCAACTTCAACTCTATTTGTTTGAAGCTTCCTATTTTTTGTGTGACAAACTTTTTTTTTTATATGAATCAGACCTCATGGGAAGCTTCTCACTGACCACCCACAGAGCAGAGCCACTGACCCAATCAACAGGTTTAAGAAATTAGTTCTTTACCAATCCTGTCCTTTTCGCTCCAACTTCGCTATCTAGGTGTTATCCTAACCCACTTTATCTCTGGGCTCCTCTTGATTCACCCTAAAGCCCTTCCAATTACCATCAACAAAGGAGCTAACATTTTGAGGGGCCCAGATCCTCACTAATTATGGGCATGGATTAGCTAGCTGGTCCCTATGAATAATTGGCCATCCAAGTTTTGCTCTACCATTTGACTCCAATCTCATTAGTTGCCCTAAAGCTCTTCCAGTCACTACCATCAACATTTTCCAGTACTCTGTTCCTTATTCAATGTAGACACAATCAGAATTGTTTCTATGAATAAACAATTTGGCTTAAGTTTTTTTTTTTTTTTAATCTATTTCACTGTAGCCTCCTCTATAGCCACTGTAAAGCACTTCCAATTATCATCCACAAAGGAGTTACCCCCCCCCCCGCCCCCCCGCCCGCCTCCGCCCTGCACCAGCTCCTCATTCAATGTGAGCACTGCCTGGGGTGTCTCTCCACTAAGATTGGTCACCCATGTTTTGTCCTACTGCAGTTTCACTCTTCATCCTTCTGTACTCTCTGCTTCACTCCTGAACTTAACCATTAGCAGGAAGGGCCAACATCCTCAGGTTCAGTGCTCACTGATGTGGGCCTCACCGGGCTTCCTGGACTCGGGCATACTGTAATAAAAAAGCAACTCCTGGGACCCAATTCTTTTCTCTACATCCTGGAGAAGACACCTTGTCCAACACCTCAGTTTCTGTCCTCCTGTTCCTACCTGTTCCATGCTCAAAAATCCACTCATCAGTATTGTTAATTGTCAGCCTAGTGTTCCCAGATCTAGTTTGGATTCCAAACCTCTGGACATCCTCCCAATAGCCCCATAGGTGATACTCAGTAAGGGGTAAAGCTAAGACCCTTGTTAAATATCCATTGTCTGGCAGCTTCTCCCTTTCCTGGTACCTTCATGTCTCATCTCATTGCTTCTTGATATTCTCATCTTTTTCCCTCCTTTTGTCTACATGGTCTTAGAAATGACACCAAAGACTCCTGTTAGAGTGAAACAAGTGCCACTCTCCTCAAATTCAACAGAACAGTTCCTCTGGTTCTGGTCTCAGCCTTAGAATAGAGTGGTCACCTTTCCAACAGTCTTGGACTGCTGCATGCCTCAACTGTTTCTTATAATCTTGATGGCCATGGGTGTCCCCTGTCCCCTTTACCTTCTCTTTCTTATGAGCAAAGAAAAAAAAAACAACACTCCATCTTCCCTCCGAGCCCAGCCTACTTCACCGAATCTGCAGTTATCTTGTGGCCTTTGCATTCCACACATCTACCCTAGACACTTGAAAAGCTCTGCCTTATGAAGAAACCCTGAGATTCTGGAGCATCATCCCCTTTACCCTGTCCTAAGACTGGCAGTACTTTCCCTTCTAGGGGGAGGGAAACTCCTTAACTTCACCCTGTGTGCTGTCTCATTTTTCTATATGTCTCGATACCCAGCTCAGCCCTCAGGATTTTTCTTCCCTGCGTAGAGAACAGGCCCCTAGAAATCTCAGATCTCAAACACAGGGAAACCTCTTTCACAGTAGCCAGAGCCAAAGCAGCCAGTTAAGGAACTGACCATCCAAACATCCCAAACATACCCAGATTATGAAGCAAACAGAGATGAAAATATATCTCAACGAGTTCAATCCTTTCCAGGAGTCTCCTTCCCCGCTGCAACAGTCTTCATGGCATTCCGTGGGTTGGGTTGGCCCCAAGCTACATCTAGTTCCAACCGCATTTATCAGCTCAAACCCCACAAAGTTTCTTAGTTGCATGTGCTGCCTACCTCCTCCCTACTGTTATCTACTGATGAAAAATCAGTCTCTACTTTTTCTGTTACCCCAATAGAAAATGTGACTAGGGAGCTCACCAGTGATCTCAAGACCTGCCCTGCTTCAGTCCTGAAGCCTGTAGTGTTCCTCCTGTCAGTAATTCCCTGGCTTCTGAGCAGAGAGTTGAAGAGCTTCCAGGCAGGGGACCAAGGGCTTTCTGTTGGAGTTCCCAGGGGTTTCAGCAGGTGGTGCTGGGGGGCAGCCGCTCGATCTTCCAGGAAGCTAATTTTGCTCCTGCCCCTAGTAGTGCTTTCCTCAGCCAGCTAGGTCAGTTCAGTCATTCAGCAAACCTTTAAGGGGATCCTAACAAGCTCAGTTCTGGAAAAATGGTTATAAGACATGGTATCAGCCTCCAAATATCCCACAGTCCCTTTGGGGAGGACTTTCTCTTACCTTGACTTCTAAAACCACAGGCCTGGGATCCCTGGGTGGCGCAGCAGTTTGGCGCCTGCCTTTGGCCCAGGGCGCGATCCTGGAGACCCGGGATCGAATCCCACGTCGGGCTCCCGGTGCATGGAGCCTGCTTCTTCCTCTGCCTGTGTCTCTGCCTCTCTCTCTCTCTGTGTGCCTATCATAAATAAATAAAAATAAAAAAATAAATAAATAAAACCACAGGCCTATCTTCAGTTCTCAGGGGGCAACGTTTCTCTGGCTCCCGGGTTCCAACATGTTCCACAACTTTGGATTCCACTTTGAGCTTCACGTGGCCGAGGCAGTTTCTAAATGAGTTCCTTGCCAGGGGTCCTAGTGTGAGGTCTGTCAGAGCTGATTCAGTCTCTTCTTGGTTGCTGTGGAGGAAGCAATCATCTTTCAGGTTTCCCTTTGAGTTTTTTTCGTTGTTTTTCTGTTTTTGTTTGGTGTGTGTGTGTGTGTCCCTGCGCACACTGTCCTCTGAGACAGGAGAAAAGATCCTGGGATTACCTTTGCCTCTAGGGAGTGCTTAGATTTCCCTCGAGGTGCTCCAGGGCCCCTACGGTAGAGTTCAAGGAAACCATCATGGAATCTTAGGATCTACAGTGATCTCTCAAGTGTGAAAATGTGGAGGAGGTCATTCAGCCGATCACCAGCCCCATTTAGCCCCACCCCACAAGACCAATTTACTTCCCCCCTAATTTTTTTTCATGCCAGATGTGGGATCCCATTGACAGCCGCCCAGTGAGCGGATGCTTTGAAAGGACACCTTTTGTTATCCGGAGCTCTTCTTCCTTATGCTGTGTAATGGGGAAAATTACAAAATTTAGCATTAAATGCAAACAGAGGGGCATCTGGATGGCTCAGCTGGTTAAGCATCTGCCTTCGGTCATGATCTCAGGGTCCTGGGACTGAGCCCCGAGCGGAGTGGAGGCAGGTTTCCTGCTCTGCGGGGAGCCTGCCTCTCCCTCTGCCCCTCTCCTTGCTTGTGCTCTTTCTCTCTAAAATAAATGAAATCTTTTTTTTTTTTTAAATCATTGAATTAAAACAGCAAACCCCGAAGTCGGCCCTAAACCGCTGAGCCAACCGGGCTGCCCTAAACCCAGACTTCTTTGATTATAGATCCGTTCCTGGTTGTCTTTGGTGGCATCTAACACCCTCTGGGCTCTGGAGCCAGGCATTCCCGCTTGCCACCGTGCGCTTTTATCCATTCACTGGAGAAGGAGAGAGTCTCTGCCAGTAAACGTGAGAAACTGCATGTGAAAGGGCCTAATAAACCCGGCATTGCTGCGTAGACCCTTCCTGGGAGACGGTGCCACTGTCCCTGCTGTAGGCCGCGGCCCCTCTGCCTGGAGGGAGCTTCCCCGGCTGCCCTCGGAGCTCTCAGCCTTAGTTTGGCTCTAGGTGCGGAGGGTATTTGTGCATTTTCATTTTTCGTTGCTGCTGCGGCAAATTATAAATGTGATGCCTTAAAACAACACAGATTTGTTATCTCCCAGTTGGGTTCGCTGGGCAGACAAGCAGGTTGGGCGGAGCTGTGTTGTTGCTGGAGGCCCTGGGGGAGAATCCCTTCTCCAGTTTCTGGAGGCCTCCTGCATGGCGGGGGGGGGGGGGGGGGGGGGGGGGGGGGGGGGGGCGGCTTTGTCTTCATAGCCCCGTGGGCCTGTTAAATCTGACGTCCCAACTCTCCAACCTCTGCATGTATTACCAGCGCACCCCTCTGATTCACCTGCCCTCTCTCCCCCTTATAAGGCACTTTGGGATTCCCTCCAATCCTGTTAATCCAGCATCATCTCCCCATCTCCTGGTGCCACGTGAAGCAACATATCCCCGGTTCCAGGGATCAGGGCGTGGCCATCCTGGGGGCAGGGGTGTTAGTCCCCCAGTGAGGAGAAGGAAATGAGCGTCCTACGGTCTCCTAGTGAGAGCCTGGCGATAAGCAAACACGAAAATTTGTAGGGACAGATGGTGCTGCTAGGAAGAAAAACGGAGCAGGGTGAGGGGCTAGAAGGTGGCTGAGGGTGCTGTTTTTAAGCGGGTGGCCAGACAAGGCCTCTGATTTTGTGCATCTCATCCCAATTTCACATTCAGTGATACCCACTGCTTGAAATTCGCCTGGGAGTCTTCACGCCACGGGGATGGGGATGGGGATGGGGATGGGGAAATGCTCTATACGTGAGCGCCTGTCCCCCCCACCCAGGAGAGCTGGTGGGGACAGTCACCGGTGGTGGCCATGTACGGGTAGCAGAAAATGTAGAGACAGCAACGTGGGGTCTGGACCCCAGAGTGGGGCTGCCTCGTTTTGAATCCTGGTTTTGCCCTCCAGCTTTGCTATGGCAGGCAAGTTACTTAAACCCTCTGTGCCTCAGTTTCTCCATCAGTTTAGTGGGGAATAATAATAATTACTGCAGAGGGGGCAGTTTTGCTGAGAAAATGAGCTCGTCTGTGCAAAGCGCTGGGCATATCTCACGGAAAGCATAGATGCCATTCCAGGCGCTCTGAGGACTAGTGACTGCTTTGTGGTCGTTTTGTATTTTCTCCTTGGGGTGAATTCCTGTCGGGATCTCGGCTGCTGAAGTCTGTTCCCAACAATGGCAAGAGGGTAAGTGTTCAGCTTGAGTGTGTGTGCCCCCTCTCTGGCCCCTCCTTGACCGACTGCTCTGCTCAACCCTGAGGACCGTGCATCCTGTGAAGGCGCGGGGACCCCGAGGCACACTGGCTCGGCCTCCAGAGCTCTTGGAACAGAAGGGAACAGATGGCTGCCAACATCTGTATGAACATCTGTCAAGCATTTGCTTCCTACTTTCCATACAGTAGGCGAAGGTATGCCTAGAGCTATCTGTTCTTGAAGGAGGGAGTCTCTACTCTAGAAGCACCCATCTAGCATCCAGGTGGGCCCTACTTAATCGTGAAACCCTATTCTTTTTACTATAAAGTTGTCGGGACTGAATGATATACAGGAGAAAGCACCGTACCAAAAGCCAAGAATTCCTCTCTCTGTGTCTCTCATGAATAAATAAATAAAATCTTAAAAAAAAAAAAAAGCCAAGAATTTTAATACTTGAGTCCTGGTTCACCTACTCCTTGAGTTCTTTTTTTTAAATATATTTTTTTCAATTTTTATTTATTTATGATAGTCACACAGAGAGAGAGAGAGAGAGAGGCAGAGACACAGGCAGAGGGAGAAGCAGGCTCCATGCACTGGGAGCCCGACGTGGGATTCGATCCCGGGTCTCCAGGATCGCGCCCTGGGCCAAAGGCAGGCGCCAAACCGCTGCGCCACCCAGGGATCCCTACTCCTTGAGTTCTTGACTAGAATTTGAATATTTGGTGGTTGAATTAACCCAGATTATCTTAAAAGACTCTTTCTCCTGGGACATTTTTAAAGAAAATCATATAAGTAGCTATTCTGGTTCCCTCAATCAGACCATTCATTTGAATTCAAGGTGCCGGGGAAGTTATAACAAAAATAAACAAGAAATATTTCTTTTGGGATGCCTGGGGGGCTCAGCGATTGAGCGTCTGCCTTGGGTCCCAGGGCGCGACCCCAGGGTCCTGGGATTGAGTCCTACATCGGGCTCCCTGCATGGAGCCCGCTTCTCCCTCTGCCTGGGTCTCTGCCTCTCTCTCTCATGAATAAATAAATAAAATCTTTTAAAAAAAAAGAAAAGAAAAATTTTAAAGACTTTATTTATTTATTCATGAGAGAGAGAGAGAGAGAGGCAGAGACCCAGGCAGAGGGAGAAGCGGGCTCCATGCAGGGAGCCCGATGTAGGACTCGATCCCGGGTCTCCAGGATCACGCCCTGGGCCGAAGGCAGCGCTAAACCGCTGAGCCAGCCGGGCTGCCCTAAAAAATTTCTTTTAAGAAAGCCTTAAATGACAGTCATTATCCTGCAGCCTATGAGTTGTGAAGATATGAAATTATTATGCGGAGATAAATGGTGTGTGGGCCTCTGAGTGTGAAGGGGAGGGACATGCTTGCAGGATTCTGTGCTTTTTTTCCCCCCTTTTCAAAATTTTGTTTGTTTTTACTGAGCTCTATGACCAATGTGTGGCTTGAACTCCGGACCCCCAGGATTAAGAGTGGAAAGCTCTACTGGCTGAACCAGCCAGGCACCCCTGTGCTCTTTTTCTCTTGTTAATGCAAACTCCTCCTTCTCGCCCTGTCCTCTGCCACTTTGGAGCCCCAATCATTGTTTCTGTGTTCTTTCCCCCTTTCCCTCTCCTTTCCTCTTCCTCCTCTCTGTGCCTCTCCTGTACCTTCTAAGCCTATGGTGACTCATTTTTGTTTATAGTATATAGGTTCTTTCAGTTATTTGGTGACCTGAGTTCATAAAGGTTGGCCTTTATACAGTTAGCATCCTTACTGCTCCGCTAGGACTGCTGTAACCTGAACCAGGTGACCTAAGTGAGAGAAATTTGTGGTCTCATAGCGCTGGAGGCTGGAAGTCCAAGATCTAGGAGTGGACAGGGTGGGATCCTTCTAAGGATGTCAAGAAGAAGCTCTTCCAGTCTCTGGAAGCTTCTGGAAGCCTCTCTCCCAGCTTCTGATGTCTTGCTGACTATCATTGTGTTGCTTAGCTTGTAGAAACATCATGAAACACATGGTGTTCTCCCTGTGTGTGTGTGTGTGTGTGTGTGTGTGTGCCTGTATCTGCGTCCAACTTTAATCTTCTTATAAAGATGTCCGTCATAATGCCTACCCCTAAAATGACCTCATTTTAACTTGATTTCCTCTGTTAAGACTCTCTTTCCAAAGCAGGTCACATTCTGAGCATTAGGACTTTAACATATATATTTTTTTTTTGGCGGGAGGTGGGGGGCACAGTTCAACCCATAACAGTATCTAAGGGAATATGTATGTGGCAATCAGGTGTCTAAATGGTTCAAACAAAGGAATTATTACTGTTACTGAGCATTCGTGATACTCTGGGCCCTTTTTTGCATGTTATCTTTTTAAAATAATAAGGTTGGTGCTATGTTGCTCCTCATTTCACAGAGGAAGAAGGTGGGGCTTAGAATAAGTGACCTCCTCAAGGTCAAACAGAGAGTATGTGGCTACGCCAGGTTTCAAGCTTAGGACTACAGTGTCCCAACATGTACTACCTCCAGGGGGGACCGCTGGACCCAGCAAAGGAAAACGCTCCACGCTCCTCATTTCATTTGTATTAAGTAAAGTCTGTTCATCTCTTTTTCCATTTCTGCCAGTAAAATTGAACTCTACAGGCCAGCTTCCCTCGTCTGACTGCTTAAGGTATTATTTTGATAAATTTTAGTAATCTTATTACATGATGTACAAAAATCATGTAACCATCAGCACAGCCTATAGAACAGGTCCTTAACCTAGGAAGATTCCTCCTGGTCCTTCACGAGCAGTCCCTGTCCCGTGGCCACCCTCCACCAGGGCCAGGCAGCCACTGATCTGTTTTTGTTATTATAATTTTGTACAGGCCTGGTTTTAGTTTATAAGTGTTCAGATCCTAAAAAAACAACAACTCTCCCCCTGCCCCCCAGTCTTCATTATTAACCAAAAGAGTTTGAAAAAGAGAAGTGGCAATTTTTTTTTGTCTCCTGTAGTTAAAAAGGGAGAAATAACTTTATTTTTTGTACGAGAAATAACTTTTTGTTAAAGTTGTTAAAATAATCTGGGCTTGGTAAGAGTTAACTTGATAATATTTACCAGATTATTAGTTTTCCTACTCTGTTTAAATAGTTCTTTCATCTGGTTTGCAATTTGAGTTCACCTCTTATCCATGCATAATTTTATAACATCCTGCATTGGTCATTTGGAGAATACTGGCTTATTCTTAGGTCTTCCAAATGTGGCACGTTTCATTATACAATAAAAAAAAATCACCACTGATATCATCAGAAAAGTCTTTGGGATTGCGAAATTGTCAAGTTCGTGGTGACCATCACAAGTTTTCAAAAGTCCAGATTTCATCTTCGAAACCTGAATTTTATTATGAGCAACAAATACCGTCAGATGTTTGTCTTGAAGTGAGAGGCTCACTGTTCATTTATGAGAAAACGTCTACCAAACCCAAATGTCAAAAACCTAGTTTATCTATCAGCTATTCTTTTTTTAGATTTATTTATTTGAGAGAGAGGGGGGCAGAGGGTGGAGGGAGAGGGACAAGCAGACTCTGCTCTGAGCACAGAGCCCAAGGCGGGGCATGACCCTGGGATCATGACCTGAGTCAGACGTTTAATCTACTGAGCCATCCAGGCACCCCATCAGCTATTCTTTCAAATAAAAATGGTATTCCATGTGAAAAGCAGTTCAGCTTGCACAGCAAACTGATGCACACGTGTTTCTCCTCGAGACAGCCATCAACCTTGGCTATGAGGCAGGAGGCCTCTCTGTGTACTTTCGTTCCACGCCAGAGAATACGCAAGAGACGTAAACTCAAGGAGCGAGATATCATAAAATGTAATTGTATTTTACTCCTTCTTCCAAGACTTTTGTAAGTGGAACTGGCTCCTCCCCATATGCCTTCACCCCCCGGGGGTAAGAAATGCAGGGACTACTAGTCTAGTTTGCTGCCACTATCCTGATTCACGCTAAAGAGCCAACGGTTTTACTCACTATTGCCTCTGCACCAGCATTGCCAATGTTAATACGCTTTACAAAATGCAAATAGTGTTTTAATGTTGCTATGAAACTCGTTTTGACCTCATGAAATTCTTTTTTTTTTTAATTTTTTTTTAAGATTTTATTTATGTATTCATGAGAGACACACAGAGAGAGGCAGAGACACAGGCAGAGGGAGAAGCAGGCTCCATGCAGGAGCCTGATGTGGGACTCGATCCTGGGTCCTCGGGATCACGACGCCCTGGACCGAAGGCAGGCGCTAAACCGCTGAGCCACCCAGGGATCCCTCATGAAATTCTTGAAAGGGGCTTGGTCCTCCCAGTGATTTTTTTTTTTAAGATTTTATTTATTTATTTATTTATTTATTTATTTATTTATTTATTTTTTTTTTAAAAGACTTCCCATTTATTTTTTTTTATTTATGATAGTCACAGAGAGAGAGAGAGAGGCAGAGACATAGGCAGAGGGAGAAGCAGGCTCCATGCACCGGGAGCCCGACGTGGGATTCGATCCCGGGTCTCCAGGATCGCGCCCTGGGCCAAAGGCAGGCGCCAAACCGCTGCGCCACCCAGGGATCCCTATTTATTTATTTAACAGAGAGAGAGAGAATGCACAAAAACAGGGAGAGCTAGAGGGAGAAGGAGAAGCAAGCTCCCTGCTGATGCGGGGGTGATCCCAGGATCCTGGGATCATGAGCTGAGCCGAAGGCAGATGCTTAACCAACTGAGCCACCCAGGCACCACCTAGTGATATTTAAACCACATTTTAAGAATTATTCTTTTAGTGGGAAAAGCAGAAACCAGAGCGACCCAATAATCAAACAGTATATCCTCAAATACATGTGATAGGCTACAGGTAGGCTATTTTATGTATTTTATTTACATAAAATAGATGTATCAAAATCCTCTGAACACAGAAAAGAGAGAAAACATTAAGTCACCTTATATCCATGAAAATGTAATTAATTGAAGTAGAATTTTCAAAGAAGAGAAACCAGAACCTCTTACCTTAGCGGTAGAACTTAACCTCAGCAATCAAAATTCAGATCGTACGTAGTGCGTGACTTGTCTTATATAATACATATTTAAGAGTTAAGACCCTTTGGACATGTTAAGACTTTTAAAGAATCTTATCTAGTGAGAGACTAAGGAGCTGCCATGCTTCATGAGGATCTTCCAGAAAGATCCTCTGATCTGATCAGAAATCAGTTGACTAAAAAAAAAAAAAAAAGAAAAAAAGAAATCAGTCAACTATTCTAAAATTTTTAAGAGTCATTTAATATTCTATTTATATACAAATATATGCAACATAGATGCAGGTTCTAAGGCATAATAATAAAAGGAACGCTGATGGATCCACAAGCCAGTTTATGAAATAGAGTTTTGACAATGCTATTTAACCCATCAGTGTCCTTCTCTAGTCTATTGCTCTGCTTTTCCCTTTAGAAGTAGACATTATCCTATATTTTAGATTTATGAGTCTCTTGCTTTTTTTAAAAAAGTGGTTTTATTACACTTATGTGTAACACTACATATTTTTGTGCTTTATAAAATTGTTTTTGTATTCCATGTATTTTTTTAAAACATTTTTTTTTTCCCAGTCAGCTTTGTTTCTAAGATTCATCCACATTGCCTCAATCGTGGTTCATTTTAACTGCTGTCTAGTATTCCATTATATGAATACAGAAGTTATTTATCCAATCTTTTGTCATTGGTTCTTTGGGTGTTCCCAGTTTTTTGCTGTCATTAACACTACTTATATGAAAATAGTTGTGCGCGTCTCCTGGTGCATGTGTGTAAGAATTTCTCTTGGGTAAATGCTAAGGGGTGGAATTGTTGGTTTGTAAGATATACACACGCTCGCCTTTACAAGATAATGTCCAATTACCTTCTATAGTTTCAGTACGAGTTTTTAATTTTACGTAGTATATAGGAGTATATGTAGTATACTTGCCTGTGTGCATACAGGGCTATAGGATTTCCCACTGATCTACTTCCTTCTCAGTACTTGCTATTGCCAGTCAATGCAGCGAGTATACAATGATGTTTTGATGTGATTTTAATTTCTATTTTTTTTGAGAAGATCGAATATTTTTCTTTATTTATATTCACCATCCTTGCTTCCACTTCCTTGAAATATCTGCTCTTGTCTTTTGCACATTTTCTACTCTATCCTTTTTTTTTATTATTGATTTGTAGGAGTTCTTTTTTTTTTTAAATTTTTATTTATTTATGATAGTCACACAGAGAGAGAGAGAGAGGCAGAGACACAGGCAGAAGGAGGAGCAGGCTCCATGCACCGGGAGCCCGATGTGGGATTCGATCCCGGGTCTCCAGGATCAAGCCCTGGGCCAAAGACAGGCGCTAAACCGCTGCACCACCCAGGGATCCCGTAGGAGTTCTTTATTCTTGGTGTTGATTCTTTGTTAGATACACATGTGGCTAATTATCTATGTTTTGATGGGTCACGTAGCTATAAATTCTTAGGTACTATGAGAATAACTTGATAATGCACCCAGTGGGCCTATGTTACCCAAACTCTAGTTTCTTTTCAGAAATCTTCAAATGATAAGGTCTATTAAGTTAAAAGCTAGAAAAAAATGTGCTTGTAAGTTTTTAAATAACCAGGTGCTACTGACTGTTGAATGATATTACAGGCTGTGATCCCAAAGTCCTATATTTTCTCAGTATTTCACTTTCATCACAAATGCGAAAATTGTAAGACTTAGAAATGTCAGTGTCAAAATGTGGACACAATCCAGTATCTTTATAAAATAGCTCTGGAAGGTTAAAATACTTACTGTTAACAACTGGATGCCCATAGGATTCCCTTTCTCCCCTAGAAGGGAAGTAAAGAAGAATTTTCAGAAATAAAAATAAAAGAAAGAAACTTGTAGATATTTACATAGACTGCCCTTGTGCATGCTCTGTGTTTCTCTAGGTGTCTAGGAGAAACCAACCCTTCCTTTACTGGCAGGATTGTCTTCAGAGCTTAGGACCAAACCACTGTTGCGGACAGAACTTTCCGGTGCTTTACTGATTGCTGTTTCTGTGCTTCACGTTCACTCTGCTGCTGGCTCCTCGACTTTACCTTAGAAGGTGACAAGTAGCAAGGGGAAACACGCTGAGTGAGTGAGGGTCAGTTACTCCACCTGTTCAGAGATGGGGATAAATTTACTAAATGGGCAGGATTAGGAACACAGTAAGGATGGACAAACTAAAATAAATAAATGGGTAGAAAAAAAAATGCAAGAATTGCTTGTTCTGGCAATGACTAGAGTACAAGGCTTCAAAAGTCAGATCAAAATATTAAAGAGGATACTTTGTTTTTTTTTTTTTTTTTTTTTTAAAGAGGATACTTTGTGATTCAAAGAGCTTGGGCAGCCTGGTGGCTCAGCTAAATTTAGTGCCGCCTTCGGCCCAGGGCCTGATCCTAGAGACCCGGGATCGAGTCCCAAGTCGGGCTCCCTGCATGGAGCCTGCTTCTCCCTCTGCCTGGGTCTCTGCCTCCCTCTCTCTCTCTGTCTCTCATGGATAAATAAATAAATAAATAAATAAATAAATAAATAAATAAATAAAATATTTTAAAGCACAAGCTGGCAGAGAGAAAGTAAGAATATGCTTACACTATGCCTAGAAATTCCACGCCTGGAGAAACTGCAACATCCAGAGAACCACCTGCCTAGGGTTTTGCGGAAAAAATGACCACAGAAAGCCATAGGAGAATGTTCATGGCCACATTACGTGTTCTGACGGACAAAAGGTCAGAAATAGCGCAGGTGTCCGTCTTTAGGGAAATGCAGAAGTAGGATGTGGTGATGCATTTTCATAGGATACTATGCCGCAGCCAGAAGCTTGATATAAATAAGATTTGCATATCACAGTACAGATCTGCATATTTGCAAACGAATATGTAAGAAAGATGGTGTGAAAGATCAGACTCGGAATACACTGGAGAGGCTATATACCTGGCCAGAGGTTGGGATTGGGAATAAAGAGAATTAAAATAAAACAGCTTGAAATAGAATGCGGCCTTGCGGTGCCCCGATGGCAGGTAGCCGACTGTGAGCGGAGGAGGGTGATCGTTCAGCTCTGTAAACCCAGAGGTGTACAAAACATCAGCAAAGGAGTTACCATTTCTTTGTAGTGTGTTCAAAGAGAACGCTTTTAATCTTTTTTTCTTTTTCAGCCTGTGGCCCTGGGGTGGATCCCATGATCTAGTGTGACTTGAGCGGCTCCGCTGCGGGACACTAGCCGGTTTGCTGCCGGTCCCTGTGGCCTAGGTGGTCATCCCTGGTCTTCCAGTTTTGCTGCTTTCTCTGTGTTCATTTATCTCCACTTGGTAAAGTCGTCCTGCACATAACTGCCGGGTGACCTACACCACTGTTGCCTAAGCAGTGCTTTTGTGGAAACCAGAGGGAAAATTCTTGCAAATTAAACTACCTTAGTGCTGCTGGATTTGAAGAGGCAGATGGTGGTTGGATTTTACAAGGCCCCTTTGCCCTCTTCTTTCATTTTCTGCCTGTTTTTACATCAATCTTCTCTGTGCAGATCTGGCGAGGTATGTGAAGCACCCTCCAAGGAACTGTGTTAATGATAAGCCTGAATCCGGGTCTCTAAAGAGTCCTACTGCCTTTCATTTGCAGAGTCTGGGGAGCCCCTTCTGGCCTTTCCCGTATTAAGGTTTTGCAGCCACTGTGATATTTAGAGAGAACACACATGCAGGATGGGGAGGCAGGTCTTGCCAGGCTTCTCAGCAGAGGGCCTCCTGGCAGGCTGGATTTATTAGATTGTTTTGCCCTCTTCCTCCATTTGGATTTCCAAATACTTTTTACTAGTTCAGCTTTAAAGCTGAGAAATTCAGCCAAATTGTAATAAAACATTGCAGGCTTAGTCCCCTGGAGTCCAAGAACAATTGCTGAACTTTTCCAACTTGGCTGCAAAGCAACATCTGCTGAAGTGTCCTGCTCCACCTCCCCAGCCGAAGGGACATCACACCCAGCGCTGAGATTCTTGTGATAAACAATTTGTTAGATACACATGTTGCTAATATCTATGCTAATATCATATCTCAGTTTTTAAAAATATGCTTCGTGTTACTGCTTCTAGTTTAGGAGTAAGTGATTTCACAATGCTTATCAAAGCAAGATTTTGTTCCTTAGTTTTGAGTCATTCATTCATTCACTCGTTCATTCATTCATTGTTTTTTGAGCATACGTGTCAGATATGTTCAACATGCCTCTAACTCTAGCCAGGTGATTGTTAGGTGGTCCTCTTCCTTTGCTGATAAGATTTGTATTGTGGTGATTGGACTGATCTGATCATAGTTCTGTGAGATAAATAAGTTGCCAGCCTGTTAATTTGCTACATGCCTTTCAAACCGTTAAATAGAGAGTTGATGTTCTTGGAAACAGAAGGAAGAGATGTGGGGGTCTTGCAACTCTGACGTAAATTTTCACTCAGCAGTAAGCTTCACTGCTAGGTTTTAGTGAATATCACCTGCTTTCATGTCGTGCTAGAGTGAGGCGTGGTATGGCGTGGTATGGCGTGGGGTGGTGTCGCAGGGTGTAGCATGGCTTGGTATGGTGGATAGTACAGTACAGACTAGTGGGTGGACCCCAGACTCAAATAATAGCTCCAGCTTTAACTTTTCCATTAGCTTCCCTTGTTATCTTGGGTGAGTGCCTAACATTTCTGGGCCTCAGTTTGCTTAAAATTATATGAACGTTTGTAATTGGAGTTACTGGAAAAAAATGGAGGTCTATTTGTTCTCAGCACTTAGTAGATGCTCATTAAATGTCAGCCTCTCCTGTGGCATTCTAAGAAGAATGTACAGTGGGTACAAAGCCCAGTCCTAGTCCTCAGGAACTAATTGTCTAGTTAGGGAGATGAGACGTTAGACCTTATGTAAAATCACCAGAGAAAGTGCCTCTGAGGAAAAAAAAAAAAAAAACGTAAATAGCACGAGGTAACTTACTCTTCCGCCAGTACCGGAAGCGAATAACTGACTTCTCTTTAAAAACATATTTATACTTGATGTGCAGAAGGCTCATCAAGACACACACATATGAATATTAGTGACTTAGGGTTGACATTCAGCTGAAAGTTGTGTAAATGTTTGATCCATCTGGTGACAGCTCAAAGAACATATTATTTCTAGTGTTTGCAAATAACTATATAAATAGAAATCTACTTGAAGAGAGTTTATTTAATGTGTATACCCTGAAAAGCAATTTCCTTTGCCATATTATTTATTAAAAGAATTGAAAATCTTCCTTACATTCGCATATCTCCATGCTATTTGAGGTACAGTCATGGCAGCGGACCTGGAATGTGTCCTTTGACAGTGCTGGGTTAATGTGGGCACGATCTCCAGCAGGAACCTCTTTTTGAGGTAGTTATTTTAAATTCTCCTTGGTCTTATACCAGCAGGTTCAGTGGAAAAAAGCAAGACCTTGGAAGCTAATGAGATTTAGGTTCTAATCTATATCCTTCAGAATGAGGTGTTCAAAATTCGCTGGGATCGTCATAGTCACGCTTGCATAGGGGACATGGAACCATCTAGGATCAAGGATTGGTACTTTCCCCTTTTCATGTTAACTGTTAGTAAAACATCTCTGATGATTGAAATCATCCCAAATGATGAGCAGTGTAAGAAAGGCTACTAGAGATCTCCCTCAGGGGCATTTACTAGGAAGGTGACCCTTACCCCATGCCAGTACCTCATTATCTTGGGGAATGAGATGGTTCTGGACACAGCTTGTGTCTGAAGTTGGCATATCAAGACTTTTTCTTCGGTGGTGAGCTTAGCAATGCTTTGGAGAAAGTCTTAAGGACCAGCTATGTATCTTCTGACTTTACATCTCACAAAGTTACTGGTGTCACATGGGGGCAGCGTAGCTGGAGATTCTTTGGCGATCACCTTCTGGGGACAGCTGTGCTAGTCCGAAGCTTTGAGGTGGTGCTTACGTGCTTCCACTTCATTAGTGAAGTTGGGGGTGAGAGGTGTGGGACTGGGAGGGTAGAGGGTTGGAAATACGGTGATTCCAGGTGTGGTGGCCGTCAGAGAAGGGGACTGATGGACTATGTAAAGGAGTTAGGGATTGGGAAGCACTAATCATTCCTCCCCTGGGAGAATAAATTAATTAACAGCAGAGTTGGGACTTGAATGCAGGTCTTGTTCTTCCTCCGGTTCTGACCATCTCTCCGGTCTGACCATCCCTAATGGGGTGATATGCTTAGGGTTCTCGGGGGTAGCTTCTCTGGCTAGCCTTTCCCTCTATGCTGGATCGTCCATTGCGAAGGTGTCAGTAGCCACCATTCCTGAACCCCTCCCTGCACAGCTCGATTAGGGCGCCCCTCTAGGAGCTCCTGCATCCCCAAGTGTATTTCTTGAGGAGCTAAATTTAAATATTTTGCCCTTTTCTTGACTAATCTCCCTGTGTTAGAGTATTCTCAGGGTGGATTCAGAGAATCCAGAGAATTCTCTGGATTCGGAGCTCAGAGCTCGACATGGTATTTTTCATAGTTCCCTGAATGAACTTGCCCAAGTCTCAACCTCAGTGGATGTTGGGGGACAAAAATACTTATTTTTCTTGCTTTCCCTGTTGGATGCTAGATTATAGTGAGAAAATGCATATGGAAGTACATTTCAGTAAAACTCTTTATTAGAAATGGAAGCACACAAAGCATGCAGAGGGAAGCATTTTTAAGGATTCCTATAAGATCAGAATGAAATTTAATATTCCCTTCAAGTAAATAGTTTATTCCTCATTAAAGTCCACCAACAAAAGATCATCAGGAACACACTTACTACAGTAATAAAGAAATTAGGTTCATTTTTCTGGCGGTAACCAAACTGAAAGCACTCCAAAAGAACGATGAGTTGGGTGCACGCTGGATGATTCAGGGTGAGTTTAAGGGAGTGGAGGCCAATTCTGAATTGGACATTTCAGGAAGCAGGAGCAATTTTGTGATTGTGTATCTTAACCACGTTTACTGATCAGATAGGAGGACCGCAGTGTGATGGGTGTTCTCCTTGGTAAAAGGAGCAGCAGTCTCTCTTCTTGGACAGAAGAGGGGGATGTTTCATCATTTTTGTGGTTTCATCATTTTTGTGAGTGGCCTTATCTCAATCTCCTTCCAAAAATGGTCAAGGAGTGGCCTAGTTTAGACTTCGTTTCTCTTCCCTGAGTGTGCTTGTATTCAATTGGAAAGAACATGGCCTAGCTGCCAGCAGGGCCGCTCTCTCACCTGGTTTGGGGTATATTTATTCACCCCCTTTCCCAGGACACGAGGAAGTCATATTCTAGAGAGTGCCAAGGCTGAGCACTAAGGCAGACCGTCCCTTACAGGGTTTGGGAGGCTATGTGAAGAACCAAAATTAAGTTTCACAAGCAAAAGCGGGAACAACCACTACCCCCCAAAGCCCAGAAGTGGAGCCTATCGGGGGAGGAGGGTGTGAGTGAATGGAGTGTGGGCCTGAAGCAATTTCAGAGCCAGAGTGCAGCTTCTCCTTGGGCACGTGTCTGTTCACAGGTACTTGTGAGGAGTCTGCAAAAGCAGTGCAGGATTCCTATTTCCTGACTTTATAATTTTTTTAGATGTTATTTATTTACTTATTTGAGAGAGAGGGAGAGAGAGAAAGAGAGATAGCACATGTGCTTGGGAATGGGGGGGGGAGTAGAGAGGGAAGGAAAGGAATGAGAAAGAATCTCAAGCCCACTCCATGCTGAGCATGGAGCCCGGCTTGGGCCTAGATGCAGGGCTCGACCCCACGACCCTGAGACCAGGACCCTGAGACCAGGACCTGGGCCAAAACCAAGAGTCAGACCCTTCACCCACTGAGCCATTCATGCTCCCCAACCTATTCCTGACTTTAAATCCAGTGACCAGACTTCCTCCCCAATACCAAGACAAAGTTTATCCCTTTTTTCCACCCCCTTACCTTCCTATGGTCCTTCTCTATCTAGTCTAAATCTATGTACATAATCTTCATTTTAATTTTTATTTTATGTAGATAAAAATGAGAGTGGTAAACTATTAACTTCCGAGTTACTTCTGGGATGGGATACTTAAGGGTTTATTTTTATTTTTAATTTATTTTATTTATTTTATTTTTTAAAGATTTTATTTATTCATGAGATACAGAGAGAGAGAGAGAGAGGCAGAGACTTAGGCAGAGGGAGAAGCAGACTCCCTGTGGGGAGCCCGATGCAGGACTTGATCCCAGGACCCCAGGATCACGCCCTGGGCCAAAGGCATCCACTCAACAGCTGAGCCACCCAGGCGTCCCAATACCTAAGGGTTTAGGAAGAAGTTGTCACTCTTTGCTTTATATACTTAGATATTATTTAAATTGCATGGGTTAATTTATTTTTTAATTAAGCTGTTAAAAACAAAAAATAAACAATGTTAAAATGGCAGTGATGGTGGAATGTGTGATTTGCCACTGGTCATTCTTTCTGAGGGGGTAATTTTAGAATTTTTTTTTTTAAGTAGAGAAACGTGAAATTCTCTTTCTCAAGGGGATGGTGTGGATGTCTCGGATTAATTTAAAAGATGATTTTAATAAGCTAAAAATCATGACTCGTGAATATCAATGAAAAATGGCAATGATTTTATTTGATTTTCTAATTAATGTAGAATCAGTGAGATGTGTAACTGAATGATTTCTAGAGAATTCAAAGAGTAAACATGTATAGAGACAGCCAGGAATGGTGAAATGAATTTACTTAATAAATGTAAAAACATGTATAGAGACAGCCAGGAATGGTGAAATGAATTTACTTAATAAATGTAAAGCTGGCTTCTTGGAGAGAGAAGGATACCAGTTTGTACCTCTCCCTGACAACATTTGTTTGCGGTGTACAGACAAGAGGCATTTGCTTCTGGAAACTTAAAGTAAGAAGGACATACTGGAGGTGGCATCAGTTCGAGTCTTCCCTGTTTGCTTCCTCGGGGGCAGTGCCCATCCACATGTCCCTGTCGAGGGGTCATTTCACCCCCCTAGGTGAAATGGGTAAGTTTTTTTTAAGTCCTCTTCTTTGCTTTGAAAGACCTCCCTTCCTCCGCCTCCCCCCAAATTTTAGAAAACTTTTGTTTATTAGAATACTGTTTACACTTCCTTAGATGTGGACTCTGCTAAGCAAAAGAAGTAGACAGTATTATTTCTAAAGACAGATACCCTCCAGGGGAACAGCTCTGGCTCTGGTTCTAAATGCTATAAAGTCTCCTAGTTCAAGCTCTGCATAGTTTAAATTCCACAGGGACTAGTCTGAAGTTTGCTCTGCAAGCCCTTTCTTCATAGATGGTGAAAATTAATACTATAAATAAGATACTGGTAGTGTCCGGGATGGGTATGAGTAATATTTATAAGAGCAACTATATCCCAGGCATCTAAGAAATATCATTAAAATATTTAGTTACATTTAACACATATTTGTTATTTAGACTGGTGAGTTCTAAGAGAAAAATGGAAAAATTGTACATTCTGGTGTGGGTTATTGGAATTGCAAATCTAGCTTATTTTGAGGATCTCTCTCAACGTAGTTGGAATGAATCAACTAATGAACAAATGGATATCATCACCTGGTTTGAGTTTTTATATGTGTCTCACTAAATTAAATAAGATTTATTTTATGCCCCAAATATCTCCATAATGGTGATTTCTACAGAATTGCATCTGGTTCAAGGCAGCTGTACCGTAATCTTTTGCTATTCAAGAAACTTTGATTGAGAGTGCATGACCGTGAGCCAAGGAAATTTATTAGGTTGTTTCGTTGACCTGCATTTGCACAATGAGATAAATTATTTTAGCCAGGTTTCAAAGTGCTTCCTATCCATTCAGAAGTGACTTGGTCAATAAAGCCAGAGTAATCAGATATTACTGAACACTTGACAATTGTACACAGAAAACTATATATGGCTAATTTCACTTATTAAATGGTATAAAAAAGACATTTGTCAATGCTAATAAAACATAGTATTAAATAGATTATTTAAAATGTGCATATACCTTTTTTAGATATATCTTCTCGTTGGTTTTAATGTGCGTGTGTGTGTGATACACCCTACATTTTCACCTAAGCGTTTTGTCAAGATTTTTTATTTTTAATTTTTTTAGAAAGGGAGAGAGGAGGGGCCGAGGGATGGGGGGGGGAGAGAGAGAGAGAATCTTAAGCTCCATACTCAGTACAGAACCTGACATGGGACTCGGTTTCACCACCCTGAGATCACCATCTAAGCCCAAATCAAGAGTGGGACACTTAACCAACTGAGCCACCCAGGCACCTCTCAAGATTTTTGTCGATTTGAACTATGCCCTTTCTCAGACAGCCAGAAATGCAAGCTTCCAAGGTCTTAATAAATAAATTCTACCCATTGCAACATTGCCACCCAGGGTTAGTCAGGATTCTCAGCAATGACCTTCTGCAGGGAGATCTAAAACACTGGAGGTAGACTTTTATTATTATTGCAGGAACAGAAAATAATGGATATCCTTTGTTTAGCAATTCTTTCCCACGTTTGAAATTCAATAATGTGAGTGAACAACTACCCGGGTAACTAAGGGACAAAGAAACACTCAGTCTCTAATGTTAGCTGGGTACTTCATTGTGTGCCAGTGACTGTGATGCGTGCTGTTTAATAGTCATGCTTAATCCTCACAACAAGCTCAGTATATTGTCTCTATTTTATACATATCAGGAAATTGAAGTGTAGAATAATTAAGTGACTCGCCCAAGGTCACGCTGTTGGGAAGTTGTACAGCTGGGGTTCCAAACCCTGGACACAGAGCCTTATATTTAACCACTGCCATTGTAAAGAAATGAATATTTTGAAATAATTCTTCATGTACTTTCCTTTTAGTCATTAATTTTTTTTTTCTTTAATCCTTCCACCATTAGGGTCAGATCATGAGGCTTTTTGTGCTAAGGAAGGGAAAAGACATCCACCTGTAGAAAGGAAGCTCATAGGTTGAGTAACGTATTAGAGAATTGTCAAATCAGTATGTTGTACACCTGAAAATAATGTAACATTGTCAATTATACTGTGATAAAATCTTTTGATTAATAAGAAAAAAGGGAAAAACTCATTGGATAAGTAAGAAGGAAGCTATGACATAGAATTCCTCCCAGAAGAGAAAGTAGAAAGTCCTTCTGGTGCTATGGGAAGAGAGGAGTTGAGAAAGAGAGGAGAGCCAGATGAGAGCTTCTTGGTTCTCTGTGTCCTTAGGGTTGAACAGGAGGTGGGTGTGGTGAAACATCCACACAGGTTTGGGGCTGTCAGAGTGTCCAGGCTGGGAAGGCTCTAAACTCTTGAAGGAAGCCCTGAGTTTGTTATGGCACCTTGTTCAACACAGTGCCACTGCATGGGCCTAGTTTAGAAGTAACGTCAGGGAGAGGTGTTTCTATGGACAGCCCTAAAACAGTACCGTAGCCACTGGGGAGTCCCAAGTCCTTCCCAATACGCTTCCAACTCTGCTTGAATGGCCATCAGCGGAAATGGAGCCAGAGCAAGCTGGAGCAAGGTAACAGTGGTGAAAAAGAAAGTGACATTTAGTACACGTTTGAATTGCTACACATTCTGATTCTGCTATATCATATTGACTTGTATGACAATATTGGAAGTTGAGCGGTAACTTCTTTAAAAACACACTGACCAGCCGGGCCCCTTAGGGACTAGAAATTCCTTGAGCCTTGAGCAGATGTCAGTTGGCAATGTCCAGCTGCATTTTCCTCTTCACTGGAAATTCCCAATGGAGAGGGGGACCAACTGGTGATGTTTCCTACTTTTTGTCTTTACAGACAGTTGGGCAGCTGGGATATGTGTGCTCCCATGGGCAGGTCATTGGCTAGAAAATGAATCCAAGCCATTAAGGACCTTTGTGACCTTAGGAATATTGGTTCACCTTTCTGAGCTTTAGGTCCTTCATGTATAGAGTGGAACTAATAGTAAAATAGCATTTGCTGCATATAGTTTTTGTAAGGGTTGATGAACAGTGAGACAATTTTTGGGGGGAGGGTTAGACAAATATACTATGGAATATAATACTATTATCATTGCCATTAGTGTTGTTATTCTGAACTAACAATTGGGGGACCTGATATGTGTAAATAATCTAAGCACATGCAAAGCTATGTGTATGGTTTTATGAAACACCATATTATCATTCTTTTAAAATCCAAGGAATTAAAAAAAATAAATAAATAAAATCCAAGCAGTATACCTTAACATGTAATTGTACATTGCCTCCTTTTCTATTTTACTTAGTTTTATTGATTCTTTCCACCTAAATGATCGTTTCTAGGCAGGCACTGTGTCTTGTGGTGCATAAATAGTAGAGGTTCTAAGATGATATGTATAGTACTTCCAAAAGTTTGAAAAATGTGAACTGGAGATCAGAGATACTAATTTTCAACCAATTTACAAGATAGAAAAATTCTTGAAAGCAATGCTGAACAAATAACACAGGAAAAGATGGATGCATATAAATTAGAAATTAAGAAATGAAATCCAATCAAGTTTTTAAAAATTCCAAGTCCTTGTCCTTTATTTTCTCATTTATTTTGTTGCTAAAGTTTATTTTATTGCCTTTTCTCCCTTATTATTACAAAAACAATGAGCCTTAGGCTTATTGCAGAGAAAAGAAATAAAACAAATTAAAAAATTAGCATAATGAATACTGATTATTCTATATACTTTAATAACTTGATAGTCTGCTGGATAATTTTTAATACATTTTACAAAGTATTCTCGGAATACTTTTGTTTCAAAATACACCTATTCTCTTGAAAATTGTCAGAAGCTGTATAACCAATTCCATCCTGTGGACATTTAGGTTGTTTCCAACTAACCATTTTATTGGATATCCAGGTTGTTTCCAACTGGTCCCTTTTTTTAAAGAAAGGTTTTATTTCTTTATTTGAGGGAAAGAGAGCATGAGTGGGTTGAGGGGCAGAGGGAGAGGGAGAAGCAGACTCCCTGCTGAGCATGAAGCCTGACTGGAGCTCCACATGGGGCTGGATTCCAGGACCCTGAGATCATGCCCTAAGCCCAAGTCAGAGCCCAGTCCCAGAGGCATGAGCCACCTGGGACCCCTCCAAATGTTGGATATTAAATTATTTCCAATTTATTACTATTGCATTACTTACTGCTGTAACATATTACTACAAATTTAGTAGCTTAAAAATAACTACAAACGTATTCTCTTATGGTTCTAGACATCAGAAATCTGAATCAGTTTCATTGGGCTAAAGTCAGGATGTCAGCAGGGCTGGTTCCTTCTGGAGATTGTGAGTAGACAATTCATTTCCCTGGCTTTTCCAGCTTCTGGAGGCCACCAGCATTCTTATCTCTGCTTTTGTCACATTGCCTTCTCTTTTGTATAGCATCCCCCCTAGTTTCCTGTTATGAGGACACTTGTGATTATATTATTGGGTCCACCTTGATAATGCAGGATACTCTCCCCATCTCAAGACCCTTAATTACATCTGCAAAGGCCCTTTTGCCATGTAATGTAGCATATTCCTAGGTCCTCGCGATTAACCCAGGCACATCTTGAGGGGCCACTATTCATCCAGCCAATAACAACCAGCATAAACAAGGTGGACAGGTAAAATAGTTTAGGTAAAAAAAAAAATCCTGAAAAATTTATGAAAAGTGATAACAATGTTTAAAGACCCATAAACTGTTGGAAAACTGCCACAGTTTCTAATACTGCCTAAAATAGGGGCCAGTGGTGTCCATTTTAACCAAGACATTTCAACCGATTTGAGGTCTTGACTAGCCTGTTTTCCACAAGTTCCCTAAAGTCTACTATGTAAGGACAAAGAAAAATAAATAAGGTAGGCTGTGGGGAGTTGTGTATCTCAGGATATGATTCTCAGAGGAAGTGAAAAGTAAGCAAATATATGAAGGGAAAGAAATGGATCAGGTTATGGGGCCTAAGGGAGAAAAATCCTGACACAGGGAATGTGCTGCATATGTGAGTTAGGAGAGACCAGCTGATAAAAGAGAGTGTCCTGTGTTTCAGGAACTGACATCAGGTTTATGTGGCTGGTAGTGTATTTTGAGTAGGCAGTGGGAGAGGGATGCTGCAAAGGAAGCTGGCTAGTTATCTAGGGGCTGGATCAAGGTGGACCTCAGGCCTGTCGTATAAAGATTTTATCTTAAGGCAATTGCAGAGCCCTTGAAAATGACCTGGATCTTCTGAGACATGAACTTAATATTGCTATTATGGCAACACTCCCCACATTGATCTATATTAGTCTCTCTCTCTCTCTTTTTTAAGTAAACTCTATGCCCAATGTGGGGCCTGAACTCATGACCCTGAGATCAAGAGTCCCCTGCTCCACCAACTGAGCCAGCCAGGCACCCCTCTATGTTGACTTAAAGCTTTCATACAATCCCTGTTGAGATTCCACCTTCTTTTTCTTCCCCTCTAAAAATTAATGAGGTGATGATCCTAAAATGAAATGGAAAAGGCTCAGAATTGTTCAAACAATCTTGAAAAGGAATAAAACGTTTGGAGGACTTCAATTTCTTGATTTTAGAACTTCCTCCAAAACTAGAGTAATGAAATAGCACAACACTGGCTTTAGATTAGACGTAGAGACCAAAGGAATAAAAATCCTTGGATTTACAGCCAATTGATTTTTGACAAAGGAGCCAATATAATACAATGGGGAAATAATAATCTTTCCAACTAATGGTATTGGGTAGTTAGTTATTTACAATTTAAATAACAACAGCATGAACTTAGACCTTACCTGATAGCATCCTTAAACTCAACACAAAATGTATCTAGAAGAAAAGAGATAGCTTTCTTTGAGTCATTAGCTATTAGGGACAGGCAAATCAAACCCCCTTCATATCCATGTTATAACACCCACTAGCGGTTGTGATAAAAGACAACTAATAATAAAAAGTAGTGGAAAAGATATGGAGATACTGGGACTGTCATACATTGCTGTGGGGATGGTACAGCCATTTTAGAAAACTTTGGCACTTTCTCAAAATGTTAAACATAGGGACGCCCGGGTGGCTCAGCAGTTGAGTGTCTGCCTTCGGCCCGGGGCATGATCCTGGAGTCCCGGGATTGAGTCCCACATCAGGCTCCCTGCATGGGGCCTGCTTCTCCCACTACCTGTGTCTCTGCTTCTCTGTCTCTCTGTATCTCTCGTGAATAAGTAAATAAAATCTTAAAAAAATGTATTAAACATATAACTATATGTGACTCAGCAATTCTTCACAGGAATCTACCCAAGAGAACTGAAAATGTATACCTCAACCAAGCCTTTTACAAGAATATTTCCAGCAGCATTGCACACAACAGCCAAATATCTGACGATCTGTGTCTGACCAAGTGACAGTAATCCAGCCATGAGTGGAAAGAACCCAAATGCCCATCAACTGGTCAATGGATAAATAAGATGTGGTAAATCTATACAATGGAATGGGCAATAAAAAGGATATAATAAAGGGAGTCAAGTAGTGATAGAAGGGGATAACCTTTGAAAACATCATGCTAAGTGAAAGATGCCGGTAACAATGATCACATATTGTCTGATTCCACTTATATAAATATCCAGGATAGGGAAAATTTTAGCAGCAGAAAAGTAGATTAGTCATTGTCTAGGTTTGAGGGTAGATGTGGAGGAGAGTGGGGAATGATGGCTAATGCCTACGGGCTTCTTTTAGGTGTGATGAAAAATGTTCTAAAATTAGATTGTGGTGATGGTCACATAAGTCTGTAAATAGCTAAAAACTTGAAATGCACACTCTAAATAGGTAAATTTTATGGTATGTAAATTGTATCTCAATAGAGATGCATAAATTTTTAAAGAATGTACTGGGGATTGACATAGTCAATTTCCATGGGTGTGAGAATGGAAGTAGCAGGGGAACAAGACTGGAGGCAGGCAGGCATGTTAAATTTTTCAGGCGTGAGTTTAAGCAGGCCAGGTTGTTTTGATTTCAGATTTTATTAAAAATAGATGCTTATTCTCTAGAAGTCTGTAATTATAACAGTTTCCCCAGCTCTAGTCAATTGACCATCTTTACAACCTTTGCTATAGCCGCAGCACATTGGAGCTGTGTCCCGTGTGGTGCAGTCAAGGAGAAGAGATGCTTTAGGTTTTATATGGTAAGAGTCTGCTGCTTAGCGACTCTGCTGATTTAGAGACAGGGGATTAATCAGGCTGTCAGATTGTTCCCCTGAAAATAGATGCAGCAGGAGAGATAGTAACCTGTGGCTTTCTCAATTCAGGAAGGCAGCTGGTTAACATTTTTTATGGCTGCAGTGTCTCAGTGTCTCTCTCCTTAACTGTAATTTAGGGCTTTCTCTATTGAGATGTACAGGAGACTATCTGTAACGAGTTGTTAGTATTGACGTGTTTAAAAAAAAAAAAATCCCAAAGCCTGCTTTTTATGTATCCCAAGGCCGCTCATCAATAATTTGCACTTCACGAAGTAATAGACTTATGAAAACGGATTTCTTTTTAGTCTTCCTTTCTTCTCACAATAAAGATACAGGCAAGCCATAGTGTCATAATGTCACAAAATTCAATACAAGTAGTAATTCTTTAACTGTTAGAGACATACATTAAAAAAAGCCTAGTATTTATTTTATAAAGCAAAAACAGCAATTTAAACATATTTAACTAGGTGTTGCATTCAATTCTTGACTGTTTGGAAGGACAACTCTGCATGAGAAATGAGAAAATAAGGTAGATTAGTGTGTGCATTCATCCGATGGCATGGCATGGGTATTACTTAAGATTCTAAATGATTATAAAGCTAAAGGGATGACATAGAGGAATAAAAAAGTCAAATATCTGACAATCTGTGTCTGACTAAGTGACAGTAATCCAGCCAAGATTTCACCGATGGCTATAATGCGTGGGCTTTTCAGAAGCGCACAGAAGTGTCATCTGCAGTTGATTTGAGTTTGAGCTTTTCCTGTAAATCATATAAGAGCCTTTAAATACTTTTTTAGCCTTTGTTAATAAGTTGGTTCTCATAACCTTTAGAGGCTCAGGTGTTTTCCTTTGCTTGAAGCCAGAGACAAATCTGGACAGACTATGTCATTGTTCCTCAAAGGGAGCCTGACCTTTACCGGGACCCTTGGAGAGCCACTAGGATCAAACACTTTTGGGGGTGGTGGCGGGTGGTGAAAATGAACAGATTCAGATATAGGTGTCTGGGTGTGGGCGCATGAGACTAAATATTCATGGCCATCTGCACTAACATTCATCTGGTGTCTTTTGCCTTGATGGAGAGTACCTGAAATTAGTCCTATGGAAATGATAATTAGGTTCAAAGTATTATTGAAAGAACAGTTTCATCATGATAGTTAACAGAACGACTTGTTACTGCACATGCTCAAGTTATCATTGAATATGGGCCTTGGAAAGGCTCACCCAGAGCTAGGACAGCACTGACTCTTGAGGACCCGTGGACTCTGTAGAAGGCCTTTGGGTCCAAAGCCCCCTGTCTGGGGAGGAGGGGCTCTCAGTCCAGGGAGATGAAGAGAGGGCTGAGTAGTGAAGAAGCCGAATCTAGGAACTCACCCTTAGGGACTCGGCCAGTGTCCTGTCTCCTACCACATGGGGCTTGTCATCTGCATGTTAGCATGTGCTAGCTGTGAGCACTCTTCATTTGTACGATGAACAAAAGAAAACCAGTCATGTAGGATGTTATGAGGGAAAAATGAAGTGTTGAGCATCCATCACTGCCTTTAATAAAAACCCTCTGTGCAAGAGCCCCGATGTTGTGTTCCTATTCTTTGCCTCCTCTCTGACGAATTCTACTACATTCGGAGACTGTAGTCATTGTGGCGCTGCTGAAATATACTGTCATCCTGGGAATTACAAAAACATTGGGTACCAGATGCTGCCCCACAAATCAGAAGCCTCATCGACATGGAGTCTTGTTCCTGACCTAGAGGAAGAATAACAACCTACAAAATGTAAAATGCTATAAAAATGCTAGGTTTTGTTATTCATGTAACTTAGTGATTTTTTTTTTTTTTAGTGGTCCCTAGCACAGCTTTTGCCTGGAGGATTAAGACAGAGCAGCTTGGTAATAAACATATCTTTGTGCAAGGGTAGCTCTTGGCAACAAGAGGGTAATTGCTTAGAAACAGCTGCTTTCTGGTAAGAGAGCAAACCCGAGTGAAGAATAGTCCCAAATTGTTCCGAGAAAGGCCAGGCACTAGGCCCTTACAACTCAAGAGGAGTATTCTCGGGCTGTCAGCGAGGAGTGGTCTGTAACCCCAAAGGCCAGTTGGTTTGGATGAAGCCAGACTCTGAAGCATATCAGGGAAGAGAGTCTCTGGAAATCTTTTTCCTTAAGTCTTTTTGGTCTCATTTTGAAAGTCTGAGGGTAGAACCCATGGACCATCCACATTTTAGAAAACTAATAGGACTAGTCAGACGTTCAGCAGATGGAAGTGTCACTCACCCAAAGGCCAGTGGTGTGCTAACCCATGGTGGCCTTGTTGGCTGTGGGGAGACTAAGCCAGGGGTGATAATAGTAATGGGAGAGACTGTCTTTTGGGATTCCCCAGGGTCAGGTAGATATTGCACTTAACCAACAAACGTCCTGGAAATCCTTCAGTGGGTCGAGGTGAAGGAAATGACTTCTGTGTGGAAGTTGGTGGAACCCAGGTGACTGACAGTGCTAATGATATGGGGGCGGGGCTGGGTGGCAGGGCTGGTATGGGAGGTGAAGGTGTATGTGTGGAGGAGTTGGAAAAAAAAAAAAGGTAGGATTTTTTTTTTTTGCAGTCTCATGTTTTCTGTTTATAAAAGAAATCCAAGAATATTGTTGAACATTGGAAAACAATAGAAAAATATAAAGAAATTTAAAATCACCCACAATCAACCACCAAAAAGTAATTAAAAATACTATTATGCGTGTCAATATGGACTGGAAATGAACACAGAAATATGACTATTGGCTTGTTAAAATGGTGGGGAAAAGGGTTTTTTGTCTTTTTTCTATTTTTTGAAATTTCCATTTGCAGTGTTTTTTTTTTCCAGTGCTTTTAGATAAAAATATATGGATGAAAGAGAACTATGACATATTGGTAAACTTTATAAATTTAGAACATGAATTTATACAGTGCCATCAAACTCAATTTGATGAAGGATCTGATGACTACATGGGCCAGAAGATCAATGATCTTAAAAAAAAGTCTTAGGACAAATATGCTCAAAGGGAAGAGACTTAATATTTTTGACCTTAAGGCAGTTCGTGTAGAGGCACCTGAAACAGAGACTGCACCTTCACTCTGGGATATAGAATGTGCTAGGCAGTTAGCCAAGGTAAGTGAACAGTTGCCTCAGAATGGTTTTGGAGAGATGATCCAGTGGACGAGAGAGGGGAAGCTGTGGGAGTTTCCAATGAACAATGAAGCAGGTTTTGATGATGATGATGGCTCAGAATTTCATGAATATATATATATTTCTGGATAAACACCTGAAAGATTTTCCAAAACAGGGACCAGTTCACCACTTCATAGTCTGGTGACCTGCGGCCTTTCCAAAAACCCATACCTGAGTGTTAAACAGAAGATTGAACACATAGAGTGATTGGGAAAGTATTTCAATGAAAAAGAAAGAAAGTGGCATACAGTTTAATTGAAGACCATGGAAATTTTTATTTCAAGCTGTTGGGAGATGGATATTATAACCAAATGTGAAATTATCTTCCTAGAAAAAAACTTTGTTTTGTTCTCTGTTATTTTCACTTTAAGCATATTGTTTTTCCCTTGTGAGTATTTTTCTAAAATATGATTTCAATAGCTCCTTTGTGAATCTATTCATGTGAATAGATTATAATTAATCTTAGGAATTCTCCATTGTGTACATTTAGTTCTATTTTCACTATGATAAATAAGACCGTACTTAATATCCTTGTACACAATGTTGGTGTGGATCTCCGTGGCTTCCTTGAGATCACTATTTCAAAGTAAAATCACATGATCAAAGGATATACACATTTTTCATGCTGCTGATACATATTATTGGGTTGTTCTCTGAAAATACTCTAAAATTTTATACTCCAAGAGGAGATGTTTGAGAAGCATCAAAAAGGGACCCGGAGAAAGAAATTGGGGGATATCTCTGAGAGGGGCCTAGCGAGAAGGCAGGAGAGGGGCTTCTCAGCAAGGAATCTAGAAATTCTCAGACATTTGTGCCTGAACCGGTGACGAGGTCAGTGAAGAGAGCGGAGGGCAGCACCTCATCTTGAAGTGGAGGTTAAAGAAAATGATGCCTGTGAAAAATGTTCCTTGGACTCTTATGAGCTTTACAAAATTATTCTAGGGTAGCTTATGATCCTAGTCACGGAGGAGGCCCTGAGGCACAGGGGTTAGGTGGCTTTCCTACCATCACACTAATGCAAGTGATAGAATGCAGATTCCAGATGATGTCTTCCAAATCCTCTAAGGTTTTCTACCTGACTTTTTCTGTATCCTGAAGTAAAGAGGTTGGCCTGGTGTCATCTTTTTAAAATGCTTTGTGATGCAGTGGAATGCCCTTCCTCACCTTTGGGGCACGAGCTGCTCCCCCAAGGGTGACTGACGTGAAAATGAATGAGGCTGACATGTAATCAAAAAGAAAGGAACAAGTTCTACAAAATGAAACGACTCTTTTAAACTCAAAACTCACTATTTTGTCACTTATATATTATTGCTAAGCATAAAGGAGATTTTTATGAGGCTCTTTTCAAAAGGATTACTCAGCTTCTAGGCCAGATTCATACATTGCAGGTGAGTGGGAGGCTCTGTGATGGATTGAGGCCTGACCATTACGTGGCAGGTAGTGACAAGTTGAGGCCGCTGGGACGTTGCACGCACACAGTAACTGTAACGCGCTAGCAAGGTGCCTTGATAAAGCTTTTAACCTTGGTTGTTTCTCCCACACCCACCTTATTAAAATGGCCTGCAGAAAGACATGCTTGGCTCTAGGATTTCTTGCTTTTTTTTTTTTTTCTGGGCTGAATATGGCATCAAAGGCAAAGAAGAGAAAGAACACCCCCATCATTTGCTGAGCACGTTTGAGCTGAGTGGGTACATAGATGCCCCAAATCATTTGCTTGTTATCAGAGGACAGTTTCCTATTCACTGCAGGACCATCCTGGCAGATGGGTGTATTTTGAAGCCAGCATCAGCAAAATGCAAAGGGTAAGCTGCTCTTCTTGTCTTCTTTTTGCACGAAGCATAAGTGGTGGGGATGGAGGAGTGGGGGGTGGGGGGTCAGAGTCTGGAACTGGAGCCATGACCCTGACACTATTTAGGGTAGGAAAGGTACTTCCTGTTGCTGGGTCTCAGGCTCTTCAAAGGTGGACACCCTAGGATTGCTTGGAAACAAGAAAAGCTCGGTCTCAACTGGGTCCTTTCCTACTTCTGTACCTCAGAAAGGAAAAAAGATGGGTTTTGTACAATATAGCGCAGTGCTCTTCGGATGGTGGACCAGCAGCAGCAGCAGCAGCAGCCCCTAAAAGCTTGTTAAGAATGTGGCATCTCAGGCTGCATCCCACCTCTGCTGAATCCGAAGCAGCACTTTGACAAGACCTGCTGGGGATTCGTGGGCACAGTCAAGTTTGAGAAGCTCCAACGCAGAATGATGCAAATGATGCAGCGGTGCAGCTCCATTGTGAATAGTTACTGTGCTAAGCTCTCCTCCAGGGAAAATACACAAGTGTGGGGCTGCCCATTTATTTCTGAGCCGAGATTCATGGTGAGAGTCTTTTCCCTGGAAGGTTTTTGCCCTCCTCTCCTCCTGCCGAAATTGTCACCTGAGGACACGGGATCCACGACTGATAATCTGAATTTACTAACAACGCATTCTAAGAAAGGTAAACAAGGTTTAGATGTGAGTGTGTGTGTGTGTGTGTGTGTGTGCATGCACACCCCCCCCCACTTCAGCTCTGAAAAGAATGCCAGAAGTTAAAACAAAGGAAAACAACTATCCACTACTTTGCTACCATAACAAAGCAGCTTTTTCCTATGTTCTTTCTCAGCCCTGTATATAAATGCAGCCATAATTTTTGCGTAGTTCTGACCACAGTATGGACACAATTTTTTAAATAAATTTTTTATTGGTGTTCAATTTGCCAACATACAGAATAACACCCAGCGCTCATCCCATCAAGTGCCCACCTCAGTGCCCGCCACCCAGTCACCCCCACCCCCCGCCCACCTCCCCTTCCACCACCCCTAGTTCCCAGAGTTAGGAGTCTTTCATGTTCTGTCTCCCTTTCTGATATTTCCCACTTATTTTTTCTCCTTTCCCCTTTATTCCCTTTCACTATTTTTTATATTCCCCAAATGAATGAGACCATATAATGTTTGTATGGACACAATTTTATTTTGGGCATCGCACATTATACAGTAAGCATTTCTATGATGCTGCCTGCTAATCATGATTATAAATGCATGCTGTAAAATTTTTAGCAACTTCTTCTTTTTTAAGATGATTTGTTATTTGAGAGAGAGTGAGAGAGACAGAGAGAGAGGGGGAGAATCTGACTCCTTGCTGAGCAGAGGGCCCAACGTCGGGCTCGATCCCAGGACCCCAGCATCATGATCTGAGCCAAAGGCAGACCCTTAGCAACTCCTTGTACAATTAAATCTTTACTGATCACAGCTCTTTTCCTTTGATCTTATTTCATGCTACATATCTGAAGTATCATTGGAGGGATGGATAAACAGTAATGTTGGCAAAAGGAAAGTCTTGCAATAAATCTACTTATCTCTTTCCTGGACCTCCTCATTCTTACAGGGAAGCAAAGGAAAGAGGGATGAGAAGGGCTTTTGCTCACGGCCACGTTGCTGTAGAGTCAGTCCATTATTTATTACCAAAGTTTACACATTCAGTCTCTAAAATATAGAATGAAAACTAGAGTTTGTCATAGTACACTTATGTTTTGTAAATACACTTAATTTCTTCCTCACTGTTCAACAGAATTTCTGAAGGTTATCTTCCTAGCAAGGCGTATTGGGGAAAAAAAGCCAATCGGTAAGTTTTTAAATAAAAATCCCCCCTTTCACGTCCATTGTGGTTGAAATCCTGATGTTCTTTCCATAACTAAAGTGTGTGTGTGTGTGTGTGTGTGTGTGTGTGAGAGAGAGAGAGAGAGAGAGAGAGAGAGACAGAGAAGTAAGTATGTCCCATTTAAAAAATAATTTGCCATGAGCAGCCTGGGTGGCTCAGCGGTTTAGTGCCCCTTCAGCCCAGGGAGTGACCCCGGGGTCCTGGGATCGAGTCCCACGTCGGGCTCCTTGCGTGGAGCCTGCTTCCCCCTCTGCCTGTGTCTCTGCCTCTCTCTCCGTGTCTTCCATTTACAAGTAAATAAAATCTTAAAAAAAAAAATTCTCCATGTAAGGGATATTTTGATTTTTCCTACGTAGTCCATCTGTTCTTATTTAATTTTCAGAGTAATTGGTAGTCGCTTCACTTGTTCTGTCCAGCGAGTTTAATTATAATCAGTGGCAGAGAGAAGGTGTGTGCTTATTCCGTTTTTAACCTTAATATGAACTCTGAGGCGTCTTTGAAGGATTTCTTCAGCACCTTCTGACTTTCAGTGTTGCTGCTGAGAAGTCTGATGACACTGTGACTCATGATGTTGTGTGTGAAGCTTGTTTCATGTGGTCCAGGGCATCCAAAAAGTCAGTTCCTTGTCTCCAGTGTGGCTCAGTCATGCAAGGCCTCATTGTGGGGCTTCTGCTTGTCTCCTAGCCTTTTTGACTGAATCCCAAATTGCTCATGGTTATGCCGTACGAGGCTAAAACTTTCCCCAGCACTTTAATCCATCTTGAATATGTCTATACATTTTGGATATTAACATTCTGTTTTAAAACCTGATATATGGCCTTCAAAATTACAATTCACTGTCATCCATACTGTCAGCAGTCCCCTCTCATCTCCGTCTCCAGTGTTCTCCAAGACCCTTAATGCTCCTCCCTGTGATGCAATTGCCCTCCCTGTGGGAGAGTCCCAAGCGGACTGGCCCAGTTTAGGATGTGCTCAGGGTCCAAAGTGTTTCTAATCTGGTAGTAATTTCATTTTGGCATCGTTAACCTAACTAGACCAGGTGTGGAAATTCAAGCTGGGTTTGGAGAAGTTCTCCAAAGTTAACAAGATACTAGTTTTGCTTGGTCATCAGCTACATTGAAAAGGAAGACTTTTCTTTCCTTCCTTCCTTCCTTCCTTCCTTCCTTCCTTCCTTCCTTCCTTCCTTCCTTCCTTCCTTCTTTCTCTTTCTTTCTTCTTTCTTTCTTTCTTTCTTTCTTTCTTTCTTTCTTTCTTTCTTTCTTTCTTAATTTATTTTTTATTGGTGTTCAATTTGCCAACATATAGAATAACACCCAGTGCTCATCCCATCAAGTGGAGGAAGGCTTTTCTATTCTGAGCATGTTGCTCAGACAAGAGAAAGGCCGTGAACTGGAAGGAGAAAGAGAGAGAGTGTTTTAATTCTTGTTTTGGTTGATCTAAATGAAGTTATGATTTAGAGAAATTTTCTGGGGTGGGGGGAGGAGATATATGGTGTACGATGGACTGTGAATATCATAATGGAAATTAGAGAATGAAAGAAAAATTGCCCCAAATCCCACCCTTCCAATAATTCTCCTGTGCTTATTTTTTTTAAGATTTTATTTATTTATTCATGAGAGACACACAGAGAGAAAGAGAGAGAGAGAGAGAGAGAGAAAGGCAGAGACACAGGCAGAGGGAGAAGCGGGCTCCATGCAGGGAGCCAGATGTGGGACTCGATCCCGGGACTCCAGGATCATGCTTTGGGCCAAAGGCAGGCGCTCAACCGCTGAGCCACCCAGGGATCCCCTCCTGTGCTTATTTAAAAAATTTTCCCGTTGGGGGCACCTGGGTCGTGCAGACCATTGAGCTTTGGGCTCTTGGTTTTGGCTCAGGTCGTGATGTCAGGGTCATGAGATCAAGCCCTACCTGAGGGCCCTGCACTCAGTAAGGAGTCTGCTTAAGATTCTCACTGCCTCTCTCTTTGCCCCTGCCCCCTGCTCTCTTCCTCTCTCTCTAAAATAAATAAATCTTTAATAAAAATAAAAATAAAAATTTCCCTGTGATACTTGTCCAAATGTTCATGTAATTTATATGTAGTTTTAATTATAGGACAGAAATAACATTGCATATGGCCTGTTTCACTTCATAGTATATGCGTGCTGCTGTGTGATCTTTCTAATTATAGTTTTTTAATGATAGAAATGTTCCCATCACGTCATTATACAGTAATTTATTATCACTGAGCATGTAAGTTCTTGCATGTAAGTTTTTCAATATTATAGATCATTTTGCAATGAACAGTTTGGGGGTATATAGAGCTTTTTCCTTGGGGGAAGAACAGTTTGCTCAGATAAATTCTCAGGGGTAAAATTATTGACTCAAAGCAGGTGAACATTTTTCTAGCTCTTAAAATATATTGCTATATTACCTTAAACAAGATATTGCTATATTTATTTCAAAAACATATATGCTGATGCATATCGCCCCCTGAGTCAATTTGGAAACCAACTACCTTAGGATGATGAAGCCCTTCGTGTTCTGGCACCTTCTGGTTCCCCAGTCTCCATTTTCCTGTGCCATACCCACTCCCACTTTATCCTCTCAAAGTACCGATCTTTCCATTCCTAGAATGTTTCATGTTGTATTTCTGAGAACGTGCCTTCACACCTACTGTCCCCTTTGTCTGCAGCTCTCATCCCTGTTATGTCATCCTTCAAGCCTCAGCTTGGCTGTTTTGTCCTCCAGGGTATAATCCATCCTTTCTATCTTATGGCCCCTACATTCATTCTATCACTGTTTTTATGATTTGGTCACTGCTTGGGTATTTTTCTGTTTCTTCACGTGTACACGGCAGTGTCTATCTTGTTCTGTGTTGGACTTATCATGTCTAGCACTCATAGAACTCAGTAACTACTTAATAAATAAAAAAACTAAACTAACCTCCCTCCGTCCCCTCCCCCCCCACAAAGAAACATGGAGGAGAAATCTAATTTGCCAGCAAGGCAATTTGCTATTAGACATTTAATGAAAAACATTTATTGAGTAGAAGATGTGGAGTTAGATACTATAGCTATAGAAACTAGTAAGACAAAAATTCTTGGGGTCCTTGCCTTTATTTTATTTTATTTTATTTTATTTTATTTTTTAAATTTTAAAACATTTTTAAAGTAGACACCACACCCAGTGTGGAGCCTCATGTGGGGATTGAACTCACCACTGTGAGATCAAGACCTGAGTTGAGAGGCACTAGAGTGGGTCAGTGGTTGAGCATCTGCCTTTGGCTCAGGTCCTGGGGTCCTGGGATCAAGTCCCACATCAGGTTCCCTGCATGGAGCCTGCTTCTCCCTCTGCCTGTGTCTCTGTGTGTCTCTCTCTGTCTCTCATGAATAAATAAATAAAATCTTAAAAAAAAAAAAAAAAAAAAAAAGACCTGAGCCAAGCTCAAGAGTCAAATGTTTAACCAACTGAACCATTCAGGTGCCCCCTTGCTTTTAAAGTTTAAAGAACAAGAGTTGGGAATAGAATAGTTATTTTTCAATGGAGAAGAAATTGAAAAAAATGTGGTAGTGGGTTATAAGAGAAATATTTTTCCCTTTAATACCTGGCGATGGAAAGGGGGAGACATCTTAATTATGGTTATATGTGAGAATGGTGAGAAGAAGACATTCTTCAGTTAAAAAAATCTCTCAACGTGGGTTGCTGGAGGGGAGATGGGTGGGGGGATGGGGTAACTGGGTGATGGGCATTAAGGAGCACACTTGATAGAAGGGGTACTGAGTGTTATATGCAACTGATGAATCACTAAACTCTACCCCTGAAAGTAATAATACACTATATGTTAACTAAATTAAATTTAAATTTAAAACAAACAAACAAAAACCCCTCTCCACTTTAACAATCAAATCATGGCAGGAAAAATGAATAAATTGGAGTCATGGTGTATATAGTATATAGAAATTTTGTGTTGTATTATTGTATTTTCATAATTTATTTTATTTTTTTTTGTATTTTCATAATTTTTATTATAATTAATGTCCAGAAGAAAGCAAGAGAAACCTATAGGAAAGTAAGGAGAGAAAGGAGAGTCATATAGCATCAAGGACTTCCAATGAACGGAGAGAATGTATTGAGGATTATTTAGGACTGAGCCACCCAGGCCCGCATTGCAGACTCTCCTACGGCCCTTCGGATCCTGCTTTACTTTTTGCCTTGAGGTTGTGAGTTGTTGATTTGTATGTTAGCATCTCACCAGGCACCACACCCCGTAGCTGGTGGGGAGGCACAGAGTAGTGATGGGAAAGTACTGCTTGGTTGGTTGGTTGGTTGGTTGGTTGGTTGCTAGGTGATATAAGGAACTCATTGTGTTTCTTGCCTATATTAAAACTTATTACTCATTGCTCTTTGTATTCCATACAATAACATACTGAAATGAGCCAGCACAGTTCACGAGATAGCTAGAATTTTGAGATGTTAACTTTACGGACTTTTTTTTTTTTTTTACTTAAAATATTTTTTGTTTTTATTTTTTTTCCTTAAGTTTTTATTTCAATTTCTGTTAACATACAGTGTTATATTAGGTTCAGGCATATAATATAGTAGTTTAATGGTTCCATACATCACCCTGTGCTCTTTGCAACAAGTGCACTCCTTAATCCCCATCGTCTATTTTACACACGTCCTCCCACCCACCTCTGGTGACCATCAGATTATTTTTAAATTCAGAGACTTGTGACATGTTTTAACTTAAGAACAGCTGATATTAGGAAGAATGGACTATTAAGAAAATATAAAAAATAAGTAAATAAAATAAAATATTCTAATTTAAAAAATAAAATATAAACAAAACTGTTAAACTATTTCTAAGGATGGGTCATTAAAATATAGCCAAGATTTATTTTTTATTTTATTATTATTATTTTTTAAGATTTTATTTATTCATGAGAGACACACAGAGAGAGAGGCAGAGGGAGAAGCAGGCTCCATACAAGGAACCTGACATGGGACTCAATCCTGGGACTCTGGGACAAGTGCCCTGAGCCAAAGGCAGACGCTCAACCACTGAGCCACCCAGGAATCCCCATAGCCAAGATTTATTAATGTGACTGATGGCTAAGCTTATTTGTGTTACTAAAGTAATGGGAGAGTTTGAAGTAATTGTAAAAAATAGCATTTACAGCATATTTATGTTATCAAGCTGCGGATACAAATGTAGGAGGAACAGGAAAATACTGAGAAACTGAACTGAGAGGAGGGGTTGGGTGACACAGCTGACACCTTAGCTGTGTGCTTCCTGCAGTTCAGTGGAATGGTTGCCATGAGCTCTGTCTTCCATCAAAAACCAAAGGTGGTCCAGACACTGGCTAGAAAACTCTAGACTGATTTTCTCGATTAAATCCTTGCAGTAGATCTGCAAAGAAGGAAAAGAAGTCCTTCCCCCCTACCCATGTTATATTATCAATTTTTTAAGATTTTATTTATTTGATAGTGTGAGAAAGCACAAGCAGGGGGAACAGCAGGGAGAGGGAGAAGCAGGCTCCCGGCTAAGCAGAGAGCCCGGCCAGGACCCTGGGATCATGACCCAAGCTGAGGGCAGACGCTTAACTCACTGAGCCACCCAGGCGCCCCTGGAAAAGAAATCTTCTATGTGACATTTTCACACTGGTTGTTCCACCTAATATACTGATTATATTAAATTGTTGTACTATCACATATATTAATTTAATGAGTGTATTATTCATTATAATATACTGGATATATATATATTTTAAAGATTTTATTTTATTTTTTTAAGGATTTTATTTATTTATTTATTTTAAAGATTTTATTTATTTATAGAGACACAGAGAGAGAGAGAGAGAGAGAGGCAGAGACACAGGCAGAGGGAGAAGCAGGCTCCACACAGGGAGCCTGATGTGGGAGTCGATCCCAGGTCTCCAGGATCACACCCCAGGCTGCAGGCAGTGCTAAACCGCTGTGCCACCGGGGCAGCCCAAGATTTTATTTTAATATACTGGATATATGTTAGGTGTACTTAATGTACTTAAGATGTAGATAGCATCACCCTGATTCTACTCATGAGGAAACAGGTTCAGGGAGTTTAAGGAACTTGTCCAGGATCTTACACTAATGATGGAGCCAGGATTAAAAATCAGGCATCTGTGCTTCCTAAATGAGATTCTTTTCTACATATGATCTCCATGCCGCTGCCGCTGGTGAGATTCCAAAGAAGCATGTAAACTTTCGCTATCGGAGTAGGAATAGGACAAGTAGTAGAGAAAAGAGAAAGTAGGAACAGTTTGTCACTTATAAAGGAATTGGCGGTCATCGGGCTATGGAATCATATATAGGAGGTCCTATTGAAGGGATGACCTTGAGGAAGGACACGGCCTCACTGCGGGAAGCACCTGTGCACGTGCACCTGGCTTTGAACCGTGGCAGCTCAGCCATTGGTTGGTTTGACTTCATGATGTAGTTTGACACTGAAAGAACTCACACTAGTAAGACCTTTGACTTGCTTTTGTGTGGAATAGCCGTGATTTTATCACACGCCCGTCTGCAGGAATAGCTTGTCTGTGGGACCTGAAGGAACATTTTTAAGTCTCCGTTTGTTCCCAGAGCTCTTCTCAGGTTCGTTGTGAACGACGGAAAATCCCTCCCAAACAGCACCTGATGCAAAGTCGTTTTTTTGTTTGTTTTTTTCCCCTCCATGGGAGTGGAGTGAGAGAGCAGCATTCCAGGGCCGGAGGATGGCCTAGGGATCTCACTCCCTCTACCTTGTTTCTCTGTTCCCGATGTTACTTGGACGTCGACCACCACGTCGGGCCTGTAACCAGCAGGAAGGACAAAGGGCAAAGATGTTGGACCCCTCCGTGTTAGGATGCTTCCTGGAAGTGACAGTCATCCTGACACCCCATTAGCCGGAACCTGGTTACATGGCCATCCCTACTGTGAGGGAGACTTCAGCCTCCATGCGAAGGCACGGAGGCCGGCTGGAGAAGGCTACCCAAGGTCATCTGGGACATGGGGCCCTCCGATCTCCTGCCTCAGTTCTGATGGCCCCGCAATTCGTGGTCGGACGCAGCAGCCCGGATGATCTCAGCAAGATGCACACCTTATCAGAGCGCTCCTCTGCTTACACCTTCAGTACCGCCAGAAGGGACCACGCACGCCGCGGGCGGTCTGGCACTGCCAGCGTCCTCGATGGCATCATTCCTTTCCTGACTCTATTCTTGAGCAGCACCACGGTGCTTGTCCTTCCCAGCAGGGCCCACAGTCGTAAGAACCACCACAGCTTTATTTTTATTTTCCAGTGGACCCCACAGGCCTTTAGTTTTGTGTCCATCTCATCTCCTCCAGTCTGTGGCACTTCTCCATTCTTCCCTTGCTTTTTCATGACTTGGACATGTGTTTTTTTAATAAGTGTTGGCCAGTTATTTTGAAATGTTTCGGGTTTTTCTAATTTTTTTTCTCATGATTACATTAAGGTTACGCGTTTCTGGCAAGAATACCATAGAAGCGATGTATTCTTATGTCTCATATCAAGAGGTACGTGATGTCATTATGAATTATTATTCTGGACGTTAACTTTCATCACCCAGTGATGTCACCATGCTTTTCCACTCTAAAGTATCTCTGTTTCCCTTTGTGATTAACAATTACCTCGTAGGGGCAATATTTTGAGGATCTGAAAATAATGTTTCTCATCATGGCTTGGCCACAAATTTTAACATCCATTGATGATGATTCTTGCCTGAAACAGCCCTTACCGAGTTGTTTAAAAAACTGGTGATTTCCCATTTCCCCTCATCCCTTCTACATTTATTAGCTAGAATTCTACTCCCCACCTCTGATTTACTGATATCAATAGGGACTCAAGGATGTTTATCTCTCTTTGAGTAGAATAATCCAAAACTCTCATTATTTATTCTGTTGCTCAAAATTTCCCAGATTTGACTGCTAGGAGCCACTTTGAGTGGCTTTTGTTTCCTTTTGACACGTCTTTATCATTTGTGGGCACTTCCTTATTTTCTGGAACCTCAAGATGTTCCGCGCTCATCTTGTACTTTTTCTGCCTCAGGTCAGTAGTCGGCCGTTTCTCCGAAGACTCCTGTTTCCAATTACCCGAGAATGGAATTTGTAAACCAAGATCTGAGTGCCAGGTGTGTTCCTTGGTACGGGGGACGTTGTGGCAAATTCAGAATGAGAAATTAAGTTATATTTTAAAGGTCATAGGGCAGTTCTTTCGTTTTAAAAGAAATTCTTTGGGTGCTTTTTTTTTTTTGATAGAATAAAAAGAATCCTATGTGGTAAATAAGAATCCTCTAATTCATTATTTGAATATTTCAATATTATAATTTAAATTTTCTCAAAGAGCAACAAATATGTATTAGAATGACACAGAAGAGGGGATCCCTGGGTGGCTCAGCCTTTGGCCCAGGGTGTGATTCTGAAGACCCGGGATCGAGTCCCGCATCGGGCTCCCGGCATGGAGCCTGCTTCTCCCTCTGCCTGTGTCTCTGCCTCTCTCTCTCTCTCTCTCTCTCATGAATAAATAAAATCTTTAAAAAAAAAAATAGAATGACACAGAAGAGACTGGGGCCACACAGTGTCAGGGTGAATGTTGGTGGGATAGTCCATGGCACGATTCACACTACTTGACACAAACCCCGTGCAGTATCAGTAAGTTAAAACTGAAAGGGAAGACCTCAACAGGAGAGGATTAACAGGCTCATTAAGAATGCTTCATTAAAAAAAAAAAAAAGAGAGAATGCTTCGTAAACAAACTGAAGTATAATTTTTTAACTTACGACTAAAATGACAATGTACACCATGCTCATTCTTCTCAGCTTCTCCGTTAGCAGGTTTGATCAGAGTATGTATATTTGTAAAGCCCTTTTACTCTTATTTGGACACATCTCTAAATTCTCTTTCATACCTGGATGGTAGGGATCTGTGTCCTACCATCCAATGGTGATAAACAGATGGAATTATGTCAGTGTTGTTCTAGAGAACGGTCAGGGACTGAGAGCCTTTGAACATTTCCTTTCTTAACTCTTCTGAAGATTGGAAAAGGGAAAAAAAAAAGGCCTCTTCCCAGTGGACTTGCCGGTAACAGTCATCCGCTTGTGAACTCTGATGTAGGCCTTATGTTGCTTGAGAACAACATATGGTAAAAGGAAGGAGAGGTACAAGGGCAGGTGACCCGGAGTGGCCAGGACGGATAGTGATTTTCAAAACGTTGGGATATTGACTTACTAAAGGCTTAAATTTATATTAAGCTCTAATGACAGAGATAGGGCAGGAATAATTTCCCTCCCTTTACAGACCAGAAAACTAGTGATTATTCAGATGTATGACTTGCCCAAGGTCACGATGTTTGAAAGAGCCAAAATATGTCAGATCATCAGACATCACAATTCAGACTCTTTCCACCAAGTTGTTTGGCCTTTCTGGTTTGGGGAGGGGTCCTTGTCCCACATGTTATACCCTTGGCTCAGATTCTCCATGTCCCCCATATTTGTCAGGCAAATTTCTACTAATTTTTAAAAACCCAGCTCAGATGGCTACTTCCTGGGGAAAACTAAATTTTCCTAAGACAATTAGTATTCCCTCACCTTTGCCTTTTCTTTTTTTCTTTTTTTAAATTTTTATTTATTTATAATAGTCACACAGAGAGAGACAGAGGCAGAGACACAGGCAGAGGGAGAAGCAGGCTCCATGCACCGGGAGCCCGACGTGGGGTTTGATTCCGGGTCTCCAGGATGCCCTGGGCCAAAGGCAGGCGCTAAACCGCTGCGCCACCCAGGGTTCCCACCTTTGCCTTTCAACACTCTTTTCACAACAGGAACATAGAGGCACATTTTATCATTAGTACCTATTTCTTCATTTTATCATTAGTACCTATTTCTTCATAAACCCCATTCTCTAGACAATCAGATATTTACAAACTGCTTTTTTATTCTTATTTTTTTTCTCTTTGTTTTCTAGTGAATGTACAATTTGGAGACATTTAAGTTCGCTGCCCATAATGGAGAGGGAAGAGAAATTGATGAAAACGGAGATGTGACTGGGCACTATGATATTCTGAACTGGCAAGTAGGTGATCACGGAGAGATTGCCTTTGTGAAGGTCGGAGAATATATAGTCACAAACTCTAAGTTTGAACTCATGATGAAAAAGAATGCAACGATATTTTGGAAGACAGAATCAGCAAAGGTGAGTTACTTTGACATCTTCTTCTGTTTATAGACACAGAGAATTGCATTTCTATATTGTTTCAGGCACTATGGAATATCAGCCCTCTGGAGTTGGCTATTCCAAGTCATTTTTTTTCAAATACAGTACATATCTTTTCTATATACAGATTCAGGTATTTTGTTTTTGGAGTGTTTTTTTCTTGGACTATAGTTTATTCATTCTATCCTTTTGTTTTTCTTCTCCACATACTCCAATCAAAGGCTTTGACTTCCTTTGTCTTGTTTTATCCACTTCCTCTCTGACCATTTTTGCCTTTTTCTTGATTTGTCCAATTCTTTTCATTGTTTTCCTGCTTTTATTCGAGGCCTCTTAATAACTTTGCACTCAAATATCTTTGTTTTGGAATGCCTTATCAATTTTAGTTTCTGAATTGGGTTTCTCTTCAGTTTCTTTCCTGAGTAAAATGTTTTTTTTTTCCATTTCTTCCAGTTGTATATTTGTTTATGTTTTAAATTTTAAAATACCTGACTCAGCATATTTTTGCACTTCTCCAAGTATGTTTCGGAGACTGTTTAATTGTAGTGCCAGAAAATTTATTTAAAATGCTATGTTACATTATTCTTCTGGGCAATGGTTGTGTGTCTGTGTGTTGATGGGAGGGACCTGCTGCAATGTCTTAATTTTCATTTTCTGTTTTCTTCTTACAGTAAACTCACATCAAGGCACTTACACCTATCTTTGTTCATAGACAAAGGATGAGAGCTTCTGGTATTTTACAAATGCATGATTCTAGACTGCCTTCTTCTATTAGTAGAGTGAAGAGTAGTTCATGTAAGATATGGCTTTTTGCCGTAAGGGAAAGCCTAATGTGTCTTTCAGTTTTATGGTTCTCTCTTGTTTCTGCAGGATTCTTAATTTTCCCCTCTTCTTTCTCTTTCTACCACATCTCAAAAAGGCACTTCTCCCTCTCCATATACCTTCTAACCCCGTTGAAGTCGTGCCAACCTGAGACTGGCACCTCAAGTCCCACTTTCAAGACTTTTCCCTGGAGCTGGTACTGTCTCTCTAGTTTTGGACCTGTTTTAACATAGGCCGGGACATTTTCTTTCTAGGAATGATTTGTCTGCTCTCCATCAACCTTAAGTTCTCTGTTTTCTCTTACTCTGTCCTGCACAGTTTTTCAAGATTCTGTCCATTTCCTACATACCCAGGGATGAGGGAGGGACTCTAGAAATGGCCTTGCTGGAATTTAATGGCTATTTCTCTACATACAAGAACTTTAAGTTCATAGTATTCTCAGGTTCTTTATGATGCTAAAGTCATGGGTTATGTGTGGTTTTATTTACTTTTTTTATTTTTTTGAGTTTGTATGGTCTTTTTGAGCAGATGTGTGGAGAGACTCCCTAGTCTAGCAGCTACCATTATCTTGGGACAACCCAGAAGTCCTTCTTTCCCTTCCTGATGGTAGTTCTAGAGGAAGTTCATTTCTTCGTCCCTTTTTTCTTATTTATTCTCAGGGTCAAAGAATGTGAGGGAGAATTCACAAATTCATAATATAATTTGGGGTAGGGAACACTAGCTTACCAGTAGAGTATATATGTGGGTACACATATATGTCAACAAGCTTTGATGTGTCATTCAAGAAATCTTTTATTGAGAGATTATAGGAGAGAAAGATTCACAAGCTTCAAAATTCTTTCTAAAATACTGTTGTCAAAATTGTTCTGAAAGGTAGTAGAAATAAGGTTTGAGGATTACATGCATTATCTTTGGAGGTAAACCAGGTACCCTATGTAAAAAAAATTATTTTCCTTATTATTATGATTATTATTGATATTGAATTATTGTTATTTATTTGACTTCTTATTACAAATTTTATCCTCCTCCTTTGATAGCAACAGGAGGGCTTAAATGTAGGACTGAGAAGTGGTTGGTGAGCTAGAGATTGGTTCCCCTGGGTATGACATAAAGTTAGCACCTGCAGGAGTATTGGAGAAAGTTAAGGGGAAACCTCACTACTTACTAGAAGTCATGAAGAAACCCCATTACTTCCCAGACAGCTGAACTTTTTACCTTTAATGAAACCTTAGTTCTAGGAGAGTGGGACTCTAGGGCCCTTGATATTCAAGTTCAGTGTTTACTATAGGTCACAGTAAAATGATAGGGTGGTGGAAAAACAACGGCAATTTAATCTTCCATGTGGATCTCAGAATGAAGGGACCAGCAGGAGCGAGAGAGCTGAGTGTGGGCATCAGTGCAGCCAGTGGTTTGTCTTTGCTGCTGCCGCAGACTTTTTTTCAGGGTTGTAGGGTCTGTTTTCATCTAGATTCCTATTCATGTATCTTCTCTCTTCCTGAGGGATCTTCCTAAGATCCCCTAGATCTAAGTTTCCAAGTCCTACTGGGAAAAGATCTGAGAAAAAGTGACAAGGAAATTAAGATTGCTGAGCTCCTACGCTGTGCTAGACACCTAGGAGATCTTTTTAATCTATCTTTTCATCTTTCTTTTTCTTTTTATTCTCTGCTTTCCATGGGTGGCAGTAAACATATATAAACTCATACATACTCACAAAAGCATACACACACACACACACACACACACACACACACCAGTTCCCTCCTTTCTTGGCCCATCCTTAGGCAGCACTTAAGTACGTTATTTACAGGTTACAAAAAAAAAGATTATCAGCATTGGTCACTGTAGTACCAGCCACAGCTCTCTTCTGCATTTTATTTCTTTGACCTGGAGCTGTTCTGTCCAAATTGGTAGCCCCTATTCACAAGTAGCTTTTAAATTTAAATTAATTAAAAATTAAATTAAATTAAATTTAAAAGTCAGTTCCTTAGTCACACTGGCCACCTGTGGCTAGCAGTACCATACTGGATATGTAACACTCTATCGTTGCAGAAAGACAGAGCTGCCCTAGGCCTAGAGTATTAACTATCTTCTGTGATCTGGAACTCTCTACCTGAATGGGGCCTGAGATTTTTCACTTTGTATTCCTAGTGCTAAGCATATAGTAAGTACTCAATATAATGTTTTACATGAAAAAAGAGATGTTACTACTTGTTTAGATAAGGTTCATAGAAAACAAGTTCTAGAGACACCTGGGTGGCTCAGCAGTTGGGCGACTGGCTTCTGCTCGGGGCATGATCCTGGGATCTCAGGATTGAGTCCCACATTGGGCTCCCTGCTTCTCCCTCTGCCTGTGTTTCTGCCTCCCTCTCTGTGTGTCTCTCATGAATAAATAAAATCTAAAAAAAGAAAACTTGTTCTACTAAAAATTGATGGAAGGATAGTAAAATGCCACAGTAGAGTTCCATTTTAATAATATTTCATTAGAACATAATAATTTTATTTTTCTTATCTTCTTTATTAAAATTGGGGATATATTTATATAATGAAATCGGTTTGAATGAATTTGATACAAATTAACTAAGCATCTACTATGAGTCCACCTCTAAAAAACCACTTTCCTGAATTCCAGCCTGAGATGGCAACATAGGAAGACACTGAACTCACCTCCTCTATGGACACACCAAATCTATACCTGTTTATAGAGCATTTCCTCCTGAAGAAGAACTGAAGGCTGACTGAACAGCTTCTGCACAACAAAAGATAGAGTCCACTTTGAGACTAAGAGAGATGGAGACGTGGTAACAAAGGTAACGCCCGCCCCCAACACTGAGAACTACAGTAGGGAGGGATACCGCCCCGAGATGACCTAGAGCAGATTTGTCTGCCCTGGGGCACAGAAAAAAAAAGCTGAGATTTTAAAAAGCAACTAGAATATGAATAGATTAGCCTTAGAACTGTGCCAAAGAGGGAGGGAGCTGCTGGAACTTTCTCTGGGTTGGAGGGGCTAGTGAGTGCCAGGGTTTATGGTCCCCTTCCACCTTGATAGTGTAGATGGGAACAGAGTCTGGGCACCCTGCCAGCCTGTTGCCTCAGTGTTTTCTGGGCCCCTAGCCCACACCAGCTCCAGCCATCTCTCCAAGGAGGTCACAGGGCAGTGCATATCAGAACATTTCTAGTCAGTGCCAACTCCAGCTCCAGCTATCACACCAAGGTGACACAGGAGCAGAGCACAGCAGAAGACACCAGGCCCATGCCATTTCAGCTCCAGGTGGCTCACCAGGACACCACTGGTACAAAGCACTCTGGAACTTCCTGGCTATGCCTGCTTTAGCTCCAGCTACCTTGCCAACAGTGCTCCCTGTTCAGAACACCCTGGGAACACCTGGCCTGTGCCTGCCTCAGTTTTAGTCACCCCATCAGAGCATCCCCTGCATGGAGCACCCTAGGACCTTCCAGCCCACATCCTACCCCAGTTCCAGCTGCCCCACTAGGGCAACTTCTGTGCCAAGCACCCTGGGGCATTCTGGCTTATACTCCCTTTAGCTTCAGCTGTCCTGCCAGGGCACCCTCTGTGCAGACAGCTCAGCGGCCCCCCACCTTGCACTCATTCAGCTTAAGCTGTCCTACCAAGGTAACCTCTCTATGAAGAGCCCCAGGAATATCCCAGTCCATGTCCATTTCAGCTCCCGCCATTTCACCAGGGCAGCCCCAGCACAGAATGCCTTGGGACCCCCAGCCCACATAGCTCTAGCCTGCCAGCCAATCACCAGGCATAGTCTATACAGGGAACAACCATCATAAGACCATTCTTTCAAGTGTAGGAGAAATCACTGTTCCACCTAGTTTATAGAAACAAACATAGAAAGTCAAGCAAAATGGGGAGACATTTATTTATGCTCTAAATAAAAAACAAGAGAAAACCTCAGAAAAAGAACTAAATGAAATGAACTGGGTAACAAGGACTAAGGTGGGCACTTCATGGGATGAGCCCTGGGTGGTATAGTATATGTTGACAAATTGAATTTAAATTAAACAAAAATAATCTGTCCAAAAAAAAAAAAAAAAAAGAAAAGAAAAAAAAACTAAATGAAACGGAGATAAAATCTAAAGTAATGATCATTAAGATGTTCATGGGACTGGAAAGAAAAGTGGAAGAACTCAGAACTTCAACAAAGAGGTAGAAAATATAAAAAAGAACTAATCAGAGTTGAAGCATACAATAACGGAAATGAAAAATATGTTAGAGGAAATGGACAGATTAGCAGATACAGAAGAACAGATTAGACATCTGGAAGATAGGGTAATGGAAAGCACCTAAGCAAAACAGAAAAAAGAAAAAAAAGAACTTTTTAAAATGAGGAGAGATTAATAACTCTATTGCAAAAATCCTCAAAAATATTAGCAAATCACAGTGAACAATACATTAAAAGGATCATTCACCACAATCAAGTGGGATTTATTCTGGGAATCTGAGGATGGTTCAATATTCACAAAACAGTTGACATGATCCACCATATCAACAAAATGAAAGATAAAAATCATATGATCATTTCAACAGATGCAAAAACAGCATTTGACAAAATTTAACATCCATCATGATAAAAACTCTCACCAAAGTGGGTTTAGAAGGAACATACCTCAGTATAATAAAGGCCATATATGAAAAACCCACAGCAAATGTCATATTCAATGGTGAATAACTGAGACCTTTTCCTCTAAGATCAGGAACAAGACAAAGATGTCCACTCTCAGTGCTTTATTCAGTATAGTACTGGAAATTCTAGCCACAACAATCAGAAAAGAAAAATAAATAAAAGACATCAAAATTGGTAAGAAGTTAAATTGTTACTCTTTGCAGACGCTATGATACTAATCATAGAAAACCCTGAGGACTACCCCCCAAAAAACCCTATTAGAACTAATAAAGAATTTGGTAAAATTACAGAATACAAAATTAATACAGAAATTGGTTGTGTTTCTATATACTAATAACAAAATAGCAGAAAGAGAATTAAGAAAACCGTTCCGTTTACAATTGCACCAAAAAAGATTAAATATCTAGGAACAAACTTAACCAAGAAGGTGAAAGACCTGTACTTTGAAAACTATAAAGCATTGTTGAAAAAAATTGAAGACAACACAAACAAATGGAAAGATACTCCATTCTCATGGATTGGAATAATTAATATTAAAAATTCATGCTACCCAAAGCAATCTACAGTCAATGCAATCCCTACCAAATACTAGCAGCATTTTTCTTAGAACTAAAACAAATAATATGAAAATTTGTATGGAACCACAAAAGACCCTAAATAGCCAAAGCAATTTTGAGAAGAAGAATGAAGCTGGAGGTACTAGAATTCCAGATTTTAAAATATACCACAGAGCTGTAGTAATCAAAGCAGTATGGATCTGGTACAAAAATAGACATATAGAATCAATGGAACAGGATAGAAAGCCCAGAAATAAACCCACACTAAAATGGCCAATTAATCTATGACAAAGGAGGCTACATTCAAAAGCATGAAGTTGGACCACTTGCTTACACCATATACAGAAATAAATTCAAAATGTATTGAAGACCTAAATGTGAGGCTTGAAACCATAAAACTCCTAGGGAAAAAAAAAAACAGGCAGAAATTTCTTTGACATAGATCTTAGCAACATTTTCCTAGATATGTTTCCTCGGACAAGGGAAATGGAAGCAAAAATAAGGTATTGGGACCACATCAAAATAAAAAGCTTTTGCATGACAAAGGAACCCATTGACAAAATGAGAAGGCAACCAACTTGGGAGAAGATATTGCAAATTATATATCTGATAAGGGATTAATATCCAAAATACGTAAAGAATTTATACAACTTAACACCAAAAAGCAAATAATCTAACTAAAAAATGGGCAGACGACCCAAATAGACATATTTTCAAAAAAGATACAGATGGCAAACAGACACATGAAAAGATGCTCAATGTAACTTACCACTAGGGAAATGCAAATGAAAACTGCAGTAAGATATCACCTCACACCTACCATAATGGCTAGAATCAAAAAGATAAGAAATAACAAGTGTTGGTGAAGATGTGGAGAAAAAGGAACGCTTGTGCACTATTGGTGAGAATGTAAATTGGTGCAGCCACTGTGGAAAACAGTATGGAGTTTCTTCAAAAAATCAAAAAAAACAAATACCATATGATCCAATAATTCCACTACTGGTATTTACCCATAGACAAAAACAAAAACACTAATTCAAAAAGAGGTATACATTTCTATGTTGATTGCAGCATTATTTACAATAGCCAATATATGGAAGCAGCCCAAATGTCCATCCACAGACGAATGGATAAAGAAGTGGTGTGTATATGTATATAATGGGGTATTACTCAGCCATAAAAAAAAAATGACATTTTGTCATTTATGACCACATAAATGAACCTAGACGTGAAATAAGTCATGAGATGCTAGGTGAAATAAGTTAGAGAGAAAAAGACAAATACTATATGATTTTACATATATGTGGAATCTAAAAAACAAAATAAACACACAAACAAGCAAAAAGCAAAAATGAACCAAAAAATAGAACAAACTGATGGTTGCCAGATGGAAGGGGGAGGTGGGAGGATGGACAAAATGGGTGAAAGGGAATGGGACATACAAGCTTCCAGGTAAGGAATGAGTAGGTCATGGGGATGAAAGCTACAGCACAGAGAATATAGTCAGTGGTCTGCAATAGTGTTGTACGGTGACAGGTGGTGGCTACATTTGTGGTGAGCGTAGGGTAACATAGAGACTTGTAGAATCACTATTTTGTGCATCTGAAACTAATGTCACATTGTTTGTCAGCTATACTTAAAAAAAAAAAAAAAGACAAAGAACATGGGAGCCAAGCAGAAATTTTCCCTGGTCAAAATTGGACCACTTGAGCATCAATAAAGAAAATAAATACAGTAAATGAACATACATTTTTAAATTCATAAGTTCAAAATGATATTCTCTTCCTTCCAAAATTAACCAGCTTTGGAGGATTCTTTGGAACCAACCTATTATTTCAGAAACTACAAGATACAGGAAAAGAAGTAAAATACACACAGAGACCCCCAAAACATTGCCTTCACAGCACTTAGAGTGTAATTAATTAATCGGGCCAATATTTATTGAGCACAGTATTATAGATGCTAGATGCTATCCTAAGAACTAGGGATATGTCACTGTACAAAACAGAACAAATCCCTTACTAATGGACCTAACATTTCAGTGGGAGAAAATAGGCTATAAACAAGACAAATAGATAAATTATGTGTTATTTTAAAGGGTGGTAGTACTCGAGGGAAAAAAGTAGTAAGGATTGAAATAGGGAGTGATGGGGGAGACGGTTATAACTTCACATAATGTGGTCTGGGAAGGCCTCCCTGCAGTGACCTTGGAAGTCTGTCCATGCATTATCTGGGGGAGGAGCATTGCAGCAGAGGGAATAGCAACTTTAAAGCCCTGAGGTGGAGGCGAGCTTTATATTTTGGAGGAACAGCAAAGAGGTCAGTGTGGGTAGAAAGACTGAGGGGATGGGAGTAGTGGGAGAAGAGGGAAGAGAGGCAAGAGGGAGTAGGTCACATGGAGCCTTACGGACTGTTTCAGGACTTGGACTTTTACACTGAGTGAAAAGGGGAGCCACTGAAGAGTCTTGTGAGAGGAGAGTAATGGTCTGACCCAGGGTTTAAAGGATCATCTCTTGGGGCACCCCAGTGGCTCAGTCAGTTAAGGGACTGATGATTTTTGGGGGTTAAGTCATGATTTTAGGATTGTGAGATTGAGCCCCACGTTGGGCTCCATGATCAGCTTGGAGTCTGCTTGATATTCTCTCTCTCTCTCCCTCTGCTCCTCCTCCCCCCTCTACTTGTGCCCCCTGTTTCTCAAATAAATAAATAAATAAATAAATAAATACATAAATACATAAATACATAAAATCTTTAAAGTATCACCGGTCTGCCATGTTGCAAATAAACTGAAGGAGTGGGCTGGGGTGGGAGACAAAAGTATAAACTAGAAAACCAATTAGAGGAGCAAAAAAATATAATCCAAAATAAGGTGGGGGCTTGAGCCAAGATAGATGTGACAGACGTGGGATGTAATAGTCAGATTCTGGGTATCTTTCAGTTAGAAGCTGCAGGATTTGTTGATAGACTGGACTTGGAAGTGTCCTGCATCAAATAATTAGTGGACAGTATAGGGCATGATTTAACTCATGATGGTAAACTGAGTCTGGAGGTTGGTGAACAGATGGGCCCGAGTGAAGGAGATGGTATATATAGGCAAATAATGCAGGATAAGGTTGGAGGTTATGGATGAGAATGGTGGTGTCAGTGACAGAAATGGGGAATTTGGGAGAAGGAATGGCATTAATAGGGATAGCTTTGGACATGTTGAATTTGAAGTGATGGTGGAAACGCAATGTAGGGACATATTGGAAGTTGAGAATATGGAATTAGAGTTCAGGTGGGACAGGTGGTGGACATCAAGGTTTGGGAGTTCTTAACTAGAGCTGCTGGTTGAAGGCAAAGAGTGAATGAGCTGCTTTATATCAAGAGATAAAAGCAGCAGATTAAAGACCAAACCTAAGAAAATACCCACAGTTGACAAGAAAGGTGGAGGATGTGGAACCAACAAAATAAATAAAAGGCCCAATGGAAGCCAGGGGAGCCTGCATTTCAAGGAGGGGTTGCTCAAGATGCCAAACATTGAAGAGAAACGAAAGAGAAATGTAGCTAGAGGAAAAACTAGCAGACGTGGCAGGTAACATTTTAGTGAGTTGAGTGGATTAGAAGCTAGTATCCTGGGGATACTGAGAAATGGAATTGAAAGGCATCAGCTCATTGTTCATGATGATTTTCAAAGAAAGATAGATGGAGAGCTCTTTGCAGAAAACTGGGTCAGGGGAGAGGAAATCCTGTTCATTCTGTGGTCATGCACATACCTTCCAAGAAGCCTACCTAATACACGCTTCGTACTGCTACGTACCGTAACTGGTTCCAGAGATTTCTAATGTTTTTTTTTTTTATTGTTATCTAATTCAGATTTAATGTAAAAACTCAATATAGGAAAATTCTGTTTTCCAAAATAAACATCAATGTGATCATTCACTTTCCAAAATATTTATTTCTTCATGGAAACGACATTTTATCTCCTTTTGAAATATGAAGCTCTTCATTTACATTAAGATACAAGCTGATGTACAGGCCTTGCATTTGTTCTTGGTTTCAAAGTGCACATCCATGTGGAATGTAGAGGGACACTTGTATTTGCCATTGAGCTCCCTAAACTCTTTTTTTTTAATTCATTTTTTATTGATGAGAAAATATTTGAGTGTTATGCCTTGTCCACATATCCGTTTTTGCCCTGTCAATTTTTCCCATGGAAAAGATCTTTTGTTTTTCTTTTTTACTGACCCTTTATGACACATCTTTGACTTTGAGACCATGTTGGGATGACCTTGTGGGAAGAAATCTTTTCCAGGTTCTTAAGACAAAATTTTTGGGGGTCACTGCCCCCCCAAGCAGTAGTAGGTAGGTCAAATTGTCCCTTCCCCAGAGTACCATGGGCACGGAGGCTGGTCTGAGGCCCCAAAATTGGAATGACTTAGCTTGAAGATGAACTCTGAATTTCTAGATTCAACCACAAGCCTGACTTTCAGCAAAATTCCTCTCGAGGCTCTACAGATGTCATTCATTCTCTTTGTCTGATCCTTGTCCATCTAACTGGGTTCCCCAATATATCACAAAAGCCATAGAAATCCAGATGTGAATTCCCTCAGTGTTTTGTTTGTTTTTAAGAGAAGAAACTTTGTTCCATGCATTGTATTTCTCTTTGCAAGCTTCCTCATTTGGTGTGTACTGATCTACGTCATCCTGGAACCCGGAAGGGGATTCATCGGGGAACCCGTATGTCGCTTTGACTGCATCCCATGTGCTGATGGACAGGAGTCTCGGGAACCAGGTAGAGATGGCCGTATTTTCCAATGATATTGAAATGCAATTAGAGTAAGCATGTTTTGGTAAAGAGGGCTTTAGGCGTCATCTTTCTAAATAGGTGTGAACAACTTATAACAAAAATCATTATAATCTATCAAGCTGTTGGATATACTGTGTGGTGTGAAAAAAACAATAATCTTAGGCTTTAGTTCTAAAGCTGCTGCAGTTGGGAAAAAGATCAACTGTGAATTTAAGAGAAAAGAATGTTAAAAGATGAAATGTGAATAAATGGATTCATGAAACGTACTTAAAATTATTTCAATTTCTAAAATAGATTAAGCATTAGTTACGTAAAAAATAGTGAATAATTGGAAAAATAAGTGAATTACAGTTCTATATTCTACTGTATTATCTCTAATATGGAATTATAGGATCATGAATTCTATCCCCAATGGACTCAAGGCCATAGTTACTTAAGGTTTGCAGGATGAATCTTACAGATGAATTCTGTAACTGCCGCTCTATGAATTCTTCTCCACAACCTGCTGAAATGCTGCTCTTCATGACCGGGATTTTAGTGGGGTTTGGTATGCTCAGCCTTATGAAGCATGTTGGATCAGGTGTACTATTACCTCCACTTATCTCTTTCCTTAAAGATAACACAAGTTGTCCTTGTCCTTTGCCAAAAGACCCTCAATAGCAATTTATTTCAAGGAGAATTTTTAAACATGTAAAATTTTCCCTAAATGGAAAACAGGCGCACTGTAACCTGAACAACTCCCTGGACCCCACGTGACACAGTCTCCGCACTGCGCTACATCAAGAGAAGTCCAGTCCAGTAGTCAGAGCGGTTGGAAGGGAATTCCAATCTTCAGCTGCACCTTTCAAAGAACCTTAAAGAGATCCATTTGATAATTTGCCATGAATTCATCTCAAATAGCTTTTTCTTATGTTGTAATAATCTCCCTCAGAGCCTCTGGCCAGCTGAAGGCTGCCAACTTTTTCTCAACTTTGGTCAACATGGTTACTATTTTTGTTTTCCTCCTCAATTCTCACTCTTTCGCTGCCTATTCTCTCTGGAATCTGCATCTGGAGAGTAGAGAGGGGGAAGCGGAGGAAGCTCTCAGCAGGTGGGAGTAATGTTGAATGGAAGGTTGAAAACACTTGTATCTTAATCAACCTTATCACAACCCTCTTGATTGTTTCACCTTTGTAGCTTAATTTTCTCATAAGTGGGAAGCCATTTGTGGATTGTTCTCGGGTTTATGAGGATACACACCTCCCTTCTCAACTGGATAATTGGAAAAGAAAGAGGGATCTTACTGGAAAAGGCCCGTATAGGAAAGGCAGAAACCAAGAAGGCGGACTGAATTCCCAACACTGAAAATAATTCTCTATCTGTAATATTAGTTGCACACTCTAAGACAATTGTACTGCTGCTTTTGCTTTTCTTTTCTTTTTTCTCTTTCTTTCTTTCTTTCTTTTTTTTTTTTTTTTTAAGATATTAGTACATTCTATACAAAAGATCTCAATGAGTCCTGCACTAGGTCTTTGGCTGCTCTGAGCTATTCGCAGATGAAGGGGACAATTGATTTTCTTGCAGTCCATCCTCTTCTTTGTTCATTAGGTCAAAGGGAGTGTGAACAATGTAATGAAGACTATTGGTCAAATGCACAAAAGAGAATGTGTGTGCTGAAAGAGGTGGAATTCTTTGCTTATGATGAGGCCCTGGGCGACACGCTTGTCATTCGCTCCATCTTTGGGGTGCTTCGGTCTTGGCAGTCACAATTGTGTACGTGATATACAGGCATACGCCACTTGTGAACGCCAGTGACCGGGAGCCAGGCTTTCTCATTCAGCTTTCTTGTCATCCCACTGCTGTCTTCCATGCTCTTCATTGGCAAGCCATACAACTGGTCCTGCGTGACCTGCCAGGTCACTTGGCAATAGGTTTTTCTCTTTGCCTGTCTTACATTCTTGGAAAGACTATTTTACTGTTTTAAGCCTACAGGATTTCTAATTCTAAAATCCAACTTATATCCATCCACTCCCATTATCGGGAAGTCTTTGCTGATCTCTTGTTTTACTTGAGATTGGCATATGTTTAGCCTACTTAGTATTAGAGCTCCCAATATTGTACAAGAACATAGAATCTCAAAATAGAAAGATAATTTTTTTAAAGGTTATTTATTCATTCATGAGAGACAGAGAGAGAGGGGCAGAGACACAGGCAGAGGAAGAAGCAGGCTCCATGCAAGGAGCCTGACATGGGACTCCATCCCAGGTCTCCAGGATCACACCCTGGGCTGAAGGTGGCGCTAAACCGCTGAGCCACCCAGGCTGCCCTAGAAAGATCATTTTGGAATGTGATAAAGGTTCTATAGAGTTTTTATGCTCTATGTTTGGGATTGATATCTTCCTGGCCTTGCTATGCTTTCTAACAACCTTTGTTGCTCGCCTATTGCCGGATAATTACTATGAAGGAAAATGCATCTCGTTTGGAATGCTGGTCTTTTTCATCATCTGGATCTCTTTTGTCCCTGCTTGCTTGAGCACTGAAGGCAAGTTCAAAGGAGCTGTGGAAATATTTGCAATCTTGACATCTAGCTATGGTTTGTTGCGTTGTGTATTTGCTCCTGAGTGTTTCATTGTTTTGCTGAGGACAACAAGGACCACTGATGAAATTGTGGGTGGAAGAGTCTCCACTATAGATAAGAGCATCCAACTGACTTCAGCCTCTGTAAGCAGTAAGCTTAATAATTCCACAGAGTCAACTGTTGTGGATGACTAGAGTTGTGAGTTACATGTGTCCTTCAGTGCTGCAATGGTGATATGGTTCAGTGTTCCCTTTCAGGTTGCTCCTGCAGCCTGCTCATGCTCTGGGTAATACTGAAGATTTGGGTTCTACTAGTATGATCCTGGCATGGAATGTGAAATCTCTAAGATACCATTTAGCAATTAGAATACCTGTTACTATTGAAACTATAAACAACTCCATTCAAAAATTTCATAATACTTTGGTATGAGGAGTGTAATGTGGAGGGTACGAGTAACCTAAAAGGATGAATTTAAAAAAAAAACCTGTCTCTTGAATATATTTATTTTTATATCATGGGTATCTGGTCTAAAAATGTACATCAAACATAGTCACCTTGTGGGGACCAAAAGAGACATCTTGTTAATGCTTATATGGAATAGATAGTTTTATTTGGACTGAGGTAAGAATTGCTCATAAACTTTCCCTCAGAGCAGAGCATTGGATAAGAGAATTTGTGTTTCAAAGGACTCTGCAGCATATAGATAATATTGAAAGAACTGTGAACAAAGCCCAGTTCCTTCTCGAATTCATAATAGGAATAGACATATTTCTTCCTGGGAGAAGGTAAGGCCCCCTTCTCCAGCTTTTCCTAGATAATAGTAGTAAAATATTTGCGTTTCAAAACATTTTTCTGCTTAAAAAGTAAAAATGAGGGGAATTAAGATATCAGCAAAGCAATTGTTATGTTGATTATATAGTGAATACCCAATAGCAACATGAACTAGAGCATACCTGCTCTTATACCTTAGAATGCAAGATTTTTTAGAATAAATTAAATGATAGATATTTACTCTTTCATTATCCAGAGTTAACTGGATTGTTATAAAAATAGGTTCAATCTTCTTCCAGGTACAAAACTTTAAAAATGAGCTACATAGATTTATGTGCATATGAATGAAATGTGTGGAAAAACAGAATTTGTAGAAATACTGATAAACCAGATACCCACGTGCATACTTGACTCTAGGACACCAGCAAGATCAGAAAGAGCTCTTGATTTAAGAGAACTTGTGAATATCAATTAACCAAACTGGGCAGAGAGATGCACACAGGTTGGAGCAAAAAGTGAAACCATGATGGCTAGTTTAGCAGGACAGATCTGTCAGGAATTTATTGATTTATTTTTAAGTAAAGATGATTCCAGACCAGATGAAGGGGATGAACTTCCTGTAATTTAAATAGGAAGTTTATACCAAGGTCCAGCAAGCCTCAAAAATGAGCTCATTTCCTGGAGGGCTAATGGTACCCCAGTGCTTTGTGGGTTAGCATCTATTCACCCACCCATCTCCAAAACTTCTACAGTGCTTTGTGTCACAGCACTTGGATTCTTAGAGAAGAGCCCATATCACAGCATGAAGAGTGGGGAGATTGTTTCTTTGCCCTCTACTTGACCCAGGAATGGACTTTGGAAAAGAGAGGATGGTTTTTTATACAAGTATCAATAGGAAAATGAGAATCTGAGTTGACTTCTTGTTCAGTTATCATGCAACTTGAGTCTTTTCAATGTTCCATCTTGGAGTTTTAAAAAATGCTGAAAGATCACTGAAGTCTAGTGATTTGCCTTACTTCAAATTCAAAATATTTCAATCTCAGAGTAATCCATTTCTTTTCTGAAATGTTGATGACTGAATATAAGACATCTAAAAAGTTGCCTCCAGAGGTACATCTGGGCAATATCAAAGGCTTCATTATCTCCTTTCATACCACATAGCTCAGTAATGCTGCCTTATTGGACTTATGTTCTTTGTAATTATTTATTTTTCAGATCAGCAATAAGTTTGGGAAACCAGAGAAAATAAATGTTATTAAAAACAAAGTATCAACCGAATTTGCATGCTTAACTTTAATGTTTACTTGTAAAACTTTAACATTTTAAGATACAACTTTTATCTAAAATTATCTGAAGTTATTGCTTGTTGATCTGGCACGCATGCATTGTCACAGAGACTGGCTTATGGCAGATGAGTTGAATAATACGTAATTGTCAAAGATGATGGTCTAATTTTTATTGTTGATCTATTCAATTACTTATCAAGTATTAAAATGGTTCTTATAACATTGAAAGATAATTTTTCTCTTTGGGCAAATGTATTCTCTCTCTCTCTCTCTCTCTCTCTCTCTCTATCATCTATCTAATTCACACTCCACTTAGAGACATCAAATGTAATATTAGTTTCAGGTGTATAATATAGTGATTCAAAAATTCTATACAATACCCAGTGCTCACCATAACAAGTGCCCTCCTTAATCCCCGTCACCTATTTCACCCTTCCCGGCCCCCCCCGCCCCCACAACTCCCCTCTGATGAACATCAGTTTGTTCTCTATAGTTAAGAGTCTGTTTCTTGGTTTTCCTCTCTCTTTTTTAACTTTTGCTCATTTGTTTTGTGTCTTAAATTCCACATATGAGTGAGATCATATGGTAATTGTCTTTCTCTGGCTGACTTATTTTGCTTAGCATTATACTCTCTAGCTCCAGCCATGTTGTTGCAAATGGCAAGATTTCATTCGAATGTGTCATTTAAAAATTATTTCTAGTAAAAAATATGACTGGAATTCCTATCAGCAAATGTTGTCTTATAAGAGAATCTCATATAGAAGTCACTAGTGACGCTCCCTGCTGTGGGTGAACATTTGCTGGTAACCACATGCTGGGCCTTGGGGAGCAGTTCAGAATTAATTTCAGGGTGTTGCATCAAAATAATGTGGTTACTGGCTTGAGGAGCAGCATAAAGACTAATTATATGAAAAAAATTACAAAACAACATTCAAGGCTGATCTAGACATGTGCAGGTTTGAGCTCTTTTGGAAAAAGAAATGTCTATCGGGGCTACTCAAACCTACACCATAAGATTGATTGTTTGGGTTAAGGCAAAGAAAATTCTTGATAGACAGTGAATATATTATCAAAAAGGGAAAGAGATCCCAACAGCCAGATTAATTTCCTAAAAACACAAATCTAATCTCACCTCTTCCCTGTTGATCAGCTCCCATGGCTCCTCAACTCTCTGCAGTGTGAGTCCAGCTACATTGAAGGCCCTACAAACTATTTCTCATCTTCTATTTTCAACATTTGTTCACCTGCCACCTTCTTACCCATGTATAACAACCCAACCGGATGCCGGCAATTCCTGGAACTTACCTTCTATTTTCCTGATTTCATGTTGTTCATACTATTCTCTTTTTCCTCTGATGCTCTAATAGTACTTCATCCATCCATCCATCCATCCATCCATCCATCCATCCATCCATCCGTCTGCCTGTCTATCCATCCATCCACTACTGAAAGGATGGTGTACATCAGATTTGGAGTTAGGCATAGGAGATGTACAAAGACAAGGTCTTGTCTCCCACTTCCAGGTACTTGCCATCATTTGGGATGAAAGGTAATAACTGACAATTGTCCTATGATGTGATCAAGCTGTGATTGTGGGAACATTGATAGCTAATCCTTCACGTAGCAAGGCCCACGAATGATGTTTCTGTGTAAACTGAGGAGGTCTGGAGCATTAGCAGGGCCAGAGGAGGTGGAAAGAGGCTACTGGGGAAACCTGGCGGGTTTCTAAGTAGTAGGGGCCAGTTTGAGTGCAATAAGCACTTCACTGGGGAAGAGAAGGGAAAGCAGAGCTGAAAGGAAGGAGGTGAGTTGAAATGCGATTGGGTAGTCTTGAAAAGAATTTTTCTGTGGTATTCATTTGACTATTTTTCCGTGGCATTTTCTCCTTCTTATATTCTCGTTTTTGAAGAAATGCTATATTTTATCCGCCCCCCCCCCTACAATTCTTCCCCTTTGAGCTGTCATTGTAAAGCAGCTATTAGGAACATCTGAAGGCAGAGTAATTATTTATAATCTCAAGATAGAATTATTAACAATTTATGTGAAAAATCTTTGTGAAATTTACTCATTTACATTTTGGGAGGATAGTTACACATTTCCCCTGATAGATTTGGAAAAACAATTCAGATACAGAAGACATAATGTGGAAATGCAAAGAAATCAGATACGTTAGCTAGTGTAGGCTAGTACAACCAACAGCCCCTACATCTCAGAGGCTTTGCGGGTTAACACTTAACACATCCTGAGACTGATGTATGTGCTAGTGCTCAGACCAGACCGCTCTCCTGGACAGCCCCCTTCCCGGCAGTGACTCAGGGAAGCTGCTGGATAATCTGTGTTTGCCCCGCCGCACTCATGCACTGCCTTCCCCACTCTGCCCTGTGCTCCTATAGGGTAGGGAGCATAACCTCCCTTGTCCTGCAGCTTCCGGCAGATTTGGCCAACAAGAGGCACCAATGAGAGACAGGACAGTGAGGGGAGGAGAGGTTTCAGGGTCTTTGCTGCTTCATCCATGACTCATCCCTCTCCAGAGGCCCCTCTCCATGGCTACAACTCTCACCAGGTGTCACTTTGCTGATCTAGCCCCTTGTTCTTTCAGACCTCAGTGTAAGAACAACTTCTCATTGTTCCTTGTCAGGAGTCGGGGTTGGGGGGTGGTTCACCATCCTTTGTTAGATTCTGTAACTTTGCTCATGTCAATAGGCTTTTATTTCATGTTTTTCTTTTCAAATTTTTATTGAAATTCTTGGTAGTTAACATACAGTATAATATTAGTTTCAGGGGTACAATTTAGTGATTCAACACTTCCTTACAACACCCGGTGCTCCTCACAGCAAGGGCCCTCCTCAATCCCTGTCACCTGTTGAACCCATCCCCCACCCGCCTCCTCTCCAGTGACCACCGGTTTGTTCTCTATAGTCTGCCTCTCTTTTTCCTCACCCTATTTTCATTTGTTTTGTACTTTAAACTCTCCTCTTCCGAGTGTGTCAGCCCTTCCTGCTGATTCGTGATTCAAACAGTGACCCAAGTTCCTTTTGCTTTATGATGACATCTTCAGTGCAGGCCGGAAGAGTACTGTGCAGGCTCTAATTCATGGCTGAATGTCAATAGACTGTGGGGAGGTCTGATGGTGGCTACTCTGGGATCCGGGACTTAGGAACTCTTGAAACTATGAAATGAGAGTAGCTCTCAAAGACAAAGCCTCCACTGGGGAGGAAATACTGGAAGTAAGATCCAAGCTGGTCAGGACAAGGATGGTAGGGCCAAAGAAAGAAAGTGTTCAAATCCATATCGTCAAAGTAAATGTGACTTAAACCTGTGTCATCTTGAAATATGTGCTAGAGCTGGACATGGATGACAACTGGTTTTAGATGCTTCAGGATAATCTTCATAGTTCGTTTCCCGGGAGTGTATTAACGAAACTGTCTGTATGCTTACCAAAAAGATGAGGTGGGTCATTGTGATTGCCCAAGCAAGAAACCACCCATGTGCCCATCAACAGTGGAGTGGGTAAATAAATCAAGATATATTCACACGGTGGGATCCATGCAGCAAGGAGAATGAATGGGTTACTCTGTGGGGAAGAGACTGTAGGGGGATACGGTTGAGAGCCAGGAGACCCATTCAGGAGCGGTTACTGTCATCTCGGCAAGAGATCATGACGGCCTGGACCAAGAGCAGAACAATTTGTGGCTAGTTGGACACTGTCACGTCAGATTTCCTGATATAATTTAGACATTTGACAGTTGCACTTTAAAGTGCATGTTCAAAAGCAAAGGGGAACCTCAGAAGACTACAGTTTAAGCACTTGGCATCAATTCCCCAAATAATCCCATTATTTTGAACTGGCTTTTGCAGCCTTTTGAAATTCTGATTAATAAGGGAATCATTTAAAAGCAGATAAAGCCACCTGGGTAGAAAATGGTTTTCTCAGAATGGATGCCAGAGCTTGCTAGTAATTGAAAAATATAAATGAAAAATTTCCTGCGTATTTTTTCCCATTTTAAAGCTCACATATCTCTGAGTAAACACACACCTTTTCTACCTTTTCTTCTTCTTTTTCTTCTTCTTCTTCTTCTTCTTCTTCTTCTTCTTCTTCTTCTTCTTCTTCTTCTTCTTCTTCTTCTTCTTCTTCTTTCTTCTTCTTCTTCTTCTTCTTTCTTCTTCTTCTTCTTCTTCTTTCTTCTTCTTCTTCTTCTTCTCTTTTCTTCTTCTCTTCTTCTTCTTCTTCTTCTTCTTCTCTCTTCTTCTTCTTCTTCTTCTTCTTCTTCTTCTTCTCTCTCTCTTCTTCTCCTCCTCCTCCTCCTCTTCTTCCTCCTCTCTCCTCCTCCTCTCTCTTCTTCTTCTTCTTCTTCTTTTCTTCTTCTTCTTCTTCTTCTTCTTCTTCTCTCCTCCTCCTCCTCCTCTTCTTCTCTTCTCTTCTTCTTCTTCTTCTTCTTCTTCTTCTCTCTTCTTCTTCTTTTTCTTCTCCTCCTTCTTCCTCCTCCTCCTCCTCCTCCTCCTCCTTCTTCTTCTTCTTCTTCTTCTTCTTCTTCTTCTTCTTCTTCTTCCTCCTCCTCCTCCTCCTCCTCCTTCTTCTTCCTTCTTCTTCTTCTTCTTCTCTTCTTCTTCTTCTCTTCTTCTTTCTTCTTCTTCTTCTTTTTCTTCTTCTTCTCCTCCTCCTCCTCCTCCTCCTCCTCCTTCTTCTTCTTCTTCTTCTTCTTCTTCTTCTTCTTCTTCTTCTTCTTCTTCTTCTTTCTTCTCCTTCTTTTTAAGGGTTTTATTATTTGAGAGACAGAGAGCATGAGCAGAGGAACAGAGGGAGAGGGAGAAGGACACTCCCCGCTGAGCAGGGAGCCCAACGTGGGGCTCAATCCCAGGACCCTGAGGTCAGGACCTGAGCCAAAGGCAGACGCTTAACTGACTGAACCACCCAGGTATCCCACCTTTTCTCCTTTCCTCATCTTTCTCATGGTTCTGGAGCCTAGGAAGCCCCAAGCTTATGGCACTGGCAGGTTCAGTGTCTGGGGAAGGTCTGCTGCTACCTGGTGGAAGGGATCTCTGGGCCTCCTTTATAAGGGCACGGATCCCTAAGGAGCCGATCGCCTCCCAAAGGCCCCACCTCCTGGTACCATCACCTTGGGGGTGAGGATTTCAACGTGTGAAGTTTGAGAAGGATGCAAACATTCCGGTGACAGCACCTAGTTATACAGGTTATTTTGTGGACTGTTGGCTACTGTAATATTATTATTAACTAGTTGGCTCTGATGTCTGCTTAGTCCCAGCCCCATGATGCCCTGAGCATTTAAGACTCCAGTGGGGGCAGTGGGCCCAGCTCTAGTTCCTGTGACAGTCAGGGGTGCTTCTGGGCCACAGAGTTCCTAACATCGGAGACTTGTGGATCATTCTCCACATTTTCTTTCCCTTCAGCTCCCTCCTCTGCCCCCCTTCTAAGTCCCACACACACCACAATCAGCCACCATTTCCTGTCAGTGCCAAACTCATCATGACTCTCGGATGGGTGCTTTCCTGTTTGTTGAGCCCATCCTTCACACACCCTTGGCCTGAGCACTTCCTGTCCCCCTTCGCCGGCTCCTCTCTGCAGCAAGAGTCCTCTAAGATGTGTATTTAATTTTGTCCCTTTCTGACTAAATTCCTTCACCATTATGTTCTTGTTCCCCATTTACCTCTCTCTTCTGAAACTCTTTCTTCCTCGATCCTTGGGGGCTTCCCTTCCACCTGGCTAGATTATTTACAGTTCCCTGATTTTATCTCCTCTGAGAAAAGGCGACCCCTCCTTTCTGAATATCCCTTCCTTCTCTGCTGCTCTTTTGCCGACTTTCTCTAATCCATGAAGACCCAGGTAACATGTCACTTCTCCGGGGAAGTTTCTGAGTAGGTTCTCTCCGCTAAGTTGGCTTCAGGGAACTTCCCAGAGCTCTGAAGCACTCCGCACCTGCTTTGATTATGACGCCTGCCATCTTACGTTGTCATGGCTCTCGGAAGGGAGCTCCACGAGCGAGCTAAGGGAGCTCTGGACTGTTCATCTCTGTATTTCTTGGTCCTAGTAGAGGGTGTGAGTCATGACAGGTGCTCAGTAAATGCATTCTGAATATTCCTGGGGTGGCTGCCACACTGGGAGGCTAGCATTTCACGTCCACGTAACCAAGATACAGATGGAACTAGGCATATTAAATTTTTGTTCATTTTTAAAGTCCCTAAGCATTACTGGCACTGGATTGTATTTTATTTTAGTCCATGGCTGTGGCTGTATGATACCTTTCTCAAACATGGCCCTGCTCTACAATGAATGCCATGCTAACGGGTACCTAAAACACCATTACAGAATCTGAGATGATTTGCCTCCAGAGAAATTGTCTTTAGCTTATGGACAAAGCCACCACGAGCAATAGTCACCTGTCAAGGTCAACATAGTGGGCTGCCAGCTTACGCCTTCCATCCGCTGGCCTGGGCCACAGCAGCTAAAGGGTGTTTAATATAAACTTTAAACCACTAAGATAAAAATGCCTTGCCTAGCCGCTGAAGTTCAAGGCTCACAACCATTATTTCTTGGCCCTACGAAAAGCCTCCGTGCATGAGGATATTGCCCTTCTCAATTCCATGCTTTTGCTTACATTTTAGTGTGGGGCATCTTCACTTCCCAGTTCATGAAATGTTGCAGTCGTGGACAATGCACCAAACAAATCATATTCTCTATTCTGGGTTTAGAACGAATGAAGATGTAAGCTAAACAGAAGCAAATGGGAGGCCAAATGCCATCATTTTTAGGGTAAACACCAACTTGAGGATGAACTTATTGTGAGTCAAGTGGGTTTACCTAAATCTGATCCCAAGAATTAAATAGACTGACCCCTCTAGTTAATGGCAATGTGGGATTGGGACAGCCCCCCACCCCCACTTCCCCTCCCATAACAAGGAACTCTCTGGGTAAGACTCGGGTCATGGGAAAACAAGGAAAAATCCCCATTCCCTAGGGACATCTCAGTCCCAAAGAAAATGATAGATAAGGTGTCTGAGCTCCACCAGTGTCACCATACTTCCCCTCAGGAGTGAGTAAGCAGGGAAGAGAGGCCAAGGGTGTTACACTAGGTGAACTTCCTCAATACGCAAGGAGTCAGGAGCAGGGAAGAAGCGATCCTGGTCAGCACCGCCACGTGACAGGGGCTCAAAGAACTTTTGTGGTTTGATCAGTACAAAATTTTATCGGGTGCCTTTGTTTTATATCAGTATTCTGTTCCTTTCTGTGCCTGTGTTTGCCTGGGTACTGGACTACATAGGGATGGACATACGGTAATTTTGCAGAGAAGATGGGATGAATCATTTATAGACGGGTGCTCGCAGAAAATATCTGTCGTATTTCTTGCCTGAATTTTAATGCCCCCCATTGTGACACCAACTGTAAATGTTTCTAAGCCTTGAAGCATGGAAAAAAAATAATAGTGACCTATTTTTTTTAATGATCTCTTTGCATTATTTTCTGCTTCAAAGGAAGTGAAAGATCCATAAAAAAAGCAAGTTGGCTCAGTTTGTTTTCAAACTGTAACCTCCGTTTAGACTTCCAATTTAAAGGTCAGTAAATGGATACCTAGCCTTGACCTTAGCACATCAATGTTGCATTTTAGAAGCAGGGTGACATGGGGCCACGCGCTGTTTCTCAGATTTAGAAGCCTGATCACTTAATGATGTCACTGTCCCTATCACTATACAGTATCGAGTCCCTGCTGAACTGGAGGCTGGTGTTTTGGGTCAGGGTAACCAAGACACAGAGGGAGCTGGTGAGGCTAGTTGGCCCTTCAGAAAGCCTTTGGACCTATGATATGAAGCTGTGCCCACTGGCAGGTTTATGCACCCAGGACTCCCACAGAAAGTACAGAAAACAGAGAAGTCCTATGTGCTTCTATTTGCCCACTGATGACAAGGGGCCATTTCGCTGATAGAGTGAGCTATAAAATCTGGGTTGGGCTAAGATTTATAAGGTTTTTTTTTTTTGTTTTTTTTTTTGTTTTGTTTTGTTTTTTTTTTTTTTGAGGGGGCAGGCAGTTAATGATGAGAGTTAGGATTCCATGGGTCAGTTTTAAACAATGGCCAAATTCCTGCTCATTCCTTGTGGTGGTCCCAGCAGGGACGTGTATTCACCAGTGAGGGAGAAGGGGAATGCAGAGAGGAGCTGTGAAGAATGAAGGTGCAACCTCGGGTCGTCGGGGCCACAGCCAGGGAAACTAACAGACGCACACGGTCATTTGAAGAATGCCCAGAGTTTGATCAGTGAAAAGAGACAGTTTAAGGACACGTAAAATACTTGGGTCACATCACTTACTTTCCCTAAGACTTTTATCCTTTCTGTGTCTAGATTTCTTCTCCAGTTGTAAGGGTGTCCTAAGAGTTCCTCCCTCTAGAGTTAAGACTGTTCTAGGAGAGGGTGCTTCCAAGGTGCTTGTGATGTTGGCTTTAAAACCCCAGATGCCAAAAATAAAAAAAAATAAAAATAAAAAATAAAACCCCAGATGCCAGGCTGGCAACGCTTGCCCAATAGCCACGGAGCCACGGTGAAGCAACGTGCCTGCATCCTGTTCTCTCTGGTTCCTGCAGAAGAGTTTGACGGAGTTCACATTCTTAGCAGGTATAACACACGCAACGGGCCTTCTCCTACTGGTGTCTGTGAAGACTGGTTCAAGCTCTCCAGAAAGAAACTCGAGGATATGTTATGAAATAGTCTAAATGTTTTCCTGGTTTTAAGTGAATAATTCCACTTAGAAAAATTTACCCATGGGAAATACTTTCGAGTATATGAAAGGATTTATCTTTGGCATTGAGCTTATTTGCTGTGTCCTCCTCCCCCAAGATCCTTAAACTACAACAATAGGAAGTTAGTTGAATAAATTATGATATAGAAACACGGTGAAATATAATACAGCTATTTTAAAGGCGATTTCATGGAGAAACACTTTCCTGATGTAGCATTGTATGAAAAAAGTACAGGGTGTTCAGGATTTTAGCAAAAGTTTGTACTGAAAAATGACATTCGTAATTACCGTGATTCTGATTATATGGAGGAAATGTTCATGATGTGTAGTTAAGGAAGATAGATTACGAAACAATATTATGGCACAATTGTACTTTTATATAAAAGTATATTTCTAGATGATATTGGAACTCTACACATCAGATGTGAACAATGATTCTTTCTGGAAGCAGAGGTCATGTATGATTTTAATTTTGCCATTTACATTTTCCTGTATTTACTGATCTTCTTTTAAACCTTAAAATTTAGTTTTAACTACCTAGGTAATGACACATGTATATTTATTATAATAAATATTGAGGGACGCCTAGGTGGCTCAGCAGTGCCCAGCGGTGAGGCGTCTGTCTTTGGCCCAGGGCATGACCCTGGGGTCCTGGGATCGAGTCCCACATCGGGCTCCCCGCAGGGAGCTTGCTTCTCCCTCTGCCTATGTCTCTGCCTCTCTCATGAATAAATAAATAACATCTTAAGAAAAAAAATGAAACAACACAGAAGTATAGAGTACAAAGTGAGAGTCTGCACCCCATTGCATTTTTTCCAAGTGCCACAAATACTAATGCTCCCTAGTCACATTTTTGGGACGTCTTTCCAGAACCCTTTCTGGGGGGAGGGTTCAGGACCACCACACTGCATTCTCCACATCATTCTACAGATTGCAAGCTGCAGAGTGAGTGCTTTCAGTTTTTGTTTTTTTTTTCCCCTGGGCTCTTCTGGATGCAGTGCTCTGCTGACTGTGGATGCTTGGCTATGCCAAGGGGGCAGGATCTCCCCGGGAGTCCCTCAGGAGCCTCCCTTCCTCTTCACTGACCCCGAGGGCATCTGATACTGTGTCCTTTCCTTCTCTCCTCAGTCTTGTCTCTCAGTCAAGAATGCTCTCACTTCCTCCTTGGGTGGGTATCAACTCCAGAATTTTCTTTACTTTCGGATCTTGGAATTTTTAGGCTCAGCTGGCCAAGTGTTGGCTTATAAAGGAATCTTTAGAATAATGGAATTCATTCTCAATATATTTGGGCTTTGAAGGCTCTCTTTCTCATTTTCTTCCCTTCTCTCACTGCCTCTTTCCTCTTTTCCTTCTATGGACAAAAGCTTTCTTATATGTAAGTCCTCTGCCCAGCACCAAATCATTCTTTCATTTTGTATATTTGCTGAAAAATTCTCAGGCTCTTGCTGAATTGGAAGAAATTCATATACAAGGAAGGGGTTGAGGTGGGGATGGGGGGAAGAGCACAGCAACGTATTTTTAAAAAGTTTCTCATCAAAGCACAGAGTTAAAAAAAAAGGTTTTATTTATTTATTTATTTATTTATTTGAGAAAGAGAGAGAGAGAGAAAGAGAGAACGAGCATACATGAGCTGTGGGGAGGGGTGGAGGGAGAGGAGAAGCCGACTGCCTTGGGGGTCAATCCTTAGGACCCGAGGGTCATGACCTGAGCTGAAGGTAGATGCTTAACCCACTGAGCCACCCAGGCAGCCCCATATGGATTTTTTTAGGTCAGGTTTACAGAGGTCTCATTTATAGGTAGTAAACTCATCCTTTTTTTAGGTGTGCAGTTGATGGTCTTTGTCAAAGGCTTACAAAATCGTGTAACCAAGACGTGGCACATTTTCATCACTGCCAGCAGTTTCTTAGTGTCCCTTTGTAGTCCGTCTCTTCCCTTTGGCAGTCATTGATGCAATCTACTTTTGCCTTTTCTACAATGTGATATGAATCACAGCATGTCATGGCTTCTTTCACTTAGCATGTTTTTGAGATGCATTTGTGTTGTCTGTCCGTCCTTCAATCTTTTGTTACTAGGTAGCATTATGCTGTATGGATATACAATAATTTGTTTATCCATTTGCCAGCTGACCTTTGAGGTTTTTTTTGCCAGCATCTAGTATTTTTTTTTTTTGGCAATTATGAACAAAGCTATTATCGTCATTCACATATGGTTCTTTCTGTGGACATGTACTTTCATCTCTCTTAATTAAATATCTAGAAGTGTGGTAGCTGGGTAGTGTTTGTGTGTGGTTAACTTTAAATTAAATATGAAAATGTTTCCCAAGGTGGCTGTTGACCATTTTGCCTTACCACCAGCAATGCTTGAGAGTCCCAATTACTCCACATCCACAGGAACACTGAGTATTGTCAGGTTTCTTTCCTTTACTTTTATTATTTTTAATTTTTTTAATATTTTATTTTTATTTACTTATTTTATTTTATTTTATTTTAAATTTTATTTATTTATGATAGTCACACAGACAGAGAGAGAGGCAGAGACATAGGCAGAGGGAGAAGCAGGCTCCATGCACCGGGAGCCCGACGTGGGATTCGATCCTGGGTCTCCAGGATCGCGCCCTGGGCCAAAGGCAGGCGCTAAACTGCTGCGCCACCCAGGGATCCCTATTTACTTATTTTAAAGAGGGAGAGAGAAGAGACAGAGGAAGTAAGCAGGGGCGGGCAGAGGGAGAAGGAGAAAGAGAACCTCAAACAGACCCTGTGCTGAGCATGGAACCTGACATGGGGCTTGATTTTACGACACTGAGATCATAAGCTGAGCCCAAATCAAGAGTTGGATGCTTAACTGACTGAGCCACCCAGGTGCCTCCTTTTGCTTTTTTTTTTTTTTTTTTTTTAAATCTTAGCTTTTCTAGTAGGTATATAGCAGGATCTCATTATGGCTTTCATTTGTGTTTCTCTGATTTTTAATGATGTTTAGATGTTTTATTGATGTTTAATGATATTAAAAAATCGGATTGTCTTTTACTATTGAATTGAAAGAGCTCTTTACATATTTTGGATACAAGTCTTTTAGCACATATGTGTTTTGTAAATATTTATTTCCAATCTGTAGTTTGTCTTTTCATTTACTTAGTAATGTTTTCCAAAGAATACTAGTTCTTAATCTTGATGAAGTCCAGCTTATTGATTTTTTTTAAAAAGATTTTATTTATCCATTCGTGAGTGACAGAGAGAGAGAGAGAGCGAGAGGCAGAGACACAGGCAGAAGGAGAAGCAGGCTCTCTACAGGGAACCTGACGTCGGACTCGATCCCGGGACTCCAGAATCATGCCCTGGGCCGATTTAATTTAAAGTTTAACCATACACAAACACTACCCAGCTAAACTGCTGAGCCACCCAGGGATCCCCAACACTATTTTAAATGGCAACTTTTTGTTTAAGATTTTAATTTTCAATTTTTCTTCTTTTTTTTTTTTTTTAAAGAAGATTTTATTTATTTATTTGAGAGAAAGAAAGAGAGGAAGAGAGAGACAGTAGGAGCAGGAAATCAGAGGGAGGAGCAGACACCCTGCTGAGCAGGGAGCCCAATTTGGGGCTCAATCCCAGGACCCTGAGATCACAACCTGAGCCAAAGGCAGATGCTAAATGGACTGAGCCACCCAAGTGCCCCTCAGTTTTCAATTTTTCATTGCTAACGTATAGGGATGCAATTGACTTGAATACTGACCTTGTATTTTGCGACTTTACTAAACCCACTTATAATTCTGCTAGGATTTTTGTAAATCTTTGGGACTTGCCTTGTAGATAGTTTTATTTCCTCATTTCCAATCTTCTTTTGTTTCGTCATTTTTGCTGTTTCACACAGGCTTGGCCCTCCAGAACAATAGTCAACAGAGTAGTGAGAGTAGACATTCTTGATGTGAAACTTTTAATCTTTTGAATTATTGTCACTGTATAGATGGATATGGTGTGTCATTTTAAAAATTTGCATTCCCTGCTTACTAGTGAAGCTGAATGTCTTTTAATATATTTATTGACTATTTGTCTTTCTTTGAGAAATGTCTCCATATATCCTTGGTAAAATTTTCCTTCACTTGTTTAGCTTCTCTGATTTGTACATGCTTATGAAGCATTCTGGTCATTAATCTTCTGTGTGTTGCAATTACTTTCTTCCAGGATATTGCTCGTCTTAACTTAATGTGGTGGGCTTTGGGAGGTAGAAGTTTTTTTTTTTTTAAAGATTTATTCATTTGTTTATTTATGATAGACATAAAGAGAGAGAGAGAGAGGCAGAGACACAGGCAGAGGGAGAAGCAGGCTCCATGCAGGGAGCCCGATGTGGGACTCGATCCCTGGACTCCAGGATCGCACCCTGGGCCAAAGGCAGGCGCCAAACCGCTGAGCCACCCAGGGATCTCCGGGAGGTAGAAGTTTTAAATGTTATGGAGTCAAAATGTGTCAGGATTTTTTGTCTTTTATGAATTTTGAGTTTGTAGCTCATTTAAGGAGCTTTTCCATTCCAAGACAATACAGTATTATTTTATAATTTATTCTAACACTCTTACAGTTACGCTCTTTAACATTTAGTTCTTTAATGCATCTGATTTTTTTCTGAATGATATGGCTTTAGAGTTGGGTACATGGTTAACCAGTTGTTCCATCTCTCATTTAATTGAGAGTATCTTATATTTTCTCCACCACTTTGAAATGCCATATTTATCTTTTTACTAAATATGTTCATGTCAGTGAATGTTCATGTATCGATGAGTGTCTTTTTGGATTCTGATTTTTGTCCCTTTGCCCCATTTTTCTAAATTTTTGCTAGCACCACATGATTTTTATTTCTAGAGACTTCTGTTATGTTTCGCTTCCACGTGGAGGAATTCTACTGTGGCAGTCTTGTGGTGAGGCCGGACTCAACTTCCATTCCAATCTTTTCCAAAAGTGGACTAAAGGCGACATTGCATAGATTCTCTTGCAGTTGCAGTTCTATCGGAAATTTATTACTCAGAAGGAAAAGTGGAATACTTGTTTGTTTGTTTGTTTTTAAAGATTTTATTTATTTATTCATGAGAATACAGAGAGAGAGAGAGGGAGAGACACAGGCAGAGGGAGAAGCAGGCTCCATGCAGGGAGCCCGATGCGGGACTCGATCGCGGGACTCCAGGATCAACTGGCCACCGCGATCTGGGGTAGGTTGTGACCAATGTGGGGCATCCAGCAGTTGGTAACTTGCTGACTCTGTGAGGCAGCTGCTCCGTGGCGGCCTGATTCTGTATTGAGGTTTTGGGAAGTGTTCCTGGAAACTCAGCCTAGGCTCAGTTTTATTCACCTTCCCAGCGGATCTGGCACAGCACAGATCTAGAACGATTCTCCTTGTGCTAATTAGATGGATTTTTGTTTTCTGAAAATGAGCCCTGGCACAACACCAGGGCTCATTTGAATGAGCACATCTGCCATTCTATTTATTCTTTACCAGTTGGGAGATAGAGATGTAAGGATGACATAATGGCTCCAGCGTGTTCTTGTGTCCCTCTTGGTCTCCCGTGACGAGGTGTGCAGCACTACTACTAAATCCAAGTTCATAAGCAGTTGTGAGGGATGCAAATCTTACCGTAGATTTTGCAGGGGGATGGATTAGACTCATGTTTGCCTGTCACTTGGTAAAACTTAAGAAGAGTTCTCCAAAGGGACGTCAGTTCTCCAACTTTTTCTTGGTTGTCATTTTCCAAATTTCTTTTCTAGCTCTTTCCCTGTAGATCTCTTTCATCTTCTGAATCCTTCATTCTCCTCTCCCTTTTCTATGTGTCGTCTGATTAAAATTATTGCAATATCAAAATACTTTGCAATAGGACCCCTGGGTAGCTCAGTGGTTGAGTGTCTGCTTTTGGCTCAGGGTGTGACCCCCGGGTCCTGGGATCAAGTCCCATGTCGGGCTCCCTGCAGGGAGCCTGCTTTTCCCTCTGCCTGTGTCTCTGCCTCTCCCTTTGTGTCTCTCATGAATAAATAAATATTTAGAAAAATACTTTGGAATAAATGAGCTCATAGCGAGATGTTTCCTTGGAAGAAATAAAAGGAATCATGCAGGCGTGCAGTTTTGAGTAACTGGTTTCACAACAGGAGGTTTAGAATTCTAAGCAGTAGATGGCAAGTGTTCTTTTCAAATCTGCAAAAAAACACTGAGGCTCAGTCACCTTGCCTTGTGATTAAAGGGAGCCAAATGCTTAGCTTCCTCAGTTGTTAAAATGTTGTCTTTAAGGTCCAAACCTACCGTTTGCTTTGCTTTGTGATGCTGGGGCCGGGACTGCAAACTGCGTTCCTGCTTTGCGAGCTGGGCCTCTGCGGGACTGTGGGTAGGGAGCCTGGAGGTGGGAGGCGGAGAAGGGCTCGCTGTCTGCCTGCCGTCTGGTTCCCAGAGCATCACCCCAGCAGTTTACTCCCTCAGTAGCAGCTGAGTCCATTCTGCGCTTTTTCTAACATGTGTAAAACCAGCTTCATCGTGTGTCCCCTCCGAGATCCTGGCTGACGCCCCCAGGGTATTGTCCATCTGGCTCATTATTCCATCTCCAGCATCTAGGACAATGTTTAGTTACAGAAGGTGCCTGATAAATATTTTATGAATGAATGAATGAATAAATTCAGGCAGCCCAGACACATGCTAGATTTCAAATGTCAAAGGAAAAATTCTTTCCGCAGCTCCTCCAAAGCCAGATGCTATTGGAGGGGCTTTGCACGAATGCCCGAATGCTACTAAATCTGCCTTAACTGTTCCATTTTTAGATGAGGAGATTGAGGCTCAAAGGCCTAAGTAGATGAAATAACTTGCCCAACTTTACTATCTTCTGCACAACGGAATTGGGGTTCAAACTCTGCATCCCACCTGAGTCCTATCCCTGGACTCTCCCCCCCACCCCCCGGCCAGTACAATATTTTAAGGACCATGGGGACAGTCAATGACAAAGTATATATATCCTAGTGTTACCCATGTGAACACTGAATGGTAACCATGGCAGAAAACATTTGTTAGAAATAATACCTTTGTAATTTTCACATATCACAGAAACTGGTAGGCGGAGAGGCCGCATGAGCGGTGAGAATGATTATTAACAGCCCGTCGGGGGAGCCAGGAGGGGCGGGTTCTGTTTCTGGCTCGGAGCCCAATAAGCTCTTGGACCTCGTGTGCACCCAAGGACCGCCCTGGGTCTCACGTCCCCATTTGCGGGCGAGGGCGCCGGCCTCCAGGACTTCGGACGCACGTGCGTCCGGCCCTGTGACTTGGCAATGCTCTCTGTGATATAAAAATGAAGTAGTTCATCCCCTGCGGATGATGAGAATCATCAAAATGCAAGGCAGGTAATCAAGACATGAAGACACAGGCCCACGACTCTTCCTTGCAAAGGTTTGCGTTGCCACCCATGAGAATCTATACTGTTTGACCACGTTCTCAAAGGAATCTGCAAAACCATTAAGTAATGTAACTTTTTTGTTTTTTTTAAGGCTGAAGGTAAAATGATTTCTTAGGGTCTGTATTGCGTAGAACCTATTTTTCACATTGAAGAATTAAATGGAGGATTCTGTTTTCTGTCACTGGTGTCATGAAAGGGTCTGTTGAGAGATTTATCCAATTAGGTGAATGAAGGAAGGCTTTTTATTTACTTGTCCTTGAATTATTTCTTTTTTTTTTTTGTCCTTGAATTATTTCTAAAAGGAGGCCACCGGGATATTCTGAATAAATTCTCTCCTGTTTGTGGATTGTAACTCAGTTATTTAGGGGACGCATCAGAAAGATTTTAGGGGCGCCTGGGTGTCTCAGGAGGTTAAGTATCCGACTTGATTTAGGCTCAGATGTCATGACGTCAGGGTGGTGAGTTGGAGCCCTGCGTGGGGCTCTGGGCTGGGCGTTGAGGCTGCTTAAGATTCTCTCCCTCCCTCTGCCCTTCTGTCCCCACCCCTGCTGTGTGTGTGCTCGCTGTCTCTCTAACAACGACAGCAACAGGATTTTTAAAAAAGTGACTCAATCGATGAAAAAGAATAGTTGCATCACAAACTAAATTCAGTGAGATCTCTGATAGTTGAGCACCTGGGGACGGGCGGGGTTGGGGGCGACTTTGACATTCTCATGGATTTGGGGATTTCTGAAAACTGACTGCTCCAGTGTGTAGGTAATAAAGCTCCAGCGTCTCCTTTCCCCGAAGGGAGCCGCCTCTCCTCCCGGTTCCACGGGAGACAGTGCAAGAGAGAAGAGCAGAATTTCAGGACCAAGAGCCCCGGACTGGGCCTCGCAGGCCTGAGTTCAGGCTCTACCTTGGTCAGGGCTTTGCCGTCACTTTGGGCAAGTAGCTACCTTTCTCAGGGCCTCACCTATAAAAGAAAGATTGGAGGAAAATAGGCCTGAGAGTGTTTCTGGGTCTACTGATCTATGACTTTAGAGCTAATTTGGGGCACCTGGGAGTCCAAAGGAGACTGGCCGAAGGGAGGCTCTTATGAGTGAGGAATACTTGAAGCTGAATGGACAGAGAGCCCACCACAGTGGAGTCCTTCGAGCACAGGGCCATGGGCCAGGGCTGCCAGTGGCTGGCGTCACGTTCCACATAGGTAAGGCTGCCCTGGGTGACTTCACCTGAGGCCTAACGAGGCTTTTCCAGAGGAGTCAGGGGAGGGTTTTAATCTGGCGCAGGCTCTTTGACTAATTGGGTTTGCGCGGCTTGTCCTGGGAGCCGCAGAACAAGAACCAGTTCTCCCAGGAGGAGAAGTACTATTTGTTCGAGCAGTTATATTTAATAACCTAAGACCTCCCGGGACAGAGGCTGACACCAGAAAATGCTACGTATTCTCCTTTCACAATCCAGTGTCACATTCTTCTAGGTCAAAGTTGTGTCTTTCTTTCCTCCCTGATTTGAATGCAGATAATTTCTATTTTAGTGACCTCCAGGAATTTTATCTAACAGAGAGAAAGGGAAAAAAGGACCATGGAGAAAAAATTCTTAGGTTACACGTTTTCAAATTTCATGTGCATCATTTGAGTGTTGATGCAGGAAAACTAGTGTCCAGATGACGGTTTCACCCATTCTAGACTTGTAATCTATTTGCTGGGTTATAGTTACTCTTGGGCCTGGAGGCCCCTTTAGAGACGACCTACAACCGGCTCGCTGAAAACAAAGGTCCAGTTTCGTGGCATTTGCTGATTCCTACGGTGTCGACACTCTCCCTGTGGCCAGTTTGAAGGTAGTAACGTGACGTCGCTGGATTTGGCACTGGGAGGCATAGCACACAATTGGCTCTGGTGAGCTGGTGAGAGCTGGTCTTGGCACATTCCCGAGCATTCTCAATTAATAGATATGCTGAGGACAAGGATGAGAGGGAGTTTCCAGAAATGTTAAAAATGGATTACAGAAGACAGGCGTTCTTTGACATTTTGAAAAAGCGTCTCAAATCTCTGGGACATGGGCTGGCTGTGAAACTGAGCGGCGGTCGTGCCGTGCTTTCCCCCTCACAAGGTACACTCACACTCATTGTCTCACTTCTTTGCTAATCCTCACAACACTCTGGGGCTGGAATAGTTGCCATCGCTTCCAATTTACCAGGAGGGAGCTGATGCAGGGCTGTTGGGTGGTAGACGCAGGACTCAAATCCAGAGCTTCCCAGGAGAACTCCCAGGCTTACTCTACACTGCACCACACTCTTTCCTTACTGTTTTCAAGCCATCCAGTAGAGCCCTGACAACAAAAAAGAAATGCAAAATACATTTTTGTTGCAAGATATTTTAGATCTGAAGCTCTCTGTTAATTTTTGAGAATGTGGCGCCATCTGGAAGTGGTATCCCATTTTAAAGCTGAGACAGTGAGTCATGATTTCCTGACCCATATATGTTGTGTACTAGTTTTATTCTTTCTTTTTCTTAAGATTCTCTCTCTACCAGACAGGAGACAGATGGCTGAAGCATTGCAGCATCCTGGGCTGTTGCACCGCACAACTGCAGGGAACACCATTCATATCATAGTCTATGGGAATGGCATTTTCTGGAATTGTACAGTGCCCAGCCTGTCCAGCTGTACACGGGCCTGGTGACACTAGGTTAAATCCTTATCTTTCATTTTGGTACTCAGTTCAGGTAGTGTTGTTCCTGAGGGGGTCTAAATCCTTGCATCTTGGATTTTGCTGTATCTCCTATGGCCTTAGCACCTTCCCTGAACCCGTGGTGACATATGTAGCACAGAGATACTCTAAGAAATAAAATGGGTTGTTATTAGCTAAGTTACACTTTTCTTAGCCTTAGTCAGTGGTTCTCAACCCTGGGCACATTGGCAATGTCTGGAGACGTTTTTGATTGTGACAACTGAGTATCTAGTACTATTGGGATCTGGTAGGAAGAGAGTCCAGGGATGCTATTAAAATACCCCAAAGAGCACAGAATGCTCCCCCCACAGCAAAGAATTGACTGGCTCAAAATGTCAACAGTGCAGATCCCCAGCTGTACTCCCTTCTTGATCAGCTGGGTCCCTTTGTGCACCTTGAAGATTCTCTTGGCTTTTTTCATCAAGCCTCAAGTAGAAGAAAGCTATGAGGCTTTTCCCCTAAATCCACACCCTGTGGATTCCTCTTGGGAATTCCTTGTTTCCTCTTGGAGAGAAAGAAGCAAAAGTTCTTCCTGGGGAGAGTTTTTGGGAGCCATTTATCCAGACCCTTCTTCTCCATAAGTTTTGGTGCAGTAAGTGGTGCACCACTTATTTCTTAGGGGGTGAGAAAGCACATGGTTGGAAAATCCCCCAGAGTGCAAGAGGGCCTCCACTCAGGAAAGCCCTGAAGTCCTGTCTAAGGTCAATGGAAGTATTTACTCCAGGGACACTTACTTGGGGAGGAAAGGTTCCGCCTCCACAGGTATCTTTTTAAAGAGTCTTGGTCATCAAAGTCATCCTGCAAAGCCTTCTGACTTCTGAGCAATGGCGAGCAATGTTTGATGGGCAGGATGTTGGCTTTACATTAAACACTAATGTGGCGGCGTGAAGGCTCTTCACGCGCGGTTTGCTCCATTCATTGAAATCTAAGGTGTGCCCAGCAGGCTTGTGCCTGGTTTCTAACACCGAGAGCACAAAGTCACCTTTCAGACCCGGCTAGATCTTTGCAGATGTCTCCACTTTACTGACTTTAGTGAGACAAGTGCCTGTGAATTACAGCAGGGCTGTGTCTTGAGACACGTAGCTCTCAAGAACGCTACTGATTCTGAGATACACTCTGGATGTATTGATGTGCATTTGGGGCAAAAACAACACAACCCAATTGAATATACTCAACTGATTGTAAGATGTCATCTGAATCCACGAATGTTTAAATGTGAACAAGAATGCATCCTTTATTAAAGAGGAAATCCAGTAATATTGGGTCCCATGTTCAGATAAGTAAGACAAAGTCAAAAGGATTAAATGATTCATTCAAAGCAACTCTTTAAGTCTAAAGACTCCCCCATTCTTGGAGTGCCTGGCCAGCTCAGTCAGTGGAGCACGCAACTCTTGATCTCAGGTTGTGAGTTCAAGCCCCACCTTGGCTGTGAGCAGCCCCCCTGAGAGTCTTACTACCTCAATCCCTGAAACCGTGGGGGTGGAGAAGAAAGAATGCATACCTCTAAGGGAATGAAGGACCCAGCCCCAAGCAGGCCATTGACATATTTTTGAATTCTCTCATTTTGTCTTAAAAAAACATGTGAATATTTGTCTACTCTTACTATCCATATTAGTTTTTATATAATTGTTTTGGATTATCAGACGCCTCACTTTGTTTCTCCAAGTCTTTGAATAAACTTGAAGCTCCATGAACATGCATGTTTACCCGGTTGCATTGCTAATAGGGCCATGTAGAATTTTCCTACATTGCCCCTCTTCAGGGATGGTGGCAGATGCTCACCCCCTTAGGAGAGAATACCTGATAACTTTTGATTGAGTCAGTGTTAGAAACGTTGAACTGTGCTGTGGTGTCCAGTGTGTCTGAATCAAAAGGAATGGTCATCACGATAACCAAACTCTTAGAAGCGGGGTGTTGGATACACCTCTTGGTACCTCATGAATGACAAAAGTTTTCTGAAGACCCTTCCAAAGGAGAGGAATGAAAGGAAAATAGGGGTAGTTTGGGGACTAGAGTTTCAGCAAGATTGTGGCAGTGTTTCAGCCAGCAAGTGGGGGCATCGCCTGGCCAGGTAAGGCACCAGACTGGGACTGGTTTCTGCAGGGAATTCCAGGGGAGAGATGCCAGGAGGCCAGGCTTTGGAAGGGAAGTACATGCCCTAAAATGCCTGTCACCCCCTAGAGGGATATGGCAAAGCCAGCCAAGTGGCGCAAGCAGCACTGCATCTGGTAGACCCGACTGGCACTCTGGCCAGGCTCTACTGGCCAGATGGACAAATAGATGACAGTAGGACAAAGCAGCAAGGCCTGTGCTGGATGTTACCAGGTAATAGAAAACAAAGATTTTGTGGGCGTGGGGAGCTCAGAGTTGGTGTCCCTGGAGGGTAGAACTACTGAGAAAATATTACAAGAATGAAGTGTCTCAGAGACTACGCATGAGTTATGGATTATGGAGAACTTTTAAGACTCTGTCTGCAGAGTGCCTGGGTGATTCAGTCCATTAAGCGTCTGCCTTCGGCTAGCGTCGTGATCTCGGGTCCTGGGATCAGGCCCGAGTCAGGCTCTCTGCTCAGTGGGGAGTCTGCTTCTCCCTCTGTCTCCACAGTGTGCCCACACCACTTGTGCTGTCTCTCTCTCTCAAATAAATACATAAAAAGTCTTAAAAAGAAGACTCCATCTGCAAGAGATCACATATTTAAGGCATTTGTAATGCTTTCTTTGGGTTGGTTAAAAGCAAATTCCTGGGGTGGTAGGAAGTGCAGCAGCATTCTGGTCACCTGGAAGAGGGGGGATGAAGTTTTCTGATTAATGGTGACATTAGGGAAATTCTTTGTTAGGCAGTGGAGAAGGGGCCGTGGAACACACTGTAATGGACTGGATGTGCCAGTGCAGGTGACAGCCACTGGTGGGGATTCTCTTAATTGTTTTCTAGCTGCAGTGTTGGTCTGAGGATCCTGACAATTCTCCCTTTTGTCGTAATTAGTGGAGTCGGGGGAGTAGGGGAAGTTGAGGCAACAAAGAGCCATAAGAAGAGTGTGGGGGTCAGAATATGCCACCCAAACATGCCACGTTGGCATAAAGATTCTTTTGAGCTGAAGACAATTGAGAAGTGACAGATGCCATAAAAAATACTGTGCCCCTTCTACCATCTGCCTAAAGCCAGAGATGGACTCTGAATCACTAGAGACAACTCTGGACTCTTAAGAGCCCAGATATGGCACCGAGGGGAATCTACCCAACAAACCTTCCAGATTTAACCCTCCTCTTCCATTAGTTTCTCTCCATATATTTATCTTCTCACAGTTTGCTGCCCCTAGAAGACTGAACCCCCTTTCCTTTGTCTTGTCACTTCTCTACACACTTCTTTGTTAGGCTGCTACATAAGCCCAAGTCCTCACCATCTCTTTCAGCTACTCATCACTGAGTTTCCCGTCCATGTAAATGTGCTGTACTTGTTAATAAACTCTATTTTCCTCTTATTAATCTGTCTTTTGTCAGTTGAATTTGAAGGCTCCCCAGGCACTGAACCAAAGAGTTAGAGGGAAACGTTTTTCTTCCCCTCTACAGGAGGAAACCACAGGATGCATCTGGACCTGCTCTCAGACTTGGAGACCGGAGTGACATAGCCCTGAAGAAGCAGGCAGGCCAAATGCAGGCTGTTCATCCGGGGCAGTGGAGAATCTAGACCCTCGAAGCCTCTTAGCTGAGTTCTTCAAAGTGGAAGAGATGTATAGATGCCAAAGGTGGTCACAAAATTAGCTTGGAGTTCCACGCTGGAGCCAACTGGCTCCTTATGGCACCAGGCTCCCGACCTGTGGCCACTGCATTCCCTTCCCACACTCCCCTCCCCTCCTCCTTCCCATATCCTCCTCCCGCTCTGTCTCTAGACCAGCGGGATAGTATGTTGTATCCGTCAGCTTCTAGCTAGAAAACCAGCGTCCTCACTGGGTAGTTCAGTAGAGGGTATTTAGTGTGGTCATGGAGGTTTTGGGAAAGATGCCTGGCCAAACAGTAGACAGCGAGGCAGCTCAAAGATTAGCAATACCATCCTGCTCAAGTGGCAGATGGAGAAAGTACTAAAGCCCAGGGGGCAGGGCTACCTGGTAAGAGCTGGAACTAAGCTAGGGGGCTTGCTTGATAGGGCCTGAAAATAAAGAGGGAGGGGCTGGCTGGGAGAGGCTGGAATCCTGGAGATGTGCGAATGCTGGAGACGTTGCCTAAAGCAGAGAGGGAAGAGAACATCTTGTCTTCTCCCTCTCTTTTGTCCCAACATCTTCCCCGCACCCCAGGCTCTCATTGGCTGAACCTAGAGAGAAATCAGTAGAGAGTCTGAGAAATGTTGTTCGCAGGTGTCAGCCTCCTGCAACACAGAGCAGAGTTGGAGGAGGCTGAAGGAACGGAAGTGAAAGCAAATGGAGAACTGATCAGCACATAGGACAGACAGACGGAGGGCTCCGGGCATGAATTCTAGGATGGCAAGCTACTTTAGTTAGTCTATGCATGGACCCTTGTAAGACCTTATAGGATTAGCCTCTGGATCCTGCATGCCTAAAGGAAGTGGTGGGAATCTGTGGACTCTTAGACCCAGCCCGGATGGCGAACACAGAGGTAGGTGGTTCAGCCTGAGGATGTGTCCTCGGGAGGATCAACGCCAGCATCTGTGCTGTGCATCCTGGGCCCATGAATCAGAGTGTGCATCACGTGGGAGCCGGGGGCTCAGAGAGGCCCTGCTGACACACTCCAGCCAACCGATGCTCAGGAGGATGGGCCTGAGAAACGAACTGACCTCCAGTTTCTCCAGGCCCGAAGAATGGAAGGAAAACCAAAGCTGGGAGCTCCTAGGCAGGAGTTGGGATACAGCTTGTGGAAAAGATTTGCAGTTTGTAAAAAGATTGTAAAGTGTGTGAGGGAGACAGCACTGGGCAGGTCTAGAACTCTGTGCCTTTCAACGTGTCTTAAGGAGAACTGCCCATCAGAAATCATGACATGAGGAGCCTGTTATGAACCTCATCATGGCATTCCAGGACCTGGTGAGATGGATATGGCTTGAATTCTGACTCTGTCATTTACTGGCTCTGTGACCTCAACAGAGTTGTCTAGCCTTCTGCAGACTCAGTCTCTCATCCATAAAATGGGGACAATTGTAATATCTCAACATTTGAGATGATGCATGTAAAACACTTGTCTCTGTTTGGCATGTAGCAAGCGCTCAATAAACATTGTTTGGTTTTACTGAGGGCTCACTCCTTGCCGAGCAATAATTGTATTATTTATAGCAATATACAATTAATTATTGTTGTATTATTGTATGTTAGCTCATAGCTAGAGTAGGACTTCTAGAATGATCCACTCTAGTCTTCTCTTAAAGGAGAGCCCTCGACGGGGTGCCTGGGTGGCTCAGTTAGTTAAGCTTCCGACTCTTGATTTCAGCTCAGGGTGGTTAGATTGAGCCCCTGAGTCCCTGCTCAGCAGAGAGTCTGCTTGAGACTCTCTCCCTCTGCCCTTCTCCCCACTCATGCGCGCTCTCTCTCTCACTCTCTCTCTCAAATAAATAAATGAATCTTAAAAAAAAAAAAAAAAGGAGGCTACTGGATTCCCTAGGAGATAAAAATGGTGGTCAAGCCTTTCCCATATCCAAGGCATAGCAAAGAAGGACACATGTCTTGATGTGTCAGTCTGTAGGTGAGCCACAGAGATGCAAATTGTAAATCCTGACACTGCAGCAGCTGTTTACGGAGAGATGTTTTAAAAATAGCTGCCATATAAGCACTCTTAGGCCCTTGTTGCCATCTGACTATGTGAACCCCCATGCGGAGGCCAGTACTGGCCACAAGTGGGAGGTTCAATATTATGATAAAATCCCACCCAGCAAGGCAGGCAGTCAGATGTATTGCAAAGAGCAGGGGACTTGAAGTCAAAAGATTTGGATTCCAATCCTGGCTGAATGAGATCTTAGGCTTAATGGGCTCTGAGCCTTGGTTTTCTCATTTGTAAAATAGTGATAAATGTAATCTACTTAACTCTAATTAAACACAGAGTTTTTGTGAACGTGTTTTATAAATAAGCATTTGTATGTGTTGACATTATTTTATGCCATTGTTGCCTGCAAGCATGATAGAAAGTCTTCTTAATTTATAAAAGTATAGAAAAATAATAAATATGCTCTAGGGACGAGGGGAGATATTTTGTTCAGAAACTCAGGGAGATCTGATTCAGCTAAAAAGCTTTTGCTAGGACACCTGGGTGGCTCAGTGATTGAGTGTCTGCCTTTGGCTCAGGTCATGATCCCAGGGTCCTAGGATCAAGTCTCACATCGGGCTCCCTGCATGGAGCCTACTTCTCCCTCTGCCTGTGTCTCTACCTCTCTGTCTTCTCTGTGCCTCTCGTGAATAAATAAATAAAATAAAATAAATAAAAAAAAGCTTTCACTCGCGAAAGACAAATACTGCAGGATGTTACTTACGTGTGAAATCTAAAAGATTTGAACTTAAAGAAGCAAAGATTAAAATGCAGGTTGGCAGGAGGTGGGAGGGGTGAGGGACTTGGGAGGAACATTGCTCAACGGGTACAAAGGTTCAGTTATACAGGATGAATAAGTTCCGGGGGTGTAATGTACAGCATGGTGACGTTGGTTAACAATACTGTATTGTGTAATTGAAATGTACTATGAGGGCAGATCACACCACACATACACATAAATTTAAGTACGTGAGGTGATAGATGTGTTAATCACCTTGATTGTGGTAATCATTTCATAATGTGTTCATATATCAAAACATCACAGCTTAAATATATATAATTTTTCCTTGTCAGTTATAGCTCAGTAAAGCTGGAAATAAAATTTTACAAAATGTTAAAAAAAACTTGGCACAAAATATTGGAGTCTATATAATAGTGCCCCTCACCCTACAGAGCTGAGCCGCCCTGTTGTCCCCACTGTGGTTCTGTCTGTTAAGAAGTAGCTTCCAAAAAAGTAGCTTCTGAATCATAGAAACCACAAGCTCTGCAATCTGCCCAACACTGCAGACTTTTGAGAATGTATTTGATAATGTCTCTTTCTTTTTTTTTTTTTTTGATAATGTCTCTTAAGCCACTTCTTTTGGGGGTAATGATTCTCAAATCTTCTCTCTGACGTCTCAGTTGGAGACCAACACTTTGATGACATATGTTGGGTGGGCCCATTGCTGTCATTTAAGAAAATGCCTCTATTCAAATCCAGATGTCTAGATCCATTTTCCCAAAACATCTGCCTGGCTTGTGTAAAGGGAGCCGGATGGTATTCACAATCAAAGCTTAGAAATCTGCATGGGTTTGTAGGATTCTCTATTCCCAGAAAAATTAAAGAGGAGATGAATTCAGACTTACGTAAAGTTTTAAATCAGTCTGTCTTCATTACCTTGTTGGGTGGTGGGTAAATCATTTGCTCGCGGGGATTAGTGTAAAATGGCTCCCCAGCAGAACACTAAGCAATTACCTCTCTATCGAGTACATTTTCCCATAGTTCTTACGAAGTAGGCTCTTCTGTTTGAACGCCTATCTCTCTTCTAAATACTCAGGATGCAGGCTAGTCTTACATCCGTTAATTACTCTTTGAGCTTAGTGATTATACAGAAAGATCCTTCATTGTACCAACTTTCCAGCCTGGAGTGGAGATCGTGGAGTCAATGAGAAGTCACATCAGCGTTCCATTCAGTTCTTTTTCACTGAAACCCAGTTTGGAATGAGCCAAGATAGCTTATCTGAAATTATAAATGACTATGAACACATTAAAGGGATAAAACAAGCCAGCTTTTCGGAAAAAGGCAAAGGATACATTAGTGAGGAATTATATTAAAATATCAATGAAGGGATTAAAAAATATCATGATTCTCATTTCCTTTGCTATGTTTTCAGGTTTTGTGATCCTTTAATGTCTTTTCAACTTTAGAAGCTCAGGATTTAAAAGAATTACTTTCTCTGTAGTTTATTCTGAATCCTTGATAGGCCTTTCTTCAGATACTCAGTTGAATCTTCCTCCAAACTTAACTTTCTATTAAGTGTGGCCTCTAAAATCTAATCCTGGTCTAGAGATCTAAAACTTGTAAGAATTGTGTCAACTCCACATGTACGAACCCTTCCTTCCTCCCTGCCTCCCCTTCTCCCATCCTTTCTTCCTTAAAATTCTTTCCTCTGAGAAGGATCCACGTCAACTTTCCAAGAGTGGACAGTAGCATCTGCTTGACTGCTAGAGCACAGTTCAAGTCCAGCGTATTTATCACCTTCCTTCTGCATTTCCAATTTCTTCCTTCTCTTTCTCTAGACTTATCCAAGCTATCATTGTCTGTCCCATGTCTCAGGCTTCAAACTTTTCACAATTGGAAACACTGGCTTCTGCTTTCCCCTCTGTCCATCCAATCCAATTAGCTACCAGGTCCATTTCCACCTATGAAATATTTTTCTAAATAACAATTTTGTTCAAGTCACTCTTCTGAACAAAAAAAAATTTAATATTCCATATTGCTTACAGAATAAAGATTAAACTCAGCCTGGTACTATAGAATTCACAGTCTTTATTCCAGCCTATCTTTGGCCTTATGTCTAATTTACCCATATATTTCTTTTATGTTCGTGGGAAGTCAAGTTTATAGAGGTTTCCTGATTATATCTGGTGCAAAATCAAGCTAATTTCTACCACTATTTTACTTTAATTAAAAAAATTATATGTAGTAGCACATGGTGATTTTAGAAAACATAGAATATACAGATAAGCAAAATGAAAAAAAATCCAAATTCAAACTCTCAGAGATAATGATTGCTAACGTTTTGCTGTATTTTCTTTCAGACTTTTTTCTGGTCACATGTGAATTTGTAAAATGGAATTTTACTGTATATATTATAATCTAATTATTTCAATAATTATATCATTGAATATAACCCCACACTTATATTTCCATATCTTAGCTATCAAATACATGGATGTTTAATTATCTGACCTTCTAGTATGGTCGCTTAGGTTGTTTTCAATTTGTTTTTCATGATTTAAAAAAATGAACCAAACATTTGGTGCAAATTCTTAATGTCTTAGGGTTAGTTCCTATAAGTGAAATTGATTATTTTTTTTAATTTTTTAAATTTTTTATGATAGTCACACAGAGAGAGAGAGAGAGAGAGAGGCAGAGACATAGGCAGAGGGAGAAGCAGGCTCCATGCACCGGGAGCCCGACATGGGATTCGATTCCGGGTCTCCAGGATCGTGCCCTGGGCCAAAGGCAGGCGCCAAACCGCTGTGCCACCCAGAGATCCCTGAAATTGATTCTTGAACATCTTTAACATTTTCCTATCATACCTGTTTTCTAAATCATAATAATTTTAATTTTCTTTGTTTCCAATTCATCTTGTTTATATTTTAAAGATTTTATTAATTTATTTGAAAGATAGAAAGACAGAGATAGTGACTGAGATAGAAGAGAAAACACAGACAGGGGAGAGAGGGAGAAGCAGGCACCCTGCTCAGCAGGGAGCCCAACAGGAGGCTCCATCCTAGGACCCTGGGATCATGACCTGAGCTGAAGGCAGATGCCTAACCTACTGAGCCACGTAGGCTGTCTCAACTTGTTTATATATTTATTAAAATGTGAAGAGTAAACTCAGAACTATTAATCTAACAAAAGATCAGACCAGACTAAGGACAAGCTAGAGGTGACTCTCTGGCTCTTACAGTTTATAAGTCTGATTAGCTCCAACCAGAATTACATGAGCTGTTATCCTAACAAAACTTACTCTCAAAATGGTTTCTGTTCATGTCGCTCCCCATTCCCCTCATCTCTGATCAAATCGGCTTAATTACTCACCACAGTGCTGTTGATCAAGTTTAAGTTTTGTTCTTGTGATACACACTTTATAAGTTTAGGTATGCCTGGCTACCTGCCAGAGGCCATTTTTTCAAGGACACTTGGTCTGTTATTTAGGAATCCACCCCTAAATGGTTGTGCATTTTATTCCGTCCTACTTAATTGAAAAAAGTTGATTCTTTTTTGTTCAGATGACTCTATGCTAGGCTGTTAGGCACAATGATGAGTAGGGCAGTCTCTCCCAAGGAGCTCAAGCTCTAGTAGGGAGGCTGATATGTAAATACCTGGACTCCTTCACTGTGGCCTGTGGAGCAGTAGAAGCATGTGCAAGGCAGAGGAGAGAGTGACTCTTCAGGGAGGGGTCAGGGAGGACTGCTTGAAAGAGGTGACAGGTGAAATGCACTTAGAATGTTCCATATGTGGTTGTGTCATGAGAAGGGTAGGGAAAAGAGAAAGCAGTATTTCTAAACACGAAGGAGCCTAAAACAATATGGTGTGTTTAGAAAGCTATAGGTAGGGTGTGTGATGAGGCTTGAGAGGACAATGGCTAGAGCATAAATGGCCTTGTGCTACTGTGTGCTTGGTCTTGACTCTGGAGGCATTGGTGGCTTGATGAAGTTGTTGTTTTAGAAAGATGTGAGGGGTACTAACACAGTGCCTGGATTTCAGATGAGAGGTACTGGAAATAAGACCAGTCAGGAGGTGATTATAATTATCCATGAAAGAAATGAGGAGCGGTTGGGATAGGAGTGTGATAACGGTAACAAAGGACAGAGGCCCAGGGCTCTGGACCAGGCCAGGGCCTACGAGGCTTGAATGGGCATAACACTGAGAGAAGACTTTGAAAAACAGGGAGGAGTTGGTTGAATGATTCAAGAGAGTTCAGGGTGGAAACCAAAATTGGGAGCCATTCATCTAGAGGAGGCATCAGCAGGACAAGTTTGGGCAGAAAGCAGAAGCCACATGTGATACGACACGTTGGGCCCCGGGTACGCCAGAAAATGTCTCAGAGTGTAAAGTCAATGAATTCTCTTAAGTAGAACAAGCAAACAACCAAAACAGGGATAGCCTTCAATAGACACAAAATAAAAATTTCCCCCAGCCCCAAAATCTGTAAAATAGCCAAAAAGGAGTCTTGGAAGGAAAAAAAAAATCCTGATTTGATTTCACAGTAACTTTGAACTAAATATGAAAATCTCATTTAGGACAAAATATTCAAATTTCATGGGCAAGTCCGATAAATACTCAACAGTCGCCTTACTTACTTTATTGGCTTCTTTGTTCCCTAGGAGGGAGGATTTTTGTAGAATTGCCCATATCCTCTACTGGGGCAAAAAGGCAAAAGTAAGTCACTTACAGATGCTGAAACCACCCCCTCGAAGTGCCAACTTTTGCCAGCTTTCCTCTACTTTTCCATTGGCATCATTCACCTCCTTCGGTTTGGGCTGTGTTCTAGTCATATAATTCTCTGTAAACAAACCATTTAAAAACCTAGTGGCTTAAAGCACCAACAGTATTTTGCTTATATGTCTGTAACTTAGCCCGAGCTAGGCTGGGGCAGTCTGTCTCTAACCCATTTGAGGTCAGCCTTGGCGGATTAAAGGCCGAGGCGCGGAGTCATCTGGGTGCTGCTCTCACGGGTCTGGTGTGGACGCTGGGGAGGCTCAAGAGGTGGGGTCTGGAACCACTGGGGCGCCGTGGCCCTGTCTCACTATTTCTATTTCTACGTGATCTCTTCAGGAAAGTGGCTGCAGGGTAGCGAGACTCCTTTCAGATGTTGGTGGAGGGCTTGCGAGATGTGAAGGGAGAGCGTGAGAGAGAGAGGCCCCGGCAGGGGCTGTATTGCCTACTCTAACCGACCTTGGAAGACAGTAAGTCTCTCTTTGGCTACCTACCAGTTATTAGGAATGAATTGCCAAAGCCAGCCCATATCCAGGGCAGGGAATTAGACTCCACCTTCTGCCGGAGGCGTGTCAGATAATTTGTTCTAGAACCGCTGCGATCTAAATGAAGGAAGAGGAGAGTTGCCACTGTAGTTATAGTTTGGTTGTAGACATTTTTGCTTCAGAAATTCTGACCAGAGAGCTTTTTCCACTCCTTCCATACCCTGTTTGGGCTCCTAACCCAACCCTCCCAAGTTCAGTTCTCTGAAACTTCTGATGGTCCCAAAGCCACACGCTGTGGCGGAAGGAGCAGGTGTTTGGAGTCAGAAAGACCTGATTAGTCATCCTGTGGTCTCAGGTGTGCTAGTGACTCGCTGTGATTGCCTTGTGACTCAGACAAGCTTCCCACAGTGAGTGGAGGTGGTTAGTTTAGACCACAAATAGCATGCTCCTTCCTTTAGTTAAAAACAACAGCAAGACTTACGTGTGGAGCAAGGGATAAGCTTTACCGAGCTCTTCTAACAAGAGAAGTTCTACGTTGTGCTCTGTGGAGGCTGCGAAGACCAGCCGAGGAGCAGTAGACGCTGGTTCTAATCAGTACGTGGAGGCCTTCTGTGGAGACAGAGCCAATCGCATTATTGTCCTAAGAGCTGGGTGAGTGGGCCATCTGCTGCTCCTCTCTCCTCTGCCCCCCGAGTCTCAAGGGCTTCTGTGCTTTGAAATACCTTCTTCAAAATTGTCTAAGTGACTCTCTAGTGAGATCGGTTCCACTCAGGGCCTGTAGTGCTATCTGCAGAGGCTGCTCTGAGCCTGGCCCAGGTCTGGCATAGGTCCTGGCCCCCCTCTCTCCCCTTCAGGATGCTCTCCGACTCTCCCTGGACCTCCGCCTCCCTGTTCGTGGAGTTGACTAGATGTTCAGAAGCTTCTAGACTCATGACAACAGGGTTGTTTAAGGGCTTTGTGGCAGGGCCCTGCTTCCAGAAGTGCATCCTGGTGAACAGATAGCTTCTGTTGGCTAGCATGGTGTTCCTCTTGTAGGAAGACATGAGACTGGGCTGCCGGAAGGATGCCGACAGGCCAGTTCTGAGGCCTGAGAATTTAAATTTCCAACAAGTCTCCAGGTGATGTTGATGCCGCCGGTCAGAGAACCACACTTTGAGAGCCAGTGTGAGACTGTATGTCTTGTGAGTGAACTGTGTTATACTGTTTTTCATCCTTTGAGAACTTCCGTTCTTACATTCTGTGATTGCTAACATGCCCAGCTCAAGAACAACGAAGGTCTAAATTTTCTCCTCCAAATACTAGATCTACACAGTGACACTGACTCGGGCGTCATTGTACACACTGGCCCTCTGTAATGCCCCACCTGACGGACCTGCGCTGTTGATCACGGCTCAGTGCAGCGAGTTTCTCGTCTGTGTGGGTCACATGAGTGTGATACGTGATAGGCCTTGTTTACTTGGCTTGAGGGTTACGAAGGCAAATCTTTCGCTCCGGGGCCACCTAACTCTAACTATGGTGAATGCCATAGGGGTGGGTATGAGTGTGCCTTCCTTTATGTATTTTCCCAAATCTTTGATGAAGTTGAGATGTCCAAAATGAAAATCTACTCGATGTTTGCGGGAGGAGGTAGCTTTTCAAAGGAAAATTGTAATGGATCTTTGAGTGGGGTCTTTGTTTTGGCAGCTTGGATTTTAAAGAGGGGCGTCTATTTGTGGCCAGGGTTTCTGAATAACAGAGACTAAAGTCCCCCAAAGATGGCCAGCAGATCAAATGCCCCTTTAAGGGATTCAGGACTTTGCAATGACATATCTAGTCCCTATGATTGAAAACAGCAGGAGATCCTCCACAGTCAACATTTCCTCAATAGGTTAGTGCCAAGTCCACCCCAAGATATGGGTTTTATAGACTACGTAGTCTCCTGGGGCTTGCGATATAGTCTTGTCACCCCCAACCTCTCCACAGAAGCCACTAAGGATCATGGCCGAGTGGGGAGGGCTCTGACAGAGGTACCAGCCAGATGCTGCAGAAACGAGAGAGAGTTGTGTGTGTGCAAATGTGGAATGTAGTAAGGATTCCTATGTGTTATCTTCCATCGACTTTGTTTACTTAGTGGGATTATCAGGGCTCTGGGACTTGCCCAAGATCCTACCGCCCGCATCCCAGAGCCAGCATTTAAGTCAACTATACACTTACGGTGTATGCAGAAAGGGATCTTTAGGACGGGTGATCTGTGCAATAATCACTCAGCGATCTCCTGGCTATGGCCTGGTGACTGAAGCTCTCTCTCCGAGAACTCCTAGGAAGTTGGGTTGTTTGTATAACCCAGGCTTATTGTGAGGAAGAGAGACGAGAAACAAAGTGCCCAGCATGGCATTGGACACTTAGTAGATGCTAAAAAGGTTGGCTTCTTTCCTTCCCTTCTCTTCCTCAAGGGACCGAAGCCTAAGGGCTTCACTCGGATTCACCAGGAGGCACAAAACGGAGACTTTCTTTCAAGCAAGTTACTCTCCCTTTTCAAGCCTCCATTTCTTCATTTACGAAGTGGAGATTATAAAGTTGTTGTGGTATTTAAATGAGAAAATGCATGTCAGGTGCTTAGCATCACACACATCACATGGTCAGGGCTCAATCAATGTTAACTACAAATAATAATCATAGAAATGGCAACATTGGAGAATCTAGGGTTGTTGGAGTCAGAGGAACGTGAGCCCGGTTGCCGGCAGGCCCTATAAAGTTGAGTTGGAGCAGGCCCAGACCTAGGAGGAGGCCTGGAGGCCCCAGGAGGAAATTGGGGCCCTTTGAGTCATCCTGTTTTATACACTGTGTGTGCTATACAGCTCTTGCCAAGGAGATGGCAGGATTTTCTTTCAAATAAAACTGAATTTTGCACAGTCCTCAGAAGGAGTCTTTCTTCTGTTGCTGAAATGAGCTTCCTGAGGGCTTCTTGTCGGAATGAAGAGAATGAAGTACTTGACTTTTCGATAATAGCCTCTGGTTTAATAATTAGACATTCCGGGAATAACTGCTTTGGCCAAAGTCAGCTACATTTTATTTTGACGGAGTCTTCTATTTTGAAGGAGTCTTCTATTTTCTCCTTTCTTCCCATTCCATCGTAATAATGGAAAAGGCTATTTGGAAGCCTGGGGTTTTTGTAACGTGTTTTGTTCTTTAAGGCCACGTTGTGTGCTAAGACTTTCCCCACAGGTCACAATTAGAGAAATATTTTATGGTGGGAAGACCTGGGAAAGGCCAACGTCTTATGTATTGCAGACCAGGTGAGAAGTTCTCAAAGTAAGGCTATTTTATAACTCTTCTTCAGATTTTTATTCTATTTTTGCAACAGGGAGCTGGCCCTGTGGAGTTAAGTAGAGGCTGGGAGGCCTTGGGCCAGAGAGACCAAGGCATGGATTCCAGTCCAGCCATGAGCTTGTCCTTGGCAAGTTATTGAGAACTTGTAACCCTCAGGGTCCTCATTTGGAGGATAGTGGTCCTAAACCCGCATTGCTGAATGGTTCGGAGGACAAAGGAGCTTACGTAGAGCTCACTGAGCGTGGCCCGTGGTGAGCCCTCAATATGGTTAAATAAATATTTTGTCCTTTCCCTCACTTCCTCCACTGCTTTGTAATCAGGCAATCATGGGTGAGTCTCTTAGGCCCTCTTGGTATCAGTTTACCCATCTGTACAGTTGAGGAGCTTGACCAGCTCAACACACACTGAGGTTGCACGAGGCCTGAAGAGTCTGTGAGTCAGTGATTCTTCAGGTTGTCATCGTTCCCGGACAAGCTGCTCCAACACCTGATCCAACCCGCTCCAAGGCGAAAGGGAGAATAGCCTCAGGGGGCCACTGGCCTACGTGTCACGATGACCCTCGAGTTGGGCTTGAGGGAAGTAGAAGAGCAGAGGGGCCTCAGGATGGAAAACAACCTGAACCCTTCAGGTGACTGGAAGAGTCCAGGGAGGTCTAGCCTAAGCTTGCTGGGATTTCTGAATGATCAACCAATTCCAGGGCCACGCTAGGCATTTTTGCTGTGTCCAGACAGTTATGTTACTGGTAACAAGCAAAAGAAACCCAGTAAAACCCAGGTGAAATCCAGTAAAGACCAGCTAATGCACAAAAGAGAATTTATGATCCCATAAAAGCAGTAAGTACAAAAAGCAGATCCATGCATGGCTGGACAAGGGACTCAAAGGGTGTGGTCGGGGCCTTTCCTCTACATCTTCCGGCTCTTCTTGTCTGTTGTTTTGAATGTTGGCCTTTTAGTTTTCCTCCTGCTTCTGATGGACTTTGTCTGAGACCCAAGTTGGACCCTGGCAAGCTTAGGCCTACAATCCCATTGAAAGAGACTGGTCTCCTCACCGTATTTCAAATCCTATGGACGGGCTCTGATTGGATTTTGTGAGGGCATGTGAGGTTCACTCCTTGCATGAGCACACGGTAGCGTGGAAGTGGCACACCGCAGTCCTCAGAACACGTAGGCCTAGATGATGTGGCCATCGTGTGAACCCGGGCCAGGTGGGCCTTGTGATTTATAATCTAGTGATATCTATGTGGAGCATAGTCTCTGCCAGGCAATTAGTTCCCCTTTCATGATTCCAGCTCTCAAGGGCTCCCTTCCCTTTTCTTGCCCATTGTTGGTAGTTCCTGGCGGTCTCACCCCCCTTCTTTGGTCCCCTAACCCAGCCCACATCTATCTGACTTGCCCCCTACTTAATTTTCTTCAAACTCTTTGAAGAAAGAGTTTTTACCTGTTTCCTGCTGAAGAGTGACTATGTACATCCACTCTCCTCAAACACAGTCTCCCCAGTGATTCCTTCATCCCCAGCAGTGAAGCAACCCCTTCAATCTTACATCAGAGAGAGAACAGAGGCCCCCAGAAGGGAACATCCCCACTTTCTTCCATTGAGCCTCAAACCTTCCTGTATGTGCTTCCATCCTCCTCCCACCATTTCTCCTGTTATACTAACAGATTATCCAGCCCCTGAGATCAGCTTGTACTTGCGCTCCGGATTCCACGACCCCATCTACCTGGGGACCTTGTTCTATCTGTTGCTTCTCTCTATAATCTTCAGCTTGTCCCTCACACTGGATTCTCCTTCCTGGCGGCAGTAAAAGTTGCTCAAGTCATTTCCATTTTTTAAAAAGAGTTTGTTTGGGAGATAGAGAATACAGGGGTGGAAGGGAAGAGGGAAAGTGAAAGAGAGACTCTCGAGCAGACTCTGTGCTGAGCATGGAGCCTGATGTAGGGCTTGATCTCATGACCCAGAGATCATGACTTGAGCTGAAACCAAGAGTCTGACTTTTAAGTCAACCATCAAGGTGGTCCAAGGCTTTCCCATCTTTAAAATGCCCCCTCAACACCTCCTTCTCCCTCAGCCACTCTATTTCTCTCTTCCACATCCCAGCAATTTTCTGGAAAAGACTGTCTGCCGTCTCCACATCCCCACTTCCCATTTTCTGAGGGTGGCCTCTCTAGCCCACTAATGGGTAGCCTGTCTGTTTAAAGGATCACACCATCCTTTGCTGAATGTCTCTTTTTATCTTTAATGGGAATTTAGTTATTTCTGTTTTTCCCTAAAAAGTTCCATTTAAGAAAGAAAGTGGGTTATGAATCTGAAAAATTTGTCAAACGTTGTGAATGCCAGCATTTCACACCTACCTGTCATCTATAACTCATGGAAGAAATCCTTGGGGAAATGTATATGTGCCTCAGAACTATGGTCAGTGCTGGGCATCAGGACAAGGGGAGGCATGGGTCAGCTTTGGTGAGGCAGCAAGCAGAAATTATGGCTACAAGAGGAGCTCAGAGCCAGGAGTGAGTCTGAGGGTTTGAGGCAAAGAGCATTTCACACATGGGTCTCACCCACAGTGGGCAGAGTCTCTGGTGCTTTGTGAGAGATTACTTGCTTTGTCTTGAATTTATTCTTTATCCTCCCTCTACCTCTGCCTGGGAACATCTGTGTTAATCCTGCTCACCATCGTGTATCAGAAGGAAGTCGTATATAGAAACCATATTCTTTAACAAACATCCAACTGGTGTTTTTTTTTTTTTCATTTGTTTTTATTGAAGTTTGATTTGCCAACATATAGTACACCCACTCGTGTTTAAAGAGCAGCTGCTCAATAATCACGGAGCATGGGTTTTATTTATTTATTTATTTTTTAAATAATCTTTTTTTTTTTTTTTTTTTTTGTTTATGATAGTCACAGAGAGAGAGAGAGAGAGAGAGAGGCAGAGACACAGGCAGAGGGAGAAGCAGGCTCCATGCACCGGGAGCCCGATGTGGGATTCGATCCTGGGTCTCCAGGATCGCGCCCTGGGCCAAAGGCAGGTGCCAAACCGCTGCGCCACCCAGGGATCCCGAGCGTGGGTTTTAGAATCAGACAGCTGTGGGTGATCTTCGGGAAGTTGTTGAGCCTCTCTGGGTCTCAGTGTCTTCTGTGCTACTCAGAATGTATGCATTGTCCACCCTGTTCAACCTCCCCCCGTGCACAGTCCTCCAATATGTGCACAGTCCCCAATTTGCACTTGGGGGATCTTATGAAAATTCAGGTCCTGATTCAGTAGGCTTGGAGTAGTTCTGCATTTAGTTTTAAGAAATTCTCATGTGCTGCCCATTACTGCTGATTCTTGGGCCCTACTTTGAGTAGGAAAAGCCTCTCTGAGCGTTGATCACGTGAGTATAAACAAAAAAAAATGAGTCACCATCTCTTGCAGCAGCAGGATCCCTTAGCACTTTTTGAGATCCCTTATGGGGATGAGGGGAGTGCTTTGAGTAGCTCTGGGGAGTGTGCAGCCCTGCAGGTGGTCAGAACTCCTCCTGTCACTTCCATGTTGGTGTGGCCAGGTCTGCTGTCTTCTGCGTTCTCCCAATTGCTGTTCTAGCTAGCCCGAGCCCCCAAGCCCTCTTCAGGCACCTCAGATATTTGCAGGTGAATGTCTCTGCTTCCAGTCTTCCCTCCATTCACTAGCCTGTGCATACTAGCTCCTAAGTTAAGTCCAGGTATTGTGGAATAGAGAGCTCCCTGCTGACATGCCTTACACTCAATAATACCATAAACCAGCTTTTATTTATTTTTATTTATTTATTTTTAAAGATTTATTTATTTATTCACGATAGACATAGGGAGAGAGAGAGAGAGGCAGAGACCCAGGCAGAGGGAGAAGCAGGCTCCACGCTGGGAGCCTGATGTGGGACGTGATCCCGGGACTCCAGGCTCACACCCCGGGCCAAAGGCAGGTGCTAAACCGCTGAGCCACCCAGGGAGCCCCATTAACCAGCTTTTAGACGCTGAGGAAAATTGGGGCCCAAAAAGTGTTGGCTCCAACTCTTCCATGTGCATTTATTAGGGTCAAATCAAGCATGTATGCTTTGACACATTTAAAAAACTCTCTAGGTGTTAGCATGTAAATATTATAACAATAAATGAGAAGCTGTTATCGTCATATTGTCTATAGTTTCTTGAGCACTTATGCCTCAGGTGCTGCATGTTTTATACCCATCATCTTTACACAAACGTTATAATCTGTATTTCCTTCTTGTGCCAACGGGGATACTGGAACTCAGGTTGAACAGCTTCCCCACTGCTTTCCCACAGCCCCTGTGCGCCAGGGCTGGGATCTGCTACTTCTGTCTCGTGTGAAAGCTTGTTCAACTGCTTCTGCTTTTCTAGATCTAAGTGCTCTCTCATGCTCTCTCTCCATAGACAACCACTTCCTTAAACACGTCTCATTTCACTCTTGCCATTTCCTTTCTTTTTTTATATTTATTTTTTATTGGTGTTCAATTTGCCAACATACAGAATAACACCCAGTGCTCATCCCATCAAGTGCCCCCCTCAGTGCCCGTCACTCAGTCACCCCCACCCCCGCCCTCCTCCCCTTCCACCACCCCTAGTTCGTTTCCCAGAGTTAGGAGTCTCTCATGGTCTGTCTCCCTTTCTGATATTTCCTACCCATTTCTTCTCCCTTCCCCTCTATTCCCTTTCACTATTATTTATATTCCCCAAATGAATGAGACCATATAATGTTCGTCCTTCTCCGATTGACTTATTTCACTCAGCATAATCCCCTCCAGTTCCATCCACGTTGAAGCAAATGGTGGGTATTTGTCGTTTCTAATGGCTGAGGAATATTCCATTGTACACATAGACCACATCTTCTTTATCCATTCACCTTTCGATGGACACCGAGGCTCCTTCCACAGCTTGGCTATTGCGGACATTGCTGCTGGAAATATCGGGGTGCAGGTGTCCCGGCATTTCACTGCATCTGTATCTTTGGGGTAAATCCCCAGCAGTGCAGTTGCTGGGTCCTAGGGCAGGTCTATTTGTAACTCTTTGAGGAACCTCCACACAGTTTTCCAGAGTGGCTGCACCAGTTCAGATTCCCACCAACAGTGCAGGAGGGTTCCCCTTTCTCCGCATCCTCTCCAACGTTTGTGGTTTCCTGCCTTGTTAATGTTCCCCATTCTCACTGGTGTGAGGTGGGATCTCATTGTGGTTTTGATTTGTATTTCCCTGATGGCCAGTGATGCGGAGCATTTTCTCATGTGCGTGTTGGCCATGTCTATGTCTTCCTCTGTGAGATTTCTCTTCATGTCTTTTGCCCATTTCATGATTGGACTGTTTGTTTCTTTGGTGCTGAGTTTAAGAAGTTCTTTATAGATCTGGGAAACTAGCCCTTTATCTGATACATCATTTGCAAATATCTTCTCCCATTCTGTAGGTTGTCTTTTAGTTTTGTTGACTGTTTCTTTTCTAACTCATGTATTTGTGGATTTTTCTGAAGGAGGCTCCCCTTGAAGCAATGCGATCATCACAGAGGGGAAATATCACTGAGGGGCTTCTTCAAAATATTTAGTTGGGTTCCGTCCTACACGGATGGTATTCCCGAGGATCTGGAAGGGTGGGAAATAGAGTCACTTTTTCTATCAGGTAGTGAGGTGGTATCTGTCTATGAAGGGTGTGCCTGCATCAGAAACCTGGGTCGTTATTGGCATTTCTTTTTTTTTTTTTAAGATTTTATTTTTTATTCATAGAGACACACACAGAGAGAGGCAGAGGCACAGGCAGAGGGAGAAGCAGGCTCCATGCAGGGAGCCCGACGTGGGACTCGATCCAGGGTCCCCAGGATCAAACCCCAGGCTGCAGGTGGCACTAAACTGCTGCGCCACCGGGGCTGCCCTGTTATTGGCATTTCCAATGTGGGTGCCGAAGGAATCCTGGAGTTCACACCAAACCACACGCCAAGAATCCTGGTGTGTTGTTTCTGTTGTGAGGGACTGAACTGGGGTCAGCCCTCAGGGCGGGGATCAAGGCAAGGGGTCCTAAGCAGGAACTTGACCAAAACAGACGAACACAGGGGATGGGGAAGAAGAATAAAGTGAGATGAAAACACAGAGAGAGACACGAACCGTAGAGACTCAACTACAGGAAGCAAAGTGAGGGTCGCTGGAGGGGAGGGGGGCAGAGGGATGGGGTACCCGGGTGATGGGCATGAGGAGGGCACGTGAGCGATGAGCACTGGGTGGTACACGCAACCGAAGAATCACTAAATTCTACCCCTGAAGCTAAGTAAAAATCGTCACAGCAGCAAGAGGCCCATAAGGGCGGAGGGACTTAAATACCAGGCCCCTCAAATAGTTCTTGAGCTGGAAGCCCCTTGGAGTCTGGAGTCGTCCGTCACGGTTTAAAGAGACGTGGCTGCGACCGAGGCGGGCGATGGCTGGGACAGGCAGGTTGCTTCGCTCTGACACTCAGGTGTTCCCTGTAAGCTCACAGGACGCCATGGGTCCTGTCGCCTGACCGTCATCAGACCTTGCCTACTTTTAACAATAAGAAAAGAACCGCCTCCCGTTTTGCTCTGCACTTTTCCCTTTTGGGCTGCTCCTTCCTTCGTCCCCTTCAACGGGAAGGAGGTGGAGAGAACGTAAAAAGATGCGTCTCTGCATGTGTGGGTTCCGTGAAGGCTGCTGAAGGCTTGTACAGAGTCGCCTTTTTATTTATTTATTTATTTTTTCCCCTTGCAGTTCCCTTAAGCAGGGACTGCGGCGATGGCGTAGCCCTTAGCACACGTTTCCTTGGTGGCTCCGATGTGTTCCCTTTGCCTGGCGAACACGGTATGTTCGGAGAGGGTGGCCCGTGCTCCCGCAGGGTGACGCTCTGGAATCTGCAAAGAGGCCCTGCCCTGCCTTCGGGGTCGCGTCCTAGTGGGCAGCATGTTGGGGCGGCAGAGAGGCCATCGGTGTCGCGGGGCTCCCTACCCCGACTTAGGGATTCGAGAGCAACGAGACGGACCAGCGCTGACTCGTGGCGGGCACATGGACAGGAGGGAGGACACCACCTCGCAGCAGGCAGGTGACGAGGAAACACCCCAGAAGTCCAGCGAGCAAATGGCCAGCGCGTGCTTATTGATGCCACAAAGCGAGGGCGACCGGAGTTGACCTCTTCGGGGCTCCCCTGCCCAGAGAGTCGGCTCCGGGTGGGCTCCGCGTCCTGGGGCCACGGCCTCGGCTTTGAGTCTTTTGAAGGGGCTCAATCGAGGGGAGCTCAGGCGGCCGTTCTGGGCCGACGGTCCTCCTCCAGGGTGCAGGCTGCAGCGGAGACAGGCGACAAGGGTCCAGGCCGTCACTACGTGGGGGGCCGGGCGTCGCCATCGATGTTGTCGTTCTTCTGACCCAAGCAGTGGCGCTCCTGTGGAAGGGCCGGTGCGAGCTGCTCCTTGGGGACACTGGGTGGGGGGCGTCCCCGTGGGCCTGCCCGCCGGGCCCTGAGCCGGGGAGGCCTGAGGGGCCCCGAGCTCCTGCCGGGTGCAGAGGACGAAGGGGCCGAGGCAACCAGGGAAAGGGTTGGGCGTCTCCGGCCGAGGATCCAGAGCCATTTGGAGCGTTGACAGCCACGGCAGGAGCCCAGACGTCCGCCCTCCCCGGTGGCCGCCTCGCCAGGTCTCCCCCCGGCCAGCGGAGCCACAGCGCGGCCCACTCAAGGCGCCTCGTGGCCTCTGGGCGCCAGCTCGGGCCCTCCCGCGCCTCCTCGCCCCCCTTGGCACAGCCCGACCCGTCAGCCTGCCCCGGGCCAGGAGCGTGGGGTGTGCGCCGCGGGTCCCCAGCAGGGCCTCTGCCTCCCCGGCCCGACCCCAGCTCGGGGAGCCCCTGGGAGGGAGCAGCGCTGAGGGCACCGCAGGGCCCGGGTGCGGCAGGTGAACCCCGGCTGTTCAGCCCATTTGGAGGGACGAGGCCGTTCCTGCCTGTCCCGTCTACGTGGCCACCAACAGTACCCCCGCTCCCCGCAGTGTCCCGGTCGCACGAGGCACCCGGTTCCCTTGGCATCAGGAGCTTGTCCCCGGGGCCCCTCCGGCCCAGATGCCCTCCCGCCACGGGGCAGCCCGGGCCTCTGCTCCTCAGGCCTCCTGCTGCTCTTTGGCCTGAAGGAGGGGAGAGGAGGAAAAGAACACTTGGGCAGTCAGCTACGCTGCCCTCCTCGTGACACGTTCTAAGCTTTCTCTCTTGCTATTTATTTCATATTTTAAAAATTTTATTTACTTATTCCTGAGAGACACAGAGAGCAAGAGGCAGAGACCCAGGCAGAGGAAGAACAGGCTCCCTGCAGGGACCTGATGCGGGACTCGATCCCGTGTCCCCAGGGTCGCGACCTGAGCCAAAGGCGTCCAAGTCTTTTAGTATTTAAATAGGATTTTCTAGAAGTAAAGCAAAACAAAACGTTTTCTCGGTCCCTGGCCCTCATCGCCCCTCAAGAACCCCTGTCAGCGGCGAAGGGGAGGCTCCAGTGGGGAGGACGCTGAAGGTGTGCGGGACAGGTGGGACCTCAAAGGACAGTCGAGCTCGCTGGCTGCAGGGCTGCAGGGGCCGTAGTGCTTGCGCCTACCCGCATGTGCACCCTTTGCTTACGCCCTTGGTTTGTTCCTGAAGATCCAGGTTTCCGGTCGCCCTCATTTCCTACGGTCGGAAGGACTTCCCTGAGCCGCTCTCACAGGTCTGCTAAGGAGCAAGCTCCATTCTCCTGCATCTGCCCAGTCTTCGCAAAAGGCTCAGCCCACCCAAGTCCTCCCCATAATTTATTATGTTTTTTTTAATTGATTTATTTATTTGAGGAAGGGAGGGAGGGACAGAGAGAGAGAGAGAGAGAGAATTTCAAGCAGGCTCCGTGCTCAGCATGGGCTGGATCTCATGACCCTGAGATCACCTACGACCTGAACCCAGACCAAGAGTCCAGGCTGCGCCACCCAGGCGCCCCTCCTGTCGTTGTTCTGTACTGCTCTCCTGGCACCAGCCCACCAGGACATCCTGTCCTCTCATCCTCAAGATACATACAGACGAGAGCCTTACGACTTTTTGTCACCACCACTATTCACCCAGTGTATTCACCCCGTCTACACTGCCATCATCTTTCTCTTAGGTCATTGCCACAATCCCCTAATCACCCTCTGCCTGCTTCCCTGAGCCCCTGCAGTCTGTTCTAGCAAAGCAGCTAGAGCATTCCTCTTATTACATAAATCTGTGGGTACCACTCTTCCCGTCATCTGCTTCCGTAAGCTCTCCCTCTCGGAGATGTCGCCGGATGGATCATTAACACGTCCGTGTTCAATGACACGTCATTGTGATTTTTTTGTATATACCCGCGAAGACATTTAGAGAACTGGATGATTTTTACTATAATAAAAACCCCCTTCTATTTCCAGTAACTTATTTATATGAACAAAGTTCTCAGAACAAGTATCTTTAAAAATGAAAAAAAAAAAAAGAGAGAAAATAGAATTGCTAATGAATCTTACCTCATTCTACCAATGAAGAATATTACTCTGTGGATAAATGACCTAATTCAGAAAAAAATTTTTTTCAAGCCCATCCATGTCTAATAAGAAATGTTTTCAATGAAATTTTACTTCTCATATTACGCAATATTGTTTTTCAAAATTTAGAACATCTAATTTTGGTCAGTTATGTCCAGCAATAATTGTCATGATAACTCAATCCCTAGGACATTTTGTAATATGTAGAGTCTTATGGATATAGAAAATAAAAATTTTAACATCTTTATTTATGTTCGTGTTTTTCTTGCAGAGAATTATTTGATAGGATCATCTGCAAAATATTTTACAAATATTTTATGTCAGAATGAAATTCTGAGCAAGAAGATGGACTAGAAAAACAAGTTCAGGGAGAAAAAGGAAGGACGTAGACTTTCCACCTACTGAAAAGGTGTGTTCATGAATTTTTTAAAAGGCTGATGATAGATATCAAATAGCCATGGGATTTAAATTCCATTGGATCCATTTGAGATAGTGATGTAACAACTTTATTTTTAAAGCAGCCCTATTTACAATACTGGACACGGCGTTCTTTGCCACTACCTAACATTACGATGACAAATGTTATATATTTTAATATGTTTACGATGATAGTTTTTCAATTTTTTGTTGTTGTTGTTAAATATTTTATTTATTTATTCATGAGAGACACACAGAGAGAGGCAGAGACCCAGGCAGAGGGAGCAGCAGGCTCCATGCAGGGAGCCCGACGTGGGACTTGATCCCGGGTCTCCAGGATCAGGCCCTGGGCCAAAGGCAGGTGCTAAACCGCTGAGCCACCCGGGCTGCCCACTTTTTCAAATTTTTAAAAGGGAAACATCAGAAAGTTTGAATTCTAGTGCTGTATATTATCTAACCTGGAGAATAAATATTAATACTTACTAAATGCTAATATATGCTAGATGCAGTTCTAAGTATTTCACACATATTTTGTGAAATGTATTTATCCTAAGGGTGTGAGCAATGCCCTGGTTACTATTGCTACACAGGAAAGAGCCCCAAACTCAATGGTGGTAGTAAAGCGATCATTTTATTTATCTCACCATTTTGAGGGTCAGGAATTTGGGAAGGGCTTGGGTGGGCCGCTGTCACTTGGGGTGTCCCATGCGGTTGCAGCGCGGTGTGGGCTGGGACGGCAGGCACCTGCAGGACCACCTGCGCACGGTGCCCAAGCTGGCTGGCTCGCACCCCTGCCAGTGGCCGTGTGCCTGGACCCCAGGGCCACCCCGAGGGAGCCAGGCCCCGTCCAGGCAGCTGGTTTCCCTGGAATGAACACCCCGGCATGGTGAGCGAAGGCCGTAGGGCCTTTTTTTTTTTTTTAATGTATATATTTTTTTTATTGCAGTTCAATTTGCCAACATATAGCATAACACCCAGTGCTCATCCCATCAATCAAGTGCCCTCCTCAGTGCCCATCACCCAGTCACCCCAACCCCCCGCCCACCTCCCTTTCCACCACCCCTTGTTCGTTGCCCAGAGTTAGGAGTCTCTCATGTTCAGTCTCCCTCTCTGATATTTCCCACTCATTTTCTCTCCTTTCCCTTTTATTCCCTTTCACTATTTTTTATATTCTCCGAACGAATGAGACTATATAATGTTTGTCCTTCTCCGATTGGCTTATTTCACTCAGCATCATACCCTCCAGTTCCATCCACGTCAAAGCAAATGGGTATTTGTCGTTTCTAATGGCTGAGGAATATTCCACTGGATACACAGACCACAGCTTCTCTATCCATCATCTGTCCAAGGACACCGAGGTTCCTTCCACAGTTTGGCTATTGTGCACATTGCTGCTGTGAACATCGGGGTGCAGGTGTCCTGGTGTGTCACTGCATCTGAATCTTTGGGGTAAATCCCCAGCAGTGCAATTGCTGGGTCGTAGGGCAGGTCTATTTTTACCTCTTTGAGGAACCTCCACACAGTTTTCCAGAGTGGCTGCCCCAGCTCACATCCCCACCAACAGTGCAGAGGGCTCCCCTTGCTCCACGTCCTCTCCAACATGGGTTGTTTCGTCTTGTTACTTTTCCCCATTGGCACTGCCGCGGGCCTTTGTGACCCAGCCTCACTTGCCCCGCGTTTTGCTGATGAAAGCGGTGGCAGCCGGGCCAGCGCCCAGCAGCGACAGGGGTCAAAGAGCCTGAGGCCGTGCGCTTTTCTTACTCATTTTAAATACTGTGATTTCTTAAATTATGTTCAGTTTTCTTTTTTTTTTTAAGTTTTTTTTTTTTTAATTATTTATTCATGAGAGACACACAGAGAGGCAGAGGGCGAGGCAGGCTCCATGCAGGGAGCCCGACGCGGGACTCGTTCCCGAGACTCCAGGATCAGGCCCTGGGCCGAAGGTGGCACTAAACCGCTGGGCCACTCAGGGATCCCCCCCAGTTTTGTTTCTAATTGTACTTAATGTGCCTTTTCCTCTCAATCAAGATTATTTTCTTCATTCTACCTGGGGTTTGTTTCTTTTTGTTTGTTTGTTTATTTATTTATATTTATTTATTTATTTATTTATTTATTTATTTATTTATTTATTTTCCCTTTTGTGTCCAGGGAGTTCTATCCTCTTCCTTTCCTGAGAGCCTGCGGGCCATGCGCTTAGCCTGTGCCCAGGCTGGGTGTGATTTTCCCTACCGGACTCAGCCCTCCGTCCTTGCCCGCCCTCCCTCCCTCCCTCCTTGCCTCCCTCCCTTCTTCCCTCAAAACTTCTATTACCTTACTTCGGAATATTTTACCTGAGAAAGGCCTTTTAGGGGGAAGGACTGGGGAATCACTATGGTGTACATTTGCTGTTGTACTGCAGTGGCCTTCCTTGAGGGACCTGGCGGTGGCGGCTGTTGCCTCTTCCTCTTCCTCCTTCTCTTCTTTTTCTCCTCCTCCCCCTTCCCCCTCCCCCCTCCTTCTTCTCCTTCCCCCCTCCTCCTCCTTCTCTGTCTCCTCCTCTTTCTCCTCCTCCTCCTTCTCTTCCTTCTCCTTTTCCTCCTTCTTCTTGTTCTCCTCCTCCTCCTCCTCCTCCTCCTTTTTCTCCTCCTCCCCCTCCTTCTCCTTCCCCTCCTCCTCCTTCTCCTCCTCCTGTCTCCTTCTCCTCTTTCTCTTCCTCCTCTTCTTTCTCCTTCTCCTCCTCTTCCTCCTCCTTTTCCTCCTCCTCCTCCTTCTCCTCCTTCTTCTCCTCCTTCTGTTTCTTTCTCCTCTTTCTCCCCCTCCTTCTCCTTCTCTGTCTCCTTCTCCTCCTCCTCCTCTTCCTCCTCCTTCCTCCTTCTCCCCTTCCTCCTGTGAATCTTCCCTAGCAAATACTGTAAGGTTCAGCCTTGTCCATTCTTACTGCTTAGCTTACTGTGGAGGACTTCCCAGGTAGAACCTCAAAAATTATAATGAATAAATAAAAGAATGAATCCAAGATTTATATAGATATAGGTATATATACACACATTGGCTAAAAAAATATATAGTGAGATTGCATTTGAAAGAAATTATTTCTCTCCACACCCTACCCCTGACAACCACAAATCTGATCTCTGTATCTGTGAGCTTCCTTCCTCTCCCTCTCCTTTCCCTCTCTCCTTTTCTCTCTCCTTCTCCCTCTCTTCTCCTCTCTCTCCTCTGAGGTTCCACATTTAAGGGAGATCACATGGTATTTGTCTTTCTCTGTCTGACTCTATTTCATTTAGCCTCGTGCTCTCAGGGTCCATCCGTGTTGTCACAAATTGCAAGCTGGCTTTCTTTTTCGTGGCTGAGTAGTATCCTGTTGCATATGTGACCCTGTGTGTGCATAATCACAATTTCTTTACCCATTTATCCACTGGTGGACACTTAGTTTATTTCCTGAAAAAATATTAAACCTAGAACTATCCTATGACCTAGTAACTCCACTTCTGGGTGATGAATTGAAAGAAAACAAAAACATTAACTTGAAAAGATATAGGCACCCCCGTGCTCATTGCAGCATTATTTACAATAGCCAAGATAGGGAATGGGTAAAGAAATTGTGGTGTGTATAGACAAAGCAATATTATTCAGCCATAAAAAAGGAATGAGGGCTAGGTTTTAAAATTGCCCCAAGTGGATAATTATTCCCGTCTTTATAGATGAGGAAAGTAAAACATAGTGGGGTTAAGTGATTTGCTGAGATCAGAGAGCTGGTAGGTGACGGAGTTACCCCAGCAGTCTGCCCTTACTGCAGAGCTCCTCAACACAACAGCACTGCCTTCTGAGAAAGGTAAGCCTGAGGAACGGTGAGACCCCTTTGGTTGAATGAACGTAGCTCCCGCTCCCCAGTGCCACTCCAGGGCCCTCTGAGCTGGTACTTGACCAACAATCTCGAACTAGGGAGACCGTCCTCAGAGTCCACACTTTGAGACTGTCGCTATGGATACTGTAGTCGTTAGAGCTCTTTGATGACTCCAGGGTTGGGGGCAGGGGAGGGATTGGGAAGGTTGCAGCTGCTGATGTTATGAGGTCTTCAGGCTCCCCTGTATCGGTGGGACAGACCCTGGTACTTGCTAGAAGCTGCCTCCTTGCCCTTTGCTCAATGTTTCAGGTGACACGTGGTCTCGTGGTCATAGTTCTAATCCTCGACGACTCTAGATGTTAACATGAAACGGCTTTTAGCTAAATACAGGAGAGCCCACGTGGTGTGATTTGCTGCCCCCCACTCTTGGCTTTGACTAATTAGCAGCCCTCGGGCTCCTCAAAGGCATCTCTATGATTTCCAGGAGATTTAACTTTTTAAGAAGAACCTTGTCCTTCCTACTTTCTTTCCTGTTATTTTCAGAGGCTATAAAAGTTCACTATCCCTCTATTTTTAACTTATGGTCTCGCATGTTTAGAGAAATTCGCCAACGTTCCCAAGTTCTTCACATGCAGCCAACACTGAGGCAGTCGGTAGAGCCGAGGGACTGCTGTCTGTTGGGGATGCCTGGGCTTAGCGGGCGGTCAAGCAGCGTTGTGGTAGACACCTAGATGGGCACTGACATCATCGCCTCTTGAGTTAGGACAGATCGGTGGGCATGTGTGGGTCAGTCCCATGGGGCTTGAGCACAAGGGCCATTAACTGAACTTTCTCTCTCCATCTTCAGGGCTGGTTTTCCTGGGCCCTGGGCACCCCCACCTCCATCCACATCTGCACACACTCCATCCTCCATCCTCCATCTTACTGCTTCCCCTCAGTCTACTAGCTTTGTCACTCCAGCATCAGCCTCAGTCTACTCAGTTGTAGAGAGATTCTCAGGCCTTGCGTCCTTGAGGAGTATCCAGAGGGTCAGTTACTGCTACGGTGGGCTTAACATTCTTCACTGGGAATGAAAGAATGTTTGACACATATTATGTGGTTCACTGACATTCAAAAAACCTCCCTCTCCCAAAGGATTATGAAGTAAGTTAAACATTATTTTAAGGCTTACACTAAAGGAATGATCTTCCCCCTGCATTGATATCGTTAAACTTATTTGAGGAAATTCACATTAAAGCTGTGAAAACTCTGAAGGGATTCTAATTAAGAATGGCTAATGAGCCTCTAGATGTCCTTTTTAAAAATATAACTCTAACATGATGGCCAAAAATAATTTGCTGACCTTAATGATCTAAGGTTCAGACATTTTTTTGAAATGAATTAAGTCCAAGCGTTGAAGAAGAACTAGCACCGCACAGCTTCAGCATCACAAAACCATTAGGGGTTGGGTTTTGTTTTTGTTTTTGTTTTAATTTCCGTGTGCAAGGATATCACAGGTAGCGCCCGTCAGCTCTTCCTCAGGGAAGCTGGAGAGATAGCCTTTCATGCCCAGCCAGGGACCTGGCTCAATTACAGCTCGGCAGCAGGATAAAGTTAAGGGGATGGGGGAGGACAGGGAAGACAGGGCGACAGAAGCAGAAAAATCAATTCAAATTACTCTGATGCCGGTGACTTGGAGTCTGGGCTGCTAGCGGAGCTCAGGATGCTGGCGGCCCGGAGCGGGGCGGCGGGGAACCAGATCGCAGAGGACAGCACCAGGCTACGGAAGCAATCTGGGCTTTCCGTCGGGGGCAAAGACAGATCTCCCAAGAAAGCCTCAGAAGGTGGGAAGGACGGCAGCCTCAGCCCGTCGGGGCCGGCCCGGCTCAGGGTGCGGCCCGTGGCTCTGGGGCGCGACGTGGAGCTGAGCTGGTACCTGAGGCTCCAGGAGCTGTCCAGCGAGCACACGACCGCCTGCACCACGGGCATGCCCCACAGGTAAGGCCCCCCACCCCCCGGCTGAGGCCCCGCTCCTCAGGGGGGGCTTGGGCCCTTCCCCCCCATTTTGCTGGAGACCTTAAGGGCTCTGATCGGGTTAGGAACAACACTTCGGAAAGTCTAACCCCAAAGAGCAGGAACTTGATGAAAATGGCAAATAAGGCTCCGGGGATTGTCATTCAGAGAATACACCTCCAGGTGAGGAGGCAGGGGAGGCCTGGGAGGAGGATGGCATTCGGATTTGTCTTGAGTGCGAAGCAGAGGAGTTCAAGGACTGCAGGAAAGGGAGCCCTTTCCCAAACAGCAACAGAACCGACTTTGCGCTCTTTTTTTGCCTCCCTCTACCTTGAGGATGTGGGGGCGGAGGAGGGACCCGAGCTCAGCCCGTGTGAAGAGTGTACAGGTGAGTGAGTGGTGTGAATTTGCAGGATGGGAGCTTGGTCTGGCCAGGGGCATGCAGGGTGGACCGAATGGACCACCCATAGCGGGTGCGAGCCCCTTGTCTGAGCAAGGAAGACAACATCAGGGGAAAATGTCACATGAAAAAGAAGATAGGTGACTGTGAGACAGATCTCTATAGATTTCATTTCTGTTCTTTTCTCAGCCTCGGCTTCAAATAATGCAGAGCAGGAATATTTCACAAATCTCAATGTCGTAAGGCAAAATGTACTGAGCAGCGGTGCTCGGAGTCTGAAACTTTAAGAGTGCTTATTTCCTATAATTATTAAAAAATCTCTTAGGAATCAAAGATAATTTTGCAAGGAAAATTACTGTGAAAATAAAGCCTACGATAACTATTGCCATTAAATGGCAATAAAAATTAACTAGAAATAAAAAACAGTTGCAACAAAATGGCCAACATATAGAACACTTCTTTTGTAGAGACTGGGGGGTAGCCTAGAATCCCTGAATGCATTATATTTATCAGAGCATCCCAGTGCACTCATGCTGTCCCCATTTTTATATTTCTTTCTTTTTTCTTTTTAAGATTTTATTTATTTATTCATGAGAGACACAGAGAGAGAGAGAGAAGCAGAGACACAGGCAGAGGAAGAAGCAGGCTCCATGCAGGGACTTGATCCCAGGACCCTGGGATCACCCAGGCATCCCCCATTTTTATATTTCTAATTCCAAAAGGATATCATAGAAAAATTAACTTAGCAATTGAGTCAATTTATTTAGCCATTGATGCCTGTAGACTAAAAACTTGTTGAGCTACAGACCTCAAAATTGCCTGCACTTCCCTTTTTCCATTCCATTTTCAAGGCAGGAATAAAATAGATATTTCCAAATCTAAGCCGCTATTTAAAAAAAAATCAACATTTAAAAAGTAGAACAAGATAAGGTTTCTAGAAATGTTCTGTGAAATACATTTACTATTTATGGCCAGAGTGATTTGTCTGAAGCTCTTGTACGCAGTCGTGCCTACATTTGGGGTACGTGGAGAAAGGACCCAAGGAGGATGATCTCAAGTCAGTAAAAGCTTGAATGACCTGTCTGTGTTGGGAACATACTTCGTATCTATACATCTTCAAGCTATCACCAATGAGCTTCCGGAAAGAGAGTTAAGTGGCAAAGGAGAGCCCCGATAATGATTGCCTTCCGTGATGAATTCTTTTACTTTCTCTATATCAGAAGCTTTCCTTATAGGAGTGTTACACAGGAATTTTTATGATCCTGTTTTATGCTCTATTTTATGATCATAAAGCTCCTACTCTATTATCTGATGATGAAGTAACATTTATCAGGCCAGAGGGGAATATTAATTAAGGTAACCAGGTTTAGCCCAGCAACTTTTGGGAAGAAACAAATATCTACTTTTTTTCTTTTTTTGCTTTAGTCAAACAATAACAATTTGTCCTATAGTCAGAAGAGATGACCCAGAATTAATGGTTTCCATGGTAATCTGTGGGGCAGTGTTATTAACCGTTGATTTGCAGTAACTTTGGGTGTCCTTTGCATAGTGAGAGGTTAAAGAACTGTGAAAATCATGTTTATCTTACATCATCAAAACCCAAAAATGTCTCCTCCCCCTTTATTTTTGCAACATGATTGTTTCTAGGAGGGAACTAGTGTGCGCAGTTGGAACTAAGACCTTTTAGAAAATAGATCTTCTTCAGAGCTCTATATGTGTATATCTCAGAAAAAAGATAGTTTTTCTCATTGTCAGCTCATTTCCTTTATATACTCTACTGTTGGAACTACGTCAAGCTCAGTTGAGTCCTTGAGATCACTGGGAGGATGACCGATGGTGTAATCCTCTCAAACTGTAAGTAGTAGAACATACACTCCCCCAAGCCACCTGCTTTTCTTTCATTTATAAATAAAAAGCATAGCTCAAGAGTGATAATTTCACTAGAGACCTGTATGTAGAATACGAATATGATCAAAATAAGAACAAATGTATTCATCTGTGAAGTCGTACTTACAGGACAGAAAATGAAACGCATCGAGGAGCCCTTGAAGACATTGCACATTTGCTATGGGCGAGAATTTTATGGGTTGTTGGTTAATGGCCATCAATAGGGAAGTGCTAGAGGGTTCTAATTCCATTTCTCTTTCTGAGAGGATGGAATGAAAATATTTTACAGCAGGTTAATTCTAGTTCATGAGGGATTTGAGGATTGTCTTAGCCTCAGATTCAGTGATAACCTATATTTGAAAAAAAGGGTATTATTAAGTGATTGGAAGAAAGCATTAGAGATTGAGAGGGGTCCAGCAGTCCTAGTATATTTAAGAAATAAAATTGCAGGAAGCGGTGCAGAGAAAGCACTTTAGTTTTGTGGGACATGGTTCTGACCCCCTTTCTGGGGCCGTGTCTACATAGGACTACATATAAAACAATCTGATATAATTTGCTTCATATTGATTGGCCCTTTTGCAGAGTTGACTGCTCACCCTGTGATACTGGTGTATTTTATGCGATGGTTCATTCCTCCGCATAGTGAGAGAGAGAGTGGTGCAGGCGCCAGAGTCCTGAGATTGGAGGCAAAAAGTTGGCTTTAAGTTCCTGCATAACCATGGAAATGATTTTTTAACAATTTATTTGTTGTTAAGTAACAGGGTTTTTCCCTAAATTTGGTAGAAAAATTTGAAAACAAAAACATGTAAAGAAGAAAGGCAACTACTGCTAATAATCGTTGTGCTTTTCTCTAGCCTTTTGAATTGGAATCCTACATATATATTCTGTTTTCTACCTTTTTTTTCATTTTACATTATGCCGGTCCTTTTTATTATCTTAAAGACAACATAAAAATTTCTTTCTAAGGACTGCATCTTATTCTATTATTGCTTAGCTATTCTTATTTTGCTTCCTACTTGTCATTATTAAAAATGATATGATAATAAATATCTTTATATCAGATTTTAAAAAATCATCTCTGTTTATTTTCTTAGGCTCTATTCCTAGAAGTGTAGTTAGTGGGTGGTTATTATATAGATAATGTTACATACACATATATGCACACGCATGCATATTCATTCTTAATGTATACTGTGCAACTGCTTTCTGGAAATATTTTCTCTGTGTGATCTCCCGCTGGCAATATTTGAGGATACCTATCTCATTGCTTTCTCTATATACATAGTGTTTATATGGAATCCATAGCATTGAGGGTTTTTATAAGTCTTTAAAATTCTAGTATAGTTAACATACAGAATTATATTTGTTTCAGGTGTATGATACAGAGATTCAACAATTCTATACATTACTCAGGGCTCATCATGACAAGTACATTCTTTAATGCTCATCATATAGCATTGAGTTTTACAGTTAAACAAATTGTTGGGTGAGTTAATTAACGTTTTTAAGTCTCAATTTCTTTGACCACAAAAGAGGACTAATAGCATTATAAAGAACTCTGGTAAAAATTAAATGAGATACTGTAAGAGTGATGCATTTTGTTTTTGATTCTCTAAAATAAGGGTTGGGATGTGACCCCATATAGTACATGGTGTATCGAAAGCTTATGAAGGTAATTAAGGATGGGGTGACTCTTAAATACCTGGCAAAAGTGTGCACTTCACCTAGCACCTGACAGCTGAGGATCCTGTAGTGCTCAATTAATATTTATGAGATACCACCGTGTGCTCTTAATAGAGGCTTTTTGAGGATTCATACAGTCACCATCCTCCTGGGGAAAAGTGACTTAGGGATAGAATACAAAGAGCTTTTAAATACTTTTTAATACAATATTAACATTCCAAACCATAGCTGACTGAACCTATTAAATTGAAATGACTGGGAACATTTAGTGGGGCAAGTCAACACACGAATGAACATTTAGCTAGAGCATTTTAATAGTGATATCTACCAGCTTCATAAATGTTTCTTCTTAAGCAGAGAGTTACACTGAGCCACATTTCTAATGTTTCCTCTTTCTGCTGTCAAAACTCCTTGACTTCCTAGAAATCATTTCCTTCGGCCCACTTCTAGAGGATCAAATGTGGTTCTATGAGCTTTGGTGGATTCAGTTCCTGCCAACAGGGCAGCAGGTGATCCGTGAGCTAAGCAACCTCTTGACTTGAGTTTGTGCAGTGAGATCTGGAGTTAGGAATCAAGCCTGAGATCAGTGAATGAACATTCAACAACCACTGATGGAGCATCCTCTTTGTGCAAGGCCCCGTGGCTGACACAAAGATGAATTAGGACTACTGGTCCTCACAGGATTCTTACCCTCACAGGACTCTCTCCCCTGGGCTATACAGGGTACAGTTTAGGGGAGCTAAGACTTGTACTTAAACAAAAAGTGCTATAAAAAAGTCATAAAGGGACGCCTGGGTGGCTCAGTGGTTGGGCGTCTGCCTTTGGTCCAGGGCATGATCCTGGAGTCCCGGGATCGAGTCCCGCGTCAGGCTCCCTGCATGGAGCCTGCTTCTCCCTCTGTCTGAGTCTCTGCCACTCTGTATCTTTCATGAATAAGTAAAATCTTTTAAAAAAAAAAGTCATAAAGCTCAGAGGAAGGAGGAGGGAGTGCTTCCAGCTGAAGTGTTTAGATCTGGACCTGGAAGGTGAGCAGGTCTTGACCAAGAAGAGGTCAGGGCTAGGGAAGGCGATTCATGTGGAGGGAAGAGCGTGAGCAAGGGCACAGAAGTATGAAAGCATGAGAGGGAAATGGAGAGCTGCTTCTATTCATGAGATTCCCACAAGTGTCCCCAAAAGATCCTTGCAGGCTGGCGCTGGGAGTGTGGCCAAGAGAATGGAAGGATCGGAGACCATTTTCAGAGACTTGAGAGTCAGGCAGAGCTTAGGCATAGAGGAGAAGCAGTGTGTGTAGGCTGCTCTCAAGAAGAGGCAATGGAGAAAAGAGAGGATGATTGTTGAAGTCTGAAGCAAGGTCCAGGGAGAAGTTTCTGGAGAAAGCCAATCTGCAGAATTTTTTTTTCTTTTTTTTTTTTTTTGCAGAGGGGAAGAGTCCAGTGGAGAAAGAAAGTGTGTAGTGCAAGTAATGAAGCCAGGTCCTCAAAGAGGAAGAGGAGAGAGTCAAGGGCACTAAATGCAGGTGTTAGGTTTGGCAAAGGGAAGTGCTGATGGCCTGATGATGAAGAACACGCCTCTGGCGTCCTGTGGTGTGCCGGCTGCATTCCAGCAGGGTCACCTATCAACCAGAGGCTCTGGGCAGGGCCCCCGCTTAACAGAGGAAGTTGGCTTGGGGATTAAAGCCATCATCTAGGAACCAGGTTCAATCACTGGCTCTGCCACTGACTGCCTGTGTGACTTAGTTTCTTCAGCTGTTCAAGGTGGATAATGAGAATACCAATGCTACAGAGGGGGTAAAATGACTCAAATAAGGAAAGCACATGGGGTCTGGCACATAGTAGGTGCGCTGTTATATGAAAGTCCTTAACAGAGTTGCTGGCACATGCTCCATGCCCTTGTTTTTATCATGAGATTATTACTGGGCCTATTATTAGAGATGCCCCCTTTCCTGGAGTGTAGTAACTCTGATTCCACACATGGGTATAAGAATACCTGGCTGAGGAGACTGTTGTGAGGGTTCCATGAAATTATGTAAAACACCTGGTAAATACTGACACTCAATCGCTTTGGGTCCCTTTTACCCTTTCCTCCTCCTCTACCGACCTAGAACATAGTGGACAGCATCAGTTAATGGTATCAGGAACAGAGAGAGATGGAAATCAGCTATAATGGGATAACTAAAAAATCTTTTTTTTTTTTTTTTTACTAAAAAATCTTAAACATTATTTGAGAGCGAGAGAGTGAGCATGGGGGAGGGGCAGAGGAGGAGAGAGAACCTCAAGCAGACTCCCTGCTGAGCGTGCAGCCCAATGCAGGGCTCGATCTCACAACCCTGAGATCATGACCTGAGCCGAAACCGAGAGTCAGACACGTAACTGACTGTGCCATCCAGGCGTCTCAGGAATAACTAAATTTTTAAACCAGTATTTTTTTTTTTTTCAGAAAATACCATTGATTAGATTCTTTTGTTATTAAAGAAAACACTCTTTTCTAAAAGGTGATATGTATTTCTTCGAGCAACATGTTTTCTTTAAGGTTATAAATCTTAGAATGTTTATGTGAGTGGTCACCTAGATCGAACTTTCCAGAGATGTTAGAACGTGAAGATGTTTTTGTATGGCTGAACTATGATTTCAGACAATGAGCTAGAAAGATTGCTTCCAAGCTCTTTGTTCTGTTGCTTTGTATGTTGGTGCAAATCTCAGACTATTGAATGACTGGATGAGTGAGAGGGTGCGCCTCAATAGGACAGGCGTTAGATTAATTAGAGGAAGTTGGCAGCCCGGGTGGCTCGGCGGTTTAGCACCACCGTCAGCCCAGGGCATGATCCTGGAGACCTGGGATCGAGTCCCATGTCAGGCTCCCTGCATGGAGCCTGCTTCTCCCTCTGCCTGTGTCTCTGCCTCTCTGTCTCTCTCATGAATGAATGAATGAATGAATGAATGAATGAATGAATGAATAAATAAATAAATAAATAAAATATTTTTAAAAAAATTAGCAGCAGCCCTAGGGGAAGGGTGGGATTGTCATGGTTTCTAAAGGTGAGGTTGATGTCCTTTGATGTTAGGGCCAGGAGGCCACCAATGCCCTGTGCTGCTGTGCCCCCAGGGTGGTGAGCTGGAAGTAGACACCCCTGGGCGGGCACATCGACCTCCACAGTAGTAACCAACTACATAGGGGCTTGCTTCAGTCTGCATCCCTGTGACTACCTTTCAGGTCATCTTAGGAAAACCCAGGCAGTTTCTCAGTTTTATATTCCTGTTAGTTGGGTCATGTTTATGTGTGTCCAGGTCATTCTGGACTGTGGACACCCTGAAGGCAATGTCTATGTCTTGGTCTTCTAATCTGCCCACAAGGTTCTTTTCTAACTGGATGTCGGTGGATTGAGGACAGCACAGCAGCTCTGGTTCCTCTGCCATTCCTGGGGGCGGGTTCATGGAACGACAGGGGCACTGGCTGAGGGGCTCGCACCTCTGGTTTGAATCCCATTTTGCCTTGTGACCATAGTACGGTTTTAAAATTCTCCAGCACTCAATGTCTCCTCTGTAATACGAGAGGACTAGACAAGTTGACATCTCAGGCTCTTTTCAGCTCTGAGCCTACATGATTTAATGATATCACAATCCAGAATTTGGGGATAAAGTTTGATTTCCTGCTCAACGACCTGCATAGAAATTGTGCAGTTGTATTATCTCTGCAGGGAAAAGGAAACATGTTGATGCTTCGTTCTGAAGTTGTAGCAGAACATTCTCCAAATTTTAAAGTGAATTATTTTAGTGATTGATTGACCATTGCTAGATAAGTTTAATTTTTAAAAGTTTTCTTTTATTTATTTATTTGGAATTATTTGACACGAACTTTATTTTTTAAAATTTTTTTAATTTTATTTTTTATACTAAATTTATTTTTTATTGGTGTTCAATTTGCCAACATACAGAATAATATCCAGTGCTCATCCCGTCAAGTTCCCTCCTCGTGCCCGTCACCCATTCACCCCCACCCCCTGCCCTCCTCCCCTTCTACCACCCTTAGTTCGTTTCCCAGAGTTAGGAGTCTTTATGTTCTGTCTCCCTTTCTGATATTTCGTACCCATTTCTTCTCCCTTCCCTTATATTCCCTTTCACTATTATTTATATTCCCCAAATGAATGAGAACATATAATGTTTGTCCTTCTCTGATTGACTTATTTCACTCAGTTTTCTTTTTTAAAAAAATATTTTATATTTAAGTAATCTTTATACCTGACATGGGGCTCGAACTCACAACCTTGAGATCAAGAATTGCATGCCCGACCAACTGGGCCAGCCATGCACCGCTAAAATTTTCTTCCCTTCCCTTCCCTTCCCTTCCCTTCCCTTCCCTTCCCTTCCCTTCCCTTCCCTTCCCTTCCCTTCCCTTCCCTTTCCTTCTTTTCCTCTTTTCTTCTTTCTCTCTTTTTTCTTTTTTTTTCTTTTCTTTTCTTTTCTTTTTTCTTTTCTTTTCTTTTCTTTTCTTTTCTTTTTCTTTTCTTTTCTTTTCTTTTCTTTTCTTTTCTTTTCTTTCTTTTGCTTTATATATTTATTCATGAGAGACACAGAGAGAGAGGCAGAGACACAGGCAGAGGGAGAAGCAGGCTCCATGCAGGGAGTCCGATGCAGGACTCCATCCCAGGACCCCGGGGTCACGACCTGAGCCACAAGCAGATGTTCAACCACTGAGCCCCCCAGATGCCTCTAACATTTTTTTAATAGAAAGAGACAGAATCATACAAACACTTACAGTTTGTAATGTCCCTTGTTAATGAAGTGTTTTCATATATACCATCTTCTGTGCTGATGTGTTTTTTTTTTTCATGAATATTGAGAAGAAATGTGTCACACCTCATACCTATGAACTCATGGCTATTATGGCAGAAGACAAGGCTAGGTTTTAAAATAGACGAGTCAACGTAAAGGAAAATTTTCACTGAACATGAGTAGAGGTGGAGCTCAGATCTGACAAGGACTTTGAAGGTGGGACACAAAGGAGTATTTATTTCATGTGCTTCACATGTACCCAGTGCCTATGACACATCACATCTTCCATCTGGGGCTTCTCATATTCATCCCAATGAATTCATACAAAAGCCCCATGGATCCTCAGTGAGGAAAAGGATGGCTCTGCTTATTCCCTTGCTATCTATTGTTGATTATTTTTCCTTCCTTTCTCATGAAGGAGATAAAATCTTCCCTGGACGGTCTCTTTGCTGGATATGCTCACATGTATTCCAGGTTACCTGTTGGAGCCATTGCTGTTCTCCTCCTTGCCTAAGGTCAGCCCTTCTAGTTCTTCCTCTATGTACTGACGATTCTGCTTCTCATGGGTTGGGGTAACATCATGGTGTGATTTGAAAATTTAGCCTTAGTTCTACAGCTTAATTTCATTTTTTACAGCTTAATTTCATTTTATGCAGCTTAATTTTATACTATATAGCTTCACTTATTTTTTTTTATATTTGTCCTGCAGTTTATTGCACATGAGAGACATTGTGTACCCTGCCTTCTCTGTGAGCCTCAGGGGCAGGCTGATATAAGCTCCCCTGTCAGGCCAGCCTCGGTCTGAATCCTGATTCCACCACACACTACCTAAGTGACCTCGACCTCAGTCTCCTCTCTTGTAAATGGGAATGACAATACTACGCATTCACAGAGTTGGGAGGATTAAGTGGGAGAATGTCTATAAAAGTTTCAGCACAGGGGTGAGCGCAGAAGGGGTCCTGCAGCAAATGCTATTATTACCATTCCCCCCTTTGAAGGCCACTAGCCTTCATCTGTTATTTTGCTCCCACACTCCTCTTCAGGCTGCATTCCTTCTGTGAGCATCCTAGCCTGGGAAAATTCGCCAGCCCTAAGAGAATGATCTTGATATCCTGCTTTCCTCCTTGCTTCATGTAGAACTCCATTCTTCTAAGATTTTCATTTATGCTCTCCTGTGAAATCCTTTCGGATTAACCAAGAATAAATGTCTGTCTGACATGTCTCCTCTCCAAGCACAGTGGATTGGCTCCTTGTCTCCAGGACAGAGAGGCCCAGGCTTAAATTTTGGCCGTGTTGTGGGGCCAGTTGTGTGAATTTCAGCAAATCACGTCTCCCCTGAGTTTTAATTTCTCCATCTATGTGGTGGAAATAAAAGCATCTGCATTATCTGCTAGGATGTTAAAGATGAGATAAAAGTATACATGTGAAAATGGTATATTTGCTATAGTATTATTTATTATCTTCTTTCTGACACATTGGGTCTAATTCAGTCTAGGGCATGGCTTGAGAGATTGATTTCCTCTCATCTGCTTTTCCAGCAAACATTGGGGTAAACACAGCTGTACATCTTTCCCAGACCCTGACCAAGGTTCAATGGGTACATTGACAAGGACCTGGACACCTGCCTTATCTCCTAGTATTGGCAAGTGTTTACTGAGTCCTTATTATCTACTGAACACTGTCCTTAGACTATTCATCTTAATCCCTACCAATGGTCTTGTGAGGTGGCTATTTTTGCTAGCTCTACTTCATGGGAGAGAGCCCAGGCTGACAAAAGATCCTGCCCTAGGTCAGATGCAAGGAAGTGATACAGCCAGTACTTGAACTTGAGTGGTTGGGCTGCAGATGTCACCTCTTAATCCTGTAAAACACTCTCTTTCCCTGGTTTGGATTGATTATAGATTGTGACCGAGATGTCACTTAAGGAATTTCACCTTGCACTTTCCATCACAGTATCCCTGATGCAGCAGGATCTGGGAATCTCAGCTTTCCCTCCCTTTTTGAGGTCTTTGAGTTTGGCCCTGCATATATCTAGGAGAAGCTTGGATGGGGAAAAGTCACTCAAAGGGAAAACAAAGGGCTGCATGATAGAGTGGACTGTGAATTTCAACATTTATTCAGGCTTCTCTCCCTGGAAGTTATTTCTATCAAAAGAGCTTTGTAAGAACAGAGGCTCTGGAAGCCCCCATGTGGCATCCTCTAGTCTTGGCCATCTCCCTCTCACGGGAGCTGGGAGAGGACGTAGATGTTCGACAGCAACGGCTTCCTTGGCCTTTCCAATTTTAGCTTGTAGTTGTCACTAAATGGCACATGCTAATTCACTGCTGTGTCCCTCACTTTGGCTTTGTGGGAGGAGGATGCAGTGTAGTTTTGAGAAGCACATGCTCACATCTGTCTGGAGATGACAATCCAAGCCATGTTGCCTTCCCCCAATAGCCTATCAAGCTACACGGAATGTCATCAAGTGTGTCTTCCTGTTTGGGAGAAAAATCTCCATTCCAAGGCAAGAGAAATTGGGAGTTTTGCGTGCACTGGTGCACACATTGCAACCCAACTGCAGACAGAAGCTTGCCAAATATTTCTTCAGCCACCAGGAAATTAAACCGGGCTCCAGACCAGATACCGGATTGTGGCTCCCAATCCCGAAGAGCTCCGGAACGTTTATTATGGTTAGGCTGTGAGGCAATGCCCTTCGCTGAATAAAGTCCATTGATTTTATTAAAGGTCATCCTTGCCGCTAAGTCCTGAAACTTCAGGGACGTGACCCAAGAGCGTTTATTTCTTACTCATGGGAGTCCAGTCAGGAGTAGGAAGTTGTGGCCCAGTGAGATCCAGGCTGATGGACATTCTGTCATCTTCACTTTTGTTTTCTAAGCTGGGCAGAGGCTGAGAACTGACACCGACTCTGTGGACAGAAGAGCGCGAGGCTCGTGCGAAGGCTCCTCTGCGGGCCAGGCCTCTTAAGTGCCACCTGTAGGCAGCAGTGACTGTCACGTGACCCTTCTGAACCACAAGGGAGGCTGGGAAATGTAGTCCCCACGTGGCCCCCCAAGGGAGAAGCAGGCAAGGGACCCTGGGCCGCAGGGGAGGTGCTGAGGCCCAGTCGGTGCCTGCAACCGGCAGGGGAAGGCAGTGCTTCACCCTCAGCGTGGCCGAGCCCCCCGGCCTGTGCATCTCTTTGGGCTTCTCTCCTTGGAGCTTACTTTGCTGTTTTATGGAGAAGGCAGCCACCCCTCGGAAACCTGTTGATGGTGGCAGGAGCAGGTGCATGGGAACCTGAGTCCAGGAGCACCTGCCGGGAGACCAGGGAGCTCGCTCACTCGGTCTGTGATTTCAGAGCTGGTCAGGTGTGTGTTTACAAGAAGAGCTCCTGTGACAGGACGTTCATCCAAACAGTGTAATTATCACTCCTACTTTTCTATGAGGCACCCACAGGAGTCTTGACGACAGACAAACCAGGCCCTCTGTTCCCAGCAGCAGGATACCACGTGCTTTTGAATGTAATATGATTACATAAAATGGCTTATCATTTATGGCTTGTGGCGTTCCTTCCTTGGCTTGACAAGAGCCTCGAACAAGATGCATGTCCGTGTTTGTGTGGGTTGATGAGGAATTGGAGGAAACATTGGCTAAGGGAATATGGGTTTGTACTCAGGATACTTTTTTTTTTTTTTTTTTTTTTTTTTTTTACAAATATCTCCCATTTAAGTTCACTTAAAAAAAAAAAAGTCAGAGCCCAAAGTGTATTCTGTAGCTTAATCTTCATACTGAATTTGATTATGGCAATGATTAGGGAGGAAACAAGCTGTCCACAAGGGCTGTTGACTTATTTCATTACCTCTGGGACAGAGGAGGTGATAGTCAGGATAAACAATTCTGTAAGTGCGGTGCATGAGGAAAGATCAGCTCTTTCTATCTCCAGGCTTAGTAATTGGAACAATGTGACTATCCAAACACCAGTTGCTTGTTGAACAAAATAGTAAATGCCTAAATCTGTTTATAATACTTTAGGTTCCAGATGGTCATTTATCCAAAAGAAATGGCAAAGAAGTACCAAGTTGAAATGTATTTTTAAAGTCTTTTCAGTTAAGTGAATTTCCAACAAAGTCAACATTCAGAATTCAAGGATACTCTTTTATAACCTTATATGTAATATTGAAAGAATTTCCAATAGTCAAACTAGAAAATTAAACAGAAATTCGTTCAAGGGGTTTGGTTGTCTATTACGTTCAATTCCAGGGATCTGGGGGGTACATAGGATGGGGTCCTTACCTGAATAATCTTGAGTCCTCGGAAGACAAGACAATACAGTTTTATTGGTGTGATCTGAGGAGTGGGAATGAAGTGCTACGGAAATAAAGGAGTGATTAGTTCTGCCAGGAGGTGAGGAGACAAGGGAGAGAAATGTCAGGAAAAAATAAACCCCAAATGCACCATTTCAAGGACTTTTACAAGGGTGTGCTGGAGCTCGTGGGACCAGGAGCCGGCAGGGGAGGCAGGTGGGAAGGGATGCGCGATCTGCAGCTCGTGAACAAAGTTGACCTGTTCGTAGGCTAGAAATCAGCTAAACCACTGAGTTGCTAGTGATGGGGAAAAAAAAGTCTGGGAGAACGGGCAAGACAGTGTTTCTGCGCGTGGAAGTTAGTCACAGGTAGGCCTTGTTCATCTGACATTGTCAGAGAATGGAAATGTTCACTCAAGCGATTTTCCCGGTATCTGAAACTTTCTAATTTAAGTGTCAAGGCTTTATTTTAACTTTTTCAACCTGAAGAAACAACTTGACAACTCCAGTTTATCTTAATAAATGTCAGCTTGTGTGCTATGTTAAAATGTCCTCAGGGACTATTAAGGAATCTAGAACTCTCTGCCTTGAAAATTAGAGGCTTCATTTTGCCATTTTATTTTTAAGTTTTGTCTTCTGTATTTCCCCCCTCTGTTGCTTTTCCCGTATCCTCACCTGGCTGTAAATTTTTCTCATTGCTGCCAGTTTGCCTGCCTCTAATCGCTTTTTCATCCAATTTGCTACCTTTCCTCTGCTGGGGAGTGGGAGGTAAGGAGCTCTGTCTTGCTTGAATTACGACCAAGGAAGAGTAAATGGTTTATGAATTGAGACATTCTCCCAGGAGGTTTGGGACATGGGCTTTGTGATGTCTTATTTGTTTATTCTTGGTGTGTTCTATCTAGCAGGATTGCTAGAAAGGTGACCTCTAAAAGATTCATTTGTTACTTGATTTGAACGAGCCTTTGAATCTGGGAAAATGCTGAAACTGCTTCGCCTTGAAGTTTATGTTGGAATAATCCTTAGGGATTTTAGGAAAGCAAACCTACCACACAGTACACAATTTTTCAAAATGTTGATGGGACAGTTGTACTCTAGGTTTTATAAATTTCCCAGCAGACAGAACATTCTATCACAAATAAAGTAAGCAAAGTGAAGCTTATTCATTTGTCTTCCGCAGCAGAAACACTCTGAGAGCTTCTCGGTGGACCATCTTTTTCAACTATATTGCCTTGAAACTTTGGTCAATCATTAAACATTTACAATTATTACATGGTGAAGTGACATTTCGAGAGGCAGTGTGGTCTAGTTAGGGATTTAAAATATATAAACTGATTTAGCTTGCTTATCTCTGCAGGGGTGGTATTGTTTTCCCCATTTTTCTGAAGAAGAGACTAAAAACTCCAGAGACAGTCACATCACACAGTAGTATATTGTCGGGCAAAGATTTAAACCCATCTGTCCGACCTCCAGGCCCAGGCTTCTGGAAACTTGCGCTTCATTCCAGTTCTTACGATAACTGATTCCAAATGTTGCCCAATTTATGTGGATGTTTCTTTCCTTGTTTGCAAAACAAGAGACTTGAAGCAGCTGATTTCTAAGACTTCTTAGAGCTCTAGTTAGAATCCTAGATGTTTTTAGATTTTTGTTAAGCGCCCCCAGAGAGGATGATGGAGAGGTAGCTTGGTTCGGATGGGATGATCCCAGTGACCTCACAGCGGGGCATCGTACCACAAAACGGGACCTGTACCTTCTTAGGCCTTGCTTTTATGGCTGCAGTTGTAGAGCCGGGTCCCAGGCTCCTGGCCTGGTCTCTGACAAGGTCCAGACCCCAAAAGGATAACGTGTGGCAGAAAGGGGGTGAGCCCACGGCAGAGCACGTGGAGCAGGGACCACGCAGGTGTGGGAGGCTTTGCAACATTCACATCTGCTTCCTGAGTCACCGCTTTAGGAGTGACGGAGGGATTTCTTACCAGATGAAGAACAAGTCACCTTTATCAAACGATCCTTCACTTCTCCTTAGAAAAGAGGAAGTTGTATTTAAAGCCATCCCATCATCCAGCAGCCCTGCGATCCCTAGCACCGAAGTCCCCTGAACACGGGCTCCATCTATCGAGGTCAGCCACGTCGAGCTCTGCCCACGGTCAACCCTAGGGGACACTATCTGTGCGGACGACAGCATCCACGGCAGCATGCGGGGGCGGTAACATGGCAGGTATCATAATAACAACCGTTTATTCTGTGCCAGGTACACCAAACACCAGCGCTTTCTTGGATCTTCACAACCTTATGAGGTAATAGGGCGAGGCGTATTTTCCAGAGCAACTAACTGGGATTCAGAGGATTCAGAGGTGCCTGTGGTCAATCCACTAGCGTGCTGTAGGGGTAGGATTCCAACCCGAGTCTTTCGGATTTTATAACCCAGGTTCTTTCCACTATATTCCACCCCCGCTCCATGGAAGTTCTTCTAAGTCAGGCCAACGCAGACCAGGATAGGGGAGGAACATGTTCATAGCATCCTGGAAACATTACAGGTGTTGTAATGTTCATGACTCAACAGCTTGTGATCACGATACTATCCTATTTCAAACCTTTCAGGGCTGACATCACTTAAAAAGAGAGTACAAAGCCTATATAGAGGAGCAAAGCCCCATCTTGCACCCTCCTTCCTCCTCACGTACTCTTTGCCAAGGTATTCTGTGCCCCCCAATAGCCATCTTTCAAGATATTTCTGGCCACAGAGCACACTTTTGTATTTTGGGGTCCCATTGGCCATTTCCTTTGCATTAGACTCAGACCAAAGGCCACATTTTGGCATCTTTTGGGACCTCCTGCAGAAGAAACAAGATACTCCCGCCCAAAGTGACGAGGGGAGCTTTGGCTGCAAATGCCAAAACTCTACTCAAAGATACTTTCTGGTTGTAGATGTGGACCAGTGTGGTGGGATAAACGCAGGATGCCCGTGAAATCCCAAGGGCCAGTCCTGCTCACAAGCTCTTCACAGGCCAAGGAAGAGCCCTGTAGATGTGGTCACCTACAAGTAGGCTCCATTTTTCTAAAGCAAGGCTATCAGGTATATGCCTCTGTATATATTTGCAATATGATGATCGTACATTAAGGAGGGGTTGTTTGAAGTTATAATGCGAAAGAACATAATATACAAGCAGCAGGGATAAGGAAAAGAGGTAAGTGAGGAGGGGAGGCAGTGCCTTCAGAGCTGAGGCTGGCTTGACGGGGCTTTCCATTTGTCCCCTGCTGTAATCCCTGCGCTGTCACATGTGCTCCCTTCCCCATCCTACTGGAACTGTTGTTTTCCATTCCAAGGAAACTATGGCCTAAAACAAGGTGAGGGGATTGGCTCTAGGAAAGGGCAAATGAATGATGAACAGAGAGACACTGAAGATTAGGCTTCTTGCTTGATTGCAAACTTCTGGAAGAACTCTCACCGCTGACCCACCTTTCCTTCACTGCTGATGTTGCTTCCTCTACTCCACCCAAGACTGGGTTTTGGTGTCTCCTCCCTCACCGTAGCTCAGGGTGCACTGCTTTGTGAGCTTTACTGGTCTCTCTCCTCCTGCTACTGGGAGCTACTCAAGGGCAGGGTGATGGTTTCTTCATTGTGTTGTGTTGATGTGACACACATATTTAACTGCGGCCTCACTACGCACGCCTAGCTCCCAGGTGCTCCTGCGAAAGTGGAGAGAAGATGGCAATGACAAGAGGAGAGGCTCCTCTGAGGACTCCCAGTAAGACAAGGCAGGCGTCTCAGTCACGTGAGTGCTTGCCTGTCACAGCATCGCCTGTGGAGCACCAGTGAGCAGACACCTGAGCAGGAGCAGGATCCGAAGTGCCCATGAACAGCTCTGATGTGCAGTCTGGTGTCCCTTGTCCGAACCCATTTGGGCAGAGCCAGCACTCCTTCACTCCAGCCATGGAAATACAGTCTTGTAATCCTAGGCCTACCAGCTCTGGTCTCAGTTTTAGGCCAAGACAATTTTTAGGTGATTGTGATGTGCCCATAAATCCAAGATGTGGTGTTTCACAGGTCATTCTTTAGCCAAGACAAATTTTAAAGTAGGCTATAAATGTGATCGGTATATTCCAAGAATAATAGCGACAATCCCCGGGGCCTGGTGTCTCAGAGAACTAGCTAATAATTCATTGAATCCAAGCCTGTCCAGTCAAACAGGAAGGGTCCTCGCCTCTGCAGAATGTCTAGCCCAAGTAGTTTTTAAAACTCACCGAACACCAGACCTAGAAGAATCTTAGAGATAACTTAAGTCTGAGCCCATAGAAAACTAAGGGGACAGAGAGGTCAAGGCCTGCCCAAGGTCACACAGTTACCTATGAAGGCGGAGCAGGTGTGGGTAAAGCCTGCTTGCCACCCAGACCTACGTGAACCTCTCTTTGTGACTTTCTAAATCTCAGCACCCCATTGGCAGAAGGTGACCAGAAACCCCTCTCTCCTCGGGTGGCCCTGTCACCGGGGCAGGCGGGAGGAGGAGACTGCATATACTTAAAGATTCTGAACGGATTCTTGAGACACAGAAGGAGAGCAAAGCAGACATTACCGCCCCTCCTGCTGCTCAGGGGCATTTCTTATAGGCTTGGACATTTAGTTGAAAGCCGACCTTAGGGGATCCCTGGGTGGCTCTGCAGTTTAGCGTGTGCCTTTGGCCCAGGGCGCCATCCTGGAGTCCCGGGACTGAGTCCCACGTCAGGCTTCCTGCATGGAGCCTGCTTCTCCCTCTGCCTGTGTGTGTCTCTGCCTCTCTCTCTCTCTTTCTATCATGAATAAATAAATAAATAAATCTTAAAAAAAAAAAAAAAAAAAGAAAGCCGACCTTAATTTGCGTTGACAGTCAACGGGGCCACTGGTATCCTTGTACTCGGAGTTTCTACTTGGGGCGCCTCACTGGCTCAGTCAGTAGAGCATGTGACTCTTGATCTTGGGGTTATAAGGTTGGGCCCCATGTTGGGTGCAGAGATTACTTAAAAAAAATCTAAAAAATATATATATGTAGTCTCTACCTCCCACCTTCAAACTGGGACCTTTTATTACAGTGAGCTGCTTTTAGAACTTCATGAAAAGAGACTTCAGTTTCCGACTAATCGTGGCTTGCTCATCCCTCTCTCCTCTCCCTGGCCTGGCTCCATCCTCAGAGGGCGGAAATAGAGAATGATATGTTGAAGAGGGCTCAGGTCTCATTTTCCGTGACTGCTTTTCCAGGTCACCTCTGCTGCTTCCTTGGTGGGAACCTCCACGGCTCACAGAGTTAGATGTAACTAGTGGCTCACGTAAGTGGGAGAATAGTAGGTCTGACTTTATTTGGAAACGCCTGTTTCTTCTCGACTCTATCCTAGTGTTGTTGTTCTTCTGACTTTTCTGACCTTCTCTCTAGAAGCTCTTATTTCTCCCGTGAGACTCAGCTTTTTTTTTTTTTTTTAAGGTTTTATTATTTATCCATGAGAGACACAGAGAGAGAGAGAGAGGCAGAGACACAGGCAGAGGGAGAGGCAGGCCCCACGCAGGATTCGATCCCAGGACTCCAGGATCACGCCCTGGGCTGAAGGCGGTGCTAAACCGCTGAGCCACCTGGGATGCCCAGGACTCAGCTTTGAATGCTCGGTTGAAAATGGAAAGATTGAAAGGATAGCTTTTGGGAATCCAAGCAAGCAAACCATTAATACCTGTGGAATGTTGATTGTGCACAAAACACCACACCAGTTTTTATGGAGGTTACAAGCTTATACCAGATATAGTCCATCTCTCCCCTCAAAGAGCTTATAATTTAGGTGAGGAGTTAGATATGCACCTGTCAGAGGTACCTAGTACCTGGGACAATATATTATGAGCCTGTTTCTCAAAGTAGGTACCAGTACCACCAGTGGACAAGGAGATGATTTTAGTGGGTACACAGGTAGGGCATTAAATAACTTTGATTCACATTGTAAAGATAATATATTCCTGTTTCCGTTTCCTTTCCATTCTTCTGATTACCTTAAAAAAAAAAAAAAGAAAGAAAGTCTCAGGTTTTTGCCAAAAATTTTCAAACACCTAATACCTTTTAATTTCCTCAATAAAAAACAAAAAGAGGTAGGACTCTGGTTCAGAACATTTGCACACCAACAGTGTCCAGCAGCAATTTAATAATATTCTTCATTCTTATTACACTTATTTTCAAGAGTTTACACTCTATTTTATTCCAAGTGATAAAGTTTTTCTGTGTATAATGCTAGAGTTATAATGTTTCCCTACTAAATTTCTTAGTTTGGGCTGACATGGAAAATTACTATAGACTGTGTGGTTTCAGCAACAAACATTTATTTTTATTTTCATTATTTTTCACAGTTCTAGAGATTGCGATCTCAGCACGGTTGGGTTTTGGCGAGAACCTTCCTCCTGGTTTATAGACAAACATCTTTGGCTGTGGCCTTACAAGGAGGAAAGAGAGCTAGCTCGCTCTCGGGCCTCTTCTTATAAAGGCACTAATCCCAGGGCGCCTGCGTGGTTCAGTCAGTTAAGTGTCTGCCTTTGGCTCAGGTCATGATCCTGGGGTCCTGGGACTGAGCCCCGCTTGGGGCTCCCTGCTCAGCAGTGGGGCGTCTGCTCCTTCCTCTTCCTCTGCCCTTCCCAAGCTCTCTCTCTCTTAAGTAAATAAATAATTTTTTTTTAAAGGCACAAATCCCATTCACGAGGGCTCTACTCTCGTGATCTCATTGTCTCCCAAAGGCCTTACCTCCTATTCCCATCACGCTGGAGATTAGATTTCAACATGTGAATTTTGGAGGGACACAAACACTCAGCTCACAACACTAAATATATTCATTTAGGTTAAAAAAAAAAAAAAGAAAGACAAATCAGGTTAATTCCAAATAGTAAACAAATAATGGTAAAGGTGGTATAAAAATATGGCAGAGGGCAGCCCGGGTGGCTCAGGGGTTTAGTGTCGCCTTTGTCCTGGGTCATGATCCTGGAGTTCCGGGATCGAGTCCCGCGTCGGACTCCCTGCATGGAGCCTGCTTCTCCCTCTGCCTGTGTCTCTGCCTCTCTCTCTCTCGCTCTGTGTCTCTCATGAGTAAATAAATAAAATCTTTTTAAAAAATATGGCAGAAATCATCAAGTTTGTGCAAATATTTGGAAGCAGTTTACAAGTGTCAAGTGGGTGCTTTAGGAGTGAATTGCAAGAGGAATTTCAGGGAATGATCAGATACCAGAGGCTAGGAGGTCGGGGAAGAATTCCTAGAGGAAGTAAGGCCTTTGTAGGACATGGGAGGAGGGAGGTCATGTGACCAAAGCTATGGTGGTGGATGGGGTGGGAGTAGGAAGCCTGTTGGATTGGATGAGTCGTTCGTGTCCAGGAGTCATAGTTGGAGGAGAGGTACAGCTGGAATCACAAAGTGGAGAGACCCTCCCCACAAAGTGAGGACATTTGGCCTTTTTTTTTTTTTTTTTTTGCCTTTTTATTTTGAGATAAATATTGAATCACATGCAGTTGTAAGGAACCATACAGATAAATCCCTTTGCCCGGTACTCCCAATGATATCTTGCATAACTATAGTTCAATATCACAATTAAGAAATTTTTAAAAAAAATTTTTTAAAATTTTTATTTATTTATGATAGTCACACAGAGAGAGAGAGAGAGAGAGAGGCAGAGACACAGGCAGAGGGAGAAGCAGGCTCCATGCACTGGGAACCCGACGTGGGATTCGATCCCAGGTCTCCAGGATCGCGCCCCGGGCCAAAGGCAGGCGCTAAACCGCTGCGCCACCCAGGGTTCCCACAATTAAGAAATTGATGATGATACTAGCAAGCCACTGACCTTACTCCGATTTCATTGATTTTGCTTGCGCTCATTTGTGTGTGAGTATGTCTTAGTTCTATGCCATTTTATCACACGTGTAGAGAGGTGTGGCCACGACCATCATCAAGACACATGACAGTTCCAGCACAGGAATCCCTCATCTAGGGGCACCTGGGGGGCTCAGTGGTTGAGCATCTGCCTTTGGCTCAGGTCATGATCCCAAGGTCCCGGGATTGAGTCCCACATCGGGCTCCTCGGAGCCTGCTTCTCCCTCTGCCTCTCTCTCTGTGTCTCTCATGAATAAATAAATAAAATCTTAAAGAAAAAAAAAAGAATCCCTCATCTACCTTTTTATGGACAGAGTCACCTCCCTCTCTTTCCTCTTCTCTAAGCCCTGGCAAGCACTAATTGGTTATATCTATATAATGCTATATATCTGTATAATTCATCTCTATAATTCTGCCAAGACATGATACAAATGAAATCATATAGTAGGATGACTTTCTTTTTTACTCTTAAAGGCTTTACTGAAAAGTTGGCAAGATAAGACATATATTAAACCATTAGAAAACAAGATAAATAATGATAGCCTGACAGAGAAATTGGGAAGCTGGGAAGGAGTGTTTGTGATGTGGTGGGAGAGGAGGAGAGCAAGTGAGTCCTATTTTACATGCGTAATTGGCCTTTTTTCCACTCAGCATAATTTCCTTGAGATCCATTCAACTCGTTGCTTGTATCAATAGTTCATTCCTTTTTATTGCTGAATAGTCTTCTGTAGTTTGGATATATCACAGTTTAATCATTCACCGATTGTAGAAAATGTGGGTTGTTTCCAGTTTTGGGCTGTTATGAATAAACCTGTTGTGAACATCTGTGTATAGTTTTTTGGTGTGAACATAGATTCCATTTCTCTGGGGGAGATATTCAAGAGTACAATTGCTGTGTCGTATGGTAGGTTTGGTAGGTTTGGTTTTTATAAGAAACTGTCACACTCTTTTCCGATGTACATTCCCACCAGCAATGTGTGCATGATCCAGTTTCTCCGGATCCTTGCCAGCATGTGGTGTTACTGGCATTTAAATTTACTAATCTGATAGGTGTGTAGTAATAAGTCACAGGGTTTAATTTGCATTTCCCTAATGGCTAATGATGTTGAACATGTTTCATTTGCCATTTATATATTTTCTTTGATGAAATGTCTGTTAATATCTTTTGTCCCCCAGCTAATTGAATATTTATGTTTTTATTGTCGCATTTTGGGAGTTCTTTGTATGTTCCAGATATAAGCCCTTTGTTGGATATGTGGCTTGCAAATATTTCCTTCTAGTCCATAATTAGTTTTTTATCCTCTTTACAGGATCTTTCATGGAGAAAAAGTTTTGGAGGTTGATAATATCCAATTTACTAATTTTTCCTTTTGTGGATTGTTGTTTGGATGTCAGGTCTAAGAACTCTTCACTTACCCCCAGGTCTTGAAGATTTTCTCCTACATTTTGTCCTGGAAGTTTATAATAAAGTTTGATATTTAAGTATGTGATACATTTTGATTTTTTGTATAAATATGAAGTTTAAATGAAGGATTCATTTATTTTTGTTCTTGTTTATAAATGTCCAATTGTTCCAGTAGCATTTGTTGAAAAGCTTATCCTTCTCTTATTGAATTGCTCTTATACCTTTGTCAAAAGTCAGTTGGGCATATTTGTGTAGGCCCTCTGCTTTTTATAACCATCTTTTTATTTTTTTATTTTTATAAATTTATTTTTTATTGGTGTTCAATTTGCCAACATTTAGAATAACACCCAGTCCTCATCCTGTCTTACTGATATTTCCTATCATTTGATAGCAACATCTTGAAAAGAAAAAGGTTAACGGACCTTCTGCCCAAATGAATCATGCCACTAGTATAATAAATTATTTGATTATGAAATACTTGATAATTTAGAAAGGTCTCATTACATACCCATGAATCATCTGCAGGGCCTTATGATCTTTATGAGAACAGAACATTTGGCTTATATCCCACCAAAATATTTCCTTTTACCTAAATAGAAAGACATGGGAAAGACTGCCCATATTTTTTCCCCAGGGCCAATACATAGTTGTTGAAGTTTGCCTTTGGGAACTTTACAGGGAGGAGAAAAGTGATTGGACTTTGTCAGGGTGTTTTCTTTTTTCTTTTTCTTTCTTTCATTTTTTTTTTTTTTTTTTTACAAAGTCTCCAACAGAGACATGTAACCAGCATCTCTGCCAGGGACTCAAGAGTCTGCTCACACACACAAAAATAAGAAGGGGCATCTAAGGAAAATGAGTTGAGCCCTTTTAGGGACATGCCAAGCCAGATAACCCAAATTAATCATAGCAAGATACAGCCAGTCTCAGGGCTCAGTACCATGAAATTCGCTCTGCTTCCTTAGGTTTTGAAACATGCATCTGTATAAACCTGCCTGTGCGGACATCCCCAGCCCCAAGCTGGGTCTGCCTAAATCCAGCGAATCAGCCCTGAAATGTAGACGGCACTTAGCCGTGACCAAGCCTCCACCCCAGGCAGCCTGCTGGCCGGTTAGGCCTAGTGGAGCAGCAGAACGGAAATATCTGGAGAAGTTTTTACGTGCTCATGGGATTTCATTGCAGGAAACCACCAGAGCCGAGACGGGCATGCCTTACAGGTACTTGCTGGTTGCACTGGCACGCGAGCAGGGCGCTGCGTTGAGGTCGAGGGGTGCTGTTACTAAAGGGATAAGGCTTGAAATGGCAAACCAAGCACCATCTAAAAAATGAAGATGGGGAGCCCTCTTCTTTGGCTACCTTAGTTTTTCAAGCTTTAGATGGTCTACTTTCTCTTTGCTCAAAAGGCCCCGTGGAAGACAGGCAGGCTCCCCTGTGGAAGCTCCTAACCATGTGCTGCCAGGAGAAATAGCTTTGGCTTGGAGTAGGTCGGTGACTTAGGTCAGAATGAAGAATGGGGGCTCTATTCTTCTTTAGGGGATTTATAAATTAAGAGTAGGATTTAAAAAAAAATGTTACCTGGGCTTCAAGGCTGTTATTTTCATCTGAGCCTGAATCGTGTGGTCTGTGTTAATGGTTAATAAAACAGTGCATGAAACTGAGCAAGTTCTTCTTGAAATGACGACACTTTTTTTTTTTTTTTTTTTTTTTTATCATTGCAGCCCAAGATAAATTACTGGTTGTTCTCTAACCTTCTAATACCATCATTTATTCTGTGAAAGATTAACAAAAAGGAGAAGTGTTCCCCTGGTATGGGGTTGGATGTGTAATCTTTATAAATTGCTCTGAGATGGGAAGTATCATTCTTTGTCAGAGCAATTATTGTCCAAAGCTCTGTGAGATAGGCCAGTGCTTAGCTAAATTACCTGGTGGCACCGCACAAGTGCTTCCTTGACAAATGCCTGGAGTTTTAAATATCCAGGAAACTGAGCAAAAGCCGTTCGGGAGGACAAGAGTGCCGAAAATGGGGAAAGAATTCATTTAGCATTGCTAAGGAACAGTTGTCTCCAGTCCCAGCTCCTGTCCCAGCTCTGCACTCCACAGAGTGGGATTGTTTTTGCATGGATGTGAAGTCCCCAGGGATTTCGTCTTTCTGTAATGTAAAGGTCTGTTTTCATGGAGTAGCTACTGCTCTAGTTTACCAGCTAATTTGATTAATCAAACAATTTGCAATGAAATGACTTCTTTCTGCAGAGAGCAACGTATTTCACACAGACTCGATGCAGTTAAGGGCTCCAGGCAGACAAGGAATGAGCTCCTAGAGGTTTGCAGGGCATGAGGTAGACCCGGGGCAGGCCCACCCCGTCGTGCCTTGGAAGTGGAGCCTGAGAAGAATCTAAGCACCTTTCCGAGACAACTCGCGGCTCCCCACGCTGGCTGTTCCTCGTCCTCCTTTCCTGAATCTGGCTTCCACCAGGAGCCACCGTCTCCCTCTGCCTCTTCGCCTTCTCTCCTCGATCCTCAGTGGTGGCAGGGGGGTGAGGTCCGAATACAGATGAGGGGGGTGGCAGATCTCTGTCTCTGCGTCTCTGCCACAGCCTGGGTGGCGTTACCATGAGCCCTGGCATAGAGCTGCAGGGGGCATGGCTCCTTCCAGAGTTCGGGTCTGGATATCAAGGAGCCTTTGCGGTGTGTGCCGACGTCCAGATGAAGATATGTCCTAGGATAGTGTTTTTCCGACCGTTTCAAAGCAGAGGAATTGTCCCTCCTCAAGTGGTTAAACGCAAAGGGGTCCTTGTTGAAGGTGGAAGCCCGGAGCCCTGCCTGCTGGAGGGGGCAGGCTTCCCCAGTCTGGCTCCCGAGGCGGCCCTGCCAATCCCACACTCCTGTGGTTTGAGGGCACAGTTCCAAGGCGGCTCTTCCTAATGCCTTGGAGAGCAGGGCCCTGTGGCCTTGAGGATGTCCCGTCACAGGGGCAGGCTCTTGGGCAAGGGTAGGTGCCCCTGGATCACACCGGTAAGAGGTGGGACCTAGAAGATAGCCATTTCCAGATCAGAATTTGAGGAGAGACAAGTGCACCTAAATGGATAATTGGCCCCAGGAAATAGCCAAAGTTCTGAGTTCTGAGGGGCTGGCGGTGTTGTCACCCCATCCTCCATTACATGCCTCCCTCCCCCTCCTTCCTTTCTCCAGATTTCCATAGTAATTTGTCTGTTCTTTGGAGACCCGTATTAATCATCCTTATTTAAAGCCTTGTCCTTGTAACATTAGGGAGGGATTTTTAGGGAAGAGAATACAGGTTCTCTCAGTCCCCCCCCACCCCCCAGCTTGGCTTTTTGCCATGACATTTTTTTTTCTTTTTGGGTTTTTCACTTTAATTCCAGTATAGTTAACACGCAGTGTTGTATCAGTTTCAGGGTGTACAGCGTAGTGGTTCAGCTCTTCCGTACATCACCCGGTGCTCCTCACCCGGTGCTCCTTGACCTCCCTCACCTATGTCACCCATCCCCCCCCTTCCCCTCCGGCAACCATCTGCTTCTTCTCTAGAGTTAAGACTCTGTTTCTGGTTTTCTCTCTTACTTCCTCCCCCTTTGTCCATTTGTTTTGTTTCTTAAATTCCACATGTGAATGAAATCCTATTGACTTCTTAGAAACGTAGGTGGTGTTGGGTGAGAAGGTGAATTTCATATTCTTTCTTCCTTACCCTCATTTCCATCCCTCGCCTTCCCAACTGTGGCTATGTCAAAATACCCTGTGCAACCTGTCTTTTTCTATTTTCTTCCTTTTGAAGGGTATTATTGCACGTAGAGTGGAAAGAGAATGGAAATAGTGGAAAGAGAATGGGCTTTGGAGTTAATCAGAACAGAGTTCAAATCCCAGCTCTTTTGACCTCCAACCCGTGTGACACTGAGCTGGCTGTGACATGTAAGTGCCTAACACACAGTAGGTGCTCGCTTCTTGCTTATTCTCTAGCCTCTGTGATCCATTCTAGGGGCAGAGGATGGAAGGCCCTATAGCTGGAACGTACAAATGGGGAAGACAGAACATCTTAAAGGAATATAAGAATATCTTATGATAAGATAGAATGTCCCTTAGAAGGAATAAAAAAAATCTGCACTAATTCACAATCTGTGTAGGTTTTCATGCTGAGCTTTAGAATTCTGAGAGTTCTGGAAGATCCCATAAGCTGTTTTCTCTTCCTAATTTGGTCAGATGCCATTGCAGCCTCCAGCCCAATACCAGCTGCTTGGGTCCCTCGATCATCTGTGAGAGAGCATTCTGTTGTGTTTCCATGGAGACTTGGTTTTATTTCTAACTGAGGGTGACCAGGAGAGGGAAAAAATCAGTAAATATGCAAACACATGTATCAACTGAAAAGAAACTGGAGGAAATTGTTTGAACGTGGTGCACAAAGTGCCAAGTTGCTGTGTAGATCCTTCTGTTGGCTTAGAGTTTTTCGCAAAAATAGAAGGTTTTTGTGGATTCATCTTATTAGTGTCTATATAATAGTTACCCAGGAGGGTCCTTTAGTCATTCCTAAGAGGTTGAAAGTTAATTGTCTCCATTACACAGCATTGAAATCTGAGCCAGATAGTAAACCTGAGCTTAGTTCAAGATTAAAGAACACTAAGTAGTCGTTTTATGGCTAAAACACACAAAAAATATCTAGACTGAGTAAGGATGTAGCAAATATTCAGCTTTGAAGCAATTTTATAATTAGCCAGGAGGAACTCCAGCAGGTGTAAAATGAAGGTCTGATGCAGGGGTCAGCAAACAGGGCCTGTGAAAGGCCAGGGGGTAAATATTTTAGGCTCAACGGGCCGTGTCCACCGTTGTCACAACTACAGAACGGTGCCACTGTAGGGTGAAGGCCGCCACCGACAGGAAGTGGAGGGGGGTGTGCTTGCGGTCCCACAAAACCGTATGCAGGGGCTGAGGGATGACACGAGTTTTATGTAAGTTTCACATCTCGTGAATCTTCTTCCTTTTTTTTCTCCCAAATCGTTAAAAAATGTACGAGCCAAGCTTGGCTTGAGGAACAGACAAAGGTAAGTGGCAGGTCGGCATTGGCCAATAGGCCGCAGTTTGCTGACCCCTGGTCTAGAAAGCAAAGCTGTCAGGCGCATAGCTTCTTTGTTTGTTTGTGTTTATTTTTAAACCTCTTTTTTCCAGAGGTAGTTAAGGTACCCAAGAGCGTCTCATTGAGAAAAACAAAAATACCAAATCAGAAGGAGTGAATTCAAGGAGCATTAAGAGCAGGAAGGGGCCAGGCTCTGTGTTCTCCAGGGGCACGAAATTGCAAAGAGTGAAGCGGCGCTCTTGACGACAGTCGTGCAGTTCTTGCAGGAGGTGGGCACAGGCCAGTTGCTCAGTGTGGGCACATCTCTTTTTAATCTGGAGGCCAGAGAGGATTTCTCTCGTGGTTCTTCACTACATAAATAATAACATCGTTTAGTCATCTCGCAGAGTTCGAAAGGAAACGTGTCTCACCATATGCCTAAAAAAGAGAGGGGCGGAAATGCACGCTTACAAATTGAATTTTGCACAATTCGGAGCGTACCACCCTCCTTTCCTCCCTTGCTTTTAACCATTTTTTGTTTCTCCTGTCGGAATCTGTCCTTAGGATCTATTGAGAAGATGTCTTTTTTTTTTTTCCACCTCACACATGACCTCTTACTGACTTAAAACGGCCTCACGGAGCATTGTAATAAATTACTCTCCAAATGGTGTATAAGAAGACGAAAATAATCTTTTATCAAACCATGTGTTTCCATGCCTGGCATTGTGTCCAGAACAGAAATATTTGAAGCAGAACCCAACTAAAAGGCAAAAACTACCACCTGCTCGTAGCACCTCTCCCATCAGCTTTGCCGCAGTGTCTGAGGTTTTCTCCAACTGGAGGCCTCGGTTCCGTTACAGTAGAAGCCTGGAAGCTAAGCTGACAGGCAGCCCACCTAGGAGGAGACATGTCGGGCAGGTGTGGCCTGAAAACAGAGAAGGCAGGAAAGGAGGTTTCTAAAGCAGAGCAAGAGGAAAGCTTGGGTGTCGAGGCACATGTGTGGAGGAAGAAGAGGGCCCCAACGCCAGAGAGAATCCTCACCCAGCCACTGCTTTCTCCAGGATGTTGGGCAGAGCGTCTGGGAGCATCTATTACCTGGTCTCTACACGGAGATCCTTGTAGAGACCAGGTAATAGATTCACTCTGGGAACCTTTGCCTGGGTTCTGTCAAAGTGAGAAGGTGGCGTCCCAGCTGCAGGATTGGATGGCCACCTTCTCCTTCCCTGCTTCCCTGATGCCCGGCTGCCTTACCCAGAGGATGAAAATGAACCCTCCTCACAGGGTAATACCGTTTGTGTAAAGGCCCAAACAGTAGGCACCCGGGAAGGCCTATCCCCTTGTAGCCCTTTCCCCTTTCTTGTGATTCCTGTAATACAGCGCGGAAACGGAAAATGATTTTTATTCCCAAATTGAACTCACTGTCATCCTTCCAGCTAGCCCCCCGCCCCACCCTGGCCCCAAACAAAAATCCCTTCACAATGCATTCCCGTGACCTACTTTTTTCACGGAGCACTTGGCACACTTGGACCCGCTTGAAAAGTGGCTATGGCCATGACCATGAAAAATCAAAAGCCTAAAAAAAATAAAAAAAATAAATGGCTACATGTGCAGGGTTATTTTCTACATTAAAAAAAGGGCGCCTACATGATTTATTTTAGACTGGCCTGCTTTTGGTCAGTTGTGAGGCCTGGGCTAAAATTTGCTGTGACTGCGGCTCTCCTGGCATCAACATTTCTGGAGGAACATCGGTGTCACTGAGATGGTTCAGACTCAGAACCTGTGTGATTATATGAAATCTGAATAGCCTGCTGGGGAAGGGCCTGGAAGGCTTGGTGAAAGGGGCCTATTCAGAATGGGGCAGACTGTTTATTTCCTCTTGAATGTAACAGGGGTTCTAAAATAAGTATGTTTTAAAAGTGTCAGTTTAGATCGAAAACCCTTTAAAAATTTAAGCAAAAGTGAGAGAGGAGTGCCACTTGGATTCGAAGTATTATTTTTATTCCTTTTTGAAATTTCCACGTATGTTTCTCCAGGGGGAGCGTTGCTTCGTTTTTCCGTAGCTGAAGGAAAACATCTGAAATTCGGGGCTCGGGAGCAACACCGGGTTCTATTAACCCACGTTTTTCTCATGTAGAAATTGGTGGTGGTGGTTTCACAATGAGAAAAAAAAAATGAGCATTTAGCCTGAGTTTTCCTGACCCAGGAGCTACTGTAGGTCACATATGTTTTCACTCAAGGAGGAAAAAACAACAAAAAACTTCCGAATTTCCCTGCAGTGCCCAGGAGTGCCGCTAAGATGTGCTGTTTCATAAAGAAAAGGAAGCCCCCGGGCTCCTGACCCGCAGCTCGCAGAGATCTGTGAATTGTGCCCAGGCCGTGCTAGGCCACGGCTTCCACTCCCATCTGCGGGTTTCCCTTGATTGTGAAAATTAAGAAATCCCTCTTTTGATGCCACTTGGGAAGTTTCCCGTGGTGAGAAAAAACAAGAATTTATGGCCAGCGTCCTCCCAGGATTTGGGGACCCTGATGCCTACAGCAGGCCTGTGTCCCCGTAACCCGGGTGAGCCAGGTGTCTGGCTGCGCAGATTTCTGTGTCTGGGGGCTTCGGGGCCACAGCACAGAGCCTGGGGGCGGCCCCTGGGGTGGAGAGGGGGTGCTTCACGCTTTGGCCTGGCTTTAGAGAATGTTCCGTTGATGTGTTTTGCAGGCACCTGGTCGCAGTGGAGCGGGCGGCTGCAGGGAGTCTGGAGGAGCGCGGGCCGCCGGCCCCCGCAGAGGAGCCAGCCCCTGCTCACACCCCCGCTGCCTAGGCCCGGCCCCAGATACACAGGTGGGGAGTGGTGCCTCCCGCCTCTGCACTCGGGGCGCAGCTTCACCTCTCTGGGTCACCCTCCACACCCGCTGCCTTAGTCCCCAGCCGGGGATGCTTCTAGCTCCTCATCCAGCTCGTTATCAACCGCCGCTCCCTAAGGTTTCGATGGTACATCGTGTAATACATGCCGGTGCCCAGGTGAAGAGATGTTCTAGGTCTCTGTGTTTCAAACAATTATAAAGAAAAAGAACACTTCTCCCCCCAACCCCCCCGGACAGGGGAAAGCAAAGCTGTCCCGGTTGATGGGGTGGGGTGGGGTGGTCTGTAAATATGTCACAGCCAAAGAAATGAACCTCTAATCATGGGAGTCCAGGTGGTAGAGGAGCAATTTTTAGGCAATCTACCTATTTCTTAAAACCAGATTATTATTATTATTATTTTAGAAAGATTTTATTTATTTATTCATGAGAGACACAGAGAGAGAGAGAAAGAGAGGCTGAGACCCAGGCAGAGGGAGAAGCAGGCCCCATGCAGAGAGCCTGACGCGGGACTTGATCCCGGGTCCCCAGGATCACACCCTGGGCTGCAGGTGGCGCTAAACAGCTGCGCCACCGGGGCTGCCCAAAACCAGATTACTAAAAAGTAAAAACAAAACTTCTAATTTGAAGATAATTTCAATCTGTCATACAACTTGTAAGAATAATACTAATAACTTTTCAGCCATTTTTCTTCTTAACATATTGTTTGCATTTTGCCCCATTTGCCTTGACATTTGCTCAGGTTCTTATGTGCACGCTTCTTGCACTCCCACCACCTCCTAATTTATTTTTCCAAGAGAAAATTAAGTTTGAGGGTACGTTACATATGTCACGGCCCTTTACCCCGTACGTACACCCCCATGCAAATACCAAATTGATGGGGTATGATACCTTTACCTGATAGGCTGTCTGTATTCTAATTTCATCAGGTGACCCAATGACGCCCTTTATAGCAATTTTTTTTTTCTTTTTTACTCCACTAGTACTGGATCCAGGTTAGAATCACATACAGTGCTTAGTTGTCCTGTCTTTTTAGTTTCCTTCAATCTGGAACAGTTCAGGACGGATTAAATTTAGCTCAGGGAGGAGGTCAGTGGGAAAAGGCCTCTGACTATTTGCAATGTCTGCTCGGGGTTGGGAGGTGGTGCTATAGTGCCACACAATTGCTGTGCTTGTCCTAACGGGTCCTGGTTACTGCGACCAATCCTGTCTCCAAGACGGAGTCTTCCACAGCTACACGACAAGGGCCACAACCTTGTAAACTGGAATTTCAGGTCCGAAGCTGAGGTGGATCTCAAAGACGTACTGACCTACACAAACTCAGTCATCTCTGTTCTGCTTGACACATCCCCTGAAGGGTGTGTGCTGGTCGCAGGGGCAGGGCTGTTGACTCGTCAGGAACTGGGGTTAGGCCCTCTGAGCGTGGACAGAGTGAGGGGGCTGGGAGCATCCAGCACGTGGTTAGCTCAGAATGTGCAGCCCCAAAGTCAAGTACCGAGGAGATGAGCCCAGAGCCACCCCAAAAGGCTGGAGCAGCAGCCCAAGGGACAAGTCTGTTACAAACAGGCAATGGTGTGGGTTCGGGCCGAGGTCCCCCTGTGGGCGAGGGAGAGGAAGCTGAGCTGCCCAGCAGCCAGGGAAGCGTAGGTTCCACGTGGGGCACAGGGAACACCTTCAGACAAGGAACTTTGGCCCAGTTGTCTTTGGTCTATTTTTCCTCTCCCCATATTCCTTTTAATTTATAAAGGCAGAATATTTTAGAAGTTCTGACAATTGAAGGGTGTGGGTGTAGAGTGTGTAGCTCATCAGGTATCGAAGCTGTGCGTCAGCATCGGGAGGGTTTGTAACAGGTCACTGCCCTGGAAATGGTGCAGCACTCTGCAACTCAGCACAGGGTGGCAACACGCGCTCAGAGGCTGGTTAGGGCCTTAAAAAGGCGCTGTCACGGCTCCCAAGATGACCATTGGGTATGACGGGCACCTTATGCGTAATGTCCCAAAAGCTTAATCCTTATTGTAGCTTCTTTGTAAGACTTGTCGAATTAGTGCCTCCTTCCTTTGTGCCTGTTGTTCCTCTTGGCACTCCGGTTCGTTTATTTCTGTATCGCGTGTCTCTCCCTCTGGAGGGGGAGCTCCGGGAGGACGGGGTCTTATCTGTAGGGGTAATTGCTGCTTCCCTAGAATCCAGTCTCTGGTGTAGAACTCGGTAAACATTTGCTGAGTAAACAAGTTATTAAGCAGAATAATAACAAAGAAGCCCTCGTTCTTTACTGGCAGGCAATCGGCTGGATTATCAGACTCAGGGAATTGTTCTACCAAACTTTCCACCCATAGTCTCCCTGCTACTCACTTCCTGCCTATCTCTCTTTACTAAAAGCATCACAAATGTCCTCATTTGAGATAGTGGCACTTGGGGGACAACATTGTTCTCATGGGAAATGGATTCTATTTTAAGGTCCTTTGAAGTTTTCTATCATATTTATAATGTCATAAGCCCACTTTATTTTTGTTCCTCCTCACACATCCATCTTGTTTCACTTTTCATTCATTTATTTATCTCCTTGCATTCATGATGTCTTCACTGTACTTTCCTCCAGAAAGTTGTCCGTGATGTCACTGTCTAGTCCTACCCACAGTTGGGTCCTGAGTTATAGAGACCAAACAAGACACTCATGGCCTTCGCTCTGGGCATACGCCTTATTTCTCCTAGATGTGGTGCTTGTGTGCCAACATCCTGGAGCCATGGGTCTCTCCTTTTACACCCCTTCCCACCACACATTCTTCCTACCTCTTGTCCATCAATTCTATGAGCCCTTTTGGGCTTACTCTTTTCCTGATCATTTTCTGGTTCCATCTCATTGCAAGAGGCTCCTCATCTCATTAAAGCACCCGAGTGTCATTTCCCAAAAGATGGGAGACAAGTCTGCAGGGTCAGCTATCCTGTTGGGATTCCTAGATGACCCATCAACCTAAATACACTAGAGGATTCTTTCCCTACTCAGTAATTATGCATGATTGTGAATTCTGATTAGACCTTCTTATTCTTGGTATAGCTCAGATTTTCCCAGGAACAATCTGGCCTATAACTAAGGAATTCTTCAGCTGATGACCAGCAGTTGGAGGATGGTACCTTGGTGGTATCATTAGGTGTTTGAGTCATTGAGAAGTTTTCTCACTTGACTCTGACCACCTTTATATCTTGGGAAATATCCTGACCTGTTCTACTCAGCGTTACTGGGACTGGGCCATACCAACAGTAGGGTCACACTTTTCCATTCGAGGGGTTTAATTGCCTGAGGGAGCCAGCCTGGGTGAGGCTCAATGAGAGTGGATGAAGTCCAACTACCTTCTTTCAGTTCCTTCCTCACCACCATTTTCTCTCCAAGGACCTTCCATTTTTTATTCCATATTCACTAGTTCTTGGTGGATGTTCTTTCTGGACGTCCTGTGTGGGTAAATATTTTCCCTTTTATGTCTCATGACCCATTTAGAATGTTGAGTGATCCAAAACACAGTCCCTGAGAAAATGAAAAATCAGGCTTGTGCAGCCAAATCCATATTTTATAATTCAATGGGGCACGCTTTTTATGAAGTTATTTTCTATGACCACTAATTGGTCCTTGCTGTTTTGGGTGCTGTGTTTATTTTTGGTTGAGCTATTTACCTTATTTCCTCCCCAACATACACAGATTCATTCTTTCATTCAAGAGCTATTACTAAGTTTTCATCTATGTTACACACTATCCCAGGAGACACGGCAATGAACAAGACAGAACAAAACAGTAAGTTCCCTGTTTTCTTGGAGATTTCATTCTAGTTGGGATGAGATAGACAATAAACTGTAACATTTCAGGAAGAATAAGTCCTCTGTAGAAACACAAAGCAGGAGGGAGGATGAGTATATGTGTCAGTGAACAGCTAAAATTTTAAAGGGTGCACCCAGGCAAGGCCTCACCCAGAAGATGGTATTTGAAGGAGGTGAAAAGGACAATCACCTGGGTTTCTGGGAGGAAGAATGCTTCAGACAGAGATCACAGCATGTGTAAAGAAAGGCCTAAAGTGAAAGTATATATATATATGCTTCACTAGGAAGACTCACAGAACTCAGGAAAGAATTATATTTGCAATTATATTCTATGGCTACAAAAAGATACAGATTAAAGTCAGCTTGGAGGAAAGGGGCCTAGAGTGGAAGTCCAGGAGAACCAAGCAGAACTTCTGATGTCTTCTTCCAATGGAGTTGTATGGAAAGTACTTTACCCCCAAAATAAAGTGTGACAATATGCACAGAGTATTGTCAGCCAGGGCAGCTTATTCCAAGACTTGGTGTCCAGACTTTTCACTGGGGATTGGCCATATAGACACACTGACCACCTGCATGGTTGACCTTGATGTTTAGCCCATGTGGAGGATGAGCTGAATTCCCAGTAGCCCAAGGGCCCCACAATGAGCCACGTATTTAGCATAGATCATCAGGCATGGCCCAAGCCTCCCCAGTCAAACAAAGACACTCCTGTTGGGTAGAACATTCCAAGGGCTTTGAGGTTACCTCCCAGGAGCCAGGGGCAAAGGGCCAATGTCTCCTTTGATCATGCTTAATACTTTACTGCACAGAAGCCAAGTCATACTGGTCTTTGTAGGTCATTTAAAAGATGTGGACTTCTAAAACTGGTGCAGCCACTGTGGAAAATGGTGCAGAGATTCCTCAAAATGTTAAAAATAGAACTATTTCTAATCCAGTAATTGCACTACTGGGTATTCACCTCAAAAATTAAAAGACACAAATTCAAAGCAACACATGTGCTCCTATGTTTATTGCAGCATTATTTACAATAGCCAGATTATGGAAGCAGCCCAATTGTCCATCAATAGATGAATGGAATATGTAAAATATATATATATATTATGGAGTATTATTCAGCCATAAAGAAGAAAGAAACTTTGCTATTTGCAATGACATGTATAGAGCTAGAGAGCATAATGCTAAGTGAAAAAGTCAGAGAAAGACAAACTATCATATAATTTCACTCACGTGGGATTTAAGAGACAAAACAAATGGACAAAGGGTAAGAAAGAGAGAAAGACAAGCCAAGAAACAAACTCTTAATTATACAGAACAAAGTGATGGTTACCAGAGGGGAGGAAGGTGGAGAGACGTGTGAAATGAGTGATGGGGATTAAGGAGGCACTTGCTGTGATGAGTACATGGTGATGCATGGAATCACTGAATCACTATATTGTACACTTAAAACTAATATAACACTGTATATTAACTACATTGGAATTAAACTAAAAAAATAAAAGATGTTGGCTTCTAGTCCTAGTGAGATAGAAGAGTATTTAGAGAGTATTAAACAGGAAAGTTACATGGAGTTACAGGTTCACTCCAATAGCTAAGTTGGAAAATAGACTGAAAGTTAGAAGCAAGGTTACTGATTAGGAAGTTATTGTAATGGGTCAGACAAGAAGTAACAATAGCTTGAACCAGAGTGGAAATGGGTTAAGAGTAGAATTTAAGAGCATTACAAATTGGGTGTAATGTGTGATAAAAGGATATAATCCAAAGATGACTTCAAGTTTGTTGGCCTGGGAAATTGGGACAATTAAGTTGCCCTAAAATGAGATGAGTAAGATTACAGGGGAGCAGATCTCATGGAAAGAAGAGTAAGAACTTAGTTCGCAGACATGAGATATCGAAATGCATATTAGACAACAAAGGGAAAATTTCAAGTAGACAAGAGTCTGGAGTTCATAGGAGAGGTCTGGGCTGGGGATTTATATTCAGGATATAAAGATACAAGTTTTGGAGTCGTCCATCTAGCCTGAGAGAGTACAGCCGTGAGAGTAGCACACCAGCCTCCCCAATGATAGGAGGTGACAGAGATGAGGAGGAGATAGCAAAAGAGACTGAAGGCAAACTCTCAGAAGATAGGAGAACCATGGGAGAGTGTGTAATCAGGAGCTGAATGAAGAGGTGGGGGGATCAACTATGTTAAATCTGCTATTGGGTCAAACGGGCTAACGATGAAGAGTAGACCATTGGAGTCAGGAACATGGAGGTCACTATTAACCATAGCAAGAGCAGAGAGATATAGAATTTACTTCACACACAGAGATCTACTTAATAGAAGAAAGCAAAGATCCACGTGCATATGTAGGAAAAATGTTAAAAGCTAATTCTGAACTTCTAGTTAACAGAACTCTGACTCCCATCCACTGAGCAGCATCTCTGGATTTCCTCCTACTAGGAACATTGAGAAAAATATAAAAAACCATAGTTGAAAACTTAAATTAGCCCGACTCGTGACCAGAATGTGGAAGGATTTTCTACCAATGATATTTATAAAGCTGAATTATTCAAAATGATGCACACGGAGTTATCTATGCTTGCCTCATGAAACAGAGCTTCTCTGCCTCCAGAGGGAGGGTAGGAAGACACCATGCCTTTACCCTCTGACTTTGGTGCTCTCTTCGTTTTGACATCTGGAGACTTCTCTTTCTAGGTTTCAAACTTGCATGTACATTAATTTTGTTATATTTTATTCAGCAATTCTACTTGGTTGGAGTATATATGTGTGTGTGGAATGTTCCACATCATCTAAATCTTTCATATTGACCTCAACTTCACTTTTTAAATCAGGACAGATAGATGTTATACCAACAATCATAATGGGCCCAATTGCAGTTTGTAAAAACATTGCACAAAGAATAGAAGGAAAAACAACCAAATATTATCAGTTGTTATTTTTAAGTAGAAGGAATGTGGACAAATTTTACCCCCTTCCTCTATTCCCAATTTCCAAATGTGTGTGTGTGTGACTATTATAAAAGAGGGGAAAATTGAAATTAAAATGAGATTTTAAGAATTTGAGATATGTGCTTTTGAAGTTCTTCTTTTTGAGATACCTCAGATCTAAAACAAGGACTGGAATTCATCAGTCTGATTTGTAGTGAAGTTTACAGAAAAAGACTCTTGTTCTGATTCTAACCTGAAGAAAATGTGGGGCCTTATGTCAGTAAGAAATTGAAATGCATTCTATTAAAATGCTTCTACTTTATAGATAACCTTGAATAGCATAGACCATCTTCTACCAGATATATATTAATATATTTTAAACATATATATGTATGTATGTATGTATGTATGTATATATATTGTAAGCAACAGAAAAACAAACCAGCTTAAGTATTAAAGGAAACTGGCTGGTGCACATAATAAAAAGTCTAGAGGTAGGGAAAAACTTAAGGAAAGGGTAGATTTAAGGTTCAAGCATGATAGACAGGACCTGGTCTATCTGCATTTGTGACTCTTTTTTGGCAACAACCCCGCTTTCAGCTCCACATGATGGGTCTGAGGCAGCTTTAAGCTCTTCTCTCATCTCCAACGTGGCTGACGATAGTTCTCATTCACTTCCAGAAGGAAGAAAGAAAGGAGGAGCTTTCTTCTCCCAGAATTTTCATCTTCTTGTTGAGTCCCTCGTTTTGATTGGGTGTCCTGTCCACTTCTGGGCCACTGACTACATCTGGGCAATGGGAGATAATGACTGACTTCTGTAGCTTTGTGCTCAGCCCCTCCTAAACTACCTGGCTGAGAAGGAAGAAGCAAAATAGGCTTGGTGTGAGGAAAGGGGAGTAGGTTATGGGGCGGCAACCTATGTCTGTTGTTGACATTCTCTAATGATCACATCTGGAAGGGATGGACATATCATAAACTAGCATGGCAATGAACTCATGCTAGTATGACTGCAGCTGGTCAATCATCTGAAAATTGGGAATGAGGCTACTCCACTATTAACCATTGGTGTACTGTCTCCATCCTTGGGCTTTGGATTTGAGTTTTAGTTCTTCTCTTGCTCTAAAACCCTCTGACTTTTCCTATGTAGAGGATATTTTCCTCTACTAGTCTATATTCTGAGTAGCGTGTGCTGCTTAATCACAGGACTAAAATAAGCAGAAATCTCATTTAACTTAAGAAGGGAAACATTGGCTTTAAATGTATTTAATTTGGCATGGAAAGTAATGTATTTTTAATAAGGAACACATTAAAAACTCATAAAGTGGTTTATTTATAAGGTGGCTAGTCTCCCCCTCCATTGCCCCAATAAATATAGTCAAGTTCCATCAACTATGCAGTAAGTGCAATTATACAAATGCCATGTTTCATTTTGCATCTGATTATAGTTGTTCTCCCTCCACACATGCTCTGTATGCAAAGGGTAAGTGCATAGGATTTTGGAATCTGAGGAGATATTAGAGATCACTTAATATCTTCTCCTTTCCCTTGAGTAATTGTGCAGATAAGTTTTCTGAAGCCTGGGAGGTTATGCAATCTAACAGTCACATAGATGGCTTGCTAAGTTCTAGTTAGGAATTTAACCAAAAGCATTTGGTTTACCAATTTACTCTTTTCACAACAGAATTGTTCAGGTCAACAAAGATTGACCAAGCACCAGCTGTGCCCTGGGCAGTGTATCGATCACTGAGCTCACAACAGGAAAGGCATGGTTCCTGGCTTTAAGTATCTCCAAGAACAGCATGTAGGGGGAAGAACAATGTCAACCAGATAATTAGAGTTTGACTTGATGCATGCAACGTTGCTACTTAAGACGTAGCCGTAATGTAGTAGAGCAAGTGATAAATGCTACTTTGAGAGTCAGGGATGACTTTGAAGAGTTGGCGATTCATGTGCAGGATTTTGTAGGATGAATTAAGGGTTGAACAACCGGCCTAAGATTGGTAGAGCATTTAATGTAAAGGGAATAGTATATCTGAGGGTCTAGAGGTGATGGTTATACAAACAAGTTTTGGAGAGAGACAGATATGAATTGAATGCTGGTCCTAAGGCTTACTGAGTAGGTGACTCACACAATTATTTATGACTTCTACACATTTACTTTTTCATCAGTAAAACCCCATAGGATCATGGAGAAGATTAAATAACATTACAGCTACAAAACCTAACATAGTAGGAACCCCGGAGTAGGTGACCACTTGTCTCCATGGTCTTTCTCCTCTTTCTCTTCCTCCTTGCTTTCCCCAAACCTTCTGGATGGGGGAGCTAAGAGAGGAACAGAAGGTCATTGGAGGAGCTGATCATGGAAACCTTTGAAGGATTCATAGGTAAGACGTGATGAGATCCTGTTTATATCCTAAGAAGGTATTTGTGGAGAAGCCATGCATCTGAAGCTGCTAGAGAGCTAGTTTGCTAACACAGGGGAGAGGGCTGGGATGGGCAATGAGGGCAGTAGACTGGTCCAATGATTTGGGCAGGCTCGAGGAGCAGGAGGCAGGCTGGTATAGCTCTGCTCGCTGCATTCTGGTCTTTCCACCTGTGTATCAGAGGTCGTGTGGAGGAAAAATGCTTATAGGTGTAGTAAGGTCCAGGGGTCTGGCACCCTGACATCAGGAAGGGGGCAGGAGGGTCCAACTCTGCAGCAGCTGCTGGTGCTTCCAGCTCTTGTCCCTGAAGGGCTCAATGATTTAAGGGATTCATCCCTTAAATCATCCACATTCTCCTTCACATGCAAAGAAGCCTCAGAGCCACTGAGGTACCAAATCTTTTCTCTCTTTTCTGACTTTAAAGCAATTCCTTAAACCATTATGTTCCTGAGGCAATTGTCTCTTTACTATAATTCATTAACTCACAGTAAACCTCAAATGCAATGCTTGCAAGCAGCTGGAGACTTCGGGCCAGCTGGCTGTGGTGCCTCTTTAATGGACAGTGAGGGGTCCCGTGCAGGCAAGGCCCCAGGGAGCTCTCGCGGAATCCCTCAGGTCAATGGCATTACCTCCGTGACTTCTTTTCTACCTTCCCTTATAAAGCCCAGTGACCTTAACTCTGTCTTTCTTGCTTCACATGAGTTTTGATGGCCCTTTTGTTGATGGCCAAACTGAAAGATGGAGTAATTTGTTCACACATGCCTCAACCCCAGGGCTGATATCAAGAAAAAGAGTGTTGTTATCTGACTTTGAACCTCCTAACATGGGGGTGCTGGGCTCCGGGCAGAGGGAGATTTTCCCCACCCCACACCCTACTACATTGCATGCTGATTTTAGATGTAGCTAGTACTGGTTTTGTTAATATTTTCTTTTTGAATATGAACAGTCATCTGTACATTTTGCAAATGTTTTAATTCTACCCACATATGGGTTTCTGCATAATCTGTGAAAACTGGTCCTCATAAGCAAAACATCAGCGCTTCACACTTTTCATAAGATGATTGGTCTTTGACTTAAATATCTACAGAGTATATCTATATATGTGAGCCCTGATGAAAATGAGTCAATTATCGGCAAGGTATTTCAACTGTTATCTGTTTAAAATGATTGTGTGCTTTCACAGCTTATATTAAAAAAAAAAAAAACTACTTGCCTAATTTTCTTAGGTATGACATGATTTTGAGTTTTTTTGACTTAGATATTGAAAGCATCCCAAGAATTCACAAAACCTCAGAACAAACATTTAGAACACTGTGCTGAGATACCTGATTTGCAGTGTTGGGCACATGAAAGAAGCCTTTGAAAAACTCATGTCTGAAGTACTTTCATCACTTGAAATAATAAAGTGGTTGTCTAAGCATTGCTTGAGGCCAAATGGAATAGACTAAGTATTTAGGGATGTATTTATACTGGATATTTTTAAGCAAAGAAGACAGTATAAATAGTAGAAATAATACTATACCTGTTTATTTTTGTGCATTAGGTAAATTTGCTCTTTCTTCCAATTCTAGGCCCATCAATTATGCAACCAATCAGCTAATAATTTTGACCACCTGCTACATTTAAATTATTATGCTGGACACTAATAAGACCAACTAGCTCCCAAAACCTCCCATCAGCGGCCTTTAATCTCTTTCCTTCTGACTGTCCAGAGAACCGCTGTCTTATTTTCATTGTACCCGAATCTTTGGCTCTGTAGAGTCAGGTTGGGGAGAGTCACAGATGTTATTGAGACATGGAGTCTCTCACTTCAGAAAGACAAGGTAGTCACTAATAGCCCTCGTAGACATGTGGCATCTGTGAAGTTCCTTTGGATTGTTTCTGCTGGTGACTCAAAGTGAGGTCATTTGCCAGCCAGCACCCTGACATCTTTAGTAACTTTTACTCTTGGATTAGAAAAAAGCCCACTAAAGATCTTGACCTTGGAAGAATCTGGGATTCTTCAAATGAGTGAAAAAAAGACCTCTTCATCTCCTTCATTTGATCAGCTGCCTGAAACTAAACCAAAGAACTCTAAAATCTCAACTGGCATTTGTTTAAGATAGAAATAAGATGAGAAAAACAAGGAAAACCATTCTATGAAGTCAATTATATAATAATCCATAAAACTAAGGCGCTCTGAAGTTAGCAACGCATGGTGGAAGAAATACACTGAGGTAGTTTAGAAGACTGCTTTTAAACTTAAGTTTAGATGTGGTTTACTCAATATTATTTGAAAACAGGACTCATACTAGGCTCTCTTATATGGTAGCCACTCGTCACAGGTGGCTCTTTAAATTAAAGGTAACTAACATTAAGTTAAATTAGAATTTAGTTTCTCAGTAGCATTAACCACATTCCAAGTGCTCAATAACCACATGAGGCTAGTCACTACTGTATTGTACAGTAAAGACATAGAACATCTGCATTATCCCCTAGAAGAGCCCTGTATTAAAAGATCAATTCAAGGCAAAAATCTTTACTTTTATGGATTTTTTTTTCAGGTTTTCAAATGAACTGTGGTATTAAAAGAATTCTATGTAATTCCTTTACCTTGAGCCGAGTCAAATAATAGAGGCCCAGGTCAAGCACCATGTCAAGCTCATGGTGAGAGTATAGATATGATGATCATCAAGTATGGAATTACTACCTGGCAGTAGGGTTGATTTAGTAACATGCAAATAAAACTCAGCCATGGAGAAGGTGTCACAATGAACCTCTCACCGAAGAGCATTTTTTCCGTGTGTTATTCTGCTTGTCCAGTTATTTTTCAAGTCAATGAAAAGCATTATTTGGTCTTGGTGATTAAATTACTGCAACAAGCAGATTCCTGGCATCAGCTAACCCCTCTGATTAGGGAAAGAGAAATATGAATTTTGTCTGTAGTTGTGGCAGTTCAAATGCAGCCATAACTTTTTGCTGGGTGTAGACATTTAAATGAAGAAGTACTTTTAATTCAACTTCATCTTGTTATTTCATTACTCTTTTGCAGCAATGGCAAACTTTGTACAGTATTATAAATCAAGGCCAAATGTTGCATGGATGCCATGGTACAAAGATTCATTAGTGCACACACAAGCTTATGATCTATGAGGTGATTCATCACTTGTTATCCCGTCTTCCAGCTGAGGAGTTGGGTGCTGATGCATACTAATGTACAAAAGTCAATGCTGGGCATCGAGCCTGCCGAGTCTTGCGTATTATCCTCCTCTGATCTAACTGATTCCCAACTGTTGGCTACGGGGAGGGCTGCCTTTCAAAATCAACTACCTAAATACAGTGAATTAATTTGGGCAAATAGTGAAGGATGAAGTATGGCTTGGCCCACCTCTCATCTGGCTGTTGACAGTGTGCCCGACACTCCAGCTCATCCAGGATGAGCCTGGATGAGAGAGAGACAGGGAACAAGATGAGTGCCCTAGAGGAGATGAGAGCATTGTGCTTTTCAGTGTGCTATCACATGCTGTACCCCATTTGACCCTCACAGCGTTCTGTGTACAAGCAGGGAAGGTTTAGGTGTCACAAATGAGGCAGCTCTCTTTAGAAGAATTGATCATTTTTCTCCCTGCATCCCATTGGCTCTGTTCCTCCCCATATGCCTCTGCGTGTAATTATTTGTATACATGATCATCTCTCTCATTAGACCCGAAGGTACCTAGAGTGGTAATTTAGAGGCTCTTATTCTTCTTGTGTTCCTGGCCTCTAGCACGATGCCTGGTGCCTGAGTATATTTGCCTGGGAGAAGAAAGGTGAATGTGACACAAAAAAAAAAATCTATAAAGGAGCTATGGTTTTTTTTTTTTTTTTTTTTGAGGCACAGAATATTATGCTGGGTTTGTTGCTCAGGGCATTGACTCCTTCTGGGTTCAAGATGTTGTTGCCCATGTGGGTCCCACAGTCCCCTATAACGGAGCTGGATCTCAGACTTGAGTGTCCTTTTAAGGTTCCTTTCCCACTACAACCTTCTGTCAGTTTTATACCACTGGATCTTCAAGACATTCCATTTTTCTTTATAGCCAGCCCAGCAGAAGGAAAATGAATTTTACCTGCATTATGAATAGAAAGAGTTTACCTGTTCTTATGTAGGAGGAATTGAAAGGCTATACCACTGTCCCCTGGGACGATGTCTAAAATCCTTTCAGTGTGAAAGGAGATCCTGATGTTCAGTATAGACACTCAAGAGAAGGGAGAGGCAGAGCTTGGAGGGACAGGATAGACAGATGCAAGGGGCAACTGTCTTCACAATCCTCAGGACTTCATGTTTTATAGATTGAGCCAACACTCCTTACGAATCGAATCTGGTTATGAAGTTCACCCTATCAACAAACCTTCTATCCCCTTTCAGAGCTTTTAGGTTATATTTACCTTTCCTCTTCTGGGCAACTGATGTTTTATGTTTTATGTCTTTATTTCGATTTATCTTTAACATTACTTGTATATTTATGGTTTAATTCCATTTTGTGCTTCTGAACTCTCCTCATTTTAAATGTAGATGGTTAGTTCTCATTTTTGAATATCATTTGGAATCTCGTTGAACCAAGGACTCAGTTTACTGTGTAGGAAGCCTGTTGTGATTTGGAGATATGGGAACCACCCAGCTTCTGGCTGGAGTTTAGGTCCCTGATTTTTTTTTTCCCACGTGTAGGTGTTCCGTGAACATGCATATATTATAAGAGAAAGAGGGAAATGTCCTCACTTAAAGTAGAGATAATATGCTGAGATAAACTGCAGAAGAAATGAGAAAAGTGTAATATTGCAAATGATATGCTGGTCTTCACTTTTATTAATTTAATTTTTTTTTTTTTGGTCTTCACTTTTAAATGCAGCATCACAATAATTCTCAGTGTTATGACGTGGAGCGAGGTAGAGATGAGGTGGCACAGGTTTCCTGCCCTGAAATCCTGTGCTCCGTGGAGGCCCACACTCAGGGCCTGTGATAGGTGGGGATGAGGGGTAAGGGGTGGGGGGGACAAGCTGAGCAGAGGGTGCATATGAAAACAAATAGAAATGTAAGGACCTTTAAAGAAATTGTGTAGTAGAACTGGAGGGACAATTGCAGAATGAGATTAAAAAAGTATCAGGTAACTGCAAAATAAATAATGTCAGCACATTGTTTTATCATTGTACTAGAAAACGTAAAATTATATGTACATAGGTAGGTATTAATATTGTATATTTAAAAACAACCCTAATTAATGATATTCCATGAGATCCCTGTACCTCTTATGTGGTTTTAAATCTGCTAAAGGGCTTTCAAATCTAACCTACTAGCTGTTTGCAAATAATTTCCTAGCTTTTGTGGTAAAGCTATTGTTATTGCACAGATGTTATTGCACAGATACCCTTTCGGACTAAACGTATAGTGGAAATAGGTCGAGTGCATGCACGGAGTGAATAATTTGGTCAATAATTTTATGACAAGGTCTTTATCCCATTGAAATGTCTCTCTTCTTATTAAAGTTCTCTGAGAAGGCTGAGCTTTCTGCGGAACTTCTTATAAAGACTTACTAGGATTTTTATGAACCCGTCTATATTTGCAGTGTGTTACTGTGGCAGGATATTAGGAAGTCATCCAGGACGTGGGTAGTTCCTGGCTGTGCTGGACCGTCTTTGCAGGACAACATGACTAGCCCACCCCAGGCAACCTGGGACCCTATTCTGACCCTGATGGGGCAGAGTCCTTGGGATGCAAGGGATGTATCCATCCAGCTGCAGCCTTTTCTGGACCATCCTCTCTGCAGACCTAGAATTCTAGAATTCCCTGCCTAAAGGGCCTGCAGAACACTTCTTAGTTCCATGACTGTGATGACTATGCTCCTTCATTTCTCATTTCTTTTCTGGTAGAAATTAGGCAAGGAATGAGTGTTCCATGAAACATTTTCATACTATATAATAGGAAACAATTTACATGATATCATTATGCTGCATTAAGTTGATTTATAGGCACTTAAATCTTTACAGTACCCATTTGAACGTAATAGTGCCCCCAGACATCAGCAAGACCCTAAAGTCGCATTTTGTAAGGAATGATACTGAGTCAGAATCTGGAGCGTGCCAGACCAGCGACAAATAGAGTTCGTTTAACCCCAATATCTTCGTCTCTAGGGGTTGTGCTAGGACCCAAGGAGGATGGCAAAAGAATTAACTGAAGATGCTTGAACCCACTCGATCTAATGGAAACCACACACAGTGATTTTAAGCCGAGCTACATACAACAAATGCTGTTCTGTCCCTTTTCAAGAAGGAATCGGCAAGATCCTTAGGGCCCATGAAGAACGGCTTCTGTTCTTGTTCTGTTTGGACTTCCCTTCTGAGCTGATCTTGCCACATGGGATATGGAATAGTTCTAATTTCTTTATTTTTTATTATTATTTTTTTAGTTCTAATTTCTATCTCAAGGTGCCTTTGAAGCAGGGTCCCTCAATCCCATTTCCAGAGGGGCCCCCTTCGCCTCCTGCTGAGGGCTGCTCATCCCACGAACGGCTTCTCCCTGGTTTTGCAAGGCCGCAGCCCCCTATTTCTCTGGATCTGGGCATATTGTGTGGTCTGATCAGCTATACCTCTTCTCCAAACTGGAGCGGAGAGAGGCGTTGCACACAACGCTCTCTGGGAGTGAACTGGGCAAAGCACAGCTGCTCGGATACTTCCTGAGTCATGGGCCAGAGGTCATTGCGGACTATCTGCTCAGAGGCCTCGCACTCACCCAACTACGCTGCCTTTCCCTTTGCGAGCTCTACACGAGGGTAACATTCCGTAGTTGGTTAAATACGTCGCCAAGGGCCATTTCTAGTGAGTCTGAGCATCAGAACCTTAACACACACACCCACAAATTAGTTCCCACTTCCATCGTTTTGACCTATGACACCCTTTCCAGGAACATCATTGTTAGAGTTCGAATGGCCTAGATTGGTTTCTCATCCCCGTAAATGTCACTGAATAGTAGCTTTCTTGAAGAATTCTAATCCATAGGAGTTCATTTTAAATATAAATTTCTCCCCAGTGGTCCTTTGTCTACAGAAAAATTAGCACAGGCTCTAAAGCAGAATATTTGAGGGAAATGGGCTAGCAAGAGGGAAAGAGATTTATACTTTTCATTTAGCGGCAATACTCATTTATTCAATTTTATGTCATTAGGCCTACAAGAATGTGAAATATGTCTCCCTGAAGACAGTTCTTCATCTTTGCCTAACATTTTCTGCTTTGAATAAACCAGTCTCAGGGAAGAGTCCCACGCGATGTGCGCCAGTGCTCTGAGGGTTTATTTCAAGGGCTCTACATATTCACTGCGCCCTCCAGAAAGCTGAAGCGCCACGGAGCCTGCGATCATCGTGCTCATAAACGATTATCCTCTCTGGACAGTCTCCAAAAATTCCTCTTGAAACCAATGACAAAAACGCCCAACTGGTAGATTCCGTTTCGAAAACTTCCCTTAAAAATCACAGACTGCTCCGAGGTCTTTGTATTGTTCGATCTGAACAAGTTTTAAGAGATTCCTGGGAGTAGAGTGTATTCGAGAACGTGTGTGCCAGGTAGGGAGGTTCGTTAATGAAATCTTATCACAAACACTTTTTAAGTGCATTTCGGCTCAACCTGGACACAGTAGACTGGGTTTTTGTATTTCTTGGCAATATATTCAGTACATATAAGAATGTTAGAAAATGATCCTTGAACTGGGACCAAGATGAGGGTTTGATGCCCAGTAGATTCACACATAAACCTGGCAATTTTTTTGATTATCTGTATTCATCAGAAGCTGTTATGAAAACAGATACTGTGAGCAAACACCCTCGAATTCCCTCCGGTGGGGTGTGACGAGCAGAGAGAGTTTCATAACACAATTTTCAAGCATTCTCCTGTTATGTAATTCAAATGCAATTCTTCAAAAAGGGAAATAAGGATGGTGATGTGGTTGGTCACCAGTATCTAGGCCAGTGGTCGGTGGCAAGTGGTCACTGAGGGAAGATGGGATCCTTTCCAGGCAAACTGATGCAGTCATTGTGATGTCATATAGGAGGACAAGACAAGGAGGGAAGAACCTCAGGCCAAAGGGCTGAGGTAGGAGCTGGGAGGTCCTCAGGGTGACTTCAGAGGCTGGGAATACTCTCTGTGCTTGGCTTTTCCTAGCCAGGGAAAGAGCTTCGGGCATCTGATGCCTTTCAAGGTAGAGTGGTTCTAACTTCTCTAGCTTCGTACTACTTCACCAGCGCCTTTGGATGTAAAGGCCCTTTTGCTGTCATGGGCAGATTCTTCCAGAAAATGATTTGGACGTTTTACTTATTGATGTTCCTTAAACATTTTGTTGGTGAGGAAAGACACGTAGGGTGCTTCAAGAGTCCTGACAGATGTTGTCTAGCAAAGGTTCCTTCTCAAGGGAAAGAAAAGCCTGGAAGAAGGTCTGAATGTCAGATGCTTCAATCCATCATTGTCAACTTTTAGAGGGGCAGTGGGCCTGGTTGTATGACCCTGCCACGAAATCCGTCTGTTCAGTAGGAATGGACACAGCACCTTCATCACAGCGCCTCTGCCGTGTGTGATGGAGTCCTGTCCTGACTGCGCTGAGGGGGCAATGGAGCGGTGATGGAGATGGCGGACGAGTTGGCCAAAGTGTTTCTGAGATGAGAATGGTGGAAAGCACTGGGAAGAAGAGGAGAAACAGCAAAGGAAGAAGAGAAATCGTCCTCTGGAAGTGAGACCTTTCCTAGTTTTAACCAATGAAAAATGTCCAACACCCCAGAAATGAGTAATAAGAACATTATCATCCAGTGGTTGGTATTCAAACATGGCATAATTCATCCGGGCTTATTTCCAGCTCTGAGTCAAGTTTCTGAGTTGAGTCTCTTACCTCTCCAGGGACCTCGGTTTCCCCACCTTTAAACGAGAAGGCTTCACTCAAAAGTCTTGTTCAGCCTTAACACTCTAGGTAACCGAGAGGAGCGTGGTGGTTACCTTGGCGTGCCATCTTCCCGGGGCGGGGGGGGGTGGGCAGCCGTTTGTTGAATCCCTATTGTGAGTGTGTCGGTGCGTGTTCCTGGAAGCGATTAGGGCTGCGCTGGGAGACGGGGTCGAGCAGATGGCCTGGGCGGTGCGAGGGGACAGCAAGCAGTCATCGGGGCCTGCGGGGAGCCTAAGGGCAAGGACGGGAGAGCTGCCGTCTGCCCGGGAGCTCATGGGGGCCCTCGCTCTGCTCCCGGGCCAGGACTCACACCGTCGGGCCCGCTCCTCAGGCTTAGGGGTCCTGCTGCGGCTGCACCACCCACCTTGCTGGGCCTCCGGCGTGCAGGTGACAGGCCTTGGGACGCGGCCTCCGTCATCGCAAGAACCCTTTTCCTTCTAATAAGTGTCTCCTCCTCTGGGGAGCCCCAATGGACGTTACATCATCCTCGTGGGAACAAACATTTTGCTCAAGTCTCAACCTCTGGTCTTCAACTTCACTGAACACAATTTTAGGGACTCAGTTCTTGGTATTTTCTGTCTTGGCTTCCTTCAAGCCATCTTGATTTTGAACCATTTGCTTCCAGGCAGGACCAGAGCGCAGGGCAGGCTGTGAGGGGCAGCAGGTGCGTCCGGCCGGGGCCCTGTGGCCTGCTTGCACGCTCTTCACCTGGGCGCCGGCCCGTCCCCCTGTGCCCAGGGCCCGCGGCTCCCCTGCCTCTTGCCCATCCCTCGGCTCAGCTTGCGGTCCCTCCACCGCACGACGCTTCATCTCCATTGTGTGTGGTCACCACTTCTGTTGTGTCTTTGTGGGCGTCTGACCTGAGGAGGGAAAAATCCATTAATGAGCCAGATTTCAGGCAAAAGCCTCTGAGCACGTGGAGGGGCTCTCACAGAGTGGGGCTTTTACGCATCCATCGAATCACACTATGTAGGTGTTCTTTTTTTTTTTTTTTTTTTAAGATTTTATTTATTTATTCAGGAGAGAGAGCAGGGAGCCCAATGTGGGACTCGATCCCAGGACCCCAGGGTCACGCCCTGGGCCGAAGGTGGTACTAAACTGCTGAGCCACCCAGGGATCCCCTATGTAGGTGTTCTAACTGAATGCCTGGTCCTGCCTGCATGCACCGACCTGCAGTCTGGCATGCCTGGTCCTGCCTCAGTCTACCAGAGATTTGGAAGGATTGCCTGGGAAATAGCCAATCCAAATTTGAACCTATGATTCTTAAATATTTTGGGCGGTGGATCTTTTTGAGAATCTGTTGAGAGCCATGGATCTCCTCCTCTGCTAAAGGCACATATGCACACATATCTAAATTTTACCTACAATTTTTAGTGGGTCATCAGACTCCCTGGAACTCATCTCAGGATTCCAGGATTAGATAATTCTTGGTATGTGGGGTAAGGAGGACTGGATGTGGGCTTCTGCTGTGTTCTTAGGCAAGTTCCTGGCATTCCGTGGACTATATAAAAATCTTGGGCCATGCCAATGGTTAATTAGGAATAGTGCTGCAGTCATATTTCATCCCTTCTACCCATCCAGAACATATCTAATCTGGAGGACAAGAGAATGCTGTCTTGAAAACTATGTCCAACTGAGCTGATAGGCCCCTAATGGGGCTGAAAATGATGAGGTAACCACCTGATCAACCAAGGGACGTCTGGCTCCAGTGCTCTACAGCTCTGAGGTTTCGCTCTAGAGACTCTAGAGATTTTACTCCAAAAGTCAAGAGGCTATTCTTCCAAGTATTCGTGGGGGGAAGAGGAGGCCTGTATAGCACAATGGAAAAGACTGGAAGCTTAGCTTTCCCCTTCTTACAAATCTATCTGCTTGTTTAATGGATCAAAGTGGTAGAAAGGGAGCAAAAACACTTCTAGAATTCTCTTTCTTGAGAGTTCATTGAATTGGGAGAGGATTTGTCTATCCAATCCTGAGAGGATAGAAAATCTAATTTGTTTTTTGAAAGCCTGTGTCCTTGACATATTATAGATACAGAATAAATGTTGTTTTGACTAAACAAATTTATTTAAAAAAAAAATTATTTCATTCGGAGAGACACAGAGAGAGGCAGAGACATAGGCAGAGGGAGAAGCAGGCTCCTCGCAGGGAAGGCAGACACTCAACTACTGAGCCACAGGTGCCCCATTTCTTTCTTTTTTTTTTTAAATGAATTTATTTCTCCTTAATTTTTTAACTAGATAATATGATGAATTCCTGCTGGCCCACTCTGGTTGAATATCACCAATATTGTCTAAGGTTTTACTTTATTGAAGTCATTGAAGTAGATATTAATTTATTGATTAATTGAAAGGAATATTGACTAAGCTCTTATTATGTGCTTGATTCAGCAGCATTTTCAAAGTAGTGATGATTTAAGAAGAGTGTTTTTAGTCCTGCGCTAACACCAAAAACCATATGTAAATACCAACTACTGAAAAAAATTATAGTCCAACTTTTCTTTTTCTCCCCATTCCTGAAAGGAGGATATAAACAAATTTTTGTAAACTAAAAGATTTTTTTTAAATGGCTTTTATTATTCCCTGGTTTGGACCCCCTGGAGATTTTCTGGCTGTTCTTTTGGCTTCATGGTGAAGGATGCAGACACATGCATATGTTTTAGGGTCGGGGAACAGCCCATTCTGGGCTCTCTCAGAAAGTACATGTTATATAGCTGAGCCTATTTCAACAAGAGCTTTATATCTCCATCTTTGCATGAAATAACTGTGACGTAGAGTTCTGGCTGTTTGAGGAGCAGAGTAACTGTAGACACCAGAGCCATCAATAGAATAGATTAAAAGTGATGAGATTATATATTTCTTTGTCAATGTTCTAGCTCAAAACTATTTTCATTCAGGAGGTGATTAAATTGCTTCAAATACTGGAACCTTCTCTTAGAAACTGTATAATTAACAGCGTATAACAAAGACTACTTTTCCCTCATGATGGTAGTTGGCATTTTTGATGTAAATCCTCCTGGTGCAAGTAATAATAATAGTAAAAATACACTTATTGGATATTCTTTATGTGGTAGTCTCTGTGTTAGGCACTTTAGTAATGACTTATTATGCTGACATATATTAAATATTTACTTTCTCTCTTAGTCTCGGGGTCCAAGTCCCTGCTCCGCTGTGTCGGGTATACTTGGACCCAAGCTCGAGCTTGTAAATAAACCCTTGTGTGTTTGCAAAAAAAAAAAAAAAAAGATTATTTACTTTCTCTGGTAACCACATAATCAGACTTTATTAGCTCAGAACTCTGATTTGCTACCATCCTTTTATAACTGAGAAAAATGAGGCTTAATGGGATTAAATGATTTGTTGGAAGTCATTAGCTGATAAATGGTGGTATGCTGGGATTCCAACCCAAGCTCTCTAACCTTGTTTTTAATTCAGTCCTCATGGCAGTCCTATAAAGTTGTTCCAGACATTTCACTTTACAGATAAGGAAACAGAACTGGAGGTGAACTACTCTGATAATGCTCATATAGATAGTAAATTGCAGAGCCAGGTGTGGAACCAGATTAGTCGGACTCATAAACCAAGGCTTGTTTCACTGTGCCACGCTGGCTAGCCATGGACTTAATGTGTGCTATGATGTAAAAAGGGAGGTCCTTACCTATCTAAACTTTAAACACAATAACCATTTATTTTGTCTAATCACTTTCTTTCCTTGGGTGTTCAATGCCAGGGAATAATGCTTGGTACTTGGGAGGGTTTGTAGAAAATGTATGACATTTTTGCTATTGCTTCTAATAATTCATTTTATTCCCTTTTTTTTGAATACAGCAATACTTAAACAGATTATTCTGCAATAAAATTCCTTTTAATACAACCCAGTAGGTGCTTTTTGAGTATCTACCATTGGTAAGGCTCTGAGTTAGGCACAGTGATGACCACAGACAGAGATGAATAAAACATAGTTATTGTGGGGGACAAGGCAAAAATCCAAGACACCACATAGGAGATCAAGTAAGCAACTGGGAAATAACAGAGTATCATGGGTCCCAAGGAGAGAGAACAGAAAATGGAGAAGTTGGAACTAGAGACGGACCTTGAAGGGTTGTGCATGAGTTTGCTAGGGCAGCTACTGCAAAGTACCAACAACAGAAGTAAGCACAAAAATAATTTCCTCACATTCCTGGAAGCTAGAAGTTTAAGATCGAGATGTCAGCAGGTTCGGTTTCTTCTGAGGCCTCTCTCTTTGGCTTACAGATGGTTGCCTTTTTGCTGTGTCCTTACATGGTCAGCCCTCTGTCTGCATCATAATCTTGATTGCCCTTCCTATAAGGACATCAGTAATATTAGATCAGGGCCTACCCCTATGACCTCATTTTACCTTAATCCCCTCTTTAGAGGCCCCATCGCTAAATACAGTCACACTCCAAACTACTGGGTGTTAGGACTTCAACACGTGAGTTTTGAGAAGACACAATTCAGCCTATAACAGATAGGTAAACTATCAAAAGAAGGAAAGTCCAAGGGACAAAGTTTAGAAGGGAAAAATATGAACTCTGTTTGCGGGAGTAATTTAGTAATTTAAATCAATGGGGAAAAATTGCATTTAGAGGAATCCTGAATGCCAGGGGCCAGGAAGTCAGTGCTTACATTGGTGGGTAGCGGGGAGCCACTGGAAGTGTTTAGTAGCAGAGTGACTTGATAATGCTCTACTTGTGGAATATTACTCAAGCAGTAATATGCTGGGTTTGCTAGAAGGAATAGAGCGGGGAGGAAAGGAGGCCATCTAGGAGGCTTATTAAGAATTCTAGTCATGAAGAGATGAGGGTATGAATGAGGAAGCTAGTCAAAGTGGTGGTACAGGAGGTGGTGGTTCTGTGAACAGTTGAATCAGAGAAACACCACAGAGGTTTAACTCATTAAACTTTGTGCTTCATTGGCTCTGTGTGTGTGTGTGTGTATGAGGGGGATGAAAGAAGAAGTCAAAGGTGCCTCCAAGCTTTGATGAGTCAAGGAATAGTCTTGTCATCAACTAAATAAAAGAGGAAAGGCAGAGAGGGTTGGGGGGAGGGGATTTTATTTGCGAGTGAAGATAATGCAATTGAGGACCCATCAAGTTAGATGTTCAATTGACAGGAATTCGAAAAGATGGGTCTAGAGTTTGGGAGAGAGGTTGGGGTATATGAAAGTGTGTGAATATATGAAAGTAATGTAAGTGTATAAATTATGTGGAAAGTTGTATTAGGGAAGATATTGGAGAGTTGTACCCTAAAATGTTAATAATGATTGTATTAGGGGTTGGCATTATAGTGAATTTGTTTTTTTATTTTGTTTTTTTTCATTATAGTGAATTTGTATTCCTTATTTTACTTTTTTGCTCTTATTCCGAATGTTTACCATGAGCAAATTCTCAACTTTATAATTGCATTATAGTGAAGCAGACTTTCCACGTTTCTTAAGGCCCATGTGAGGTGAATTAAACTCCCTGTTTCTTCACTCATGGCAAATCGGATATCGGAGAATTTAGAAGGCCCTCCTTAAATTGGTGTGTGGATTGTCTAAGATCTCACGGGCACTGCCCCTATTCTGTACCTCACTTATCTAGATGTTGAATCAGCATTGTCTTTATTTGGGGGTAAGAGAGTTCATAAAAACAGGCTCACAGCAGTCCTTTACTGATCGTAGAATTTATTGAACATCAGGGGGAATTGAGGGGCATTACATTGCAGATATGCAAATAACCTAACTTTGACTCGGGGACATCCCTCTTTTTAAAGAGGCTCTCAGCCTTTTCTGCCAACTCAGGGAGGCATGGGTTCATGTCACTTATCTCTACTTCTCCCTTTGGGAACACTCCACCCTCCACACACATTCCTCAAACCCCTCCCATTTCTTAAGGAAATCAGTTTGGTTCTCCTTACTCTCTGCCCTCTGCTTCCGGATTTTGCCCCAGGTCTTATCTTTTCCCACTCAAGAAGCCCAGTAGTGTATCTTCCTACAGGAATAAAGCTTCCTTCAAAACAGAGTTTTAGTTTCAGCCTTTAATATGATTTGTTTTAACCCCGCAATAATTGATTTATTTATTTGTTTTTTTAAATTTTTTTTTAACTTTTATTTATTTATGATAGGCACACAGTGAGAGAGAGAGAGGCAGAGACACAGGCAGAGGGAGAAGCAGGCTCCATGCACCGGGAGCCCGACGTGGGATTCGATCCCGGGTATCCAGGACCGCGCCCTGGGCCAAAGGCAGGCGCCAAACTGCTGCGCCACCCAGGGATCCCAATTGATTTAAAAAACACTTTTAAAATAATACCGGAAGTCATGAAATGAGACCATCTGGGCCGTACACAGAGCTAAAAGCAAATGGGTTTGCTAGAAGGAATAGAGTAATTTAAATAGTAATTTAAATCGATGGGGAAAAATTGCTTTTAAGGGAATCCTGAATGCTGGGGGCAGGGAAGTTGCTGCTTCCATTGGTGGGTAACAGGGAGCCGCTGGAAGTCTCTAGTAGCAGAGTGACTGGATAAGGCTCTACTTGTGGAATACTAACAATGGTATGGTTAGGACCTATTCAAAAAGCTCTTATTGGGTTGTATTAAAAGGAATTTTATTGCATTGACAATGGCATGGTTAGGCCTTGAACAATGCCTACAGCGAGCGGGGAGCGTGGGGATAGAGAGCCCGGGGAGTCAGGGGAGGCGGCCGCAAGTCAGGGAGACGGGAGCTTTGACAAGGGGTAGGACGCTAAGTCTCACAGGCTAGGGTGAAGGAGGCTGAAGCTGAAGAGAGAGACAAAGTCACTGGGGCAGCAGGATTCGGGGCAGGGCTGCTATCGGGGCCCAGACCAGAATGCTTGTTGGGATTGCCACACGCCCAGAGGATCTACCACTGCCTGTAAGAACCGTGCACGGTCAGAGAACCCCTTAGCACTGAGCTCATCTTGTCAGAGCTTGTGCCCCCCAGGACCCACCGATTAGCCAGGCTGGCTTTGTGCCCTTCCTGGGTCCCTGTTGCTTGTCCTACACCATCTGAGACTCGAGCTGCTCTCAGGTCATCTGTGTCTCCTTGGTGGCGGGGATTTAGAGTAGGGAACTGGGGTTCCTAACTCTGCCATCTCCTAGGAAGGACCTCAGATAATCACTTTATTTCCTTATCTGTTAAATGGTCATGAGCATCACTAGACGTGCCATCTGGACCTCTCGGCAAAAGCCTAGGCGTGAGAATGCTCTACAAAATGCTAATGACCCGGCCTTCCTGGGTTTAACCATTTCTACCCTTAGTATGCGACTGAGAAAGTTACTTACCTTGTGTCCCTCACGTCCCTCATCTTAAGCTAGAGACGATGATGCTACCTGCCTCAGGGGATGATGCTACCTGCCTCAGGGCTTGCGGCGTGCTTTAGAGAAGTGAGTCTACATAACCAACCAGAACAAAGCGTGGCCTGGGTAGAAGCTACTCCGCCGGTGTGGGCTACTGTTGTTACACGAGTGCGCTATGCTTGTATGTCCCACATCTTATTCCTCAATGAAATCAAGGCAGCCAAAGGTCTACCCAGTACGGAGAGAAGACTGGAATTAGAAAGATGGTTCTCTTTTCTGTTTTCACGCCCCTGTCTCCTTCGTGTACCCACGTCCCCTTCTGACCCTGCTCCCTGCCACTTCCCTGCTGCCCGGGCCAGACCTGGCTGGGATCACCGTGCTGCAGCTCCAGGTCCCTCCTCTCCCCAGAGAGACTCTTCTTCCCTGTGCAGCTCTGCTCCGGTCCCCAGTGTGGCCCACGAGGAAGTGGAGAGAGACTGGGTAGGGCTGCAGGCTGTTTGGAGCCTCAAAGGAGGTTGCCTGCGGTGGAGGAGCGGGGAGGGGGGGGCAGGGGGATGGGTAAGTGACGGGGGAGCGCGTGGAGAGGGCAGGAGCAGGTGGGTTCAGGAACACAGGCCTCTCAGCACAAATTGGCTGTTTTTCTTGGTTTTGTTTTTTTTTAAACAGTCTTGGTAAATCAAGCGAAATAAAGCTGTCAGCTTTTGCAGACACTCACGACCCAAATATCTCCCAGGGCAGCTTCTCTCTGCCTCTCCCACTGGACGTGGGAAGGTCAGCTCAAAGCAAAACTGGGAAGAGGTTAAAAGGTATCCGCTCTCTGCAGCCCGCTTCTCCTCTCTCCGTCCCCATATTCTCTGGGCCCACCTTCCCTTAAGCCCCTGGGCCCTGGTGCCCCCTGCCTGACACACCACTGTCCACGTCCGGTCAGCATGATGGAGGCCGGTCACCCGGCAGGAGCTCTCCTGCACGTTGTTGACTATTGACAGTGCCTCTTGTCCCTGTTCTCAGGAGGAAACCGAAAGCCAGGGAGTGGAGGTCGAGCTCAAGGTCATGCAGACAGGAAGGGGCAGGGGTGAAACCGAAACCCAGGACTCCTGACGGCAGGTCCAGAGGTCTTGGTGCCGCTCCCAGGGAGGCCCCACTGGTTATCTTTAGTGGCCCTGGTTGACACTCCACCCGCTTTTGCCACTTCTTCTGTGGCTCACGAGACTCCCTCGGGCCTCAGAGCCGAGGGCCTTAGATGTTGTGGCTCTGAGAGTCCTTCGGCCCACACAGCCACCTTCCGGCCCGGCCGGCCCGTGCCCCTCCACCGTCAGGGCTCCCTGAGGCCCACGGTGCCGCAGGCTTCTCTTCTTTTGCCCGCCAACCAAGCACACAAGAGCCATCTCAACCTCTGGCCTGATGCCTTCTCAATCTCCCAACCCTGTGATTCTGGCCTCACAAACCCCAAGTTCTAAATTCTCAGCCTTGGGAATATTGAACTATTCTCTTCTCCGCACCCATTCGTGGGCAGCAGCTGAGCATCACAGAGGAAAGAACGACATCATCTTGCCAGTTGGTGGGCCCCAAGTTTCCAATGACTCGCGTCAGTAGGAGCCTCACTGCTCCTCCCGTGGCCCTGTTCCTCGACCCTGCCAGTTCAGTTTTACCTGCTTCTTCAACTCATTCCTCTTTCAAACTCCCTTCTTATGCCTGACTCCCTGACTCCTACCTGATGACCTTGCCTTTTTCTCTGGGAAGAAATTAGACACCATCCCTCAATATCTCTCTGAAAATTGAGCCTTTCAATCTACCACATCATCCCTATCAGTTCCTGTCTTCGTTCCTTCATGTTGTCCATAGGTTCCCCTCCTGTTCAAAGCCAACACCCTCTCCCAGGCCATGCGGTGGAGCACATCCCTCCAGGGCCTGGAGCCATCTATGATCTCCTTTCTTCTGGGTTCTCTCTCTCTCTCTCTCTCTCTCTCTACCCCCTATTCAAGTGTCTCTATTTTTAAAAACAAAATGAAACCCTCTCCTCTGCACTCTACTCCTGCTGCTGCCCGGCCCCCTCACCCCTCCTACCTGTGTCCATCTTCTCTTAGCCTCCTGCCTCCCTAAACTTCAGCCTCCACCCTCCATCACTCCAGGAGCATGGCCCTTGACGAGGTAGAGCTTGCTTTTCCTAACAGCCAGCAGATGGTTTCTAGTTTCCAGCCTTGTTTTGCTTGGCCTTTGAACTCTCCCTCTCTTTTGTGCATCTTTCTTGACTTTTAAGATGTTGCTCTCCTGACTCATTTCAGCATTTTGACTCCCTCTTTGTTTGTTTTTTTTTTTTTAAGGTTTTATTTATTTATTTATTTGAGAGAGAGAGAGAGCATGAACAGTGGGGAGGGTCGGAGGGAGAGGGAGAAGCTGACTCCCCACTGAGCTGACTCCCCACTGAGCAGGGAGCCTGACATGGGGCTCGATCCCAGGACCCTGGGATCATGACCCAAGCCAAAGGCAGCTGCTTAACCAACTGACCAAGAACGACTTGTGCGCTTGACTCGCTCTTTGAATCCTGTCTGACTGGGTTCTCTTTCATCACAGATCCTCTAACAGGGTTCTGCTCAGAGCGCTCTCACTCACCCGGCTTTCCTTTTCCCTCTACACATTCCCCCATGAGTTAGCTCATCGGCACCCTGGGTAAGGGAACTGCCACTTGTAACTCGTGGCTCTAACACCCTTGTCTCTCGTCCACTGTCTCTTCTGGCTGCCAGACGCATACCATTCTTGTTAGCTGCCAGTTGGGAATTTCCACCGCGATGGTCCACAGTCACTTCAACTCAGCATGTCCATAATGAAACGAATTTTACCTCCCCACCCCCAGTCTCCATCTTGAACTCCCTCCATTCCTATTTCTTGGAAAAATACCATGAAATGGTTCTTCTCTATTCAAAATCCCTCATATCAGAAACCTGGGCATCCTGCTGGACTCCTCTTTGACCCACCCTCTGTCCCACGTGCATCTGATAATCATTAAGGCCTATCTGTTTGGCTTTCTAACGATCTCCTGAATCTAGTTCATCCTCATTATTCCACACCTTACCCCTGCAAAGCCTTATCCACCTTACTTCAGTCTTCCCATGTTTTATTCCATCATCCAGAGTGAAGACAGTGAATTCAAAGCCAATCAGATCCTGTCACTCCCCTACCTTAAATCAATCAGTGGCTTCCTTGGCTTACAGATCCAATTCCAGATTCTCTAGAGCACTGGGCCCCACCTTATTGCTTAATTCTTACCAGTTTCACTCCTCCCCACTTCATAAGCTTACATGATATTTCGTGACTATGCCACTCACTCTCTTTTTTTTGCTCTGTGTCCTTTTGCACACAGTCCCCTCTGAGAAAGGGGGGATGTCCCCCCATCTCCTTGATGAATTTCTATTAATACTGCAGGCATCTCATGGGCATTACCTACTTGGATAAGTCTTTTCTCAATTTCCCTAGGTAGGTTTATTGTCAGAGAGTTATTTACTCCACTTTTTGTGACTTATCTTGTATTCCCCTCCCAATTATAAATGTCATAATTCTAGAAAGCTGGAAAGTGTATAAAAATAAAAAATAAAAATCACCTTCAATTCATTCACCCAGAAATTGGATTCTTGGATTTTAATGGATTTCCTTTTAGTATTTTTTACTACCAATATTTACAAATGTTAAGAAATCAATACCATATTATATAGATTGTTTTATAATCTGATTTCTCTTTAAGAAAAATTTCCATGTTATTAAATATTCTTCAAAGGCTTGACTTGATTTAAAAGATGTATTCTTCTGTTTTCACAAAAATGTATGCTCATTGTAGATAAATATACAAATGTAGAAGTACAATTTAGAAAGTGTTTCATGATTTGGTCATAATTTTAAAATAGTTTGTGGCATATTCTTTCAGATTTTTTTTCCCTGCGCTTCTACTAACTTAAATAAACATTTGAAAATTTGCATTCATGGGATAATATGCTTCACACTGTTCTGAAACTTTCTTTTAAAAAAATGTTTAACAACGTATGTTTGAAAATGTATAAACAGACTCTAATGATGTCTCGACTGTAATTATCGTTTCGCATTTTTCTCTTCTGCATGCACTCCGAGGCCCTGGAGGCCAAGCTGTTTTCCTGTAGGTGGACTTAATTTATTATTTTTTGAGTGTTTGGGAGAATATCAGAAAGACAGTCGTGACCTCTTCTCTCCAGGGATCCCCTGCCCTCTAGGGGTGGATGAGTCCTCTGGAGCGTCGGACACTGGCCAAGCTTTGGCAGGTGGAGGTCTCTGGCAGCTGTGCGAGGAGTTGGCTGAGCAAGCCCTTGGCTCTGAAACTTGCCCTGCCCCAAGATGAATCCCAGGATACACTTTTCTTGCTCCTCCAAAGTGTATGTGGTACTTTGGCACATGTTGAATGATCATCTTGTCCCTGCATCTGACACTTTCCCAGCCTCCGCTTCTGATCAGGAACCATGGCCTTGTAAACTCCTTGGGTGAGGTAGAACCACTGGAGCTCAGCTGATAGGATCATGAGACTGGGGACGTAGGACCCACTCCAATTTCTGTGCAGTCCAGTCCACCTGTCCCATGGGGAGAGCCAACGACCTAAATCCAGGCAACCGCCTCAGAGATACAGGCTCTCCTCCATCCCCGAGAGAGGGTATGTGAGTAAGCAGTGATCCGTCGGCAGTGCTAGAAGCAACAGCAGATGGTAGGTCCGGAGCTCCGTGTTCCCCTACAAAGGACAGAACATGATTGTTTTGGTTGGTATGTGCTGCACTACCACGTTGTGAAACCCAATGTTTTATTAAAGGGATGCTGGGGGATGGGATGTTGGGGCTGGTGCTCATGTACTAATAAGTCATGAAAAGCTTCTTTCCCCTCTAAGCTTTCATAGTCCCCATTCTCTTTCTCATATTTAAATCACTAGTATACCCATAAAATGAAGGTGTGGTTAAATAGCTACGATCATGAAATTCAGGAAAAGGAAAGCTTATTGTTTCTGGTCGCTGTTAGTTAAAAATTCACAACGGCACATGCTTTAGACTTTGCAGGGGCAGGTCAGGGAACATCTGTCTCCCGGGCAGATGGGCCATGTGGAACCCACAGTGGACCAAGAAGACATGTGCTATGATCTCTTTTGGGGACACAGCGGGGCAAGGTCCTATTCCTTTACAAAATAAATCACCAATCAAATCTCTTCCAGACTTAGATAATAATGTTGGACTGAAGAAGACTTTGGACAGACAGAGGGTTTGAGTAAATAATAAACCAAAAGGAATTATTAGAACAACAGTTTTAAAATGCTGATTTATTTCAGGAAAATATGTATAAGTATACTAAAGAAGCTCAACTAAAATTAGTACCTGAGCTGTGTTCACTCAAGCACCCAAAGCCTTGGTCCTGGGGAGTTCTGTGAGGTTTGCAGCCTCACTTTCCTTGCCGTTTTTTTTTTTTTTTTTTTTAGCTGGTTTTCTCTGGCAACTTCCTAGAGTGTTTGAAAGTCCCTCTTCCTCTTGTCTCCTCTCCCACTGCCTATCTATCCATCCTCAGTATGGTTGCAAACTATTCCCAATTGCCTTTCCATCTCTTTCTTCCATGAGGACCTGCGGATTGTGATTTTTTTCCTCCTCTTATTCTTTGTCAAACATAAAAAGCTTAGCTTTATACATAATTTTATTCTTCGTTTACAGACATTGACATGTTCCTCATGACAGCACAAAAACATAAGCAGCTTCAAAAAGTAGGAGAAAGAACCAATTTAGCTTATTTCTAAACACAGGCAGTCACTTGTAAGGTACCAGCATGAGTTAGGGAGAGACATAGCTGTCATTTGTTGAATAGTTAGGTGTCCGCCTGCTTATTGTGAGACTTAAAGGCAAACCGCTCAACCCCCTGGGCCCGGTTCCTCCCCTGTAACATGGGAACCGCTACCCCGGCCCTGCCGACATCCCAGGCTGTATAAGGGCCAAATCAGGGGATGCCCAGGAAAGAGGACAGCATGTTGAAAATGCTTTTTAATAACTAACACCCATGGTAGAGAAGCAACGTAGAGGCGGGCCTCCTCCCAAAAGCAGGCGCAGGGGTTCATGACTTGAGGACGTCTGCACTTGCTAGAGATTTGCGGAGAAGGTGGATTCACTTGTGATCGACTCGTAGAAATAAATACCTGCTGGTTAGATCGCAGGAGAGGCGCTCAGGGCATCAGGTTGGGAACATAGAGAAAGAGCCAGGCGAGCCAGGGTGTGCCCCAACCCTGCGGCAGCCCCACGAGTTCCATGCTTTTCACACGTCAGCACCTTATGATTTTGTGCTCAGTCACCAGGGAACCCTGTTATTTGATCTTTACAAAGAAACTGAGCTCCCATCTCAGCCAAGTTGCTTTAGAGCAGCACCGATCCCGCTATGGGGGCTTGGGTTTCCTTTGAAGATGATCTCATAGGAAATGCTTCCCTCCAGGAGGTATTATTAAACGCTCTCTCATCTTTCGTTCTTCCAAGTGCTTCTCCTATGGGTAAGGCCTCTACGTAACCCCCATATTTTTCATGAATCCAACTTAGAGATGCATAACGCAGTTACTGTAGGTGAGGAAGGTCGTAGTCAGAGGTTGACGAAATGTGTCCAGACTCTTACAGTTACTGGGGCAAATGGAAAAGGAGTTCAAACCCACTTAAAATCTTCCTTGGCCCACAGAAATAAGCCAGAATGAAGAACTACCAGCTGTTTGCGACATCTGCTTTCGCTGCATTTTTGTTTTCCCTCGTTCTCCTGTGCGTCTCCTCTCTCGTTGCATGCTGTCTCCACCAACAGAGAGCCACGGGCACAATCCCACGTACCAGCAGGAGAGAGCCTCCCCGACAAGGCCCTGAATTTGAAGACAAGGAAAAGAGCCTTGACTCCCCAAATGTCCTTTTCTCTAGGTGGCTAAAAGTGGACTATAAAAAAACTATATAAAACTAGTTTTATAGTTAGAGCTTCATTCCTTTGGCATGTTCCTCCGTAACCCCCTTTTCCATCCCCAAACAATCATTGATCTGTTTTCTGTAACTTTAGATAGTTTGAATTTTCGGACACTTTATATAAAATGGAATCATAGAGTATACATTCTTTTTTTTGGTCTGGCTTTTTTTTTTTTTTTTGACTGCAAAATTTTCTTTGAGATTCATCTATGGCATGTAGTACAACTTCATTCTTTTTATTGCCGAAGAGCACTCCAGTGTATAGATATACTGCAATCCGCGTAGTCACCTTTTGATAGGTATTTGGGAATTTCAAGTTGCCATTAGCAGTCCTGCACAAATCCTTGAAGATATTCTAGAGATCTCTCTGTTATTAATTCCTAATTCAACACCAATGGGACTAAAGGACATATTTCATGTGATCTGAATTTTTAAAAAGGTTATTGGGATGTCTTTTAATAATCTTGAGTATGATCACCTTGATAAATGCTCATTCGGAAATTGAAAAGAATGGGTGGGTATTCCGTTGTTCTTAGATAGAATTTTTTTTTTAAGGCTTTTAGTTTTTAATTTTAATTTCAGCATGGTTAATTTACAGTGCTGTATTTGTTTCAGGTGTTCAATACAGTGACTCAACACTTCCATTCATTACTCAGTGCTCATTGAGATAAGGGTGCTCTTAATCCCCTCATCCCCTTCACCTATTTCACCCTTCCCCTCACCTCCTCCCCTCTGGTAAGCATCAGTTTGTTCTCTAGAGTTAAGAGTCTTTTTTTTTTTTTGGTTTGTCTCTCCCCCAACCTCCCTACCCCGTTCATTTGATTTATTTCTTAAATTCCACATTTGAGTGAAATCACACGGCATTTGTCTTTCTCTGACCAGTTTATTTCGCTTAGCATTATACTCTCTAGCTCCATCCAGGCTGTAGTGAATGGCAAGATTTCATTCTTTTTTATGGCTGAGTAATATTCCATTGGATATATATACCACCTCTTCTTTATCCGTTCTTCTACTGATGGACACCTGGGCTCTTCCCATACCTGGCCATGGTAAACAATGCTGCCATAACCATAGGGGCACGTGTGTCCCTTCAAATTTTGTTTTGTATAGTATCATGTCATCTGCACATAGTGAAAGTCCTACTTCTTTCTTACTGATTTGGATGCCTTTTATTTATTTGTATTGTCTAATTGCCCTGGGTAGGACATCCAGCTCTATATCGAAAAGAAGTGGTGAGAGTGGACATATTTGTCTTATTCCTGACATTAGGGGAAAAGCTCTCAGCTTTTCACCAATCAGTATGATGTTCGCTGTGGGGTTTTTTGTGTTTTCTTTTCCTACAAGGCCTTTATTATGTTGAGGTATATTCCCTCTTAACCTATTTTGTTGAGGGTTTTTATCATGAATGGATGTTGCACTTTGTCAAATGCTTTTTTTTTTTTTTTTACCTCTATTGGGATGATCATATGGTTTTTATCCTCTCTCTTGTTGATGTGATGTAGCGTATTGGTTGATCTGTGAATATGGAACCACTCTTGCTTGCAATCTAGGAAAAAAAATCCCACTTTATAGTGGTGAATTTTTTTTTTTTAATGTATTGGTAGATTCAGTTTGCTGATATTTTCTTGAGGATTTTTGCATCTGTGCTACTCAGAGCTATGGGCCTACAGTTCTCTTTTTCAGTGGCATTTTTGTCTGGTTTTGGTATCAAGGTAATACTGGCCTAATGGAATGAATTTGGAAGTTTTCCTTCCTCTTCTATTTTATAGAAAAGTTTGAGGAGAATGAGTATTAACTCTTCTTTAAATGTTTGGTAGAATTTGCCTGTGAAGGCTTCTGGTCCTGGACTTTTGTTCGTTAGGAGTTTTTTGATTACTGACTCCATTTCATTCTGGTAATCAGTCTGTTCAAATTTTCTATTTCTTCCTGCTTTGGTTTTGGAAGGTGATGTATTTCTGGGAATTTATTCATTTCTTCTAGGTTGTACAGGTTGTTGGCATATAATTTTTCATAATATTCTCTTATAATCTTTTGAATTTCTGTGACATTGGTTGTTATTCCTCCTCTTCGTTTCTGATTTTGTTTATTTGGGTTCTCTCTCTCTCTCTGATGAATCCAGTGAGAGGTTTATATTTTTTGTTGATCTTTTCAAAGAAGCAGCTTGTGGTTTCATTGATCTGTTCTATTGTTCTCTTAGTTATGTCATTTATTTCTGTTCTAATCTTTATTATTTCCTTCCTTCTACTGGATTTGGGTTTTATTTATTCTTTATCTAGCTCCTTTATGTGTAAGTTAGGTTGTTTGAGATTTTTTCTTGCATCTTGAGGTAGGCCTATATTGATATAAACTTTCCTCTTAGAACTGATTTTGCTGCATCTCAAAGATTTTGAACTGTTGTGTTTTCATTTTCATTTGTCTCCATGTATTTTTTAATTTCCTCTTTGATTTCTTGGTTGACTTATTTGTTGTTTAGTAGCTTGTTATTTAACCTCTATTTTTATTCTTTCCAGATTTTTTCTTGTGGTTGATTTCTAGTATCATTGCATCATGGTCAGAAAAGATGCATGGTATAACTTTGATTTTTTTAAAAATTGTTGAGACTTGTTTTGTGGCTTAATATGTGATCTCTTCTGGAGAATGTACTGTGTTTACCTGAAAAGAATCTGTATTATACTGGTTTAGGATGAAATGTTCTGAATAGATCTGTTAAATCCATCTGATCCAGTGTGTCATCCAGTGTTTCCTTATTTATTTTCTGTTTGGTTGATCTGTACATTGATATAAGCGGGGTGTTAAAATCCCCTACTATTGTCATATTACTATTAATTAGTTCTTTCATATTTGTAATTAAATTAATTACTGATAGGTATATATTTACTGCCATTTTGTTATTTATTTTTGGTTTGTTTTTGTGGCTCTGTATTCCTATCTTCTCTTGCCCTCCTCTCTCACCATAGGGTGGTTTTCTTTAGTGATATGCTTGGATTCCTTTCTCTTTAATTTTTGCTTATCTATCACTGGTTTTTGATTTGTGGTTACCATTAGGTTGTATATAACAGCTTTTGCAGAGTATTCTAAATTAAGTTGATAGTCACTGAAGTTTGAGCCCATTCTTTATTCCTTTTCTCCTCCCATTTTATGTATATGGTGTCAAACTTTACATCCTTTTATTTTATGAGTCCATTGACTGATCTTTGCAGGTATATTTATTTTTACTGCTTTTGTGCTTCCAATTTTTCTTGCTCTTACTTGTGGTTTTTGTTTTCCACTCAGAGTCTCTCTTAACATTTCCTGTAGGGTCTGTTTAGTGGTCATAAATTCCTTTAACTTTTCTTTGTCTGGGAAACTCTTTAGCTGTTCCTCTATTCTGAATGATAGATAGTCTTGCTGAATAAAGTGCTCTTGGCTGCAGATTTTTCCCATTTAGCACTTTGAATATATCATGCCACTTCCCTCTGGCCTGCAAAGTTTCTTCTAAAAAGCCTGCTGACAGCCTTAGGGTTTCCTTTGTTTATAACTGTCTTCTTTTCTCTTACAAACTTAAAATTTTTTCTTTATCCCTGCTTTTTGCCATTTTAGTTACTATGTGTCTTGGTGTGGACCTCCTTAGGTTGATTTTATTGGGGGATCTCTGTGTCTCTGGATCTTAATTTATGTTTCCTTCCCCCAATTCAGGAAGTTTTCAGCTATTATCTCTTCAAATAAATTTCACCCCCCTTTTCTCTCTTCTCTTCTGGGATCCCTATAATGGGAATCTTATTAGGCCTAATAGAGTCACTGAGTTCCCTAAATCTATTCTCATTTTGCTTATTTTTTTTCTCACTTGCTCAGTTTGATTACTTTGCATTACTCTGTCCTCCAGGTCATTGACTCATTTTTCTGCTTCTTTAGCTTGCTATTTATTCCATTTAGTATTTCAATCATTGTATTCTTCATCTCTGACTAGTTCTTTTTTAGCTCTTTGGCAGGGGTCTCACTGATGTCCTCACTCTTTTCTCAAGTGCAGTGCGTATCTTTATTGTCACTACTTTAAATTTGCTATCAGGCACATTATCTCCATTTTGCTTAGGTCTCTTCCTGCGATTTTGTCCTGTTTTTTCCTTTGGCACATATTCCTCTGTCTCCTTGTTTTGTCTAACTCTCTGTGTCTGTTTTTTTGTGTTAGGAAAGTCAGTTATATCTCTTGCTTTTTTTTTTTTAAAGATTTATTTATTTATTTATCATAGACAGAGAGAGAGAGAGGCAGAGACACAGGTTCCATGCCGGGAGCCTGACGTGGGACTCGATCCCGGGACTCCAGGATCGCGCCCTGGGCCAAAGGCAGGTGCTAAACCGCTGAGCCACCCAGGGATCCCCTATCTCTTGCTTTTAAAAGTAGTGGGCAGGCCATGCACTTTTAACAAGGTGGCTCAGGTTCCTTTGTATATAACTGTCTTCTTTGCTACAGGAGGCACACAGGCACTCCCAAGACTGGGGTGGGCCAGAGCCAATCCACAGAGTGCACATGAGTGGGGTGTGCAATTCTAACAAGGTGCATGCATCCTCCACAAGTGGTGACCAGTTGATGTTGCTGCCAGTAATGAGGCCCTGCAAAATGCATAGCTGAGACATGGTGTTGGCAAGGTTTATACTGGTCTTCTTGGGAAGCCACACCTGTGGCTCCCTCTCTGCAGTGGATAGACCCTGGGGTTTAGCTCCTGTCTTCCTCTCTGCCCTTCCTACCCTCTTCATTCTGACCTCTTCTCTACATTTAGTTGTTGAGTTTGTTTTGCCAGTCTTTGAGTTGTTTCCCGGTATTTGCACTGATGTGACTGTTATCTATAGTTATATCCATGGGATGAGGTGAACTTGGGGTCCTCCTACTCTACTATCTTCCTCAGAAGTCTTTTGGTAGAAATTTTTATACGTGTCAATTATGGCAAGTTGGTTGTTAATACTATTCAAGTCTTTGGTATCATTACAGATTCTCTACATCTTTATTTTATTGATTATAAAAGAGAGGTATTAAATTCTCCAAATGTAATTGTGGCAATTTCTTTACAATTCTATCAGTTTTTGCTTCATTCATTTTGAATCTCTGTTACTAAATATATAAATATTTAGATTTGTTATGCCTTATGATACATTGATGCTTTTATCAATATGAAATGAATGTCCATGACCTTAGTAATATTCTTTGCCTTGCAATCTATTTTGTCTAATATTAAAATAGCTAGTCCACCTTTCTTTAGATTAGTATTACAATTGATATGTCCTTTTCATTCCTTCTTGCTTTGATTTGTGTCAAAATTTCAATTGGTATAAATTTTAAAGTAAATCTCTTTAAGCTGCATACAATTGAGTCTTGTTTTTTTTCAACTTGATATCTCTGTACTTTTTAATTGGGTTGTTTAGACCATTTGCATTTAATATGATTATTGCTATGTTTTAATTTGAATCTATCATGACTTTTTTCTGTTTAACTTATCTGTTCTATGTTCCCTTTTGCTTTTTGGATAGAGTATTTTTTGTGAGTCCATTTTTCCTCCTTCTTGGTTTATTAGCCGTAACTCTTTGTTATTTTAATGGTTGCTTTAGAGTTTTAGCACATATCTTTTATTTTATTTTATTTTTTAAATAAATTAATTTTTTATTGGTGTTCAATTTACCAACATACAGAATAACACCCAGTGCTCATCCCGTCAAGCGCCCCCCTCAGTGCCCGTCACCCATCCACCCCCACCCCCGCCCTCCTCCCCTTCCACCACCCCTAAGTTCGTTTCCTCGAGTTAGGAGTCTTTTTCTTCTCCCTTCCCTTATATTCCCTTTCACTGTTATTTATATTCCCCAAATGAATGAGAACATACACTGTTTGTCCTTCTCCAATTGACTTACTTCACTCAGCATGATACCCTCCAGTTCCATCCACGTTGAAGCAAATGGTGGGTATTTGTAATTTCTAATGGCTGAGTAATATTCCATTGTATACATAAACTACATCTTCTTTATCCATTCATCTTTCGATGGACACCGAGGCTCCTTCCACAGTTTGGCTATTGTGGACATTGCTGCTAGAAACATCGGGGTGCAGGTGTCCCGGCATTTCATTGCATCTGAATCTTTGGGGTAAATCCCCAACAGTGCAATTGTTGGGTCGTAGGGCAGGTCTATTTTTAACTCTTTGAGGAACCTCCACACAGTTTTCCAGAGTGGCTGCACCAGTTCACATTCCCACCAACAGTGAAAGAGGGTTCCCTTTTCTCCGCATCTTCTCCAGCATTTGTGGTTTCCTGCCTTGTTAATTTTCCCCATTCTCACTGGTGTGAGGTGGTATCTCATTGTGGTTTTGATTTGTATTTCCCTGATAGCAAGTGATGCGGAGCATTTTCTCATATGCATGTTGGCCATGTCTATGTCATCCTCTGTGAGATTTCTCTTCATGTCTTTTGCCCATTTCATGATTGGATTGTTTGTTTCTTTGGTGTTGAGTTTAATAAGTTCTTTATAGATCTTGGAAACTAGCCCTTTATCTGATACGTCATTTGCAAATATCTTCTCCCATTCTGTAGGTTGTCTTTTAGTTTTGTTGACTGTATCCTTTGCTGTGCAAAAGCTTCTAATCTTGATGAAGTCCCAATAGTTCATTTTTTCTTTTGTTTCTTTTGCCTTCGTGGATGTATCTTGCAAGAAGTTACTGTGGCTGAGTTCAAAAAGGATGTTGCCTGTGTTCTCCTCTAGGATTTGATGGAATCTTGTCTCACATTTAGATCTTTCATCCATTTTGAGTTTATCTTTGTGTATGGTGAAAGAGAGTGGTCTAGTTTCATTCTTCTAGCACATATCTTTTATTCATTACAGTCAACCTCCAAGTGATAATACAGAACTTTACATATAGTAGAGGTACCTTACAACATATACTATATTTCACCTCCCACCCTTGTACAATTGTCCTCATACTCTTTACTTCTCCATATTTTATTCAGTCCATAATATGGCACTATTATTTTTATTTTAACGAGTCAATTATCTTTTACAAAGATTTAAATACTAAGAAAAAAATCTTTGTATTTACCTATAAACTATGTATGTAGTTTTATTTCTGATGCTTGTTTCTTTTGTTGTTTTGAATTAGTTTCTTTTGTTGTTGTTGTTGTTGTTGTTTTTACTTCTGAATGACTTTCTTTACCATTTTGGTGGCTAGAAGGAGCCGGAGATGGATATAGTTTTTCCTCTAGGTCAGTTATGCTATAATAATATGTCAAGTAGGTTAATCTCTGGTAAAACAGTTTCTTTTGAGGGCAGATCTTGTTGAACAGAATGCTTTGGCATATTTCAAAATGGTTGCTTCCTCTCCTCCTGTCAGAAGCATGAGGATATTTTTCTCTTTTTCTCTGATCTTCACTGTGAGCATTTGGTAGAGCTCCTGGAGGTAAAACTAAAGTAGGTTATCCCCACAAGAGTGGTCCCACTTTAAGTCTTTAACTCTCAGAGTTGTGCACACTGAGCCTCCAGCATTTCATTAATTACAATTTAGGTTTTTCTACTCTGGCACTAGTTCCCATGGAAGTTTCTCCTCCTGGGCTTGTGCTGCAAAAAGTTGTGATTCTGTGTATTATATCACCTGGAAATTATTATAATTTTGGTTCCTACTTTCTAATATGCTTTTCTGGTCATATTACCTCAGTTAGAATTTTCAAAATAATATTAAATAATAGTGTTTGTAAAGGCTGTCTTTATCTCATATTTTATTTTCATGGACATGTCTTTAGTATTTAAGCCATTTTTACAATGTCCACATTTTTTGGGCATAGATATTGTTTATGGTATCAGGTTCAATATTCTTATTCATTTTTTTAAAGATTTATTTATTTATTTATGATAGACATAGAGAGAGAGAGAGAGAGAGAGAGAGGCAGAGACACGGGAAGAGGGAGAAGCAGTCTCCATGCCGGGAGCCCGTCATGGGACTCGATCCCGGGACTCCAGGATCGCGGCCTGGGCCAAAGGCAGGCGCTAAACCGCTGAGCCACCCAGGGATCCCCTCTTATTCATTTTTTATGAAGTTTTTTTTTTTAACTTGGAAATGGACTTGAATTTTGAAAAACCTACCTGAAGAACTAATATGTTTCATTTATTTTATTTATTTATATTATTATAACAACACATTTTTAAAAGTCAGACCTCCTTATACTACTGAAATAACCTCTATTTTGTTACTGTGTAATGGTCTTGCTGCCAGTTTCAATTTGCAAAGATTTTATTTGTACTTTGCATTTCTGTAAGTGAGATAATTTAAAATTTTTGTGCATGATCTTTGAAGCATTTTGGTATTGGTGCTATGATAGCTTCATAAAAAAAGATTATGTTCTCATCCTTTATATGCTCTAATATATGGGTTGGCAAACTATGGCCTACAGGCAAATCTGACCAATCATTTGTTTTTGTAAGTAAAATTTTATTGGGAGGCACTCACTACCATTAATGTAGTGTCTATGGCTGCTTTCTCACTATAATGGCAGAACTGAGTAGTTGTAACAGAGACTGTGTGGTCCACAAAGTTGAAAATATTTACTCCAATGCTTTAGAGAAAAAGTTTGCTGACTCCTGGTCTACAATAATTTAGAGAGCATAGAAATACTCTCTATTTCTTGATGACCTATAGGAGCTTACTAGAAACCAGAACACAGGCTATTGAGTAAAATAGCATTGGGTTAAAACCCATTTCCAGCCCACATTACTAATTGTGTGTTTGCTGTTGAGTAACATACGTAACCTTCCTATGGGGCATTTCCTCAAATATAAATTGTGAATAGAAATAATAATACTTGCTTAAAATAATACTTTGGGTTTTTTAATGATTTTATTTATTTATTCATGAGAGACACACAGAGAGAGGCAGAGACATAGGCAGAGGGAGAACCAGGCTCCATGCAGGGAGCCCGATCTGGGACTCGATCCTGGGAATCTGGGATCACGCCCTGACTCAAAGGCAGATATTCAAACACTGAGCCCCCCAGGCATCCCAAAATAATACTTTGAAGATGAAATATGTTAATGAATGTTCAAAGTACTTGGCAGAATGATAAGAACTCAAATTCTTAAACAAAATTTTATTCCTGGAATAGTTTCTTGACACTGCCTTCAAATCATGGTTTGTTTTCTTTGGTACTCAATAGCCTTGTTGGTGCCAATGAGGTATCCTTAAATTCAGTAATTTTTGTTTTTAAATTATTTTTTCCAATTTAGATTCTTTCTTTTAATTAAATACAATGGCTTTTAAAATTTTACTGAAATTATAAAAATTTCTAAAGTTTACTCTCTGTCTTTTCAGCAAATCTCTTTCATAGGGAAACATTTTGACTCTTCACTTCTTCCTTTAAACTTCTATGATTCTTCATATAGTCAGTAACTGTTTTCTATTCATGCTCTCTCAGGGAGATCTCTTTTCATTCATTCCTGGAATTGAAGATAGATCCAGTTTATGTGCTTTTTTTCCTCCAATATTTCAGGTGCAGGCAAAGGATGAAAGAAAGAATTTAGAGCAAAAACCAAGTAGTCAGTGGGACATCCACTGTTGTTGAGTTCAGATTTGAAGCCAAAAGTTGCATCTGTCCAAACAAGTTTATTTTGTATGATTATTATTGGATTCATAAGTTAGCTGAGTGCTATCCTCTTTCCAACCATCTCATTTACTGCATGATTACTTAGGAGTTACTCACTTCTGGGTAGTGTGGGGCTGATATTTGCTCCCCTACGAACTGCTACATGACCTTTCCTTTTCTCTAGCTTTTGCCACTTGTTCAAGTTTGGCTCCGAGTTCCATCCACTTAATTTCCAGGTAGGCAATGCCTTTTTAGGCCGTGACTTGGGGTTTGATAAACTCTTTTTAAAATCTGGTCTTGTGGGGCATGTGGGTGGCTCAGTCAGTTAAGCATCTGCCTTCAGCTCAGGTCATGATCTCAGGGTCCTAGGATTGAGCCCCATGTGGAACTCCCTGCTAAGCAGAGAGCCTGCTTTTCCCTCTCCCTCTGCCTCTGCTCCTCCTCCTGCTCATGCTCATTCTCTTTGTCTCTCAATAAATAAATAAAATCTTTTAAAAATAAAATAAAATCTGGTCTTGCATATATTATATCATAAAAATATTTTCAAAGTTATTGGAATATAGAAGACACACTTCCTTCTGTCTAGAATTGTCATAAATTCTCTGCTTCTATCCATTTGAGTAGAAATAAGGGTTTGCTAATTGGGCAGCTAAGTCGATAACTTTGAAACAGATGTCAATTGATTTTCTGTTTTAATTGTGGTATTTAGAGAAAAGAGTAAACTTTTTTTTTAAAGAGTAAACTTTTAATGAAATAGCCAATATGTACAACACCAGAGTTAGATGTCTCTTAAATGCTCAGGCAATTACTAATTACATATTTGCAATTTTTGTAAATCACTTGAAAAGATAATCATATAAAAGACTTCTTACTTTTGCATATGTTCTTTACTTTGTGATGATTACTTCCCTGGCATTCATTTTACCAATAGCCATTAAATTGTTCCTTGACAATCTGTCCCTCCTGCATTAGCAGGACATTGGGTTTGGATTATCTCCATACTCAACCTAAATGATGGGCTTTCATTGACTTAAGATAACCAGGGTATCACATTTTCCTGGTTTGAGTGATTGATTCAAGAGTAATTTAAACCCATCCAATCAGAGGGAAGCCAGAACTTTACTATGACACATAGTCATCACTTCTTTTCTGAGTTTATGAGTATAAGGGTAGAAAGCTTAGATTCCTATTACCATTCCCCTACCACAAAGAAAAATTTTGTGAGGAGCCAGACAAGCACCAGGGGGAGGAAGATCTGAGAGAAGGAGCTTGGAAACATCAGCAAGGCCCAAATCAGACCAGGGCCAGAAGGAGCTAATGCCATCTTCTGAACTACCCTTTGTCATCTAAAAGCAAACAGAAATGAGTTCCCTACCATCTGCCATCTTTTTTGATTGAGCCAATACAGGCAAGGTTGGTTTGTTTCCACTTATCTTTGCATCTCAGTGTATTACAGGGTACTTAGGGGCATAGTAGTTGCTCAGTAAATGTGAAAAGATGGGAAGGAAGGAAGGAGAATTGAAGTTTTACCTAAATATTTTATGCTTAGCTATGTGAATAGCAAAGCTTTGCAGTGATATTTATAGATTTCAATCCTTTTACATTTCATTTCTTGGCCAGAGGATGGGAAAAACCATGTGAATAAAAAAGAAGGACTCACATAAGGAAAATCCTCAGGGATTCCTATTTTTCATTAATTTTTTCAAAGACTATATTTTTTAAAAGATTTTAATTTATTTATCTGAGAAGGAGAACATGACAGAGAGCATGAGCAGAGGGAGAAGGGGAAGCAGACTCCCTGCTGAGTGGGGAGCCCAATGCGAGGCTTGATCCCAGGACTGGGATCATGACCTGAGACAAAGGCATATGCTTAACCAACTGAGCTCCTCTGGTACCCTTCAAAGACCATATTAAAAGAAGTTTGCAGGACCTGACATTATCTGTCCCTGGAAAGGGCTGGAAATAAAGAAGTTCAAACTATGACTTTATAGCTGTTTTAGGTGAAAGAAAATATGAAATTGGCATTTAAAAAAACCTTCTATTTTGTGCCAGTTATCTTCTGTTTGCTTCTCTAGATCTACTCTCCCCACTTCTCCACCCTGCTTTCTGCCCCAGGAAGCTGACCTGCATGGCTTACATGGAGCCTTTACCATCTGGCTTGGCCAATGGGAAGCCCTAGCAGTAGGGGAGGAAAGTGAAGTTGGGGTATTGACTCTGTTTCCAGGGGATGGCCTTAGGCTGACTGTCTTCACCAGAGGTTTTAAGTTTTGGACAAGGAACTCATGACATCCTTTTTCACATGACTCTCTGGAACCTGATTCTGGCAACCACTTCCTCTTCTCTGCTGTTGGCCCCGGGTACTGCAGTGTCTCCTATAATTCTTCTACACCTATGCAAATAGACCTGGTTTGACTTGCCTAATCTGAGTATGCCATCTGTTTTCTGTTGGGACCCCAACTGATACGTATTTCTTTCAGAAATAAAAATATTAAGCATGAACAATAATGCATATCTAATGCACGTTGATTCTGCTGCATGAAACACTGGCTTTTCAGACAGGTGGAGGAGTAGAGCCTATGTAAGCTGTGCCCATGTGAAAATGCCTAAACAGTCAACAGGGAGGGAGATGCTTAGAGAGAGGCTTCTTTCGTTTAATTCAAGCAAATCTTCCCATCGCACAACCCCAGGGGTGCCATTCACAGGATGATTCAGGCTAACTGTAGGAATGTTTGACAACCAGAACCATTTCTGCTTAGTAAGAAGAGAATGAGAGCAAATCAAGCAATTTTACTTGAGTGAAATTAGGCTAAAACTGGTATCTAGGAAAGCCACCGAGGAAAAAAGGAAATTCTCAAACTACTTAGCTTCTTTTGGCCTTGGAATTTACTCCTTTGGTTCTGAAGCTTTAAAACAACACAGATGAAGAGCCATATATCAGAGTAAAGAGGACTAGTCAGCTTTGCCTTGGAGGTTTGGTTTAGGTTAAAATATATAGTGGCTGCTAAGATTTTCATCTAATATCAGTTGGCAAAACTCCCAGTTTCCTTAGAATTGCTGTGCTCAATCCTGTCCATTTCTTTGGTCAGGGTTGGGAGTGTCCCCTCCTGGGCCCCAAGTTTGGGAAGGGGGTTGATCATCATGATTTCCTATTCCTTAGGACTGCCTCTGTCCTACTTGACCTTTGTAACGGTTCTGATTTCCGAGAAAAATTTTGAACCCCTCTCTGATGCCTGCCCTTGTTCCCCTCCTCTCTTTCTCATGCCGTGCTTCCTTCCCAGGACTTGCTTTCCATCTTGTGAATAGGGCTGCACCTCTGTCTCCGCTTGGCTTTCTCTGAAGTGCAGCTGTAGCAGTGTGGAGTTAAAAATAACGTCTTGAGAGACTAGAAGGTGTTTGGATGGGGGGAGCAGAAAGCATGTTCATTAAGAGCTCTTAAATTTCTGAATGCCCCTTCTGAGTCATTAACACGCTTGGCTAAGAACATCTCCGACAACTCAGAGGGAGAGAGGTGTTCTTGTGTTGTACTCTGCGTGTTATGAGTGTTTGTGTTAATAAGGAGGGGAAAAATGCTTGCCCATGCTGATGATGAGCTGAACTCCATGCTGTGAGCAAACAGAACAAAATGTCAATTCTGAGTAAGTCGGCTGTCTGAGGAGCTCATGTCCTGACCACCCGCCCTTTTACCACGATGGGCACCAATTAGCACTCTCACTAGTTAGGGGTGTGCTATATCCACAAGGCAAGCCGAAATTTCCCTAGTGAAACCTCACTCTTTGTACCAAGTGGACGTGATAACTAATGGGACTTAACAGGGAACATCAGCTCTGGACTATTTACTTCAAGTGCATGGTTTTCAAGACTACCCCGTGACAAAGACGCCTAACTGGCAGGTATTTTTCAGCTCTGCCTTCATGGATAACCACCCATTGTTGTTCATACATTCGGTATTCGTGTATTCAGCTAAAAGAGGAATAGATTCTATGTTTTTTAAACTTCTTTAAAGAAACAGTCAAGTGGAGAAGTACAGTTGTACACGATAACATGTGGAGGTGACATATCATGAGCAGAGTGTGTATGGTATTAATGCCACACCGAAAAGACACGATTTAGCTTGGTGGGAAGAGAGGCGGGAGCCAGGGAAAGGCTTTTGGAAGAAATGCGGAAGTTGGAGTTGGATTGGGATGGGCACCATAGGCAGAGTAAATAGCATGTGCAAAGGTACTGTGGCTGGGAAATAGACTGCATTTGTGTTAATGTCTTGGTCAGGGCTTATCCAGGAATAGAGGCGAGTGCTGTCTTTTGGGGGGAGGATTCTGAGAGGTTATGTCAGTGCTTATACTAATTAATAAGCCAACACTCATGTCAAAAAACCTTAGTATAAGAGCAGAGTCTTTGAGAATAAAAACAATTGTGTAAATATGTCCCGAATATCAATGATAGATGCTATGGTCTTGCTTTTTTTTTTTTGAAAAAAAACATAGATTGCATGCATTTCAGCTCATACTGATAGATACTTTCTAGAACCTAGGTATATAAACACCCTACGGCAGGCCATATATGTGGTTAGAACACAAAAAATCTGGAAATTTCTATCACAGCACAGAGGCATAAAGGAGTCTGTTGTATGGAAGGGCTACAAACGTGCTCATTACAGGTGTGTCAGCAAGCCTGCTAAATTTATTTCAAATCGTTTATTTTCTTGTTAAGGTTAAAAAACCTCCAACACCTTGCTCGTGTCATTCTTCCCGTTGTAAATCTTATTAATGAAGGGGAGAAAGGAAAACTGTAGCGTAGAGCAGGCGATGGTGATCAGAATGAGCTAATTTCACACCAATGGATTCTATATTTCACGTTAGGGAACATTTCTTTGAAAAGGATCTTAAAATTATTGCCTTGCTGTTACTTCTTTAAAACTAGGAATCAGGGGCACCTGGGGGGCTCAGGGGTTGAGCATCTGCCTTCGGTCCAGGGCGTGACCCCGGGTCCCGGGATCGAGCCCCACGTCGGGCTCCCTGCATGGAGCTGCTTCTCCCTCTACCCGTGTCTCTGCCTCTCTCTTTCTCTGTGTCTCTCGTGAATAAATAAATCTTAAAAAGAGAAAACAAAACCAAAACTAGGACTCATTAGTAGATGGTGCCGATGTTCCCTTTGCCCCCAGGACACCTAGAGGGGCCTGGGCTGGCCACGAACGCACCTGTCGGGCCCCATCTGTGGGATTCCCACCTTGGAAGGCAGCGGGCTCGGGCTGCTTCACAGCTCGGACCTGCTCTAAGAGGACAGTCGCAGTCCCTACACACACACACACACACACACACACACACACACCCCTGTGCATCTCACTTTGCCTGGAGTCTGGGATCAAGGACCGAATCCTGGCCGGGTTTGAACGTGTGCGGCCTTCACGCGTGTCTCTGCGCTGCCCGGGTTAGAGCCCTCCTGCCCGTCCCTCTCCCACGCGGCGGCGGGATTGCGTTTGTGCAACAACACTCTGGGGCCGGTGCTCCCAGGCAGTGCGTGTGCTTTGCAGAAGCCTTGGGGCTGGGGGGCCTGGGGGGGCTGGGGGGCTGGCCTCCAGAAAAAACAGGAGGCTCTGGTGCTCGATATCTGTCAAACCCATCGCTGATTCGTGCACTCGTCACAAAGGCAGTTACGGGTCACATCTTGTGAGAGGCCGCTAGTGTGCCACGCTCACTCAAGGGGCTCCCCCCACCCTCCTCCCCGACCTGAAGCCACAGGCGTGGGCTCTGCAGCAGGGCCTGCGAGCCCGGCCTCCTGGCCTCCCGGCCTCCCAGCCTCCAGGCCCGTGCGGCTTCCCCTCCTCACTCCTGCCAGGGCTGTGCACCCGGGCCTGGAGCCCATGATCTTCAGTCTCTCTCACCCACACCATGCCCTTCTGGAAACTTCCCTTCCATTTGCAAGTTCCCTTCATGTTTCATCTGCTCAAGAGGACGCAGGGCGGAGAAACGAGTGGGCGGCTGCCTCAAAGTGGGATTTTCTACAATGTTTGGCCCCGGAAGCCGGGGTGTAACAAAGGCAGAGTGGAGCTTTCAAAGGCTGTGAAAAAGGAATGAAAAATTCCTTTGTCCATGATAATGAAATACGAGCTGCCGGTCTGAATTTGATGTCCAACAAGGGGAGATCTGAGACTGTCCCGCCATGAGCGTAGGCGCCAAGGGAAGGGGGTGGCGTGGGGACACCTCTTGTTCGTGCTGAGGACAGTCGTGTAGATTACTCGGGGACAGGACTCACGTGATGGCATTGAAGTTGTACTTTTAAACACCTTCTTCTGAGGACCACAAATCAAAGAGGGAAAATGAGGAAAAAGAGTCACAAAATGAACTACTGATTAGAAATTGTCTTCGAGGCTTGCTTGCTGCCAGAGGCTTTCCAGCAAATTATTACTTTCTGATTTGTTGAGTGATTAGCTGCCATGCTTAATATTTGGAATATGCAGACATGCATTATTTTTAGACATATGGCCAATGCAGTGAGTTGGATTTCTGGGTAATCAGCAGTCGCTTCTTCTAGATTCATCAGAAGGTGCAGATCGTAGATGCCTTTCAGGCCTCATTTCACGGACTCAGTTCTGAACCCTCAGCTTCCCAGCCCAGGTGCTGCGCCAGCGCACACGCACGGGGTGACCCAGGAAGCGCTACTGCGGAAAAGGCATCCAAAGGGCAGTTTGGGGATCCCTGGGTGGCGCAGCGGTTTGGCGCCTGCCTTTGGCCCAGGGCGCGATCCTGGAGACCCGGGATCGAATCCCACGTCGGGCTCCTGGTGCGTGGAGCCTGCTTCTCCCTCTGCCTGTGTCTCTGCCTCTCTCTCTTTCTCTCTGTGTGACTATCATAAATAAATAAAAATTAAAAAAAAAAAAAAAAAAAAAAAAAAAAAAAAAAAAAACAAAGGGCAGTTTGCTTCTTCGTTATCATGTCACGCTCCCGTGAAGGTCAAAACAGATGATGCAGTAATGGAAAAATAAGTTCGTTCACTTACCCCTGGCCAAGGGACTTGCTTACCTCAATGCTTCTCAAAATTCTGTGGTAATTACTCAAAGGAAATGAATGACTCCAGGAAACGCAGGGATACGTATGTGTCTATGTGACAGTCCCAGATGGTGTCCAAGCATGTGGCAGGCTGCCCAGTGGAGTTTCTCATCTGAGATGTAGCAGGCTCAGCAAGAGTCGTTCGCAGGAAGATGCTCCCGGGAGGGGCCGGGCTGGAGTCAGAGGAAGAAGCTGGGCTCTCAGACCAAAATGGGAAAGGAAATCAGGCCAGAGAGGGTGGTGCTGCCGAATGCAGCTATACAGGGAGCTTCGCCCTCCAGATTGCAGGCATCCAGACGAATTGGTAGAGGACACCTTGTAGGGAAACTCCAGGCCCCCTCACACCTGTTAGTTCTTGCAGAGAAGCAAGTACCTTCCTGGTTCCAAATCTGGCAGTAATGTATCCCAGAAAGGCGGACGTAGGAGGGGGAGTGATGTAAAGGACACAGGCTCCTGCAGGGACGTGGCAGAGGAGGGGCCTGCTTCACCTGGACCACTCCAAGATGAGCCCAGAAAACAGTTCCAGTCTTTCCCAGTTATCCTTTCATTTTATTGACCTCCCCAGAAGACTCAAAAATCCTCCACGTTTGGATACAGTTTTAATGATGGTTTCAGGCACAATGGAAGATGGTGTAAGGATTTTTTTCTTTTTATGAATAGAAAATAAAATGCTGTTTCCCCTGCATCCAGCAATCAACAGCTACCTGTGAAGCCCCTCCTGTATGCAGGCATAGGCCAAGCATGAAGGATGATAGCCCCAGTCGAGCAGAAACGGACTGATGGGTGTGTTGGACAAATGCCTGGAAATTTGCACCCACCGCCAGGTGGCAAAAGATAGTACTTGTTACACGGAGCTTACTGCAAAGAAGGTTCATCTAGTCAAGAAGGGCCATGATTGGGCTGAGATCTGAGGGGTAGGCGTAGAGAGGAGGTGAGCACTACAGCTGGGGGACAGCAGGGGTGCAGGCCTGGGACGGGAGGGCCTGAGAGGGCTAGGTTCTGCAAGTGTGTCACAGAGGGAAGGTGGTGAGAGGTGCCTCCACGTGGTGGACGGCAGGTAGGCCATGGGGGCCTGGCAGACGGTGTGGACTGTATCAGTAGGGCAGTGGGGCAGTTGAGGGAGGCTTTTAAGACTGGAGAGTGAGGTTTTAAAACAAAAACGCTCTGCCTGCTGTGTATAGACTGGATTTAGTGGGGGTAAGTGGGGAAGCAGGGAGACCAGGGCCAGATTTCAAAGCTAGTTAGCATCTCAGACTAATCTGATTTGGTGATGGGCTGAGTGTGGGGTAGACAGGAGGGAGCTGTCTCGTAATCCCAGGCCTGTATTCTTAGTTACCCCCCAAAAACAGCTGAGAGACCTCTCAGTCTTCTCACCTTACATAGGCCTCCTGTGTGATCACCCGAAGACCCCACGAGGGACACTACACACTCACATCTCTGCCAGTGAGGGGAATGGTAGGTGGTCCACTTCCCACCTCGCAGGCTGGGGCTTGTGGGCAAACTCTTGCCACATATGTTGGCCTTTGAGAAAGCCTGATAATACGTAATAAGCACACTCTTATCTCTCCCCACCCAAGATAAAAAAAAAAATGGAAACCTCATTAAACATCGAGGTTCCCCAGCTTCCTATCATTGCCCCCAGTTTTGGAAGATGGAGAGGCTTCGCTGGCTCCAAGCAGGTGGCTACCTCCGGGCAGGGCGTCCATCGGGACAATTCTCAGCCCAACCGCAGGCTAAACAGACTCAGAAATAGCCCTGTGGTGTTGTCAAGGGGCAACAGAATGGGATGAGTTCAGAAGCACTCACAGCTCAATTGATGCTAGACTCTAATTTCTTAAAAGCTCAGATGCAGCCGTATCTGCCCGGTGGGTGTGAGCAATCAAGGTGGAGAGATTCATCCTTGTCACCTGGGGATAGTGGGATTGGTGTGTTTGCACCCAACACATCAGGCTGGCGCCCACCGGTAGCCGACTCTTACAACCCCGACTTTCAGGGTGGAACGTCTTTGAAAACATCTGTTCCTTCATCTGCCTCTGGCACTACTCGTCAACCCATTACCTATCGGTTAATTGTTTAAGAGGCAATCATCAGTGTCGTCGGAGTGATAAAATTGTACTTGTCCTCCCTTTTGAGCGCTTGCTCTGTGACAGGGACCACACGGAGCATGCCTCCTGTGTTGTTTCATTCAACCTCTACGTGGACTCTGAGAAGCAGAGGCTGTTGGCCTGTTTTGGGGATGAGAAGAGGGAGGCTTTAGGAGTTGGGTAACTTGCAGAATGTGAATCAGATGTTAAATGGCGGAGGTGGGGATAAGCAGCACCCGGGCCCTTGCCTCCAGGCTGAGCGAGGTCATGGAAAGTGGGCGGGTGGCCTCCAGTCAGGACTCAAGTCAGTCATCACTTAATGACACCTGCTGGGTGCTGTGCTCAGTATGAGGAACACAAGATGGGCAAATTGAGTTTCTCCTTTCACAGGACTTAAAGTCTATCGGGAAGTTGAACCTAGAAGTCCATACAACTCAAGACACGCTATAGTGACCGCTGATGCGGAGGTCCGGCGACAGTTTTGGGAACACTCATGTGATAGGCAAACTCTGCCGGGGTAAGGGGGACTAGGGAAAGTTTAGGAGAGGTGCTCTCTTTTCAAGGGCAGCTTGAAAGACCACCAAGAAGTGGAGACTATTGGGGGAGGTCACCGAGAGGACATGACCTCCAGCTGACCCTGGGGCTGGGAAGGGCGACCGGAGGCTCCTCCGCTTCCCCTGCTATTGGAAGCTACCATCTGCCAATTGTTCACAAGTGGGAATCACTTCAAGGACACAGCCTTCAGGGAGTCTTGTGTTGTTGAGACCATCTGTACCCAGTTAAATCCTGATGTAGCTATCCCGTGGGGCAGGTGTGGAGGTCTACGCGTCTTGTGTCTGCCCGAGACACGCCCGATAAGTCCCCTTGCTGGTTCAAGCTACCGCCTACCAATGCGGAGTGGCCGGCCGGTTTTTTCAGCCTCTCCTTGCCCCCTGCATGGGGAGACCAGTCTATGAGCCGACAGAGCTGGAGAGGACCTTCCACACGGACGGAGCATCTTGGTCAAAGGCCCTGAGATGAGAGCGCGGAAGGTGGGCATGTTGGTGCTTGGAGACAAGCCATGGAGGAAGCCAAGGCTTCAGGGAAGAGGATGAAAGGGACTCTGGAGGATGGCCAGCCTGGGAATGAGAGTGACCTGCGACGCTGGCCAAGGGGTTTATGTGGAAAGTATTTCAAGGAGCAAGGGGATGTGGTCACGTTGTTTCTGGGGGAAAGTGATGCACTCGCGGTTTGTGGGCTGGTGCTCTGCGCGGTACGAGATTGAACTACATAAAACGGCTGATGTTGGGCCATTTGACCTACAAAAATAATTTCATATGGTTCAACCTAATACGTTTCAGGGATTTTTCTTCTGATTCTGGAAGAGACTTTGCTTCCAGTGTGTGGCTATATACTTGGAGTTCCCTGGCTTTTGAAGTTCCTCAGAAGTACGAGTGGGGTTGAATGACTATCTTGTATATCTTAGTTTAGCCAATAAGGTGATGAAATTAAATGCTGTTTTAGGCTGGAATGTGATTAACTCAGGATGGTGACCCCAGCTCCTTCATGGAGAGCAGAGGCACTGATTAGTTGTTGATGAAATCAGAAATTTCTAGTCTCTGGGACTGGGGGCGTTCGGGGAATGGAGATGAAAGCAGGTCCTCGCTGGGTGATGTGGACTGCCACTGCGAGCCAGCACGGATGTGGATCCACCATGTTCCTAAGCAACCTTAGGTGTCCTGGGACCTGTCTTCATCCGTCAAGTGTTTTCTGAGCGCCTAAATGTTTCATGAGTGGTTCCAGGCCCTGGGGATATGGTTAGATGCAAAACAGACCTATTTGTGTATCTGGTTCTTGGATTTGGGGGCAAAAGCAGAATGACTAATAGGCAACTAAACTATTGTTTGGAAGAGTATCCAGTGTCAACCCTGTGTATGAATGTGTGGAAAGCGGGTGGGATGGGAGCCGGAGAGAAGCATTTGATGAGGGCCTGTTTAGTGCCAGACTCTGGGCTTGTTAGCTGATTTATCTCCTTTTAATTCTTCCCACCTCTGGGCAAATCAGGTGGTGTTATCCTCCTTTTAAGAGCTGGAGAAAATGGACCCTCAGAAATTGAGGGACTCCCCGGGGGTCACCGGGCTGGAAGGTGCTAGAGCATGGGGTTGAGCTCCGATCTGCCTCTCAAGCCTTGGTGCTTTCCGCCAGCATCCGACCAGGCAGCAATTCTGGGGTTTGCATCACACATCTGGGGGCTCAAAAGCTTAGCTGTCCAGGAGCTTGTTTTCAGCCGCAGCAGAACCAGAAGAGCGTGGTCCTAACCGCTTGTGGACCAGGGCCGCGCGGGCTGTAGAGCCCGGAGCGCGATGTTGCGGCTCGGCGGCTGCCACGGAACCCGTATCCCCGAGGGAGCGCTGCCGCCACTGCTGTGTCCCCACGAAGCCCGGGGACGCGGCTGAGAGCCAGCCAGCCTAAAGACCGCTGGCCCCGGTTTTGAGGACTTTGTAGAAGCTGCGCCCCAGAGCTCGTGCTGGGAACTTGGGTGACCGGTTCCTGTTACCTTGGCCTCTCCGTTCCCGACCCCTGAGCACAGTGGCCCCAGGAAAAGCGCCCAGCACGGCCCCATGCTTTAAAGCTCGTGCCAGGTCGTCTTAGTTGCAAAAACGACTTTCTGCAGACTTGAGCGGAAGGAACTTATCCTGGCGAGTTTGTCCATCCTGAGAAGGTTTTTGTTCTGGTCAAAAGTCCTCGAATTTCCACGCATAGTTTGGTGTGAACCGAGAAAAGCAGCAACTCCTTCCCTAGCTTGGTACCGGGGATGTTGAGCATCTAGAATGGAGTTTCTTATTTTAAAAATGCATGAATCCTGCAGCTGCTCTGATATTTATTATTGATATGAAAAGGAAGCGTGTTTTTTTTTTTTTTTTTTTTTTTTTTAAATCACTAATACGCCCGCTGCTCCCTCCGGGGATAAGCCCCATAAAGGTGGCTCTGCAACAGGCTGGTCCTAACGTCCCATTAGATCTGCACCGGGCAGGGAGTCCTGTACCTTCCGCCTGTGACTGGGACCCCAGGGCCAGATGTGGAAAGCCTGCTCTGCAAAAGCTTGTGAACCACCTCCCATGTTTGGGGTAATCTTTTCATCCCAGATTCACGAAACCCCCTGCAGCTAAGCCCTGACTGCCAAGCACTCTTCCTTTCTCTTGTGTAAGTGATAAGCACCATTAATAGTCCTGTCAGTCTCGATTAATTCAGTGCACAGGATCAGGAGAGTATTTTGACTTTGGGGCAAATCAAACTATGGTGGACTAGGCGACCCTGACGTAAGGGATGAACATTTATTAAAAGAGGAAGAAAAACCCAGAGCCTGGGGCTGGTGGGGATTCTATAGAAATAAAAGCCTATAAACCATTATTTCCAACTACAGATTTTTTTTTTTTTTAAGCTATAGGGATGATCAAGTACTTTGCGGTTTTTTTCATTTCCTTGCATTTTTTTTTAATTGCATTATTTTTAATGGCTTCCAAAATCAGCATTTCCTGGTTACCACGTTGTTAAACAGATTATCCATTTGGTCTTTGTGTGAACAAGTGTAGGCCATTAACCCACTTAATGCGAGGAAAAATGTCTCCTTTATTCTTCTACAACGTGAACCTGTTTTGATTTAGTGCCGAAGTGGTTGGTCGTTTGTAAGAAGGTAACTAATTTCAAGGAAAATGGTAAAGAACATGGTCCTCCAAACATTATATGTTCTCATTCATGTGGGGAATATAAATAATAGTGAAAGGGAATATAAGGGAAGGGGGAAGAAATGTGTGGGAAATATCAGAAAGGGAGACAGAACGTAAAGACTTCTAACTCTGGGAAACGAACTAGGGGTGATGGAAGGGGAGGTGGGCGGGGGGTGGGGGTGAGTGGGTGACGGGCACTTGGGGTTATTCTGTATGTTGGTAAATTGAACACCAATAAAAAATAAATTAAAAAAAAAGAACATTGTCCTCAAACGTATTTAATAGGACTTAAAAGTTGGACTTAGAGAAGGTGGGGGTGGGGGAAGGTGCTTGGAATAGATCATACGAAGGATGCGGTACAGTGTGACGATTCTGGGAGCCTGGAAAAAGCCTGTCTCTGGTTTCAGTAAGAATTTTTTTTTTTAAAATAATACTGCTGGGCTAGCATGGGGATTATATATAAATCTTGTATCTATAACCTACCACCTAGTGTCTGAGTCTAGCTGGACTTAATGTCAGGTCGGGTAGAGGAGTTGGCCTTGGCCAACTGCAGGGAAGAGGGAAACGGGGAGGTAAGAGATTTGCTTCTGGACGTGCGTTTAGTAAACAGACGTGCTTGTGAACCGCAGCCACTTCGATGCCACACGACGTGAGCGGAGCCCATGTTAGTAGGCGCAGTGGTCCCTTCTTGCCCGCCCCCCCCCACCCCCCATGCCAGCACCGCCCTTTCGGCAAGCTGCCTGTAGGGAGGCCTCCCCAACAGCTTTTCTGCCCAGATGTGGCTTTTCCCTCCGGTCCTCCTGTGGTGTCAACGGGTCAAGGCCTGAAAGGCCCGCCGAGTCAGCAGTCCCCATGGGAATCCGCTGCCTGCTTAGCCGTGGAGTCCTGAGACCTGGGGGGCAGGTACAGTGTCCTGTACTGAAGCATCAGAAACCTCCTGTCCCCTAAGGTTTGGTACAATCATCCGTTGGGCCATCTGCCAGCAGGTGACACGGGAGGCAGCCGCTCACCCTGCCCTCGGGTGGGGCACAGTCCCCAGGGACGGGGATGGGAGAGAGAAGCAGGTGCTGCTCAGGAGGTGGTAGGCGGCTGGAACCCGGGGACTCACGGGAGGCCGCGCATCTCTTGTCCCTACCATGCACTCTGAACGTGACCTCAGCATTTGACGGTGTTCCCCCCCCTCCCCCATTGTCACAATCGCCAGCATTTCTGGAAGCTTCCAGAACGTGGTTGGCCATCATGTGGCCCCTGCTGTCCCCCTGCCCTGCCTGCCTCTTCGGGGCTCTCCCCTGTCCTACCAGAAGGCGCAGGTGTGCGAGGTGAGGGGCGGAGGGTGGTGGGCACCTCTCTCCTGGCCACGTTGCTCTGTCCGCCTGTCCGTGAAACCCAGACCAGTGGGTTCTGGGGGCCGCGGGGGGCGGTCAGGGCCACACGGAGCAGGTGCTGTGCCAGCACGGGGTTCGGGGACAGGGCGCTGGCCCGGACCCTACAGCCCCCCATCCCTGCCCTACGGGGAAGGCTCCCAGGGGCCCAGCCCCGGACCCATCCCTTCCAAGGAGACATGGGAGATTGTGTCTAATGAGGAATGAGAGGAGCGAGACCCGTTTTCTTTCTATGGCCAGAGATCAAGCAGCTGGCCTGAGGGATTCTGTGTGAATTGCTGGAAAGGCCAGGACTTCCCATCCGGAGATGTCCTCGGTGCAGGAGCAAGAGGCTGTAAGATCCCTAAGCTGCCAGGGAGGGGGGAAAGCAAGCAGGAGACCTCTGGAAGTCTGGAATCCAGGGACGTGCGGGCGGGGCCATGGGGGACCCCAGCCCCGTGGCAGGGATCCGGGCAGTGACCCCCCTGTCCTCCTCCCCCTGCCGGCGGGTATCGGCGCGGCCCGGGGCCTGGGCTCGGTGGCAGGAGGTTGCCAAGCCTGAGCCCTAGAACTAAAAAAGGGATCCAGGCGCAACAGCCCCCCAGAGTATCTGCCTCCGTAGGAGGAATCTGACGTCCAAAAATGTGACGGTTGGTGCAACAGGACAAGATTCCGTTCGACGGTCGATGCGGACCTACTGAGGACTTCTCCCGTTTCAGGCGTTGTGCTGAACACCAGCTTGTACATAGAAGATCCCAGGCCTGCGGCTTCCGTGTGAGCCCGGAGTCCAAAGAGCATCAACCAAAAGAAGCCCTAGAAGGCACCAGCGTGCTTCGCAAGTGACCGTAGAATTCCTAGCAGGTTTTGTGCTCCTGCTCGTGGAACCGGGGGCGAGGGAAGGGGGAAAAGGGGTCTTTTTTGTTTGTTTGTTTTGGTTTCTTGGTTTGTGGGTTTTTTTTTTTTCTTTTTTGCAACTTCTCAAAATTTGAGTATGTGTATTTTGTAATGTCAGACCTGAAGGAATACTCTAATCACGAGTTAAGCTGTCTGCTGGCAGACACTCCAGAGGTGGGCTTGTGTCCTGGGAAAGCCCTGCCTGGGAGTCTGGGGCCTATATCGGGGCACTCAAAAAATCTGAGATTAGGGACAAGCTTCATGGGGTTCTAAGATGCTCTGTGGCATCTAATCCTATCTAGGGCGGAGTGGTCCTAGATACTTGACTAAGCCACCAGGTGCCCCTTACCTTTCTAAATCTTAGACGCTCTGTGGCATTTAATCCTATCTAGGGCCGAGTGGTCCTTTATTCCTTCATTTCTGAGGATTTGAGAGATCATGATCGTAATCAACGGTGGCATCAGGCCCGTCGTGGTAAAGACATGGAGCTCGACTGACTTAGGGGACGACACACAGAAAAACCCACCTGATGCGATGAAGCCAACGTGTGGGACGGGGAGATCAAGAATAACTGTGGGAGGTAGTCCTGCAGGAAAGGAAGTCAGGGACGTGTTATCCGGATTGTAAGACTTCTCTGCTTGTGCAATCTTGTTGATCTCCTAAGATTTGCTTCGACAAAAAAGGCCGGGGTAAAATTGTGTGCACACGCTTGAGTTCGGCAGGTCTGCTGGGAGGGGCCGGCGTCCCGTCCCCGCTGCTCTTCCCCGTCTCCGTGGGGCCAGCTGCCTTCTCCCCCGAGACAGACGTGTTGGCATTTCTCTGGATTTCTGGTTTGGTATCTGGGGGTGTTTCAGCTTTCTACCCCCCGCCCCCCTGCCTTGGACACAAGTGCACCTTTCCCATCCTCCTGGTGCAGATTTATCTCCAGTTTGATTAGAATAATCACCAGCCCTTGTACTGGTAAGACTGCAAGCACCATTCGTGGCTGAGCCGGGATTACTTGTAATCGTTTTCTTTCTCTGCACGGTCTTTTGCTTTTCCTGAAATAATTACCTTTTTATTTTTTAAAGACTTATCTATTTTAGAGTGGGGTGGGGGAGAGAATCTCAAGCAGACTCCCCCTGAGGGCAGAGCCTAATGCAGGGCTTCGATCCCATGACCTTGAGATCATGACCGAAGGGAGAAATCAAGACTTGGATATTTAATTGAGCCACCCAGGCGCCCCTTACCTTTTTAAATGAAGCATTATTTCCCATGTATGTATCCTTTACTTGACCTCAAATACTTATTCAGTTGTTGAAACCTCCTCTCTAACTCTCCATTCATGTTCTTGAAGGCTCTCCTGGGTTCTTCTGAGCTGTTCCCCATGGGATGGGCGTCCGTGCCTGCAGCCGTGCGCTCACCCCTCCCCTCCTGCTTTTGTCGGACTGGTTTCTTCCATCCCATGTGTTTCCCTTCATCGACTTTTATCCCTCCTATTGTTGGGACAGATCTTCCAATAGCTTTCTGGAAAAGGGTACATGGGAAATTTACTGAGATTTCACCTGTCCAAATGGATCTTTAGCTTCCCACTTGATAATTGGGCAGTATGGATTTCAGGGTCAGAAGGGATTCGCCTTGGGATGCCTCGGTGGCTCGGTGGTTTAGCGTCTGCCTTCAGGGCGTGACCCCGGAGTCCCAGGATCGAGTCCCATGTCGGGCTCCCTGCATGGAGCCTGTTTTTTCCCTCTGCCTGTGTTTCTGCCTTTCTCTCTCTCTCATAAATAAATTAAATCTTTAAAAAAAATTGATTTGCCTTCAGAATCTTGAAGGCATTGCCCTGTTCCCTACCTTCTAGAGTTGCTGTTGAACCATCCAGAGCTTTTTTTTTTTTAATTTTCTCTCTAGAAGGTTTTTTTTTTTTTTTTTTTTTTTTTAAAGATTTTATTTGACCAAGAACGTGGGATGAGCACAAGTAGGCAGAGCAGCAGGGAGGGACCCTGGAGTACTGGACCCAAGACCCTGGAGTCCTGACCTGATCTGAAGGCGGATGCTGAACTGACTGAGCCCCCAGGTGCCCCTCTCTGGAAGCTGTTAAGGTTTACTCCTCGGCCCCAGTAAACAGATTTCCTACTGCGTGTAGTGTGGTTTGAATCTATTTTCATCCGTTGTGCTGGGCATGTTTGGGTCCTTTCAGCCTGAGCTCTCCTGTCCTTTTCCTGGAAAGTTTCCTTAAATTATCCTACTGTTGACGTCTGTCCCTCTGTCTTACATTTTCTCTTATCTTTCTAGAAGTCCTGTAGTTGAAATGCGAGGCCTCCTGGACTGACATTCTATTGTCTTTTCTCCCATTTAGCGTCTATTTGTCCTTTTAGCTTTCTAGCAGATGCCCTCAATTTAAGTTTTTATTTTCTCCTAATCTCTCTTAATTTACAGAGCTCCTTATTTGTTCTCCAGATGTTCCTTTAAAAGAAGAAAAATCTTTTTCATTTTCTCTTATATCAAAAGCTGCTAGTGAGACTGTTCTGGTTTCTTCTTTCTACATAATTCTGTTTCTTCAACCCCGCCACTTTTAAAATTTGTCTTACCTAATGAAAGACAAATTAAGTGGTAGGCTTCTGTCTGCTCACATGTAAGAGTGGATGACCTAAAATCTCTTTGGAAACTTGGAGCGTGTGGATGAGGCTTTTTAACTCCAAGCAGATGATATCAAAAGTGACCTGGCTGGGATTTTTTTCGGGAGAATCCAATGTTCATGACTTTCAGGATTTTCCTCCAGACGGGTCACATTCTCCCATAAGTTTTTTTCCAGTTTCTGGAGTGAAGGCCCAAGAAAGAGGGCTGGGAGGTCTAAGCATACCTTACACCTTATGTGTGACTTCATTTCTCCTCTGCTTTCTGTATTGTACCCTTGCCCTCAACCATGCGTGGTGCTGCCACTTCCAGGGGCCCCATATTTCAGCCCTTCGAGAGGTAAGGCTTCTGCTGGAACTGGGTAGGAGAAAGAACAGCTGTCTAGACCCTGAGAGTAGGGGAGGGACTTCTTAAACAGCTTGTACAATGTTCCTTATTTTCTGTGGCCTTCATCCCACTCCCTAAGGTACCTGGGGCCTCCATTTGGTGAACCATTTTTTTTAGGATTCTGCAGAACAAAGATGTTTCTTGGCCTTCCCCTGTAAGCTTAAGAGACCTCTTTCTCAAAACTGGTCTATTCTCACTTTCTGAGCTCCCCAGCATCCAGCATTTTATTTTTATTTTTTTAAAGATTTTATTTTATTTACTCATGAGAGATACAGAGCGAGCAAGAGGCAGACGGAGAAGCAGGCTCCACACAGGGAGCCCAACGCGGGACTCGATCCCGGGTCTCCAGGATCAGGCCCTGGGCTGCGGTCGGTGCTAAACCGCTGCGCCACGGGTGCTGCCCCAGCATCCAGCATTTTATTGTGGCTTCCTGTCCTTCTTGCCCTACCATTCTAGATGTAGGCCTTTTCGAAGTCCTTCTGCTATAGATAGAGAAAAATTTATTGTTTTAAGCTCCCATTTTTACCTGAATATCCCCAAGTAAAGACTTGAAGGCATGGATGTGACCTGAGTTGACTTCTGTTTTAAAATAATCACTATTCGGGGCACCTGGGTGGCTCAGTTGGTTAAGCAGCCAGCTCTTAGTTTTGGTTCATGTTATGATCTTGGGGTCATGACATTGGGCTCTGTGATCAGCACAGTCTGCTTGAGATTCTCCCTCTGAATCTCCCTCCACTCAAACGCTCTTTCTCTCTCTCTCTCTCTCTCTCTCTCTCTCTCTCTCTCTCTAAGATAAAAACCACAATGATCACTTATCTGCTGGGTGGAGGATGGATTGGTGAAGAGCCATGCAGGAACTCCCTGTTCTAGAAGGGACACGGGTGGGCCGGGTAGGGGAGGAGAGAGGAAGAAGGGCATGGCTCCAAGACCTATTTTGTATGTGTTAAGTACTTGCTGATGGACTGGAGGAGGGGAGTGAGGGAGAGCAGGGCAGGAGTGAGGACTGTGGGTTTTGCATGAGCAACTCTATGCATGATGGTGCTACTCACTAGAGGGAAAACGTTGGGAGAAAGACTTTCACAGTAGAGACCAATATTCTGTCATTTTCTGGCTATTCAGAGGCCTCTCTAGACCTGGGCTCCAAGGACTATTGTGCGATTGAGAAAACCGTTTTTGATACGGTTTTGTTTCCTGGCTCTGTTTTCATGAGGAGAGCTTACAGGTGTATAAATAGCAAAAGTGTAAAAAGACTGGGGACACCTGGGGGGCTCAACAGTTCAGAGTCTGCCTCTGGCTCAGGGTGTGACCCTGGTGTCCTGGGATCGAGTCCTGCATCGGGCTCCCTGCATGGACCCTGCTTCTCCCTCTGCCTGTGTCTCTGCCTCTCTGTGTCTCGTGAATGAAAAAAGGACTGTAGTGTTGGCATGTTGCTGCTTGCTACTATAAGTAAATGTTCCTGTTTACTGTTTATTCCCCATGTAATGCTGTGTTTTACAATAAGATCTGGGTTTTAATGTAAGAGCTAATCCAAGAAGTAGCAGAATGTAAAGACCTGCTTTCTGACTTTAGGAAATACCCTTATGAATCTTAAAATTCCCAAATATGCCTTTCTCATTTTCATTGTAGTTTAGTATCATTTGACTTTGGTTATTTAGGTTTTTTTTTTCTCTTAATAAACTTGTTAATCCAACAAATAACTAATTGTGAAGAAATTAAAGTTGCTGTATTTGATATTCAAAGCAGGTAATTAGGTAATACTGTAATCTAGGAACAGAGTTATTTCATGGACAGAGGTAGTGATGCTATAGAGACCAACACATTAAAATATTTCTCAATCACTCAAAGTTGTTTTCTTTACCAATCGGTCTTCTTACAGACCTAGAAACTCTAGAATTCAAGGTTCGGCTTGGCCAATCAATTAAGGTAATGTCTAAACATGAACATGCTGTCATTGCTTGTCTTAGAGGGCTACATAGTCATAAAGAAACGACCTGTTGAGAGCTCCAGTTTAATGTTGTCGGGAACATATATCCCATAGAAGCTGGAAAGCTTAGGACCACAATACTCATTTGTAGATCCTTTTTTTTTTTTTTTTCCAAAGATGTGTTCCCTACCAAGGAACATTTTATTTTTAATTTTTCTTAAAATTAACAAGGTCTGTCCCTAAGGTAGAACATGAATATGTGAATATAAAGTCAGTTGCTGGAGAATTTGTTGGGGGTGGGAAGGAAAAGGAAGTACCAACTTTCCAAATATTAAATCATAGCTAATTATGTGAAGCAAAAATAAAAAAAGGAAGAAAGGAAGGAAATGATTTCTAGTTCATAGGCCAGTCATAAACGTGATGTGATAGCATGTAGAGACCTGCCAATGGTTTAACTTAGAAGTTAATAGTAAACAAGAGTGTCCTGCAACTGTGAAATCCGATGGATCATTGCCTCCCAGGTCCTCTGCTCATCAAAACTATCACCCCCATCTGTGAGGTACAAATGTGGATTTGATTTACATGGCTGGTGAACATATGCAAGGAAAGCTAAAAATAGACGAAAGTATTCTGAATTCGGGCAAATGCTAATTTACCTTTCAACAAAGAAATACTGGTTACTTAGTAGTGCTTCCTCTACTCGCCTCTATCTTGATGCTTTTGTACAGGAAGGCCAACGGGTTTTTCTTTTTCTCCAAGGACAAACCCAACTTCCCAACAGGGCTTGCACTCCTCCTACACCTAGAGTTAGCTAAGAGGGCAAGGACATGGCCCAGAAATCCTACAACTGCTAAACAGGAGCCCACACGGGAAGAAGGCACGGAATTATTTTTCCTGTCTTTGTGAATGCACTAGGAGGCAGAAATGCAGGGCTGAGTTTTCATTTCAGAGTGAGGCTGTGATATTTTTCCTGAGTGTGTAAGAATTTTAATTGAACTATGAATTTTAAAAATCTAACCATTACCAAAGTTTTATAAACCATTTGGGGAGAATGAAGGGTGGGTGGTAAGTTATAAATGCTGGGGTACCTAAGTCACAATTCTACAAATATAACAAAACTTTTTTTTTTTTTCCCAGAAAAACCCAAAAGCTATAGGAAAAAAAATTCCATTTTTTTTTTCCCCTCCTGCCTGGCTTTCTTACCTCTTACTTGATCTGAGAGGTCTTGTTGGTTATGACACCTTGGGGAGTCATCCTATCTAGAGGATGGCCTATGCTCTGCAGAAGCCTGGTTCAACTCTTACATTCATTTAAAAAAAAAAAAAAAAAAAAAAGGTTTGGTGCTAAAACCTGTCAGGTGCTGTTTTAGGAACCATTTTGGGCACAGGAGTGAGCAAAACCTCTCTCTGCTCTTGTGGATTTTATGTATGTGGCAAAGAATATGGAAGATAGTGATATTAAACACATTACATGGTGGTACATGCTAAGGAGGAAAATAAAATTGTGCGCTGGAAACCCTCTCATTCAGTAAGAGAACAGCGGCTCTGGGTGCTGGCTGCCCTTCAGCTCCTGCAGAGGTCCACCCTGGAGGGCCTGCCGGTTTTGCTCCTCCGAAGCTCAGGCTCCCAAAACCCCAGGTGTGTCCCCTGCAGAAGACTTGGAGGACCCAGATTCTGAAGCTCCAGCCCAGGCGGGCTGAACTCTGTAGCCTCTGGGAGCAAAATTCAGAAAGCCCCCGGATGACTGCGAGTAGGAGTCCAGTTTGGGGACCCCAGGTCTGTGGCTGGGAACTTCCAACATGCAGGCGCCCTCCCGGCCCTTCAGAGGTGTTCCAGGCCTTGCCAGGTGGATGACAACGCAGATGTGCCCTCGGACTGCACCTTTCCTGATCATACCACACCTGACCGTTGGCACTCCCCTAAGATCCTCTCCATGAGAAGGACTTTCAGGTTCTCTTCCCTCCAGTCCCTCCACTCTCCTTCCCTCCTCTACCCTCCCCTGCCACCGGGGCCTAGTGCCTCCTGGAGCCACTCCTGAGCTCTGTCGCTGCCGCCTCTGGTCGTTGCTCAGACCTGCCTGGAGATAGAGATGCTCTTACTCTGCAGAATTGCATTTCTACTCCGGGAGCTTAGATTCCAGCCCTCCTCGTGCGGCTCGTACGACTTCTGAGTCTCTTCCAACACCCTCCGTTTACTAAACCTACCAAACTGCTCACCGGCTCCCTGACTGGGCCAAAGGCTGAAGCAGGACCTGGTAAAAGGTTGTGTTAAAAGGACAGGTTTATGGCACTGGCATCCTTGTTCTCCAGTGTAGGTGACGAGCTGGGGCAGAAAGGGGGCTGAGCTGTTGGTGAGGCCTGTAGGGAGACAGCCCTTCGCGGTCTAGAAGGTGCTGTCCAAACAGGAAACCTAGACAGGAGTGGCTTGAACAGGTTATTGGTTTTAAGCCCTTCCGTGAACTAGCCACTTTCTTTGAATGACTTCTAAGTAACTTATTTTCATAGATGATAGCAAGGCAAACTTCAGTCCAATGCATCTGGAATTAGCTCAGGTTTTGAATTTCAGAAGTCCAAGTGAGGTTTCCTAAATGGATAAAAATGGTCGTTTTCCTCTCTGAATTTTTTATTGCCCTTAAAACAACTTTTCTGAGGATTGCTTTATTAGCTGAGTAATTCATGTTAATTGTAAAATAACTTGAAGTCTCCAGAAACATAAAGGAGAGAATAAAATGTGCCTATATTTTTACCATGCAGGAAGTGACGATGTTTTAGAGAACAGCCTTCCATTTATTTTGAGAGCGCGAGAGAGAAAAGGAGCATGAAGGTACACGTGGGGTCGGGGAGGGGCAGTGGGAGAGAGAATCTCAAGCGGGTTCCACGCCCAACCTGGAGCCTGACGTGCGGCTCGATCTCCCAACCCTGACCTTGTGCCTTGAGCTGAAGCCAAGGTCCAGCACTTAACACTGAGCCACCGGGTGCCCCTAATAGTCTTCCATTTAATAAACACACACTAGATACACATGTCCTATATATTATATATCATATAAATACTACATATGTTTTGTAACTTGTAGAAACCATGATTTTGGAGCCTAAGGTCTCTGATCAGGTGTCCCCTCCTCAGAGGGCCCTTCCCTGGCTACTCCAACTAAAGCCGCATCCATTCTCCCGTCCTTTCCTGACCCATTACCTCCTCTGTCTCCAGAGTTAGTTTACTCATTTCCTGCCCGTCTCCTCTCCAGGGTGAGGCTGTCGGAGCCAGGACTTTCTCTGTCCTGGTCCACTGTATTCCCGTCTCCTAGAACCATGCCTGACCCAGAGTAGGGGGTTAAGGATATTCATAGAACAAATCAGGAGATGGCTGACAGGGGACAAGTGAATGAGCCTGTTAGCCTGGCGGGGGCACAGCCGCAAAGGCAGGAGCTGTGGCTCCTGTTCAGGCAAATAGTCGTGGAGTGTGGGAGGCGGTTCCGAGGACCATCCATCCCTCCTCCTGGCCCACAGGGACCTGACGGGCATTGCTTGGCCCGTAACCAATGACCAGTAGCAGAAAGTGGAAAAAGTGTTAAGTCTCAATCCTGATTGAAGTTTGGTGGGATTCAAACAATTGTACAGTTACCTTAGATTCATCACCTTTTAGTTTCAATATCTCATTTTTGGTTACAGTTTTGCCTCTTTCAGACTGTCTAGACTGAAAACTTGTGGTCAGTCATCAATTTCCAGTAGTTGACTCTAGAAAAATATGGGGAACTTTTCCAAATGGCATTGCCTTCTGTGTGTCATTGATGCGGCTCACTGGCACATTCTGGCCTGTGATAAAAAGTGATGAGAAATGAACAATATGTTGAGATATGAAATTCTGCATGAATGCTCAGACTATAAACTAGCTGACAATGAGGTTACTGTGAAAAACGTCTACAAAAATACTTTGCTTTCCTGTCACATAAGACCTTGACTTGATGCAAGCAGAAAACAAAAGATTCCTTAAGTTTTAACCCTTTCAGGGTGGAAAGGGGGAGAGAGCATTTCATTATTCCCATTTCAGAGACAAAATCCTTGAAAAACAAGTATTTTGAGCAAATATTGTTGTGGGAACTATAATGGACTTGGTTTGAGTGACCATTCAGTTCTCTCCAGACGTCAAAGGCACATGTCCTACTGCCATGGGAGGTACATGAATTTATACGTAAAAGGAGCCATTCTACTTTCCCGGGTATTTTGTAGTCATTGGAGAAATACTTTATTGTCTTTTAAGTTTAATGTGAAGATCAAAAGATAATTTAAAGATAAAAGAAATTTTAAGGCAGTAGTTTGTACTTCCAAATGAACATTAAGGAAATCCATTTTTGGGCAGCCCCGGTGGCTCAGCAGTTGAGCACCTGCCTTGGGCCCAGGGCATGATCCTGGAGACCTGGGATCGAGTCCCACATCGGGCACCCTGCCTGGAGCCCGCTTCTCCGTCTGCCTGTGTCTCTGCTCTCTCTTTCTCCTGAATAAATAAAATCTTTTAAAAAAAAATCCATTTTGTTGCTACTGAGAGCTGCTTGGCGCTCAGCTGGGAGAGTCAGTGCCAGGTGAAACTGCCCAGGAGTTAACCTTGTCCGCACCTCTTCCCTTCCAAGCTGATTGCCTTCTTGCCACCACTCACCCGCAGGGGTCACCACCTCTCTAAACACAGGTCTGTCCCTGGCTCTGGGTCAGGGCCTCTAGAATGCTCTTCCATGGAGAGGCCACATCCTCAGGATCTTGTCTGAGTCCTTTGTACTTGCTCTCATTCACAGTCCACTGTCTTTTTCATGGCATTTATCATAATCGGCAAGTGAGTTGTTTTTTTTTTCCATGATCTGTTCCCTCCATAAGATGTAGGTTTTTCTTTCCTTTTTTTTTTTTTTTTTTAAGATTTTATTTATTCATGAGAGGCAGAGGGAGAAGCAGGCTCCCTGTGGGGAGTCCAATATGGGACTCAATCCAGGGACCCTGGGATCACGACCTGAGCCAGGGCAGACGCTCAACCACTGAGCCAGCCAGGCATTCCAAGATGTAGGTTTCATAAAAGCAAACACTGGCTTGCTCATCTTTCATGTTCTCTGTGCTCCAAACCAATGAGGAAGCAAGTCTGTCCCCCTCTTACCGGGTGTTTGTGCAGAAAGGGAGTAAAAGTGCCTTTGAAGGCATGGAAGGAAACAAAGCTTCGTGAGCTATAGATGGTCTTTCCTGCAGCTATTGGGGTCCTAAAAAGTATCACGAGGGAAACAAGAGCGAATGAGAAACAAACATATACTAAGGATTTTGTTTATGACTTAAGTGAGTAATAGCAGGCATATTTCATGGTCTTAAAAATAGTTCCTACAACAGATGTATTTTATGACTTCATGGGTCTCCAAAATCTATTTTCCTAGCTCTGGATTTAACACAAGCCTTGAGGTTAAGGGGTTCTAGTTCAACTGAGGAAAGGCCGTTTCTGTCGTCAAACATCTTGGCATATCTCAGAAAGACAATGTCCTTTATCTTTGTCCTTTTTATGTTTCCTTATTTCTCCTTTTCTCCTTCCTTAATTCCTTCTATGAATTAAGTTCTATCAAACCGTACATGCAGGGGCACCTGGGTGGCTTGGTGGGTTAAGTGTCTGCCTTCAGCTCAGTCATGATCTCAGGGTCCTGGAATTGAGCCCCACGTTGAGCTCCCTGTTCAGTGGGGAGTCTGCCTCTCTCTCCCCCTGCTTGCTCTGTCAAATAAATAAAAATCTAAATGAATAAAAATAGTAATACTATTTAAAAATAATAGTACAATCGGGTGCCTAGGTGGCTCAGTTGGATAAACATCCAACTCTTGATTTTTGGCTCAAGTCATGACCTTGGGTTGTGGATGGAGTCCCACGTAGGGATCCATGCTCATCCGGGAGACTGCTTCTCTCCTCTCTCCGTCCTTCCCCTTCTTGTGCTCTCTAAAGTAAATAATCTTTAAAAAAAAATTAAAAAATCAAATGGTATTAAAGGATTTGTCAACATAAGACAATTTCTTGTCCCATTCCCCTAACTCCCAAGTCTCTGAAACACTTTTGACTCTTTATAAACTAGTCCTTCCTGAATTTCTAAATCTCCATTCCTTTAAATATGTAAATGTTGTTCTCCTATGATTAATCAGAGACCTAACCTATTGAATGTCTAATGTGATAGAGGACTCCGTTCCTTTTTCTAGCCATTCCCTCTGCTTCTCACCTACTCTCCTAACATAATTCTTCAATTTCTGACTAAATCTAGATCCCTTGTTAACATTATTATGCCTGTGAAAATTTTATTTTCTGAAGTTTGTACTATCGGGTTCTCCAGGGCAGACCCTGACACAAGGATTCTGGTACAAGTAGTTTGGGAGTTAAAGGGAACCCCAAGAGGGAAGTAAGTGATCAAGAAAGGAAAGGGAGTGGGACACCCGGGCGGCTCAGAGGTTGAGCATCTGCCTTCGGCTCAGGGCATGACCACGGGGTCCTAGGATCGAGTCCTGCATCGGGCTCCCCGCAGAGAGTCTGCTTCTCCTTCTGCCTGTGTCTCTGCCTCTCTCTGTGTGTGTCTCATGAATGAATAAATCTTTTAAAAAGAGTAATAAAGGGTGTGTTGTCAAGTGCTTACCCCTATGGGTCATTGGAGCTTAATCCAGTGAGGAGCACTCTGGAAAAATGGCATAAAACACAATACTCCGTGTCCTCCCACCTGGAGGGTGAGGGAGTTTGGGGTATTTGTATACCAGATCCTATCAGTCATTTGTGGAAGGTTGCTCCCAAGGATTAATTCCTTAGCACTTCTAGGCCTGCTGTGTGAAAATGTGGCAGTTGGAAGGTGGCCAAGAACACCGACTATATAGTTCATTAGGATTAGGCTTTCATCTTCTGAGGTTTTTTTCCTGACACTAATAATTGCCTTTTAAAATTTGCTTGGTTTTCTTCATACCTATTGTCAATTCTTCCCATAGTGTCCAATGGCTTCTCAAAATTTTACACAATTAATTACATCAGGGAATTAGCTCCAATTTTTTTTCTTGGAGACCTCCCTGGAGGCCTCTTATCCCCTGTGGACTGCACGTTCTCAAGAACTTTTACGCAGATGACATCCTGGGACCAACCGCCTGTGCTTGTGCTAGGAATATGCTGTACCTCTGAGCTGGTCCCTTGCTCTCCGGTCTAGGTGTATTTCTTCTTCTTGGCTTATTTCTTGGTGGAGCATGTTGTTCAGCACATGGTCGGGTCAGAAGGCCATTTGGGGGAGAGCGTCTATCTCCTGAGCCATGTGCTCCCATCGGGCTAGTTGCCTCCCTGGCCTCAGCATTGCTGTCATTGTAGCCTCTACCTTCCTACTGTCAGGGACGGTTCCCTCAACAAGATCTGTGTTGAATCGCTTTTTTTTTTTTTTTTTGTATTCTATGTTTTTATATTTTTGTGGACTATTCCCTTGGGTTTATTCTTTCCAATGTCTCAGAAAAGATGCCTGGGAGGTGAATGTTCGAAACTTTGCATGTCTCAAGGTAATTTACCTTCAAGGTTTGGAAAGTAAATTATCTTACTTCTCTGTAGTCTTCTACCTTCCGATGTTGCCATGAAAAAGTATAAATTCTGATACATAAAGCCTTGTATTTGGCCTGTTGTTCATTCTAAACCTCTAAAAGCTTATAGAATCCCTTTGTTAGCTCCTTTATTCTGAAATTTTATGATGAAGTCACCTGGTGCGGGCTGATTTGTATCCATTGTGCTATGTGCTCTGTGGGCCAGGTCCCTTTAATCTGGAAATTCATGTCCTCAGTTCTGGGAAAGTTTCTTAAATTTGTTGACTTTTTTTTTCCCTCACCTCTATATTTTCTGTTCGTGTGTGTGCACACACTCATGTTATTCCAATGAATTTGATGAATTGGCAGCTCTGGTTCACTAATCATCTTATATTTCCTCTTATTTTTCGTCTCTTTTGATATTCTTCATTCTGAAAAACTTCCTCAACTTTAATCATTTCATTAGTTTTTTTTTCATTTCAGATAGCTTTTTTTTTTAATTTCAGAGAGTTCTTCGTTGTCTGAATGTTCACTTTTTAAAGCATCTTGTTAATAGTATTTCATGGATGCAATACTTTTTTTTTTTAAAGATTTTATTTATTCATTCATGAGAGAGAGAGAGGCAGAGACCTAGGCAGAGGGAGAAGCAGGCTCCATGAAGGGAGCCCGATGTGGGACTCGATTCGGGGACTCCAGGATCTTGACCTGAACCAAAGGCAGACGCTCAACTGCTGAGCCACCCAGGCGTCCCATCTTTTTTTTGTTTGTTTGTTTGTTTGCATGTGATACTGATTTAGTTTATGAGAACTGCATTATTGAAGGACTCCAGGTGAAATCATGGCTTAGAAGAACTGATGGAAATTCTGCAACAGGCTGATCACAGGAAGTTAGGACTCCATTAATTTTTTTTCTTTCTTAACCTTGTTTAATACAACTGTAAACTCAAGTTGGAAGGAGCTCTTTCCAACTTAGGTATAGATGCATAAAAAGCATCCCAAAATTTAGAACCTTAAAACAGCAACCACTTCTTGTTGCTATTGAGTCTGTAGCTGACTAGGAGAAAAATTATTGATCTTGACCAGGTCAGGCTTATCTTGGCTACACTCAGACCTGCATCTGTGGTCAGCTGGCAGACTGGCTGGGCTGGCTGGCTTGGGATGACTCTCTTTAGCATGGCTGCTTGTCCCGCAGAAAAGCTTAAGCTTAGGCTTGCTCAAGTGGTTGCTGGAGCCTAACCTAGCATTGAAAGTGTGCAAAGCCTCATGGGGCCTAGGATTGGAACTGACCTCTGTTGCATTCTATTGGCCAAAGTAATGCCCCAAGCCAATCAGTATCCAGGGCTGATCTCAATGGCTAAGAGAAAAATACCAATGTAATAACCCAATTGGTGTCTTCCTGTGTTATTTTCTGCACCCGGTGGGCAGGAGTTTTCCCCTAAACTCCTGGCAAACTCTCCCTCGAACTGGGACTTGGAGAACAAGCTGCTGGGGAAGAACCACTTGGGCTCATTTGCATCTCCAGGAACTGTGTTGCTATTGTCTGTTTATCACTCTCTGTGCTGTGAGGATAGGGACTTTTTTCTCGATTTCCTACCTCTAGTTCCCAGCATAGTACTTGGCCCAACAAATAATTTCTGATTAAATGAGGTCATGGCCATTTCTCAGTTCTGATCCCCACCCCCCTACGTTGTTGTCATGCTATTTTTCCAAGGAGACCTTTTTCTCCCTCCTAATTTCTCTCCTTTGAATGCCTTAGCACAAATTGTGCTATTTGTCAAGTTGTAATCGATAGAACAATGGTACCCTATCTCTCTGTTTTGCAGTTAGTTTTAAGTGTTTGTCAAGTTTACTGATTGCAATGTAGCTTTTCTGCTTTGGTCTTTGTTTGGGGTGACTCTGTTCTACATCCTTTTCACGATACAGTTGTAACTGCCCAGATTCTTAGGATTTGCAAGCACAGAAATGTTAATGGTCAGATGTTCAGAATCCTTGGCTTTTGGAAGTACTTTAACTGGTGATCGTGGTGCCAGGGGGAGTTGTTACATAGTTCTGGGGGCCTATAATGACGGTTCCCTTCTGTAACAAACACCTCGGTTTCACACCATTTGCCTCTTACTGCATGTTATTGCTTAAGGGTAGAAGTGCTGTAGAAGTGCCTGTAGTTAAGACTCCCTGTGGTTGAGAAGGATCAAAGATAATAGGTAGTTCCATATAACTTTACTTTATAGAAGTGACAATGGAGGCCCACAGAGGTAAAGTGACATACTCAAATTTACATAATGACGACTTCAGGGTTTTAGGAACAGGATTTGTACAGTTGGAATAATTCAGAAATGTTCCAGAGAAACAAGCTGCCCGGCCAGTTGGCTCCTTCTCTCTAGGTAAGCCAGGTGAAGTCCCATGTGCTAACAGTCCTCCCTTAACAGAGATCCCGTCTTTGAAAATGCATCCTTTGTATCCTGGGGGCTGTAGCACCTTTTGGCTGGACCGGAAGTTCGTATGCGTACCTGAGCAACCTAGCTGTGGATCAGGCATCTAGTTAAATGCAGATTACTGGGCGCTTTCCCAGGCCTCCTGAGTTCCTGGCGCTTGTGGGCAGAACTCCGTATTTTTAGCAAGTGCCCAGGTGATTCTGATGTGCTCTGGAGTCTGAGAATAAGTGAATATAATGTCAGCCAATGATAAATGCTATGGAGAAAAATAGTGCAAGATGATGTAAGGTGCTCTTGAATGGGTAAGTTAGTGGGGATGTCGGACAGAGACCTGGGTTGATGAGAAGTAGCTGGCTGTGCAAAGATCTATAGTAAGAGGGAATGAGGAAGCGCAAATGCAGAGGACCTGCCCCAAAATGAGCTTTGCAGGTTCAAGGAGAAAGAGGGCCTTGCTAAAAACAAAGTCCATCTTAGAATAAAACCTAAACTTCTTATTAGGCTCTATAAGACCCCATCTGATCAGGTCCCTGTCCATTGGCAAGAACTAGTCTCATGGCCACATATGGTTGTGGGGCTGGTAAGAGTCCCTGGAGAATGTAGTCCCTGGTTCAGCAGGCATCTCTCCACACTGGCTCCACTCTATGGAATGGGGAGCACACACCTTTTGGAGGGAGCTGCTTTAGTAAGATCTCAATAGGATGAGCTGAAAATTGACTACTGGATTCAGCAAAATGCAGATCATTAATGACCTTGACAAAACCTGTCTGAGTGAAGCCAGGGGAGACTTTGATCAGGCTGGTAACTTTTAGAGGATTTTTATTAAGAGTGAATAACATTGTGACTGGAGGGATGGGGGTCTGGGAGATTTTTTTTTTTTTTAATTGCAGGTTCTATAGCATCTTTGCTGTCAGGAATGATACAGTTGGGAGGGAGAAATGGACAATGTAGAAGGGAGGCAAGATCAAACACTTTGAGAAGGGAGCAGAGGAAGGAATCCAGTGCACCAGGGTGGTTGGCCCTAGAATACAACAGGGACAGTTTTCCTTTTAACAGAGAAAAAAGTAAGTTCAAAGAGCTTACAAGTGGTGGAGTCAGGATCCAAGTCAGGCCTGTCTCAAAGCCTATTTTATAAATTTGCCCAAAGCCAGCTCTTGTTCAGGAAAAAGGGATTTCATTTTCTCCTCCTTTCTTTTCCTCTTCCTTCTATTGTGTGCCATGTGGTGCTTTGCTCCCAGATCCCGTGGTTCTAGCTCCTACCATTTATTCGTTCAACATGCTTTTTGTGCACCCGTCCTGCAAAGTGCAGGCTGTGAAGATAAGGTGACTGGAAAGCTGAATACTCAAGATGCATTACTCTAATGCTTCTCTCCTAATCCCCAAAGTACTCAGGAGAGACCCCTATCTTAGTGCGGGAGCGTGGACGGGGACTCGCAGCAGACGGGAATCTGCAGTTTCCCAATCCATATCTCGTCGCACGCTTTCATGTCCTGCCTACTGGGTTATCTGAACAAGCTCCCCCCTCAGTCATTCCACGTCTGAATTCTGTTGAGTGACCCTAGATATGCCTTTGTAACACAGCCTAAACCCTCAGCTGATGAGAATCAAAATTGTTCAGGGAGCAAGGCTTATCTTATGACCAAGAAAGGGTCACAGTCCCAGGTTCTTGAATGGCTTGTGTTCCCACAGGGCACCGGTGGGGCTCTAATATTTGGCCTGGCTCCTACTATAGCTGTAATGAAATACTTGGGTGTTACTGCACACACAGAAGACCCGTAAAAGGCAAGTTGCTGCTCCAGGCTTGTTTACAAAGTCTGACTCCTTTCAGCTTAAAGGAGCAGTTTAAGATCATGTGATTGTTTTATTTTATTTCTTATCCTGTCGGCTCAGAGAGCGGAGGTACTTTCCCAAAGACCCCAGACTGGAACGGGATGCATAGCTGATGCTAGTTACTGGGGTGCACTGGCGGCTGCACCCTCTGCACGGGCTCTGCTGGGCTCCGTCCCTGCCGTGGGCCGTTGGCCATCGCCGGCATCAGCTCTGCCTCCCTCCTAGCCCTGGACGTATTGGGAGCAGTAGTTGAGGGCTATTAACCAGGTAAGGAAGGAGCCGGAGTCAACCTAGACCATAAAAGATGCCTCTCTGAAGTTCAGGTTGGCAGCTGGCTTCCAATTCCGAAGACTCTGGGGGTCACCATTCAGCAGCAACATGCCCACCCTTTTCCTCGTTGAGGGAACCTGACTTGATTGCTCTTCCTCCACAGAGCCATGTGTTTAAGGGGAGGCACAGGGGACGACTTCATTTGTCTAAGCCATAGCCTCCTCACGTAGACCGGCTGCATCAACCCCGACCTGGGAGCTTGTTAGAAATATAAATTCTTAGGGGGCGCCTGGGTGGCTCAGTCAGTTAAGGCTCTGCTTTGGGCTCAGGTCCTGATCTCGGGGTCCTGGGATTGAGCCAGTGAAGAGTCTGCTTGTCCCTCTGCCCCTCCCTCTGCTTGCACTTGCTTTCTCTCTCTTCCTTTCTCAAATCTTAAATAAGAAAAGAGAAATATAAAGTTTTAGACCCCATTCCAGACCTGCTGAATCAAATTCCAGGAAAGGACCAACAATCTGTTTCAACAAGCCCTCTGCATGAGTCTAACACCCTCTCCAGTTGCAACCACTGGTCTAGGGCCAGCCTGGAGCCTTGTGCCCTGGTCCTGTGGTTGAGGTTGGGCATGTGATGCATTCCATCCCCAAGCTGTGAGGGCCAACTGAGGCTGCTTAAAGGGGAAGAGACACAGAAACAGACAAAAGACAGCTACATCCCCTTTTCCCTGCCTCTGAACATCCACGTGTAAGACTATGATGGCTTTTGCATCTGGTAAACTCCTGAATCTTTATGTAACGAGGTGTTTATAAAGAGGTCTGACTGCCAGCTGGGTTCCTCTGAAAAGCCTAAAATAAGCAAGGAGGGCGAATGTAGTTTCTGTACGAATTTCTTTGGCCTACCGTGGCCAGGTTGGGCCCCTTCCATGGTGCGCCGGCCGCAGGGCTCCTCGGTGGCAGGTGCCTGCTCGGGTCAGGGTGGTGGGGCCGGCAGCGGGGTGCGGACCCCTGGGCCCTGTTCCCCACTGCAGCTGCTTCCTGGGCAGCAGAGGAGGCCCCGGAAAGCAGCGGGCCTCAGGGGTGCTTGGCCCGGCTCCGAGGCCACCCCGCAGCTGGAGAGCAGGGTTTGCAGAGCAGGGTTTGCAGAGCACCACCACTTCTCCAGGGCTGTTTGCAGTTCTTGCCGGGCTCAGGCGAAGCCTCTGCGAGCGCTGCACGGGCCACCCGCTGTGTGCTTTCTAGTCCCGGAGGCTCCACGGACGCTGTGGCCTTTCCTCTGGCTCGGTTTTCCTAGCTGGGCGCTAAGGCAGGTGAAGTGCTGGGTGGCCCGGGGCTTGGCGTGCTTCCCGGGCTGTCACCCTGCGTGGCCCTCAGACTTCACCTCCTGTCCACCTTCCAGTCTTCTGACCTCAAAATCCAAAGCGTCTCCCGGTTTGGCCTCTGGGGTTGGGTGATCTGGCCTATAAAGGAAGTGGGCTGGCTTTTTCCTTTTTGCTTTTTAATGCCAATCGGCCCGGTGGAGAAGGAAAGTGCGGGGAGCTACACTGGCAGAGTGCGAGGGTCCATCGGCGGCCTCCCCGTCTCTGCCCCGCCGAGCCGCCGTGTGGGTGACGCGGCCCCCCCCACCCTCCCCCTGATTTATGGAGCATCCAGCCGGTTCGTCGGAGGGCCTTTTAGCAACGCGGCCTATCTGCCCCAGTAGGACTATTTATAGGCTACTTTGTTCCAACAAACCACTTTCATTCCAGCTCCTTCGTCTGGTTGGTATTGAACTATTTCCATTATCCATGGGGGTGCTGTGAGCCAGACCTTATTTACAGTTTGAGGCCATTAATATCATTTCGGTTGCAGTGATTTAATGTGGCACATAAGGGATGGATGCACTATACAGAACTTCCCGTCAAGGAAACAAATTGGGCACAGACGAGTGGCAGTCAGGGCTGCCGTAGACCACGATGCTCCAAATAAAACCACAAAAACTACTTGTAACCCTTGTCCCAGCCGGATAGGGCGCCCGTTAGAGTTCCTGTTACCTCCCGAATAGTGAAGCACGCTGGTATCTAGGATCCTCCGTGGTTTGACCCGGTCCCTCCGCCCTGATCCCCCTGACCTTTGGTGTGGGTCCCTCCACCCCATGCAGCTATACCACCCTGCCCCCCGCCCTTTGGTCTCTACTGGCCCCACACTCTATGCATCTGTGTCTCTGTTCAAGCTTGGCCCTGGCTGGAGGTCTCTGATCGTGGGCTCCCGGGCCCTCTACCGTCAGCCTTTTTGGAAGCCTGGAGCTGCCGTGGCCTGGGCCTTCTGGGGTTCCCGGGGTCAGAGCCCATCTCTGCTGAAGGCTACTTCCCCTCAGTCACCGGAGCTGCTTTCCGCACGCATCCCCTCCTTGCCCTGCATTGCGTTAGCTGCTGGCCTATGCCCAGCTTACTAGAACATAAGCTGATTAAGGGAAGGATGGGTCCTGTGGATCTTAGACTATTGTCCCTGCTCTCAGCACCTGCACCAGTGCCCAGCATGCGGTAAACGTTCAGTAAATGTTTGTTTAAGAGATGGAGAGTTAATGCGATTTCCCTTCTGTATTAGATTCTCCCTAGAAAAAGGAGCAAAAAGCAGCCTTAGCTGGATTCTGAGCGAATAAATTTTGGTGAATTTGTCTTTAGGGTTTAGTGGCTTAACTTTAAAAATGAAAAAGCATTATATTTTCGGTACATATTGTCTTCCTCTTTTAATCTTAAATGGAAGATCCTGCTTCTGGAAACCTGACCTTTCTTTTCCATAATGTTTTTCATTTCTTACTTCTTAAGCATAATATTTCTCCGCAGTTTGATTAAAATTAGGGCTTTAAAAGAATGGAAGTATTCTATTCCCATGTCTCTTAGAGAACACCCGAAGAATGATGTGGCCGGCCTTTATGACCGGTGTCACTTGAAGCAGACCACTCAAGACTGTCCTCTCCTCCAGCCTCCCTGTTCTTAACGGAGGGGGTAGTTTCTCATTTCACGATACCCTCAAGCTGGGCAAACTAGCCCAGCAGTGGGAGTGGTGGGCGCTCACTGTCTGCTTGGGCGTTGTCTCCTGCTTCTCGCCAAAAGCACATTGGATCAGCCTGTTGCAATATGATTTACTGGTAGGTTATGATGTGTTGAAAAAAATTATTGCCTGCTTGAAGGAAAATGTAGCTTAAGTACCGCCCCCCCATCCCCACCATGTGTGTTGAATTCAAGTACTCCTCCGTGCTATGTGTGTTGAATAGTTTCCATTTACCCCTCCAGACCATCACTACTCTCCTCTAACATGCTTTGTACATCTAGGGGGTTGTTCTATGTTCCGGGGCCTCCAGCTTCCAGTTGGGTTTAGCCAATTAGCAGAAGATTGAGGTGGCGCCATATGTATTCTCTAAACTCCTTCCCCATGGGCCGACCATAGGCTCCATCGAGGGTCACGGGTTTGGTCAGGGGGTCCTCACTCAGCCCACTCTAGCTCTGGGTTCTGGTAATCATTTCTTCCAGTCATCCTTCAGGCCCAGGGGTGGTCATGCACCTAGACGTTACCAGGCTTGAGGCTCTGTGGTGTTAGGGGTATACTTCCCTTAAGGAGATATTCCTGTTCTACTTTATCAATAATCTCTATCTCTCTTCAGATTACCCATGACTTTGCCATCTTTTTACCTGCTGGGAGTCAACTGAATCACCATGTTCTATCAGACAAGTCTGGGGTGTCCCGACAGGATGGGGCTGGTGGCACTGGGGGGTAAAATAATTCACCTAAGGCAAAACAAAAGAGCTAAAAGTTTATGGACTACACTGCAAGGGAGCAGTAGGTGGGACAGCAAAGGAGAGACTGCCGGGAGGTGATGGTGAGGGGCTGTAATTATAGGGTGGAGTGAGGAAGTATGGGGATATATAGAATTTTTCCTTGTTGGACAATCTTAGGTGCTGTGCCTGGTTGTAATTGGTTAGGGCCCAATGAATCTGCCAAGATGGGTCACTTGATGAGCCTGTTTGTCAGCTCGGTAGTCACTGTGGGCCCTTTTGCATCTCTCAAGTGTCTCTTATTTAGGCCTATTGCCTAAAAGGGGCCTCTCTAGATTTGTTTCTAATCACCTTCCCTTGTGAAAAACTCCTGTCTCCGTTCTTAGTGGGACAAGTACTGGGTAACAGGTGAGGGAAAGAGCAAATGCATGAGACTCGGCTCAGCAACAACTTCCTGTATCAATCCTTATGGGAAAGATCACAACACTAACAAAAATCCAAACAAAATAACAAGGAGAATTGAAGAGAAAAAAGGATTCTACAAAACTAAAATCGGAAAGGACATTGACACTTGTTTGGGCAGGCACCTGGAGTCCCGTTCTGAGGACAGCATATCTACAATATCATTGCATAAAAAAGTTTGAAGCTCTGGTCTCTTAGGAGCCCCACCCTCATGACCTCATCTAAACCTAATCACCTCCTAAAGGCCCTCCTCCAAATACCATCACCTTGGTGGTCAAGGCTTCAATATATGGAGTGTGAAGGGGGCACAAATATTCAGATTATAACAGTCCCTGACATGAAGATGGCCTTCCTTGGTGATCGAGTTTAAAAGCCATAGTTTACTTGGGTAGATCACAGGGATGGAGACTGATTGGTATGGTCAGGTTCTTTCTCTTGGGAAATCTGAATAGGAGGTTTACAATTAGTCTGTAGTCCTAGAAGCAATTGAAGCTACCTACTCAAGTAGCTGAGTCACTGCAACATGGTGGCTAAAATTCAAGAGTGGGGGAAGAGGAGATACCACCTGCCTAGGGAGTCCACTAGAGAAGATGGTCTTCCTAATGACCTTTAAGTATATTCTCAAGCAGGTTCTTTCCCTGAAATAACCCTAAGTGGGGGCAGCCTGGGTAGCTCAGCGGTTTAGCGCTGCCTTCACTCAGGCCTGATCCTGGAGACCTGGGATCGAGTCCCACATCAGGCTTCCTGTATGGAGCTTGCTTCTTCCGCTGCCCCTCTGCCCCTCATGAATAAAGAAATCTTAAAACAAAACCCTAAGTGTCTTTAGGCTTAACCAGCTATAAGTCCAGAAAAGTTTCTCTTTTCCAAAAAAAAGTCCCAGGATTATGATTGAACTGACTGGGGTCATATGACAGTTCTGGGTCAAATACTGTGACCTGGACAGTGAATCTCATTGACTGGGTCACAAGCCCACCAGGAGCCTGGGGAATGGGCTCTGTCCCACTTCAAGCATAGCATGCTATTATCAGAAGGCAGAAGGGTTATTGAACGTGCTAGAAGAACGAACCCAGGTCACCTAAGCAAAATTCAGTTTCTTACCACCTGAAAAAGCTCATGGAATGCAAGTACTATTCAGAGAAGCAAATACGGTTTCCTCTATCATGTGTGGACATCCGGTTCTGTGGCCACAATTTGCATATGTCCAGTGACCGCAAGCTTGCCAGATCTCTAGGTGGGCGGTCTGGTGTGGTACTGAGCAGCCCACACTGTCGGTGAGTCCTTTACAATCTCCCCAACCTGCCTGTTGCCACTCTCGCGGGTCCTATCTCTGTCGTGTATAACCATATTCCCAAATGGCTTCCCTCCTCCCCATGACAGCCTTTTGAATTTCAGAAGATAACAATTAAGAATGATTACAGGGAAATTAAAATCATTTCCTGAAAGGGACGCATTTTCTCACTTTCCTACACGTAACGTTAAATAACTCACTCCTACTCAATTAAAAGAAAAAGCCCCAAGCCCAATCTCCTTTCTCTCCTTCCCCCACGTGAAAGCTTTTATAACCACCAACCATGTTGCTATAAATACTGTGCTGAGCCGTGAGTGAGCGAGCCCTGGGCCTGCATAACGATGTTCGGACCGGCAAGCCCCCTTCTGGATTGTGGAAGGACTCTGCTGCCAATTTGTTTTGTTTAATGATATCTCCCTTTGAAATGCCACTTAAAGAGTTACAAACGGTTAATTGATCTGTAAGTGAACATAGAAACACCTGAGGTATAAAACCAAAGAACACTCCTGGGACCTAGTGACTCGCTGTGCTTGTTGCAGGATCCAATCCTTTTGGCGCCCTGGCAAGGCCTCCTGTAGCTGCGTGTTTCAGCTGAGGCTCAAAGTGAGAAGATTCCAGGGACAAGAAGATAGTGCCCCAGCCATTATCTCTGGGCACCTTGTCCATCTGCTCAGGCCCTCGCAATACCTGAGCTACGTGAGAGGCAGAGACTTCCTTTTATGACTAAAAAAAAACCAAAAACAAACAACAACAACAACAACAAAAAAAAAAACAAAGAGGGAGAAGGATCCCTGCAGGGAGCCTGATGCAGGACTCATCCCAGGACCCCGGGATCATGCCCTGAGCAGAAGGCAGACGCTCTACCGCTGAGCCCTCCAGGTGTCTTGAGACTTCCTAACATTTTATACCCAGAAGGACTAGCTACTAGGGGACAAAGGATGTTCTTTCCAGCAGGTCACCCTAGGAAGCCTGAGGTCAAATGTCACAGTAGGAGTCCTTCAGCCCACTGGGAGCCTTCTACATCTTGCACATATCCATCGAGGATCAGAAAAATTTTATTGACTGCTCTCATCTGGCTTTAAAGTCCTTAGTCCCACTAAAGGGAGAAAGCCTGTCCCTGCTGTTTTAAGGTAACTCCATTTCCCAAAGAAGAGTTTAGATAAATATTATTTCAAAATTGTAATTCCTCATCAGAGGAGTCTTCTTGCCACTCACCAGGTTCTCGTTACTCTCCTGAGTTGTCCCTCGCTCAACTGTTGTGTCTTAAAGCTGTCCCACCTGGGCTTTGGGGACATTCCAGTATCCCTGACTGCAAACTTTGCACTGCCTCAGTATCCAGTCTGTGCCCTATGACCTCCCATGTGCTGTGGAGACCTTGATGATCCTTGGCTGCTTTGTCACCTTATTCCACAACGTGGGTGACTCCATGAGGCTGCCTTTGGCACCACCCCTGGCCCATTGCTGCTCTGCCATCATCCCTGCACGCAGCCCAGATCCAGTGTGTGCCCAGTGTGAACTTCTTTGGGATGCCCTTGGACTCTCTCCACAACCCAGTTAGAGATTCTGGTATGTCAGCCCCGTGATGGATGAGGCCAACTCTTCTAGAGAACTCCACAGCCACTAAACTCCTTGTTCTTTCTGATCCTGTTTTGCTTTAAGTCTCAGAATTCCCAGACCTCTGATCTCTGTCTGCTATAACTTATAATAAATTCTACATTCTGACCTCTAATCTTTTGATTGGAAAGGGAACTCGGTGATTAAAAATAACAACTCTCTCAAAAAAGTCGTGGTTTTGTTTTAAACCACTGGTGTTGTACTTATTTTACATCGTGGCATGGCACTTGGGGGTTTTTTTCTTAACAGATTTGTCAGGTATAATTTATATACCATAATATTCACCCAAAGTAAATACATAATTCAATGATCTTAGTAAATTTCTAGAATTGTACAATAATAACCCAAATTCAGTTTTAGAACATTCCTATAACATCAAAAAAACTTCCTTGTGCCTATTTGTAGTTAGTTCCTGTCCTCACGCCCAGATGCAGGTAACCTCTGGTCTGTTTTATCTCTAGAAATGTGCCTTTGTAGACCTGTCCTAAGCATAAAATTGTGTAAATATACAGCCTTTTTGTCTAGCTTCTTGGTGTAATGTTTTCGAGGATGAGTCATGTTCATGTATCAGTAGTTCATTCTTTTAATTACTGAATAGAAGTGTATAAATTAACACTGTTTATCCACTTGACATTTGGACATTTGGGTAAGTGTCCGGGTTTGATTGTTATGAATAACGTGGTTATGAACGTTCATGTACATGACTTTCGTAGGCATATGTTTTCATACCTAAAAGTGGAATTCCTTGGTCATATGGTAAATTTGTGCTTAACTTTTTAAGAAACTATCAAATCATTTTCCATAGTGGAAAATTTATATTATCACCAGCAACATATGAGGGTTTCAGTTCCAGTTTCTCCACATATCACCAACTCTTGGTTAAACATTTAAAAGATATGCACACATTTTAAACACACGTTTAAAAATGCTAAGGACCTCATTGCAGTGTGTTGTGTATTTCCTTAATGACTAGTGAGGTTGAACTCTTTATGTGCTTGTTACCCTTTCACATATCTATCATAATTCATTAGTCAAATATTAAAATCTTTATTTTTTAGTTTAGTCTTTATATATTCTGGATACAATTTCTTTACCATGTAGGTCATTTGCAGAATTTTTAAACTAGTCTGTCTTGTAATCTGTTATTAACTGAAATGGCTTTTTTTTTTTTTTTTTTTTTTTTAAGGAAGTCCAACTTACTGTTTTTCCTCTATGGATTGTACTTTTGGTATCCTATCTTTTCCAAACCCAAGTTCACAAAAGTTTCTCCTATGTTTTCTTGAGGGCTTAGTCTTAACTCTTAAATTTAAGTCTATGATCAACTTTTAGTTGTGTGTGTGTGTGCGCACACAGGATATAAGGGTGTAGTCTGTTTTCTGCATGAGGATAGCCAATTGTAATAGCGACTTTTTTTTTTTTTTGAAAACCCTTATTTCCCAATTGAAGTGTCATTGAAAACCAACTGAAGACAAATCTAAGGACTTATTTCTGAAGTCTCAGTGCTCATCCATTAATCTATATGCCTTTCCTTTGCCAATACCACACTCTCTTGGTTGATCTAGCTTTGTGTAATAAGTTTTGAAATCCTATAGTGTAAGTCTTATAATATAGCTGTTCTTCAAAATTATTTTGGCTATTTGTTTATTGCATTTCCATATAAATTTTAGCATCAGCTTGTCAAGTTTTATAAAATTCTGAATTTTGATAGGGAACACATTGAATTTCTAAATCAATTTGGAGAGAATTGCCATCTCAACAATATTAACATTCCAATCAGTAACCATTAATGTTATTTAGAACTTCTTTAATTTCCTGGTAATACTCTGTAATATTTAACTTATAAGATGCACATTTCTTCAACTTATTTCTAAGTATTTTATTATTTTGTAAGTTTTACTAATTTTAGACTTTGCTAGTATAAAAATACAATTGATTTTTGTATATTGATCTTCTATTCTGTGACCATGCTAAATTTACTAGTTCGAATCAGCTTTTGATTACTTTCTTTTCTGTTAAATATTTTTACTCCTTTTGTTGATTTGAGAAACTACTTTCTTTTCTCTGATGATTATAATATATACTTACCACAATCTACTTCAAAATAAAATGAATTTAATTCTGTTAAAACATAGAAATCTTGCTCCAGTATAGTTCCATGTTCCATTCATTCCCCCGTCCTTTGTACTACTGTATACTTATATACACATATATGTACATATATCTAATACTATATACTATTTGCTAGTACTATATGAACTGCTATGTACACAAATACATTTTTTATAATCTCAACATAGTGTTAAAACTGACTTATACAGTACTAATATCTTTTAATATTAAACCAAAGTACTTTTCATTTCTCATAAATCTTCATTTGTAATAAGTTAAATTTTTGATTTATGGGTAATAAAAAATGCTTTAGTTTAATACTTTTTAGGATTACCTTCATTTTAGGGACTGGTCCACTTTGACCTCAGTGACCATTCTGTTGAATTGATCCCTTGACTACTGCCTTCAATAATCTGGATTCCAAGCTGCTTTTTATAATGAGAAGTACTTAGTCTTTTTAGATTTAATATCCTTCCCTGCTCCTCAACATCATAAGGCCCATGACTCGAATCTTCTATTCTCCTACTGAGTCTGGAACTCGACTCGAGCTGCTCTAGTCCTGCTCCACATGATCCTGTGACTACCAGATTCTAACACCTACCTCTCCTGACATGATAGTTCAAGCTTTTACTAAAAAGAAAGGCATCCATTAAAATAACTTGAGGGTACTCTTGATCAGGAAAATGGTAAAAATAATAAAGCATTGATAAAACCATAACTGGTTGCCATTTCCTCCATAGCTTGCATGCCTCATAGCTTCTGTTATACTGTGTCTTTGCTATTTCTACTTCCCAAGTAGTCCATGTACCATTCTCTCTCCTCCCTGGGCTAATGCTTCTTCCAGAGAAGCCCTGGTTTAGTGGATGGATCCGTTCTTATGCAGTGTGGTTACTTATGATACCTTTATGTGGATTCTTTCATGCGCGATCTCTGTACCTAATCTAGTACTGTTGACTCTGGGCAAAGAGCTACTGTAGGGCATGGGAAGGGCCACCTGCTTGTATTTGACCTATGAAGATTCTTCTCCTTTCTCTTTGTTTTCACCCTGTTAAAGAAACCACTCTCAAATGGGAGCTCTCAAACCTGTACTAGAGTGAGTTTTCATCTCCATATAGTCATGGGTGGTTTTGTTGTATCTTGAGTTTTACTCTCTTGTCAGGACAGAAAGCAAGTGTAGTCCTGCTGCCCTTCTCTCCATCTTTTCTCCACTCCTTCCCATTTAACAAATGCTTTCCTCAAACTGACACTGGTCAGTTGAATGGTAGTCCCCCAAAATACGTTCATATCTCAATCCCTGAAACCTGTGAATGGGACCTTATTTAGAAAAAGTATCTTTGCACATGTAATAAAGTTAAAGATTGTGAGATGAAATCAACTTAAGTAGGTCTGAAGTCCAGTGACAAGTGTCCTTATAAGAGACCTGAGAAGACCGATACACGGAGAAGGCCATTTGAAGGTGGAATAAGAATTTGGGGAACTGAAGTCATGAGGAATGCTGATGAGCCACCAGAAGCTGAAAGGGGCAAGGACCAATTTGTCCCCTAGAGCCTTTGTAGGGAGCATAGCCCTACTCACACCTTGATTTCAGACTTCTGGCCTCCAGAATTGTGAGAATACATTTCTGTTGTTTTAAGTCACTTAGTTTGTGATAATTGGTGACCATTGCCCTAGGAAACCAAGACCCTGCTCTTTTTCCAAAAATGACCAACCACCTCCTGTGGAATTCAGTTAGATTATGCTCAAGCCTTGTGTGTCTCTTCAAATCCTTCCCTACATTTGATTTTGACTAAAATTCTTTTTTCTCAGTCCCCTCCTCATTCCTATTCCTTTGCCAACATTTCCTAACATCTATACAGAAATACCATATTGCATTATTCCTTCCTTCTCTCATTTCATCACCATAGAACTATTTCAAAAACAAGTGGATGGAGCAAAGAAAGGGTAAATGCAGAATACTGGGGAAAAACTACAATTAGAGCTCAGAAATTTCAGCATAGTGATTGGACTACTTTATAGCATATTTCCCCTCAATTCTGGCATTATCCCAGAGCTTGGTATAAATTCATTTATTCAGCCAATGGAAATTAATAAAGCACCTGTCTGCACGGCTGTCTGAGAGATTGAGACGTGCCCTTTTCCCCTAAGGGGCTCAGCTCCCATTAATTTGATTAACTATGAACCAACATAGGTTCCCTTCCCTTTAGTAGAGGCCAACTGCGGGGGAGGGTCAACCAGGCTTGGCTTGGTATAATTCAGTCACTATTATCAAAAATTCCTTTAATGTCTAATAACTATGGTCTTAAGGGATCAAACCACTTCTTGCCTGCTTCCCCAGCAGGAATCCATATAAAATCTATAGCAAAACAGTGATTTGATTTGATAAATTATTTTCCACATCAGTTAGCATAGCTTAATGGTCACATCCTGGATAATCTATTCCTGGATACTTGTTTGTTAAATGGCACTAAACGGATTCAGTTTGTTTTATCTCCCACTACTGGGTGCTGTGAAATAAAGTCTTGGTCTTCTGCCCATAAGTATACCTATAGGCCCCTGATTGCTTCAAGCATCATTTCTTTTTCTCTGAATATCCCTTTTCTTTTTGCTCCCTAATATGAAAGTACTGTATACCTATAGCGGGAAATCTATTAAAATTAAGGAAATAAAAATACTTCCACCATCCATAGGTGACTACTGATAATACTTGAGTATCTCAAATATACCCAGTATACCAACTATATTTGAATATATCCTTGGTTTCTTTGCAGAGGCAGATAATTTTTGCTTCTGTCAAAATAGTCTCCTGCTGTACATATTTTGTAAACTGTTTTTTTTTTTTTGAGAACACAGTGCACTGTGAACACTTTCCCAGTCTTTCTGTTAGAACTGGCAGTGAGAAGTACAATTCTTTTGTCAGCAAGTTTTACCTTATAGCTTGCTGATTCTAGCAGTCTCCTACTGGCCCACCCTATTGGTTTCCAGAGGGATCTTCCAAAAATACTGCTCACCCACCTGTCCCCAGACCTGAACCCTTAATGAACGTTCTATCTTCAACCTCCCTGTGAATGCCCTGAGCAGAGAGTCTTCACCAGACTCTTATTCCAGGCTGTCCTGGAATCAACTCTAGTTGATCTATGTATATTGGTTTTTGCATCATTTCTTACATAAATCCTCTTTTTAAATCAGGTTCCATTCAGAGTGCTTTGCTCATTGTTCCCTAAGTGGTCCCTCAACATCCCCATCTTTGCTTAAAAAAAAAAAAAATTTTTTTCATCTTCCCATGAGCCTCCCTCACCCACTTTCTTTCCTTGCTTGGGTTCTTTTCTCTCCTTAATGCCCAAATCTTTTCTGACATTACCATAGTCTCTTGCACTGCCTCGACCTCCAGTGATGTCTTCCTCTAGAGTCTCTATCAGCTGGATCACTCATTCTGACCTGTAAGCAGTTTAGCCATCAAGGAGTGTCTGCACACGCCCCAGGCAGGAAGGGAACCCTATGGGAAGGGGCTGAGGGCTTCATCTCTTGGCTCCCTCAGGGTAGAGAACTTACCAACTGGACAATGGAAGATGCCTATTGACCTGGTGATCAATGCGGGTAGTGACAAATAAATGACCTAAGGGTAGATGATGTATGAAAATGAAAAACAAAGGAACAAACACTGTCTTTTGACACATACTTCAAAAATTATTCAATTACATAAAATGACAGCAGCAACATTAATACAACCACAGAACTACACGTGGAAAATAAAAATGTGCAAACCAAATACTGACAGATATTAATGTTAAAAATGGATAAATAATGACAGACACTTAATGTTAAAAATTAGAAGTCTGGATTAATGTGACTTTTTCCTTCATGCTTCCATGTATCCCTCTTTCCTCTTAGATGAATTTGTGATAAGGTTGTGATAGAAAAAATTCAAAAATATGTATTTTTTACAAGAGTAATATATGTGCATTATAAAAACTTCAGACAATACAGTACTTGATAGAAGGCTCCAGCTCTCACTCTGTACTCTATCTCCCCCAGAGGAGTTTTATTTTAAATGTGATGAAAGCCTAAGGAGTCGCCTACATTAACTTTCTGTGATCTATCAAAAGGAAGGACTTAGACGGAATCTCATAGGATCTAAGGCCTGCTCTTTCACAACACCACCTCTTTGAAAATGAATAGAACAAAGAAGGGAGAGACTACATCTTTTATCAAGATGCATCAGTTATGAGGTAGAATGACAATAGCTTTTCTCACCCTACAAAGACCAACACATTTGAACTGAAACCAGGGAATTTTAGCCCATTCGTGTATTTCTAGAAAGACCCTCAGGTTGCTTCCTTTTCTCAGCCCTACCAGGCATGGGTGACTTTATGTGGAAAGCCCTTCTGGAGTCTGATTCACGTTTAGTTTTACAAGGGTGAAGATGATTTTTGTAGCTCCATCTGTAGAACACGTGGTTGAGGGACCAAGTAATTTAAATGTTTGATGAAAGTGGATTCTTTTCTCCCTTTCCTCTGGAATGAGATCGTGGATATACAAGTCTTTGACACAATGCCTGGAACACAGTAGGTGCTGAAAGAAATTTTCCCTTCCCTCCTTCCTTCCTTCTAGGATATTGTAGATTTAAATGGCCATGAAATGAGAGTTTAAAATATATATCTTAGGAATCCTTATAGTTCATCAATTCTCTGAAGCATATGTTTCCTTTAGTGAAATTGTGACTTAACTTCCTATAGCTGCTGCCTAGGTGACCGTCCTGATGTGGCTGTCAATGCCTGTAAGTATGCCTCACAACTTTCAGAGTGGGTGTCAATAAATTTGGGATTTTTTTTTTCCTGAGACCATGAGTATCTGATTTTTTTTTAATTCAGGTATAATTAATATACAGTCTTATTAGCTTCAGATGTACAAGGTAATGATTCAACAGTTCTATTCATTTCTTAGTGCTCAAGACTGGTATACTCTAATTCCCCTTTATTTCACCCGTCTTCCCTCTGACATCTGCTAGTTCTCTGTATTTTTTTTTTGCTAGTCTTTTTTTGTTCTTTTTTTTTTTTTTTTGGTTTCTTAAATTCCATATATAAGTGAAATCATGAATTTGTCCTTCTCTGACTTATTTCACTTGGTGATATATCTTCTAGGTCCATCCATGTTACAAATGGCAAGATTTCATTCTTTTTTATGGCTTGGTAATACTCTGCTGTATATGTATACTACCTTTTCTTTATCCATTCATCAGTTGATGGACATTTGGGCCACTTCCACTATTTTGGTATCATAAATAGTGCTGCGGTAAACACTGTGGTGCATGTATCTTTTCAAATTCATGTTTTTATTTTTGGGGGATAAATAGTAGAATTACTGAATCATATGGTAATTCTATTTGTAATCTTTCTGGGAAGAGTCCCATACTGTTTTCCACAGTGGCTGCACCAATTTATATTCCAACCAATAGTGCATGAGGGTTTCATTTTCTCCACATCCTCCATTGACCTTTGTGTCTATTTTGTGTGTGTGTGTGCTAGTACCATACTGTCTTGATTATTATAGCTTTGTAGCATATCTTAAAATCTGGGATTGTAATACTATCAGCATTATTAAGATTGCTTTGGCTATTCAGAGTCCAGTGAGCATGTTTTTAAAAAATGGCCACATTACCAACGCGAAGGATGACTATGTAGAAAGATGTGGAGATTGATGACTGAGTAAACTATCCAGGAACATCAAATTTGGATTGTGAATGTGTTTGAGGAATACCTTAACCAATTTCTTTTCTATTTTCCCTTTCATGCATGTACAAGAGTGAAGTTTTGGGCACAAAAGCCCAACTAAGTCTAAAATGTCTCTTTCGATAACTTTAAGTGATTAAAAAAAAAAGCATTGTTTCATAACAATTGACCATAGTTTTTATTTAAGTGGGATGCAAAGTAATAATGTGTCTTATGATTAATGATATCTTAAATTGACAAACATTTCTGACCAGCTTGTTATAAGGCAACAGCAGAAATCACACTAATGGCTACTAATTGAGGAATTAATGACATTTGCAAAATAAACTGACCACGTGTCTGTTTCCCCCCAGCTTTATGTCCAGGTTCTAGGCAAGCTTATGAGAATTTACCTACCATGAAGAGGCCTGAATAAAACAATTGGAGTTGTAAATCTCCTATTTTTCCATTATTTGCTTCCCATAGCACTGTGGCAGCTTGCCTTGAACACAGAATGATAGATAAATATGGAGATCTTGCTGGTACATCTGATATGTCACAAGTTTCTAATTAAGGAAATATTTTATCAGTGGCTATGGGTATAGTTCAAGTGTTAATTGAATAGCTTAAGTGTCCTTATTTATGTTTTCTGTTTGGATATGTGGACAGTGGTGTGAGAAAATTTGTATTTTGTCCTCAGTTTCCTAGTGGGGGTTCTCTGGTGAAACTTTCGCCCAGGGAAGAATGGTCTATACCTGGAAGTTTCTTCTATTCAGCAGAGCCTTGAGTATTTCCAATTTGGCCTCTCAATTTTACTTTCCCTGTTATTCTAAAACCTGTGCCCACGCAAACGTAGGCCCATTGTTACTTTCATGGCTGGTTCAATTTGTCAGAATATAATAAATTGTTCTCCAAACCCAGATGTTAAGAATTTCTGATAAATAGCAGACTCTCATCCTAACAATTTCTCTTGTAACCACAAATAATAGGCACATAAAGGGGCTTGCCATCTGTACACTTGCATGTTTAAAATTCTTCATATAGTAGCAGATTCTTTTCTGTTTCGAATGAATCCAGTTTTGCCTGGCTGCATAATTGAATGTTTCCTGGCCTCCACTGGCTCCAGTTTCCCATGGCATAGAAATCATAAATTCTAAGTGGACTCAGCAAAAAGCATTTGTTTTGACTTGACTTGTAAGAAAGCCAGTTAATCAGAAATGTGCCAGGTTATTGGGGAAAAAAATGTTTTCTTGAGCAATGAGAATAAAGCATTATGAAATATTTTAAAAGGTTGTTGGAAGGACTACCCCAGAGCTACCAAGGGTGGATGATTTAATTGTTCTGAAAGTTCTAGACTTCTAATGTTGAAATTTCCCCCTCTTAATAAGAATAAGGCTTCTAAAAAAGGATATTCATAAAATGGCACTGGGTAAAGCCCCTCACAAGGATGTTCTTGCATGAGGAGCAGTACACACAGTGGTTGAGAACCAAGTCTGTGGAGGGGGACGACCCCGAGTAGATCCCGGCTCTGTGGCTTCCTGCCTGTGTCACCTTGGGCAAGTTATTTAACTTCTGTGTCTTGTTTCCTCATCTCTAGAATGGTGTTGAAAACCTATTACTCCCCATGGGATTATGTGCAGATTGAGTCCGTGCATGCCGAATGTTGAGAGCTCCTAGGATATAGGAAGTATGGTCTACATCTTACTGGTGGTAGTAATTGCTGGGGTCCCCTGGTAGAGCCTGTTTGAGAGATTAAGGACTTCTAACAGCCCTGCCTTTGATAAATGGAGATGGATGCTTAGCAGTTACCAAGTGCCTACTGTAGGCCCAGTACCATTGCATGTAATTCCTACATGCATCCAGAGAGGCCTATTCTTGCGCCATTTCGTGTGAGGACGCCAAGGTGCAGGGAGGTGGAGCATCCTGCTGGTGGGCGAAGGGAGGAAGAGGACGGCAGGGCTGGGGTTCACACCCCACTCCCGCTGACCCCACGCTCTAGAGTCCTTCCATGTTAGCGGAAGACTCTATGATGAGCCCGAGAAGACAGGGGGCAAGTTCAGTAGCCTGCAGTCTGCTTCTAAGCAGCTCTGTCGCCACGACTCAATGACCCTTTGACGTTAATGCCAAAGAATTCCAAGTATCGGGTAATAAATTGAGACCAGCTGAGATCCAGGGGAAATTGCAGAGTAAGCGATTAATTTGGTTCTCCGTGATCCCGTAACCTCCACAGCTCTCTGCAAAAGCATCCTGCTGAATCTGTGGAGCCCTCTCCTATGTCAGATGAGGAGAGAACAGTGGTGCGGAGTATTAGGATGACCCTCGAGGTCACAGGCAGAGCGACAGAGCTGGGTTTGGAGCCCAGGCCTTTGTCTGCTGGTACAGGTCTCTTGCCACCACCCCATGACACGTCTAATGTTGCTGGTTACCCGAGCCGCTGTAAAGCAAGCCCTTGAAAGGGAAAATTGGCAGAATAAGGAGAGTGTTAATAAGGGAAGGGCACCTGGGTGGCTCAGTTAGTTGGGTGACTGACTCTTGATTTCAGCCCTGGGCATGATCTCAGGGTCCTGGGATCCAGCTCTGCATGGCTCTGCGCTCAGCAGGGTCTCCTCGGGATTGGGATTTGCGCTCTCCCTCTCCCTCTTCCTCTGTCCCTCCCCCTGCACACAGGCACCGGTGCTCTCTCAAATCTTCTTAAAAAAGGGGGGGGGGGAGTACTAGAAATGTCTTAAACCATCACTTGTATCAAGGATTGCCTTGTAGAGGCTTTTACAACTTTGTGGAACAGAACAAATAGGAGTTCTATTTAGAGCTCTTCTTTGCAGTACACTTATAACTTTGGCTCAGGTTGTATAGAGTAGCACAATCATATCACTGTGGTCTAATAATGGCTTTTAGGAGCATCTCCTCTAGAGCGTTCCAATATTTTCTTGACCAGTAATATAAGTATTTAAAACTTTTTTTAAAAAAAGCAATATACTTGTACTGGTTTGTGAGGGCTGCCATAACAAAATACCATAAATTGAGGGGCTGAAACCAAAGAAATTTCTATTGTCATTCTGGAGACCAGAAGTCCAAGGTCAGGGTGTGAGCAGGGTCAGTTTCTCTTGTTGGCCTGTAGAAGCTGTCTTCTCCCTGTATCTTCACAGGATCTTCCCTCCATGTGTATCAGTGTCCTAATATCCTCTTCTCACAGAAACACCAGTCACATTGGATTAGGGCCTGCCTGAATGACCTCATTTTACCTCAATTACTTCCCTAAACACTGTCCCCTATACCATCACCTGCTGAGGCACTTCGAATTAGGACTTCAACATATGAATGGGGGGGGGAGGTGGACCCAATTTAATCCATAACCTCTGTATCTGCATCTATAGCTACATCTATGATTATATCATCTGTGGGTCTTATTTGAATCTGAAATAACTGTTCCAAAATCCTATTGTATGACAATAACAGGATTCCTATCTCATTTCCTATCGCAATCAGCATGTGGCCTGTTAGCACTAATTTATTAGGAATGAGCGTTCTCCCAGCCAGCCATTATCTAATTCCCAGACTCCTGAGACCTACTGCTCCATTAATTCTGGGCAGGGTGAGGACAGCTGGGTAAGTCACCCAGCTGCTGGTGGCTGTCAAAGCCTACGTGGTATCGGATCTGAAGAGGCACACTGCGGGCAGCAAGAAAGAGGCTTGCGCTGCAAGCGATCCTCTGGTCTCCATTCTTTGATTCTCTTTGAGGCAGACTAAAGGCGGATGCTCCTCAATACACAAGAGGTGCCGATGTGAATGTGGGGCAATTATTGGCTCCCTTTAAGTAAGCAGGCTGTGTGAAACTAGAACGTGCAGGATTTTCTTTTTTCTTTTTAAGGAATCAAGTTTATCCAAGAATTTGGCATCTTCCCATATACCTCCCTTCCTGCTTCCTTCTCTCCTTTGCTTCCCATCTCCCTCTCAATTATTCATACAGTGAGGGCCTGCTCTATATAAGGCACTCTGCTTGGTCCTGTGGGGGATGGAAAGGTGACTCAGAGGCACTCCGCATAGCCTGTTTTGTTCTGATAACCTCCTCCCCGACCTGGTTTTGGTTATGCTTTCAGGGAAACCCGAAAGCCGTCTTGGCTAGCAGCGTGCAGATCTCCTGCACCCCCCACACCACCCCTCCCTTGGAAATCGGCAGGCCGCTTACTTACGTCAGCCCTCAGCCAGCTTCTCGCACGTCCTCCCCCACAGCCAGGGCCCAAGGAAACTCCTGACCCCTCTGGGCCTGTGGTGATCACCACGCTCTGCCTTGCCTCCCAGGCTGCTTTAGTTTCCTCTTTTTCTGAGCTGTTCCTTTGGATTCCTCCCACTTCTTCCTCTTCTCATTTTGACTCTCCTCTTGATTCACATTGATCATCTCCGATGAGCCAGCTTAGTGTGAAAACATAAAGGTTCTAATGATGTGCTTCCTCTCTGCCCACTGTTATTTATTCCAGGGAACGCAGCTATCTTCAACAACTCCCTCCTGGGAGCCAAGGGTAAAAAGAAGACATCAACTGTCCCTTTGCACAACCCTCACCCCATCCTAAGGTTATTTCTCCACCACTGAACAGTAGGTAGTATGCTCACTTTCTAAAGTAAGGAGTGGGAAGGTCACGAAGAATAAAGGACGAGCTTCTACAATGTGATTTAAACCTTATCTGCGGGTTATAAAATGTTGAGATTCATCTCTGGAGTAGAATCCAAAATAAGCACATATTCTACTTAAAATTTTCATTCCTATAACTTAATTTAGCTGGGAAGAAGTGGTCAGACCTGCTTTTTTTTTTTTCCCTCTCTCCTTAAAGCACACAGACACAGCCAGAACATGTGTTCTCCCCACACTTGCCAACCCCTGGGAAGACCACCTCCCTCCTCTCCTGTTCATCAGGTTCACCTCCCTTTCCACCCCGGCAAAGTCCCACTTCTCTGAGGGCTGCCCAGGCTTCCGTGAGCTCCATGAGGTCCAGCCTCTAAGCCATCTTTGGGCCCCAGCATCAAGCGGAGTCTGCTATCCAATAGAGACTCAGTAGAAATGTGGGGAATGAATCAAAGAACTTTCTGTAGCCTTCTGGAATTACTCCCCTGCTTAACTCTAGCATATTTAGCGTCTGTACCACTCATCTGAACACTGATGCACCCATGACTTGTTAATTAGCCCCTTTAAGACTTTGTCCTTCCCACACAGATTGCCAATTCCTTGAGGGGGAAGGACCGTGCTTCCTCTCCCCCGTCTCTATTGCCCAGTAGAGAGGTGGTGCTCACAGATACTGTGGATTTAAACGCTGTTCCTTTTTGCTGGACGCAATGTCTGTTGGGAACCACGCTTAGAAAACTGACTTTGGGGGATCCCTGGTTGGCTCAGGGGTTTGGCGCCTGCCTTTGGCCTGGGGTGTGATCCTGGGGTCCAGGGAGTGAGCCCCACGTCAGGCTCCCTGCACGGAGCCTGCTTCTCTTTTTGCCTCTATCATGAATAAATAAATAAAAATCTTTAAAAAACTGACTTTGCAGAAGCCACGATTCTATTAGGCGTATCTATAAAATGGGTCTACCTTCCCTGAATTTCAAATAGGTGAATTATCAGCCCACAGCTGCTTAGTTTTGTTCAGCCCCATTTATGGAGCAGCTCCTTCGCACCTGACGCTGCCCCACAAGATGTGTCTGCCTCGCGTGGATTCAAAGTCAAGGAGGAGGTCTCGCTGCTCACTGGTGACCAAGGTGACCAGGGAGGGGACAGCGTTTGGGCATCGCCGGCTGGCCTGGACCTTCCGGGTGCCGGTGGGGACCTGCTGCTCACCCAGGGTGGCCCCTTCTGGCTGGTGCCAACTTTCTGTCCCCGGCCCACTCCTCGGTCGTCTAAGGTCCGGGGTGGATCTTCCAGCGAGTTAGCGGGCTGGAGTCCTGCGGGCCTGTACTGTGGCCCTGAGGACGCTTCAAGCGCCCCACTCCCGCCCCCAGGGAGCAGGTGTGCAGGGGTCACGACCTCGGCCTGGGGTGTGCAGGGACCGTGACCTCGGCGGGGCTCAGGCGGGTCTCCAGCAGGGGTCCGGGCAGCCCGGCCCGTGCTTGCTCGCGTGGTTCCCGCCCCCCATCAGGGAGCAGGTGTGCAGGGGCCACGACCTCGGCCGGGGTTATGCAGGGGCCGTGACCTCGGCGGGGCTCAGGCGGGTCTCCAGCAGGGGTCGGGGCAGCCCGGCCCGCGCATGCACTGGTGGTCCTCCCCCCACCCCATCAGGGAGCAGGTGTGCAGGGGCCACGACCTCGGCCGGGGTTATGCAGGGGCCGTGACCTGGGCGGGGCTCAGGCAGACCGGGGTCTCCAGCAGGGGTCCGGGCAGCCCGGCCCGCGCATGCACCGGTGGTTCCCCCCTACCCCCAGCTCCCGCCCCCGCCCCCAGGGAGCAGGTATGCAGGGGCCGCGACCTGGGCGGGGCTCAGGCGGACCGGCGTCTCCAGCAGGGGTCGGGGCAGCCCGGCCCGCGCATGCACGTGCGGTGCCCCCGCGCGTTCTGGGGCAGCAGCTCCCCCTCCCCCTCCCCGCCCCCCGCTCCCGCGGCGGAGCTGCAGCAGGATTCGGTGCGGGTCCGAGCGGAGTCCGGCAGCGAGCACCTGGGGGAGGGGCGGGGGGGCGGGGAGTGGTCGCTGCCCGCGCGCTCGGCGCCCTGCGTGCAGCCCGGGCTCCCCCGCGAGGAGCTGAGCCGGGCGCGGGGGGGGTGGGGGGGGCGGGGCGCGGTCCCCGGGGACCAGCCTGCGGCGGCGGCGGGAGCGGCGGGAGCGGCGGGAGCGGCGTGCCCGCGGAGCGCCCGGCCGTGGCCCGAGGGAGCCGCGTCCTGCCGCCAGCCCGCGCGCCTGGGAGCCCCCGCCCGGAGCGAGCCCGCGCCCGGACCCGGCGCACCGGCGCTGGCGGGGCTGCGCGCACTCGGCGGCGGCGGCGCGGCTGCGGGAGGCTGCGGGCGGCTGCGGGAGGCTCGGCGCCGCGGGGATCTGGCCGCTCGGGCGGGCGGGCGGGCGGCCCCGGAGCTCGGCGAGCCCGCTCCGCGCTCCGGCTGCTGCGCCGCCAACTTCGCGCCCGGCCGCTCCCTCCCTCCCCGTCCCGGCGCCCGGCGCCCAGCTCCCAGGTGAGCCCCGAGCACCGACGGTGCATCCCCCCGCCCTGTCCCAGCGCCCAGCTCCCGGGTGAGCCCCGAGGACTGACGGTGCATCCCCCAACCCTGTCCCTGCTCCCGGCGCCCAGCTCCCAGGTGAGCCCGAGGACCGACGGTGCACCCCCTCCATCCCAGCGCCCAGCTCCCAGGTGAGCCCCGAGGACCGACGGTGCATCCCCCCACCCTGTCCCAGCTCCCAGGTGAGCCCGGAGGACCGACGGCGCATCCCCCCCTCCCCCGCCGAGGGCAGCGCGGACCCCGCGGCCGCTCCACCTCCCGTGACCGCCTGCGTCCCGGCCGGGCTGCTGCGCGGGGCCGTGCGCGCCCGGGGGAGCGATGCAAGTCTCCATAGCCTGCACAGAGCACAACCTCAAGAGCCGGAATGGGGAGGACCGACTTCTGAGCAAGCAGAGCTCCGCCGCCCCCAATGTGGTGAACGCCGCGCGGGCCAAGTTCCGCACGGTCGCGATCATCGCGCGCAGCCTGGGCACCTTCACCCCCCAGCATCACATTTCTCTCAAGGAGTCCACCGCGAAGCAGACTGGCATGAAATATAGGTACGGATGCGGGGCCCCCGCCGCCGGGGCTTCTGGGTCTAAGCAGGTGCGGTGGGGACAGTTCACGGGGTCCCCAAAAGTGGCCGACCCCCCCCCATGCCCACCCCGGGGAGTGTGGGGGGGGATGATTTAGGATCCTCGGGTGTCTCCAAACTAGCTGGTTAGCTGGGGGGGCCCGGGGGCTGTGCTGTGCGGAGCTGGCATCTTTAGGGACGCACCTGCCTGGCGAGCACCTGGGGCTGCCGCTGCCAGTCCGCGCGGACTAACGCAGCTGCTGCAAGCCGCTGGGACGGAGATCAGGCAGTTTTTCCAACAGCAAACGTGTTGGCCCCCTTTCGTGCCACAGGCTCCGCTTCCTGTGATCACACTACTTGCCCACCTCGGACGGTGTTCTTATTTATCCCTCAAAGGACCAAGGCAGCAAACGCTGGGCCAGCTCTTAGGGAAGTTTTGTTGCAGGAGGAAACACCCTTGAAGGTAAAACAGGCAGAGCGTTGACCCATTTGGATCTAAACGACTGCCCGAACTAAAATGGAGAACTTCTTGTGAAATATGGAGGAAAAAAGTTAATTATTTTAACGAGCTTCCTCATGAATTTTTCAGCTCCCTCTTCCTCTGGGTGGTTTTCCATAGTTGGAAACCTTCCTGGTAATAGTTGATGCTCTCCTTAATACGGGATGACTTAAATCTGATAAGTAGAAAATTTCATTATTCAATTATGTGACTCCTGCCATCTCCTGCTCTCTGCTTTGCCCTGAGCCTTCCTGGCTGTATTCCTTAAACCTACGCCTGTGCTTTCGTCTCAAAGCATTTGTAGGTGTAGAGGAGAGAAGCTAATGATGTGTATTCTCAAGGCTTTGGTTATTCTGCTGTGCAGATACGGTTTTTGTCGATTATTTCCATTTATCCATCCCTCATCTTTGTTAGGGACCAGGTTTTGGAATGGAAGGAACTTGATGCAATTGAAATCATGCACACCTAAGACTCTGCGTGTGGGATTTCGGGAATAGGCATTTAAACCAATTTCTATAACCGTTACCCTTGAAAAAGTTTCTTGGTGGGGTCACGGGAGGGCTTCTCGTTGCAAAAACACGAAGCACAGTTGTTTTGCTCTATTCTGGAGCCATTACAAAAGAAAGCCGTGTGTGTGGCGGCAGGGATGCCACTGGAAAATCAGAGCTAAAGCTCTTTGCCCCAGGACTGCAGGACGATGTGAGCAGCCTGACTCCAGGCAACTCTTGCTTCTCTCGGTCTTTCCGTGGCGGCGAGTGGGCCCCACGCTGCTGGTGTGCTGGGACTGCAGTCCCCGGTGCACTGGCACTTTGTCCTGCTTGTGTGGCGCACACGCAGCCCTGCCCCACGGACACGGCGCTGCATGCGGCTGGGCTGCTGCGCGAGACCAGCGGGGCCCCTGGGAACGGCCGCTCGGATGAGGCAGGTCACAGAGGCCAGTGGAACTGCAGCCGCTGGCCTGTTAGCAGCACCATGAGCTTTCTCTTGGTGAATCAGGAGAAATAGCAACGCCTTCACCTCCTGTGGCAGAGTTGCATAGTTGCTTATGCGTCACTGTGTCTGGTTTTGTGAAGCTGTTCAGAGGGCAGGAGATTTCCATTAAGGTTTTACTGGTCGCATTTACAGCTCGGCTGATTGGATAGTGATCCTCTCTTTAAGGAAGTTCAACGTGCAAGTACGATTCACTTGGGCATCTTCCGTTACTGGCAACTGAGTACAGCTCTTCTGACAAAAAGTTAGCCATCTGTGGCTTTTCAGTTTTCTTTGAGTCGTTTGTTGTTTATGGTGATGGGACAAGCTTCTCCCCTCGGATTCTGAACCATTTTCCCTATGATAGGCAGGTGGTTGTGGGTGTGTGCGAGTGTGACTTAACCCCTCTCTCCTTCAAATTCCACTCGGAGTACCTGCAGGAAAGAGCTGATGAGATTATGCTAAGTGTACACTAAGGCTTTCTTAGGGTTGGGGACAGAGAAAGGGAGGGAGGGACTAGCTCTACGCTCCATAAAATATGATAGAACTATTTTAATTAGCTCAATTATCCTTGTCTTTGATCTTAATGTCCCTAAAATATCATGTTATGAATTATCCTTGTCTTTGATCTTAATGTCCCTAAAATATCATGTTACAACAAATAGCAAAATTTTTTAAGGTGGCTGTGTTTACAATAACTTCACCCTTGAAAAGGATTTCCATAGGCATAGCTGAATCTGACATCTATGAACTATAGAAGATTTTTAAAAAAAAGTCTTTTTGTACATATTTTTCCCAAGGGGAGGCCCCCAGCTTTCATCAGCATTTGAAACGTGTCTACCGCCCACTCTTCTTTTTTGCCAAAAAAGCAGTGTTACGGGGTGAAGAGGTATTTTAGTCAACGGATATTTATTGAGCACCTATTCTGCACCAGGAACCCTACTTGAACTAGTTTCACAAAACCGGTGCCGAAAGCAGACTAGGTCTGGGGCTTACATTCAGGTTGGGGAAGCAGATCACAAGAAAACAGATAATCTCTATTAGGAGACATTCTTAGGAAGGCTATATTTTGGGAGGGTGATGGTCATGCCTGGGCTACCTTGACTTCTCCATTTTGAGATACCATCTCTGTCTTCAGTTCCAGAATTATGGTTGTATCTTGGGGCATGAGGAATTGTCTAGATCTGCCACCTATTTGCCAATCCAGGGACTTACACTGCTACATAAAGGGTCACCTGACCATTGAGGACCTGCTGTTTATAATCCCGATAAACAAGTAGAATGTTCTCTGCTCATTTAATGACTTGTAATTTTTAAAGCCCAACTCGTACCATAGCCCGTGATTATTATCCATTAATTAGGAGCTCACGAACTTGGGGTTTTAGAAAGAGTTAATGTACACTCGTGTGAAGCATCCGAATTCTGCAAGAATAAAATACTCAGTCACTGTTACCGTCACGCTACCATTTTGCAAAAATCTTGCGTAAAGTTAGCTATTGTTTCAAGGCTAAGGATGGGAAAAAAAAAAAAAAAAAGTCTGCTAGAGAAATCTGCTATTCAAATACTACTTTCAGCCCTGTTCAGAGAACAGGATTCCACCTAACGTTCATCCTGGGGACTAGGCCGTATGTCAATAACATAAGACTATTTCATTTCTTATGGTTTTTACACTTGTGCTTTGTTAATGCATGAGAGTTCCTTTATTTTACTTTCGTGTGTTTTTAATCTCAGTTTGTCACATTGTGTTTGAGTTTGATGTACACTCTGTAACCATACATGATAGAAGTAGATCGGTGCATACCTCTCATCTTAAGAAAGCCAAATCACTGAGAATAGAAGTTAAATCAGATTTGTTTTATTGTTTTTATTTGATTAGTTGGGTGTCTTTTTTAAAATAACCATTTTAGAAGGATCCTACTAGTATTTGACATGGTCCCAGAGCCTTTGTCATTCAGAATTGAGCATCTTTGTGCTGATAAGTTACTGACCCCCATTCTAAAATTGTTACTTTAGCCCTAGAACAATTTGAACATTGATGGACCCAATTTCATCTAGAAAAATCTTACCTGTAACATAAACATCCATGTCAATAAAACATTGTACTGTAATGTTGCATAAAACAGGCTTTGAAATCAAGAGAATTCATTATAAGAATCAATATTGTTGAGCAATAATCTTTAAATTTCACTTTAAAATCTTTAAATTCCCCAGTTTTTTAAGTTAATCACGTTTTTACCATTTTTGTCACTTAAATTTTTTTTTGGAATACTTATAGATTCCTAGGAATTTGCAGAAAAAAATATGGAAAATTTCTGTATACACTTAATCCAGTTTTCTCTAGTGGTAATAGCTTCCATAACTATAGCATAACATCAAAACTAGTGAATTGACATTGGTATAATCCACAGAATTTATTTGGATTTTACCAGTTACACATTATTCATATTTGTGTATGTTTACATGTCTGTGGTTTTTATCAGAGGTAGAAGTTCCCATAACTGCCACTCCAGTGAAGAGTCCCAATTGTTCTATCACCACGAGGGCCCCTTCACGCTCCCCCTTTATTACCACATCCATACACCATTCCAGCCCCTCTTCTTTGGCAACCAAAGATCCAGCTCCATAATTTTCTTGTTTCAAGAGCACTTCTGTAAATGGATTTTTTTTTTTTTTGGTAATCTTTGGGGATTTTTTTTGCACCCTGTATAATTCAGGTGCATCTGAATTGTTGCATGTCTCAATAGTTCATTCCTTTTTTTTTTTTTAATAGTTCATTCCTTTTTATTGCTGAGTGGTATTCCATGGTATGGATGTTTCAGTTTGTTGCTTGGTGGGTGAATGGTTTTTAAAAAATCAGGTTGTGGTCATTATTCTCAGGATGCTTTAGATAGCTTCAGATTACATCGTTATCCTCAGATTTCTTCAGTACTGCCATTCAGTAGCTCAGAGAATACAATGTGAATCACCTAACATGGCACCCGAGGTCCTTTGTGGTGTGGTTTCTATCGGTTTTTCCCGGTCGCTATCTTCATCTTTCCTCTGATGACCACATGCTTCATCAGAAATACCTACCTGAGAGAAGGACCCATCATAGTACTCTGAACCTTCTTGGTGCTTTATGCTTCTGTATCATTTTCCATTTTCGTCCTTCTGATCTAGAATTTTCCTACCTCACTTGGTCAGGCAAATTCCTATGCATCCTCCAACACCCAACTCTAGCATGACCTCAGTGAAACCTACCCCAGCTCTACTCTATATAGCATGAAATGAGTGCTTGTCAATGCCTCTACTGCAACTGGTTCTTATTTCTGTTATGGAAATTATTGATTGCATAGTGTTGCTCTTACCTATTTATGTCTGTAGCTTCCCCATTAGTCTGTGAGCAGCTTGAGTTTTGGAATTTATTCCTCTCTGTAACCCCAGAGTCTAACCTGGCACTTGGCATGTGATGGGTAGTCCATGAATGCTTAGAAAGTGCACGGCTACGCCTGTGGGACCCTATGTTAAATGCTGGCGATACAAAGTGAGAGGGTTGTCTACGGTTTGGTGTGACTAGATACCTACCCAAGAAGGCTGCATAGTGGTACGAAAAATAGTTATTGCTGTAGTTTGAGGAGACCTCCTGCAGCAGAGGCTGTAGGAGTCAGGGAGAGGTCGCATGAGGAGAGCCAGTGAAGTTCAGTATTGAGGAAGGAGAAACACCAAGCTGGGCAGAGATCGAGGAGCAGGCTGCAGCAGGGGTGGGCAGCATGTCCCAGAGAGTGTGCATGCAGTGGTGAGAAGTACTGGAACAGAGCAGAGGGTCTGTGCAGGGCAGTGTGGCGAGAGCATCCTGTAGAGGTAAGACGGGGTCAGGGTTGGGCACCTGGGTAACCCACTTAGATATCAGGTGTACATCAGCAGTGGAAGTTGCTGATTTTTGAACAGGTTGTCTGGTTAAAGTTCTATTTAAAGAGGATTAACCCGGGACCCCTGGGTGACTGAGTGGTTGAGCATCTGCCCCTGGCTCAGGGCATGACCCCGGTGTCCTGGGATGGAGTCCCACATCCGGCTCCCTGCAGGGAGCCTGCTCCTCCCTCTGCCTCCCTCTCTCTGTCTCTCATGAATAAATAAGTAGAATCTTTAAAAAAAAAAGGGGGGGGGAGATTAAACGCAATTGTTCCACAAAAAAAAAAAAAAAAAAAAGGTTGTAAATGTGAAGGAAGAGAATTTAATTCCATAGCCTTCCTTACTTTCCTGCAGAGAATCAAGACTCCAGAGAAGACTCCGGCCACATGCCTCTCCCATGCTATTCCTTTCACAGCCTCTTTATTAAAGCACACGTGTCCTCTACCATTCTTTACCTCCCACGAATGGTGGGCAGATTTTGAATCAAAGCAATTGAAGTGAAAGATCAATCTTGTCAGCCAATTACGTAAAAGGCACCAAGTGTGTGTGTGTGTGTGTGTGTGTGTGCGCGCGCGTGCGCACGCGTATGGGGAAAAGTAGGAGGAAATAGTGGGCTGAAGAGGGAGGAAGAGAAGAGCCAGCTCTGTGGCTGTGTTTCAAATAGAAATATTTGATTTCAGTCCAGAGAAGAGAGCAGCTTGGTTATTTAGAATGCCAGTCTTTTTTTTTTCCCCCTTTGATAAGGAATACCATTGTCGTTTGTACTGACACCCATGGGTGTGGGCTTTCCCCTCTTCCTCAAAGCAAAATGGTGAGAATGGGGAGGTGGAGAAACCTTCCTGAAAATTAGTTGCTGATTCAGTCTCCTAGAGTTAATTCCACCTCTGCAAGGCAGCAGTCAGAAGTCTGGCATCCATGGGATGGTGAGAAAATGGTAGGAGGGGAGGCAGCCTCCCGGAAGTTGTTAGGCAAACGTTGCTCCAGTTCCATGGCTCTGTGCGTGTGCGCGGCACATACAAGTGGAGAAATGTCTCTGAAGCGTTTCCAGGAGCAGCTCATCCTCCAGCTGTAATCCTCAATTGGTTTGTTATAGATGAAGTCTCTAAACCCAATCCATTCACTGCCCCTCTTTGGAAGTGCATTCATTTTCTAGAAATCCTTTCTTTAAAAAAAGTTCTGCCGATATTTGAACTTGTAGTAATTTCCAAAATGTTCTGAGAGGAGGAAAAAATTCCCATTATATCCAAAAAGGAAATCAGATTCATAAATTCGACTTTTGAGTTTCAAATTCATTTCTTCAGATTCAAAATCTGTCATTGGTATGTTCAGAAACAGATTGGGATTTATTTAGGTCCAGTGAATCTGACCAAAATCTAGGACTCTTGGTTAGTTTTTTTTTTTTTTTTTTAAACTCAAAACATCCTTTAGGAGAAGAAAAACCCCTGCATGAGAGGAATTGAATTCACCAGCATCAGCTCCTACTTTTCTTTACAGGAATATCAAAGCCATTTTGATAGTCATTAGACAGGATAAAAAAATGATTGAGTGTTGCAAATGGATCATCGTACGTTTGAAAAATATTTTGGTCACCAGCTTTCCATGCTTTTCAGAGCTAGAAAATAAATATTGATAGAGACTGAAGAACTTATGAAAAAGTCTTAAAATTTTCCATTTCAATATTTTAAAATTTTATTCGAGACAGAGATAGTGACACAGAGAGAAAACAAGGACAAGCAGGGGCAGGCAGAGGGAGAGGGAGAAGCAGACTCCCTGCTGAGCAGGGAGCCCAACTCGGGGACTCGATCCCAGGACCCTGGGATCATGACCTGAGCCAAAGGCAGATGCTTAACTCCCTGGGCCCCCCAGCTGTCCCTTCCATTTCAATATTGAGAATATTTTTTAAAGAATTTTTAGTTCTATGTGATCTCTAGAAATAACGGAGTTAGCAGTGGATATTAGCACTGAAGAAACTTTAGATGCCATCTAGTTCAGCACTATTATTTTTATATGGAATGGCCAGTTCCTTGGTCAGAGTGACTCAAGGAGGTGATGGGAGGATCAGGACCGAACTCAGGTCCCCTGACTTCGGGATTCCTTACTTCAGCTTCTACCCTGCACCTTCTTGGTTAGGTCTCATTTTTCAACATAAGAAAGGAGCACAGTGCATACGATGCTTCTAGAAAGGACAATTCTCTTCTATACATATGCACAGTTTGCAGTTCAAACTTTTCTCTGGAAGAAGCAGAGCCCTGCTGTGCAATGAGCGAGCCAGACCAGCTTTCTTCATCTTAGAGTTGTGAGGACCCCAGAGGAGCCCCTGTGGCGGAGGTTCTGAAGCTGGACAAAAATTAAGTTCCAGATGGAAGTGTGCTTTAGTGTCACAGTCTCTAAAGAACTGGTGTCTCAGAAAGAGATCTGTAAGGCACAGGCACAGATGATAGGACGGCGCTCCATGTCAACCCCAGATGTGAAATGCTCATTTGGATTTTCAGTACCGAGCATCCTTTACTCTCCTCCATGCTTTTAGAGATTACTTTGAAAGCCTGCTCCTGAGAGTCAGAATCAAAATACATTTAAAAAAATCCTCATTGCAGGATGATTTTCAGTTACTCAGATTGGAAACCAACACAGAAGCCTAGCAGCAATTCTTTTTCTTGGAATCGACAACTAGGGAGGACTCTGAGAGCACTCGCACAGGCCATCTGGTCCAGCCCTCATGAGAAATCTGTCCTGTTTTTCCAACTTGTGCTGTGCAGTAGCTACTTGTAAAGGCCCCTAAAGAAATATTGTGTAATCTCCTTTCATGGCAGTCACGAAAAAAAAAAATTTGGCTCTTCTTTCTAAGAATTAGAATCATTCATTAAGCTCTGAAATCTTCCAAGGAAGCAATAAAGTAAGGGTTTGGAGAACTCTTGTCTGTTGTCTGGACCCTAACCATCACGTCAGGTTGGGAAATGAAGGCAGAATGAGGAGTAAGGTAGTAAGGGTGCAGTGGTGAGGCAAAGGGAGGCCCCCAGGGGCCTGCTGGAGGATCCCGGCCTCCTGTTAACACCTTGGTGTGGGGGGGGGGGGCGTGATTTGTCCCCATTCTGGTCTGGCACCTGCTCACCTAGCCTGGTGGTTCTGCTGCTAGATCATCCAAGAGTCCAAAAAGAAAAAAAATTCACCATGACGAAGTTCCTTCTTGTGATTTATTCGGCTTCTTTCCGGGTACCCTGGAAGCTTCTTGGCCTGTCCTCTGTTGAACAGAAAATGAGCTAGCTATAATTTCTCGTTTTGTAAGCCTCCCAGTACTAGAACATCACTAACACTTAGCCTCCTAATTTTCAGGATGGTTCCAGTTTTTTTCCTCCCAGATTTCATTTTCTGCATCCCTACAATAATTTAGGACTCTCATTCACAGCCTCTGTACAATGACTGCATCTCCTTGAAGTCATCTAGTGCTGGATGCAGTTCCAAGTAAAGGCCTAGATTTTTCAAGACCAAGAATATCAAGGTCACCTAATGACAGAAACCTGGTCTATCTCCTTGTTCGCATTTCATGGCTGGGCTTACTGTTTTTGGGGAGAAAATCATTTTTAGCATTTTGAGCTAGTCTTTGAAAAACTTGCTGTGAAATAGGTTTTACAACTCTAACCCATTAGACTCGACAAGGATGATGAGGCTGGTAGATGGCAACTCTTACAAGGTCATCGGCTCTAAAGGTCATAATGGTAGCCGTTGAAGTCTCTTGGGTTAAATAAACATGAAAAGGGGTAAATCTGATCTATAGGTTTCAGTTGTAGTTGGGTATCCAAAGAGAAAAACTAACAGTTTATAGCATGAGTAATTTGCTTTTTGATGTACTCTTATAGAGATGATTTAAAAAAAACTTGAAAGTTTCAAGATCAAGGCAACTGTGCAGGACTAGTATTAATAACAAGAAAAGTGTTTTTTTTTTTTTTTTTGTATTGGTAATTAACATCTTCCAAGAGAGTGGCCCTGAAGGGATGGATTCAGCCTCAGGAAATTCCAGGCACAGCGTTCTCCATGATGAGTTTATCTCTTCTAGAAGGCCCATCTGGTTGAACAGAGCTCTTATATAAGAAAAGCGAGCTTTTTCCTGAAGAACATATGCTAATAAAGCACACTCTTTTTCATTTCTTTGAAATTAATTTCCACTTTAAACTTGGTTTTTATGTTATTTGGTTTTTGTTGTTAGACTCTTTGGCCTGAGACCACAGCAACAAGCTGGTTATAAAAATCAATTGTGTAAATAACATGGCTTTACCACCGAATGCCACTCCTCTCTCAACTCAGGAACCAGCAAAGAATTCCTCTGCGGCCTCTTGATGGAAATAGGTCTCTGGACTCACTATTACTCCATTTCCTACCTCCACATGCACAAGCACCTCTGCATCATGGAATCTTTGCATTGGCTGAAAAGACTAGAAATGCTCAGAAAAAGTCTGTTTGATTTCAGAGGGTTTTCACCTTGCGAGAAAACATATTCAGTTTTAAAAGAAGATCTACAAACTACTTAAATAGAAAATATCAGTTGGGAAATTTGTGGTCTGATATACAGCTTCTCTCTCAATAATGGCTTTTCTTTCATTTGCAAAGAAGTGTCAGATTTCAGTTTCTCCAGAAGCCACCTTCTGAAAGCAGGGAGCTCTGATCTTAGTCCATGAGAGCACGGGATCACTCCTCACCCAGAGAAGCAAGCAGAGGCTTGCCTGAGGACTTCAGATCCAGCCACTGTTGCCCCACGGGCTTCGGCAGGACCTCGGGTGGTCCTGTTTCAAAGAGAGAGGTAATTTAGGAGGCAAATAGCAAGTATGCTTAGGAAGCAAGCTGGACACTTCACAACATAGTCCTTTCCTGGTGCCGTTGCACCAAACTATCTGCAGAAGTAGTGCCTTAACCAACAGATTTATTCCCTCGCTGTTCTGGGAGTCAGAAGTCTAAAATCAAGGTGTCGGGAGGGCTGTGCTCCTTCTGGAGGCTTCAACATAGAAATTCATTTCTTGGCCTTCTCCAGCTTCTTGAGGACACTTGCATTTCGTAGTTTGTGGCTCCTCCCTTCATCTTCAAAGCACATTTTTTCACTTCTGGTTCTGTCTTCACATCTCCCTTTTTTTTCTCACTTTCATCCTCTTGCCTTCTTCCTGTAATGACTCCTATGATAACACTGGGTCCAGCCGGCTAATCCAGGATAATCTCTGCATCTCAAAATCTTTAACTGAATCACCTCTGCAAAGTCCCGTTGACGACATGGGGTAGCCTACTCATAGGTTTCAGAAATTAGGACGGGAACACCATTCAGGGGCTGTCTACAGCTTGCGACACCTGCGGTGCTAATATGTTATGCAAGAGAGGGGAGAGTTAAAGGAGCCCAAGTATCAGGCGCTACATCCTCATCACTTTCTCTAGCATCTGAGACTGAGGCAAGACAGCAAAAGGAATAATGGGGTCATCAAAAATGCAGGGCACCAGGGATTTTCTCTGTGTAAGGCTACAGCTTAGGTTTTTAATCAGAATGAAAATTCCTGTTCATAGAGTATAGCTCCAGTGTGAAAAAAAGTTTAAAGAGTCTTACCTTGGCCTTGGCACTTACTCTTGGGAGCCTGGGTGGCTCAGTCAGATAAGCATCTGCCTTTGGCTCAAGTCATGATCCTGGGGTCCTGGGATGGAGCCACCTGGGCTCCTGGCTCAGTGGGGAATCTGCTTCTCCCTCTGTCCCTCCCTTCCTCATCTTGCTCATAAGCATGCACACACACTCTCAAATAAGTAAATAAAATCTTTTAAAAAATGGTAATTATTGCTTGAGCTTGCTGTGCTTGTTAGGCCCTTCAAGGAAGCATCTCCTGGGAATATCCTTTTTTGCTCTCTCTTTTTATTTCCCCCTTTCAAGCTATATGTACAAATTGGAAGATTTGGCAGTGGACGTTGATAGAAAAATCAACGGATGGCCATAAAGATCAAGCTGTAATTAAAATCCCCATGGCTCAAAAAATATATCTGCATCCAAACTTCATAACTAATTGGTGAGCTGTGAATCGCAGTCCATCCTGGTACCTGGGGTGGTGGGAGCTGTAGCAGCGTGCCTTTCTTCCTGAAGTGATGCGCCTGTGAGGCTCTGCGCTCGCCCTATAACAGAACTCAACCCTTTCACAAAACTCCTGCTGTTCCTGCCTCAGTAATGTTGCCACAGCAATGTTGTGGGGGAGAAAAGAAGGAGTTGCTTGTAGGGATATGAAATTCTTTTTGCTGAACCCTTCTATTAAGTGTTATTCTTATTGAAGCCATTAGGGTGGCCAGTCATTTTCATCACTGAGGCTTTTTATTTTTATTCGTAAAATTCATATTCGGACACAGATTTTTCAAATGTTTTAATCACCTGCAGTTTTCCTCTGTGAATCTTTGTCTTCCATGCCAGTAGAGGTAGGCGGTGGTTCTCGGTTCTTTCTGCCCCCTTCTGAAGGCCTGCAGCCCTTCCCCCACCCCCTCACCCCCTGCCGAGGATGATGAGCTTTGCAGATTTGGCACACCGGATGCCAAATCATTTCAATTTATTTACCCCTTCTTGGCATGCAAACAATAAAGACCTGGCTGTATCAAATTCAGGGAGAAATGATAGTGGCCCCAGATCAAAGTGAGCTAGAAAAAAGGTTCGTTGGGAATCAGGAACCTTTGAGAATTGGGAGTCAAGGGTTAAAACAACCGTGACCTATAATTGAGTCTCGCCTGGTCAGACCGTGTTTCCTGGAGTCTGCAGGGGAAGTGATGCTTGAGTGAGAGGGAAGTAAGGAGTGTGCTACGGCCCTCAACTCCACAGCTGGATCAAGGCGTGCATTAGAATGTAGTGGAGGAGGAGGTAGTTCCAAGATGGGACTGGGAAGGTACTGCTATAGACCCCGTCACAGGGCTGGACAATTCCCCATGCATTTTCAACTCGGTGAAAAGTGACACCTTGATAGAGATGTGACCATGTACTTAGAGCCACCAGTGAGCACCAAGGCCCACCAGTAGGACTCGAGAGCCCGGAGGGGAAGAGCCTGATCTATCCTTGCTGTCCCCCTGGATCATCAACAGGATCTGTACTCCAACTTGGAGAAGACCTTTTCCTAGTACAAGTGGAACAATGTCAACATTGGCCAATGTTGTCAAAGAAGAGAAAAGTAAAACCAAAGTCTGTATATTTATTCCACTGATTGATTCTGCTCGGTTACAGGTCATCGATGCCCCCGCCCCCCCATGAAGCAAATGTGATGGATTTAATAAGTGTACTACATCAACTTCGTTTCTTGGCGGGAGGGCAATACTACCACATGATAATACCATTGATCAAAGTATTTGACCTTTCACGATGATTAGTTTTAGCAGTAGAAATATTTAGAACATGTTTGTAATTTTTCTTGCTTGTTCTTTCTGCTAAGGAGATTAGCCATGGAATCCCTTGGTATTTTGAGATGGGAATGATTTGGGGACGGGGTTTGACAAAAGACAAATACTAACCATTATCAGAATGCCTGAATGACGTTCTATGTCACTAAAATCTTTGTCGATGGTCCCACGCAAACATTTTAGCCAAGGGGTTGAAAGAGCCTAGTGTTCTCTATTATCTTTGAGGAAAACCTTGAAAGGGAGCGGCAAGTAGTAGTATGCCCTTTTTCAAGGACAGCAACCGAGGCACAAAAACAAAACCTAATGATCTATAGTGCCATCGGAAATATCAGACTTTTGGTTTCCATTTAAGTTCAGACAGCCCCTGGCCAAGTTTTCCTTATAATGACCAGCATATATTTGTGCCAGTGGTGACTCAGAACAAAAAGGAATCTGATGTTGGCAAGTAACATTTCTGGGCAAGGTTCTGTATTCCCTTGTTGTCACGAGGCAGTGGAATGGTCCAGGTACTAGGTGTCCATTGTTACTCTGCCCAGAAAACCAGGGCAGAAACAGGACTAGATAGGGCTGTACAGTGCTACTAAGAACATACAGTTGACCTTAGGGGTAATCCCAGAATCCACAGGCTGATGGGAAGTTCAGAGATGATGTGTTTTTTTTTTTTTTCTTTGGCATGTCATGCTATTATAAATCTGTCTTGGAATAATGCATCTTCAGGTATTAGTAGGTAAAGTTACATGTGGCTCAAGGAAGAAACCAATATTTTCTAGTTGATTCTTTTGGATAAATACTTGTCATATGTGTTTAGCCCAGCAAGGTGTGTGTGTGTGTGTGTGTGTGTGTGTGTGTATGCGTGTGTGTATGCGATCAAGGTACGAACAGAAAACATGGATAGGAACAGTGAATGGCTTCGTGGTATCATAGCTAAGGGCACCATAATATTGTTTACCCAGCCTTGTCTTAACTAGCAAAATACTTACCTTCTCTGGGCCCCAGGATCTGTAGGATGGACCTGGTCATCCTTTATGGGGTTTTTGGAAAGATTATAGGAGATAATGTGTATGAAATGTGAAACACTGATTGTTATTCATCATAATTGTCAATATCGATAACACTGGGACCGACTAGCTGAGGCTCTAAAGCATATGGTGATAGCCTTGCAATAGGACTTTTTAAGAAATGGGTTTTTTTTGTTTGTTTTTGCCTTAGAACATTCATATTCTAATCACCCCCAGTGCTAGCACAATGTCTGGCGTGTTGTAGGTGAGCAATTAAAGCCTGGTGGACGGGTGATTGGGTGTATGAATGATTCAGTCTTCATAAGCTCCAAAGGCTTCCATGGGATTATATTACAATATAACTGTCTTGGCTCCCAGCGCAGGCTTCATTCTCTACCAGACTTGTCCTCTTCACGGTCATGATGAGTTTTCTTTCCTTCAGCGGCAAGAATCCTGTCTGCTTTTGACCTTGGCTGTTGAAAAGCCTGACCTACACTTGCTGTCTCCCGTGGTTTCTGTTCTATCTACTTCCACCCAGCCTCGGGCAGAAAAGAATGTGAGGTGATTCCCCCAAATCACATGGATTATGGGAAAGAAACTAGAAAGGCAGAGTTGTTACAGGAATTAAGGGTGCTTGTAGTGTTTGTTCAGACCCCGAAGCATGCACACACGTCCTTGAGAAATATCTATCTGCTGGTCATACGCTGTGTTGTTCCGAAAGACAAAAGTGCAGCTCTGAGCGGGGTCCTGGGAGAGGATTGTGCAGAGGACTTTTTTTTGTCTAACACGTTCTTGTTGTTTTGTTGTTTTTCTGCTGAGAATGGGAGTCTACATAAGATGGTCATTCTTGACTTATCCCTTGATCTTTTATAAAGAAGGGGGAGGCATTAAAAGTAAGATGGTTCATAAAACTATATTCCTTATGGTAGTAAACAGATGAAGTCATAAAGCGAGACTACCTACATGCAAACTGTACTTTGGGAACAAGTTATTTATATTGTTAAATAATACAGGTTCATGTTGGTCCATTAAAATTTGTGCTGTAACAATTCCCAGACTCCCTCAATGACTTGGGTTTTGAACAGAACATGATGTGCAAATGGAGCTGGCTGAGTTTTCTCCTCAAGGCACATCCGGTCACTCTGGCTGCCTCTCAATGGCTGCAGTAACCCAGGGGTCTGAATTCCCCCCACGAACCCAGGCAGCAGGACTACTTGACACCCCCAAACCCAGACCCAGTCCCTCCATCCCACACTGAGTTATACCATTTTCTTCTGAGATGCATGAACAGAGAAGGGATCTTCTGGTTTGGTTGCAGTGGAGGCAGATGTAGAGACACCATTTAAAAAATATCTGTGGCTTCTCCTCAAATCTCTGCATTGTTTTTTTCCCTTTGTTGAAGCAGGTAGCTTATGTTTTCTTTGCAGGAAGTGTTTTTTGTTTTCAAAAGCCTTGGCTGCTTGAAGAGAGTCAAGCTTGAGAAAAGGCATTTCCCAGATTAAGCTGAGGTTCTGTTGGATGGGAGGTTCAGTGGGAGGTCTGGGGCCCCATAACCTCGGTCCCTGGGAGCATCCAAAGAATGTGATAGGATTTCATAGGGAGTAGTCCCATGGTGGAGGGATGGGATTCCCCAGCCCAGGGGTTCAACCTCTCCCAAGATCTATGAAAGTCCCTGTATTGCTTGAAAGTAGCATAGTCCATTACCGTGTCGTCTGGCACAAAGGCTGCCTCTGGGGTACAGTGGACAGAGGAGCCATGGTGGAGGGATTCCTGGTGCCCTGGGACCTATGACAACTGCAGCAGTGTTCAAGGAGAAGGAGAGAGCCAGTGTTGCCTGAGAGTTAAATTTCCTGTCAGCTTGGCAGGAGGGTTCCCTGAGTTGAAATTAATTTATAGAAAAAATTTAATATGCTCTCTTTCTTGAACACTTGAGTTTATGGCCTGGGATCCTTACCTGCTCCTTGGGCATTTTGGACCGGGTACAAGCTGGGCAGGAAGGGCAATCTAGGCATCATTTCAAAATGGGAAATCAGCCAGCCAAAGAGAGGCGAAGAAGAAGATAAATGCTTTGTGCTGCAGAGACCTGAGGCCCCAGGCTTAGCCACGCAGAGACTACATATATTTGTCTTAAGAATGAGAGAAGTTATTTTTATAGAAATAGGACATTTTTCTCTTGAATTTCCCCATCATTTCTTTTTGTTCCGCCTTCACAACAGTGGAGACTATTTGGTTAAAAACTTCCTCTTGCCAGCACACTTATTTCTCAAAAGAATGATTAAATGGTCTCCACTCTGGTTTAGAACAAGAGAGAATTTTATTAAAATTGATGCTAAGTTTTGTAGCGCATAGCTGTGTAGAAAGAGAAAATTAAGGACTCTGAGGTTGACTTGAACCGAGGCCGAGGGAAGTGCAGATGTATAAATAAGGCAGCGCAATGCCATCTTAGGGAGCTGTTGACTGCACGTTACTACACTATCGTGCACGGTTCTAACTACGGTGTGGCAGGAGTTAGTGGACGGATCTGCCGCCTTATTATACTACTGCCCATAAAGATCTTTCATATTTATGGTTACTCAGAATGGCATAAGGTAGTAGAGAATAAATCCTCGCAGAGCATCATGCTCCTATATGTGGATTCTTAGCTACCAAGGTGGACAGGATGTCTAACGAATGGGTTCAGTCAACAAACACTTCCTGAGCGCCCACTCTGCGCCAGGCAGTGTTCCGAGTGTTGAGGATCAGGGGGTGAACAAAACCATCTTTGCCTTTAAAAAAGCTTATATTTGGGTGGCCCGAGGGGCTCAGCGGTTTAGCACCACCTTCAGCCCAGGATGTGATCCTGGAGACCCCGGATCAAGTCCCATTTCGGGCTCCCTGCATGGAGCCTGCTTCTCCCTCTGCCTCTCTCTCTCTCTCTCTCTCTGTCTCTCTCATGAATAAATAAAATCTTTAAAAAGCTTATATTTTAGAATAGGCAAAGAAAGAAACCATGTTCAGCATAGATTAGGAGGTGATACCAGCTGTGAAGATAAGCAGGGCAAGGGACAGAAGGTCCTAGAGTGCGCTATTTAAAGAGGATGGACAGGGATGGTTTTTGATAACTTTTCATCGTGGGCTGGAAGGTGAGAGAGCAAGCCTTCTGAGTCTGGGGGAAGATCAATCCAGATAGAGGACACAGCAAGTTCAAAGGCCCTGAGTGTACCTGCTGCATCTGAAAACAGTTATGAGTCCAGCGAGGTTGGAATGGGCCAGGGAGGGAGAGCAGGAGCCGGACTCAGAGGGCCTTGTGGGCTCTGGTGGGGACTTTGATTTAATTCTGAATTGAGACTGAGCCATTGCAGGATTTCGAGCTGAGCGGTGACAAGATCTGATGTCGGCTTTATGAGGATCGCTCAGATATCTCACCGTAGGGGCCTAAGGGCAAGTCAAGGGGCCAGGCAGATGCTGCAGTCAGGAGAAGGTGGCTTGAACTGGGGAGAACAGGGATGGAAGTGGTGGGAAATGGTCACATCTCGTGTAGACAAGCCCGTGGTGCTAATGATGGCGTTCTTGCGTGCGGAGCTTCTAAGCTGGGGCTGTTTGCTCTAGTGGTTAGTCTTGCTTGAATCCAGTGTTGCCACGTATGCTATCTTTGATGCTGCGCTAGCTTTTCATCAGTAAAGTGGAGATGGTGACAGTATCTGTCTCACAGATTGTTAAGAAGATTAAATAAAGGGCCCAGAACAACACGGATCTTAATAGTTCAACATTTTCGTTCTATCGTGTTCATGTTAGGAAATGTCTTATGATCAACATCAAGAGTTATTCTAGTCCTCTTTCTTTGTTCTGAACAGCTATTATTAAACGGATGGTACATTTTTAATTGATGGAACTTTATAATTTAGGAAATACTGTATATCAACATAAAAAATTAGAATGCACGTATATCCTGAGGATTTATTAGCATTAGCTTTCAAATTTTTACTAAAAGTCCCTTTTAGCTAGAGACCTATTCCTTATTTTTCCTTTTTTCCCTTTCAAAGAGAAAAACAAAAATACCCACCTACCCCTCCTTCAAATTTCAAAACGAGAAAGCAAACATTTCTTCAGGAATGCTAGCAATTTGCTTCTTCCTTGCCTTACCTAATTCTCTCTGGCACTATACTGAGTCATAAACAATAAGTCATTTTTTTTTTCAGAATAAATGGCAAGCATTCAATCCTATGAATGCTTTATTTTCCTGATACTAGAAGTCTGGATTTTAATTATGGATTGCTTGAGTTTTTGATGGATGGAAATTATCTTGAGTGTCACGCGGACACAGCCTTTTAGGCCAGAATGAGGCTGCAGTGCTCATTATCACAGAGATGTTGGGCAGCCACCACAGGTTGCCCCAGTACAGGCTCCTGGGGTCCATAACTCATGTTGTCCTCCATCAAATCAACAACCCTTTATTTAGTCCCTATTATGTGCATACCATTCTGGTAGAGTCTGTGCATAAAACAAAAGAAATGTTGAATACCATACTTTAAGGATCATCTCAGCTTTTATCTTACTGGGGAGACAAGATGCACCTGCTTAAATGAATTGAGAATAATGGAAATAATATAAAATAGATTGCTCAGGAGAATTATAAGACTATATCAAGTTGAATGCTATTAGCTATGGATTCCAACTCACCCAGTCTTTGTCAGCATCAAAGGAGGAGGTAACTGACTTGTGCTCACAAAAGAGGGAGCAAGGAGAAGGTTGGCAGCCCCTCAGTCTTCTCCCATCTTTGTGGTTAAGCTGATTATCAAGTGTCACAAGCCAGGGGTAGAGGGCTTCATGATTCTAGGAGCTAGAGAGAAGGCCAGGTATCTAGTGCAATGTTTCCCATTGCTTAGGCAAGAAGACTAGTCCTATACAGACAGCTGCCCAGTACGGTGGCCAGCCACCTGCTGCAGGGCTTGCTGAGAGCCAGAGTTCAGCAGAACCAGCCCTGACACTCACTTTTACCCACTCGCCCTAAATGAATAGGGAGAGGCTGAGTGGGGAGACCACGAGAGGTCTCCTTGTGGAGCAGGGCAGTGCTCTTCCTCCTTTCACCAGCCTCCTACAAGGGAATGAGGTATGTCTCCTCCCACCCCCAAAACAAGAGTAGGACTCCAGGAAAATCACTCATAGTTCTGCTATAACCTTCCACCATTCCCCAAAACAGGGATGCTGAGGGATGCCATCCTGAGTTTTCAAGCCACTGGCATCTGCCAGTGTGTGGAGGAAGGGTCCGGGGGGAGATGGCGGATGCCACACGGGGCCAGGGCATGAGGAAGTATGAAGAGAAGCGAATGCAGGATCCGGTTGGGCCTGCAGGCCCTGGAAATTGGAGCCAAACAGATGAGGAGACTGCAGGCTATCAGTGGTGCAGAGAGTAAACATCAAAGGAGCTGGTAAGAAGCTATCAGCTGAGGGTTGACAGACTGATCTCTGAGCTCCAGGACAACCAACCAGGGCAACTGATAAAGCTCCAAGATCTGGATTGGACCAGAACTCTCCATTAGCCAAACAGCAAGGAGAAATCTCTCCCTTTCCCTCATTTTCCTGGACCAACACCAAATGAAGCAAGGAAGGGAGAGAGAGGGAGAGGTGTCTGAGGGGCGGGAGGCCCTGCCTGCCTCTGTTCTCAGGTGCCAGTAGTATCTTGACTGGGGTGGGGTCGGGGATGGAAAGAGAAGAGAGATGTGAATTAAATATGAGGTTGACATTTAAAAAGGAAGAGGGCTGAGTCTGAGAAAGTTAGAAAGTTCTTTAAGTGACTGAAAAGGCATGAAATCGAGCCAACATAGGCTCAATGGAAGGCATCGCCTGTTGGAAAAGGTTCGAGCAGTACAGTTGAAAGCAGTGAGTGGGGGTTGGGGGGAATAAAACGGACTGGGGTTTATAATCCAATGAGGCGAGGTAGGTGAGGGAGGTATACGCTGTGGGCAGGAAGGCAAGGGAAGGGTCAGCTCTGACCGGAGGGTTACCAGCAAGGCTTCGAGAGAAGGTGGGGCTTGAATCCTACTGTTGAAGGCCAAGTAGTGGATAAGTGGATTGGGGAGAACAGGTGAGCCTTGTGGGGTGGTGAGGGCCCCAGCCTGGAGGGAGTAGCACCCCAGAGAGTGAGACAGCCTGCACATACACCACCGGCCTGGTCCAGAGGTGTCCCGAGCCCCTGGATGAGGGCCTGGGGTGTGGCCAGGAAGACCGCCAGTGCGCGCTGCATATCCTTTTGTGCTGAGTAATATGATAAGAAGAGGGGGTTGCCTTAGGAAGATGACTGGTCTGTGAAAGAAGAGGAAAGGGTGCTCCCGAGGAAGGTCTCCCGACACCACGTGTGGGGCAGAGGGACTCAGAAGCATACCTGTAACTTGTTATACCCACACTTATATTCAGTTCTGTTTATTGACTATAAATAATATAGTTGTGCCCTTGAGTCACTTCCTCTTGAGCACCTAAGGGTTCACTGGGTAAAGAGGTGGGGACCATTCAGATAGCCACGGCTCCATGTCCTCCCGGGTGCAGGAATCAGCTCTGCAGCATCCTGCCCATCACACATTTATGCTGCTTACTTTCCTCCTGTTATCTATAATTTTAAACTGCTCTGTGCTTTCCAACACCCCCCCCTTTGAAATGCATTAGTAACTATGGAAACATGATGCTCTTAGAATGGGCAGAGCTTAGTGACATGCAGAATTGCAGCATTAAGGTGATTTTATGTGACAGCTGGCAGTGCGACGTGTTCACTGAGGAAGTAGGTGACTCGTGTTGCGACCACATAGACGTAGCACGTCACCTCTGCTGGAAGATGTGGGTATGTTGCGCTGAAACAGAAGATAGGGCTACATCTTTACCTTGAAGAAGACAGGTTCCCGAAGGTTTTGAAGAGCATGCAAAGGGGACTGTTGAGAGTATCAGAAAGAAGGAAATGTTTCATATGCTACAACAAATAAAATTTCCCCAAAGTATGTGTGTTGTGGAAATATCAAATATCTCAGAATAATGAGCAGAGATCTAGGTTTATTTGAATGGTCCAAACTCTAAGAAAGTAGGATGACTATCGCAAGCTCACAGGGTGCAGGGTGGTATCTCCTCATGGTTTATGGGAGTTCTTCTCAGGGAAGGGGAATGTCGGCAGCTGCCTTGTCGACAGCAATGGCCACAAGCCTCGCTCCAGCCACAATGAGCCCTGGAGCCTTCACTCACCCTGTGACCATTCCTCTCCCTGCCCCCCAGGTCTCCTTGACCCCTCAGCCTACCCAGTGTCTCTGATGGGCCTCCTTTGCTTCGTGTTTCTATTTCTTGGGAAATACGGACGATCTTTCTCTTCCGCAGCATCAGTAGCAAGCATTAGCTCCGATCCATATGTTCAAATATAATTCAATGGAAGATGTCAAGCAAATTCTGATTAACGGTAGACGACTATGGCCAAGGGGCATGTGTCTCGTTAATTCACTGACACATTTGCCGGATTCAATATTAAGATGGACTGGAAAGAATCCAAGTAAGGGAAAGTACTTCCTCTCTCCCCTCTTATTGGCTGCTGCGGTAAGCTGAATAATGGCCCCTAAAGATGTCCAAATCCTAATGTGACTGTTACCTTGTGTGGCCAGAAGGACAGCAGCTGTGATTAAGTTAAGGCTCTTGAGATGGGGAGATTACCCCGGATTATCTGAGTGGGTCTTACACGTCATCACAAGGCTCCTGGGCCAGAGGGCAGAGCAGAGGCGGACAGAAGGCCATCCGGTGAGGGGAGCCAGAAGAGATCTGAAGGGGGTGTGCTGCTGGCTTTGGGGCTGGGGGGCAGGGCAGGGCGCCAGTGAATGAAAAAAGCCATAGAAACCCACAGAGGCAAAGAGTTAGCTTCTCTCCTAGAGCCTCCAGAAGGTGACGGGCCCTGTCGGCACCTTGACCTGGGCTCAGTGAGACCTGCTGGGGGGACTCTGGCCTCCAGAGGTACAGGGGAATAAGCTTATGCTGTTTCCAGACAGTAAGTTTGTGGTAACTCCCTGCAGCAGCAATGGGAAGCTGGTACCGCTCCCTACTAAGCTAAAACCCAGGAAATGGAGAGGAAGCATCCGCGTGAGTGAGCAGAGTGTGCAAATGGCAATCCTTGGGAGCACTGCCTGACTGAGGGGACGATGACCTAAGCTCCAAGCCCCCTACTTCCAAAAGCCTTCCTTTCCCATCTGTTTGGAAGGTTCTCACTTTCTCACCTCTGTGTATGCGATTTGTGTGCCACTCACCTTCTCCCGAGCATGATCACCAGCTGTCCGGTGGGTGAGTGTCTTGTCTGCCAGCCTGATGGTAATTGTCTGGAGGACAGGGACCCCATCTTACATTTTCCCTTGATTGACTCACCCAACGTTTGTTGAGCACCTACTATATATACGAGGCACAATTCAGAGCAGGCGCAGGGCAGAGTGGGAGGAAGAGGTGAAAAGACAGAAATGCACGTAAATTTAGTAATTTATGAAATGCTATGTTAGCTGTATACGGGGGGCATTACCATCCATTGGGTTCTTACGATGTGGAGGCACATTGCTAAGTGCTTACATCTGTTCTACTTGAAGTTCTAAATATCCCAACGAGGTTGATGCTATGATCTTGATTTTATAGGTGCGTAAACTGAGACTTAGGAAATTAGTCCGAGGTTCCCCAACCTGCCTGGCTTCAGAGGCCAGCTTCTCATTCTGCATCATTGCCTCAGTATGCCTGCACCACTAGGAAGCAGCGATGTGAGCATGGTCTTCTGTGATGAGTAGCCTCCCAGGCCCTGAGTCAGAATCTTGAACATCAGAGACACTAAATGCCACATGCCTTCTTGTCTAAATAAAGCTGGCCGTAGATTAGGAGCATGTGACAAGTACGTAGATAACTCCAGCTCAAGATACAAAGAATTCATTGCCTTTCATCTTTCTGTGGCAGCGTTTTCTTGGGTCTCTAAAAAGTCTTTAGGAATCTTGTGAACAAGAGGCAAGAAGCCGGTAGGAAAATTGACGCATCATACAATGAAGTTAGGTTCCCAATAGCAGAGAATGAGCCAGAACGATGGCCAAAGGAGAGTGATGCTTATCTCAGTGCTGTTGAGTAAGTGCTTCTTTTTATCTCTTGAGGCAGCCGTGTCAATAGGGGAAAGAGATGACCATCCATGGATCTGCAAGCAGAATGGGCTGGTGACCAGAGTATACTCTGGAGCTCTGGCTTTGCTTCTCCTTGACAATGTAACATGAGCTAAATTAATGAGGGTGTCTGGGAGCCCACTTGGCCACCATTTCTTTTTAAAAGTTTAATTAAATTCAATTTGCCAGCTTATAGTAAGACACCCAGTGCTCATCTTGTCATGTGCCCTCCTTAATGCCTGTCACCCAGTTACCCCATCCCTCCACCACCCTCCCCTTCTACAATCCCACATAGTTAGGAGTCTCTCATGGCTCTTTTTCCCCTAATTTTTTGCCACTCTAATTCGCCCCTTCTCTTATGGTCCCTTTCACTATTTCTTGTAGTCCATGTATGAGTTGACCACCATTTCTACAGCAGGGAGCATCCATCCTGCTCATTGAGGTATCCTGGAATTCCTCATGACCTGAAGCTTTCTAGTTTTGAGCACTGATTCCCATTCCAAGCCAGTGTCCCAGAATATTGTCACCTCTATGCCTACCTCCCTCCCAGCTGATATAAAGTAGAATCCATCTTTTCACTACCCCTTACAGAAGCCTTTACTCATTTTCTCTCAACTATGACAAGTACGGATTTTGTATCTCAATTGTAGCATAGATTGGCCCAATGTAAGAAAAAAGTTCCTCATTACCTGTTCATGTGAGATAAAATTATTTTGCAAAATGCACCTTCATCTCTATATTACCATATTCCCTAAAGTTAGAGGTATGCCTTGTTACATATAGAATTATTGATGATGAATAGAATTTTTTTAAAGATATTTGAGAGCATGAGTGGGGGGTGGGGGGGAAGGGTGGAGGGAGAAGCAGACTACCTACCTAGCAGGGAGCCTGATATGTGACTCGATCCCAGAACCCCAGGTTCCTAACCTGGGCCGAAGGCAGGTGCTTAATCGACCGAGCCACCCAGGTGCCCTGAAATTTTCTTTTCAAAATGATTAATTTAAATGTAAATATGGGGTCCCAATAGAACATGTGTAAATTTGAACTATGGAAAAATAGTAGTAGATACCCTAACAGAGTTCAGATCATGGAAGAGCAATGGTGTTTTAACCCACAAGATGAATAAGACATAAATTGCACACGTGTGCATACAGAGCATGATCTACATCTTAATACTACTACAAATTGTACACCCCAAGATAAATCCCTTATACTTCCATAGCACTCACATCATTTTAAGGTGTTTTCCTATCTGTTATCTCACTCTGATTCTTACAAGAATCCTGAGAAATAAGTGGATCAGGTCTTTCCCCACATTTTATAGATGTTGAGACCGAGGCACAGAGAAGCCAAGTGGCTTTAGAAAACCATGACCCAGGTCCCTGATGCCGAAGTTAAGCCAGCTCCTCTTCTTGAGCTGGAAGTCCCGATCCTTTTCTTGAGATGTGTGGGGAAAATCAACACAATGGGGATTCTGTTCCAGACCCCACGTACTGGATTGGGTAAGAGCCTAGGCTGAGATCTCAGTTTAAATCTTGACTATCTGTGCCATCTTGGTTGAGTCACATACCACATCAAAGCCTCTTTTTTTTTTTTTCTGCGATCTATAAAAGGGAAATGATAATAGTACATTATTCAGAGCAGAAAATAGATGGTGCACTACGAGCAATCGAGAGCCTTTACTAAGGGCCTAATGACAAGAGTGTAGGCAGGATTAAGAGCACTCAAAGAAGGGCAGTAAAGCATCCTGGGGATAGCAAAGCTGCTCCATGTCCGAAGGGATGAGGAGGGGGAGTGGTTACTGGAAGTGGACCAGAGTGTGGGGACTATGGGAGAGGGCCCCTCATAGGAGCTGGGATAATAGAAAAATAAGGCCAACACAGGGTCCCAAAGGACACACCCAGACTTCACTTTGATCCCCCTCTGGGAACTCGACAGAAGCCAGGAGACCTTGGGAACTCCAAAGATGACATCCGGAAAGGTCAGCCTCATGGTGCAGGGTGCTGTTGAGGAAGATGGAGAGTGGACCTGGAGGGGCAAATGGAAAAGGAACTGCAGAAGGGCCATGTTACAGGGTAGCCCTGGGGGTTATACAAGACAAGGCAGGTAACCTGCTGCACCCAGGGCCTAGAACATAACGACTCCTCAATGTTATTGGAATTATTTTTTTTTGTTATTCTCATTAATATCTGGTGCAGCTTCAGAGAGACCTTTCTAGAAACTTGACAGAATAGAACCTAGTGTGATCTGGGGCCTAGAATGAGAATTCTGCTTTGAGATGGGGATAGGTGTGTTAGACACTAGAAATATAATCCCAGGCACATCCAGGACTAATTCGTAGGATGAAAAAGGAACATTTATGTGTACATTTTAACATTGTGTCTGGTGACAGTGTAATTAAGATTGTGGCAAGGTTTCCATTGTGTCATGCTATTTTTCAAGCTTTTATAACTTGGCTATAAATTTTTGCTCTGGTGGAAACTTGGCTTACTATGTCTCAGCTTTTAGATGTAGATTTTTACAGAGCAAGATGACCTTTTAATTGTCTTTCACTTGAGTAATGGAATATAGACGTGTGCGCCGTGGGTGTAGGTAGGTGTGTGTCTACCCATTAATGTGTGGTAATAGCCTTGGTGTACTGTCTCCCTTCCTCCCTACCTTGTTCCCTACCTTGATACCATTAACCCTGCGACTTAATAAGGAAATTACTCAAAAAGATGACTCATCTGCTCTTGCATTTAAGGAAGAAGAAAGAGCAAACGAACAAGAAAAGAAAGGAGGAGGGAAAAGAATGGTTTGGGTACAGATAACTTATAATAACCTTGCAAATAATTTTTTAGTGTCTACCAGCCCACGTAGTTTTCACAAAGCCTGTTCCCATTGGAGCTGAAACACATAACCATTACTCCGCGCCCACACCCCTCCTTGGATTCACTGCACAGGAGAGCAACGACGCGGTTAGTAAATAATGGTGCAGAGCCCACGGAGGACTTTCCAGAATCTTGTGGAAGTGACATGCTAATTTCCATCCAACTGCTGAACTACAGTCTTAGGTAGTTAAATATTGAAGATCCCTAACATATATGCACCCCTGGTTATTTGCAAAGCTGTTTTGCACCCGGGATGAGGAGCCTGCCAGGAGAGCAGTGACACAGGGAGGCAGAGAGCCGGGTGGAGATGAAGGAGATGCGGACCCTGTTGGCTGTACTTCTTTCTTCCTAAAGGAGGAGTCGGCCAAGGGAGAGATAGTGGGTTTTAGAGGGAGAGAGGACAGAGGCCGTTTCCTGTGTTACATACACCCACAGCCCCGCTTATAGAATTTGTGACCATATTAAGACGTAGGTTTTCTGTCACACGCTTGGAAATACTGTTTTCATTTTACGTGGCATAGACTTTATAATGATGACTATTAGGAAGGCAGGACTCTGAGAGGTCGCTTGGTCCGAGCATCCAAGCGTAGTTGCCCACAGGCTCCGGCAGGCAAAGTGAGCACCTGGCTGGGCCCTCCCCAAGCCCACAGAGGCAGAAGCCAGGTCCCAGTCTGAAGATGCAACTGCTCTTCACAAAAGTCCTTGCTGTTGAGATACAGGAGCCTCGTGTTGCTGAGTCTTCCAGGGAAGAGAAGCTGGGAATCTTCTAGACTGTCAACTCAAGGAGGCCACAGATCTTTAGCCTCTTTCGTGTATCACTATGAGTCCAGTGCCTAGACGAGTGGATGGCACACACTGAGCACTCAGTATTTGTTGAGTGAATGCATGTGAAAAAGCAAGCAGGCGGCAAATAGATTTTTATTGCCCTGGTTTGATGGAAAGGGGGACAGGAGTACCCATCCCTATGTAGACTGAACAAAACTGATTTCAGAGCTGGGTATAATTCATTACGGGATGCTCTTTGCCATCTAGGGTCTAATCCAAGTTGTCTATGCTACTTGCAGGAAGCTGGGGTCCCAAAATAGTAATGGGGTCCCACAGCTGGTGAATGCAGTCAATAAGCCAGTGAAACAACCTCCACCTTCTAATTCCCCATCTAGAGCTTTTTCCTGCTTCGTACCTTGCCACTGCTTCAAAAACAAATACAAAATCAACAACAGCAACAACAAAGCTAAATAAGTCAGGTTTCTGTATAAAAAGCCAAAGGGTAGCCAAGAGCTTTGAGATTAGAAGACAAGTTACAAGAGCAATAGGGGAGTTTGGAAATACGCAGGAGGAACCCTTTCAGCGGCTCCTCCACAGTCAGCCTGCCGGTGAAACAACGGTCTCCTGGCCCACGTTTTGCCGTCAGAGCCTAGAGTCCAGGTTATGCTGTAGGAACGAACAGCCCCAAGGCTCAGCAGCTTCAGCCACAAGCTTTATTTCTTGCTCACATTGCATTTTTTCATGGGTCAGCCGGGGGTTCAGCTTGGGGGTCCTTACCCTGGGGCCCCAAGCTCACAGACGGTCATCCCTGGGACCTTGTCCATTGCTCTGATAAACCAATGGAGTGTGGCAAGTGGTACAGCGGCTTCTGAGCTTCTGCCCAGAAGCAATCCCTGTCACCTCTGCTGGCACCCAAGCTTAAAAGAGCGCTAAGGAGCAATCCTACCCTCATCACAAGGCTTGGGGTGCAGGGGTCAGAAGTTCTGGTGGACCGCATGCGACTTGACGTAGCACAGCTGGAGAGCCCTGAGGAAGAGGCCCCCTCGCACAGCACTCACTTATGCCTACATGTTTATCTCTCACACATAAGCCAGTGAAACGAAAACTAAATGTTCCACTCGTCAACATTTCCTATTGCATATTCTCTTAAAATCTGTTTCTTCTTCATTTTTTAAAGATTTGTCAGAGAGAGAGAAAGAAATCTTCCAGCAGACTCCCAACCCCTGAGGTTGGAGCCTGACACAGGGCTCGATCCCACAACCCTGAGATCATGACCCGAACTGAAATCAAGAGTCAACTGCTCAACCAAACCAAGTGAGCCACCCAGGTGCCCATGATCTGTATTTTTTTTAATTATTTATTTATTTATTTATGATAGTCACACACACACAGAGAGAGAGAGAGAGGCAGAGACATAGGCAGAGGGAGAAGCAGGCTCCATGCACCGGGAGCCCGACATGGGATTCGATCCCAGGTCTCCAGGATCGCGCCCTGGGCCAAAGGCAGGCGCCAAACCGCTGCGCCACCCAGGGATCCCTTTTTTTTTTTTTTTTAATCTTGTTCCAAATCCCCCGGTAAATCAAGTGGAAGGAAACACACAGCCTAGAAACGGCTCAACTATGGGTACCATGTGTTCTAGATTTCCAATTAAGCATGCAGTCTGTCTTGATGGCATAGTTTTGACGTTGATGCTAAGGCTCTGCCACACTGTGAGCATCCTTATACATCCAGGTGACTGGCCACCTCCCTCAAGGCGGGAGCAGAACGGGCCCTGCTCCAGGTAATGAGAAGTATGTTCACAGATACCAAACGCCCTTCCCACAGACTGCGGGGTCTCCAGGCCCTGACACGGTGCTGTGCGGCAGAGGGACGGGCCCGGACCCTGAACCGCAGGTGACCCCGCTGCGGCCCTGCTGCACTGACACTGGCCAGCAAAGCTGCGGTCGGCCGGCACCTGGACACAGTAGGGCTGCCCCTGATCTAGGCTGGCGGTTTGCTCTCCTTGGTCTAAACTGCAAGCTCCTGGAGGGCAGGAACTTTCCCTTTAACAAAAACAAAGAAATAAAAGGTTTACTTATTTTTTTTTTAATATTAAAAACTTGACAGTAACTATTGTGAGCCTGACTTCGTGTACAAAGGAGTATGGCAATTAAGATGAACTCCTTAACAAAATCTGATTATCCTATTATAAATATGTACTATGGGTTGCTCCAGAAGGTATTCCCAAAGATTTGAATTTACTGAATGAGCAGACGGATGGATGAATGGATGGACAGATGGGTGGATGGATGGTGCAAGCATTGGTATGTACTCTAACGTGCTGAAAAGAGGTCAGGAAATGCTGTTTTCTTCCTCAAAGTAGGTTTTATTTAAGGATGCCTTTTTTTTTTTTTTTTTTCTCTTTTCTCCCTGAGCTCGAGAAAGTGGTGAGGAGGGTCCACGCAGGTTCTGGGTGTTCTTACCTGGGGACAACCTGCAGTCTTTTGCCATTTTCCCACAGAGAATACTTGGGAGATCACGGAGAAGACCTAGAAGGTGGGAGGCCACCCAGCAGGATTGTGAGCAGTGCTGGCTGCGCGTGGGGGGAAGGGCTGCGGGCCAAGCCCCCAAAAGTAGCTGGAAGAGTTCTCCCTCCTCCCTCTGTCCTTACTGCCCGGGGGCTGCTCTATAAACACCCTCCAGGGGGGTTGGGAAGTGGGCTGGAAGTTCTCCTCCCTCTTCCATGTGCTCCAGAAGCCCCAGGCTGGAGGCAGGTAGAAGGGGGTCAGCGCAGAGGCTGGCCGGGGAGGGGAGCATTTCCCAGGCTTCCTTGCCTTCAGCACACCCGTCTCCTTTTCTTCAAGTGAAAGCAAATATCCTTTAGAGTGATTGTTTGTGTGGTGGGCATGGGTTTGGTTAAGATTTCAGAATTCCCCCTCTGGGAAATGGCTGGTGTTTGGAGAGGCAAAGGCAGTGGACATGCTGGAGTGTGAGAGCCGCTCACACCCAGGGAAACGGCCATGTGAGCAAGCCCAGAGCCCCTTTTCTGGGCACCGTGCATCATATTGGCTGCTTATATCCTCACACGTGCCCGGAGGCATTCTCTCCCATTTTAGAGATGAGCGAACTGAGCTACAGGGAGACGAGCTTGGTCACGGCCAGAAACCAGCAAGTGACGGTGTCTGGACACGGATAGCCTGGCACGAGTGCTCTGTCATTATACTACGCTTCCTCCCCTACACCCTTGTTACCTTTTCCTTCTCGTCTTCCTTTGCAAATGTTTAAATTTCAGAACAAAGACGTCTGTAGGCTATTCTGGGAACCCACATACCTTTTGCACCATTTATAACATTTGTTTTTATAGCAAAACGCATTCTGAGTTCTAAACAGCCAGCTTGCAAATAAACTTTGGAGCCTCGCTCTATTTATAAGCGGGATTATTTTTTGAGTTTTAAATTTCAGGTAGTGGAAATGATATTTTAAAGGGACCAGAAAGCCTGGTTCCAGGAAGTCAAGGACCTCTGACCTATCCTAAAATTAAAAATAGTGGAGGCACGTGTTACGTGTCAATTATGTTCCAAAGTCAGCAGGTAAGGAGAAAGACAGGTGTAGCCAAAATTACCCTTGAAAATCATCTGGGAACATTCCACGTTGGAGGCCACGGGGTGTAGAAGTCAGCCCGTGGTCAGGGCCGTGAGCGTGAGGATCGCTTAAGCCCAGGGAGGTGCTTGCTGTGCGTCAGCCACAGGTCCCTCGGAGGGAACACCAGACTCTCCACCTTGTCTCATCCCGAACAGTCCTTGGCTGAAGGAAATCACCAACAGAACAGCTTGAGTTATTTTTCCTCCTTTCCCTTCTCTGACTCAGTACCTCTTATTGACTTTGAGTTTGTTGAGTGAACGTTTGATGCGACTGAACTCAAAATACACATAGTGAGGCGGGATGCCGAACCACTCAGGCCTGCAGGATGCTCTTTAAAGCTTCACACGAGCATTCTCACCCACCTCTCGAGAGCACTTTGAGGGAACCACAGGATCCCAAGAGAATTCCCACCAGAAACGCGACATTCAGGAGCAGGAGTTCCGGGGCTCCTCAAAGGCTCCTGGTGTCCCCGCGTCACCTCCTTCCTGAGGCTGCTGCCTTCGCTCACGGCGGGCCCAGCGTGCTCCAGGGACACGTTATGCTGTCGCGGAGGCTGCTTCGCTTACGACATCTCAGCTCTCCTTTTATTAAAAGATGATGCTATGATGTGCCAAGAGGAAGCCCATGGGTCTGGCGTTTTCCCAAGAGGTCGAATTGGCGTGAACTGGCTGTGCCTGCGAACCGGCCGCCCTTGTGCCCTGGTCACCAGGTCCCTGGGCGCTCTGGCCGGCTCTCCCTCTACCGTTTGACTCCTGAATCCCTAATTTTTCATGATTTGGGACTCATGTAGGAAATGACTCCCATAGGAAATGAGTTCTTCCCCCCCTCCCCCAACCCCACCCCACACTGCTGTGTGCAGATGAGCGACTGGTTACCACGAAGATCCTTGAAGTAAGATGACAGGTATTAAAGACAAAGACTGGAGTGGGTTGGAATTACCTAAAACTGTGGCACTTCTATTCTGTTGGTATCTGGGGGGTGAAAATAACCCTCTTCCTCACCACACCCTTCTCTAACCGGTGTACACAGATGTGTATTTATTTACATCATTAGAGTAGAACCACAAGTCCTTTAAAACTGTGAAAATGTCTAACAGTCCTTCATGTGCTTGGTTCATCTGTCTACACTGACCACCTCCCTTCCTAAATCTATTTTTCAGCCATTAAAAATAGCATTAGAGAAGTATTTTTAAAACCAATCCCTTGATCCTGTGTGAGATTTGTGTCATTCTGAAGAAAGAATTTGAGGTGTTTCTTTTGTGTGGTTGGAGGTTAAGTTGCCATGGTAATGGCTTATTGTGAAATACCCAGAGAAGTGCATTAGGAACATTGCATGTGGCAACTCCACCTCGGTTCCTGTTATAATAGCCTAGGCAGACCTTGACTTTCTTGGTCCCAAGCAATCTTTCCATACTTTTATAATAACAGGAATTTGCATTTCTACCCCAAGGCTGCCTTTTTCAATACCTCCTGCTGCTTTTAGAACAACCAGAAAGAGAATCATTATGGAAATGGCTTCATATCAGGTATTATAAAGAAACAAAGTTCTTGTGATTTTTTTTACAGCGTTTCAAACATGTAGAGCATTTTCTTTTTAATTCCTTCACTTATGTGTTATTACTGCTTCTTAAAGCCGAGGAACCTCATATAGAACAATTGTCAAAAACTGGAACAATTTATTTCGCATTTTTTAACATTTGCTCTCAGGATAACACTGTGTTTTAGGAAAATACATGAAGAGTTGGGTGTGCTTTTAGGGCCTTGTCAGAAATGTGAGTCAGAATTAGTAGGAAAATAAAAGCCAAACTCTAGATGCTGCTATGTCAGCATCTTTTTGAGCTGAATGGGTAGGCAAGTATTTTCATTTAAATAATTCAAGTTCATCCTGTCCTTAGCAACAGCTTGGCTCTCTCAAGCCTGTGGTCGGCCAAGCCCTATTTTCTAAATTGATCTATATTGCAAGGCACTTTAATTAGGAAGCAAAATAGATAAGTACAAAACGATTTCATTTGACTCTGTTCTAGAATTTCTATCCATCTATAACATCCACAAATGTTGCCCATATCTGCTTCCCACGAATTAGTGACATTTTCGTGATTTTGATGAACAGGTTCTTCAGAGGATGCCATAGTTCTTCATGCACTCATCATTCAGTAGGTATTGAGCACCTGCTCGGTGCCAAGGATGATAACTTGATGCCATACACTCACCTGGCTGACAGTTTTCCCACTGGTACCATACGGGAGCCAGCTGTCCAAGGGCACCCCTGTTTCCCAGGGCTCTGCTAGCTTGGGGACTTTGTTTCACAGCCATAGCCATGTTATGATGGTTCTTTGTTGCAATATTATTCATTCATTCAACTGACGTTTATTGGGCCAAAGTCTCCACCATGCACCAGGGATGTAAAGGCAAGAGTTAATTCCTGCCCTGAGAGGTTTATTCCAGGCCCTTCCTCGAGAGTGAGGGCCAGAGGAGCTTGTTTTTTTTGTTGACCCCACTGCAACCCTGCTTAGACGGTCTTCAAACACCTCCTTCTCTGCATTTCCCTCCTCCCCTTTCTCTTCCAAGCGAGGGCTTATGAGACTTCAGTCCCTAACATTACGGAACTGAGTTCCAGTTGCCATGTGAGCCCAAGGGTGCGAGGATGACAATCCTCATTCATTGAGGATTTGTTCTGTGCTGCATGTGCTATGAAGCACTTCATACATATATTGTTTTATTTAATCTTCACACAACTGTATGAGGTAGATACTATTATTGCAGTCTTACAGATGAGGAAACTGAGGCTCAGAGGAGCTATTCTGGTATCTTTTAGGTAGACAAGTAGAAAAATCTAAGACCCAAACCCAGTCTAGTGCCTTTTAATTTTTCCTGTACGTCAATAATTACTCTACAGCAACTTACGAGTCTTGTTCTAGTTATGTCCATTTTTATTTATAAACTGCAATATACATGCCACTATTTTTATTGTTAGACTTTACTGAGAAGCATATGTCTCTCACAAGTCTCTTTCAAAATAAATGTGACTCATAGGCCAAGAAGAAATGGATACTATTATTTAATGTGTTTCAGAAACATTTAGAAATTAATTTCCTTGGTTTCCTTTGAATACTTGTTTCATGTTAAAAAAATAAATTTTATATATTAAGAAATGCAAATTTTGTATTTTAAAATAGTGCTGTTTCTACATTAAGGAATGTAAAGGCTTTAGCATAACATGAAAGCCTAAGATGTGTCCTGTGCCTTTGGCTGCATTCAAGTTTTTCTCTTTGGTTTCTAGCAATTTTATTATACTTAAGGATGATTTTCTTTGTATTTATCTTGCTTGGAGTTTGCTGACCTTCTTGAATCTGTAAATTGATGTCTTCACCAAATTAAAATCCTAATACCAACTCCTAGAGTTGGTAAGCACTGAGCAGCAGAGCCTGAATTTTATTAATAACTGCGAGCTAATTAAGTTAATTGCACAAAACAAAGGGCTCACTTGCTTCGGCTCAAGTAAGATGAGGTTTACTGTTCAGATACCCATAATGTGATAGACCAGGAATGACAAGCCTCACAGGACTCCAAGGAAACCAAGGAACAGCCAAGTCTCCTCTGAGTAGATACCAGGCAGCTCTAGAAACCTCAGAAACGGGAGCTGGTGCAGCATCCCCAGTGGTGGGGGCTTCTCCACCAGTCAGACGTAGCTACCCCTGGGTGTCTGCTGCCTACTTCTAGATCTCGGACTTCATTTCTTTCTTCTCTTGTGTGTGTGTGTGTGTGTGTGTGTGCACCTAGCAGATTGGACCTGCCTATTCAAAACCTAGAACTCCTAACTCTCTTCGCGGTGACATTTCTATAGATCTTCTCAGCTCCAGTGCTGCCTGCTGGCAACCTTGTTTTCTCAGTGTCTCCAGCTAGAAGGGCTGTGAAAGAGCATCAGATAGGTCCAGCTTCTGGCCGTTAGCTCAGTTCTGGCAGAGTCCTTGACACCGAGAAGAAATGCCTTCTCGAACACTGGCACGAACGAAGAGCTCTCAGTGCCCGTAGGGACGTGCCCGTTCTGGTCCCAGCAAGCTTTCAGGGTGCAGGGGCGGTAGCAGCAGGGAATGGGATCCTCATGATGATGACGACTTTCTCCCTGCTGCTTCAGTGAGGTCACGAGTGTGACATTTTCCATGAAAGGGAACCGGAGGCCTGGGTGGGCCCATGATGGACACGTCTAGTTTATTCTGGACACTTATTTCCATATGTGAAACTCCAAAGATGTCCCCAGAACACTGTCAGTGACAGTTGTATAGGCTGGGCTTTTTAATTGGGGGCCTACAATGTAGACTGGGATATTTTTAACGGATGCTTTTTGGTCTAGTTGCTCTAGCAGTTGCTGAAAGCGGAATGGCTTATTTCTCTCTTTGATTTTTCAATTGTTGCATACATTGTTGAAGGTCTGTTAAGATGTACATACTAATCGCTGTTATGTCCTCCTGATGAATTAACCTTTTTATCATTATAAAATGTGTCACTTTATTTCTGGGAATACTGTTGGTCTTAAAGTCTACTTTATCTTTTATTAACATATTAATATGGCCGCCCCAGCCACCACCACCTTACTGTTGACATTGCATAACTTTTTCTACCCATTTACTTTGAACCTACCTTTATATACCTAGTGCATCTCTTGAAGACAGCATACATTTGGATCTTGCTTTTTCATTCCTTCTAACAAACTCTGCCTTTTCGTCAGGGTGTTTAGTCTATTAACATTTAATGTAATTGTTAATAATATTGGATTTATGTTAGAATTAGGCTTTCTGTTTATCCCTCTGCTCTTTTATCTTTGTTCTTCCTTACTATCTTATTTTGGCATTTTAAAATTGTGTTTTTTAAAGAAATGTATTTTAGTTTACCTATTGTCTTTTTAGTTACATGACTTTTCGTTATCTTTAATAATGGTTTCTCTAGGGAGTATAATATACGTTCCTTAGCTTTTTATAGTTTATTTAGAGTTAAATTTTAACATATATGTTAAATATATGTATTTTAGGGCAACCTGGGTGGCTCAGAGGTTTAGTGCTGCCTTCAGCCCAGGGTGTGATCCTGGAGACCTGGGATCAAGTCCCGTGTGGGGCTCCCTGCATGGAGCCTGCTTCTTTCTCCCTCTGCCTCTCTCTCTCTCTCTCTCTCTCTGTGTCTCATGAATAAATAAAATCTTAAAAATATGTATATATTTTTAATATATGTGTATATAACATAGAAACTTTGCAAATATATAGGTCCATTTACAGGCACCCCACACCATTTAGATTATATATACTTTAGCCCCTTGAGACAATGTTAGAAGTTTTACTTCATAGAGTCCAATGATTTTAAAGAAATTCAGAGGGAAAAAAATCGTCTTTTCTATTTGCCCACATATTTGCCATTTCTAGCACTCTTCATTCTTTCCTAATAATTATTTGTCTGGTATTGTTTTCTTTCTACCTGAAATGCTACTCCTTTAGCATTTCTTTTCTTTTCTTTTCTTTTTTTTTATTTATGATAGGCACACAGTGAGAGAGAGAGGCAGAGACATAGGCAGAGGGAGAAGCAGGCTCCATGCACTGGGAGCCCGACGTGGGACTCGATCCCGGGTCTCCAGGATCGCGCCCTGGGCCAAAGGCAGGCGCCAAACCGCTGCGCCACGCAGGGATCCTCCTTTAGCATTTCTTACACTAAATATCTGATGGGGACAAATTTTGTCTTTTGTCTGAAAAATGTTTTTATTTTGTCTTTTTCCAGGATATAGAATTCTGGATTGAATCCCTCCCAAAACTCCCACCCCCAATAATTTAAAGAGCTTATTCTACAGGTCCCCGGCCTCTACAGTTTCTATTGAGAAGTTAAATGACCTGAACCACTGTTACCATCTTGATAATGTGTCGTGCGTGTCTGGCTACATTCAAATTTTTTCTGTATCTTTGCTTTTTGGGACTTTGACTATAAAATGCGCCTAGGGATGGTTTTCTTTATATTTATCCTATCTAGGGTTTGCTGACCTTCTGTAAATTAATGTCTTCACCAAAAATATGGGAAACTTTCAGTAATTACTTCTTTAATTGTATTCTCTCTCATATTCAATTACATATATGTTAGACCTTTGAATATTATTCCTTAAGTCCTTGGAGGACTGATTATTTTTTAAATCTTTTATTCTTTTTTTTTTTTAATTGGGAAATTTCTATTTATGTGGCTCCAATTTTATTTTTTCCTTCTATCTCCATTCTCAAGAAGAAGGATGGCCATGGCAGAGGATCCAGTGCACATCGGAGTCCTCAAATCCTTGCCATGGCCATCACCACCGCCACCGCCACTGCCCCCACCCCAATTGGCAAGCTTCTGAGCAGCAATGGAGTGAAGCAGAAGGAGGATGTGAAGTGATGCTTCTGAAAATCTACCCATGTAGTGATTATTTTCCCGTAAATTATATTACTTGATTCTGGAATTTGCATCTTTAAAAAAAATACATAGCTTTCATTTGCAAACTAATAGAAACTTCCTTTATATTCATGATGAGCATATTTTCCTTTCCACCCGTGAGCAGAGAGATGGAATTGCTGTTTCAAAATCCTTGCCTGCTAATCCCAATGTCTCAGTCATCTCATGGTCATTCTGTTTGTGTTTTTGTTTGCATTTTTAAATCTTGAGAATGGGTCCTATTTTCTCATTTCTTTGTATGTCGAGTAACTTTGGATTATATTCTGGACATTGTAAGTGTTGTCTGTGGAGATTCTGGATGCTATTCTATTTCTCCATAGGGTTGTTGCTGTTGTTATAGCAGGCACTTAACATAATTGAATTCAGAGTACAAACTCTGTCTCCTGGGCAGCAGCTGCAATCTCATTTCTGAAAGTTTAGTCTCTCCTGGGCCATCTGGAGTCTGCCTTGCAAATGCGTGGTTCAGAGGTCAGCCAGACATTTGGGCAGAATTAATAGACAGAATTTATAGTTCCTCCCTCTGGCTCTCATTTCTGTGATTTCCCTTTTGCTTTCCAGTGGGTGTGGCTGCCCAAACTTTGCCCTCTGATTCTTTAACCCAGAAAGACTACAGTCTTTCTAGCAGAGTCTCAACCACTCCACAGGACATAGATGAAACCTGCTGTCAGGCCAGAAGTCATGAAAATGCAAAATCTATCTGCTTCCATTCCCTTCTTTCAAGTGTCGACTCCCTTCTGTCAAGATCTGAGATTTTATTTTATCCTACTTACCAGCCAATAAATAAGCCTGTCACTATTTCATAGGTCAGAAAGAAGGGCTTTATTACTCCTGGCATAGGAAACATTATTGGTATCCACATGTTGGCATTGATTCCTGCTGGCCCCCAAGTCCCACAACGATGACTCCATGGGCCTGGCCAGATAGAAGCCTGCACACACAGTGGGTTGCATTACAGGACAGGAACACTGGGTTTGGGGAATCTCGTTTATGTTAAACAGTTAAGAAGCCTATTCTTTGAGGGAGACCTTCTATAATCCCACATTTGCTTACTACAAATTCAATTCTGAGTAATGGCTCAGGTTATGAGTGGTCAGGACCTTCTGGCCTAGGCACACCCAGAAAGAAGGTTATGGGTCTATGCCACCTCCCAGTGTACAGGGGCACTTAAGGTCTATGGCAGACTGTTTCTCCTCACAATAAATGTGTCTTTTTTTTTTTTTCATTGTTCTTGGGTGCTTTCAGGTAGTTGTTTTATATTCAGAGTTTATGGTTGTTATCTTCAGGAGGATAATGCTGACAGGAGCTTATTTGACCATTATAGGTAGTGAAATTGGCCACTTTGCCTTTGTAGACCACATATGAATGGTTTGGGAAGAGCCCCACCCAGGCCCAGAGTTCTTACCGTCTTGTGTGGGACACCACCCCAACCTTGCAGTAGGTACATCTTGTTGAGACATCATAAATTTAGTCGTGTGTGAAAGACCAGGTAGCGGACAAGGCCCCAAAGTCCACAGACATGGTCTTTCTGCCCTTCTGCTGTCACATTGCAGTGACTCAGCAGATCTGATGGACTCTCATCTTGGATTTGGTTTAATCAACGGAATTCCTAGGAAGGAAAGTGTCAGGTAGCTGAGGACCTCATCAATTATATTAACAGAAAATCTGCAGGCCTGATAAATGGGGCCTCCATCGACTCAAGCCAATACGAGAGAAGCGTCAGCCCCTTGAGGAAATCCCAGACAGAGTGCAGAGGACGAGAAGACAGATCTGTCTTTGCTGACACCAGCAGAGGAGGAATTGCTGTCATCCTGGAGCTGCTCCGAAGGCAGTCCTCCCGAGGGAAGAGACTGGGGCACATAGAATTATGGAAGAGAGCTGCTTTCTACAACAAACAAAATGAAGAAGCGGATGCATCCTGGATTCATCAGTCCCACCATATTCCTTACCACCTACCAGCATCTGGCTTTATTCTGCTCTCCCTTTCTCAGCAGCTAGAGTGACCCTTTTAAAATTCAAATCACATCATGTCACCAGCTGCTCAAGTCTCCAATGACTCTCCTCACACTGAGAATAAAATCTGAAATCCTATCCTGCCTCTATAAGATCTGGCCTCTGGCAATTTCTCCAGACTCAGTTGTTATCTCCTCATTCACCAGGCTAACAGTGATACGGTCTCCCTTTCCTCAAACACTCCCAGCATGCTCCTGCCTCAGGGCTTTTCCACTTGCTGTTTCTTCCACCTGGAACACTCTCATTCCAGAAATTAGCGTGATTGCCTCACTTCATTCAGTTCTTTGCCCAAATATTACCCCTCCTTTGAGATCTCGTCTGGACAGGCCATCTAAAATAGTAATCACCGTCATTCTCTGTCCTCCTTACCCCATTTATTTTTCTTTATAGCATTTGTCACTATTTGGTATAATATTGTATATTTATTTATTTTTTTTTCTGTTCTCTGTACTAGAACATAAGGTCCTTGAGGGCAGGGTGTTTACAACTCTGTTATTTGACGTATTCCCAGCACCCCAAATAGTGCCTAATACATAATGGGTACTCAACTGATAATTGTAGAATAAAGGAATTACTAAAACTTATTAGCATTAAGAGTAAAAGGAACATTTTTAATGTTGTAGCTCAGACTCCATGCTCCGAAGAGCAGATGAGAAATAATTGACAAGAACAGTGGCCCATGAACTTCTCTAACGTAGAACACTTTCTGAAGTTTATTCTACCAAAGTAAACGTATGTATAAATATGGTAAAGGCAAATGTGAGAGCAATAATAAAATAGCACGTTTCTATGGTAGGGAATCAGCCCACCCACATAGTCAAGATTTGAAGAACAGCGTGGAAGTGTTTTGTGTTAAAATTGAGTACTTTGTTTCCTTCCCAGTAGAAGACTTCGATTCACTTAAGTAGGTGCTAAGTAGTCATGAGTGTACGTGATGACACCTTATGATCCAAATGCCATTTGGAGATACGACTAATTCCAAACATGGATTTATTTTTTTTTTGAACATGGATTTAAAAGCATTTTCTGTTCAATAATGTATTTTTTTAAGTTGATTCTCTAGACAATGAAACAGATTAGGATATTCTTATATGCTAATATTGGCATGATGCCTTGAGAAATATGGTTTTCGGGCAAGACTTAAGATAGAAATACCATTTATGAAACACATGTGTGTGTGTTTGTATATATAAATATAAATGTTGGTGTGTGTGTGTAGTATTGTGTAGTATAGTTGTGGGCTATGTGCCAGATACTGTGGTACAAATGTAGTACTATGGGCTAGACCTGGGATAATATAGGTAAATCACAGCCCCTTTATCAAATAAGAGTTCAATCTAATGTGAGAATTGGAAATATAAACAAATACTTGAAAATCTGGGTCATATGAGATCTAATAGAAAAATATTCAAAGTACAGAGCTGCCAGAGGGAAGGGAGAGGTCATCTCTGTCTTGGCATCAGGAGAGAGGGAGAAGATAAAGATTAAAAAGGTTTGCGGAGATGATTAAGATAGCAAAAGTCGGGGCACCTGGGCAACTCATTCAGTTAAGCATCTGACTCTTGGTTTCAGCTCAGGTCATGATTTCAAGGTCCTGGGATTGAGCCCCAGCTTCAGGCTCCACACTCAGCATGGAGTCTGCTTGGGATTCCCTCTCTTCCCCCTTTCTGCCCCTCCTGTTCATGCTCTCTCTGTAGAAATAAAAATCTTTAAAAAATAAAAAGAAAGATAGCAAAGGTGGCAGGCATACCAGGTAGGCAGCTCCCTTTCTTCCCACTCACCTTTCTTTGAATTCTGGTCTCTTTCCCATATCTTTGACATCTCCCTTTGGCACCCACTCAGCACCTGGCTTCCCCAATTTAGCATAACTCTTCTCTTTGCCTCTTATGTCAGGTGGGTTCTCAAGCTGTGTTGCTGCTGACTCCATGGGGTTCTGTTGTCTGCACCCACCCACCACCCCAAAGCTCTAGCCCAACAGTCAGCATCCCTTCCTATACATACTTTCCCATGCTTCACAGCAGAGGTGAAAATTTAGACAAGGATGACCTGGACAAAGTAACGAAGGCCCAAAAAATGCGTGTGGAAGGAGTTGCTCGATGTTTGAAATGAGACAGCAGGCAGGAGACCAAAGCAATGATCCATGAGGCCAGGCAGTTGTGGCAGATTATGAAGGACATGGTACACCATGAAAAGAGTGTAAGCTTTCTTGTGGAGGCAGTGAAGTGCTATGGTTTGCTGTTGAGGAGGAACTACACCACTTGGAGGTTGGATTGAAGGAATAAGCAGTTTTCCAGGACAAACTACAAGGAGACAACTATTTCTGTGGACACTGATCTATTAACACAGCCCAAACCCACAAGACTTCCCAACTATCATATCTCACTGTTGGCACATATTACTATTATGTTTAGGTCTTCTAAGGAATTTGGTGTCCCTTTACTATTTCACTGGGCCACCTCTATCTTGTAGCTGTGACATTATTAAATGTAACTGGAAGACATCATTAGTATTGAACTGAGTTTCATGAAGTTAGTCTCAGCCCATTGTTACGGCCAGTCTGTCTTTCCTAGCCGTGGGCCAACTACAAACTCGGGAATCACGTCTTCTGTTCTCGGCAATGGAATTGTTGAACAGAATGCAGTACAGTACGAAGCTGTGTCGCACAGCATTAACGATCTCCTCCCAGGGAGAAATTGATCTAGAATTCAAAATGCTTCCAGCAGGTTGTTCAGTCAGCTACAAAATCACTTGATTCCACAGCCCATCTGGTGAGTGTCTGCCTTGTTGGAATGGAGGTGTTTGATATTTACACCGTTTGCCTAATCTCCCAATCTAGATATCTAGTCTGTCTAGAGTATCTAGTATCTAAATGGTGAATGAATCTACCTTTGTATATTATCCAAATTTTCTACTGTGGGTCTTTTCCAGGTAGGAAGTTATGGTGAGATTTCAACAAATTCACTTTTGCTGCCCTTTCTTTTTGCTGGTGACCACTTTGCATGCAGCCAGTCAACTTGAGCTTTCCAATATTTCACGGGAATTTTGGAACCAGAAATGAAATTAAGGATCAAAAAGTCAAAAGACGGGAAAAAGTTTCAAGTGCCTCAAGACCAAACAGAGTTAGTCCCCATTCTCCATACCTCTTCCCTCTTTCCCCCTGGTATGGAAAGGGGAAGGAGAATGTGAAGAGAATTAGGTGCTGGAGGTGGGGAACATGTCCCCTGCCAACAATCATAGGTCAAATCAAGAAGGGGATGGAGATAACTGAATGTTACCTTTGGGGATCTGAGAGGAGAGGGAACCAGGAACCTGCTGCCCAGCGGGAGCTCTGGAAGAAAGCTGCTTTGCAGAGAGGCTATGTGCACCCAGGGGCATGGGATGAGGATGGTGTGGGCACACACGGCCTTCTGTAACTCCCTCCAGGGAGAGGGTGAGAGCAGTTGAACACTCCCAGTGTCCCAAGTAAAATGGGAATTTAGCTGAGAAAGCATTGAAGGGTGAAGTCCTCTTACTTTCACAGATGGAGAAGAGACCACTCGATAGAAGACAGTAGAAGGACCAGACCAGAGACTCTTAGCAGATGTGGACATAGAGGCAACTGTCCTTTAATTACCTTAAGTCTATTCTACATTTCAAGGGAGTCCAGACCAGGCTATATTAAGATGGAGAGGTAAATACCTTTCCTCATTCAACGGTGGCCTTTGTATAAACCCAGAGCTTGTAATTCACCCCAGGGGAAGAGAAGGGAAGGGAGGGGAATCCTTAATGAGACCAAGGTGTGTTTTTTTTGTTTTTGTTTTTGTTTTTGAGACCAGGTTTTAATTACAAAATGACTTTGATATCTTAGAAATGTCATTGTCGGGATCCCTGGGTGGCGCAGCGGTTTGGCGCCTGCCTTTGGCCCAGGGCGCGATTCTGGAGACCCGGGATCGAATCCCACGTCAGGCTTCCGGTGCATGGAGCCTGCTTCTCCCTCTGCCTGTGTCTCTGCCTCTCTCTCTCTCTCTCTCTCTCTCTCTCTGTGACTATCATAAATAAATAAAAAAAAATTAAAAAAAAAAAAAGAAATGTCATTGTCTTTCCCCAAATATAATTAGATTAAGGTTTCTGAAAATGAGACCCTGAGATAGGTACAGGAAAAATTTAAAACTCGCTTTCTTGCAAACCATATCCTATCTGCCACACTTTCATAGTAAAACAATAAGTGAGAAAATAGGACTAGCTTTGTATGCTTATCCATGCTAGTGGCTGAGTTATCCCCTCTGTCTCTGCTAAGTGCATATCACCAGCCCTGAGGCATCATCAGACTTACCATGTAAAGTTTCCAGGGCCCATTTGTTCTTACTTTAAGAAATCAGGGCAGTCTTTGCCTGTCTCTGCCCTTCAGGCACTTCTGTTCATCATGGTTTCTCCCGGACCCTTGACTGGTTCTAGAGTCTGGGTCTCTCAACTCATAGATGATGACCCAGAAGTCTTTCAGAGTTGGGTTTTTTGTTTTGTTTGTTTTTTTTTAAATAGCCACAAGGATTGCTTTATATTTGCCCCCAATGCTGGGTCTTAGTTCCACTTTGAATCATTTCTGTTGACATTTTCACCTTGAGAACATTGTCCTCACTGGAAGAAGATGGGCTCAAAAGGACAGCTGAGGCGGTGTGGCTTCCAGCTGTCAGCAGCCACAACACATCACCTGCCAAGCAGCGACCATTCTTTTGTCAATCCCCTGGGACTCTGCAAGATGCCAAGACAGTCTCTGCTGAGCCAGCGAGCACTCACGGCATCCTCTTCTGTGGTCCCTGAGGCGAGCTAGGGGTCCTTCGGTGTGTTTGGGAAATGTCAGCTCACTGACCTCTGTCCCCCCAGGGTGCACCACAGGCCTTCCTGAAGCTTGTAGGCTTTACAGGCTTTGTAGCCAAAGCCCCAGTGTTCCTGTTTCCATTAGCATTCTATCATCTGTGGTGCTGCTCCTCCAGAGTGTGCCTCTCACCTCCTACCAACACTCAGTTTTAAAGAAAGGGGCAAGGAGACTGACCTTCCTCCTCATCCTGAGTAGAGCCCCCACCTCTGCCCAGGAAGAGGCTCCTGTGGGTGTGGATGTGGCTCTGGCCCCGGGACACTGCTGGGCAGGGTCTCCTTGTTCCACCGCCAACACTCAGGCACTGGAAACCTCCTAGAAGACTTGGTGATTGACCTGGCTTTGCAAATAGATGTCGTCTGAGCTGTCCTTTAAAACCATCCCAAGGTTTTTATTTTTTTTTTTTTTTTTTTTTAATTTATTTGACAGAGAGAGAACACAAGTAGGTGGAGCAGCAGGGAGAGCAGCAGACTCCCCGCCGAGCCAGGAGCCCAGTGCAGGGCTCGATCCCAGGACCCCGAGATCATGACCTGAGCTGAAGGCAGACGCTTCCCCGGCTGAGCGCCCCCGGTGCCCCCTCAAGATTCTCTTCTGAACACTTAGTCTCATTTGCCCCAGAGATGGCCCGATGATGGGGAACCGGGCCTGTCGGCGTGGCATTCAGGGGCTGCAGAAAGGCAGGCCCGTGGCCGGCGCCGAGCAGATCAGTGGGGCCCAGCCAACAGCGCAGGTTCTGTGCCGGTTCAGGAAGAAGCTTCCCGCGGAGCCTGGTAGAAGAAGAACTAGAACGCGGTGAAGTTTTCCTGAGCGCTGACCGTTCAGTCTAAGAGAATCCCTTTTAGGGGCAGCCCGGGTGGCCCAGCGGGTTTAGCGCCGCCTTCACCCAGGGTGTGATCCTGGGGCCCCGGGATCGAGTCCCACGTCGGGCTTCCTGCATGGAGCCTGCTTCTCCCTCTGCCTGGGTCTCTGTCTCTCTCCCTCTCTCTCTCTGTCTTTGTCTCTCCCATGAATAAATAAATAAAATCTTTAAAACAAAAAATCTTAAAAGAATCCCATTTAGGGCCGCTTGGGCGGCTCAGCCTGTGAAGCTTCCAACTCTTGATTTCGGCTCAGGTCATGATCTGAGGCTTCCAGGCCGGAGCCCTGCAGGCAGCTCCTTGCCCAGCGCAGGGCCTGCTTGAGGCTCCCTCCTCGCCCCTCTGCCCCCACCCCCAACCTTGCACACGCTCTGGCTCGCTCTCAGATAAGTAAATACAATCTTATAATTCCTTCTTAAGATAATTTTAAAAACATTCTTTTTTCTATTTATTCATGAGAGACACAGGGGGAGAGAGAGAGAGAGGCAGAGACACAGGCAGAGGGAGAAGCAGGCTCCCTGCAGGGAGCCTGATGTTGGACTCGATCCCGGGTCTCCAGGATCACGCCCTGGGCCGAAGGCGGTGCTAAACCTGCTGAGCCACCTGGGCTGCCCAAGATAATTTAAAAAATATTCTTACAGACACACACCTCGTACGTATAAAGGAGAGCACATACGTGATATTTAAAATTGAAGACTCTTCTTTCACTCTATATGGTATCAGAGGTCTTTTTTTTTTTTTTTTCCATTTATGAAACCCTGGTGATAGCAGATGGTGGTAGGCATTCTGTTTGTGTGTCTGTTAGTGTCCTAATGTGGCAAAATAAAAGTTAGCGACCTTATGTCCATTCCCCAAATTGTTTTACTTTTTATTTTTTTCCCCCAATTTGTTTTAGAATGTTTACTGGTACTTAGGATCTAGGCATCTGGAAACCCCTAGTGTTGATGAAGTCCCTGTGGGCTAAGTTTTGGCAGCAAGACATCGAATTTTCCCTAACGGTCTTGTGTGGGACCCACTGGGATAAGCTGCACAACCATTAAAAGAGGTGGGGGGAGAGTATCCACAGGGACATGGATGTCAGTGGGGATCTTGAAATGCTCCCCCTCTGCCCGCCTCAGAAGGTGCTGAGCTCAGGGCTCTAGGCTGGAATGGGGTGGGCCTTCCCTACAGCTGCTTTCTCGGCTTGCCATATGTAAATATGTGCTCTAGCCCCACATAATCCTGATCACTTCTGTATCTTGACAAGTTTTATTTAAAAAAAAAAAAAAGCCACGAGTCATATATGAGCTTTTAGATTAAAATGAGTTGGCCTCTTTTTTTTTTTTTTTTTTTAAGGTTATTTCTGGGCTTCATATGTTTGGATTCTTAATTAGAGACTGTGGACATTCCTTCATTCGAATGGCGTATTTTAAAAGGGAAAACACTAATGAGAGTTTCTATAGGAGCACGAAAGGTCAGGCATAAGTAATTTGATGCCAAGCTTTCTAGCTTCCATGCAAGGATCCTGCTCCTTTACTTTTCACCACGTTTAGTCCTTCGGTTTCTTTCCTTGGAGTGGGTCCTCTATACCCTTTCCCTCTAACGGGCTCAGTCGCACCAAGGACCTCAGGTACCGGTGCATCACGTTCTCTTGGAACTGTCTGTTCGGAGTGGGTTAGTGACCCCTAGCCCATGTATGGGTTACTTCCAACCAATTCCAGCTTTTCCACAGCCAGGGTGTCAGCATCTGAGGTAAAGAATGTCTGCACCCGGACAACTGGTGTTAAGGCCTCCGTATGCACTACTACCCTCCCTACAAATCTAGGGATAGGCACCCTGTGCTCAAACCACGGTCAGACCAAGAGGCTTGAATTTTCCTTCAGAAAATATGGCCATTGTGCTACAGAGCCCTTTGGTAAAACTTAAAAGTGATAATGGAACTTTTTGGAGGTGTTTGATGCTTTTGAAAACCTCTTTGTTCCTCAGGGTAAGTAAAACAACAACACAGCTGTGCATGGGATTTGTGACTTCCTCTGGGGAGACCCGTTTCACCCCTGGATGTTAGGATTAGTTGTTCATTTCCGAGCCTAGATAGTCAAGTTTGGTCAGAAGCCTTCCTGTAAAACGGTTCTCAAGATCCTTTTCTTTTCCCTGGTCCCTTAGCCAACCTTTGGTGACGGTGGCCTGTCCAATGTAGAGCCTCAAAGAGCCTTAAAGCTGGCCTGAGATAGAATGGGACCAGAGCTAAAAATCTGTTTGGGTAGTGTTCCTGCCCTGCTCTCCCTTGTATGCATCATTTCTCACCCCCTTTGCCCTTCTTTCCCCTTCTCGTTTTTTTCTGGAAAAAGAAATAAAGGCACAGGGTGAAAAAAATCTTCAAAAGAAAAGCGTGTAGAGTGACAGGTAAATCTCCCTCACCTGTTCTTGGTTTCTCTACCCTCGGACTGTTAGGTGTTTCCCATTCACTGTAATAGTCTGTGAATATACAAGTAGACACGTGTACACGTACGTATACATCATACGTGTACATATATAGGTGTGTGTACGTTTTTTTCCTTAAAAAATAGTAATAAGTTATAGCCATTGTTCATCTGGCTTTTTTCCTTGGAAATATATCATGGAGGTCAGCTCACATCAGTCTATATCTGCCTCATTCAATTTTGTGGAACATTCTATGTGTAGCTAGCTATACTATAGTTGGCCCAGGACGGTCCCTATCGGTGAATGAATTGTTCCTACTTTTCTGTGCGTGCACACACATACAGTAGCTGCATTGAAAAGCAAGATAAGTGCGTTTTTAGGTACAGGTATAAGTATATTCATAGGAGGAATTACTAGAAGTGAAATCGCATGATCAAATGTAATGTCCATTTAAACTTTTCATGCATGCTGCCAAATTGCTCTAAGATAGCCTCATAATCTCTTACTGATAATGTTTGAGAATGCCAATTTCCCTTGCCCAATAATGAGTGATAATATCAAACTTTTTGATCTTTGCTAACCTGAAAAGTAAAAAATCATCATGAAGTTTCAATTTGCATCTTTCCACATATTCAGAGTTCACTTGTGTTTCTTTTATTCAGCCGTCTGTGGATGTGTTCACTTTTCAGTTGGGTTGCTGGTCTTTCTCTCCAGAAGTGTTTAGTTTTTATGTCACCAAATGATCAGGCTTTGTAGTTTGTGTCATGCTTTGAAAGTCCTCCTAGATAATTCTTTTAATCCCAAATTTTCTTCTAAATCTTTTAGGTTTCATTTTCTTTAATTCTTTTCTTTTTACATTTAAATCTTAATCTCTCTGGAGTTTATTTTGATGTAGTAAGTGTATTGCTTTCCTTATCCTAGGGGAGGTGGAAAAAAAGAGCACCTCTAGTTGTAGCTGCACAGGCCCAGGGAAATAGAGACGCAGAGTCCAGTGGACCAGCTACACCATCAGTGAGCATCTTTCACTGACGCACAGATTCTCCCCTCTGGCTCTGAGCTTTTTGACAAATGCATGACGCATTGATGAGATGATGTGATGGGCTCGTCTTTTTTTTTTTTTTTTTTTTGGATCTCACTTGCAGCATAGGCTCAGAGTTACATAAACTGGGAACAAAACTTTGCTTTACCCTTGTGAATTGTGAAGCTTCAGACGAGTTATCTTACCTGAAGTCAATTTCTGCATCTGTGAAACTAAGGACCGCAGCTCTAGCACATCGTGGATATTGCGAGGGTTATGACACAAAAGGGGCACGCATGGTTTTGCCTGGCACAGTGCCCAGCTTCTAAAAGTTGCCCCATAAGTGTTAGTTTAATCCTTGGTTTTCCTCTGGATTTTTTACCCCCATTTAACTTTAGGTTTTTTCTCATATAAATATAAGTCAATCCTAGTCAGGAATCATGGTCCCTAGCTTCCCATTTGGGCCGCCTCTTCACAACCACCCACATTTTCTCCTGCACCAGCTCTTATCTGGGACTCTCCCCACTACACCTGTGAGGACTCACTGATCACTTATGAACTCCTAAGCCCAAACCTTGTAACTCCATCTACATTCCCCCAACTTCCGGGCTGTTCTTACCTTGGCACTAAGATCATACACTTTCCTGCTGATCATGCCCCTGACCCTCGGTCATTTCCTGACTCCCGATCATTCCCCAACCCTTGCTCATTTTCCTGACTGCAGCCTTGCCCTTCTCCAAATCCATGCTTGAGGCTGCTGTTAAATTACTACATTCTGCTTCTAGAAACAAATCCAGTCACCTTACTTCTCTGCTTAAAAGGTAAAAGCCCAGTAGCTCTGCACAAAAGACAAAGCTCTCTGTGAGCTCATTCCTGCTGGCATCTGGAGCCTTCTCTTGCAGCTTACAGATTTCCCAAATGCACTGTTCTTTTCCACACCTCTGTGACTTTTCCCTTGCTATCCCTTCGTCTCGGAATGCTCTTCCCTTTATTCTTTCAGCTGGAAAATTCTTCCCATATTTCAAAAGTGCATCGCATTCCTGCTTCCTGCTCCTCCTCTCTGCAAGTTTACTCACCTCTCCCGCTTACCTCGTCTCTTGGACTGCTTTGCCTCTGCCTCTGCCCAAGCCCAGGGACAGTGGCTTGGAGTCACCACTTTATACACACATCGATTAAACACTTATCACATGACACTCCATTATCCTCACATATTAAATTATTCAGATCCGTGCCTGTTCTCCCCTAGATTGAGTTCCCTACAGTTGAGGGCTACAGCTCTATTTACCCCTAGCATATTGCCTAGTATGTAGTAGATTTTCAAAATTAGGTGTCAAAAATAAAATATTAGCCCACCACCAATAACATCCAAACATTTTCTCAGCCTCCAGGGGAGGAATAATTGAGGTAGGATTTCTAGGCTTCAGGACATGTAAAACTTTTTTGTATTTGCAAAATTCCAGTATAATTAACACGCAGGATTAGTTTCAGGTGTACAATATGGTGATTCAATGATTCCATACATTACTCAATGCTTCTCACAATACGTGTGCTCTTAATCCCCTTCACCTGTTTCGCCTGCCCCCTGCCTGCCCCCCCCTTGCCCCCAGGTTCCCTCTGGTAACCATAAGTTTGTTCTCGATTGTTGAGTCTGTTTTTTGTTTCTCTCTTTTTGTTTGATTTTGTTTCTTAAATTCCACATATGAGTGAAACCATGTGGTATTTATTTCTGACTTGACTTAGTATAATATACCCTCTAGATCCATCCATGTTGTTGGCAAAGGGCAAGACTTCATTTTTTATGACTCCGTAATATTCCATCGTGTATATATATATATATATATCTATCACCTCTTCGTCTATTGATGGACACTTAGGTTGCTTTCATATCGTGGCTTTGGTAAATAATACACTCAACATAAGGGTGCATATATCTTTTTGAATTAGTGGGGGGTTTTTTGTTGCTTATTTTGAAGTAAATACCTAGTAGTGGAATTTTTGGATCATGTGGTAGTTCTGTTTTTAGTTTCCTCAGGAACCTTCATGCTGTCATGCCCACCAACGGTGCACGAGGGTTCCTTGATCTCTACAGTGTTGTCTTTGGGGCGTGTAATGTTTAGCTAATACCAAGGCACCTCGAGAAAGAGCTTCCATTCTTCTTTTCACCAGCATTTCACCTGTTATTTGAGATTTTATTTTTTAGTTTTTAGTTTGTTTTTTTTTTAATTAAAAATCAATTTAGTTACCATACGTTGTAGTATTCGTTTCAGGGGTAGAACTCGGTGATTCATCAGTTGCATATAACACCCCGGGGCTCATTACGTCAAGCGCCCTCCTCGATGCCCGGGTCCCGAGCGTGAGCCCCGGGGCCGCTTTGCGTTAAGTGGTCGTGAGGCTGTGCCCGAGCAGGCAAGACGTGGCCCTCGGTGTCCTAGCCCGAGCGGAAGCGGCTCCGTTTATCAAGATGTAGTAGTACTATTGTATTCCATGGCCGTTCTTTTTGGACGTGAGGACTGTCCTGTCTACCTGGCGTGGCCGGGCGGGTGGCGAAGGCCCAGGCCCGGTGTGAAGGCCCAGGCCCGGGGATGATAGTGTCACCCTGCGTGCACCCGGCCGTTGAAGCGCCCTCTGCGGGCTTCTGGGTTTCCAGTGACCCTGAACCTTCGCTGCCCGGTTGTGCAGAGACGCTGAGGCCCGGGCAGGTGAGGGGCCGCCCGGAGCCCCCTGGGTAGTAGCCGCCAGAGCCGTTACTTGAGCTCCGCGTCTGGGTCGCGGCCCCTCACGGGTCTGTTACCTCGGCGCGGCCATGGCTGAGGGCCGAGGCGGCCTCCTCGCGTTGGAGTAATGCCCGGGCCTGTCGCCGACCGGTGGCTGCTGCAGCAGGGCGTGTGCTGCCGGGCGTCCCCGCGGCGGTGACAGACTTGGCCCCGTGTCCGCCTTCCCTCGCCGTCACACCCGGGCGCCCCTCGGGTTCCTGGCCGCTGCCCGCCCGCCGTGGGGGCCCCGGAGCAGGCGATGCCGGAGTCCGCGCGACCTGGTGACCTGGGGAGACTCTTGCCAGCCTTGGGGGTCGGGCCGGGATCCGCTCAGCTCCTCTGGAGGCCGGCCTCGAGCTCGCAGGCCCCTGTGGGCGGCAGCCCCAGTCCCGAAGGCCCAGGGATGGACCTTGTATGAAAGGGACATGGAGGGGGGCGTCCTTCTCACGTCAGCCCCAGAAGGCCCCTGAGGCGCTCAGACAAGCAGCTCACCCGGTGCGTCGCCCAGATGCAAGCCGGCTCCAGCATCTCCTTCACTAGGGCCCGTGGAAAAGTCCATCTTGACCCGCATCCAGCTCAAGGGAAAGGAAAAATCCACCGGGAACTGAGGAGTGGATAAGCTTAAAAAAAAAAAAATCCCCGAAGTTCTAGCAGTGACTCCTTCAGGATTCCTTCTGAAACGCGGAGAGACTGTTCTTAACCACATGACACGTGTCTCAGAGTTCGGGTGCTTTGAGCCCCCCGCAGCCTACCATCCCCCCTGGGAAGCCCCCCCTTCGCAGAGTTCCAGGGGCTCCTTCCCGTTTCCAGCGGGCGAGTCCTCCCAGCAGCCCATTCGGGGAACTGGTGGGGAATCACCACCTGCGTCTTCAGTGGGCCTGTGACCCCCGCCCCTGATGGGGCCAAGCCGGTGATTGTGAGGACAGGAAATGGGTTTTATCATTCGGGCGTCTGCCCCGATCCTTGCCGCGGTTTCTTCATTGGCCGTCTCTGCTGCCGAGACAGCAGTTGCATTGACCCCACGCGTGAAGTGGGATATTCCACTTTTATTATTGTTTCTTACTGAGAGAATTAGACTCCCCTGACCCCTCCCGTGCTCTTCGCTCCCTGAATTCAGGTGAACAATTCGAGAAATCTTGGTTTTACCAAATAATTATTAATGAAGAGACGCACTCCTCCCCTGATGCGATACGCCAATCTGGAAAACGTAGCCTATTTCTACTTTGAAGCCTATGTTTTATGGTAAATTTAATCCTATGGAATACACCGATAAACTCGATGACTTCATTAGAAGTAAAGTCACTGCTTACCCAGACGTATTTATAATAGATACCGATGTTAGTTGCCCTCAGAGTAATATACCTGCCTTCGTGGATAAGTTATGGGGTCAAAAACTAGTAGGAAGTCATCAGCTCTCAATAAGTTTCTCAACGAAACTTAAAAAAGAAAAAAAAAAACAGATCGAGACAGTGGGTCAAGGTGTTTGCAGACACGTAGGCCGGTCGCACTACATCGAAGCTTGGGGTGAGTACCGAGAAAATGCTGTGGTGGGGAGCCCAGTTCTCATCATCTTAACCACACTGCTGCTGAGTCGGCCCTGTGGTTCAGGCCTGCCCCGGGCCCCCGAACATCCGGGCACCCGCCGTGAGACGGTCGCCCTCCTCCTGCCTGTTCCCGTAGCCTGAGCTCTGGCGGGCCGAGCCCGCAGCTTCTCCGCCCTGGGCCCGTCTCGCGGCGCCCCAGAGTGCCCTACCCACAGACTGCGTCCGGTAACACGTTTTATTCTGCTGCGAAGAGATGCAGTTCAGTGGTTCTCAAGTGCATTGACCATAACCATAGAAAGAAACACATTTTCCGTTGTAAACCAATGCACGTATGCACATGTACTGTAAGCCAAAGTTTAAAAAAGAAAAAAATATTGTCCTCATATATGGGGTGAGCTGCGAGCTCTGATATTTTCTATTCTACTCCATGCCATTTTATCCTGCTTAAAAATACTGGATGTGACCTTTAAAATAGATTTCACGACAAACTAATGGGTCACAGCCATCAACTTGACGCACACTACCTAGCACATGTTGGGAAAGGCTTATCCCACATCCACAGCACAGGCCCTCCGTGGCATCTGCTCCCCGACCGCCACCCCATCCCCATGTTCCCGGCAGAGCTTTTGCTGCCCTCAGCTTCCTCGGAGACACCACCTGGGATGCCTGGCCAAGGTCCCCCAATAATCCCCTGTTTTCAACAAACATGATTTTCAAAGCAAGTGTGAATGTGGGGGAAGCCAAACTTCATTTTGCACCTACATTTTTTTCTTCTTTCTCTACACTGCCAACACCACAGGTGGTGCTAAAGGTAGACTACATTCCGGGTTGGGAGAGACCTAAAAGGAATGAAAACGTTCAGTTGGAAAAGTCGATGACTGTAAACTGCATTGCCTGTTCTCTTAATCCGAGGGAAAGTACCAAAAGACATGAAGCTCTTCCTGTGGGGTCTCCTTGTGGACAAACCCCAGTGTCTAGCTGTCCTCTCCTGTCCCCAAGTCTCCCTAGCTCCTCTTGTCTCTACACTCTGGACCTTCATCCCCTGGGGTTGTCCTAGGGACAATTGTAAATGCCACTGTCCCACCCTCCCATGGTCTCTGACACACTATTCATTTCTTGATTCTGAGTGAGCCTGCCTTACATACCCGAGAGAGATTTAAAATACCTCCGCACAGGGCCTCAGACCCAGAAATTCCCCCTCTGACTGCTCTGAGGTGGGGCTGGGGTGTTGTTTTTGAGCGTTCCCAGGTGTTTCTAAAGAACAGCCAGGGTGGAGCAACCTGGGATGGACCGGACCCCCTGGGGAACTTCAGGAAGGAAACAGGGAGTGGGTATGGTATCTGGTTCGGTTCTCTTCAAGATGCTCTCCCCACTTGCAGAAGCACAAGGAGTACTTCTCTTGATAACGTAGTTGGGAGCCATTTCTCCCAAAGATAAATTATTAATTATTAGAGTCCGTGCAGTTTACATACACATACATGGAACACAATCCCCCCAGACTCCGTCTGTTCTGAAGAATTGTGTCTGCCTCCCTCCCCACACCCTGTCATTCAACATCTACCTTCCAGCTTGTGAACTTAGATCTTCCTGCATTAAAAGGGCTCCCAACATGGAGCTCTCTAGCTGCCACCATTTTTGTCTTTCTCAAATTTAAGGATTAAGGTTTAATCCTTAAACCTAAGGATTCTGGTTAAAATTCAGTAGGTCTGGGAAGGAGTCCCAGATTCTGCATTCCTAACAAGTTTTCAGATGATGTGGATGCTGCCTTAGGCCTTAGAACAATTGAGCTGCTGGTCAGAGAGCCCCTGTGGACCTCTGTAAGCGTGTGGGCAGCCACATGGGGGTTTATGAGGAGGAGGAGGAGGACTCAGAGACCTGGGCACAGAGGAGAGAGTGTAGCCAGGCCTCTCTGGCTACAGAGAAGCTTCCTTCAGCGAATCGGCTTCCTAGGTCAGGGCCCTTTCAGTGTCCTCAGCTGATGGGAGAGCGCGGAGCTTGCTGGAAAGTCCCCAGTGGGCTCGGACTCCAGCTGAGACCTTCCCTCTTGGCTGCCTTGGCTGACTGACTGCAGGGCTGGCTCTGATGGCATCGAAAGCATGTGGCTTAGGCCCTAGCATGTTCACGACTGGAGAATTTAATAAACCCAGGGAGCAAACACCAGTGACTATACAAAAAGGCTCCTTATTTAGAGTGATGCATGATGGCTAATTTACTTAAATATGCAGGTCAAGAAATACAAAGAAGTCAAAGAAAACAACTTGTAAGTGGAAAAACGTATCCTGCCTCTTCTTACTGGAGGGTGAAGATCTGCTTTGACATGGTTAGCTTCCTCTCGATGTTTTTAACAGTGAATGCCCTGGCTGAGATACTACACGAACACTTTCCGATTCAGTCATTTGCTAGCACCTCAGGGTCTTGGAGCTATCTGATCTTCTATGATGGGCAATCCATCATCTTCTAGAATGGCCTGGAGAAACCCTTTTTCAGAACACAGCTGCTTTCACCTTTTGGTGCTCTCAGTAGAGCTTGTTTTAGCCAGAAACACCCAAAGCTGCTTTTTATTAGAAAAATCTGTTATCATTTCCTCTTAAGTTTATTTCTCCCTGGTTAACTTGTTAAAGGAGTCCTTTATGTGAGCCACAAATAACATAGGATTGTAAAGAAAAGGACCATTTCCCTTAATAAAAATAAACTCTGTCATCTAAGATTGGAAAGAAGGGGAAATCTACCTTGAAGAAGAAAACTGCTTGACTTCCCAGCCCAGATTGTTCCTTGCTCTGGTTCTGTCCTTCCCTGACAAGAGCAACTTTCTCCTGGAAACTACCGCTAGCTGCCATTGACCATGCACCCCTTGCCCACAGGTCTTTGGTGTTGAGTGCTACTTCTTAACGTTATTGCCACATGTGTAACCACGAGTGTACCTATGATCTTCTCAGAGACATAGCTGAAAAGATGAGAATATTTAAACAGGCCTTTAATCCAGGGCAGTGAATCACAAATTGGAGGGCCCATTTAATACCTGATAACAAGGTCCTAATCCCAAAGGTCCTGATTTGCTACATCTAGGATGATTCTGTTCTCACCAAAGACTGCACTTTGTGAAACACTGGCTAAGAGATAAAAAAATAAAAAAATAAAAAAAAAATAACTGAGAAAAGAGCATACAACTAAATAGGATCGGGTTATAAATTTGTACTCTGAGAGCCGATCCCATCTACATCCAAGTCCAGCCCTCTGCTCACCACTAATTCTAGAGCCAGAGGATAAGCTCCAGAAACAGAGACTTCTTTGTTCCCTCCTGTCCAAGGCTAGTTGTCCAAGTTCTGAAGCCCAGCCTTTTTCTTGGATAGTTGGTAATAATGCCCTCTGTTTCTTCAAAGGCCTCACCCTCTGCTGGAAGGGGGGGTCCCATATCCCATTGAGTCAAAGGAACAATCACATCTGAATCCAACACTATATACCTAATAATTGTTCAAGAAAGAGAAAAAAATAGTGTCCATTAAAGTGGGACAAGGGTGCCCACAGGTCATTGAAGGATAAATCAGGTTTACAAGATCCCACAACTACTGAATGGTTAACCAAAATATTTATTTGGTTATGAGTTTTTGCTTCTTCCACCTTATTTGGCTGATCGCCCCAAATACTCTCTATCCTTCATGGTGAAAATGGAAAATTTACCTTTTTGGCACCCATACACGGCACTCCAGAAGTATGGCCTCTTCCCAGAGCACACATTCTAAACAGGCTGAATGAACTAAAATTGTTCCTATGCATTTTACCCTATAATAAATAATAGGCTGCCTCAAATCTTTCCTAGAAGGAGAAGTATAAACAAATAAATGGCATAATTTGTTTTATTTATTTGTACTTTAATTGCATGCTGTGCTCAGCAAGCAGTGGATCAGATTCAGAAGGCACTATAATTCTCCTTTTCCCGGTGACAAAGGGGAAAAACAAATTACTCCATTAATAATGTATGTTTGGGAGAAGAAAAGTGAATGGAGGTTTTAAAAATAAATGTACCAGTTTTAAAGTTGAGTTTTAATTTGGTTGCTTTGTTATCATCATGTTTCCCTAATTCTCAAAGTTCCTTACGTAATTGAGAATAAAGAAATACCCTATCTTCGGTCACATGTGGTGGTAACATGAAGAGACACTCAAGTTCACGGAGACTCGAGCTCTGGAATTTGAGATTATGGAACTTGAATTTATTTATTTATTTATTTTTAAAGATTTTATTTATTTATTCATGAGAGAGAGAGAGAGAGAGGCAGAGACACAGAGGGAGAAGCAGGCTCCATGCAGGGAGCCCGATGCGGGACTCAATCCCGGGTCTCCAGGATCACGCCTTGGGCTGAAGGCAGGTGATAAACCACTGAGCCACCTGGGCTGCCCATGGAACTTGAATTGAAAACAGATTTATAGATTTGGGAACACACTTGGGCCTATAAAACAAAAATACTTTTTAGATTGAGGATATTCCATTTGAGTTCCCTGGGCCCAAGGTAATAGAAACGTGAAATGTTGGCATTATGACATTTTGCTGGAACAAACTGTAATAGAAGCAGGGTTGATAAGTTGGTCCTAGCGCTGGAGCAGGGTTTTAGCCATTTAGTTGCTGGATGGTAGGGATGGATAGAAGGGAAGGGTGATTGCTGGGATGTGGTGGTTGGGACACTTGGGGAGAGGTTGAGGCAAGGACTCCTTACTGACTAACTGGGAAATTTAGTGTCAGAATATTCTCTACCAACCCTAACTTGAACTAGAAACAGAAGACTCATTACCAACTTTAGTCTCTAGATGAAAGAAAGGAAAATAGAAAAGACAAAGAAAAAAAAGAGAGAGAGGCAAATAAGCCGATGAGCCTATTTGGCGCAGTGCTCCTGGGTGGCATCTCACCACAGAGCTAACTGAATTAAATCCAGTTCTGCTAAGCCAGATTTTTGCAGCCATCTCATCGTTCTGAAGGAACAAACAGAGGAGTGCATGCTGCAGTTAAATGAACGTAAGCGCTTCCGCTTCCTGAAACAACAGTGATGGATTTGCCCTGTTCTGGTCTGATCCATCCTTTTCCATGTTCGTGTGGCTAATTATATGGTCTGGAGTAGTTCTTAGCAAAGAGCTCTTAGAGGTGACATCTGAAAGGAAATAAGGCAAAGCAACTACAGTGTAAGCTCTACATTTTGTTATTTTTGAACCTGGTAGGAGAGAAGTTCAGAGGAAATCATGTAAGTTATAGTATAAGAAGTGCTGATGTATTTGTGGTCCCTGAAAAGCTATGGTCACATCATAGTCGGCGAGGAAATAAATTAGCGGGAGCATCCTCTCTCCCAAGTAAGGAACAAGCCACACTTCATTAAGGAGAGGTGCGCCCGGTGGAAGCAGCATGGCTGTGGTCTGTTGTTGAGCAAGATTGAAGTTCCCATTGTGACATCGTCTCTTAAATGCTTTATAATGAGAAGAAATCTTAGTGTGTTTTTTTTTTTCCTCAACACTTATGCTAAGCCTCAGGGTTGGCCCAAGAATTAAATAAAATAATATATGTAAATGATCTTATTCATAGTAAGTGACTATCTAATGCTAGCTCTGATAATCATCAAAAAATGAAGAAGTCAAATGTAAAGGAGTCTAGGAAAAAGGCAGAAGTTGATTCATGTTACAGAGACCTTTTTTTTTTCCTGTTACAGCCTTTACGTTAATTCATCAGATGAATTTTCAGACCTCTTGCCCACCTGGTTCTGTATTGTCAGTTGGCCATGGCTCTAAAATTTATGAGTAGAGTGATCAGAGTGATAGAATAAACCCAACTCTCCTACTGAGAGAGAGAGAGAGAGAGAGAGGGAACCAAAATGGCATTATTTTCTTTTCAGAGTACATCTCTTTTTTTTTTTAATTTTTATTTATTTATGATAGTCACAGAAGAGAGAGAGAGAGGCAGAGACACAGTCAGAGGGAGAAGCAGGCTCCATGCACCGGGAGCCCGATGTGGGATTCGATCCCGGGTCTCCAGGATCGCGCCAAACCGCTGCGCCACCCAGGGTTCCCAGAGTACATCTCTTATAAGGTATTCCACGTCTACGTGGCATAAATATTTAAGGATCCTGGAAAAAATCCTGAACAGGAAACATGTATTTGTTCATGTTTTACTGGTCAGGTTAAAAAAAAAAAAGGTGACACAAGTTTTAATAACTCTAAAAGCCAAAGACAAATGAAAAGACATTTAGGCTCAAGGACCAGGCAAAAAGTGGGATCCAGTGTTTGGAATGTGACAAAGAAAGCAGAGGAGACAAGAAAAACAGGGCTGAAATAATCCTACGAGGAACGAGACCATTGGCCACATCTCTCTCAGCTCAACTACCGTTTTCACCCCCTGCAAGTCAACCCCCACAGGTGCGCTGGGCCCCCACTGCTGGCTGCTGGGGAGCAGGTCAAGTCCCTGCAGGCTCCTAGGACTCAGAGATGCCTCGGTCTCTGATGGACTTGTCAGCGCCGAGAGCCTGACTCATTGGAGAGAGTTGGAGAAGCAGCAGAATTGGGCTCATTCGCTTTCATGTAAGAGACTGATCCGCAGTCAGCACGTTACGTACAGAAATGTATCCATCGTAGCATTTTATTGCCTCTGTGAAAAGATCAGTCAAAACGGCACTTAAGGAATCTGGACGTTTCAAACCTTCAAGATCTTTCACGGGTTCACATAACTAATTCAGAGAGCTTGTCCGTCATTTCTGAGTGGTATTTTTCTTTAAACATTACTTTCTAGTTCTTCAAAGTCTTGACCTTTAAATTGTTTCATGATTCCTATATCTTCAAATGCTTTAGAGTAACGTGGTGTTTCCGTGAGTTTTCCACGGGAAATTCTCAATGTGTGTAGGATGCATCTAACAGGCGATGTCAATGAGACAGGAAGAGGAATCGGGAGGATTCTGGCCCATTCTTTGTTCTTGTTCTTTTTTTTTTCTTTTCTTTTTTTGTATTCAAGAAATATATCAGGACCGTCAATCTACCAAAGAGCCAGACGTTCTAGACCCTGGGGAGACAGGATACGCAGGGTCCCCGTTCTCCACATATAAGCAAGCAAAAAGAAATCCATTAATGAAAGGACGTAGGGAGTGGTAAGAGCTAGAACAGAGAAAAAAACAACAGGGGGGGCATAGAAAAAAGCCACAGGAGGAGACTTAGTTTGAGATAGGGTGCTTGGGGGGCACTTTTTGAAGCTGTGACATTTAAGCTGAGGTCTAAAAATGAGATAGTCCAGAGTGGGAGGGAAAGCGTCCAGATAGTAGACACATATATGCAAAGGTCATGAGTAAAGAAGTTGGCGTGGGAGAATGGCTTGGAGAGAGGGGTGCAGGGGGAGAAGCAGACCAGACGAGGGGCGCTTGCTACTGTCCAGGCAAGAGATGCTAGTGGTTCGATTAGGGTGGTGGCGGCAGAGAGTCAGGGCGGCTGTCAGAATCCAGAGTTAGATCGGAGGTGGAATGACATTTCTCGCATGGCAAATTGGGCATGAGATAGCCTTCCCTGCTTTCTGGCCTGAGTAACTAGGAAGATGGTGGTGTCATTTACTGGGCTGAGGAACACGTTTTAGAGGAAAAAAAAAAATAAGAGGTGCATTCTGGACTTGTGGGGTTGAGAAGTCTACATGACAAGCAAGACTTTAAGGAAACCGTGCGCTTGTGTCTGAAGCTCAGAGGAGCGCTCTGATCTGAAGAAGTAACTTTGGGAGTCATCAGGGTAAATTCCATATTGTTATGGAACCCACAGGAATGGGTGTGATTCCCCACGAGGCCTGTAATTAGATGGGGCCTCCACTGAGTGAAGGTAAAGGAGCTTCCTTTTAGGGGATCTATCGTTGGTGAGCCTCTCTGTTTCAGAAGCTCAACTTAAAAATGAGTATTTATGGAGAGTCCTTCTATTCCCCGGGGCCCTCCAGCACCTTCCTCTGGACTAAGGACTTTCATTAGATGATGTTCCCAGCCCCACTGAAGCTCATGATGAGGAACCGCATGAGGAACTCCTCCCGGTGTTTACCGTAGGGATGTTGTGAGGGTCCTGTGGGTTATGCTGCACCAGAGGGCATGAACTCACATCCAGATTTAAGATCCATTTCATTCTGGCAAGCATAGGGATTTTAAATATTTTAACTGTATTATTTAAACCAGACAAGCATGTGTTGTGTAAATAGCCTCAGTACCCTTCACTCCCTATTGCATACCCAGCTGCTTTTCTCCTTTTTGTTACCTGCCCCCACCCCTGCCCTCCATAGCCCCATGGAGGCAGCATTTGCGTTTGCTGCCCCTGCCTTTGCACAGTGTGGTGACAAGGGTGGTGGTGGTGATATCGAGGACAGCATGGTGAGGAACGGTGGCGATGATGACCATGTACTGAGCGCTCCGTGTCAGACGTTGCTCTGAGCTCTTCATGTCTACTCATAATGACCCAATGACCCTATGAGGCAGCTGAGGTGTTCCCCATTTCCCAGATGAGGAAATCGAGGCACACAGGGAGGTTAAGTACCTTGTGCTTGGTTATACGGCTCCTGAACTCTTAAACACTTCATTATACCACATCAACTAATGGAAATGGTAATCCATCCTAGAGGCGCTAATGTGTCCTTGTGAGATCATCTGGGGACAAGTGGAGGAAAGACAAAAGGAGAGAAATCTTGAAGCGGTACCTTCATGTCATGGTCCAGCCAATGATGGGACTCAGCAGCAACTACCTTCTCTGCCTCTCGTCCTGCCCTGAATGACCTGCAGCCCATGAGTAGGCCCGTTCCCATTGCACGGGAGGTCGTAGCAAAGTCCCCAGTTTAAACAGCTGCTGGTTTCCCAAGTACCTTCTAAAGAGGAAGAGATAATCAGTAGCATCGAGGGAGTTGGCGACCTTCTACCCCACGGCTTCTGCTTCACGTTTTCCAGCTGCTGCTAGGAAAGAAGAAATCTTTAATTTTCAGTTCCTACTGAGTTCTTTCCTCTTCTAATTTCTTGGTCTCCCTATTATTTCCTACGTAGGCTAAGCCCTACTGCAGTTAGCTAAACAATTTCTGGACTTGTTAAGGCAGAGATCACTTGGGATTCTGTTTATCTTTTTAAAACTATTTTCAAAATGCAGAGCTGAACGTTCTGTGTCCCACGTGCCAACGTTTGGATGCTTGTTATTTTTATGTTAATGTTACCTGCGTCTGCTAACACTTTATTCTTTAAAACAAAACAAAAACCGTAGTAGGCAGGGACCATGTCAGGATGATTAAACTTTGGCTCAGTGCTGGGCACACAGGAATATGAGTTTGTTTGTTTTTAATTTTAAATAAATGAGATAAAAAGGTGAATTCATGAACCGATCAGTTAAGGAAGGCAACTCACTTCTCGGGGAGACACTCTTCCTGGGAAAGGAGTGTTCTCCATACATTCAGGAGAATTGTTTAAAATTCTTGGAGATTAAGTGGGAGAAAAAAAGGAATTCAAATTCCTTCATAGCCGTCGCCTCCTGAGGATGAGCAAATAATAAAGACCAAGCATTTCAGAAGTGAGGACGTAAGCCCGCGAAGATCCAGGTTTTGAGTCCCCAGAATTCCCAGGAACACGGTATGTGTGTGGCGCCAGAGACCCTGTACCCCAACTTCGACTTGAGCGTTCAGTAACCTGGCTGAGCTAGAGAATTCCGGGAGGCCCGGGAGCAGGACAGGGACCCGCAGTGGGGACGCCGTGTCCCAGGCCTCGGGGGGCGATGCGGGCGGCGAGGCTAGGTGCTCGGACAGGAGAGCAGCTTTAGGGGGCGGGCTGGGCACCCCAGATGGGAGCAGCGCCCACACCAGGGCTACCCCTGCTCGGATGCTGGGTCTGGCCGCCTACGCTCCCCCGTTGACGAAGAGCTGCTTACGTGATTCCAGCACATTCCCCCCAGGGAGACCCCTGCTACGAGCAGCTGTTAGGTCGGGCACCACCTGTAAGACGAATTAGAAGGGGAGGGAAACTGTGTCCACGGAGTGACTCCTGTTCAGGCGGGCGGCTGTGCTCCGCTTCCCGCAGCTTGAGCTTCCGTCCTCTCACGGGCGCCCATCTCCTCCCCCTTCTTGTCTGTCCTTTTCTCCTTCTCTTCCGTTTTTCTTTTCTCAGACCTTCGTTGAGCCTCTGCTGTGTGCCGGGCAGGTGCTGGGGCCCAGGCGGACAAGGACGAGTCTCACCCAGACCCGGCATCAAGACGGTCATGGTCGTTAGGTCATATTCGTTGTCTACTGCTGTGCAACAAATCACTCTGAAATTTAGTGGCTTATTTTTTTTTAACTGAGCATTTTTAAAAAAGATTTTTATTTATTCATGAGACAGATAGATGAGAGAGAGAGAGAGAGAGGCAGAAACACAGGCAGAGGGAGAAGCAGGCTCCATGCAGGGAGCCTGACATGGGACTCGATCCCGGGTCTCCAGGATCAGGCCCTGGGCCAAAGGCGGCACTAAACCACTGAGCCACCCAGGCTGCCCAAATTTAGTGGCTTAAAACCACATGTATTTTCTCATAGTTTCCGGGGATCAAGAATCCAGGGGCAGCCGAGGTGGGGCCTCTGGCTCAGGGCATCTTGGGAGCCGACACACCCAGTGTAGGTCTGGGCACCGTCCTCTCCAGGCCCAGCTGGCACAAGAGCCACTTCCAGGCTCACTCGTGTTATTCTTGGCGGGCTTGCGCATGTGGTGGCTGCTTGTTGGCTGTTGGCCAGAGGCCTCCTTCATTTCCTTGCCGCGTAGGCCTGTCTACACTGCATGGAAGCTGGCTTCCATCAGAGTGAGCGAGCAAGAGATAGGGCAAAGAAGCCGTCACTTCACTGTATTCTGTTTGATAGGAACCTGTCTCTGGGGCCAGACTCCCCTCAAAGGGAGGGGCCGGGTTACACACGGTGTGAACCCTGGGAGGCAGGGGTCACTGGAGGCCGCCGGCCAGGGCAGTGTTTCCATGGCGGCTTTTAAAACCTTTCAGCCCCAAATCATCTGGCCCCAACACATCCATGACCCTTTCCTAAAGCTGCGGTTAGGAAGGCAGGTGAGGAAGTTTAAGGAGCATTAGAATAAAGCCCAACGACAGAATAAAGGTAACTTATTATTCCTGTTTTCCGACTTTGCCAGAACTTACGTCCCAGGTTTCCGTCTCTAATGGAGAATTGGGATGGCCTCACCCATCCTGTCCATGCAGATCCTTCCCCCCACCCCCTGGTTCCAGCCAGGCAGGTAGAGTCCTCAGTAGTCAGCTCAATATGCCTCCCTATTTAGTTACAGAGAAACTAAGACATTATGACTTGTGATGTGTCTACTTGACTCAATACTTCGTGATCAGCTTTCCCACCAGCAAAACCTGCAGCTTCAAGAATACAGCTCACACACGATACCCAAATGGGAGATTTCCACTCAGGAATCTAGCCCACGAGCCCGGGTGTTATTCATGCATCGTGTCAGATGAGAGAGAGTCTGAAGGCACCCCTAATTGGCTGCCTTGGGATAACGCTTTTCAGATGAAGTCGATTGATCTCTCCGTGTCTGCTAGACCTGAGTTATAGCCACTCGTGTTTCAGTCTAAAAGATTAATAACGTATCCTACAAATGGATCCTGCAGTACAATTTAAGATTTTTAAGAGAGCATATTCACACCCATGTCATCATTTTCGAAGGAAAGGAATGCAGATTGGAAATAACCTGAATATTTTTCAACAGGATGCAGATATGTCACCAAAGAATCTACTATTTTATTATACACGTTGCCAACATTGAAATGAGACCCACGTCCTTAGAGTGTGACTTAGTCTCATAAACATTAATGCGGTGGCCCTCGGAAGTCCCCCAAGGGGTAGGTCACAGGCCGTGTCTGAGGTAAAGGAGATGTTCGTGCTGCCTAGACGGCTTCCTCGCTCATGTTCAGTGCTCCACTCACCTTCTTGAGAAACCATGAGCTCCGCATGTGATGACTACCTTAGAAGTCCCTGTTCATTGAAATACTGCAGCAAATTTATGGTGGAGTTTTCTTTAGTACAAAAATAAATAGTCTATGGCTCAAAACTTAGAATTTTATTGCAAATTTTGTCAAAGAGTGAATTTGTCCTCCATGGTCAAAACTGAGTTTAGGAGTCTTCCGTACGATATGTGTGTGTTTTTTTAATACATCTATCTACAGTCACCGGGGGGGGGGGGGGGGGGATTTTTGAGATCTTAGAACCTCCATCATTATTATTTTGTTATTCTAAAGTACGTGGTATTTCATACTGCAGAAAATGTGACCCCAAGTTAGGAATCACTGAAGAAAAACACAGGAAACTGTCTTAATCCATCGCTTAGGGAGGGCGTGAAAAACGACGAGCATGGACACTTTTCACACTGCAAAACCGACTTCCACAATGCACGAGGGAAGGTTAAGGGGGTGACCACAAAAAATAAATCCTGCCTTCATATTTCATATATGGCCATTTCTTCCAGAGCTCATTGAAAGTTGTTATTATTCCCTTGATTCTGTTAGCACAATAGACGCACCTGCCACCGTGAATCCGTTGGCCAGTCTGAGAAGAGGCTCATCCCGCAACAAGTAGGAACTCTGAAGGGGGAGACGTGGGTAGAAAAGAAAGTCGTGATATTTGAGCCATAGAAATATTTTTAGGAGAAAACTAAGAATTGCGTTTCTTGTTGTCTGTATTGCAGAGCAATGTTTCACAAACCTAGTGACTCTGCCTTGAGTGTGGTACAAGATTTTTACTATTTTCTCATTCATACAGCTTCTTAAAACACCACCAAAGCCTGGTTCTGATGCTCACAGTACCGTTTGATATGTTTTAATAAATTGCAGGAAGTTTTATAGACAGGATTCCCCTAATAGAAATATAATGAAACTACATGTGTAATTTAAAATTTTCTAGGAGACATGTTAAAAAAAATGTAAAAGTAGGTGATACCATTTTAATAATATGTTTTAGTTAATCCACCATATCCATAATACTGCTATTTTGATGTATAACAAATACAAAAATTATTGAGATATTTTGTGTTATTTTTTCATACTAAACCTTTAAAATCTGGTGGGTATTTCAGGGCACTAAAATACTGTTTGGCTCAGTCAGTAGAGCACGTGATACTCGATTTCAGGGTTGTGAGTTCAAGCCCCATATTGGGCATGGAGCCTACTTTAAAAAAAAAAAAAACACTCAATTTGGATGTTAGATTTTTTTTTTTTTAGTTACATGGACAACACTTGTCTGTAACACCTCAAATGGTGGCTTTTATTTTTCTTTCCTTTTTTCTTTAAATTTAAATTCAATTTGCCAATATTTAACACCCAGTGCTCATCTCATCAAGTGCCTTCCTCAGTGCCCATCACCCAGTTACCCCATCCCCCCATTCATCTCCCCTCCTGAAACCCTTTGTTGGAGAGGATTTGGAGAAAGGGGAACCCTCATGCACTGTTGGATGTTAAATTTTTATCAGAAGCCCTTAATCTGTATTTAAATTTCATAAAATTTACATTTGAAAGTTTGCTCACTTTTCCAAGGTGTTCCAGACATACTTAGGATAGCTGAATTGAGTGCCCATTTTTAAAGCTTAATCAAAATTAATATTTAAAATTCAGTTTCTCAGTTGCACTAGCTACGTTTCAAGTGAACAATAGCCACATGTGGCTAATAGCTATCATGTTAGACACAACAGTCTTAAAATAATAAAACTTTTCATCCTTGGAGCCACCATGATTCTCCCTGCAGATGGATTTTTTTTTTTACCTTGCCACATAATCTCTACTTGTTTGATGTTTGTTATCCTCATAGTATTGTTTTTAACAAAGGACACCAAGATGTGTGAAATTGGTCTTTAACATTTTTTAAAATTTAATTTTAATCCCAGTATAGTTAACATACAATTTTATACTAGTTTCAAGTGTATAATATAGTGATTTAACAATATACATTACTTACTGCTTATCATGATAAGTATCTTAATCCCCTTCACCTATTTTACCCATACCCCCCGACCCAACTCCCCTATGGTAAGCATCAGTTTGTTTTCTATAGTCGAGTATGTTTTTTGGCTTGTCCATTTTGTTTTGTTTCTTAAATTCCATATATGAGTGAAATTCTATAGTATTTGTCTTTCTTTCATTTCAGTTAGCATCATATCCTATAGGTCCATCCATATTGTTGCAAATGGCAAAATTTCTTTCCTTCTGTGGCTGAATAATATTTCATTATATACATACACCACCTTTTCTTAATCCATTCATCTACTGATGGATGCTTGAGTTACCTCCATAATTTGGCCATTGTAAGTAATGCAGCATAAACTGAGGTGCATAAATATCTTCAAATTAGTGTTTTCATATTCTTCGGGTAAATACCTAGTAGTGGAATTACTGGATCATATGGTAATTCTGTTTTTAATTTTTTGAAGATCTTCCATGTTGTTTTCCACAGTGGCTGCACCTGTTTGCATTCCAACCAATCATGCAAAAGGGTTCCTTTTTCTCCACATTCTTGCCAACACTTGTTTTTTTGTGTTGTTGATTTTAGCCCGTCTGCCAGGTGTGTGGTGTTATCTCATTGTGGTTTTGATTTGCATCTCCCTGGTGATGAGTGATGTTGGGCATCCTCTCATGTGTCTGTTGACCATCTGGATGTCTCTTAGGAGAAATGTCTGTTCATATCTTGTGCCCGTTTTTTAAATTGCATTGTTTTTTGGTGTTGAGTTGTATAAACTCTATATAACTTGGATACTAACCTTTTATCAGATATATCATTTGCAAACATTTTCTCCCATTCAGTAGGTTGTCTTTTAGTTCTGTTGATTGTTTCCTTTACTGTGCATAAGATTTTTATTTTAATGCAGTCCCAATAGTTTATTTTTGCTTTTGTTTCCCTTGCCTTGGAGATGTATCTAGAAAAATGTTGCTACAACCTAGGTCAGGGAAGTTACTGCCTGTGTTCTAGGATTTTTATGGTGTCAGGTCTCATATTTAGGTCTTTAAGCCAATTTGCATTTATTATTTTGTGTGATATAAGAAAGTGGTCTAGTTTGATTGCTTTGCATGTTACTGTACAGTTTTCCTACCATCATTTGTTGAAGAAACTTTTTTTTCCATTGCATATTCTTGCCTGCTTTGTTGAAGATGAATTGACTATACAATCGTGGGTTAATTTCTGGGCTGTCTATTCTGTTCCATTGATCTATGTATATACGACAATTCTGCAGTATATCCTGAAATCTAGGATCGTAATGCCTCCAGTTCTTCTTTCTCAAGTTGCTTTGACTATTCAGGGCCTTTTGTGGTTCTGTATAAATCTTAGGATTATTCTAGTTCTGTGGAAAAAAGTGCTGTTGGTACTTTGATATGGATTGCATTAAACCTGTAGATTGCTTTGTGTAGTATGGACATTTTAGCAATAATGTGGTCTTTCAATCCATGAGCATGGGTGATCTTTCCATTTGTTTGTGTCATCTTCAGTTTCTTTGATCTGTGTTCTGAGGTTTTCAGAGTACAGCTATTTCACCTCCTTGGTTAAGTTTATGCCTAAGTATTTTTATTATTTTTGGTGCAATTGTAAATAGAATTATTTTCTTAATTTCTCTTTTTGTGATTTCATTATTAGTGGATAAGAATGCAATGGATCTCTGTATATTGATTTTGTATCCTATGGCCTTACTAAAGTCATTTATCAGTTCTAGTTCTTTTTTGGTGGAGTCTTTAGGATTTTCTTTTCTTTTTTTTTTAAGATTTTATTTTTAAACTTTTTTTTTTAAATTTTTATTTATTTATGATAGTCACAGAAAGAGAGAGAGAGAGAGAGAGGCAGAGACACAGGCAGAGGGAGAAGCAGGCTCCATGCACTGGGAGCCCGACGTGGGACTCGATCCCGGGTCTCCAGGATCGCGCCCTGGGCCAAAGGCAGGCGCCAAACCGCTGCGCCACCCAGGGATCCCTAAGATTTTATTTATTCATGAGAGACACAGAGAGAGAGAGGTAGAGACATAGGCAGAGGGAGAAGCAGGGAGCCCGATGTGGGACTCCAGGATCACGCCTTGGGCCGAAGGTGGGGCTAAACCGCTGAGCCAAACGGGCTGCCCTAGGATTTTCTATATATGGCATCATATCATCTGTAAACAGTGACCATTTTACTTCTCAATTTGGATGCCTTTTTTGCTTGTCATATTGCTGAGGCTAGGACTTCCAGTACTATGTTGAATAGAAGTGGTGAGAGTAGACATCTTTATTTTGTTCCTGATGTTAAGGGAAAAGCTCTGTTTTTCACCATTGAGTATGATGCTACCTGTGGGTTTGTTATATATGGCCTTTAATATGTTGAGGTATAGCCTATTTTGTTGAGCGTTTGTTTTTTATCATAAATGGATGTTGCATTTTGTCAAATCTTTTTCTGCATCTATTGAAATGATCATATGGTTTTCATCCTGTTTATGTGATGTATTACATTGATTGATTTGCAAATATCAAACCACCCTTCTTATCCCAGGAATAAATACCACTTGACCATGATGATTTTTTTAAACCTATTGTTAGAATTGGTTTGCTATATTTTTTTGGTAATTTTTGCCTTTATGTTCATAGAGATATTGGCCTGAAGTTCTCTTTTCTTGTAGTGTCTTTATCTGGTTTTGGTATCAAGGAGATGCTGGCCTCATAATGAATTTGGATTCATTCTAAATTCTTCCTCTATTTTTTGGAATAGTTTAAGAAGAGATATTTGTTAATTCTTCTTTAGATGTTTGGTAGAATTGATCTGTGAAACCATCTGGTCTTGAACTTTAGGTGTTTGGGGATTTCTTTAATTATTGATTCAATTTCTTCACTGGTAATCAGTCTGTTCAAATTTTCTGTTTCTTCCTGATTCAGTTTGGGGAGGTTTTATGTTTCTAGGTATTTATCCATTTTTTTACATTGTTTAATTTGTTGGCATGTGATTTTTTTCATAATATTCTTCTATAATCCTTTGTGTTTCTGTGGTGTCATTATTTCTCCTTTTTTCTGATTTTATTTGTCTCTCTTTTAATGAATCTAGCTAAAGATTAATCAATTTTGTTGATATTTTCAAAGAACCAGCTCCTGATTTCATTGATCTATTCTATTTTTTTTAAGGTTCTATATTATTTGGTTTTCATTTAACATTGTTTACTTTCTTCTGCTGGTTTTAGTTTTTTTTTATTCTTTTTCTAGCTTCTTTAGGTGTAAGGTTAGGTTGAGATTTTTCTTACTTCTTGAGGTAGGCCTGTTATTGGTATAAACTTCCCTCTTAGAACTGCTTTTGCTGCATCCCAATGATTTTGGACCATTGTGCTTTCATTTCTCTTCATGTATCTTTTGATTTCCTCTTTGATTTCTTGGTTGACCCATTCATTGGTAATAGCATGTTATTCCACCTCCATGTATTTGTGTTCCTTCCAGGGTTTTTCTTGTGGTCAATATCTAGTTTCATAGCATCATGGTTGGGAAAGATGCATGGTGTGACTTTAATCTTTTTGGATTTTTGAGACTTCTTTTGTGGCTTAATATGTGATCTCTTCTGGAAAATGTTCCCTGTGCACTTAAAAAAAATATGTATTGTGATGGAATATTTTTAATATACCTGTTAGACCAATGTATCATTGAAAGTCACGGTTTCCTTGTTGATTTTCTGTTTGGATTATGTGTCCATTGATGTAAGTGGGGTATTAAAGTCCCCTACTATTATTGTGTTACTATCTATTATTTCCTTCATGCTTGTTAATAGCTGATTTAAGTATGTGGATGCTTCCGTGGTGGGTACAGAAATATTTATAATTGCTATAAATATTTGGAATGTTCCATTTATGATTTTACAGTCTCTTTTGTTATAGTCTTTGTCTTAAGGTCTATTTTTTTCTGATACAAGTATTGCTACTATTTTTTAAACTTCCATTTGCATGATAAATCCTTTTCCATTCCTTCACTTTCAATCTGCTTGTGTCTCTAGTTCTGAAATGAGTCTCTTGTAGGCAGCATATAGATGAGTCTTGCTTTTTTATACATTCCATCACTCTATGTCTTTTGATTGAATGTAAATGGACTAAATGCTCTAAAGTAATTATTGCTAAGTATGTATTTACTGCCACTTTGTTACTTGCTTTCTGGTTGTTTTTGTAATTCTTCTCTGTTCCTTTCTTTTGCTCTCTTCTCTCATGGTTTACTATCTTTCTTTAGGGATATTTTTGGGCTCCTTTCTCTTTATTTTTTTGCATCTCTATTACTGGTTTTTGATTTGTGGTTACCATTAGGTTTGTGTATAACATCTTCCTATAGCAGTCTATATTAACTTGATATGTTGCTTAAGTTTGAATTCATTCTTTACTCCTCTCCCCCTCCCCAATATCTTAGGTATCTGGTATCATACCGTACATCCTCTTATTTTGTGAATCCCTTGACTGATTTTTATAAATATACTTAATTTTACTACTTTTTTGCTCCCTAGTTTTCTTCTGTTTCTGGTCTTTGCACTCAAAGAGTGCCTTATAACATCTCCTGTAGGGCTGGTTGAGCAGTCATGAATTCCTTTAACCTTGTTTATCTGGGAAACTCTTTATCTCTTCCTCTATCCTGAATGATAGCTTTGCTGAATAAAGTGCTCTCTGCTGCAGATTGTTCCCATTCAGCACTGTGAATATATCATGCCACTGCCTTCAGGTCTGCATAGTTTCTGCTCAAAAATCCACTGATTTCCTTTAGAGGTTTTCCTTGTATGTAACCTTTATTTTCTCTTGTTACTTTTAACAGCCTCTCTTTCTCACTACTTTTTACCATTTTAATTACTGTGTGTCTTGGTGTGGGCCTCCTTGGGTTGATTTTGTTGGAGACTCTCTGCCTCTTAAATCTAGATTCTGTTCCCTAGATTCAGGAAGTTGTCAGCTATTAGTTCTTCAAATAAATATTCCATCCCCTTTTCTCTCTCTTCTCCTTCAGGGATTCTTATAATGTGACTGTATTATGCCTGATGCTGACACTAAGTTCCTTAAGTCTATTTTCATTCTGTATTACTTTTTTCTCTTTCCTGTTCAGCTTGATTGCTTTACTAGTACCTTGTCCTTCAGGTCACTGTCCCATTCTTCTGCATCTTCTAGACTACTGTTTATTTTCTGTTGTATTTTTAAAAATTTCAGTTATTAAGTTCTTCATCTGTGGTTGATTCTTTATGTACTCTGTCTCTCTGTTAAGATTCTTAATGAGGCCCTCTAGTCTTTTCTCAGATCCAATGAGTATTGTTATGACCATTACTTTAAGTTCTTTCTCAAGCATATTGCTTATCTGTTTTGTTTAGCTCTCTTGCTGTGATTTTGTCCTGTTCTTTCATTTGGGACATATTCCTCATATTCCCCATTTTGTCAAATGCTGTGTCTTTTCTGTGTATTAGGAAAGTCAGCTACATCTCCTGTTCTTGAAGGTAGCGACTTTATAAAGAGGTCCTGTAGTGCCCTATAGTGCAATGTTCTCTGTTCACCAGAATCTGGTGCTTCACAAGTGGCTTCTATATGCATTGCATGCACCCTACTGTTGTGGCTGAACCATGTTTGCCTTCAGTCCAGTTGTCTGAAATGGCTCTCTGCCTGTTGTGGGCAAAGCTTAGTTCCTTTGCTGTTAATAGACCAGTCTAGAACTGCTTTGGGCTTCAGTTGAGTCAGACCAGGTGTTTCCCAGAGTAGCAGTAGCACTGAACCACAGGGGTCCCTGTGTTGTCCCCTAAGAAAATTTGTTGGTATGTGGGGCCTGCAGTCAGACCAGATATCTGTCCACAGCCCACTGATGGGCCCCAGTCAAACTAGTGTGTGGTTAACTTTCCCTCTCCACAGGGAGGAGTCACTTTGGAATGGTGCTTATCCTTGTTGGGGCAACTTGCATACCACCAGCCTCCTGGCACTGCTTTGGATGGGCTCCAACCAAGGGCATATTGGAGGGGGCAGGTTTATAGGAGAACTCGGGGTGGGATGGCAGTGTTAGCAAGGTTGCACAGGTTTGCTGGGGGGGGGGGGGGGGGCGGTTGGGCCTGACTGGAGGGAGCATGTCCACAGGAGAATTCAGGGGCAGGGCAGGTGGTGGTAGCAGGGTCTGTGTGGGTGTGCTGAGGGAGGGGGCCTGGAGTGGAGGCCTGGGTGGAGGGGTCATGTCCACAGGAGAACATGGGGGTAGGGTGCACTGTTAGCAAATAAGGTGAGTGTTGACTGTGTGCTAGTTTCTGCAGGTGTCTGTGTGTCTAGGCTGTGGGGCTGCAGAGGGAAACAGGAGCCACCAATTTCTTTGTTCCTGGAAAAGTCTCCCATTGATCCCTGCCCCTCTAGTACACACTCTGAGATTAGTAAAGAAATCTCATATATACCTCAGGTGATTTTGAAACTGCTATTTCTATGCTTTATCTCGAGGGCTGTGTTTTGCTGTCTCTTTAAGGGCAGGGACTCAGTTTCCTCTCCCCCTTTCAACTGTTCTAGAGCTGAGCCAGTTGATTTTTAAAGTTGCAGGTGTGAGGCCATGCTGATTCTGAGAACTCAAAAATTCTGCCCCTCTGGTTTTGAAAGTCAGATGTTATGAGAATTCATTTTCCTTCATTCATGCAGGTTCCCTCTGCCTGGGGTTTCTAGTGTGAGGGTCTGTTTCTGTCCCTTGTCTGAGCCTACAGTGTTCCTCCCTCCCATGGACAGTCCCATAGTCCATTTAGCTCCTGACGTCATCACCACCCTGCCTACCTTCTTCAAGGTGGCCTTGTCTCTACATTCAGCTATGGAGAATCTGTTCTGTCAGTCTTCAGCTCATTTTCTGGGGTATTTACACGATGGGAGTGTTATCTAGTTGTATCTGTGGGAGGAGGTGAGCTTAGAATCCTCCTACTCTGCTGTCTTCCCCAGAAGTCCTAGATGGATTTACTCAAAAGAATTAGAATTTTTGGCAAAATAATGCCTGAGAATTTTTCCTGATTATTCCCCATCATCCCTTCACTTAAACCAACAACAATAAACGCAAAAACAGAAACCCCTAAGGTCACAACATAATTTTGGCTGGTCATTTATATCCTTCCATCAAAAGCTGTCCAGGTGATAAAAGTTCCATTTCTTCTATTGGAAGGAGGTAGGAAAAGAGGGAATTGTATTCTGGTTCCTTCTGTGGGAAGGACAACAGAGAAGTCATGGAGGAAACGAGAGGGGAACCCAGAAGAAGCCAAGGCCCCACTCACCATGTTCTCACCGTCTGCCATGCCCTACCATTCCCCTCCCTTATGTTGCCTCCCAGACACTACAAATTGGCTCACAACAACTTGGATTCCTGCAATTTCTTTGGAAGAACTTAGGAAAGGCTAGGTTTTCAAGCAAATTAGAAAACACCGCATACATCTATGGAAATGATTACACTCCGTTTTCTCTCAACACTTTTCCCCACATTTTGCTACAGAGAGAGCCTGGGCTGGCCTTTGGGTTATGCTTCCAGCTCCACCTCTTCCCATTTGTGTGGCCTCAGAAAAGATGGCTCAGTACCCCCTCAGTGAAATATGGTTTCGATGACCGTGAAATGAGTTTGTTTTTAAAACATTTCTCTGGGTGTCTGGTGGATAAAAAGTCCTCAAGAAACAGTGGAATTTATCACTGTTGTTTTAGACTATGAACTCATAAAGTTTATCAACAAAGAACTATGTAACCACTATGCATAAAATATGAATATTTTAAGAGCAGAATATCCTGCAGTACTCAAAAGAGAAAATACCTTTGGTTGAAAAAGTATTTATTTTGAAATACATCTTAGGCTTCCTGTGAATGTGCCTGGGAGCAGCACCATCCCAGGCCTGCTCTGAAAAGTATATCTTACCTTCAGACCTCCTTCAAAATTGGATCATTTAAGTCATTCTATTGAAAAATGAATGCAGCCCCTGCATAGTGGAAAGATACAAATTCTGCCAGTGGTCATTCATCAGCTTTTCTGTATGAACTCATGACCTATTTCTTTTACTTTGCCCAGTGTCTCCTCTCAGCATCCTATGGTATCATGGGCCTCAGGCTATGGCTTGGCCAAACTTCTGTGACTCTAAGAGAATTTGTAATGATCTTACACCTTGGCCATCCTCTTCCATAATACATTGCCATTGGTGTTTTAAGAAATTTCAGAAGGGGAAGCCCTGTGAATAAGCAATGATTTACTTCCAGTTTTTCGGCTCAGGTCAGTGGACTCTTATTGCCTCTGGATTGGAAAGGTCAGGGACCTTCAACCAGGATCCAAGAGAACAAAAATGAGCAAGGACACCAGGAAAGCAATAAGTGATCTGCTTATGTAACAGTGAGGAAATGATCACCATGGTGTGTGTGCATCATCATGTGAGTTTATGCCATCTGCAAATGATCAGATTATATAGAAGCTGCACATCACCATGTTATGCAATACGTAGCATATCATTATAGATTCTATTTTTGACCAGCATCCTGAGACACTTAAAGGATATTTAATAAATTTTCTATAGATTTGTCATAGTTTGAGAAAAGTAAAAACAGGGATGTCACCTTAGAGGCAAACGTAGTGTGGTAGAAAAAGCCCTAGAAAATCCAAATTTGTATCCTATCCTCCCACGTGCTGGTGGTGACCTTGAGCAAGTCATTTTACCCCATTCAAGCCTCATTTTATTCATTCATAAATGAATATCAAAATGTCTACACTGTGGCATTTGTGTGAAGGGTTAAACAAGATAACAAATGTGGTTTTCTAGGGCTGTTCTTAAGTATTAGATTGAATTTATTTTTAAATATATGTAACTTTATTTAACCACATCAGAGAATCTTCATGATATATTATTATATGGAAATAGTAGACTACTGTAGTATTCATAAGATAATCTAAGTGTTGTATTTAGACATTCACATCGTCGTATCCAGCCTGAAAATCTCCCTCAGAGTCTAGATTTGTATATGCGACTGCCCACCTGACACCTCTACTTGGACCTCAGATTTTATATATCCAGAGTCAACCTCCTCATCTTCTCCTACTCCCACCCAACTCCCCTTTCCTCCAACATCCCCCATCTCAATGAATTCCCCATCTCCATCCTTCTGGTCATAAAAGCCAAAACTTTAGAATCATTCTTTTGCTCTCCTGCTCCACTGCTCTGTGCAGAATGCTCCAGTGACTCCCCATCCACTTAGAGTCAAAACCAAAACCCTTGCAATAGCCCAACAAAGCTCTACATGATCTGATATCCCCAACTCCCCAGTAATTCCTGGTTCTCGTCATTCTTCCCACCTCTGTTCCCTCTGTTCCCTCTGCTCCCTCTGCTTCTTCCACGTCAGCCTCCGGGATATTCCTCCAACAGACCAAACCCAATCCTGCTTAAGCACCCTTGCACTGGTAGCTCCCTGCCCGTCCTTCCCCAGCTATCCATGTGACACCGCCACCTCCCCCCACCCCACCACCTTGATGAGGTTCACATCTCCTCTCAAATGGCACCTTCTCACTGAGGTCTTTGCTAGCTCCCTATTTCATCTGGCTATCTCGCTCCCTCCCCACCCTCCCCACCCTCCTCACCCCTGCTCCCTGCTTTATTTTTCTCCATGAAGCTTATCATTTGATATTATCACTTGATATGCACATGCAGACCCACACATGCACAAAGATATGTACACGCAAACACATATTTGTAATTTATTTACTTGTTGGTTGTTAGCCACTCCCTACTCCCCTCCATAGGGCTGGGATCCCTGTGTGTCACTGCTGCAGTCCCACTGTCCAGAGCAGTGGCTGCCACAGAGAAGGATCTCGCTATTATTTTTGGAATAAAGAAGTGAAATATTTATATTCCTTCAACAAATGTTATTGAACCCCCACACTATGCCAAGCATGATTCTAGAAACCTGAAATACCACAGTAAATAGAATAGACAAAGATACTATTCTTGTGGAGCCATATTTATATCTCTGCCCCTGTGTCTACAGGTATACCTGTCTAGATCTATGAATGTCTGTCTATTTACCTATTTATCTACCTATGAAAACTGAAAAAATGTAGCGGAATTTTGGGTGATTTCCCGTTTGTACTCTTGATGCTGTCTAAAATTTTCTAAATTGACATGTGATTACTGCTGAAATCAGAAGCAACTACGCAGATAGGAAAGAGGACAAAGACAAAGGAACAGTTTAATGTAAAAGAGAAACCTTGACATCTATCCTGTGTAGAGATAATAATTACATATTAAACCTTGAGATTCCTATTCTTATTGAGGCAGTGAGGCAGTGAGGCGTTGACTTTAAGAGCTGGATTGCTGGAGACATCTTGGCGAGTTTTAATCCTTACTAGTTTCCTCATCTCGGAAAATTGGAGCTTATTTATAAGCATATTTTTTTTCATGCATCAGTATAAGGTTTGTTAATACATGGAAAGTGCTTATAGCAGTGAGGGACACAGCTCTAATGCTCAGCGATAAGTCCCTCTGTCGTTTCGGTTGGCGTTATATTTATCTTTATTATTACCGAGCAAAAGAGGGGAAAGGTTTATTCTCTGAACCATTACTTTTAATTATGCATCTAGTGGCTCCTGTCTAGAATTTTACTCTCTTACAAATTTTAATGGCTTAGTTACAGGAAGGTCCCCTGTTGGTAAATTCGCCAGGTACTAAAGGCCCATCCCGAGAAGCACAGCTCGGTTCTCACGATGGTCTGCGACGTGTCGTGTGCGGAGGCCGACGTTCTGGCGGAGCGCGCAGTCAGGGTATTGCTTCCTGGGCTGCCACGGAAAGAGCGTTGCAAATGAATGTGTGTGACTGGCGCTCCGGTGTGAATGCCGGGACGCCTGATGTGAAGTTAATTACATTAACTACAGAAACCATTACATTGTCTCAGAGAAAAAAAATAATTAATTTAGCCCCAGATCACATTTAAAATTAATGACACTATTGTGTGTTAGGTAAACATAAGTAATTCTTTGAAAAACGGATCCAAATGCTCTCATCTGGCAAGTAGCTATACTTTACCAAATTCAACCTAGAAGGTTTTAGGACTTGGGAGTTTTCGTATGTGTCCTAATTTGTGTGTGTGTGTGTGTGTGTGTGTGTGTGTGTGTGTGTGTGTCCTAATTTTTTTATTCCTTCTCGGACTGTAAGTCTAGCCCAAACCAATTATGTAATTAATCAAAAGTGCTTCCATTTGGTATTTTGTCATAGTCACTTAGAAATAATTAAATCTGATCACCTATGTGGCTTAAGGCAGGAATAAGTGGTAAACCATCTGTGAATGCTCCACTTGAGCGGTCGTATTTCCTCTAGTTCGGGATGTTTCGAAGGTGGCTACCTAGGATGGGCTGGGGTCTCCCCTGGACCTAGACCAGCTGCTCGGGGGCCACACTCCACAGCCCTGTGTCCATTTCAACAGCTAAACAGAAGCGACCAGGTCCAAATCCGGTGCAGTGGCCTCAGTGTTCTTCGCGTACGTTCTTGACATTTGATTGCTTCTTATTTCTCCTCTGTTCCGCGCACCGCTGCGCATTCCTCCAAAGCCTTCCGGGCACGACTGCTCACCTCTTGCGATCCCCGAGAGACAGCAGGTGGCAGGCCAAGGGGCGCACGCCCTCGGGCTGCAGGCGGCACCAGGGGCCTCCGCTCCATCGGCCTGGCTGCAGGCTAAGCCGCCCGGTGAGAGTCCAAGCCAGCACAGTGCTGTCCCCTCTCCGCGCTGCTGAGCTGTCTGTGTGACAGATGAGCACTAGGATAGACGCTTAGTGCTGGCTAAGGCATCCTCCCCTCGGGCCTCAGCGGAGCAGGAACCCGAGGCCTTTGATGAATATCAAATGATCATCGGCCCATGACAGTGCCTATTAGGAGTTAATCCGGAGCAGGTCCCTCATCACAGGGCCCGAATGCCTCTGTGTGGGTCAAAGCTGCGACACAGACAAACCTCGCCATCCGGATGCGGAAAGAGGCAAGATTCAAAAACCTATTTCCTTAGAAGTACCTTATGCTCACTGTCGGGAGGGGTGTGAAGAGCGATCACGGTGGGGGAGCAGAGTCAGATGTCAGGAAAGAGGGAACCGAAAGCCAAATATCAAACATAGTCCATTGCAGGTGCAGATCCTGTGTCTTCCCCAGAAACAAAGTATGACACAGTCGCTTGAGGAGCTTAGACCTGAGCTGGGCAAAGGAAGCAGAAATTCAGGGTTCTTCTAGTGTTTTTGTTCCAAAGACCAGAGGCTTGCCCCAATCTAGGCTGGGTAGTAAGGGTTAGTTAAAAATGCAAGGCTTTGGACTAACAAGACCTGGGTGCAAATCCTGTCTGTGTGACCCCAGTCAGTTTGCTGAGCCTGGGGCTTCCCAGTTATAAATTAGGGAACATGAAGCTGATGGGCAACAGGGATACGATATCATAAAGGGGTTGAGATGCTTCAAGATGGAACAGATGTGTGTGATACCCAGTCCGTTGTGTCCACAACTTGAGTTTCTATGCTCTAAGCAGAGTGCAAGAGGAGACAAATGAGTGCCAGAGGGTCACCTTCCTCCTGACCTAAGGAAACTGGGTGGCCACTAAACTTCCCTCAGCCCCAGAAAATGCTAAGAACCTAATAAGGCATTTATCTCTCCTCCCATTCTCTGTTTCCAGGACAGCACTCCTCTGAGCTTTGCACCCCCTCTGATGCTCTCCCTCCTGCCCCCACATTTTCCACATTTGTAATCCTAGTGATTGCGTGCATTCATATCCAGATATTTTCTTTTCATTTTTCTTAGAGTCTGGGCTGCTGCTGGGCCGTGCATTGTGCTCTTCCATCTGCAGTGATTCCGTAGGGCCTTGGACCAGAGCCAGTCAAACCATTTTGTCGGGAAGGGCCTGAGCCTTTTCATCTTGACTCTCTACTCCTGATTGCTCATTATCTTGCCGGGCATTTAGCCCCAGCTTTACCCTTTCTAAATTGAATGAAAATAGCCAGGGTCCCCGCCTCCAAGAGTTCACAATCTCCTACAATCCAAACGGATATAGACCAGACACAACCCAGGCAAACAAGTTTTGAAAAATTGCAGAAATTAAATTGTGCAGGCTTGGGAAGCAGATGGGGCGGTCACAGGGACAGCCTGGGGGTGGGCTCCCTGGGTAGCAGAGCTGGGAGGAGGGAGAGAAGGCCTTCTCTACTTCTCCCCTATTGTGTTTTTTGTTGTTGTTGTTGTTGTTCTTTTTTGAATGTTTATTTTTTTATTTAAATTCAGTTTATTAACATATAACATATTATTAGTTTCAGAGGTAGAGGTCAGTGATTCATCAGTCTTATATAACACCCAGTGCTCATTACATCATGTTCCCTCCATAATGCCTACCACCCAGTTACCCTGTCCCCCACCCACCTCCCCTCCAGCGACCCTCAGTGTGTTCCCTATCATGAAGAGTCTCTTATGGTTTGTCTCCCTCTCTGATCTCATCTTTATTTTCCCTCTCCTCCCCTATGATCCTGTTTTGTTTCTTAAATTCCTCATGAGTGAGATCATATGATCACTGTCCTTCCCAGACTGACATTTCACTTAGCATAATATCCTCTAGCTCCATCCACATCATTGGAAATGGCAAGATCTCATTCTCTTTGATGGGCTGAGTAGTAGTCCATTGTGTGTGTGTATGTATATACATATACCACTTCTTTATCCATTCATTTGTCGAAGGACATCTGGGCTCTTTCCATAGGTTGGCTACTGAGAACATTGCTGTTATAAACATTGGGGTGCAGGTGCCCCTTCAGATCACAGAGCTCTTCTATTGTGTTTAAAACAAATGACAGGGTGGAAAGAGAGTGAACTTTGAGCAGAAGTGGAAAGTGTAGGAGGAGGATGCTAGTGGACAGTGGAGGGAAAAAATCCAGAATCATGCATTTAGTCACTGATTTGTTTGTCTCCTCTGCTGAAATGTGTATTTGAATAGACACTGCAGGCCTATTCAAGTTCACTGCTGCATGTGCAACACCTACAAGAGGCCAGTGCACAGTAGGTGCTCAAGAAACGTGCATTAAAGAAAAAGAAAACAGAGAACAGAATTTCAACCTCCCAAGGTCTCGAGGTTGATAAAGTTGGGCAGGATGGCCCCTCGGGGTGGCAAGCACACTGGTGGTGCATCCAGTTCTCAGCAGCCATGATCTCTTAAGGCCATCCAAGGGAAAACTCCACGTCAGGAATTGAGGATTGCCAGCCTCTCATTCCTTTAAATTAACAGAAGTAACACTCCAGCTTGCAGCAGAGATTGCTGTGTTGCCACCTAAGCCCATGTTCAGAGCTATAATTTAGAATCCTTACCCAATTGGAAGGGGAATCCAATATCTCTGCATCTTAATTTTGTTTTAATAATGCTCAAATAGGAAACTACTCTGCTCACTGTAACCTCTCATGCAGTATATGGGCTGTGTGTGTCTCATTTTAAAGTCTTACTGCATTTAAATTTAAACCACAGAACTCCCGTGAATAGTATTGTTTAGCTACTGAGAGTAAGAATGGAAGTGAGCAGAAAGGAAGGACCTGGTCCCTGAAGTGTTACAGGAAATCTCAAAAGAAAGAGAAGATCAATTGTTTCACTATGGCTAATCCACTACCTGAACAGGTCCACGAGATTTTTGCATTGAAATGGGAAAACTTCAGAGATTTCTGTAGTTCGTAAAAGTCCTTTGCACGAATGATTAATACTTTTAACAATTCACCTCCCAGTAAGTGGGATCTCTGAGTTATTTGACTGCCTTTACACAAAGTATTGGTTTATAGGAGATGCTGTCTCTAGAGAACATGAACAAGCAATCCTCACCACTCCAAAAAAAAAAAAAAAAAAAAAGATAAAAAATTGTAGCTGGTGCTATTTCAGTAGCTGGAGATTTTGAGGAGACTCTTTATTTCCCTTAACAAATTGCCAAGTGGAAATGGCTATAGCAACAGCATCAGGAAGCCTTGAGATGTCTCCCCGTCGCCCCCCCTCCTCCCAGCCTACAGCACTGTGGACAGATAAACCAGAAATGCAAAGGAACTCTGTTGTAGTTCATTTACAAATGTGGGAGACCTCACCTCCCCCACGCTTCTGAGATTTGAAGATCTTTTAGCACAAAGAATGAACAGGATAGAATTTTTGGTGACAATTTCTCTACTGGGCCCCCTTCTGCACCCCGAAATCCCAACACTCTCACCTACGCTGCTTTCTAGGTTGTGTGTGCGCTTGGCTTTTTGCTGTTACACCCAAACTCTGATTGGGAAGTGAAAGGCTGAGGACTTGCAAGTATCAGGAAAAAGATGGGCTGGGAAGCGGGTAAGGTTACTGAATGTAGCAAAAAAAAAAAAAAAAAAAAAAAGTACTATTTCCCAGTTCAATGTGGACCTCAGATAACTCACGAATAATTTTTCAGTATAAGGATCCTCCATGAAAACTTCAGACATATGTCTATTAAAAAATGTATTCATTGAAATTCAAATTAACCTGGGCATCCTGCATTTTATCTGACAGCCCTCTAAGAGGGTTTCCCGGGTAGGGAACAGTCCCCTGTGCCCCTGAAATCTCTGTGAACACCATCTATTCATGCAAAGGACCTCGTGAGCCACCCAAAGCAGGCCAGAGTGTCTTCAGATGAAAAGTCACTCTACCCTTTGGTGGTGGTGGTGTTTGGAGAGAGGTTCACCCTTTGCTTGTTTACCTTTATTTGCAAATAGAGTTTGCCTTGGAAAGCAGCTCAATAGAGTGGAAAGAGCACCCACTTTGGCCCCCATGTGTGCTGGACTTAATTCCTACCCTGACATCTATTTGCAGTGTGACCTCATGCTAGTGAACCTACGTTTGCTACCAGGAACAATAAATACCTGTTCTGCACACCTCCCAGACTGGAGTGAGAATTGAAAGGAAAACCAAAGCTACCAACACAATGCCCAGTATAGATAGTGATGGTCAGTGTGGCCTACAATTTGGCCCTTGGCAAAGGAAATGCTGGAATTAGTGTATCCCCAAATTTCTCGATAAAGCATGAATGGGTAGGTTTTCCTGGTGAAGCTCTTTCTTTGCTGCTTTAATATATAATTTCTATATGGTAAAGTGCATAAATACTCAGTGTACAACTTGACAAATTGTTTCTCACGTATATACTCATGGAGCACAGGCAGGTCAAGATCTATGAACATTTCCATCTCCCCAGCAGTTTCCTTCCTACCTCTTTGCAGTCCGTGCCACCTGCCCAGAGGTAACCACCCTTCTGACTTCTGTTACCATCGATATGTTTTCCCTGTTCTTAAAGTTCCCACAAGAGAGGTTAAACATTTCATGTTTGGGACTCATTGATGTTACTGTGTATTATCAGTAGTTTGATCTTTATATTTCTGTATGATATTTCATTATGTGCATATACCGTGGTCTAGTTATGCATTTGTTGATGGACGGACGTTATTGTTGTTGGACATTGGGGTTGTTTCTAGTTTTGAGTTATCAGTAATCAGGCCAACGTGAAGGTTCTCATTCATATCTTTGGTGAGCATGTATTTGTTTCTCTTAAATGCATAGGAGAGAATAGATGGGTCATGAGATATCTAAGTTCTCTCGTGCATAGCCTGCGTTGTAAATTTGCAAATCCGTTTAAAAAAAAAACAGAATTAAGGGGAAAAAGGAAGGAACTGCTAGCCCAGCTCCTTCATCCAACCTCAGCATACACAGATACACATTTTTGTTTTAAGATTTTTATTTATTTATTCATGAGAGACACGGGGTGGGGGGGGCAGAGACCCAGGCAGAGGGAGAAGCAGGCTCCATGCAGGGAGCCCGACGCAGGACTCGATCCCAGGACTCCAGGACCATGCCCTGGGGTGAAGGCAGGTGCTAAACCAATGAGCCACCCAGGGATCCTCCAGATACACATTTCAGCTCACATTTTACTGCAGGAGAAGACCCCGAAATGAGAGAGAGAGAGAAAGCGTCTCCAACACAGTTCAGAAAACAGAATCCAAGAGAACCTGGAAGCTTATACATTTAGTCATATATTAGTGATATAGTGAATTTATCTATTAACAATTATCATTTGACTTTAAAAAAAATGGTAGTTTTGCCTTACATAAAATTAATGTTCAAACCTTCACATTCATTTGTCTTACATGGATCTTAATATTTTTGTCAATTCTCAAGTTGCCCCATTGTATCGTAGTACATTAACCTTAGGCATTTAAAAATACTTCACAGACAAGTCAGGTTTAAAGGCCGAAGATATACTAGATGTCACTAAAGTGGTTTCCGTTTGGGAAAGAAATGAAATAGATTCGATTTTATGCAAAATAAAGTTTTCACAAACAGGGACCATGTAGTGATGCCACCTCGAATTTCCTCGGGCGATTTGTGCTTCTGATTCCCAGTGGAGGGCTCGGGTGCGCCTCCTGTGTGAGGATCCCAGTGCTGCTGCGTTTGGCCCTGGGAAAGGGGGAGGAGTTGACCATGAAGCCGAATCAGCACCTGCACTCATCCTCCTCTGAGGTCAGTACTGAACCCCACAGGTCGGAGCCTTCCACTCTCGAAGCTCCTCAGGGGAGGAGGCTCGTGGACAATGTCAGGAGAAGCAGCAGAAGCACCGAAATGAGAGGTCTTTCAAATAAGGCTCCACGAAGTGAAGAGTGTGGTTGTGAAGGGCAGTCATTTGTAAACTGTTGTGACATTTATCATTCCACCTGGGGATATTTTTGTAGCACTGAAATAATCCGTACCAAACTCCCAGTGCCAGGATTATAAGGGGAAGCGCTCGGAGGGCATGTTAATAATGCTACAGGGCACTAGGAGGGATGAGGGTTCTGGAATGGAATTTGTTCATTCAAACCTGACCTGTAGAAACTGGTGCGCTGCACTGAGCAGCTCACTGGATGGGGAGGGAGGCACGAGACAAAAGAAGCCAGAAAGGGTTGGTTCCTGACCTTTAGGATTTAGTGATGAAGCACTCCGTGAATCGTGCCTCTCTCACCGCCCCGGCAAGAGGTCAAGAATGTTGGTTAGAGAGCAGCATGGCCTGGGAGGCAGCAGACTCCGGTTCAGATCTCTGCGTTACCAGCTCTGCAACTTTGCGAATAGTAACCTCTGGAGCTTGAGTTTCCTGTGCTGAACAAGGTGGGATCAGCAGTGGCCACCCCAGGATCACTGTGAGGGTCAAGTCAAATGCGAAATTCAACACACTCTGGTTCCTTATCCCTCAGCTATTTTTCTGCTCAAATACCTGAGCAGGTCAGTACGTCATTCCTTCCTCTGGAGATTGTCTTCCATGCTGATACTGTTGTTTCATTTCCTGAGATGTGAACCTCTTTAGAGAAAAATAGGATACCTTAGACTAGGGTCTACAAAAGCTTTCAAGAATTACAACTTGAGGGCGGCCCGGGTGGCTCAGGGGTTTAGCGCCGCCTTCAGCCCAGGGCGTGATCCTGGAGACCTGGGATCGAGTCCTGCGTCAGGCTCCCTGCATGGAGCCTGCTCCTCCCTCTGCCTGGGTCTCTGCCTCTCTCTCTGTCTCTGTTCTCTCTAATGAATAAATAAAATCTTAAAAAAAAAAAAGAAGAATTACAGTTTGAAAAGGGGGTGGAGAACTCTGGGTAGATTTTTCCCATGTGATAAACCAGGGGAATTGGGGGCACCTGGGTGGTTCAGTCAGTTAAGCGTCTGCCTTCGGCTCAGGGCATGACCCTGGGGTCCTGGGACCAAGCCCCGATCTGGGCTCCATGTCCCAATCTGGGCTCCGTGTCCAGCTCCCTGCTCAGCAGGGAGTCTGCTTCTTCTCCCTCTGGCTCTCTCTTTCTCTCTCTCTCTCAGATGAATAAATCTTAAAAAACAAAACAGGGGAATTGGAGCTTAAATTAATTGCAATGTGAATCAATTTTAGTAAGAACCAATTAAATCTGCCCCTCCGTTTTCACAGTAGTTTTGCAAATAATAAATACTCAGTGTAGCCGGTAGGTATTGAAGTGAATTATAACGGTCCCTCTGACCGCATGCAACGTGAACAGAGCCCAGGCCAATTTTCCTCATGGAAACGATCCTTGACAACTAGTAGGCAACGAAACAAGGAGGGTGAATCTATAAATCTTGGCTCCTTAGAGAACACTCAAAATGGCTTCAAACTGATTTTATTGTCCCAAAGTGTTGATAAAACCTTGTGATTGTTTCATTTTTCCCTTCATTAAACAACTGTTCATCGACCCTCTATGCCAGACGCGGCACAAGGTGTAAGATGAATCACTCGCAGCGTCCCTGTCCTGGAGCATCTCCGTGGTCTCCAGCAAACCACACTAGGGTCATTTATTACGATAATAGAATGTGAAAAGAGAGGTTACAGATTGGACACAACATCCTGGGGAACACAGAGAAGAGGGCAATTTAGAGGACAGAGGAATTTCTTCATGAAGAAAAAAAAATCCAGAAAGAAGAACGCACCGAGGAGGAGGATACTGGGGGGTTGAGAGTCAAGCTGGTGGTTCTCACACGAGACTGTGCATCAGAGTCACCTGACTGATTGCTGTGTGGGGCACCTGGTGGCTCAGTGGGTTAAGCGTCTGCCTTAGGCTCAGATCATGATCCCAGGGTCCTGGGCTGGAGCCCTGAGTCAGGCTCCCTGCTCAGTGGGGCGTCTGCTTCTCCCTCTGCCCCTCCCCCGACTCATGCTGTCTCGCTCTCTCATTCTCTCCGCGGCTCTGTCTCTCTCTTAAATAAAAATCTTTAAAAGATTGCTGTGCATCAGTTTCTGATCCAATTGGTCTAGAGTGAGCCTCTAGAACTGGCCCTTCTAGTGAGTTCCCCGGTGATGCTGATGCTGGCACAGGGTGCTGCCCTTAGAGAACCACTGGATTCACACGAGCGAGGGCCTCGGAACGATTCCTGGCACGAGGCAAGCAGCAAGTGTGAGTTCTGTGAGGTATGAGCTTTTGAGCTGGATTTGAAAGGATGAGTAGGAGCTTGCCAGGCCGGGGCCGGGGGTGGGGGGGGGGGGAGACTCTCCAAGAACACGGACGCTCCAGTCCAAGGACACTTGACCCAAATACACCATGTTTCAGGGAGAAACTAGAGATTCGGTAGAGCTGGGAAGTGCCCGGATGGGGCCAAGGGCACCAGAGAACAGTTTGGGACCGCCTGTCCGAGCCCGCAGCGAGCTCACGTGGTGACCGGGGGACCCCCTCCTATCAGTTCTCTCTCTTCCAGGGCTCAGCTACGGGGGCGGCGCGGGGTGAGGGTTCGCTAAGCGCCTCTGGGTCGTGTGTTTATTTGCCCAAAAGGAGAACGTGGTGTGGATTTCACGGGGCGGGGGCTGGCGGGTTGGCAGCTGCCTAACTTGGAGAAAACAGGCCGCCCTGAGCTTCTAGGCCAAACACAAGATGTCAAGGCAACTGAGCAGCTGAAACCGTCTCCTCTCGTTATTTCATCCCCCACAGAACCGGGCAAATCCACCAAAGCGATTTTATCTGCTGAAAAACGATTACGGTTGGCGGGGGGAGGACACCACAAAAAGCCTTGGAAGTTTCCTGAGAGCCACAGTATATGATCTCTGGACATTTAATCTCCCTCGTTGCAGCCTATCCTTAAACGGAGAGTTTAATCTCATTTTTTATTTTCCGTAAAGAGTAATTTGAAGAGGCTTCGGGGAAGTGAGGGTCAAAGCCGCTCAGGGTCCAAGGGAGACCTCGTCGTAAAGAAAAGAAGAAGTGCGAGGCAAAGGTTATGGGCAGGCTGAGCGCTTTGACATATTTCTATCCTATGCATCTGCCGTGTTCACATAAAATAGAACCATAAAATCGTTGTCGGTCATGGAACAGAAGAATTTGTTTAAAAATAAATAAATAAAACAGTGGTTAAGACAAGGCTATGTTGTCAAGCTGTGTGACAAACATAATTTCTGCCCATCTTTTCTCTCTGGGGCTGTAAGAGGAACGTCAAAGGTCTAAGTATGACCTTTCGTGGTCATCAGCCCTGGACCACATGGCCTTCCTCATCCCCACTGCGGTAAAGCCTTGATGAGCAAAATCAAGAGGGATGTAACTTGCCTCAGGTACTGACCAGAGGAGGAAGTCCAAGGGCGTCTGTCTCCCAAGCAGACAAGACATGGGCTCGCTGGTTTGTGTGTCCGAGGCGAATGTGGACGAGGTCGCTGAGGATCCAGAAGAAGGAAACAGTCAAGGGGAGCCAAATGGCCTGGGACAGACTCTGGGCTGTGCCTTTACAGGGCAAGTCACCCAACCTCTCTTCACCTCAGTTTCTTCATCTGTAAAATGGGGGCGATCACAGTGCCTATCGTACAGAACTGTAGCCAATGCAGGTGGATTAGGTCTTTTATTTTTATTTTTTATTTTTTTTATTCATGGGAGACAGAGAAAGGCAGAGACACAGGCAGAGGGAGAAGCAGGCTCCATGCAGGGAGCCCAACGTGGGCCTCGATCTCGGGTCTCCAGGATCACATCCTGGCGGATGAAGGTGGTGCTCAACCGCTGAGCTGCCCGTATTAGGTCAAGTGTCCCAACAGGCAGCGATGACCTGCTTGCCAGCCTTAGGAGAGTCACTTCACCCCTGCCCCCACCCCGGGCCTCGGTTTTCTCAGAAAACGGGGAGGTGGAATGGGTTTCTCTGTGGAGACTCCCTGTCCTTAAGCTCCTTGATGGTGCGGCTCTGCCGTGGATTTGCCACCCGCAGGAGGAAGGGGGGGCGGGGGGATGGGTGGGAGCAAAGACCAGCGTGGCCTCCTCCCCTCAGGTGAGGCCAGCCCCATAACATCCTGTGGGGAGTTAAGGCAAAGACGGGGGCCCCTGGGTGGCCCCTCGGCTCAGGTCATGACCCTGGGGTCCTGGGATCGAGCCCCAGTCGGGCTCCCTGCTCCGCGGGCAGGCGGCTTCTCGGCCGCCTCTCGCCCCCGCGCGCTCTCAAATACATAAAACCTTTGAGGGAAAAAAAGCCAGAGTCCAAGAGTCGGCCACGGGGAAGGGCCGCTGGCAAGTCACCCCTGGTTTCAACGAGCGCGGTCTTCGTGAAGCTCGGGGCAAGGCGCTGGGCAGGCGGGGAGAGAAGCTTCTGGGCCAGAGCACCCTCCGTAAGCCTGGCCGGGAAGCACAGGGAGCGGCGGGGCGGCCCAGGGCAGTGGAGAGCCGCGGTGCAGCCGAGGCAGGTGCGTTTGAGGAGGGGGACGGAGAGGACAGGTGACCACTGGGCCCAGGGGCATGGGAGGGGACGTGGTCGCGGGCACGGGGGGGGGGGGTGGAAGGAAGGACACTTTTCCCCAGATGGGGCAGGCAGGACCCTGTCTCGTGGCGAACAGGAGCGAGTCGCCAGCTTGCAGGCCGGACCCCGGGCTGGGCCACCACGGGGGGTGCCTGGCGCGGGACCTGGACCCTCGGTGCGGAGGCTCAGGACGCGCCTCCTCTCCTGCGGATAGTTTGCAGAGCTAATTCTCATGAGCCAAAGGCCGCCACGCGCCCGCTGCTGACCGTGACCCCGGGGAGACGGAGGGGGACGGGCTGGCGCGGCCGGTGCGTGGCCAGCTCCAGGGAGCGCGGGGACCAGGGGACGGTGGAGGGTCCTGGAGGAAGGCCTGGGGGCCGTTGGGTGCCGTTGGGAGGCGGGGCGGGGAGCACCCCAGAACCACACAGAGGTGAGGAGGGCCCCTCGAGGCGTGCGGGCGGGCGGCCTCGGCTCCGTGGGAGGTGGCAGGCCTGACTCTGCCCCCCCCCGCACCCCGTTTCTGCTGCCCCCTCAGAGCTGAGACGAGTGAAAGTTGAAAGAGACGCCTGTGGGGAGATGGGAGCCGTCCCAGGGGCGCGAACCCTGGAGGTGAGGGAGACCGCGGCGCAGACTCAGGCCGTGCAGCCTGCGAAAGAGCTCTTCGGGCTCCTTACTTAGGGACAGAAAGGTCCAGTCAAGACTCCAGAAGAACAGGCTAAGCTCCCGGAAGGTGCCGAGAGAAGCTGGTTTATTCTCGGCGCGTCTCCCTACTTTTATGACTTACCTCGACTTTTCTTGAGGCGGGAATGGCTGGTCCCGGTGGTGGCGCACGGAGAGGCGCCGTCAGTGTCCATACGCCGGGGGAGCCTCCGGGGAGGCCTATGGAAGGTGCTGGTGAGCAGCTCGCTGGCGTTGTGAGCAACGATGATTAATGCGCGTGTGCACGTGCAGACACACTCTATCTTCAGGGCCGACCTCGGAAGTAAAAAACAAAAGCATATTAGGAGGAGGGTAGATTTTCTGGAACCAAGTTTGTAGGGACAGACCCAGGAGAGCAGTAAAGGCTGTAAGCTCTTCAGAATCCGAGCTGCCAGAGCTCGGGAGCAGAGGTGACCTAGGTGTGGGTCGGCCAGAGAGGTCACGACCCCCATGGTCCCAGGACAGAGGCGGAGGGGCTGGGAGCGGGAGCCACGGCTGGAGGAGCTGAGTCCGTGCGGAAAGGAGGCAGGTGCTTCCAGCCCACGCTGGGAGGAGGCCTCCGGCCAGAATCTTGCCCCTTGACTCCGGGTGTGGAGCTCTGGGTGTTTGGGTTTTCCAGAAACCTGCTCCTTCGGGCTGACCTATCTCCTCTCCCCGTCTCAGGCCAGCGTAAACCCCGTCTCCCCCATGAACCCTTTGGACGTGCCTGTCCCCGGGTTCACCGGCCCCACGGGGCCCTGCTTCGCAGTTTCCCTTCTGCGTGCGCTCACCTCCTGCACCCGAGGGGCGCCGCGGAGGCCCGGGGAGCACGGGGCCCCTGGAGCCCAGCACGGTGCGTGGCCGCTCGCTGGTGCCCACGCCTGGTCTGCCTCCCGTGGCGCCCAGCCCAGGAGCCGGACGGCCAAGGCAGCTTCAGCCAAAGCCAGGAGAGGCGATCAGGATGGGGGCGGGGGGTGGCCCGGGAGAGAAAACAGAACCTCCCAACACCTCAAGCAGCGGTGGAGGCCACCCCGGAGCCGAAGGCTGTCCCTGGTCATTTCTGCTGAAAAATCCCCAAACCTAGGGGAGCCCCTGCCCGTGGGAATCACACTTCCTGCAGGATTTCCAGCCCACCGCTTGCTGTGAAGGGGCCTTGCTGATTCGCCTTGACTTCCCTGAGAAGAGCTCTGTGCGAGCGTCCCGCAGCAGTGCTGTGGAGCCAGGGGCGCCTCGGGTGTCCGATCACTCCGAGACGGGGTTCGAGCATCCCCTGTCAGCTCTGTGAGCTCCTCTCTAGCCGTTCGTTCGTTCTTTTGTTCATTCATTCATTCAACAAGTATTTACTGAGCCCTTGTTACACCGGCCAACCCTGTTCCAGGAACTAAGAGTATGGCAAAATAAATAAATAAATAAATAAATAAATAAATAAATAAATAAATAAATAAATAAATATCTCTGCCCCCATAAGGTTCACATTTTCTTTGAGGGAGAACAAGACAAGATGAGGAACACGTGTCCTGTGTTAGGTGTTGGTAAGTGCATACAAGTGAAAGAAGGCGGACGGGGTGTTGGTGCGGAAACTTTTTTTAACAAAGACTCTCACACTGAAGGAGGTGAGGGAGTCACCCCCATCATCCGGGGAGAGCACCAGGTAGAGGGAACAGCCTGTGCAAGTGCCCAGGGCAGGAGCGCGCCCAGAGTGTGGAGGAAAGGCAAGGAGGCTGGCTGGTGGCTGTGGGGGGAAGCGTGGAGGATGACAGGCTGCCAGGGACGCCGCAGGGGCCAGGGGCTGGAGACCTCTGTAGGCCGTTGCGTGGCAGGACGTGGGTCCCCATTGGCGGGCTCTGGACAGAGCAGCTCTGGGATCTGGCTTGTGTTTTAACGACACCCCTCTCTGGCCACCAGGGAAGGGAGAGTGTCATGAGGCTCTTGTGATGACTTAGGAGAGGGGTGGGGGGTGATAATGAGAAATGATTCAGCCCTGGGTGCGTTTAGAAGGTAAAGCAGACAGACGGACAGGGTGTGGACGGGTGAGGAGAAGGGAAGAATCGGCACGGATGCCTCCCGGTGCATCGGGGCTCCGTCACCAAATGCCGCAGGCGGGCCAGCTTATGAACAGTGGACGTTTGTTTCTTCACAGGAGGCTGGAGGCCCAAGACTGTGGCACCAGAGTGGTCAGGCGAGGGCCCTCCTCTGAGTCTCAGACTTCACCCTGTGTTCTCACGTGGTGGAAGGGGGCGAGGGAGCTCTCTGTGCTTTCTCTTATCGGGGCGTTACTCCCATTAGGTCATGAGGGCCTCGCGAGCACAGACCCCGTCTACTAATACCACCGTGTTGGGCACCAGAATTCAACATATGAAATTGGACGGGGGCAAAACCCTCACACCGTAGCAGAGGCCAAGGTTTCGGCTCGAGCGCCTGAAAGGATGTGGTTGCTCCAAGTCACATTTCCAGCAGGTTCCTTTTTTATGCCTCGTGATTCTAGAGATGGGGGTTGCCACTGCAAGTACGTCAGCCGCTGAACAGTCACGTTGCAGCAAGATGACTTTCTGCTTCCTGACACCTTCCCATCGGCGGAGGTCTCTGAACACATTTAGTCCTTTCTCCAGAGTCTTATCCTTCACGCCAGCCAGCAAGGAGAACTGAAAACCAAGGCAACCGGTGTAGCAGCTTCGGTTTCTCGGCGGGTTTGGAGTCTAGAGAAATACCACCATTCTCCTTCAGAGTGCCTTGATGTGGTTTGTGAATCATATATTCCATACATGGCCAATATTTATTTTTGGAAGTGATATGCATTCCTTTCGGTACTTAGCATGCATTTGGGAAGCCCTGGATGATATTTTGAATCCCTTTCGAGGTAGATTTAAGAAAAGTAGGGCCTATAAGCCTTCAAAACAACACAACTAGTTCATAGAAAACCAGGATTAGATCTCAGTCTCCAGGTCAAATGAAATCCCAGAGCACTTCTATGAAATCATTGCTAAGTTGAGGGAGGTCAGGGATGAGGTGGAAATTCAAGGTAAATAAATCAGATACAGGCTTAGATTGGAATCTAGGGAGGAAGATGAAATAACGTTCCTTCCTTCCATCCTTCCATCCATCTGTCCTTCCATCTGTCCTTCCTTCCTTCCATCCATCCATCCTTCCATCCATCCTTCCATCCTTCCATCCATCCTTCATCCATCCTTCCATCCTTCCATCCATCCTTCCATCCATCCTTCATCCATGCTTCCATCCATCCATCCATCCTTCCATCCATCCTTCATCCATGCTTCCATCCATCCTTCCATCCATCCTTCATCCATGCTTCCATCCATCCTTCCATCCATCCTTCATCCATCCTTCCATCCATCCTTCCATCCATCATTCATCCATCCTTCCATCCATCCTTCCATCCTTCCATCCATCCTTCCATCCAGAAACATGTCGTCAATACCAATACCGTAGAAATACTGCAAGATGATAGGTATACAAACACACGGGGGGATCCCTGGGTGGCGCAGCGGTTTGGCGCCTGCCTTTGGCCCAGGGCGCGATCCTGGAGACCCGGGATCGAATCCCACGTCGGGCTCCCGGTGTATGGAGCCTGCTTCTCCCTCTGCCTGTGTCTCTGCCTCTCTCTCTCTCTCTCTGTGACTATCATAAATAAAAATTAAAAAAAACAAACAAACAAACACACGGGAGAGACCTGGTCCCTGCCCTCAAGGGGCATAGTCTGCTGAGGGAGACCCTGGTCTCTGCAGTAACTTATAACAGGGCAGGAAAAAAAAGTCTTTGAGGTGAGCCAAGAATAAAGAGCTATTTGACCTTAGAGGAAGAATTCTGTAATACTGAGTTTTGGGGCTTGGGGCCTTTGTGGTGAGGTGGTGATAGCTGAGCTGGTTGGTTGAGGAAAGATTTCGGCAAAAGGGGGAAGAACATCTCGGACTGAGGGACCAGCCTGAGGCCCACCAAGGTGCAGGGCGACTTCAGCGCGTGGCCCTCGTGGCCAACACTGAGAGGCCTTAGTGAGGACGCTGAGAAGATGAGGAGGTGGGCCTGGGACCGTGTGGTGAAGACTGCGAGGCCTCCGGGGTCTGAGAGGACAAGAGCATCACTCAGCCCCAAGGTTGGGGGTCGTGTTCCTCTCTCGCGGGCGTCCTTGCGTGGGGGCCCTCCTCGCACACAGCGGGCCGGGCTCCCCCAGGCGGGCTCCGTGGAGACGCTTACGGGGTGGCGCATCTCCCCGAGGCCGTGGACCCAGGGACAGAAGGCGGTTGCCAGTGTGGCCAGAAACGTCACTGTGAAGAGAAACTCTCCCCGCCCAACCCCGGCCCGCTCCCATGGTTGGCAAAATTAGATTTCGAGCTCTTTCCATGTGCCCTAGCTCAAGTCAGGAAAAAATAAACCCTCAACAGCTTCTGTGCTACAGAAAGAGGTTTACAGATTTCAATATGCCAGCCAAGGAGAAAAAATATTCTCAGCTTGATTCTTTTGCCAGCTCGATAGGCAGTGGCAGGCATGGGTGGTTTCCAACGGAGTTTTTCGCTTCTGGGCTGGTTTTAAGCCTCGCAGCTCTGCCACTTGACAGCATCCAGGTTTCCAGACGCTGGCAGGGATGCCACAGTCTGTCACCGTCAGGGCAGCTTTGAATGTTCCTGTTCTGACGACGAGACAAGATGTCTTTTGAAGGGTGCTTAGTACTTGGGTGGTTGGTTTTCCAGGTAGACGAGCCCGGGACCAGATTCGCTTCAGAAAATCTCGAACGGCGGAGACTGGTCTGCGTCTGACTTGCCTGCCCGAAGGGTCCCGGGTCGGACACCCTTTGCTCTGCAGGGAGATAAAGGCCCTGAGCGTCGGCACGTACTGAGGGGGGCCGGAGCGGGGCCCCGAGCGCTTAGAGCTGCCGGCGCTGGCGTCACTCTGGTCGCACAGGGTGCCACGAGGTGACTAAGGCGACGAGCGTTAACTTCAGGAACAGGTGCCTGAAGCCGACCGCTTGCCGCGGGGGCGGGGAGGCTCGGCCTGCAGCTCGAGCGCCTTCCCTCCGGCCCGGGGTCCTGGGCCCCAGGCCGAGGGCGTGTGGACGCACCTGCTCCTGCTCCGGCCGTGCAGACGGAGTGAGTGAAATCGGAAGGATCTACTTCCGGGGAGACGGGCTGAGAAAGAGGTGGGAGAGCGGGAGGCGAAAGGCAGGGGGGACGCGAGGTCGTCGTGGAGGCCGGGTGGCCCGGGTGGCCCAGGCGGGGACGAGGCCCTGGGCGCTGAGCTCACAGCCCGGGGCCCCCGCTGGCCCCCGCACACGCACCTCCCTCGTCCTCTGGAATAGATCTGGGCCCCGGAACCTTCCCTTAGGTCGAAATGTCCCTTGGGATGGGATCACCTGCCCAGGTACGTGGATTTGTCGTGCCGATTCCGTGCTGTTCTCATCACTGCGTGGCCCAAGGGTGATCAGAGGCTGGAAGGCAGGAGGACAGGTGTGCGGGCCCCATGTCACCTGCCCTCTGCGGCCACACGGTCCCAGGGGCTGAGCCGGGGGACGGGGGAGAGTAAGCCAGGAGGCCGGCGGTCACTCGGACCTGGCTCTTGGCCTCCCAGGCCACATCGTGGGTTCAGTCTCAGCAAGACTTAGGGAAGTGGGTGGCACCTTAGCATCTTTCGTTTCTCCAAGACTTTGCCTCTTCCTGCGGGTGACGAGGCGCCAGTCAGCCCGCGTCGTGGCTCCCCAGGTCGTGCTTCAAGGGAGATACTGGTGCCGAGCAATGTGTGACCAAGGGACGCTCGGGGACACGAAGGGTGAGACCGAAGCCACCCTGGGAATCTCGTCTGACCGTTAAGCCACGTCACTCATACGCACCAAACGGGCTCCAGGGCCTTCAATATCTTTGTTCTAGAAAGGAGAGCTTATCGGAGGAAGAGTAAGTTTGCCTTCTGCCGGAGCCGAAGGGGGGGATCTGCCTGAATGGAGGAAGAAGACTTCTAAGGTGCAGATACAGATATCGCCTTCAACAAAAATGGGTTTATTTTAATGCATTTTTCAAAGGAGCGTGTCTTAAAAATGGATTCAAAATTAGATAAAAAGTCAGAATTGATGTGGCTGCCTAACGTGAGGGGAAAAATGAAGGTCAAGAAAGATGAAGCATCGTGAAGGTGACTTACAGACTGTGATTTCAGGTAACACCAGAAAATAAAGTCTAACTTACACAGTAATTAGAAAATAAACACAGCAAAGTAAATGCTCGAAATTTCTCAATGTTACCATCTTTCAGAAGTATATTATTCTCACAAGCAGCGATGTCCCCATAATGACCAGCGAATTAAGTATATCTATAAATTGAGAACTTTCTATTTTGTGTATTTATTTTATTCTACAGATTAAATTTGAAAATTTTTAAGGTAGTTTTTCCAGTTGTAAAATCATTAAAGGTTTGGTCGTCTCTCTCAAAAGATGATAGGGTCCTTTCTGCTGCCTCCGAGCTTCCGAGTGATGGGTTCAAACGATTGAACTATCACTGTCAATATCAGTGTCAAATTAGACCCAATTTACTCATCAGAAACAGAGTATTGGTTAAAGTTACCTCCCTCTTGTGAGGAAATCTGTCAACTCCTTTACCAAACTGAGCCCAGATCCTCTAAGACTTCCTACCAACAAATGGTGGCCACCACGGTTCCTTGAGCAAATGAGACATCCCAAAGGGGAGATGAATCTTGGAGAACAAGATCCACAGCCACAAAGTGCAGCTTCTCCTCCGTGTCAAGTCTCTACCCTCTGCTGACCTTGGAGAATCTGAGCCTGACTTTTATTTTTTATGTAAAAAAAATCTTTTTTGAGAGCCAGCACACTGCTCTATAATCTCCATGAAACTATAATTTCTTCTTGAAAGCGAAAGGTTCAGGGTGTCCGGGGGCTCAGTCTGTTAAACATCTGACTCTTGATTTTGGCTCAGGTCACCATCTCAGGGTCGGGAGACCCAACCCCACGATAGGCTCCACATTCTCTTTCTTCTTCCTCTTCCTGTGTTCCTCCATCCCACTAGCATGTGCATACTCTTTCACGCGTGCACTGTCTCTTAAAACAAAAAAAAACGGTGAAAGTTTCTATGTGTTCTTTTTGTGTTCTAAGAGGTTGGCTGGGCCAGGGCAAATGTGGTCTGGGTGCTGGGTGTGGGTGATCGCTGTAAGGTTGAGGTCCCAGGGGTCCAAAGCCCATGGAGCTGGGTGAGGACTAAAGCAGCCCAGGGCAGGAAACACCAGGGGATGAATCTGGGGTTGCTAAATGTTGAGACGGATTCCCAGGAGGTGAGCACAGAGCTAGAGTGAGAGGCAGGCCTGAAGGTTAGAAATCAAATAGGCCAGGGATGGAATGGAGACCAAAAGCAAGGAAGAATGATGCAGGAGGTTCAGGACGGCTCCACGTCCTTGGCTGAAGTTGCAGATTCCCACCTTGTGATCCATCATGTGCTGTTCCTACATTACTTAATACTTTACAGCATTTTTGATGGCTGCGTATATTCCGTCTTTTTTTCTTAATTATTTTTAAAAATGTTATTTATTTATTCATGAGAGAGACAGGCAGAGACACAGGCAGAGGGAGAAGCAGGCTCCATGCAGGGAGCCCAATGTGGGACTTGATCCCAGGACCCTGGGATACATCCTGAGCCCAAGGCAGATGCTCAACCACTGAGCCCACAGTGATTTTTTAAAAAATCATAGTGGTGTTTTAAGATTAATTCTGATTTTTTCATATATTTTAAAATTAAAAGGGAAGTTACTAGGTGGATGTGGATTCAACAATTTAGGAAGAAAAAAATCTAGATGTTCACTATTAATAATATAGAAGCAGAGGACATCTGGAAATCATTAGGGTGAATCAATGTTTAGACACCAGGCAACTCTGAACCCTGAAATAGGTAGGGAATGAATAAGTAACACCTTGGAGATAGGTGCAAGATACGGACTTTTTTTTAAATTTATTTATTCATGAGACACAGAGAGAGAGAGAGAAAGAGAAGCAGAGACATAGGCAGAAGGAGAAGCAGGCTCCACGCAGGGAGCCCGATGTGGGACTCGATCCCGGGACTCCAGGATCACGCCCTGGGCTGAAGGCAGTGCCAAACCTCTGAGCCACCCGGGCTGCCCCGGACTTTTTTTTTTAATCCAGAGCATTATAGGTGGAAGAAAATTAGAGACTTCCCTAGTGAAGAATAAATAAAGTCAGGAATAAGTTAAATGGTAAAGATTTACCTCAGACCTGTTGTATTTTTTTTTAATTTGATCTAAATTCAGATTCTGTTAATTTTAAAAACTTTTGAGTGCTACTTATACTGAGTTTTGTTTTTGCGGAAAAGGCGTAAGCAATTTATGGTCAAAGTGTTGCTCTCTGCTCTCCGTGCCTGGGAAAAGTCCAGTCAACGTGGGCCTGAGACCCCGGGAGGCAGCACCCATCACCTGCTAACTGCTGATGGCAATACAGGCATGGTGACCAGTGCTAGAACTCTGCAAGTTGGCAGAAAGCGTAGGAAGCACAACCTGGAGTTTCTGTTCTGAGACCCTATTTGAGCCAGGCCTTGAACAGGAACTGGGAGTGGAAGTGGGTTCAGAGATCCTGGATCTGGCTCCAACATGAAGCTCTAGACCTCCTAATGATTTTCCAACGCCGCCCGTCTCAACACTCTGTGACTTTGAGCTGATTCTCTTCGGTCTGCCCTTCTGGGCGGTTCTGGTGTGGGCCTCAGCCCAGCCAGCGCCCCAGGGCCGCAAGGGCGCATCTGTGATACGCACTGGAGCAAGTGGCCGCGGAACAACTCTGCCCATCCACATTGCTCCTGGCGGAGCCCCACGCGTGCCGCACGTCTCAGCCTGCGGCCCAGGTGCCAGCATCTCCAGCACCTGCTCAGCAGCTGGCCTGCAGATCCTGGACAAGCTCGCGAGAGGCGAGGGCCCAGTGTCTGAGCAGTGGACACACCAGCCTCTGGGTGTGATGAGCCTGTGCTTTCACATCAGGGGCACTTAATGATTAAGGAATCGGATCTCCTTGGCAGTAAGAGACTGGAACTGGTCCCGTGGGGCGTCCTCTCCCCTCCCCCCCCAGATGTCTCAGGACACCTGCGTGTCCGTCAAGTCAAACGTGAAGGTGGGAGATCTGATACCTGCAGCTCTGAGGTCCAGCTAGGTCCTCGCAACCCCCCCACCCCGCCCCGTGCGTTCCCCGCCTAGATCAGCAAGTGCCCCTCTCCTCTCCGATGGCTGGACACAAGCCAACACAGCCAGCCAGGCCACCACAGCTGCAGGGCAAGGGGACGGGACAGGCCAACCCTCTTACAGCTTTTCCGTCTGCCGCACTTCCAGGCAGCAGCGGCTTCAGCAGGCCGTGACCTTGGCTCCTTTTGCTTCCTGGGCTGTCCTGCTCCCCGCACAGCGGGAAGTTCACTAGAACAGGCAGGTCTGAGTCTCCCGGGTGCTCCTGCCCCTCTGGCTCCTGCGACCGACCACTGCACTCGTACGGCCACATGCCCCCTCTCCAGATCCTAGGTGTAGGAAGGCTTGACTTCTCTTCTTTCTTCTTTCCCTTTCCTTTTCTTTTTTGGAAGACATCTATTTCTTGCAGTGGTTCTTGAAGTGTGGTCCCAGACCTACAGCATCTTATCATCTGGGAACTTGTGAGAAAGGCAAATGCTCAGGCCCCAACCCAGACCTACTGAATCAGAAATACCGGGATTGGAGCCCAGCATTCTCTCTTTAGCAACCCTGCCAGGTGATATGGACACCTGCCAAAGCGTGTAACACTAATAATTTGCATTCCTACCAGTTTCCCAGGTAATGCTGGTGCTGCTGATCTGAGGGCCACACATGGAGAACCGCCCATTTGTCCATTTAGGGAAATAATGATTCTATACCAGAGTTTTGCAAACTGGAGGTTGTGGAGCAGGGAGTGCAAATCCAGCCCACTGTCTCTTTTCTAAACAAAGTATTAATTGAAACATAGCCACACCCATAATCCACATGTTATTTATGGCTGCTTTCATGCTTAGCAGCAGAGCTCAAGAGTTGCAGCAGAGACATATGCCTGCGTGCAAAGCTGAAAATATTTATATAAAAATATTATTGACCTCTGCCTTACAGGGACGTGTCCTCTTTGGGACAGATTTGGCCCCTTGCCAAATGGAGTCTAGGCAAAGACAATGAGAGTGGGGAAGGGAGCACTGGCTTGGTTGTTTTTTTTTTGTTTTTTTTTTTTTTTTTTCTTTTCTGTATGGGAAGGAAAGGGCTTCCTCCAAACCTGAAAAAGCCGCTCTGATTAAGATCAGAAGTCTCTGGTAGATGCTGTTGCTGGCAGCGTCCCCCTGGCTGCCCTAGGACTGAGGGCTGCTCCATTGGCAGGTGCATGAATGGAAAGTCAGGTATGCGGGGCTGCCAGCTGTGTGGAGGAGATGCTAATTTTTTAGAAGGCTAAGCATTTCCCGACTTGAATAAAAATTACAGATTTTTAAAGGCAGCATGCTCATGACTCTTTCAGAGCAACATGTCTATAAAACGAAAAGTTTTTATACTAAAGGTATATTTGATTAGTTTGGACTCACAGAAACGAAGAGGGTATTTGAACTCTTTCCTTTAGCCGTGAAGGGACTTCGTTTTTCTTTATTGACTCTCTCTGCAGTGATTGAAAATGCTCTCTCTCTGCTTCCCTGTTGCAAAGTTTTCCAGAACAAAAGCAATCTGTCAGTGTCTAAAGTTGGAGTGTGCCATTAAGCCGGTTTAGATGTGTGGTTCAGACTTTGGTACTCGGGGGGCAGAGGGGAAGAGCCTCCGCCTTGAGAAGAGGACATTTTTACCCTTTCTCAAGAAATACAGTGGGGAAAATAGGGATTGCCATTTAGAGACCGCAGTGTCTCGGAAGGCCAGGAAAGCAATGTGGTGGAGCGGCGAGAAGCAGCGGCGGGAATTCGGCTGGCCTTGGAATGCCCAGATTAGAATCCCATCTTGTCGTTCTCTGCTGGTGGCGGTGGGACAGGTTCCTGAACCTCTCTGAACCTGTTTCCGAATAACAGTAATCGCACCTGGAGCGAAGACGAACTCAAACTTGCTAAGTCGGCCTCGTGGTACAGGGGAACTCAGGCAGTGCCACCCTTCATTTGCTCCCCTGGCCTGTTGATGGAAATTTTGCTTTTGCGTTTTAGCATTTCTTTGTGTTGTAATTGCAGAAATGTCAGAACTGAGAAAAGAGAAGAACTCTGGAAGCAAATCGTGCTGCTTTAGGAAAGCTCAGAGCACTTCTCTAGTTGGAGGAAAGGGCTTCATCTCTTCATCTCTCCTGAGTAGCTATGTTTGAAATGGCTTGGTTCCAGGTTAAGCATCTCTCTTCAAGATGCTCTTGGAGGAATTCCCTGCTGAAAGACATGAATTCTGGGCACCTCCTAATAGCTAGGGGGCCAAAAAAAAAAAAAAAAATCCTAAATGGAAAGATGATCCTAATGGAAAGGGGTTCTAGACCTGCCTCAAACATTGACCAATCAAGTCCATTTTACTCCCCCCAGCCCCCCAGCCCCAACACACAGTGTTTACCTTTTCCTAACAGGCACGTGACTGGGATGTGGGTTAGTGGGCAGTGGAGAGCAGTAAGCGTCTGCCTTCAGCTCAAGTCGTGATCCTGGGGTCCTGGGATCGAGCCCCACACTGGGCTCCCTGCTCAGTGGGGAGTCTGCTTCTCCACTCATACGCACGTGTGCTCTTGCTCTCACTCTCTCAAATAAGTAAAATCTTTAAAAAAAGAAAAAAATGTGATCTGTCCCTTCAGCCACTGCCCGAGCTGTGGCCCCCTGCACTGTATTATTGTATGAAAGGATATATTATCCTTTCCATATTTTGCTGGACTTAATTTGCTAATATTTTGCTGAAGATCATGTCATCCATGTTCATGAGTGAGACTGACCAGTAACTTCCCTTGCTCCTAACGTCTTTGCCCATCACTGATAGCAAGGTTGAGTTGGTCTCGGAAGATGAAATGGGAATGTTCCCTTTTCCTGCTTTCTGGAAGTTTACGTGCGATGGGTATTGTTTCTCAAATCCTGCAGTCTTTGATAGAGCTCACTAATGACGCCCTCTAGGCCTGGACTTGCCCCATGTTTCCCGGCTGTTAGGAAAATGCCAGATTACATTGATCCTGGTTCAGGAGGACTCAAAGCTGCGTCTTGTCAAGACCAGTGTGCTTCCAGTTCACTTTTCCTTCTGGGGTCTGGTGCTTGAGGGTCTCAAACCAAACTGGAGAGAGTTTCCCAAATGCTCGCACGCAGCCCAGGAAGGATGTCTGCAGCACTGAGCAGCTTCTCGGCGTCTTCCTGTGCTCATCTGCAGGCGCCCCTGGGGCTGGGGAGCAACTGCCAAGTGCCAGCTCATTGCTCTGGGTTTCCAGCTTCCCCAGATCTGGGTTCAGGAATTCTACACTGACTTATTCTCTTTCTGATGCCCTCAAACATATGTGCTTTTCTTCTGTCCAGTTTTTATATCCTCTTTGGTTGGACAGCTTTTCTGAACTCCCTAGTCGGTTCTCACCACATAGTAATTTGGGTTTTGTCTTCCTGAAATTAAAAAGCAAACTAGAACCTGTGCGCCCAAATGAAGTCTTTTCAAAATAACCACTTGCGATGGTCTACTTATTCCAACCATGCTGTCAAGAAACCCTGCATCGGCATCCTCTTTGGGGTCAGGCTTGACCTACACCCATTCGATTATTCAAAAAGTAGCCTCAAGTTTCTACCGGTGCCAGATGCCCCGTGCAAGGAACTATGAACACAGGGCTGAGTAACAGAGAAGTCTCAGCCTAGTGAGGGAGGCGAGCATCTAGGCAGAAAAGTCACAGCAAAATGCAGGCACCGTTACTGAGACAGGAGCGAAAGTCATCTACACAGAGAGGACGGACAGCACCCTGATTCTTCCTGGAGGAGCTGGCTCATAGGCCACATGTATTTTTAGTCTGGGCTGTAAAGGAGGAGCAGAAACCGAGCAGTCAAGAAAAGGAGGAACAGTCATTCCAGGGAGAGGGAACAGCAAGTGCAAAGAGACGAGGGGCAAGCGGAAAGGCAGGAGAGCACGCTGGTGAAGAAGGTCACCCCCTGTCTGAAGGTACCGGGCCTGAAGGAACTCGCTCCGTCAGATTAACCTTCTGAGCCTCTGTCACCACGTCAGTAAATTAGGGATGATGCTATTTTCTGCCTCATGAGTCAGCTTAATGAAATGGGACGTCACCTGTAAAGTGCATAAAACAGTGTTTAGTACTAGAGGCACTTTGTAAGTTCCTAGAGCATATGATGAAGAGGAAGGGGATGGTAAGGAACAGGAAAAACAGCTTTGTCCTCATTCATTTTTAGCTGGCTGTTAAAAAAAAAAAAATCAGTCCTCCATAGAGGACTCCCAAGACCAGCTTGCACGAGGCAGGATCATGAGAATTAGTCTCAGGACTCCCAAGGAGATTGCTTTGCAGGAGATGGCACTTGCCTGGCTGGGCAAGGCTGACTGTGTTTATTTATTTTTAAAATTTGAATAAGACATTTTACTTATCCAACATATTAAGAATACTCCAACATGTAAACAGCGTAAAAATATTTGAGGAGATGTTGTATGTTCCTATTTTTTTTTTAAGTCTTTGAAATTTGAAATGGATTTTGTCATCTTGGAGTAGCCATGCATCGAGTGCTCAGTAAATACGCGTGGAGGGTGACTAACCCGTTGGACTCTACGTGTCTTGGAGATCCTTGGCTTCTCGTGGCTTGTTTTCCAATGAACCTACTGGAAACTGTGCTGGTGCTTTACTCTTAAGCCTCAGGGATGGTGAAAGTGTATGCTTAGGTTGCACAGACCATCCTGTAGGGCACGTTTTGGTCTCTTCCCCCAGTGTAGATGGGGCAACTGTTAGTGATGTTTCAAGAGGCCCCGTATTTACCTCAGACTAGTTCATCTGCCACAAAGACTTGAGCTTATTTTTAACATAACTTTATGGGGACGCCTGGGCAGCTCAGTCAGTTGGGCAACTGCCTCGGGCTCTGGTCATGGTCCCGGAGTCTGGGGATCAAGCCCAACTTAGTTTCCCTGCTCAGCAAGGAGCCTGCTTCTCCCTCTCCCTCTGTGCCTCCCCGACCCCGCTCAGGCTCTCCCACCATTTATGGGGCCAAGAGAATGTTGTAGAAAGGTCTGAAGCTTCCTGGCAAATACACGGTTTAATAAAACACACGACTGCTATTGCCCCAAGTTCTCTGGGTAAGCCTCATCTGCTCGGGACTATATTTGACAGGAATATTCATTTTTTGACATTTTCAACGCCAATTATTCTAAAAGTGGGGGTAGACAGCGCACATGCAGTCCCTCAAGAAGTTTATACCAGCAGCCTTGGGCCTGGAGACGGAGGTTCATGGTGATTCTATCTTGGTGGCTCTGGCATCCACATCACCAGTTACTTCCATTCAGAATCCTTTCATCTTAATTAGGACAGGCGATGTAATGATACAATCAAACACATATGGTAGATTTATAAAACATTTGGGATGGCTGCTGGCTGCTAATCTGGTGGTATTTACTAGGATATATTGATGCGTACATGTAAAAATATTGTGCCCAAGAGTAGGAATCGCCACTGTGGCTCGAGGCAAGAGCAGCACTACACTCTGGCTCCCAGAAACCACAGTGGGCAATGGGAAGGTAGGCGCCATATTGCAGAGCCTCCGACAGGCGCCTGTCATGGCAGGATTGGGCAGGGTTGGGTGGAGTTCTCACTTCAGCACTGCCGGGCAAGAGGTCTTGTGTACGTCCCTGAAGCTCTACAACTCGGTGTCCTCTGAGAAATGGAGGAGGTACCAACCTACTGACAGGAGTAAGTGAGGTGGTGTAGGTAGGTTAGCACCGGTTCTCTGTGAAGAGGCCGTTCCTGTGAGCACCTGGCTACCTACTGGGCCGATTGGGATCCCTTTACCGGGCAAACTTCTGAACTGTCTCCAGCGTAGTGTGGACCAGCTTGAAGAGGGAGCTCCGGAATGGTTCAGGTGCGGAGCCACGCTCCCTCTGTGAAGAAATGGGATGATCAGAGTTCTCCATGCCTTTCTTTTCTGCTTTATAAGAGTGCTCCCGCCTCCTGGGGAACTGATAGCCTGGATGGAGCTCTCGGTTTCCCCCTCCCTTCCTTTCGGTGGGGACAGTAACAACACCTTCCCTTTGGTATGTGAAGAATCTAATTCGCACACGAATAAGAACTGTATCTCTCAGACCCAATCCTATTACTTTGAAAGAGGGATGCTTTTAGTTTGTCTCTTAATTCTTTTTTCTACATCCAGTCCTGATCTTTGAGAACCATTGCCAAGCTCACTGTGTGTGTGATTAGCTGGGGGCTGGGGGTGGCTACTGAGTGTGTTTTGGTGTATATGCTCCCAAAAATAATCGTGGGCCCTTGAAAACAAGACTTCTAATATATGGCTTCTTTGTACCATGGCAGATATTCCAACTACTTTTATCATGTATCTTAATCGGGAAAACGAGGCACTCCTGATAAGCAAATATTTATTTTTAAAATATATGCATGTTCTAGTATGCTAATCCTATGGTAATTCTAGAATTCACAAAAAAGTAGAAAGTTTAAAAGAAAGGATTAAAAATGCAAATAGGAGTACTTCTGATTTTTCTTCCCACACGGCAACCAATGCGCACTGCCTTGTGGGACACCTACATCCATTTTGGAGACGGTGCCCCAAGCACTGAGGGATGGGCTGATTTGTTTTTATGACTGAGCAGTCGCACTGGCCAGGACCCAGACACATATTTTGGGTTGCTGCTTCTTTCCATTGGTCTCCAGCCCACGAGGATCTCTTTCTTCAGGGCTCCCCTTTCCCCATACGCATTGACTCTGTAGGTGTCTAACTTCTTACTTAGCTTACACTCATGTTTTCCATGATTATTTTCCTGGATGTAGAAGGTGCACCAGCAGCCTGCACTTTTCCTTCTTGCTAATAAATATAAGAAGCCCCTGCAGGCTGCTGCTTTGCAAGGATCCTACAGTCTGCCTGGTGTTTGAGTCACATTAGGTGTGCCGTATGGAATGGCCACCCACAAAAGTTCTTTGCAGAAGCAATCCTGCTTTTCGTTCGGGGATGCAGATGGTGGTGTGGTAAGGAAGTGGTGGGACAGGCTGGGGCATGTGTGACAGTAGAACCTGGGCCATCTTGTGGGTTTTCAAGGAACCCACACAAGAGCGCTCTCACCAAGCATGTGCTGAAGCCCTATTATTGGCTGAGAACTCTAAGATAGGGCTGTTGGCTTCAGGGAGTTCTCACTGGAGAAACTAAATGATACTGCGAGCAGCCGCCAATGAGAGGACATGCATGGCTAAGTCCTCCAGAGGAAGATCTGTGTGTCCCAAGTCCTGTCAACTCAGCCTATGAGACCGGGACTGCCCCAGAGAGATGCTCAAATTGGCTAGAGATGGAAATGCACCCTGCATGGAGGGCTGAACACCGCCTTCCGATGGTGCCGGAAGCCATCTTTGATGAATGACAATCTGTCTGGAAAAGGCAGGGCCACAAAGTAAAATTTAAGAGGAGGGCAGGTCTTATCACTGGGAAGATTTTCCATCAGCAGGAGCAGAAAAATAAAAGTCACTCGGTTGTAAAACAGCCTGCAATCATCCACTTCAGAAGCAATTCCGTACCACTGCACCACCTTCTCAATCATAACTCTGCCTTCAGGCGTTCGCCCTCCAACACGCGGCCCAACCACCGGCAGTGGCTGGTGTTCTCTCGGCCCCACAGAGGCAGCCCCTCCCTCGATGATGGCCACAGTTCCAAGCATTTGAGAGTCAAGATGAATCCATAAGCAAGTCTTCACACAAGTTCCAAACGTGAGCTTTTCATTTGTTGTCAATGCCCTTTAGGGAGGAAAAATAAGTTATCAGTGACAGGAAGGAGGACCAAGACTCCAAAGGCTTGACTGTTAACACTAAAGGATGCTTAGATTTCCTGAGGATGCTTCCTGGGGTTGGCTCCCCTCGTTCACCAAGCACACAAGCAATGGTTCTGTGAGTCTATAGGGCTCTGCGGTCTGCAAAGACAGCAGGTGCTCTACCCCAGGTCCCTTACGGGCCTCTTGTCAGTCGAAGGCAGCTGTGCTACTTTAGACTCTGATGCTTTCTTCTTCAGACTAAAATCCCCTCCTAATTCATCTCCCTCCCTCTGGTTGCTGCCTCCTCCAATCCATCCTCCACACTGCTGTCAGTATCTTTCTGAAATTCAAATTGGGTGATATTTTATCCTTACTTAAATACTAATAGCTCCATGTCACCCACAGGTTACACTTCAAATTAATTAAATGCGGCCTTCAAGCCCGTCTCACCCTAGTCCTAGCCGTCTCAAGGTCCCCACTTCTCCTCTGCCCCACTGTTCATCTCTTAACCGCACCATATACTTTCTCGTTTAGGTGCATCTCCCCAAATTGGTTCGTCTGCTCAGAACACCTTCCCCCACTTCTTCACCTGCTAAACACCTCCTCTCTCCTCAAGTCCTAGCTCAGATCCTTCCTTCCTTGGAAGCTTCTTTCAAACACCACCAAACAGACGTCCCCACCCAACTCTCTGCTCCCATCTCACTTCCTCCTTAGCTCTGTTGTGTGTTGCCATTGTCACAGATGGGCTCTTGTCTTCTTGTGGCGGCCTTGCCTCTATACCTCCAGAACCTGACACAGTGATGCCCAATGCTACTCAATAAGTCCTCCAGGAATGACTGCCCAGAAAGAAATTATTGATCTTTCAGGTTTCCTAGTAATGAAATCCCCTTCCAAAGGGATTTATATAATTCCTGTTTGTAGATGGCCCAATTTCCAGGTCTGGATGCAGAGGACCTCTGACTCAACCACCACCTTTCTATAAACATCTTGAGTCGAACTAGAGGACTTTGTGAATAAACAGAAAACCTCAAGCTGAAATAGATCAGAAACAGTATTCAGAAAGTGTCCTTCAGTGCTAACCCTTCATGGCCATTACAGATATTGGCTACTTTTTAGATATGTGAATATACACACCACATAAAAAGTGGGCGGACCAGCTGCAAGTTGGATTTCACCAGCAGTGCTGCATCTGATGTTCTGTGATTGGACCAGCCCTCAATATTGAAAATGCACTTAATGAGTCACTGAAATTGGGTTTTGATTGTCTCTTTTTTCTATTTTTATAGGAGGTAGTAAAATCTAAGTTAAGGGTCCCTCAGCTGATGGATGCAGCATGGCGTTGAAATGAGGCTACTTTGACCTATTGATGCCCAAGAACATTCATTTAATACACAGAAAAGCCACCAGAGGGGTCTCAGTCCAGATTTCCCTTCTCTTTGTCTCACAATTAGAGCCCACTTCCCCTTCGGCTAAAGATTCACTAAACCAAGGCCTCAGCCACTCAGCGGAGTCTGCATTTTTCACAGAACAACAACAGAGGCGTGTAGCCAATTTTCCAAAGTACTCTCTCTCCAAAATGAGCCAAATTAAATTTAAAACTAATTCCTGAACAGTTCCTCTCTACATTTGTTAAAAAAAAAAAAAAAAAGGGGGGGAGGGCAAAATCTCCCCAAAGATTTTCAACTTTATTTTTTATACTGGTTAAAAAGTGTTTGGGAAAGCAAATTCCATTTTGACTAAAAAAAAGGAAAAGAAAAAGTGTTGTGGGTGGAAACATGTTATGAAAAGCAATAATTGTAGCGTTTCATAGTCCCTGGAGACTAATATTAAGTAGTACCAGAATCTAATACTCTAGATATAGAAACAATATATTTACAGGTTAATTTAAGGGATATATTTATCTGTTCATTAAGAGAAAAGAAACGAGTTTATTCGCAAATTTCACACACGCTCTCTTTGTAAGTATATCCCTTTGGATGATCAGTATTTTCATTGGAAATATTTATTGTAGGAAATTTGGATATCATTATCCTCAAAATGCCCAGAGTTAAAGAGATAGGTTCTCAATAATTGAATCCACATTCTTCCCACACCCACTATTGTCATGATAAATCTAGAGTATGTTCCTTCTCCCTTTGCAGAACCGACAAAGCAATGATTTATAATTATTCAGAATGTGCTTTGTTCAACTGTTAAAGCTGGGACGCTGGGATTTCCTTATGGGAGTGAGATCAACAGTGCCATAAAGGCAGGCTAAACCCTGTGTTATCGGGGAGCAGTTTGGAGCGTGATACCATGGGGAGACCTGGTGCTAAGGCTCAGTAGTTGACAGAGATGATTCTCTAAAATCCCTGGTTGTTTTTCTTTCTCTCCCCTGTTACAGTAATTATAGCTATGAATATTATTTTAGAAAGTCTTTTTCATATTTCTGCAGGATTATACTAAAATAGTCCAGGGTTTTATTGTCCTTTTTTTGTGATTTGAGGTTAGAATCTCTACTTAATGAGCATTTGTTGAGGGTCTGGCCTGTCCCTGGACTTGTGCTGAGATCTGAGGATCTAAATACAGATGGGATATTTGCCGCTACTGCTTTGATGTGGGGAAGGAAAAAAAAAAAAAAAGGCTTTGTTTCCTATAACTGGCCTTATTTTTCTCCAAAGTCTCCATTTCTTGCTGATGACAGGTGAGGAGGGACTTAAGATCTCCCATTTAAAGTTAATTCTTTCTCTTCTGGGGACGCCTGGGTGGCTCAGTGGTTGAGTGTCTGCCCCCAGCTTAGGGCGTGATCCCAAGGTCCTGGGATCGAGTCCTGTATCAGGCTCCCTGCATGGAGTCTGCTTCTCCATCTGCCTGTGTCTCTGCCTCTCCCTCTGTGTCTCTCATGAATAAATAAATAAAATCTTAAAAAAAAAAAAAAGGAAGGAAATTCAAAAAAAATTCTTTCTCTTCTGGTTTAAAAGATAAACTTTCAGGGCTCAGGGATGCCTCAGTCACTTAAGCGTCTGCCTCTAGCCCTGGGATCACGACCAGGATCCTGGGATCAAGCCCTGCATCAGGCTGTCTGCTCAGCAGAGAGTCAGGTTCTCCCTCTCCCTCTTCTTTTTTTCCCCTCTTCTTCCCAAAATAGTGTCAGTGAGTAAGAAGCGGCTTTGGAAATGTCCAGGCCACCATGCTGCCCTGCTCCGCTGGCAACATGAGGTTACTGTAGTCCTGCCAGCACTTGGAATTCTGCTGGGAACCCTGGGGCACAAGGAGCAAGTACTTTGGTCCGAAATTCTCACAAACCTTTCTGGTTATTTCTAATCTTTCTTTACCCTCTGGAGAGTCTTAACCATAGTGGGTGGGCAGGGAAAGTGCGAAGCAGAGAGCCTAGGCACTTCTTTTTTTTTTTTTTTTTTTTTTTTTTTTTTTTAAAGATTTTATTTATTTATTCATGATAGTCACACAGAGAGAGACAGAGAGGCAGAGACACAGGTAGAGGGAGAAGCAGGCTCCATGCAGGGAGCCTGACGTGGGATTCGATCCCGGGTCTCCAGGATCACGCCCCGGGCCAAAGGCAGGCGCCAAACCGCTGCGCCACCCAGGGATCCCAGCCTAGGCACTTCTGACTTAGTTCTTTTCTTCTCTTCCTCTGGCAGAAGAGGATTCTACTTTCCTTCCAGTTTGAGGCTCAAGGTCACATATCAGCAACTGGATTAGGGTAGGATGACCACATAATTTATCATTCAAAGTAGGACGAGTTCGAAAGTAGAAGAGGAGGGGCTCTCCGTGAATAATTGAATGTCAACAAGTAAAACCAGAACCCAGGTCTGGGTTAATCGAGATGGATAGTGTTGAGTTAAATGGGACCAAAATTCATGTATTCCATTTCTAGTTATATGTTATATATGGTTCTTCCTAGATAACAATGCATGGCAATAGCGAGAACTGTACACCAGAGTTCTCAGAGGAAAGAGCCCCTGCACAGATGTGCATCTAAGAGTCTGGTAACTTAAGTAGCCATTGGCCAAAGTCAGTCATGCTATTTATTATCTGGCAGCTGCTTTTTGTACTATGTCTACAGAAAGATACAGACAAAAGAGGGTAGGAGCACGTGCAGATTTTAATCTGCAACACATTTTCTAAACCTACCTACTAGGTTGGTTGTTCACTTAAATCTTGTTTGTAGCATGTAGATCCATTCGTTGTTAACTCGGAATCATATATATGCACTCATGTCTGAATAGATATAGAAGTCAAGCAATGAGTTTGTATGAGTCATAGTTGTCCTTATTCTGTGAAATTGCGGAGCGAATGGCCAACTCCTGAGCACTATTTGTCTAGCTATTATAAGAGCTATTTCTTGACATAGTTGAGATTTTATTCATTTATCCATCCAGTCCTCCATTCCTCCACCTGTCCATTCATCCACACCATGTATTATTTCAGTCAAGGAAAAGAGTGTGACCACAATTGGAGCCAAGAATGAGACTGAATATGCACACTATAATATACAAATTGACGTCCTGTGGGCTGCATATTTGACTCTAAACTTTCTAGGAGCCAACCAGAAAAATCTCTCGCAAGTTACACAAGTTCATGTCCATTAGATGATAGCTAATATAATAACTAGAATATTATATATAATAACAATATTATAACACTTATTCAGTGCTTTCTGTTTGTTGGGCCCTGAATTAGGCTTCCTGCATGAATAATTTAAGTACTCCCTCTACCCAAGGAATCCTAAGAGACCCCAACTAAGAAATACCCACAGTGTAGGTGTGGAAATTAAGGTTTAAAGAGAATCGGCAAAATAGCCCTAATTAGGTGGCCAGAGGACTGCCTCGGGAGCTCTAGCTCTCCATCTTAAATGCTCAGAAAAAATTCACCCCTTTTTGGTTCTAAGGTCTCACAGTAACTTCTTGACGGGTTTTATAATGGGGACACTTTGGGCTGTGATCCACTACACCTTTGACAATAAAGGATGTGTGTTCATTGTACCCTATCTCTTCCTTTGTGACAACATAATGTAATAACACAATTATTTGTGTAATACTTATCTCCCCAACTAGATTTAATGATCTTAAAGTCAAGGACTGCGTCTCTCTTTTCTACTACCTTGTCACCCCCTGCACACCAGAGATGTTGAGCACATATTTGTTGCATAAATGAATGGAATAAGGAGTCTCAGAACTATTTATAAAACCATCTGCATTTGAACAAAGAAGCTTCGGTTCAGTCTGAATATGCTCTTATTCTTCTTATTTTCTTCCTCAATCTTATTTTTTGTCTCCCCCAACACACATTATTTATTGCCCTTATCATATAAGCGAAATCACCTTTCTAATTTCTTTTCTTGACCTGAATTTGAGCGCAGATCTCAACGAAAAAAGACTAAGAACATTTTTTCCCACAAGATATGTCTTCACTTTTATTCAAAATAATTTCTTAATCCTTTTTTCCTGCGTAACTGGCTACAGAGAACATTTCAGCAGAATCCTTAACAGTGTGAATGATTTGATTTCGCTACAAAGTCTGTCCATCAGCCCAGGGAACCTAAGGCCCTTGTTCCTCTTGAGAGCACACAAATGATGGGTTTTTCCTCCTACTTGTTTTGGCTTATGTTGCCACTCCCCAAACTATTAATCGCAATGGTCATTATCATGGCAATAACATTTGTAAAGAACTCTAAAGCTTTTAAACTCTTTCACGTACTTTATCTTATTTGATCCTTGACACTATCTGTAAGCAGGTTAGGGCAGGCACTGTATAACAGATGAAGCCCTGGAGGCTGGGGAGGTTAAGTGACTAGTGCTACACCCTCATCTAGTGAGGGGTGGACCCCAGCCTTAAAGCCAGAGGTCCTGGCTGCTGATTCCAGCCTTCCAACACTGTACCTCCCTGTGTCCCTGTCTCCACTTTCACTTACAATATATATTTTAGAATAGAGGGCAGGAGGAGATTGGTCAGAAATGACTCCACACAAAGCAATCTGATGGTTTTACTGTGACTAAAGGGTGTCTGGGGAGAATGAAAAAAGAAGGTAGTGGCCATAAAAAATTTGAACTTGAGATTCAGGAGTAAAGCTCAAGAGAGCTCACTGGGAGTCCCAAGCTGTAAGCGGGTGCTTTGTCCTTGATCAGGGTCAGGGTTGAGTTTCTGTAGCCTTTGGAGATCTGCTGTAAACTTTAGTCAGCCCTCAAAGGTTCAGCTCCTGGTCCTGAAGGGTTAATTAACATTGCTGGATGGTGATACGCTATGGTAATGAGTCTTAAGCTGCAAAAATGACCAAAGCAAAGTAAACCCTACTGACGTTAGAAGCTCACTACACCTATGGGGAACGTACCCAGTGAGGTAGTTCTTGCTCATTGTGTAGCCAGTCTGGGACCAGCGCCTTTGCTCCACTTGCCCAAACATGAAGTCATGGGATGTCTGGGGGGCTCAGCAGTTAAGCGCGTTTGCCTTCGGCTTGGGGTGTTCTCCTGGAGTCCCAGGATCAAGTCCCATGTTGGGCTCCCTGCATGGAGCCTGCTTCTCCCTCCACCTCCAGTCTCTGCCTCTCTCTGTGTCTCTCATGAATAAATATATAAAAATCTTTAAAAAAAAAAAAAAAAAAGGAGAAATCACTATTCTATCTTAGGCTTGGCCTTGGCAAGATAGAGCTACCCTAAATGTGTCTTCTATACCCTCCCTTCCCCTGGTGGCCACTCTTACCAATAATCGCTTGCGGGAGGCCAGCACCCCCAGACTGCCAGCCTGGCCCTTTGTGTCTGTCTGCACACATGCTTGGCCTCATCTTGCCCATGAAGTTGTCCCTGTCCCTTTCTGTGGCAATCTTAAGCATCCAGAGGGAGGTGGTTCTATTTTTGCAATACAGTAACTTTCTTTTTCCATCATAAAAGCAATGATTGCTTCATACAAAAAGTTCAGAAAATACAAATATACAGAAACTAAAGAGCAATCATTATCACCTAGAAGAACTGCCACTACTCTGTATTGTGAGTGAATTTTCTTCTAGGCTTTCTTCTATGAGTTTAAGATCATATTGCAACAAGTTGTACATCCGTACATCCCACTTTTTGCATTTAGCAGAGTAATGCAAGCGTTTTCTTGTGTTAGTAAAACTTTTTAAAATATCATTTTTAAAAAGATTTTATTTGATGGAGAGAAAGAGCACAAACAGCAGGAGCAGCAGAGGGAGAGGGAGAAGCAGGCTCCCCACTGAGCAGGGAGCCCACCATGGGGCTCCATCCCAAGACCCCCAGGATCATGACCTGAGCCAAAGGCATATGTTTAACCAATGGAGCCGCCCAGGCACCCATTTAAATATAATTTTAAATGATTACAGAATACATCATATTGATGAAACTTAATTTGATTCTCCTCCTATTGGATAATGTTTTTAATGATCATAATGACTATAATCAATATTTTTGTACTTAAATCTAATTGCAGATATCTGTATTTTCTTTTGGATGGATTATTAAAAGTAGAATTATCAGAGGGCCCCTGGCTGGCTCAGTCAGAAGAGCATGTGAATCTTGATCTGAGAATCATGAGTTTGAGCCCCATATTAGATATAGAGATTACTTACGTAAATAAAATACTAAAAAGCAAAGTAGGATTTTTCAGGTCTGGCTTTGGGACTCTTGATTCATTAGATGGAAGAAAAGCAGTTCCTAGTAAACTCCTTTGTATTCTGGTATGGGTGATGGGACAATATGTGGCATAAAGCCGTGACACAATAAATGTATATAAATGAATGAATTTAATCCTATTTGGAGTATTTGCATTTTAAAAGAGGTAATTTGTCAACAAACGTGTCTTAAATTGGTCGAAATCCAGGCAACAATATCACACTGAAGAAACAAAAATTGTAAATGCAAGACTCTCAAGGAAGGAAGGTTTTCTAAAAAGTCTTAATTCAATTTAACCCCTTTGAAGCCTATGATCAAAGTAACCAGCTCTTATGACCCATCCCGGCTCTTTGGTCAGTTGGGTGCAGTGAGCCTGGCATCGTGCCTGGCACTCGGCCTGTTTGGTTCACGGCCACAGCCCTACACCTGAGCACAGTGTCTGCCTTCACGCTAGGTGCTCAACAAACATCCACAGATAAATGAATAATCCACTTTGAACATCTGACTTATTCAAGTTTGTCATAAGCTCCTTTGCCCACAGTAGCTTTGAAGCATTTTTGGGATTGAATTACACTCAGAATCACTCTTGGGGTGGGGGCGCCTGGGGGGCTCAGCGGTTGAGCATCTGCCTTCTGCTCAGGATGTGATCCCAGGGTCCTGGGATCGAGTCCCACATCGGGCTCCCTGCAGGGAGCCTGCTTCTCCCTTTGCCTGTGTATCTGCCTCTCTCTGTGTGTGTCTCATGAATAAATAAATAATTTAAAAATCTTTAAAAAAAAAATCACTCTTGGTGCAAGGTCCAATCTTTTTCAGGCAAGGCAACTTCAGCTCTCCCAACCTTAGCTTTCCATTCCCCTTCCCAAGCCCTTATCCTCGCACCCCACAAGTTGTGAACAAAGTCTGTTCAGGCCCCGCGGACCAACCCATCTCCAGTCAGCAGGGCACATGACTTCATTTTCTTTCTCTCTTTTCAAAAGAGCCCAAAACAGGATAAAATCGGTTGTGTTGTGTTTTGAACCCATGTGAGTTACACACTTTCTTCCGCCTGTTTCCTTCACCTGCTGGCTCTGGGCGAAGGCTGATAGCAAGAAGAGTGAGAGGAGTGGCAGGTCACCAGCTCCCACGGCGGCCAGAGCACCTGCCGTGGAGGGACTGTGGGGGATCACGGTCAAGAGTGGGGGTGGGCTCTGGAACAGATGTTAGGAGCTGGCATGGGTGCCTAGCAGGAGCCACAGAGACTCCTTTGCTCTCTTCGAGGCCTCCCCAAATGACCAAAGCCAGGAAGGAGCCCTAGCATGCTAATCCCTCCAGGGAATTAGAGCCTGTTGGGTCATTTCAGCTGGACGGGCCCCTGAGGGGCAGTGGACGAGCACACACGGCAACAGGTGGAAGCGCCCCAGCTCCCCACCCGCTCCACGTGTGAGGCCCCGGCTCCCTCCGTAGCCTTGCCAGCCTCCACCTCCTCATGGGTGAAATGGGAGGGTGTCTATTAGGAGCCACTGCATGCCTTTGTCTGCTTGACTTGTGTGTGAAAGCACCCAGGATGATGCTGGCATGTGATGGGTGCTCTGTAAGTGCTTGCTGTCATTAAGCAGCTGAGTTCAGATGTGGGGAAAATAATTAAGGCGCATGGATGTGTACCTAGTAAGGGAAAAATAAAATACAATTTGCTGTACTCCTCCATTTTAAAAGTCAAGGATATGCTTGTAGAGATTAAATATCCAGGAGGATTCGAAGTGGATTCAGAGTTTTATTCAGTTTTATTCAGTCTGACAACACTGAATTGTCAAAAAACTAGGCTTAATTGGAGTCTTCATTAAAATAACCAGCTATTTGCCGGTGCTCTTTCCATCGTGATTGTCCTCCTTGTCACACGATGATTCTAGTGTTGGCAATTGGCTTCTTCGTGATCACATCAAAGAACTGTCACATCCCCAGTGACTCTGCCATCAACGTAGGCACCGTCCTATGAACTGCTGTTATCTGAATCTTGCTTAGAACCAGTTGAGTCCGTCAACTTGAATGAAGGACCGCTGTCGAGTTTACCCAAGTGAAATTAATTACTTTAATTTGCTAGGATGGCTTAATTCACAGAAGCATAAGGTGAAGTTATTCCAGAGTTCCATAGCTGCCATGCAGTGATTAATTTAAAATGCCTGAAGTCAATTTTGAAAAATCATTTGCATTAGTAAAACTTCAGCCAAGCCCAAGGAGAGGTAGCTTTGATTTCATTTTCAAGAGGATCTCAATAAGATTTTTGTCCTAATGGTCCTAAAGAATATTCTGCGATTCCTTACAGTTTCACCACAGGGTGGTGGTCTCTTCTCCCTTCCTCCTTTTCACGGGCCTGTAGAAAAGAGCTTTCCTTTTATGGGAAGTCAGATCAGCAAGGATTGGCCCAGAGAGCGATTCTCAGGGCTATGGGGGGGGGGGGGGGGTGTCTCTGAGTCACCGCAAGAAGGCACGGTTTCCTGTCAGCGCCACTTCACCACAGCTGTCACCACCAAATGAGATGTAATTTCCCCACTTTTGAGAACTAACAAACTGAGCTATGGGGAAGAATAAAAAGACCAACGTAGAGCTTGAAGATTGAAGATAAACTGAAACCAGGACCCAAGCCCAACTAATCATTAGCCATTTATAACAGCACTCAACGTCAAGTCGTGGGCCAACTGCATTCACTTCCCACACCCGCTGGGCCAGATTTTCCTCTGTCATTCTTCTGAAGAGAAAGAGCATTTATTAACCTTAGAGCAGTTACACGCTCTTGACGCATCCTAGCAGCTCCTGAGCAAACATTTGCTGAATTAGAAAATAAAGCAAGCAAACAAAAACCAATGTTCCGGCAAAACTGAGGGTGTTTACAGATAAAATGAAGTTAAGTGATACAGGGATGTTGGCTTCAAGGGATCCTCAGTTTTCTCCTGTTTTCGTTTAATTTCCAGCTCTACTGTTCACTCTTGGTAACCCCAGCTTCAAAATTACTCTTACTCCCATGAGAAACAAATTTGATGACCAGAGTTTAGTGTTTGTGCACAGTTCTTTTGGTTCTTAGCCTTATGGTATCCAGTTAGAAGACTCTTCCAGTTATTGAAGTCAGGTATTTGGTTTGTTATTCATTTGTGATACAGTTAGATTCAGGTCTCACAGTGTGCATGTCACCTTGGGTTCCTCTAACATCCATATATATTTTTTTAATTTGCATAGAGTAAAATTCACTTCTTGTGTTTTCACAGTTTTATGGGTTCTAATAAGTGCAGTCATGCCACCACGGTACCATCCCAAATAATTCCATAACCCCCCAAAGTCCCTCATACCGCATCTTTGTAGTCCTCCTTTCCACCTGCCTCCAACCTCTCCTACTAATTACTCATCTGTGTTCTGTCCTCATAGTCTTTTCCAGAATGTTACATAAATAGATAATATGTAGTTTTGGCAGCCTGGCTTCTTTCACTGAGCAAAATGCATTTAGAATGCATTCATATGATTGTATGAATCATCAATCAATAGTTCATTTCTTTTTATTGTTGCGTAATATTCCACTGTGTGAACGTACCCTAATTTGTTTACCTATTCATCACTTGACAGGAATCTGGTGGCTTCCCGTTTTTGGTGATTATGAATAAAGCTGCTGTAAACATTTGCCAATAGCCGCTTGTGTGAACCTCAGTTTTCAGTTCACCTGGGTAAATACCCAGCAGTGGAACTGCGGAATCACTTGTAGGGGCATATTTAACTTTGTGAGAAACTCTCAAAATGTTTTCTAAAGAGAGCTATTTCATTTTGCATTTCCACCAGCAGCGCCTCTTTGCCAGTACTTGGCATTGTGTTTGTTGTCATTTTGTTTTTATCTTATCCATTCTAATAAGCGTGTAGTGGTATCTCATTATGGTTTCAATTTGTATTTCTCCAATGTCTAATGATGTTGAGCACTTTTTCATGTGACTATTTGCCACCCCAAATACCTTCTTTGGTGAAGTGTCTGTTCAGGACTTCAGCTATCTTTTAGTGGGTTTTTGCAGATATTTTCTTTCAATCTGCAGTTTGTCTTTTCATTCTCCTAATGCTTTCTTTCATGGAGCAAGAGTTTTAAACTTTGATGAAGCCCAATTTTTCAACTTTTTAATGGATTGTCCTCTTGGTACTACATCTAAAAATTCTTGCCAAATCTAAAGTCTCAGAGGTTTTCTCCTTTTTTTTCCCCTAAAAGTTTTGTAATTTTAAGTTTTACAGTTAGATAAGTGATCCATTTTAATTTTTGTATAAGGTGCGAGGTTTCTATGAACATTCATTTTCTTATGGGTAGACAATTGTTCCAGCACTATTTCTTGCAAAGACTGTTCTTTCTCCATTGAATTGTCTTTGCACTTTTGCCAAAAATCAGTTGACTATGCTTTTGTGGGGCTATTTCTGGCCCATTTATTCTGCTCCACTTGCTGTCTATTCTGTTCCATTTACATGCGCTTCCTCCCTTTTAGCAATACCACACCACTTTGATCACTGTAGCTTTATGTTAAATATTGAAATCAGGTAGTGTGAGTCATTCCAACTCAGCTCTTCTTTTTAAATTGCTTTGCATCTTCCAGTTTCTTCACCTTGCCATATGTATTTGAGAATCACCCTGATATCTATGAAGCATATTGCTAGGATTTGAATTGGAATTATATTTACTTCAAACACAAATTGAAAAAAAAAACGCAAACACAAATTGACAGGAATTGACATCTTAACAGTATTGTCTTGCAATCCATCAACATGGTATATCTCTCCATTTAGTTAGGTCCTCTTTCATTTCTTCAGTGTTCTCTCATTTTTAGCATATAGATGCTGTCCATGTTTTAATAGATTTGTAAATAAATATTTTATTTTTAGGCTGCTATTGTAGATAGTGTTGCTTTTGTAAAATCTCCAATTCCAATTATTCATTGCTAGGAATATACCTTTATTTATTGATCCTATATCCTGCAAAATGGTTAAATTCACTTCTTATTAGTCCTAGGAGGTTTTCGGTACATTCTTTGGGATTTTTCTATGGAGTCAATCATGTTGTCTATGACGTTGAATAGGACAATTGAATCTTAATAGTCACTCTAAACACAAAACAATTAGGACTAAAATAACATCTAATTCTGGAAGTTCACATCCAAGAGGTAAAAAATGCTTCTCAGATGTAGTCATTCATTTAGTCAATGAAATGTTTATTTGTACCTCACAGTAGAAAGTGTTATGAGGAAGTCAAACATAAGTCAGGCTTGGACCCTCCCAAGTGCTGTGTAAGTGAGGAAAGGTAATGAGACACGAATAATGGTTACTGCATACAAATAAGAAGGTGATAAGGATGATCAAAGAAAAGGAGAGAATCCAGAGGCAGAAGCGCCAGCAGGAGGCCATTAGGCCTCAGGATCTGACCTGCTAGTAGCTGTGGAGAAGTCAGGATGGGGGTGGTTAAAATGCTGGGCTGACTGGAAGGAAGAGAAGGATGAAGACTGAACACAGGAGCAGACCTTGGTCACGACTCCCCTTTTAGCCACAGCTCCAGGCTCTGCAGCTGTAAATAGCAGAGGACAGGACTTGCCCCCCACTTTGCAGCAGTGACCACAGGCCAGCCCAAGGGGGAAAAGAGGGAAAGTGTGGGTGCGGGTGGAATGCATCCTGCCAAGCAGGTCCCTACACCGCACCCCGCCCCCTCCGGCCTCGTGTGAAATTAGAAGCAGCAGCCCTAACACCACCAGGGGCTGAAAGAGGAAGGAAAGCCCTCAATGTTCACTGTGTGCCTCCCGTGGGGGAGCACAGAAACTCATTTTACGGAAGAGGGAACCTGTGTGAGGTGAGACGAGACCCCTGGGACCAGAGCTTGAGTTCAAACCTGGGTCTGTGTGATATCAGCCTGCACACTCACCGTGCCCCCCCACCCCTCACCCCCCACCCCCCGCCTTAAATGCTTAATCCTCACGTTTAAGCCTCACAACAACCCTGTGAGGTAGTTGCTATTATTGCCCCTGAGCAGATGCCACACCGAGAGGTTCCCTGACTTCCCCAAGCTTCCAGGATGGAAGTGGCGGAGGCACTTCTGCTCCATATGGCCCCTGTCCCACGCACCTCACTGCACCCCACCCCCACCACACTGCAGGTCCCACCCTGGACCCCATCACACCCCTGCACCGCACCCTGCACCCCCCTGTACCCAACCCCCACTGCACTGCACCACACCCTTGCACCCCACTGCACTCCACCCCTGCACCCCTACTGCACCCCACCGCACCGCACCCTGCACCCCACCACCCCCTTGCACCCCACCATACCCCTGCACCGCACCCTGCACCCCACCGCACCCCTGCACCGCACCCCTGCACCGCACCCCTGCACCCCACCGCACCCCACCGCACCCTTGTACCACACCCCTGCACCCCACCGCACCCCTGCACCGTGCCTGCCAGGCCGGCGTTGGCCTGCAGAGCCTCCACAGCCAGCAGGCAGGACGGGCCAAGAGTGGCCATCACCGCACACCGACTCTGCAGGGCTGGGGGTCGGGGTCCCACGGGCATAGACGCGGCTCTCTCCAGAGGGACAGGCTGGATTCTTGGACCCTCCGTGGGGGACACAGGAGGCGACGAGCGCTCGGGGCCAACAGCACCCACCCTGGATTCCGTGCACACCGAGTGGGACCCTGGCACGGTCAGCTGGGCCCCGGGTCCCATCGGGTCAGCGACTTGGCTTAGAGCGACCCCTTCACCCACAGCAGGTGGAACTGAGGAGCTGGGCTCCTGCCTCCCCTGCTCTTGGGCTTCATGTTGCCTGGAAGGCCGCGCAGCCCTCCTTGGTGACCCGATGCCCAGGAACGCTTTGCTCCATCCCGTGGAACTTCCTAGAAAATAAATCACCACCACTGGGTGAAGACAACTTTGGAACCTTTCAATTTTTCTCCTCTTAGTTTGGAAAATGGCAAGTATATGAATGATATTTTCATACCAAAGTGTGATGACTGTCACGAGGAGAGATCCTGGACAAAATTTGGAAGGGGCGAAGTGTGTTCTCCCCTTTGGGGGGTCTGCTTCCTTCCTGAAGCCTCCCCTCACCCCTTGCTCTCCGCCTTCCATCTCTCTCAGGTATTTAGTGCTTTACTTATTGATCAACCCTTCAAATCTCCCCAAAGTGAGGTGGGGAAGAAGGTTCGAACCTCTTTCACAGTAAGGCAGGAGTTTACAGCCAGGCCTTTCCACCGGGGGCAGCGGAGAGTGCCCGGGAGCCCCCAGTAAGGCCGTGGGACCAACATGGCACAACACTGAGACAAGAGACTAGCTTGAAGATTTAGGAAGAAATGTCATAGTAAAACAAGCACAAATATGTGACACAGAATTCGAAATGGTTGAAGGAATGAATCACGTTAAAGTGAATTGTTACACAAGAAATGTTGTGCAGGACTCTAGCCACCTGTTGCCAAGACCCCCAAGTCGCAAGCCTGGCAAATCCTGTCCTCCCGCTTCTCCCCCAGCGGGTAGGCACAGCATCTCTGCGGGTGGGCAGATGAGGCCTGTAATGCAAAACGCCAGAGTCGAGGATTTCTATCCAAGCAGAGAGAACACAGGCAGTGGGCCTGAATTTGGAAGTAAAATCCAGTAAGATCCTAAGGAATATTTTTTAACTTACTAAAATTAAATAAATAGAGATACTAGAACATCAACACTTTCAACAACATTATACACATTTGAAATAGGAGCAGTGGAGTTTGGCACATTTAATTTTGCTTTCAAATATTTTTCAGGAATGTTTTTGCTCCTGGTTTGAAAGAGATGCTTGCAAACTCACATTAATTTGTGGCAGATGAATGCCCAAAGGCATTCTCAAACAACCTTTATCTTTTATCTGCATCCAGGATTCTTGATGCATAGACCCCTCCAGCAGTCCGGTGAAGCCTACAGATTCCTCAGAAAAAGAGCTTTTAAGTACGTGATCATAAAATACATGGGATTCCAATTAAGTTGAAATACAGTTCAAAATCTCTAAAATCCAAATTTGTGGCCTGGTAAAACACCATTTCTTAATTAATCAAATAACAAGCTCTAAGGAAAGGTTAAATACCACAATTTCCAAGGATGATGAGTGTAAGTGGTGAATGCAAATAATTTTTTGAGCTCTCTGAAGCAACTGTGATGTGACACAGAAATGCCTGTAGTTTCTACTGGGGGCAAAGTCACAGGCAATGTGAGTACTTCTATAGTTTCTTGCCTATGTTCATAATTGTAGGAGATGCTACGTTTCAGTAAGAAAAAGAGAACTGTTTTTTTTCCACTCCAAGTTCATGAACTCCAAATTATATGTCCCTGAGATAAAAGTTTCGAGATTCTTCTGACTTGAAACTCTGAGTTCTTGCTTTCTAGCTATTCGGATCTGTTGGGTTCTTGAGACAGTAAAAACAGTAACTTTTATTCAAGAAATAACTAGGCCTGGGCGAGCATTTCTCAGTCCCCCTTGCCTGCCCCCCCCCCCACCCTTCCCAGAACACCTAAGTTGCTGCAGCCCTACCCACACCACCTTCTCAATCATCTCCATTCCCTCACCCCTGGTGATCCCACAAGAACCGTTCGAAATTCCTCAGCTTCACATGACTTCTCCAAACTGCCTTTGCCAACAAAGTGCCACCTTCTCTTTTGTCTCCCTTATCTATCTTTATCCCCGGCTTCCCACTTTTCTAATGATTCTAGCGAAATGACTCACGATTTGCATATAATAGATTCAAGGATGGTTGCCGTGTCTAAGCACAACGTCTAAGCACAAAGGGGTTCATAAGGTCAGGGAAGCGGGTCTTGCAAGTCAGAGGTGGCTGCCTACCAGCTCAGCACTAGAACCGGAACCCCACCAGAGTCTGTGCTGGAGGCACCACTTTTCCTAGGAAATAAGGGCAAAAGCAACTGGCATTTATTGAACATTGAAACAGGCTGGGGCTGGCGCAGCATTTATATTTTCTCACTTAATCATCAAAAATAAAAAGGTAGTAGGCTATTAATATCTGCACATGTGACTGAGGAAAGAGGCCTAAAAAGGCTAAGTAACCTGTGCAAGGTCACGGGCAGCTAGTAAGCCTCATTCTGCGCCTCCCCCCTGGGGCTTCCAGCCTGACTCCCTCCTCCCAGCGCTGCTGAAGTGACAGCCTCGGGCACAGAGCAGTCCCCTCCTGGCTGAACAGGAAAAGGCCTTTCTCCATCCTCCAGGGACCAGATGTCTCTGCAGCCTTCAACACTGTGGGCCACTCAGGCCCTACTGAAGCCAGCTCCACCGTGGGCTTCCACACCAACGCTTTGCCTCTCTACACCTCTGCCAGTCCTCAGTCTCCCTTGTCAACCCACTTGCTCTCCACCACCTGTAATGATGGAGCTTCTCAAGGCTGGGCCTTGGCCCTCTTCTCTGACCGCTCTCTCCCTTGGCAGCTGGCCCCAGCCCTGGGCACCTATTAACTTGCGTATCCAGAACTCCTTCTCCCTACTCTGAGCTGCAGGCAACTAGCTTGGGTGCATATCTCGTGGATATCTCTTTGCCCAGTTGCCCAAAGGTCAGTCAAACCCCTCTCTTTCCTGAACAAACCCTACTTCAGTGAAAAGCACCCCTCTTCGCCTAGCTGTCCGAGTCAGAAATCTGAGAATGGCCCGTGACTTCTCCTTCTCTTTCACCCTTACATCTAATCCAACACCAAGGCCTCTAGATTTTGCTTGGTAAGAGTATTTGGAATCATCTCCATTCTCCTATCTCTGCCGAATTGGAACTCGAGGTACCGTCAGTTCTCATCAGGATTAAAAAGGTAGCCTCCTAGTTCCTCTTCTTGCTTTCCTTTTAACCCATTTCTTAAGTTTTTCAGTGGTTTTCTGTAACTTCTTCATATTAAGGCCAAAATCATTAACATAATCCAACCTGTAAGATCCTGTTGGATCTTCCTCCTATGACCCCCACCAGCAACCCGGAGTCATTCTGCTCTCTCTTCTACTGCCTTGTACTTCTTTGGACTCTTCAATTATCCGTGCTTCTTCCAGCCTCTGAACATTTGCACGTGTTGTTCACTCTGATTAAAATGCGAATCCCTATTCTTTTCACTAATTCACTTTCTAGTCCTCCTTTGGATCTCAGGTTAAACACTGCTTCCCTAGAAAAGCTTTGCCTAACCATCCAGATCAGGTCAGCTTCTCCAACATCCCAATTTTATACTCTGGGCAGAGTGTCCTTTTATTTAGTGTTACAATCAAATAATTCACTATTTAACATGTTTCCCCTTCTCTTATGTAAGCTCCATGAGAACAACAGCTATCTGCTACGCAGCCCACTCCCACCCCTAAAACAAGGCCTGGTGTATAGTTGAAACTTGGTGTATCACTATTGAATTAATTAATTATAGGGAACTCTGTTTTGCCCTACTTCTCTAGACTTTTCTAAAATCTACAGATCATCAGGTGATTTTGTATGTTTAGTGAAAATAAGAATCTAGTTGGAATTTACAACTGACAAAAGACTTAAACCATTAAATCAAAGATTCTGATAGAATCCCATTCCACTTTGTCGCTACTTAAGAGAAAGTACGAATGAAACACAGTTTCATGTGCCACTCATCAATGTCTGTTATCAAAATGCATGGAGGGCTACATCATTTTTGTGCCTGGTGGTTTCCAAATGAGTCATCATTCACTTATCAACAGTGATGAATGGTGCCCTCCTAAGAAAGTGTTATTACCGTTTGTAGTCACCTTCATGACAGTCAAAATGTGTGCTCTTATACAACCATCAAAGCCAGCTGACTGACAGATGAACATGCCTTCAGTCTAGATTTTTCAAAAAAGGTTAAATATCATTTAAAAAAAACATTCCATACCCTAGATTTGGTAACTTCCAGGTGAGGCACCACAGAGGAACAGAGTGTGATTTAGAGGGATCACTAAGACCAGTCCAACAGATGAGACAGCAGGTGACAAAATGACCTGAGCACATGAAAACAGGTCAAGCTGAACTCGTGCTTTGAGTCATGCCCCTTGTCCCAGGCATTATGCGGCTTTCTTGGTCAAATGCAAGGTACGTATTTTAGCTAGCTACTCCTCTTTCCTGAGCAGCTTACAACTGTGAATAATATCTAAGACACACCTATTCAGGAGCAAACAGTTTAAGACAAGACATTTGGGCTGCTGCTTTCTGCTTTTAGCATCTGTGATTTGTAAAGGAACTGCAAGCCTCAGAGCGACTTGCAATTCGGTGCCTGACACTTGATTTCAGTCTTCGCCACTCCATTATTGCCTTAAAATAAAAAAGAGCCTGTGATGGATTCTTTACAAAATGACACTAGGAATTATATTTAATGCCTCTGTCATAGAACTAACCATTGGCCTAAAATAAATTCATCCATGTATTCACAGAGGGGCAGTTCTGCCTACAGGGGAAAAAAAGAGAGAGATACAACCTTGGTGTCCTCAGAAGCTGTATCCGTTTCCCAGATAACTCTTTATTGAAGCTTTGACTTAAGATTTAGGGTTTCCAAAATTTGACTGACAAAGCTAAGTGTCCTGTGCCCCCATATTGATGTCATTCATTTCTAATATTAGCAGCAGAGCGGCCCAGGTTCACCTGGGAAAGAGGAGCTTTTATTTTGAGTTGAACAGGAGCAGATACTAAAAATGAACACAGTGAGACTTCCTTCTGGCATATCTGACACAGATAAAATAGGTAAACCAGTGCAGTGAGACTATTTTGAATCCAAAGGGAGAGGAATCCAATCTAATTCGAAATTTGATGTGCTTACAGAATTTTTATGTAGCCTCAATTGTGTGAATGCTGAGGAATTAAGAAACAAAATGAAATTCCATAAAGTTGTTTTGTTGCACAAGGATCATGAAGTAGTCATGAAAATTCCATGTGTGGGATGAAGAAGGTTCCAAGGCATCTGTTATAGCCTAGCATGATATGTAAACTTGGCCATTATTCAGTGTTATAATCACACAAACAAGCTTTTGATGGTATAGTTTGTACTCACCAGATCAAATATGTCCAGCATTTGGGCTTCTGTTATCCAGTAGAGCTTAAACGGATTGGGATGGCTAGACAGTCACCACATCTCCATTGACTGTTGCGGAGACATGGACAGAGGCAGGAGGAGGCGGGTGCCCCACTGGTAACCACAGAAATTGTGTTGGAATTCTACAAGGTGAATTGGAGGGAGCTAGTTCCTCCCACCTTCTACGTCTGCAGAGAGAGAAGCATCGTCATGTGTTGAGAATGTCCTACAGGGTAGGAGTCTCACGGAGACTCACCCGTGGACAAAGTAAAAGCAGTGGATTTAGAGACCGGATGTGGCTCATGACAGAAAATGCCTCTCACTTTGAAAACAACCAACTGGGTTTGGCAACTGTTCCTTCTAGAGGGTGGAGATATTGAGATGGGGGAAAATAAAAGTCCCAGGGCTCAATGAGGGATCTATCACCTCTGCATCAATATTTGTCCTACTGGAACTGTTCATAGAGCACAAAATCTTCTAAGGCTTCCATTCTGGAAAAGCTGGCCTGAGTGTTTAAACATCTGTGGCAGGAAAATGGGCCGCATTTAGTACTTGCTACTTTGCAGTTTGTTTTTGCTGACAATTCTCCAGTTTCTCAAGTTTGATCTTCCAAACCCGTAGCTGAGTGATCATTATCTTCCTGAGTCATTGTCATAAGGAAAACAGGGCAGGTCTCCCCACCTTGGTGCTGGGACATTGCTTGGTAAGGACCCAGTGACAGAACCTTGCCCTATTTGATTTGGCTAGAAAAATGTCTTGCTTTGCAGTTTTCTGCACTCCCTGTTCTCAAAATCATGGGACGATTAAAATTATGTGAAAACCCTGAGATCTTTTTTACTCCCCCTCCATGAGGGGGGTGTCACATAGTGACACAAATACAGGTCTGAGGTAGGTCTGCATGTTTTCCCAAAGATTTCCAAGGGAGGACATACCCCCACTGTGTTGTAATTACATGGTTGCTTTTCTGTGCCCCTGAGAATTAGATAGAAAACTCCCCGGAGGTAGAGAACCATAATGGGTCCCTCCCTCTATATCCCCGTGAGCTGCACATTGCCTAGAATGTGGAAGCCTCTCAGTAAGCCTTAACTGATGCACTGATATCGAGTATCTCTGCCTGGAACGCTGTTGCTCACATATATACGGGTGACCCTTGAACAACATGAGTCTGAGGGGCACAGACCCCCTGTGCAGTTGAAAATCCACGTATAACTTTTGAGTCCCCCTAGAACTTAACTACTAATAGCCTCTTGTTGACTGGAAGCCTAATTGATAACATAGTCAACACAAATTTTTTATATCATATGCATTATATGCTGTATCCTTAAAGTAAAGCAAGCTAAAAAAACTATTAAAATCATAAAGAAGAGAAAATACAATTATAGTACCACACTGGTGCTCACTTTGGCAGCACATATATATAGTACCACGCTGTATTTATTTTTTAAAAATCCACATGTAGGGGACCCATGCAGTTCAAATCTGTGTTGTTCAAGGGTCAACTGTACTTATTTTTTTATATTTATTTTATATTTATGTATTTATTTACTTTTTTTTTGTTTTGGTGTAGTCTTTTTTTTTTTCTTCTCCCCACTATATAGCTTTTGTTCTAGATTATTGTCCTTTAAAATCAGGAGACTTTTAAAGATTTTATTTTTATTTATTTATTCATGAGAGACAGAGAGAGGCAGAGGGGCAGGTTCCCCCCAGGGAGCCTGATGTGGGACTCAATTCCGGAATCCCGGGATCATGACCTGAGCCAAAGGCAGATGCTCAACCACTGAGCCACCCAGGGTGCCTCTAAAATCGGTAGACTTTGAAACTAAAAGAAAAATCTTCAGATTTTATATCCTGTGGTTTTTGAGAATAATTTCTTATGCAAATTATTTTCATGGGAGAAGGCTATAATTATTTTTCTTCTATTTAATAGTTCAAAATATTTTTCACAAACTCCTTTATGCAATAGTTTCCTTCCAGGTGGACTTCCCCACTTCAAATGGGAAAATGTAGCACTATGTCTGTGAGAGGGGGATCAGAGTTAGAAAGCACCCAAAATAATTCTGCTTTGCATTTGCCTGCTATGCAACACCTTAACATACATTATCATGTTCCAGTCCCATTCATTCTAGATGAATGGCCCAGGCCTTATAGCTCATCTTACTAGTGAAGAGATTGAACCCAGAGGAAGGGTTTGTGCTGTTTTGCTTGGGATAGAAGTGTGTGTATTGGAGGGGAGATTGTGTTCTTATAAGAGCATCCAATCAGAGAGTAAGGGGTGTATTTTTCCTGCCATGTTTCAATTATTTAAGCTTCACCTCTCACATTAGACCCCTACAAAATTCTACAAGGGATTCTCTCTCTGAGATTTTGGTCTCTTCCCTCACAGCTCTTAGGCAAATGGTGGTGGGAAGACGGGGTGGGTGTGGGTCTCCACGGAATACCCTACAATGTAGCCTAGAGCGCCTAGTTCTCTCTCTACTTAGAGAGTGAAAATACATTTCCTCTTCTCGATAAGCTTTTGAGGGTGAAAAGCAAAGGGATCGATGAGAAGAAAAAATCATTTAAAAAGAACTATCTGACCTTCTTGTAGCAACGTTATGTAGCCTTTTATAAAAAATAATGACAGTCCCCAACTTCTCATGGTTTGACTTCGAGTCTTTTGACTTTGTGATGGTGTGAAAACCATGTGCATTCAGTAGAAACCATACTTCAAACTTTAAATTTGGATCTTTTTCTGGGCTAGTGATATATGGTAGGACACTCTCTCATGATGCTGGGCAGGAGGCCACAGCTCCCAGGCAGCCCCACAAACAGGAAGGTCAACAGTCAATATACTTACAGTGACTCTAGACCCATCCAATCATTTGGGGTTTTTTTATTTGTTTGACTTTCAGTATAGTAGTCAGTAAATTACATGAGATCTTCAACATTTTATTGTAAAATAGGCTTTTGTTAGATGATTTTGCCCATTTGTAGGCTAACAGAAGTGTTCTGAGCACGTTCAAGGTAGGCTAATCTATGATGTTTGATGGTTAGGTGAATTAAATGTATTTTCAACCTAGGATATTTTCAACTTAGGATGGGTTTCTCAGGACATAACCCCATTTTATGTCAAGGAATATCTGTAATATAGGTAAAACAGCCTAAAGGGTCATTTTGAATTTGTTCTTATGATAATCCCCAACCATCAGTAATAATATTCTACTTTAGAAGTCAGTTTGTTACTCAGCCAACAAATATTTATTAAGGGTCCATTGTGTGTCAGGCTCTATGGATGAATAATGAATGACTATTTGGTGAATAAGATACTGATTTTTCCCTCAAGGAACTCACATTCTAGAAAGAGAAGAAAATAAATTTGTAAAGAAATTACTAAAGATCATTCAAGGCTGAAAAGCTGCATCTCATGGGGGTATTTTCATTTTGTGCTGAGCCTGAGCACATTTTGAGCCTCCTAACACCCAAATGGAGATGAAAGACTCTTCCACAGATGTGCACCTGCAGCTCTACCATGACTCTAGCCCAAACAATGTCAAAAGTGCGATATAGTACTCATAGCTAAATGTTTACAGTTTCACATGAGAAAGTCATAACCACATGCTTCTTTATTTTTATTCTAGGAATCTTGGAAAATCAGGACTCAGAGTTTCTTGTTTGGGTCTTGGTAAGTACCAGGGGATCATGTGGGGGTGGACTGGGAGGTCAGAGACTGGGGGAAACACCAAGGGAGTGTTTGGGGTTAGGCTGAGACCCAGTAGGGTGAAGAGAGGCTTCTTGACCCACTTCTCCTTCCGAGCCTTTCCTGCCCAACACAGACTTCTCCCTCTCTAAGCTCAAAGAGCCACTGTGCTCATGATGCCTTATGGGGCCCACCAAGCAGAAATAAATCCAATATTAAGGCATACCTTAGAGGAAATTTCTGTGTTACTCATGTGTAGAAATGCAAAGAACCTCACTGTATGCATCTTACAGTCACCTGTAGCTTCATCTGAATTTTTTTCTATCCTTATTTTCCCTTGGCTGAATTTACTCACTTATTTTTCTACACTGTTGTGTATTTTATGTACTTTTTATATACTTTTATAACGTACCTTAAATACTCTCGGGACAAAATAATATATATATATGTATATAAAAATTATATATAACATATCACTTATAAATATATATAATATGATTTATAATATAAATATTTATAAATATATAAATTTATATATATAAATAATATACATAAATTATTTTCCCCAGAAAATGTAAATATTTCAAGAAGACTAAGTAGAGATGGCAATGGTAACAGCATGACGATGAGTCTGAAACGGTAAAATCTGAGTGTGAGACTTGAGGAGGTGTAAGGCTTCCAGATCTTCCCCAGATATGGGGAAGAGCAGCCTTGGTGTTCGGACCCTTCAGCACCATGAGAATTCCTGTAACCTAAGAAAGTCTAGACCATGATGGTAGCTGAGGTAATGATGAGAAGTGGTCAGATTATGGCTCTATTTTGAAGATAGAGCCTGGCAGGTTCTTTGATTCTGTGTGTAAGGGAGGCCAAAAGAGGCAAAGCTGTTGGGGGGAGGGTTGCCTTAACAGCAGAAAGGATGGAATTGCCAGTAAATGAGATGCAGAAGAAGGAAGAAAGAGAGATTAGGAAGGGGGAGATGAGATTGATTTGTGGATGTATTAAGTTTCAGAGACTTGTTAGATATCCAAGACAAAAAGGTCAAATAGGTACATGGATAGATGAGTCTAGACTTTAGAAGAGAGATGTAGGCTAGGTCCATGATCACTGGAGAGTCCTCAACATGTAGATGCTATTTAAGCCACAAGAGTGGATGAGCATTATGGGAGCGAGTATAGATAAAAAACAGGAGTGCATGGTCTCAGACCTGGCAAATCCAACATTCAGAAATCAGGAAAATGAGCAAGAGCCAATAAAGAAGACTGAGAAGAAGCAGTCAGTGTGCTAGGCGGAGAAGCAGGAGAATGTGGAGTCCTAGAATCGAGGTGAAGAAAGTATTTAATAGAAAGATGGAATGACCAACCCTATTAAATGCAGCTCATAGGTCAAGCAAGATAAGGATCAAGAATTGATCATAGAGCAGCAGGGAGGTCACTGATCACTTTGAAAAGATCAGTTTTGAGGGGTGAAGAGTTCATGCATGAGTGGGCTCAAGAGAGCACATTGGGTTCAAGAGAATAGCTGGTGGCTACTCTTTAGATGACTATTTCTATGAAAGGAAGAAGAGAATGAAGGGGCAGCTAGATAGGAGGCACAGTCAGAGAGGGTGTTTTACACATGGAAGAAATGACAGCATATCTATACATCTGCTGATGAGGAAATCCTTTTGAGAGAGGGGAAAAAACGATGTAGGAGAAGACAGAAAAATACCTAGAATGATTTCCCCGAGGACACAAGAAGACAGTAGCATGAAAACCGCCAGGGTACATGGGCTTCGAGCTGTTAGGTGGTGGGATCTCATAGAAGTTCTCTTCTCTTGCTTCTGTATTCTGGGTGGAAATCAGAAGCAAGGTCCTCAGCTGTTAGTGAGGATGGGAAGAAAGTGCTGAAAGCTGGATGAGAAAGAGGACATCCAGGAGAGCAGAAGACTAAACAGACCGAGGGATGCATCACAGTAGCCAGACAGCCATTCTGGATCTGCTCGAGATTCATGCTAATAAATTGAAAGTAAGGCCAACTCCATAGCTGGGTGTTTTTCCTGCAGCCGTGTTCAGCTGTGCAGATGGGACTTTTCAAGGGCATATGATGGAAACAAGAAGCCAAGAAACTGAGAGTTCAGGGAAAGAGGGGATTGTAGTGGTGGACCTCAGAGTTTAAACTGAGCAAAGAGGAAAATGAGGACCAGAGCCAGGAAAATGAGCCGTGAGTAAAATGAGGAGTTCGAGGGGCAGTGGCAAATGGGGAGGCTTGATGAATGGTGCAAGCAGAGGGACCGAAGGATTGTTGGAACGAGAGAGGTAGAGACAATAAATTTGAAGGATAGAAAGTGGAAGTTAGCAAAGGGAATACCTGAGGTTATGGGCATTCGGTGTTGGGTAGTGACAAATCTAAGGTGTGTCCCTTGGAAGAAGGTAGCTGAGGTTGTGTTGAAGACAAGATCAGTTGAGAGGAGGAGGCCAAGAAACTGAGTCACTGAAATCACTAAAAAGTATGACAAAACTAATATTGAAGGGGCACCTGGGACGGCTCAGTCAGTTGAGTGGCTGACTCTTGATCTCGGCTCATGATCTCAGGATCCTGCGATTGAGCCCACATGGGCTCCGCACTCAGCAGGGAGTCTGCTTCTCCCTCTTCCTCTGCCCCTCCCCCTGCTCATGCTTGCTCTCTCTTGCTCTCTCTCTCATATAAATAAAATCTTTTAAAAATGCCTAATACTGAAGAGAGAGACAGTGAGCCAGAGCTAAAATTTTCAAAGCATGAGAGAGAATGAGTAGGGGGTGGTTAAGTGACTGTAACGTGGGGGCCTGGGGATGCGGGAGTCAGAGCAGTGGTCAGCCCCTGGGGAGGATGCAGGAGGAGGACTTCTTGGCTCCGGTTGAATGAAAGTGTGGCGACCAGGGAAGGGACAGTAGTGAATGAATAAAAGGTATCTGCAACTAATTCTGCCTCCTTTCACTGTATTTCAAAGATATGGAAGGCTATTGATGCCCAAGTTTTTCTGATTCTAACGATATAATTTGGGAGGTGAGGGTGGTCTTTGTTCACCGTAAGTCTAAGGGAATTTGACATTTGCTTAATTTAGGACTCTGGTCTGGTTACCATTTACCTGTATTTGAAAGACTCTGGAAGTTCATTATCAGAGATAGTCTGGCCTTAGTTTTTTCGAGAATGTGCTGTATGGCAAATAATTATTCACAATTTATTATTGCAAGAAATTGCTTATAAATATGAATTAAGAAACAGAGTACAGGCAGCTGAGTGGTATAGTTGGTTAAGCGTCGGACTCTCGGTTTCAGCTCAGGTCGTGATCTCAGTTGTGAGATCGAGCCCTGATTGGGCTCCATGCTCAGTGCAGTCTGCCTGAGGTTCTCTCTCCCTCTGCCCCTTCACTTATGCTCTCTGTCTAAAATAAATAAATAAATCCTAAACATTTTTTAAAGAACTAGAGTAATTTATGAAAATTAAGAAATATAGTGAAAAACCATAGTATCTATGGCAGAAAATAATTTACTCAAAAGTATATAGAAAACTCAGGTAAAACTATAAAAACTTAAAACTAAAAACTTCAGGTGTCTATGAAGTCCTGCATGTAAATGAGTCTCCAGAGGTCGGACTGTGGTCTTTTAAAAACCCAGTGTGTGTTTGCTGTAAGTATTTGGTGAACCTTGAAACGAAACTTTGATTCAGAGGTAGCAAGTCCTGATGTGACCTTCACATTTTTCTGGGAGCCTGAACACTTGTGATGAGACATTGTGTGAAAAATAGGAAGAAACAAAGAAAATTCATGGGGTTGACTGACTTCATTCAAAACCGGTAACAAAGCTTGGTTGCATAAGCATCTTTTGAGAACTTTTCTGAGCTGCCTCTGCAAGCCAGAGGAAACAAAACACATGATAGGAAGGAAGGATGCACCAGGCTTAGATCACCCAGCAGGCTCTGCGGACCTCGGCTCTCACATCCAGGTGGAGCCCTGTGTACTGCTGCGGGCTTAGGATGTCCGCTCAGTTATAGCCCACGTTCAACTAAGGATTTGGAAATTAAGTATTAAGTGCACCAAGCAGTCACACCATTACAGATGTCTTTTATTGAAATGCTTGGAAAAAAAAATACTCGAGAGGTCACAGCTAAAGCTAATAATCCCGACTTTCTGCCCTACCAGCCCAGGACAGACTGAGAACTTCCTGCCCTGCCAAGTTTCCTTTTGCTAAACTAAGAGCATGTGTAAATGGGAGCAGAGAGGTGGAAACACTTGAGGATAAACCGAAGATACTTCTGAAGGAACATGGCTCTGCCAACTAGCAAAAGGGGAGGGAGAAACTAGGTGGCCAAGAGCCCCTGGGGGTTGCTGAGGCTGGCCTGGCTTGGAAGTAACCTGGCTACTGCCAGCAAGCCCCGAAGTCCAAGAAACTTATGGGAAAGCAGCAAATCCACGAAAGAGTGACAAAATCCTCGACTGGGATGTGGGATCATCTGAGACGGGAAGAGTAGTGTTTCTGTATTCAACCCTTTGTCCCTTGGTTCGTTCTCAGCGAGCGTCTAGGAAGCCAGGCGTTTCGCTGGTTGCAGGGGAAACCGAGGTGAAAGCAGCCAGGATTCTGCTCTCACACTGTCCACGGAGTTGAGGGGTTAGGCATGTGGATGTGGAAACAGACACCAGAACGGAGACTACAGGGGGGACCAAGCTTGAGGAACGTCTCCTGAAGAACTCAGGACAACCTCACAGGGCAGGTACTGCGGGAGCCCAGAGACCCGACGGGAGTCATCAGATGGAGAAAGAGGGTGAAGGACTCACTCGAGACCGAGGCAGCACCGTGAGGGAGACCCCAAGGAGCAGGAGGTGCCTGGGGCATCCCGGGGTCCGTGTACAACACTGTGAACGCAGGGTGTCGAGGAGCCACGGGGCCTGCGCCTGGGAGGAGAGAAGGCCTGACTGGGAGAGCCCCCCGTTGTGCGGCTGAAGCGTTTAGCTCACATCTGTGATTTCTCTCGGGTTCCTGCACGCCCGGAGGTCCCGGGCCCACGGGGTCGCTTGGGGGGGGTGGGGGGTGTCGCAGACCCGGCTCACCTGCTTCACACCAGCGCCTCCCTTCCACCGCCGCAGGTTCTCTCAGAGGAGTTCGACTTTTTCTAAACACGAATGTAAATATAAAGGTTTTAAGTGTGTATCTTAATGTCAAATTTTAAAGTAAATTTATATTTTTAATGCAAATGTATTTTTTTTAATTAATTTATTTATTCATGAGAGAGAAAGAGAGAGAGGGGTGGAGACCCAGGCAGAGGGAGAAGCAGGCTCCACGCAGGGAGCCCGATGCGGGGCTCGATCCCGGGACCCCAGGATCACGCCCTGGGCTGCAGGCAGGTGCTAACCGGCTGGGCCCCCCGGGCTGCCCGCAAGCGTATTTCTATTTCTTAATGTAAAATGTAATCCATGACTTTACCTCGCGGAGCAGTTTGAGGTTCACGGCGAAGCAGAAAGCGTGGCTGGGCCCTCTTGTCCCACGTCCACACGGCTGCCCCCATCGGCGTCCCACCCCCGAGAGGCACATTTGTTCCAGGCCGGCGGGGACCCGTCCTTGTCACCCAAGCCACAGGTTACGCGGGGTGTGTGCGTGACGCTTGGTGTCGTGTGGGCCGTGGCCTCGGACCGATGTGTAAGGCGCGTAGTCCTCACTGTGGTGTCGCACGGCTGCTCTCACCGCCCTGAGATCTCTGTGCCCCGCCTGTCCCCGCCGCCACGTGCCCCCACAACCGCCGACTCTACGGGCCGCAGTGCTGGGAGTTCCAGAGGCGGCGGTGGAGACGTGACCCGGGGCGCAGCCTGGCCCAGCCTGGGCCGGGGCCTCCTCCAGTCGCAGGGAGTGCCTCGTCTCCTCGTGTCTTTTAATGGCTTAATGGTTTTTTCTTTAGTGCTTCAGATTTCATTTTGAAAGGGGGGCGGGGGAAGCATCCTTCAGTCAAAAAAAGATATATATAATATATATACATATCCAGAAATGTTTTCCAGACCGCGTGGCGCCTCCTGAGAAGCCTGAGGTGCCCGAGCCAGCAGGCCGCCAGGCGCGGGGGCCGCCGGGCAGCCTCGGGAAGGCGACGAGGGAGGGCTGGAGCCGGCGCAAAGGCCTGCAGGCAGGAGGCGGGTATCTGGGAGGACGGACCGGGCACCTGGCGGCCTGGGGGACAGCGGGGCCCCGCAGCGAGGATGCGGCTGCGGCCTCGGCAGGAAGGGACAGGAGGACCAGTAAGGGGAGCGGCTCAGGGCAGCGGGGGCCGAGGGCCGTGACCCGCTTCCGAGGTCTGGCGGCCGGGCCGGCACGTGCAGCAGGGACAGCCCGAGCTCACCCCCCCGGCCGCCTGCTGACAGGACTGGGCGACGGGCTGGCGACGGCCGCGCCCCTGGCACAGAGGCCCACTGTGCTTCCTGCGTCCCACGGCGCCCCCGGCGGAGCGCGGTGTCTGAGGAGCAGGGCGCTCGGCTCCGCGCACTGACTGGATGACAGGATAGGATCGTGGCTGAGGATCGTGGCTGAGGAACGGCGGAGGCCCAGGAAGGGACCGCCCGGATGCAGCTGAAGTCGGAAATGGTGAGGGGCCGGGGTCAAGCCGGCTCAGTGCACACGCAGTGACGGGGTGGGGCACAGAAAGGGTCCAACGAGGGGGCCTGGCCGCAGAGTGGACTAGGGACCGGGGCGCGAGCACATACACCGCCGTGGACTCCGGCCTGGGGTGGGGCGCAGCTGGTCCCCCCGCAGGGAGAAGGGGCGTCTGCCCGCAGCGTCTCCCATTAAGAGCAGGAGGCCTGGGGGATCCCTGGGTGGCTCAGTGGTTTGGTGCCTGCCTTTGGCCCAGGGTACGACCCTGGAGTCCCGGGATCCAGTCCCGCATCGGGCTCCCGGCATGGAGCCTGCTTCTCCCTCCTCCTGCGTCTCTGCCTCTCTCTCTCTCTCTCTCTCTCTCTCTCTCTGTCTATCATGAATAAATAAATAAATAAATCTTTAAAAAAAAAAAAAGAGCAGGAGGCCTGATTCACGCCCCGGCAGGCAGGCGACACACCACATGGCGTCGGCTCCTGCAGGCGTCTGAGAGGCTGACCTCACCCTGCACTGTCCACTCTGGGGTATCCACGCTTCCCTCCAGATACCAGGTTTGCAAGGAAAAAGGCGTGTGGTGCTTGATTCAACGTGACCAGGCCACAGGGTACCTGCACGTTTAGTCAGAGGTGGTTCTGGGAGCCTCCTGAGGGTGCTTTGGGATGGCGCTAACCTTTGAATCGGTGACCGAGCAGAGCAGGTGGCGGGTCCTCATTCCGCCAGCTGGAGGCCCGAGGAGTACCAAAAGGCGGACCCGCTTCAAATGCGAGGGACGTCCTTCTGCCTGCTTTGAGCTGGGACATCAGACTTTTTTTTGACTTTTAGACTTGAACAGAAATATTTTTTTCTCTGCTCTCGAGCCTTCTGGCTTTCGGCCTACAACTCAAGCCATGGGCTCTTCTGGTTCTCAGGCCCTCAGACTCGGACTGAGTCTACATGTCAGTTCTCTTGGGTCTCCAGCTTGCAGGTGGCAGAGCTCGGGACCTCTTAGCCTTCACGATGCCGTGAGCCAATTCCTTATACTAAATCTCCTTATAGAAGCATATATTTACACACACAACAAACTTATGTATAAATACAGATGTTATATATTTTAAAATATGTATTATAGTTAACTATAAAATATATAAACATTTAATATAAAGATATATAATAATTGTATTTCAAAAAAATTTCACATTCTGTTTCTCCAGAGAACCCAGACTAACCAAAGCATTTTGCTAGATCTTTAAGAGCTCACATGGGTGAATGTGGCAGCCGAGCAGCCAGAGAGTTCTAGGAAGTGACACACGAAACAGGGAGATACGGGGGAGCACAGATGAAGGGCTGTGTGGTCACATGCTCACTTCCCAGCTGAGCACACACACAGCCTTATCTAGAATACCATTACCCCAAAGGGGGTGTGGGCTGTTCTCTGGTCAGCAGGGGCATTCTGTGCAGTGCTACCAGACAGGGTTTAGTCGGGGTGTAAGGAGGAAGAGGAGGAGGAACACCCCAGGCCTCCGGGCCCTGTTTTACATACGCCTTGAGGCTGGGACTCCTGGGCCCAGCAGACCGCCTCTACCAGCCAGGCTGTCGTCTTCAGGCAGCCTATTCACACCTCATTCTTGAAGAAGTCCTAGAGTTAGATATTTAACACCTTGGAGAGCCTACGCTGGGTCTCTAAAGAGGTGTTCCTTCTCAGCTCTGGCAGCGCATCAGAATTACCTGCGGTGCTTTTAAAAATGTAGGTAACTGGGGGCACCTGGGCGGCCCAGTCGGTGAAGCGTCCGACTCCTGACTTTGGCTCAGGTCGTGCTCTCAGGGCTGTGAGACTGAGCCCTGTATTGGGTTCCAAGCTCAAAGAGGAGTCTGCTTGGGGTTCATTCCCTCTCCTTCTCCCTCTGCCCCTGCCCACTCACCTCCCAAATAAATAAATCTTTAAAAAATAAAAAAAATAACAATGCAGGTAACCAGGCTCTACCCAGACCTCTTGAGAAGCTCCCAAGGCCCACTCCAAGTACAGGCGTTTTGTGTGTGTGTTTTTTTTTTTTTTTAAGATTTTATTTATTTATTTATTCATGAGAGACTGAGAGACAGAGAGAGAGAGTGCGCCAGAGACAAAGGCAGAGGGAGAAGCAGGCTCCATGCACCGGGAGCCCAATGTGGGATTCGATCCCGGGTCTCCAGGATCGCGCCCTGGGCCAAAGGCAGGCACTAAACCGCTGCGCCACCCAGGGATCCCGTGTATGTTTTTTTTTAAAGAACTATTTATTTATTCATGATAGAGAGACGCAGAGACACAGGCAGAGGGAGAAGCAGGCTCCATGCTGGGAGCCCGACGTGGGACTCGATCCCAGCACTCCGGGATCACACCCTGGGCCAAAGGCAGGTGCCAAACTGCTGAGCCACCCAGGGACCCCTAAGTGCAGGTGTTTTTATGGTGCAAGGCTGCACTGATGATCCCGAGGTGGTTATGGGGTTGGAAGCCATTGCCCCAGCCAGGTGGAAGGGGATAGACTTGTAAGGACTGATCCCGGGGAGCCAGCACCCATGATCCCCCCTGCTAGCCCCTGGAGCTGGCTGAGGCATCGCCACCTGGGCCGCAGGCTCCAGGAGGAAAGTCTGCGGAGCTGAGGCCTGGCCTCAGGGGTTCTCTGGAGAGCTCCTGGGGCAAGCCGGCCGGCGGGATCGCTTCTCCTTCCATTCAGCCCCCGCCCCCTGGCCTGGTCTTGCTCCGTGGCCTTCCCTAATCAAGGGAAGCTTCCAGAGCACAGGCAGTAATCGTAAGAATAAACTGTGTGGGCTTCTCTTTAATGTGTTGCGTATGTGCAGAATGTACTCCTGGCTCGCCTCCCTCTGCCTTAGAGATGCTCTCACTGAATTAAATATTTTGACACTGGGAGAACATGACATTAAATATCTAACACGGGTGATAGTATTTTTGCGACACCCTCTGCGAGCCTCGGTCTTGGGCCCAGGTCGGTGGCAGCTAGTGCTTCACCTACTCTCCCACGGTCTCTACCAAGGCCTCTGAGACGTTTGAGAGACGTTGTAAAAGCCCAATTCCTTCCCTTAGGCTCCCAGTTCCTCTGCATGATGCGGGGTATCTTAAGAACCGAAATACCCCCGAAATGTAAATACTGCGTGAATATTAAACATATAAACTAGGGACTTTTAGGCTGGGTCACGTCTCCTGGGACAGCCACCTTGGATGATGGCCACGGAGGCCCGGATGCGGGCGGGGGCTGCGCGGGACGGCCCAGCTCCCCGGCACCGGGCGCCTCCTCCCGGGCGCCTGCCCGCTGCGCTGCCCCTCAGCCTGACCCGACAGGTGTCGCCCGCTCGGCCGCCGCCCGTCCTCCTAACTGCGGCGGGAGCCCGGAGGCCGCGCGTCCTGAGAGGCCCCGACGCGGCTCCGTGTGTGACCGCTGCTCCCACGCCACCGCCGGGCCCAGGCCGAGGGCCCAGCACAGCGGCCGCGCTCCTCAGCTGCTCCCTGGGAGGGCCGCCCCGCGCCTCAGGCCGCCCTCGGGCCGCCTCAGACCACTCGGCCGCCTCAAGCCACCCCGCCCCCAGGCCTCCTCAGCTCCCCTCAGGCCGCTCGGCCTCCTGAGCCCACCCCCCCTCGGGCCCCCTCAGGCCGCTCGGCCGCCTCAGCCTCCCTCAGCCTCCCTCAGGCCCCCTCAGGCCCCGTCAGTCCACCCGGCCGCCTCAGCCCCCCTCAGGTCTCCTCAGCCCCCCTCAGGTCTCCTCAGGCCCCCTTAGGCCCCGTCAGGCCGCTCGACCGCCTCAGCCCCCACTCAGCTCTCCTCAGGCCGCTCGGCCGCCTCAGGTCTCCTCAGCCTCCCTCAGCCCCCCTCAGGTCTCCTCAGGCTGCTCCGCCGCCTCAGCCCCCCTCAGGTCTCCTCAGGGCGCTCGGCCCCCTCAGGCCCCGTCAGGCCGCCCGGCCGCCTCAAGCCCCCTCAGGCCCCCCTCAGCCCCCCTCAGCCCCCGCCGGGCCGCCTCAAGCCCCCCCGCCCCGCGCGGCCCTGACAGGTGTGAGCAGCAGCCCCGGGGTCGCTGTCGCGCAGGCGGGCGCGTCGCAGCAGGAGGTGCCAGCCCCGAGCCGGGGGCTGCGGCAGGGCAGGGGCCCCAGGAACCGGCGCCGTGGGGAGGCCGGGCCCGGAACGCGCTTGTGGGGACGGGGTCAGTGGGCAGCCGGCTCCGGACGGCGGGATGAGCGGGCTGCGCACGGTGGACGGCCCGGAGGCCCCGCCGCGCGCCGGAGCGTGTGCTCTGCGACCGGGAGGCGCTGGGCCGGGCGCGTTTCCGGAAGCTCGCGGCGGCGGGCGGCGGCGGGGCAGGAGCGAGGGCAGGAGCGAGGGCAGGAGCGAGGGCAGGAGCGAGCGCACGACACGCGGACTCGCCGTCGCCGAAGGGTAAATGTACCGGTTCGTCGCCCTCCGCAGCCCCAGCGGGACGCCCGCGGCCCGGAGGCCTGACCCGTTGGCGACAGGGGGAGGAAGACACAGAAGGAAAGGTCTTTGAAGGCAAAACGCCAGGAAAATGACCCTGTAGAGGTGTCAGCGCACCGAGGTGCAAAGTTCTAGAGATTGGGTAAAAAGAGAAAAAAAAGGAGGGCTGGTTTCTCCATACGTTTCGTTAAAGGCCAAAAAGAAATGGAAAATAAATAGGCGGATAAAAACCAGGCAAGTATGAACAAAAGGGAGCTGACGCGGCGTCGAACGCCTTCAGAGAACCAAGCGGAATCCGGGCAAAGACGAGCCGCGAGTGAGGAGGTCCCCGAGTTTACTTTGGAGCTTGCGATATCCAAGCTGTGCCAAGTGTCTGTAGCTCCTACACCAGTGGGACCCTAAGAAGCCCTGGCACCTCGGTCAGGTGGATCAGTGGCTGCCGTGTCAGCCTCCAGTCGCCCCACTGAGCCATATGAAGGAGACGGCGGATCCTCCGTTACCGCTGCCGGGGAGAGTGACGCCGAGAATTGAAAATGTGTTCATGTTTGTCTTTGAAATGAATTTTTCAAATTTCTGTTTGAATATGGGTTCCATAGGCATGAAAACCTATTAAAGGGAAATCAAGAGTTGTCTAGACTTAATAACATATGCAAGAATGGCATAATGACCTAGTAGCCCGTCCCTGCCCAGGCTTCTGGTAAGCTTTCAGATCTCCATATTGAATTAATGTTTGTACACGGCGCCAGTGGGGAAAATTCTGCCTTGACCCCATCAGACTGATGTGTCTCACTTGCACCCTGCTCCATCAGGATTGGTGGCCCTTGTCGTCTTGTCCCAGAAAACAAGACTGCTGATGCTTTTTCTTTTTTCTTATTCCACCCGTTTTTTATTTCCACTAAGCTATTTTTGCTACAGTCATTTACTGCCACTGGGATTTTTTGCACAAGGTTAATAGTACTAATAAAATGAAGGGCAAAGCACAAAAGAGAGAATCTTGAAAGAATAGTCTGTAACCCTTTGTTTGATGAGGGCTAAAAACCCTGCAGGACATTCCAGTCTCGAGTTTGGGATCAAGGCCACCTTCAACCTTTGTTGAGTTGTTCTTCACTCTCTGGGTCCAGCCTTGATGTCATACTGGGCCCATGTTGTAGAGGGATCGAGTCCATTCCAATGAGTCCCCGACTGCTGCCTGGACTAGTTGTCGTCTCTGGTGGCCATTATAGTCACATAGGAGTTTTTAAAAAAATATATATGCCTGGGCTCTTCCTCAGACCAACTAAATCAGACTGACTGAAGAGGTGCAGGGCATCAGCTCCCCAGAGGTCCTATTAATTGGACTAGAGTTGAGGATCACTGGCCTGGACAAAGCTCCAAACTCTGCTTCTGAACAGTTGAGGCAGCCCCAGCTCACTGCCCAACGTTTTTGCTCATCAGGTGGCTGCACTTAACATGGACGCTTTTAGTGTGTCTGGTGTTTTTCATTTAGCTTTGGTCCCCAATTAAAATTCAGAATTTTGTGGCATTTTTGGAATATTTTAGCCTATTCACCTTTCTCCCTGGGTCACTTCAGAAAAATCCAAAGTAAATTATAAACTTTCCCCAGCTTTGTTAAGACGGGTATACTGTTAGAATTGATACATCCTAATTTTGGCTTTGGCATTCACTTCAGTCTCTGGAAAAGTCATTTATCTTCTTATGGAATTTCTGGTGCTTCAAATATTATCTCTTTGGAAGATGAGAAGGAAAGTAACATTTAGTGAGCATCTGTTGTATGCGTAGCACTGTGCTAGACACTGGATATATGCTGTTGAAATCATTAGGCGCGTGGGCTGTGAAGCCAGAATGCCTGGGCTCACATCCTGGCTCAAATATTCCAGCAAATAAACTCAAATCACAGAGTGGTCATGAGTTTCAAGTGACATAATGTCTATAAAGTATGTAGCACAGTGCCTGGCATGATAGGAGTTCTCAAAAAGCACTGGCTGGCTTTGTCATCTCACCGAGTTCTCACAGCAATCCTGGAGTAGGTATTATCATTCGTTGTAGAGACGAGTGAAGTCTCCAAGCTGAATCTATTTATCCATGGACATACTCAATCTCAGGTGTAACTGAGAGGACATGAGAGCACCTACCCTTTAGGATTGTTGAAAAATTAGAGAAATCGTTTCAGGACCTAAGAGAGAGTTGACCTGCAAACTTGAGCTCTGATCTCAGTACAGGAGGGACAGTTATAAATAAGATGGATCTTTCCCTATCCTTGTGGAGCGTGGGCAGCGATCTCCACCTGACCTTCAGGAACCATGAGGCACTGTATTCATCAGATCTTTTGGTGGCACATTCTTCACCAAGATGATGTATTCTTCCCTAGTTAGTAGACAGTTCTAGTCCTTCATAGTGAGTAGTCCCTAAGGTTCTTAACTAATCACAAAATGACCAAAGATGGAAAGTCACCATGGAGATATTTTTGCTCCCCCAGCAGTTTCTTCTTCTGGGAATACTCTCCATATTTCCTGAAACCAGAGCCCCTGGTGCTGCAGGAAGAGTAGCGAGACTATCAGTGCTTAAGAAGGCAAATGCAAGTGTTATCTTACCATAATGGTTCAGACCCATGCCAACCTCCAGCCTGCTTCTGGAATGTTCTCTCATATACATACCAGAGCAGTGGTTATTGGATACCCAGACTACTAACTCACAAAGGCCATAGCTGGAATCTGATTTGTTTCCAAGCAAGGAATTAATGAAAAAATGATAGCAGGCAATAAAAAAGTTTAATGAACATTACTTCTACACTGATCATTTCTTGTCCACTGTTCTTGGATTCGTTAGGTAGTAAAACACTTAACAAGCTCCTCCTATGTGCCGAGTTTTATATGGTCTCTGGGGAGACAGATTATGCTAGTTTTGAAAATGTTAGTAGTTTTGAAAAATGTCTCAAGAAGGTCTGTCTTCTGTGTTTGAGAATATTCAAAAATGTTGTTGACAGAAAAGATTACTTTTGTATTCTTTGGTATCTCTGGTTACCTAAATTTCTGGACGACTTTTCATACAGTATCTTAGGAAACTTCCTTCCATTCCTGTAAAATTGGGACTATGCGGCTATACTGCCATCACCTCAAAGCCAAAGCCTGGCTGGGAACATCAGTGTCCAGATCAGGCTTCTCCCATACTTTTTTATAGTATTGTATGAAAAGCCATTTCAGAGGAGAATGACTCTCTGTAGAATTTGGATTAAATGGGATCTTGTAAGACTATAAATATAGCAACATGCTTTTGATTTAGTATTGCTTCATTTTTCTTCTTTAACATAAATTTCTATACATAACTTCTGAAAAAGGAAGATCTCTGCCACTTAGAAAATAAGTGCATTTAAAAACTTCCATGCACAGTTCTATGGGAGATGCAAAAATACCCCATCCACTTGATACAGCTACAAATTTTTCATTAAGAAAAGGATGTTATAGGTTGAAGGAAAAAAAGACAGTAACCATCAGGCATAGGTAAAATAAGCTAATTTTTATGTATATCCATAAATCTATGAAACTGTGTTGAGTGTAACCAGGTTGGGGACTTTTTAATCTTTAAAATTTTCCTAAGTTACCCCTTACATATTTCCTCAAGTTTTAATTTCTCAACATTTCAAAACTTAGTAAAAAAAAAAATAAGTGGGTCATTTTGTATTCCTACTTTCATTAGGAAGTAGGGATATTAAATATTAATTAAAATAATTAAAATATTAAATATTAACATTTAATACTATAAAATCAAGCTCAGAGTCCAAGTAAAATTTGAAGACTGTCATAAAATATTTTTCATTCTTTATTACAATGTATTACCCTCATCTTATTTTCACTAAAAGTTTCTTTGCCTCACCATGGAATTAAATTTATTTTCTAGCATATCCTGATAGTCCTATGAACACACCTCACGGTTTTTATGTACAGATACACCAGAGTTATTCAAAACTTACTGTTGGGGAGGACAAGAACTCACTAACTATCAAGGAAATATATCCCTAAGATAAAGATTTTATGTGAACTTTTTAGAAGTAAAACATAAAGGAGGCCACAACTTTCAGACTTCTTGACAGCAGTGTTTTTTAGAGAGTTCTCATTCATAGTAACTTCTGTGGAAAGGCAAAAAATAAATTAAAATAATAGAGATAGATACAGATGACATATCTATATGCCTACATCTACATGTAGGCATAGAACTCTTTATATTCTAGAGTTCTCATTCATAGTAACTTCTGTGGAAAGAAAAAGATAAATCCAAAAAAATAGTTATGTATCTCTGTATATATAACATTAATATATATAATCTATATTAAAATAATTTGTTTAAAATAAAAAATGTAACTGCCATTTAGCCGTGGTGTCCCATAGTAGAAATCTAATTAGATTTTTAAAAAATAGGGATCCCTGGGTGGCGCAGCGGTTTGGCGCCTGCCTTTGGCCCAGGGCGCGATCCTGGAGACCCGGGATCGAATCCCACGTCAGGCTCCCGGTGCATGGAGCCTGCTTCTCCCTCTGCCTGTGTCTCTGCCTCTCTCTCTCTCTCACTGTGTGCCTATCATAAATAAATAAAAATTAAAAAAAAAAAAAAAAGATTTAGATTTTTAAAAAATAAATTAGATAATTAATCTAATTTTATTAGATTTTTTTATTTTTTTATTTTTTTATTTTTTTTTTAGATTTTTTTTTATTAATTTCACCTATAGTAACTACTCTGTATATCTCTTAGAGGACTTATTCCAAAGAATAAAATGAATAAGGTATATGAATGATGCATGGTGGTTATAAGTTCCCTGGAAACTTCACCGGAAGAAGTCTTTTCATGTAATTATCAATATGAGAAAATATGAGGAATTTTAACCAAGAAACTTAATATAGAATACTAACAAAATACAAACACTGCCTCTTTTTCATGTTCAAGAAGGAGGAAGAGCTATAATTTATTGAAATCCTTGTTTATGAATGGATTTCCCAGTGAAGTAATGATTTTTTTTTAAATGCTTCTGGTTATAAAAATTATAATATTCACTTCAATAGTGTGGGCACAAAAAACATACTGGAAAAAAACTCACCTAAGAATCTTCTTGGCTTTAACTTTTAATAGGCTCAAGGTGTTAAATCAATCAATTTGGGAGTCATATCTAGGTAAGGAAATTTAAGGAGCTTAAGCTATGGATTTATTTTTAACTTAATTTTATTTAAATTCGATTAAGATATAGTGTATTATTAGTTTCAGAGGTAGAATTCAGTGATTCATCAGTTGTATATAATACCCAGTGCTGGGATCCCTGGGTGGCGCAGCGGTTTGGCGCCTGCCTTTGGCCCAGGGCGCGATCCTGGAGACCCGGGATCGAATCCCACATCGGGCTCCCGGTGCATGGAGCCTGCTTCTCCCTCTGCCTATGTCTCTGCCTCTCTCTCTCTCTCTCTGTGACTATCATAAATAAATAAAAAAATTAAAAAAAAATACCCAGTGCTCATTACATCACATGCCCTCCTTAATGTCCATCACCAGTTACTCCATTTGCCCAGCCCCCTCCCCTCCAGCAACCCTCAGTTTGTTTCCTATGATAAAGAGTCTCTTATGGAAAAAAAAAAAAAAAGTCTCTTATGGTTTATCTCCCTCTCCGATTTCATCTTTATTTTTCCTTCCCTTCCTCTACACTCCTTTGTTTTGTTTCTTAAATATATGAGTGAGGTCATATGATAGTTGTCTTTCTCTGATTGACTTATTTCACTTAGCATAATACCCTCTAGTTCTATCCACATTGTAAACAGCAAGATTTAATTTTTTTGATGGCTGAGTAATATTCCATTATATATATATAACTTCTTTATCCATTCATCTGTCAGTGGACATCTGGGCTCTTTCCATAGTTTGGCTACTGTGAACACTGCTGCTATAAACATTGGGGTGCAGGTGCCTCTCTGGATGATTACATTTGTATGTTTGGGGTAAATACCTAGTAATTCAATTGCTGGATCATAAGGTAGCTCTATTTTTAACTTTTTGAGGCACCTCAATAGTGTTTTCTTACTATGTATCACTCAGACATCTAAATGTGGGGAGTGGGTCATTGTTTCCTGATGGAAGATGTAGGGCAGTGAAATTTCATTCCTATGTTTGTTCACAACAGCCCATTAAGTAATGTAAACCCCACAGTTCAGCCTTATAACGCAAAGCTGCCTCTTCTAAACTTCATGCCCCAATCCTGCATCCAATACTTCCACCGCTACATTCTTGTCTTTAAACTTTTACTGATCAGATTCATGGAGAAACTAAAACAAAATGGTTCCAGGCAGATTTGCCTTATAACAAATCTTAGAGTGGACCTAGCAGTATCCCTTCACACTGAAGTACATAAAACTTTAAATCAAAGAAAGAAGGAAAATATCAAATATTTGTACATTCTTAATAAGGATCATGAAGAACCTAATGTCAGTTCCAGCCATTTAACCCTCACAACTTCAAGGCTACACATAGGCTTTAAGAGAAGCCCCAGGGTTCAACTTTTCATAGGTTTTTCTGGGAAGTCCAACCTGGCCCTAGTCTAAGACCAGCTCCCCTTTGCCACTGCTTTGCCTGCCGGTACACCCTGCCCCAGAATTCCTTCAACCACAGGCACACCTCATTATTGCCTGGCCCTTAGCCTTGGCTCTAAGGTTCATAAGGCTTTGAGAGCTTAAAGCCCAGAAAGGTTCTGTGTGTGAGGGCTTATAGGAAAACAAGTTAAAACTTGTCCTCGGGTTGAGTTGAGAAAACGTGGGACCATGTAGGTGGCTCAGAAGACTGGGGGCACGTGTATGCCATTCTTCACAGATGTGGCAATTTGGGGGCAGAAACTGGTGTAAAACTTATAAGGAAGGTTCAGTGGAGGAGGCATTTGGCAGAGTAAAGAACCTTGGTTGTTTTATGAAAGCGGGGTATTATTACAAGAATTTAGAGCACACACTATACGTACCACTTGTCTGGAACAGAATAGAGGGACCTTGGGGGGAGGCATCACTACCAGAAAGCAGCATGGGGCTGGGAGAAACCATGGCATTGGACACCCCACAACTAACCAACTGTGGAAAGATACTTCCCTACCACTCTGCTTCCTCATCTATAAAATATGGAGATTCTTCAGATCTTACAGAGTTGCCTATAAATGGGAATACTACTTGCACTTTACCTGCCTGAAAGCCCACTTTTCTTCCACATGGCCTTTACCACTTCCTTACCTACTTTCAGTGCTATTTCAAGCTCATTTATTAAAGTGCAGGTGTGAAAGCACCCCCTCAACCTCCCGCTTTCCCCAGAGCTGGAGTGGTATTACTGGTTCTTGCAAGAAGAGGTAATCAAAAAAGAAAAGGCTAAGTTGTTATCATATTTGTTAACTTGGGCCAGATGCTCATTAGCAATACACTAGAAGCCAAAAATGAAAAACCAGGCTGCAGCTTGGATCCAAAAATAAGGGCCAGGCTCTGTGGAAAACATCAACAGATGCAAAACCAGAACAAGGAAGAACGTTTTGTCTGCGCCATTGGAACAAGACAGGATCTTGAGCCATATCCCAGGCACACAGACACAGATCAGTATTTAGTTGATCTGTAGCAGCCACACAGGTATAAAGAAAAGGAGGACATACTAAAATCTCACCATGGGAAGAGTCTAGAACTGTGGTCCTCATCCCTGGCTGCAATTGGAATTATCTCAGCACCTTTTACAAATTCTGATGCCAAGATCCTGTCCCCAGAGATTCTGATTTAACTGATCTAGTGATGGGCCATTAAAGGCCACCATTTAAAGCTCCCCAGGCAATGCAAATGTGCAGCCAGAACTGAAAACCACTCATCCAGGGTAGTGAGTGAGGGAAGCAACCAACATGCTGTACGTGTTCTTGGGTTAGAGACCCCCTTCTTACTAGGGCTAGAATGTCCATGGTTTTAAAATGTTTATTTATGGATTCAACAAATGGATTATTAAGTACATACTGTATGCAGGCTCCACTTCAGTGGCTAGGATTAAAAAATTAAACTTCGTCCTTGCCCTCAGGACAATTGATGGGAAAGTCCTATGAGAAAATAAATTAGCTAGGTACAAAAGCAATGTTGTCAGTACAGTAAGACTGGTTTGTTCAAAGTGGCAGGAGAAGAGTGAATGGGGTGATGACTTCTCCCCTCAAAATCCAACCACAGAATCATAAAATCATAAAGATGAAGGAAGCTTGAAGTTCCAAATTTTGTGTGTAAGGAAACTAGAAATCAAGAGGTTGGAACGGGACCTAAGATACTAAAATACTCATTCTGACTCATCAAGGGAAGTGTTATGGAACTGTGTCCCGCAGCACTGAATTCTGAGGCTAGATACTGAACAATAAGTGGGATTTCCCAGGGACAAGGACATGAGAAAAGGTTCCATTCCCAGAAGACTCAGCCCAAAGCTCACACAGGAAAGTGCACGCTGGGTAAGGCCCTGGACCTGATCTCAGGTGATAGCTAATAGCTTAGTCCCCCCTCCTCCATATCAGTCTTGGACTCACATGGTTTCTTGCTTTCCAATGTGGTTTGGGGGGATGCACCTATGTCCAACTCCACCCCTCTCTAGGAATAATTCTATACAAATGAGATAGTGAACACATTAGTTTTGCCCAGTGAGTTGTCTAATGTCGATGAGATCTGGGGTTTGAATCTTGAACCGTAAACTTTCAGTGATGTAACAGATTAGTAACTCTACACACTTCTACAGTAAATACCCTTTGACCAAATATTTGGCCAGCCTTGACTACCTAGAGTTGACATGTGCTCTACTTGCAAAACAAGAATTGTTAAATCCACAATGAAATGTGTTGAACTAGTTCTCCATTCTCCCCTTCCTTTGACCTTGCTGTTGTCCTTAAAGTCTCACCTTCTCTCATACTCCACATCCTTTTAATCTGCAAATCCTATAGGCTCTCCTTCAAAAAGTATCCAAAATTCAAGTACTTCTCACCATCCTCACTACTACAATCTGAAACCAAACCACTGTCCTATCTCACCTGTATTATCACAACAGCCTCCTAATTGGTGCTCGGTGTTTCAGACTCAGACTAATGACCCTACATGATTTGTTCTCTGACTCCTTGGACCTCACTTTTTCTTCTTTGCCCACATGGGCCTCCTCATTGACCCTGAACATGCAACAAGCCCCGCTCCGCATAGTTCACCCTGAAATTGGAATACTCTTCCTCCAGGTGGCTGCATGGTGAGCTCTTCTACTTTCTTTGGATCTTTTCTCAAAAGCCACTGTCTTTGTGAACTTCATCTGGCCACCCTATCTAAAATCTCAACGCTCACTCCCTGACATTTCATATACCCTAGCCCTGCCTTATAAAAATGACTCTAACATTCATCAGTAAGCACTATGTACTTTATATTTTACTTACAAAATTAACATTCATAAATAAGTATTGTATATTTAATTTTTCTTATTATTTTATTTTTCCTTATAAATCTCCAGAAATAATTTTTAGTTTTGTTCAATGGTGTATTCTGGTAATTAAGTACATGGTATACTCAATTAATACTAGTTGAATGAAAGAGTACAGAAAAGTCACTGTAAATACATAATATCATATATATAAATATTAAATAGGTAATAAATATCACAATTGCATTAATCATTCCCTTCTTAATAGTTATTAAAGAAATCTCAAACCATAAGCAGGTCAAACTCCAATATATAAAAGAAAGTCACCAAATCTATAACCTTAAAATGTTCAAACCTAGGTTGAGGGACATTGTACAATGTACCTGACTAGTACTTTTCAGAAATGTCAGGGTCATGAAAGACAAGGGAAGACTCAGGAACTGTCATGGATCCAAGGAGACTAAGGAGACAACTAAATGCAATGTTGGATCCTGCACAGGATGCTGGGACAGAAAAAGACACTGAAATTCAGAAGGCACCTGCAATTTAGTTAACAGTACTGTACCAATGTTAATATCTTGCTTTTTAAAAAATATCCTGGTTTTGATTAACTGCACTATGATAATCTGGATGTTAAAGGGCCAGTGAGGTAGCTGACTTGAACGAACATTATTACATCTAAATGTCTAAATATCTCTTCATACTCAAACAAGGAGGTTATTAAATGATAAACAACATATCTCCTGAATAACAAGAAGCAATCATCCTGTAAACCACCAACAAGGCAACTAAGTAACTGAGATAGTGGGGGAGGGGGAAGTGAGTGTGCACGCAGTGCGCACAGGCATGCATGTGCAAAGCAGTTTTCTTTTTTTACAGTTGAATCATTTTTCTATGCCATGGTAGCTTTATGCATTGGATACAAACAGATTTTCAAAGCATATGTCCCTTGGTGTATAAAGGAGTTTTATCAGAAGACAGTAACAATTCGACGTTCTCTTTCTACTCTGCTTTTGAAAGGCTAGAAATAACAAGTGTCAGTTGAGTAAAATTATCTTCTAAGTAACATCCCACTAATTTGAGATTTCACAGTGAAATAATCATACACTATATACTAGGTCTCAAGAAGGCATGTTCTCATTAGAGGCAGAAAAATGATTAAGAAACTTGTCACAGAGGGTTTTTGAGAATCCTATTAACTAATAAACCACTTTATATCTTCTGGAGGGGAGAAGTAAAGAGTAAAATCAAACAAGCAGCGTTCTCCTGTCTGGAAGGCTGCTGCTTGATCTCTCACCCTCAGAAGGGTACAGGTCCTGTTTATAAGCGCTAGTTCTTCATTGGGGGTGGCTGGTGAACTCTGCCTATAGGGTCCCACCCCCTCCTCACTGGGGGCCTTGCAGTCTGGGAGAAGGACCTTCCCTTGTACTTCTCAGGGAGGGAGTTTGGCTGGTTTGGCTAGGTGGGTTCCTGGGGGCAGGGAGAAACACATCAATCACCTAGGGACCAGAAGAGCTGTTAACGAGCATTACTCATGTTTCTACAAGTCAATAAACATGTTTGGTGGGAAACTCTCCCAGTATTTTGTAGATTAACAGTCAAAAAGGCAATTCAGCCTAATTTAATGAAAACTTGTTGACCATCCACTAAGGACTGACTTACCTTTTAGGGCTGTGCACATAAGATGAATGGAGTAGAATCTTAACCCTCAGACAGCTTACTCCCTAGTAAAAAATGTGAAAGTTTGTAAGCAAATAACTGTAAGATAAATAAGTAGGAAATGTCAGAAGGACCAGGGAGGTAGCAGACCTGAACAAAGTAAGCAGAACGTAAGAATAACAGGGTTCCAGAAATGTCACCATTCTTTATTTTTGCTAAGCTATAGCATGGGCATGTAACTTAATGTAAATGTATATATGATACCCATATTCTTTTTATATTAAAGGTTTTTTAACTAGCTGAAAAAGATTAACAATGATTTCTGTTTTTTTTTTTTCCACAAATTCATTACTGCTTTGATGTGAAATCAGAAGCCTGACATTGATTTCTTCTGAACCAAAATATCAGTCAGGCTCCAAGTATTTTCACTGTGGTATACGGAATATAGCATTAAATACTTCAACGGGGGTGGTAGGTAGGGGGTTTTCTTTATTCATTTTGGGATAAAGCTTCTCCTAAACGTAGGCTCTCCCAACATGGATCACATCTCTGTAAATGGTTCTTGCCAATAAGGTGATTCCTCCAAGATGTGTGTATAATTCCAGCTTTCAACATTATCATATTCAGTGTTTGGTACCATTTGGTACTACTGTGCAATAACTTTAAATCATAGTCCTTCATTTGTTCTATCAAAAATTAGCTGGGGCAGCTGGGTGGCTCAGTTGGTTAAGCATCTCTCTATCTCAGCTCAGGTCTTGATCTCTAGATTGTGAGTTCAAGCCCCACACTGGGCTCCATGTTGGGCATGGACCCTACTTAAAAAAATAAGAAGATAAAAATTAAGAAAGGTAAGCTAAATAATGGCAGTTTCTTTTCATAAAGTTTGAAATCCAGTATTCAATGGTCCTGTTTGGGAGAATGAATTTCAAACTATTATTTTCATTTCCAGAAACTGATTTCAACCTAAGAAAGTAGATGATGTTATTCCTAACCAAATGAATTTCCCAAAGACTCCAATTTTGCCAGGACTGAGAGAAGCAAATGAGACATTTGCACAAACAACTTGCAAATGCCCCATAGAAAAATATTCAAAAGGTGTAAGTGAACTGTAGTATCAGTAAGCAGCTTGCAACTTTGAGCCAATCTTTGTGGTTAAGTGGAGATAAGAGTATTTCCTCTCATGACATGAACAGTTAAAAGAAATCTCTGCAGTATCACAGCACAAGGAAGCCAGGAAATTTATCAACCAACACTGACCTGATTTTGCTCCAAGATACAGAAGAATAGCTAATTCGTGGTACTAATTACTTGTCCCATTTCAGCTTTTTAGCCCAAAGCAATTCCTAATGAGTGATGAAACTAATGGCCTTGGGTATAATGCCCCTACCAAATACCGCTACCTTGGATTTGTGGCTTGACAAATCCAACATCGACCCTATCCTCTGTTGAGAGCCTGGTGTGCAGTAACACTTGGAACTTGCAACAGTGCGTTCTACATCCCATGGTTTGAAAACGTGCTCATTGCAAAGTAAGCCATTTCCTGATGTTTTGCCTTTCAGGGACTCCTTGTCTAAAAGCTCTCTGACCCCACCAAAATTCTGCCCCCATCACAAATAAATAGAGCTAATGGTCTGCAATTATTCACAGCCGTGTTCTCATTTGCTGCAACAGAAAGTGCCACCAATAATTTAACTTATCTTGAAAGTTCTCAACCGTATTTGTAACATGCTGAGCTACGATGTTTCTGGTTATGTTTCCGGTTAAGCTAAGGTTTGCAAATGCTTGTTTATGCTCTGGACACATAATTTCTGCTGCATTCAAAAGAGACTCTTATAAAAAGCATTGTCTGTAAAAAGGTTTTGATGCCCGGGCAATTTTTTCTTTAATAGAGAACTACATTTCACAGGAGATCGTTTATTTTATTCTCATTCAAAAACAAACGCTACCATTTTTTCAATCCATTAAGTTCTTCAACGCCCATCTTTCCGGTACACTGGTCATGGCTGGTTTTTTATGGTGCCTTAAGTTGTTATTTTTCTGTGCATGTTCTTTGTTTGAATAGCCTTCCCATCCAACTCCCCAAGCTCCCCAAAAAAGCACACTCCTATCTTTTTTTTGGGGGGGGTGATACTCATCTCTTTCTTAGGAGATACACAAACTCACCTTTTTCTTAACTTTACGGTAAAAAAAAAAAAAAGGAAAAAATCCAGCAGTAATTAACAACTGCTATTTGATTCCAGTGTGGGATGCAAAGGAAGGTATGTGGGCTTTCATGAACTAGGGAGCATGAAACCCTTCCCCAGGGAGCACTGCCCCTCTGATTCAGGGCATGTCTGCCTTGGGGGGGACACCAGCCTTCTGTTGCAAGAGAAGCTGGGAATCAGATACTTTAAAGAAAAATTTCCTAATTATTTAAATTATGTACCTTAGTCAAAATTTATTAAAATACCAAGAGGGTCAACATTGCTCTAGCCAGGCAACACAAATCTGCAAGTGTGGGCTGCCCATCAGTAACTTCTGGAGATGTCAGTGGAACAGTAAAACAATTTGTATCCTACTTTTGTTATAGTTCCGGAGAACTAAGAAGAGAAAAGGTACAATTACATCAGCGTGTTTCTATGGAGTATGGAATCCAAATGCCGTAATTAATTTGGAAATATCCTAACGAGGCAGTGAGATGTAGTGAAAAGGATCGCCTTCTTGAAGCCAGGCCTGTTTGGGGAATCCTGGGTATTTCACTTACTAGTCTGGTTGACAGATTCTTCACCTGGAAGTGGGGATAACACAACTACCTTATAAGTTTGCTAAGTTGATTAGAGATGACTGCATAGACATTTCTTAGTGTACTGTCAGCATTTGTAAGGTGTTTATAAATGCTATGACTGTTGCAAAACGTGAAACATATGACTCCAAACACACTCCTCTGTATGTGCCACGAGCACCTGTTGTGCCCCGGCTCTCGCTCCTGTCCACTCCCCCCCCCCCCACCTCTGCATCATGTTGTCTTACTCTGCTTAGTGGCCCACCACAGCTTGTCAGCACATGCTGACGTCTGTCACCCCACACTGACCCCTATCACCCTCTTACCTTGCTTGGGCTCCTATCCAGACCTGGAATGCCTGTTCTTTCCTTCATCATTCAGTTACCTCCTTTGCAACTCAACCCAAGTGTCACCTCTCCCAAGAAGTCTTTCTAGAGTACCATCACCCTCCAGTCTAGATAGAGCACTCTCTCCCTTACTGCCTTGTGTTTGCCTCAGTCTAGCTTTGTAGTATTGTAAACTGAGCTCCTGGAAAAGAACTAGGTCGATTACCTCACTGTCCCAAGCACCCGGGAGTAATGCCTTTGCCCAGCATATAATCAGGGCTAAAAACAAAAAAATGGATCGACTTGGGAATGAATGATGGTGGTGACCGTAGAATGGCATGGCAAGTACCAGTGTCTGCTTCCCTGCTGCTTCACAAATGCAAATATTTGGCTGTTGTTTATGCCTCTCTCCCCATCTTCCCAATCCTCATTCCAGCTCTTGCATCCACTCCCAAACCAACAGAGATTTCCATTCCAGAGGAGTGGGTTATAACAGAGAAGGTGCTTCATTGTCACTTACAGGGGGTGAAAGTGGGGACTGGATGGACATCTGAGAGGATTCCTTGTGAAAGGTCATAGGGAATACAAAACAGAGTCCCTCGTTGGAGATGAAGAACGGAAGAGCCCTTCTTTAACACAAGGTCTTACCTTCGTTTTCAGAAATGGTGGCTTCATGTACCTTTTCCCTTGTACCTTCAGAATGAGTGGCTTCAGGAAAATTGCCTGTGCAGCCAAAACGGGCTTGGTAGTGCTGTACTCTTGCACTATCATTCATGGTCCTCTATCAGAAGGAAAAGCATTTTGTAGGCCAGGGCTGCCATTAGCATATAAGAGGTCTTGGAGTACAAACAGGCATCCCTTCCTGCAGAGGGATGCAGACTCCTACTGGAGTATTTCCTGAGGGGAGGCGAAAGGCTGAACTTCATCTAGACACTCCCCTTATCTGGATACCTTTGGGAACAGCCTACTGAAGTAGCCCTGTAAGAAAAAGTGCTTCCTCTCGTTGTGCATAATATTAGAAAAATGATTATAAATAATGTGCAAATATTTATTCTTTTCTAGGAACATGGGTGACATTTGGAGGTCAAATTTCAGATGAGGTAAGTTTCCTTGGCTTCCATTTTGGTGATTGAAGAAAATGTAAAGCTGTGTAGTGGAAGTATTCTTGGGGTCCTGGCATTTTATAAGGATAATGTTTTAATCACAGGAAATGGTTAAGATTGAATCAAAGATTATTTTCAGTTCGATCCTGCTTCTTGAATTTTTCACATTCAGACTATTAATAGCCCTTGAGGCTTTCAATCTATTATATGTGCAGACCCAATTGTTAGAGAACAAACCAATCTGGCACTAATATTTAGTCGCTTTATGAGAAGATTTCATTGCGGGTGTGTGTGTGTGTGTGTGTGTTTTAGCTCCACCTAGGGTGACCAACTGATCAGTTGGATCCTAGGTTGCAGGGACTTTTCCTTTTTAGAATGGGATTTCACCTCGGCTTGAGCAAGCAGATCCAACCTCTCTGAACCTCAGTTCCTCTGATGTGAAATGGGATGATAAACTTTAACTTTGGAGATCTGTTGAAAGGATGAACCATGCTATACATGTGAAATATTTATATAACCCTTGACTGGTAGGAAGCAGACACCCAATAACGGCAGCTGTAAGAATTTATTTACCATAAAAGTTCTCTAAGTCTCTGTTTATACATTCAAAACAGCGCTTACCAAAGTGATATTCTTATCATTGACTTTAAGGAATATCGTCATGGCATAAGTGAGTCATGCAGGCATTGAGCATCAATAACTCCCCAGTGACAATGTCCTCAAGTCCCTCTGATCCTTCTCCATCTTCCTGCAACACCACTGAGGAATCTGTGATATAATGTCTGAGCAGAGACACTCAGTGGGATCCAGTCCATTCTGCCACTGGATTTACTAACATTTACTAACAGTTGCCACATCAGTGAAACGCAGGTGATAGCCCCTACTCAGCAGGATCACAAGTCAGATTAATGAGATGATGCCTACGAAGTGCTCAGCCTGGTGCCTGGCCCAGAACAAGCCCTTTATAAAGGTAGTTCTTACTACCATTCCTAGGGAGAAGCTTGCGGGAACAGAGAGTCTTTTTTCTTTTTTTTTTTTTTTCAGAGGGTCTTTTCCACAGCTCCCAAGGTAACCAGTGTTATTTACTAGATCCTGGGGGTAGGCGTCTTATCCACACATTCTCCTCCGTCTGAATGCCTGTTCCCCATAGTGGGCATAGGTCACCATAGAGTTTGTCACATGGGGGATCCCTTGGAAAGTAGATCACACTGGAAGTTAGCACACAGAACAGTTATTAGAAAGTCAGGCCATGGTGCAGTCTTGGCCATGACCACAGCTGACCCCATGGAGAGGTCCAAAGCTGAGCTGGCCATGTAGAGTGTTCCAGATTGGGACAAGAGGACTGGGTATTTATATCCTCTGTGTGACCAGTCATTGGAGAGAGTCTGCCCTGGGAAGCAGGTCTCGCCTTGGCCTAGGCGACTGCCTTTAGCCAACAGCAATTTCCAGCAGGAACTGACAGCTGCGGGCCATCTGATGGCAGCCTTCCTAGCAGTCTGGAGAGTAAGTCCTCCAGTTCTGCAGGAACATCTGGGCTGGTCATCACAGGGCCCTCAGACTGGCATCAGGTAGTGTGTATGGAGAAGGCACAGAGGCAAGTCCACAAACAGCAAAACCGTGGCCACAGACATAGGTCAGATACAAAGTAGGTGACAGGGAGCGGGATCTAAAACCAAGAATCCACTGTGTCCAGCAAGCGCACAACCTTCTACTACCTGTTTCGCTCGCTGCAGGAGAAAAAGACAAAAATACCTTTGCTTTAGGAGCAGAGGGGCCAGCTGTTAAGGGCACCACCTCCCCTTGCATGTCTGCTCTCCTCTTCACCGTCTCCACTCTCCACTGCAATGAGCCCAGCTTGCCCGGGGCCAAGTGTGCAAGGCTGGCCTTTGAAACCCCTCATTTGAAAATTACAATTCCAAAAGCCGCACGGTAAGGCTGTCACCAGACAAATAGCTTCTGTCCTTCTAAAGAACAGCTGTGACCTGCTCCCCTCCTGCCCCGGGAACGGAGGGGGGGTCCTGCAGAGAGAAGCACAGCGATGAGAAGGCCGGGGAGGCCGCAGCCCCGCCAGCAGCTCAATCACCGGAGCGCAAGCATTTCCACGAGGGAAAAACGCAGGCCAATCGCGACGAAATCACCTTCCCAGGTCTTCGGCCTTCCCTCTGCTTCCGACGGGCTCGGCACACAGCGGGTGCAAACTGTGAATCCCGGCATGACCGGGCTGTGACTGCCTCGGGGGCTGGCGATGTCCCCATTACGGGGCGAAGTCGGCCACGCATCCAACAGCGAAGGGCGCAAATACCACCCTAGGCCCAGCCGTGAGGTGCCTCCCGTGGGATGATCCGGCCTCATCACCAGACCAAGAAGAGAGCTGTCACTCGTGTCCTATTTCTTAACTGTGGTCAAGTGTAGAAAGGTCGCTCTCTTCCAGCACTTGGTCTTCAGAGTTTTACTTCCGTTTTCTTACCTAGTAGGATAGTCACGGCGCTCTGGACCGCACGCAACAATACACGCGGGCCAAGCCGGCCTGACCCGCACCGGGAAAGTCACCTTGGTCTTCCCGCGCGAAGTGGAGCCGGAGAGCCGGCCCCAGGGTGGACTCCGTCCGTGGCCCACTGCGCTCCCAGGGCTCCCGCGGCCCCGTGCTCCTTCCACAGCGACCTTATCCCGGGGGGGGGGGGCGCGGGGAGCCACACGGAGGCGCCAGCCTTGCTCAGGGCACCAACCCCGGGGACGCCTGCCACGTCTCGAGAAGCTCTGCGAGAAGAACGAGGACACGTGCTCCCAGAAGCCTCAGCGAGTCCGTCCTCGCATCTCATTGGCCCAGAGGTGTCACCTGACCTCCCGTCAACCCCCGCTACTTCCGCCTGCCCTGCCCGGATGTCAGCGGGAACTTCCGCTTCCGCCGAGGCCTGTCGCGGGGGCGTGAGCCGCGTCGTCTTCATTTTTGAGGATGAAAAAGCGAAAATAGCGGGGCGGCCGGGGAACCTCGCCCGAGTTGCGTTGTCCTGTAAGCCGTGCGGTACGCCCAAGGCCCGAAAACAGGCCTCCTGGGTCAGCGGCCGCTCTTCCGCATTGGGGCCTTGACATCTCACGGTTGCGGCACGTGTCAGCCGTCGCGTAGGCCAACTCCACCCAGGCTTCTCCGGCCTACCCTTCGATTCCTCTGCGGGTAACCGGACGCACGTTCCCCGGTAACGATCCCCTCGTATGCGATGCGACCAAGCGCACGGAGAACACGCGGTGTGAACCCGGCAATTTCTGAAACGTGGAGCTGTCGTGATGGGAAAGACACTACGCCTGTCTTAACTTCTAATTTCTCCTTGGGGTGAACGTCATCATGGTAGCCAGTAATTGCATAAAATTATGCATAAAAGCAGCAATTGCATTCTGAGGGCCAGTATTCTGCAGGATGAGCGTGGACTCCCCTCTTGCTAGCCTAGTAGTTTTCTCGATACGCCGATTTTAAAAACAACAGGGGAAGAGTTTGTCTTGGAAATGCTGCTGATGAAGCGACGGTAGCGCACACTCAGAAACGTAATGGAAAAATCAATTTTAATTATTCCTGAGCTGTATTAATTTTCAGTTAGCCAAGAAGTCCATCAGCCAAATGAGAAAATGTCGTCTCCCCCGCTGTTGATCGCCGTCCCTCTCTGGCTGGCCCTCGGGCTGCTGCTTCTGGCCGTGGTGGTGTTCCTGGCACCCTTGCATCCGGCAGCACAAAGGAAGTTAAGGGGGAGCATGGGGATGTATTTGCAGGCGGAGCAGTGGGGAGCCGGATGCCCCTGAGCCAGCTCACTGCCGCCTCTCTACCATCCAGCTGGCAGGTGGCCCTGTGATGGTGGCTAGGGGTTTGTGGGCCCACGGGAGGCATGAATTTTACAGCAGTTATGGCTCCATCTCATCTCTGGCTCATCAGCACAGCCCACTAAGCCTGGAGGAAAAGAGGCACAGACTTTTAGGTCAGGAGTCACCCAGCTGCCAGAACCTATTGGCTTAGAGACAGGAGAAAAAGAGAAAGGGAGTCGCCAGTGGTACAACTGATCCCCCTCGTCAGAGAGATTAGGATGCTGTGGAGAAGGTCATCAAACCAGATCTTCCAAGCAGCGTGAGAAGTGAGGCTCTATCCACCTCACCTCGCCATGCTCCCGAGGGCTGACCTAGCCCAGCATTGAAGGAAATCCCTCAGTGCCTAGTTGACGTCGGAGAGAAAGGAAACAGTGCTCCCACATATGTCCGGTTGAATCTTCTTTTGTTTCGTTCTGTGATACAGCTGAGAACAACAAGGAGTGGTTATAGCGAGTCTCCAGTGTTCTTAGAGATTACCAGAGACTGGGATCCCTGGGTGGCGCAGCGGTTTGGCGCCTGCCTTTGGCCCAGGGCGCAATCCTGGAGACCCGGGATCGAATCCCATGTCGGGCTCCCAGTGCATGGAGCCTGCTTCTCCCTCTGCCTGTGTCTCTGCCTCTCTCTCTCTGTGACTATCATAAATAAATAAAATTTTAAAAAATAAAATCTTTAAAAAAAAAAAAAAAGATTACCGGAGACAAAGTTGCTTTCTCGGGGGGGGGAAAACATTGGGCTTTTCTGCTCACCTCCACGTCCTCTTGCAGGTTGCTGAACGGCTGATGACAATTGCCTACGAAAGTGGAGTGAATCTCTTTGACACTGCTGAAGTCTATGCTGCTGGAAAGTAAGTCGGTGCCTGTTTGCGTCCCCTCGAGTGGCATTTTTGGTACCAACAGTCTGCCCGGACGTTTGCTGAGAAGGTGGTGAGAAGGGTGTGCCCTTCCCACATGCTTTGAGGGCGCTGGTTTTCTGCTGTTCTCTATCCCCATCTTCAGAGCTGGGGCTATTGACCGCCTCTGGCCCTCTCTGTCCACCCAGACCTTCTTGCCCCTGGCCCCTGTGTGAAGAATGGCCGAGAACAGTGGCCATGGGTTGGGATACCCGAGGGGCAGAGGTGGCTGGGACCAGCGTAGTGGCAGTGGAGGCCAAGAAATGTGAGTTGGCTATAGGAGTGAGGAAGTAAACGAGCAGATTCCAGCGTGGTCGTTCACAAGCTCATCCTGTTATTTCATAACCACATCTCATAGCTCCTTACCCCCTGAGGGAACCTGGAGGGTCCTCTCTACAGGGAACCAGGGGCTGCTTTTCCTATTGGCAGGCTCATCCCTCCACCTAGCAGAACAAGTAGGCCAGAGATTAAAACAGGGGGTCCTCAAAGATGCCAAGAAATTCAGTCTGTTTCATAGGAGGGCATTTCAGACCCCCTTCAGAGGACAGGGAGGGCTGAGAGAGGGCTGTAAGAGGACCTTCTGCTAGAGAAGTCACACCAGCTTCAACCTTCCTGTGCTCTTCTGAGAGCAGGTTTGGAGCCCTAAGACAGGAGGACTCAGTGCTCGGTCAGACCATGTGGGCAGTGTGCCCTTGGGGAGGCCTCAAGGTCCATGCCCTCCGTGCCCTGGCATGACAAACACATCTCAGAAGAGAACTGGAGCACCTAGGCCACCTGTCGTCCACACGGACAGACTGCCTGACAGGCCTGTCTCTAGGACTCTGGTGAACAATGTGCTAAGTCCGTGGATCTCCACATTCCCAAAGCCTCGGAGGGCCCAGCTGCTTTTCACAACATTGGTCTGACTGGGAGGGATCTACAAGAAAGTTTTAGTCTCCTTGACTTTAGGTCCAGGTAGGAAGAAGGGAGAAGAGAGTGGAGGTGTCTTCAGTACATGTCTCCACCACCAACCCCTGGCAGCAGGGGAGGAGGGGAAGAATGCTTGTCTACATCTCCCTCCAGCTTGCATCTGGGGCCGCCCTTGTCCTAGAACCCAGGACGTTCTCTACGTGGGCCGCTGCATCCGCACCCTAGCCTTTGGGACATCTAAACCCCCACATGGTTTGTTTTGTTTGAGGTTTTTTCATACTGCAAGATCACCCAGGAGTCAGTATCTTCGTCTAAATGGTGCAAAGTCCCATCGTCTTCCCTGGTCGAAATGGAAGACCACAGTAATCGGAAGGGAAACCTTGACTCCCATTGGACTCCACCAGGCAGGATATTTATATATGGGATCAGTGGTTCAAAAACACCAAGTTGCCAAATGACTCTGTTGTTTCTTAGTATCAGGACCACAGGCGGTCTCCTGCCAGCATGTCAGGGTTTGGCAGGTGCTTCTGGAATGCTCCAGGAGCAGGATTCTGCAGGCACAAGCAGAAACAGCGGAAACTGTGCTACTAGCCGAGAGCAGCTTCTATTTTCGGGACATGTAGGCACTGAGAGTTCAAACAAGGAATGGCTCTTGTGGTTTTGGATTGACTCTTGCGTTTCCAGGACACCATATCCTAAGCCATTATCTGTTTCCCTTCCAGGGCTGAAGTGATTCTGGGGAGCATCATCAAGAAGAAAGGCTGGAGGTAATGCATTTATTCACCCTAATCATGTACTTGCCTTTAAAAGCCTGTTATTATTTTGTACCAGAGAAGGGAAAATAAAATTGCATGACAGCTGAACAAAAGGCTGTCAAAAAAAAAAAAAGTCGATTCTTGGTAAAGAGATGATTTATAGTTGTTTGAAAATAAATACTAACAAGTTCATTACTTGTGCTTCAAAAAGTATCGACTAGTCATTGATCGCAGTGAATTACCGTGGGGTTGAGAGGGAAGGAGGAGATGTTCATGAGCTAGTCGTGCGTAAAAGAAAGTGGCATTTTCAGGGTTTCTTGGTGCCGTTTGTGGCGCTTTGGTAAAAGCAGGCCGCTGATAGGAAGCTGTCTATACACGTGTGTGTACGTGCACTGTTCATTTCACTGACAACGCCAGGTGCAAAGAAATGATGAAGAAAGAAGTCCTTGTGACAGGTGCCCCAAAGCTCTCCTATGTGAACACGATTAGCAGCACCTCTGCCATGTGCCAGGAGCCCTATTTTCTGGGCATTCCAGAAAGTGCTTCATCTGCTGTCCTTGAGGGGCTCACATCCCATTCCTTCAGGGGCTGGAGCCAAAGCCAGTGGCAACCTCCATTTCACTATGCGTATCAAGCACCACAGTCGCTTCCTCCCCAACATGAGTACAGAAGCAAACAAAGCTCGCGGGGCAGGTGTGGGGCCCTCTAGCCCTCTGGTGGAAGATCTGCTGTTGGCCAAATAAACAACTCTGTGGTATTGGTGGAAACGGAAACCCAGAAACTTGTGGAGATATGACCAAATAAGGATTGGTGACCCACTTTCTCCCTCTCCCTGCTCCTCCACCTCCACTCCAGGGATTGTAAGGATATAAGGAGAAAAGTATATTCAACCTTAAATATGGAAAAATATTCACATCCCCGCCCCGTCCTCCACCTTGCCGGAGCTCTGTTCCCACTCAGAAGGCTGGCCCATCCATCACCGCCCCAGTAGGGATGGCGCCACTTTCTTAGGGCTCCTGGAACCAAGTGCTGCAAGCTACTTGGCTTGAGACCATAGAAATGTGTTCCCTCCCAGCTCTGGAGGCCACAAGTACAAAACCAAGGTTTGGGCAGAGCCATGCTGCCTCAGAAACTCTGAGTAGAATCCTCCCTTGCCTCTTCCTGGCCTTTGGTTCTTGCTGGCCATCCTGGGCATTTCTCAGCATGCAGCTACACTCAACCTCTGCCTCTGCCATCAGATGGCATTCTCCCGTCATGTGTCTGTGTCTTCTTAAAAGGACGCTGGTCATGTTGGATTAAGGACTCACCCCACTCCAGTATGACCCCATCTTAATTAATTGCATCTCTAATGAGCTTATTTCCAAATAAACTCACATTCTGAGGCACTGGAGGTTAGGTCTTTAACATGTCTTTGTAGGGGACACAATTCAGCCCATTAACAGAGACCCTGGAGATGAATCCCCCAGCAGTCCAGTGAACTGTGCAGCAAGGTGTAGGCTGACAGGACACCTGAGGAAGGAGAGGAGCGTCACTGCGGGAGCCATTTCCCCCTGACACCCAGAGAACATCTAACCATCTCCATGGTTTGCAGAGCATACGCCTACCAGAAAACAGATTTACATACATCTTTTACAAACTGCCTTTCAGTCCTACGAATGAAAATCCAAGCTGTCCCCATGCTACAGAATATTGATATCAGTGCACAGCTGCCCCTACAAGACTGCTAAACAGATACACCACAGCATGGAGTCAAGTCTCTACAAGTAATTGCCACTAGCATACCTGGCTTCTGGTCCCAGGACTGCCATTTGCCTGCTGTGCTTTCCAGGCCAAGTTATCTAACTTCTCTGAATCTCCATTTCCCCACCTGTAAAATGGATGGCATAACTGCTCACCAAGTGTCATGCTGATAAAGTGAGATAAGGTGTGCAGAAGTGTTTTGAAAGCTGTGCTGTATCCCTGTAAGATACTCATATTCTCATTCTCCACCCACTCACAAGAGTTGCTGAAAATGCCTCCATCACAGTCCTTGATAATTGGCCAGGTTGCTGGCTACTCCGGCTATTTGAACATACACGTTAGTGTACACATGCATGTAGCCCACACATCTCACAAAAAGCCCAACTTTGCAAATACAAGTCTATATGGATAGGATCTGCAGCATTGGAAGGCCCAGCTGCTCTGAATCATCCAGAGGACTGCATTCATTTTTTATGATATTCCATCCAGCCTTTTGTGGAAGCTGTGAAAATGTTTGCTAAAGGAGACCTGGCTCCCCTGTGGCAGATTGCTGTTACACAGGGTATCGTGAGGTTGATGGATTAACCTGGAAAGTGCATCAGCCCTTCCTCAGTGTGTAATCTCCAGATGCACATATCGGTAGAGCTTCCATTACAGTGATTCAAATTACTTTTCGGGGAATTAACTTCAGCGGGTTGGGATTGCTGACATTTTCTACAAATTTTTCTTGTTGCAGCTAAGCTGTCAGAATTGTCACCCTTGTTCCCCATTGGTTATCATTAATCTTGTGAGGCTCTTATACCTGCATGCCCCGAGGCTTCAGCTCTACAGCTGATGGAATTAGAATTGCCTTATTTCAAATACTCCCAAAGTTTGGTCTTCATCTTTGAATCCCAAATGATTTTTTTTCTCCCAGACTAGTTCAATTGAATTACATACCTGGAGAAACCAAATTATACTGATATCTGCCTCTTGATCATAAATTCTGTGACTGTAGCTCTCAAGACATGTTTCCTTTTCCATCATGATGATACGATTGCCATTTCCTGCCCTTCCTTGGGTGTGGTTTGGAGAAGACAATAAATTTGCTGACAAGATTTCCATATTTCTTTCCCTTAGGAGTTAAGTGGTTAAAACCATGACTTAAAAATTTTAGGCCTGTTTTCCTACAATAACATTTCCATTTAATAAAACACTCAGAAATTTTGCTTCTGTTCACTGACTACTGTGCTTTATCATCCCTATTTCCCTGCAGTCAGTTACTGCCTGTGAAAGTCACACGGTTGGAAAGCCACTCGGGCCCATGGTCCTTGGCAGAAAGCTCACACTCAATGAACGTTATGTCAGATGCTAAATAAGTGTTAGTGGCTGCTTTAAATCCACTCACTGACCCTCTCATTTACCATTCCTGCCTCCCCTGCCTACCACTCACTCCCTTCGCCACACCCCCCAATCAGCCCTCCACCGCCCCTTCCAGGGAAAGGTCACTCCCCTTCAGCCTCTTCATCTAGGATCAGATTTCCTGTCCCCCCTCACCAGCTTCCCTTTGCCCCAATATTTCAGTGACACGAATTAACAAATGTATCTTTTTACCAGTTTTTTTTTTAAATAGGAGGCACGATAAATTCTTTCTGATGCTATACCAATATGACTCACTATAATAACTAACAATTTATTTAATATTTCTCTATGTTTGTCTAACATACAGGAGGTCCAGCCTGGTCATAACAACCAAACTCTACTGGGGTGGAAAGTAAGTTAAATACCTTTTCTTTTCCTTACTTGACAGGAAGCAACTACTAGTTCCTGCTTTTATCCTTTTGGGCAACCATTTTATGTCTAGTGTACTAAAATTAATTGGTTTGAGGAGAAAGATTATTTTTTTCAGCTTTGAAGGAAATAGCAGCCTAGGATTCAATTTTAGCAAGATGCCCCAAAGAAATTAGTGTAAAGCATGTGGTCACTTGTCACTAAGCAATTCGTGGAGATTTTCAAAGGCCAACCTCATACTTAGAACCATTTCCAAAATAGAGTTCAAATTTGGGGAAAAGAAAATAAGCATATAGCATCACGGAAGAAAGGCTGTCCGAATCTGCCAAAACTCAGAGACTTCTATGGAATGCAAAGATAAAAATATCTTGTCTGGCCCCACATGTGAGTATCCGATGGTTTCTGCAGAAGGTGTTAAAAATGTTGGTCAAAAGGACCGCCTTTTGAAGAATAACAGGAAGCTACCATAGCACTCACTGGCAGGCAAATGAAAGAGGCCCTTTGTCTGTTGTGGGATGCAAACAAATTTCACAGGACAAATTGGCCTCTTTTGAGCCTACTGGTGTTTGAATTCAGTACAACTTGGAAGTCCGGCTAGCTATTCCACATACCTTTTCACGGAAATCATAAATATTTCCATGGAGTCTTAACCAAAACAAATAACAAAAATACAAAAAGAACCCACAAACAAAACCTTATTTATCTCCCTGTAATTGAGAGGGCATAGTTATAAACAAAATTGGAGACAGAGGACATTGCCTTGGGAATCTTCTAATCAAAATGTATCCACACACGCACACTCATGTTTTATTGCTATTTTGAACCTATTTATGGTGAGTATGAAGACAGAAAGAATCTAGATTTTTATTCTTACCAACAGCTATATAAAAATCAAGCAACATGGTGCCTGTGAGAAATGTAGATTTACGTCATCTGTGCTCTGATTCATGGTGCTTCTGCAATGGTACTTAAAGCTTTGCCTATACATTTGAAATAAACAGGGAAAAAAGACACTCTGCAAGAAGCGCTATGTTGCTGAGTACTGCCTACAGTACTATCTTTTTTTTTTTTTTTTTTTTTTTTTTTTATTCATGAGAGACAGAGAGGCAGAGACACAGGCAGAGGGAGAAGCAGGCTCCCTGCAGGGAGCCCAATGTGGGATTCGGTCCCTGGACTCCAGGATCACGCCCTGGGCCGCAGGCAGGCGCTCAACCACTGAGCCACCCAAGCGTTCCTACATACCGTACTATCTAATGTTTTTATAAAAGATTCAAAATCCCCAAAGGCAAATGGTAAACAACTGTGTTTTAAAATGAGGTTGCCACAGGTAGTGATGTTGAAGAAACACTTCATGAATACTTTAAAACTCAAGGACCATGTTTCCTTCTAACTGCAGAGCTTGAGGATGGTCAGTGAACACAAAAGTCCTAGTTAGGTGTTTGTCTTCTTAGGATACTGATGTAAGAAAGACTCCTATCACATTTTAACAGAAAGTAATTGTGAAATTTCTTTTGCAAGTCAAAAGGCACTTCCAAATGTGCTTCCTTTCTCAGAAAAGCCAGTGTTCTCAGCAGCTCACAAACTTATGTCAAGGCTTTTTTGGGGGTGGCGGGGGTAGCGGTGCTTGGGATTAGTTAAGAGCAAGGTGGAAATGTTGAGCCATGTGTCACAGTTTGTACGGACAGAGTGTGTATGGCTGAGTTATTATTGATATTGTGTGATGAGAATCATGGTTAATTCATCACCTGGGGTCTCCAAAGACAAGGGGCTCAGTGCATTGTTCACCAGCCTTCTCTCCTCAACCTGTGATATAGAATTTGCCAAGAACGGGGTATAAAATTAGCAATTTGATCTAAAATGATTATTCCTCTGTACTTTTGAAACAGCAATTAAAAAAAAAAAAAGCACATCCCCACTCAAAGTCATTTGCTTCTTTTTCTTGTTAGAGCTGAAACGGAAAGAGGGTTGTCAAGAAAACATATTATTGAAGGTAGGTACAGTGCTTCCATTTTATCTTCATCTGTGGGCTGCTGATACAAGAAAGATATTAACCAAATAGGTTCAAAACCCATTGGAAGGGGGAAAATTCTCTATAAAAAGAATCACAATCAACCACAGTCTTTGAGTTTTAGTGTAGGCATGTGGTGATATAGAGAAGACAATTGGAAACACAAAAGAAAAAGGACAAATTTTCTAAAACTCTTCTCACAGCTATGCTAATATTAATAAAACACTCCCATAAGACATTTTAAAAAGAGCTTTATTGAGATATAATTTGTATACCATAAGTTTACCAACTTAAAGTGCACAGTTCATTGGTTCTGCAGAGTTGTGCAGTCATCATCATAAATTCAATTTTAAAACACTTCCATCCATTCAAAAAGAAACCTATTACCCACTAGCGGTCACTTCCCACCTTCTCCCTAGCCCAGGTAACCACTAATCTACGTTTGTCTCTATAAATTGGCTAATTCTGGAATTTTATGTGAATGAGATCGTACAATATGTAATACTTTATGACTGGCTTTTGTCACTTAGCATGATGTTCATCCATGTTGTGATACGTATCAATACTTCATTCCTTTTACGGCCAAATACAGTTCCATTGTATGAATAGACCACATCTTGTTTGTTCATTCATCAGGTAATGTACACTTGGGTTGCTTTCATTTTTTGACTTATGAATAATACTGCTGTGAATATCTGTGTACAAGTTTTTGTGTGGACATATGCTAAAACTTAAGTTTTATTTTAAATTTGTATTTTTAAAATTCCAATACAATTAATATACAGCATCTTATTAGTTTCAGATGTACAGTATAGCGATTCAGCAATTCCATGCATTACTCAGAACTTGTCACAATAAGTGTGCTCTTAATCCCCTTCACCTGTTTCATCTACACCCCCCCCCACCTACCTCTCATTTGGTAACCACCAGTTTGTTCTCTATATTTAAGAGTCTGTTTTTTGATTTGTCTCTTTTTTTCTTTGTTCATTTTATTCCTTAAGTTCCACATATAAGTGAAATCATGTCTTTCTCTGACTGACCTTATTTCATGTAGTGTTATACCCTCCAGATCCATCTATGTTGTTGCAAAGGGTGAGACTGATTTTTTTATAGCTGAGTCATATTCCATTATATATGTATGTATCACCTCTTTGTAATCCATTCATCTGTGGAGAAACACTGCCTTGCTTCCATATGCTGGCTATTGTAAATAATGCTGCAATAAACATAGGGGTGCGTATTATCTTTTTGAATTAGTGTTTCTGTGTTTCTTGGGTAAATACCGAGGAGTAGAATTACGAGATCACATGGTAATTCTATTTTTAATTTTTCAAGGAACCCCCATATGTTTTTTCTTCCACAGTAGCTCCACAAGTTTATATTCCCACCAACAGTGCAAAAGGGTTCCTTTCGCTCCACATCCACACAAACACTTGATTTTCCTTGCATTTTTTATTTTAGCCATTCTGATGGGTGTGAGGTGACATCTTATTGTGGCTTTGATTTGCATTTCCTTGATGATCAATGATGTTAAACATCTTTTCATGTATCTGTTGGCCATCTGCATATATTCTTTGGAAAAATATTTTTTCCAAAATAACTAAAAAATTTTGAGTTTATTTTTTTGTATGGTGTAATAAATACAATTTTATTCCTTCACATGTAGCTGTCCAATTTCCCCAAAACCATTTTTTTTTTTTTTACCCAAAACCATTTTTTGAAGAGACTGCCTTTTCCTCATGGTATATTCTTGCTTCCTTTGTTATAGATTAATTGACCATATAATCTTGGGTTTCTTTTTGGGCCATTTTGTTCCATTGATCTGTGTGTTTGTTTCTGTGCCAGTACCATACTGTTTTGAATTACTACAGCTTTGTAGTATATTTTGAAATCTGGGATTGTGATAATTCCAGCTTTGTCCTTTTTCAAGATTGCTTTGGTATTAAGGATCTTTTGTGGGTCCATACAAGTTTTAGGATTATTCTAGTTCTGTGAAAAATGCTGTTGATATTTTGATAGGAATTGCATTAAATCTATAGATTGCTTTGGGTAGTATGGATGTTTTGACAAAATTTTTCCTGGTCAGTGAGCATGGAATATCTTTACATTGTGTCGCCTTCAATTTTTTTCATCAGTGTTTTAAGGTTTTCAGAGTACAGGTCTTTCACCTCAGTTAAATTGATTCCTAGGTACTTTATTATTTTCAGTGCATTTGTAAATGGGATAGTTTTCTTAATTTCTCTTTTTGCTACTTTATCATTGTATAAAAATGCAACTGATTTCTGTATATTAATTTTTTATCCTATAACTTTATTGAATTCATTTTTCAATTCTAGTAGTTTTTGGTGGAGTCTTTAGGATTTTCTACATATAGTATTGTGTCGTCTGCAAATTTTACTTCTTCCTTACCAATTCAGATGCCTTTTATTCCTTTTTTTATCTGAGTGTCATAGCTGGGATTTCCAGTACTGTGTTGAATAAAAGTGCTAAGAATGAACATCCTTGTCTTGTCTCTGAGCTTAGGAGAAAAACTCTCAGTTTTTCACCACTGGGTAGAATATTAGTTGCTGGTTTTTCCTATATGGCCTTTATTATGTTGAGATATGTTCCCTCTAAACGTACTTTGTTGAGAGTTTTTATCATGAGTGGATGTTGTACTTGTCAAATGCTTTTCCTTCATCTGTTGACACGATCATACAGTTTTTATCCTTTCTCTTGTTGATATGGTATATCATGTTAATTGATTTGCAAACATGGAACTACTCTTACATCCCAGGAATAAATTTTGCTTGATTGTTGTAAATGATTTTTTTTAATGTATTGTTGGATTGAGTTTGCTGATATTTTCTGGAGGATTTTTGAGTCTGTGTTCACCAGAGATATTGACCTGTATTTCTCTTTTTCAGTGGTGTCTTTATCTGGTTTTGGTATCAGGGTAATGTTGGTCTCATTGAATGAATTTGAAAGTTTTCCTTCCTCTTTTGCATTTTGGAAGAGTTTGAGAAGAATAGGTAGTAACTCTTCTTTAAATGTTTAGTAGAATTCACCTATAAAACCATCTGGTCCTGGACTTTTGTGTGTTGATTACTGATGTAATTTCATTGTTAGTAATTGGTGTGTTCAAACTGTCTATTTCTTCCTGATTCAGTTTTGGGAGGCTATATGTTTCTAGGAATTTATCCATTTCATCTAGGTTGTCCCTTTTGTTGGCATATAATTTTTCAAGACTATGATAGTTTTTAAAGGGTGTTATATGCATTTTAAAAATTATAAAAAATTACTACTCAGAAACTGACTCATGGAGCCATTACTTTTGTGATGTTACTCAAAACTTTGTAGAGCCTAGAAATAAACATAGTATGGTCTTCTAGAACAATTATGTAGTAGAGTACTACTCTACTTCCTTGGGAGGATTATAAGAACTGTGAGGAATTTTTATGTATTTCTCATTTGTGTATATATAACAAAAATTTTATACTTGCACTAGTTGTAATAAAGGAAAAATGTTAAATGGGGCTATACAAATCTAAGATTTTTATAATTCTAGATCATAATTAACTATTAAGACAGATGATTTTTCTTCTTTTTAAAATTAGTTTCATTTATGAAATACCAAAGTCAATAAAAACATGAGATGTACTCTAACCTCACCACTTTAAACATAAAAAAATGAAATCCTCCCATTTGATTACCTCATATCAATCTACAATGTGAAAATCTGGTACATGTCCTTCCCAACTTGTCCCCACAGTTAAATTGATGTATCTATCCATACTTACATATAAATACAAGAACATAAGTATGAAACCAATGGAATCAAGCTATAGATATTAACCTAAAGTTTACTTTTTCACAATTAAATAATTTTAGACATATATGCATCCACATACACATGATTTGTAGGTTATGTTTTGTTTTTATTATTATAAAGAATTATACAAATGGCTATCCTTATGTACTGGAAGCAGCATTGTTAGGTCAAAGAATAATGCATACTTTAAATTATTTTCTTAAAAGAAATATACCAATCTGATGGATGATCTGGTTTTATTTGTTTAGTTATACATTCATTTATCTAGGAGTATGAACTCCTTTTCATAATTTTGTGCTTCTTTTTCTGGAAACCAACTTTTCATGTTCTTAAGCTATTTTTCTTTTGAGTTGTTATTAGCTTTTCTTGATCTTATTAATTTTCAGTAGTTCTTTGTATATTAATAATGTTTACTCTTGTGAACATGACTGACTGAACATGTCAGTGACATGTGTTACAAATAATTTCTTCCAGGCTGTCATTTCACTGTGAAGTTTTCTTCCTCCCCATGAACCTAATCTGAAAGATAATGTTAAGGGGCGCCTGGGTGGCTCAATTGGTTAAGCGTCTGATTTCAACTCAGGTCATGATCTCAGGGTCCTGGACCAAGCCTTACATCATCAGGCTCCCCACTCAGCAGGAGTGGGAAAGGAGTCTGCTTGTCCCTCTCACTCTGCACCTCTCTCCACTTGTGTGCTTGCTCATTCTCTCTCTCTCTCTCTCTTTCTCTTTCTCTCTCAAATAAATGAATAAAAATCTTTTTTCAAAAAAGAAAGATAATGTTGAATTTGAAGACAATCATTGCAGTTTAGAAGTTAAAAATCTTTATTAACCTATAGAGAGAACTTGGAAGTATCTTAGACTTCCACTGGAAAAAAAAATAATTTTGGCATTCAGTCATGTAACATAGAGCACCTGGCTGGCTCACTCACTTGGCATGTGACTCTTGATCTTTGAGCCCCACATTGGACATAGAGATTACTTTAAAAAAATTTTTTTAATTAAAAATGGAGATTTTTGAAGCCAGATCTTGGAGAATATGTTTATATTTATGTTTCATATCTATAAATAATTTTTAACAGTAATAATTATATCAGTTTCCAAAGTTTTTGTATGAGTTTGGTATTTTTCACTAACTTTTAATATATTTGTAAGCACTAGGCTTTGAAACCAAACAAACAGTGGCTCAAGTTTCAAATGTGTCATTTATGAGGTAGGGGACTTTGTGCAAGTTACTTAACCTCACTAAGCCTCCATCTCCTTGGTTATACTATGGGCTATAAATATTCCACCTCACAATGTTACTATACAGAGACTAAAATTAGATAATTCACATTGAGCACTGTATCTGTCACATAATAAGCACTTAATAAATGTTATTTTTATCATTATCATCATCATTCTTAATAGTGCAACTGTTAGTTTTCATACCACGAATAAGGGCACCCTTTACTAAGTAACATTCTAAGACCACCACAGTGAATAAGCTCATTCTAGCATGAGAAAAAAATGTCAAATTCCCAACCCAAACAAAATCCCTTCTCAAGCCATAGTGTCCAATTTGACATTGCAAAGTAAAACCTCTTAAAACTGTTACCTACTCTAGTACTTGCCTGCGTGACTTGAGTCATCTACCATGAAGTCTGTCCATAAGAAATAGCCATCCCCCACCAAAAAAGAAATAATCCGTATTAGCTTGTTGTACCAAGCTGAAAAACAAGGCAGCAGTGTGCTACCTAAAAAGTTCTTGTCCCTCTTTTCTTTTTAATCTAACTGATTCAAAAAGAGATTTAGGAAATGGTTCAGGATGTCAGTCAACAGAGAACATAAAATCGAGGAGAGAAAGAATGGAGAAAAGGTTGCTGTGCTTTTATTAAATCTCCATTGCTTTAATATTTACCAGTGTGTCCATAATTTCAAAATTCTCTCTTTTCAATCAGTTTTTTCCTAGCCTCAAAGAACTTAACAGAAATACCTTAAATTCTCTGTCCCTTTAAATAAGTCAGGAAATCTCTTAAAAACTAATCTCTTGGGATGGATAAACCAGTTCAGCTGAAATTCTGACTGACCCAGATTCAAACTTTAACACAAAACTTCAGGCTTTCGAGACCAAAGAATTGGAATGATTTATTAGTATGTTTATTTAGTAGTTCATAGTTTCAGCTAAAGACAAAGATGTTAATGAGTCCAAGAGCATCAGCTGAAAGGATATTTCTAGGCAGGCTGAAATTAGAGAATTGAATGAATTTTGTAGAGAAAAGAAAAGGGAGGACATGAGATTTCTAGACCCAAAGTTTGAAGAGGTTCACAAATCATTATCCTTGGGTTTCACTGATAGTTGTTTTGTGATGGAGGTGACCTTACTGAATACCAGAGATTCTTATGCACAATAAATTTAGAAAGTGTTCTTAGAGGCCAAGACAGAAGTCCAATTCATGTAGGGTTCAGGCCACTTGAGTGCTGATGACCTTGGCCACCTGAGCTGGTTTACAGAGTGTAAAATGAGCTTGACTTGCACATAATGCAGTTTTGAAAAAAATCATATGAAAGACTTTTTCAGTAAGCCCAAGGTCCTTTACTTGGATCCTGTTAGGAACAGCATGCTCCTTAGATTCACAAGGCGGAGGTAGAAATTTCACAGCGGGAGGTTTACTATATCCATTTAGAATCCCAAGGTCCTGTCAAGCTCTGAAAGTCTATTCATTCAGCCATTCTACAAACATTCGTTAAGCCCCAGTTTTTTGCCGGTGTTAAAATATAGCAGATCAAGTTTCCTTAGTATCTTATATGAAAGAATAGAATTAGGTTGGTAAGTCAAATTAGAAGACTAAGTAAACTGCTTTTATTGGCAGAGGCTGTGTCTGAGTGTACATTTGTCCTTCAGGTGAATGACCGTTTTGTTATGTGATTGAAAACATAAACTCACTATCATTTTAGGAGTAGGAGAGGAAAATGATCTGAGGAACTACTTAGACCTTTTCAGTGAATGGCAAATGCCAATCCCAACTTATCTGGATGTTTATTTTTAAAATATAATTTATGATTTTTTTCAATGAAAGATTACATTTCTTAACAGATGGCTTCACCACAAATTCCTTCCCAACGTTCCATGTTCCTACTAAACTGAAATCGCCCACTGAGAATAACCGTGTTTCACAATGGGAGGGGCAGCACATACGTTATTCTAATACAGCCAGTTTTTATAAAAAAAAAAATAAGCAGATATATCTTGAGTCATAACTGAGAGGTCTGCCGAGAAGAAGGTGGGAAGTTATATACAGAAAGAGTGTTCTTCGTTTAAGGCAACATTTTTTTCAAGCTAGAAAGGAAAGCAAATGTGTGGATACAGTATGTTTGAATAGAACCCTTGCAGAATCTCCAGGCTACCAATTTCCTTGTTTCTACTCGTTCAACAGGCAACACTGAACACCTGGTCCATTTCTGACCATGCCAATCTGCTTAACTTCTGGAATGAGCATATTTCTTTAGATATCTATGAAACAGGCTTACATTGAACTAAAGTTTACCTTATGAACAATACAGTTCCTATTAATCTTCGGAACCTAAAAGAAAAATGAACTTAGACTTCTTTTTACTATAGTTACTTGAAAGCTATTTTCTTTACATAACATAATTTATTAGCCCATGGACTTTTGAGGAATTGCCAGTTAACTTGCAGACATCTTCTCAAGGACAGGGAGCCTTTTCTCCTGCTTCTGCTATATTCACTCCTACAGACACAGGGTTAGTGCCGAGGAAAAGGCTCATGTCAACAGTGCCTTCAGTAAGTGCATTCACTGCACTGGCACACTTATCTGCCTTATGTTCTGATTAGCTGCCCAGATGCCCCTCTGCAGCCAGGGTCACTGCATTTTTGCATGTGTAACTTAAAACTATACCTGGCCCCAAGCCAGTGTTCAACAAACATTTGCTAAGTGGAGCCGGAATGTGACTATTTGCTTATTGGAGATGAACCCTAAATGGCTTTCAAGGAGACATTTATTGAGTTTGTCTTGATGTTGCTACAATTTAGCTATTTTTACAAGATTAAGGCATTCCAATGGGAAAGGACAGGAGTGCCTGATTTGGTTTGTAGTCACATGAAAGATTAAAGCCAAAAGATCATTTCACTCTATTTTGTCTTTGGATAGATGAGGAAACCAAGACCCAAAGAGGCTAAAACACATCAGCAAAGTCATTCAGCCAGCCCAAATTAGTACCCTGGATCCCAAACCCTTTGCCTCACCTGCACAGAGACCTTGCCTCTGAATGCTAGGCTGGTCCATCCAACTGCCAAGAGCTCTGTGTGCTTGACTAATGTGCTCCTCAGACTTATGTGGCTCCCACCAATCTGCTTTCCCCCTGACTTCCCTGTCCTGCTAATAGTCACTTCATTTTTCAGGCCAAAAATCTAAGGGTCGTCCTTGATTTCTTGACCTCCATACTCTGTCCAGCACACCAGCAAGTCCCCCCATTTCTACTTACACAGTTTGTCTCATATTTGAATGCTTCATCCTGACTTGGCCCACTTGCTTTGCTGCTGTGACCTCTCACTGGCCTCCCTCCCTGCTTCCACCCCTGCCTCCTCCAGGTCATCCCCAGCAGACCCATGAGCAGCTCAAAATGGAAATCCGATAATGTCATTCCCCCTATTGAACTCCTCATGTCCCAGCCCCTCATCGATGATGTTCTATCTCAAAGTAAAACCCAGAATTTATACCATGTATTTCAAGACTTCATGTGATTGAGATTTTCAAAGTTGGGAGCAGAGTCTCTTAAAGGCACAATCTCCTACTTCATTTCAAAGTCATCGTGGGAATTCAGGTGGATCACTGACATGATATAGCCCATCATTTCTTATTTTCTCTTGTGACTATACTTGAATCTCAGCTTAAATATCAAGGAAAAAAAAATGCCTTCCAGAGAAAGAATTAAGAGGCGAAGAACGTCCAATAACAGCAAGACTAACCTTCGTAGCAAACCATTATTTATGGGTGCACATTACTACCTTGAACAAATGAACCTGTGCCAGAGATGCTCTCACTATACACTGTTTGCTCCTTGGAGAGAAAGACGGTGTCCATGTATCTTTATACCCCCAGGGCCCTGCGCAGTTTGGGGATCATATTGGAATTTAGCCCATGCTCAGGGCCTGGGAGAGGAAATGACTCAAGTCACCACACAGCACTACAAAGGGGTCGAACCAGCTGCAGCTTTTTCTTGTTACTTTCTGACCATGCTGAGCTGCTCAGAAGAGACACTAGGAGATAGGGCCATTATCAGAAGAGGGGGCACTTGCTTCCAGTACCAGGAAGGGCCAGAACTGTCACTAAATGCCACTCTCCAAAACCAGGAGGTCCAGTGAAAATCTTTAGCATTTAGTCTTTGGCGCCTCTCTTTCTGAACCTTTCCAGATGTGAGCACCACTATGGTAATTACTGCATTTCTATAGACTGTTGTGCTTACAGAGTGTTTGACAGCTGGTTTAATTTGCTCTTCCAGAGCAGTGATCCTGTTATCTCTGCTGCAGATTAGAGACATGGGTCACCAAAAAAAAGGGGGGGGGGAGAGGTCAAATAACCCAAGTAGAATCACACAGCGTACAAAAGTACAGATTTTCAAACTTTCCAACCTGTGATGCCCTATTGTTTGTTCGTTTGGCTGTTCTGTCCTCCCCTTACTTCTTCCATACATATAATTGCTTCCAAAAAGTGGCTCATATCATAGTGCTTTTTAAGGTAAATTTCATTTCAAGCAGCCCCTTGAAACACCTGTCTGCCTTAAATTCTTCATCAATGCTGCTTTTTAACAAGCCACCATCACAGACAGTCCTTTCTCAATGAATGAAAAATATTTCCGGAACTATATCCAAGCACTTCATTTTCCTGTCAGAAAAGTAATTGTGGCTGGCTGGTAAACCAGGTTGAAAAATCAAATTTAAATGAGCCAAATTTAAATTTATAAGAGCCTCATTTAACATGCAATTAATTTTATGCCTATAATAAAAAGAGAAAAACCATGGGTCTTCCTGAGGAATTAACTAGGCTGATAAGGAAGTGCTATGCCTCATGGAAATGAGATAAGATGATTCTTGAACTGTCATCCTTTTGGTTGCATAATATTATATACAATACATTCTATTTCAGGGATGTATTAATTTTACTGAAATCATTTTTTCTGAGTTCTCACAGGAATGTGACCAAATGGTTAGGGCTAAAACTTAGATTATCAGTTCCAGATTTTTTTTAAGTTCTCATTTTCTCCTTTATATTACCTAAGTCTTTTTAGCTTCTAGTGTTTTTAGTTTCTTCCCCAAAGAACAGGGAATAATAGAAATGGTAGAGCTCAGCTATATTTAAGCTTCCTCAAACTTTGTTCTAATTAGTAAAATGTTCAGCAAAACCTTCATTTGCCAATCCTTTTATTCCTGTTACAACCCATGTGTGCATTAAGGTGGGGTTGGCAGTCATTTGTTTCTGATTTATACTATTTTAATGTTTTTGATGTGCAATAAATATATCCCATTCCAGTGTAAGCCCATTAAGTTATTCATAACATGACGGCAATTTGCATTTTTCAAGAAGAAAGAAGTGAAACTCTTAGCTACTTTTTATTCTAAACTTTGCTCCTGGATACTGCCACAGATGAGTCACTGTGAAAGATCATTACTGAGGATGTTTTCTAATGGGATAAGACTACTAAAATCATTGAGAAAATTATAAGACTTTTTTTAAAGATTTATTTACTTATTTTAGAGACAGCAGGGGGTTGGGTCAGAGAGAGAGTCTAAAGCAGACTACATGCTGAGTGTGGAGCCTGATGCAAGGCTCAGTCTCACAAACCTGAGACCATGACCTGAGCTGAAACCATGAGTCAGACGCTGAACTGACTGTGCCCCCCTTTAAGACTTCTCTTTGTTGAGGACAGCCAGCCTCTGGTATATTTTTTAAAGGTTCTAGGGGCCAATTAATACATCATTGCATTCAATATCTTTTTGAAACTAATAGTGTTTTTTTTAAAGTAAATTTTTGTAGGAAACCAAACTTTATATCTTTTTAAAATTGTATTTAAATTCAATTAATTAACGTATAGTATATTATTAGTTTCACAGGTAGAGTTCAGAGATTTCTCAGTTGCATATAACACCCAGTGCTCCTTACATCAAGTGCCCTCCTTAATGACCATCACCTGGTTACCCCATCCCCTCATCTTCCTCTGGTCCAGTGACCCTCAGTTTGTTTTCGGGAGTTAAGAGTCTCTTTAACTATCTCTAATAGTGCTTACATTCATACCTTTTGTGTTTTTCCTGCCTCTGTTCCCAGGATTGAAAGGCTCCCTCCAGAGGCTGCAGCTGGAGTATGTGGATGTTGTCTTTGCAAATCGACCAGACAGCAACACCCCTATGGAAGGTGAGTGAAGAAATTTGATAGAAGACTTTAGAGTTATTGATTCTAGCTTGATGATTTATTTCACTAACAGTAGGAAATGAAATATATTCAGACCGATTTGGTTGAATGTGAAAAACGAACACCTTTACAGTCGATGTCTTTCGGCCTCAGCATTTACCCTCAAGCCCAGAACTCTGCATCCTGCATCTTGCATCTTCTTTCATTTTTGAAGCGTTTGCAGACATTGGAATTGTGGCTCCTGCCGGTTACAGTGCTCACTCTTTCCAGGTTCATTTCACTTCTGAAATTTCATCAACTGAAACAATAAAATTAATTGGAAGGGGAGTTTATAACCCAGCCATCATTATTTTGGAGTAAGTCCCTCGATGATCTTCCTCTTTTGTAATGACTAGGTCTGATTAGCTTCCAATCTGTGGTAACAAGAGCTAAGTGCTACCATGAGCAGAGGTTTTACAGGAGTGACTACAAAATGAGACTCCTTAGTTGCAATTTGGCTTTTGATTCTCAAGGATTTGCAACATTTTATTCCCATTCTGTTACAGCTGTTTGAAGACAATAGTCAGGCATCTTCCTGTGGAAACCTTGAGAATGTTCCTCTAAAACTAAATTTTCATCAATTTACAGTTATTTTTGGAGTCTACCTAAGATGATTGAGAAAGAAGATAGTTTTTGAGGACAAATTAGAATGTTCATGTCAATTGAGATTCAGTAATAGGGGTTAAACTTACCTGAGGCGAATAAGAACAAAGATATTGGGGCACCTGGGTGGCTCAGTATAGTTGAACGTCTCTACCTTTGGCTCAGGTCAGGATCCCAGAATTGTGGGATCAAGTTCCACATCAGGCTCCTTGTAGCAGGCCTGCTTCTCCCTCTGCCTGTGTCTCTGCCTCTCTCTCTCTCTCTGTCTCTCTCATGAATGAATAAATAAAATATTTTTTTATTCCTTTTTTAAATTATTTTTTAAGATTTTATTTATTCATTCATGAGAGACACAGAGAGAGAGAGAGAGGCAGAGACACAGGCAGAGGGAGAAGTAGGTTCCATGTAGGGAGCCCGACATGGGACTCGATCCCGGGTCTCCAGGACCACGCCCTGGGTAGAAGGCAGGCGCCAAACCGCTGAGCCACCCGGGGATCCCCTAAAATCTTTTTAAAAAGAACAAAGATATTTGGGGGATATGAGAGGAAAAAATGTTCTGGTCATTTGAGGCTTGTAATATACATTTACACATTTTCAAAGAATTAGAATAAGGTAATTCTATTTACTATTCAAAATTACACTGAAGATAAATTTGTCCTTGATGATTCAAAAGGTAGTCCGGGATCTCATAATAAATCAGGTGTTATAAAGATTTATTCATGCTTAGAGGGTTATAGAAGTTACAAATGATTGTACATGTGGAAGTATATATGCATTTTTCTGTAGGTTGCATTTCTGAGCAAAAAAAAAATATCCTGGAAATTATTTTCCTCATCATTTATCTCTTAACTACAGAGAAATATTAAAAATATATATTTATATATCTAATTTTCTCTTAGAGTTTTCTGCTTTCTTGATTCTGAGTAAATCAGGAGTTTATTATATGGCAACATCAGTGTTGGAAAATCATAAGAATTATCCATGGAAATGACATAAAAATAGATATTTTTATCAAGGCAAAGAATAGGTATTTCATAAAGCAGTCATAAGCATCTTACTAGTGTAAGAAGTGCTTATTGCAAGGATAATATGATGTCACATTCTCCTCAATGACACATTTAAAGAGAACACGAAAGCTATCTGATGAACAAAAGCATCGAATAAAATGCTATTTGGTGGGGGCTTGTGAAAACTGAAATTGTTTTCCATTTTAAATGCCTAATGCCACTATTTTCTCCTTTGAAAAAGAGTCCTTTGCAATTACACCATGTACAGGATAGAAGAGCATTTGGGATTTTTCCAGGTGTTGGGTTTTTGTTTTTTGTTTTGTTTTGTTTTCGCTCATTTTGCACACTCTACCCCATGTCTAATTTTAGAGATACAATGCAGGAGTCTCTCAAACAGAAAACATTATAATTTGCATTATATAACTATAGAAGGAGGAAGTTCTTAATTAGGATCTAAGCTATGTGATATTGATAAGATAATCAATTGTGTCTGTTGTGTAAACACTGATAATGTGCTGAAATTTAGTAGAAGGGAGCTTCAGAGTGCTAAACAAACAAAAAACAACATTAAAAACATGAGATTGCTGCCCCGTAGAAATTGTAACTGCAGCATTGTCCATCCAGCCTTTGCCAGAATTGGAGAACATGTTCATTTTTCCTCAGTTTCTCATATAAAATTCCACAAAGCGGAATATTTTATCAAGCTATTTTATCAAAAGTCATTGTCCAGGTTCAGAAGTCTAGTGAAGGAGACCAAACAACAGATATTTACACTTGATGATAAGGTCAAGGCACATGGCTTTTTGTAGCTCTGCAGCCATCCACCACTTCATGCTGGAATGTAGTCAGCTCCCCCCACCCTCTACCATCCACTCCTAGCTGGCCTATCAGGCTCTAAAGCTCATTCCTTTGGGAGGATTTAGCAGGGACATACCACAGAAATTCCTCAAGCAGGACTTGTTCTAGATTGAAATAGCTCCCCTGTAATTTCTCCCTGGCTTTCAGAAAATGTGTATCCTTAAACTTAGTATACTCATTTGTTCCAAGGTGGGCCCGATGGAGATGCCAGTATAATACTTATTCTCTGCACTTAGTGTCTTTTACTTCACTGTAGCAGAGGGCAGTGCCAATCTGGGCAATAGAGAGAAGAAACAGGAAATAAGAAGAAAAGGAGAAATAGGGGCACCTGGGTGGCCCAGTCAGTTAAGTGTCTGCCTTCGGCTCAGTTCGTGATCCCAGGGTCCTGGAAATCAAGCCCCACATGGGGCTCCCTGCTCAGTGGGGAGTCTGCTTCTCCCTTTCCATCTGCCACTCCCCCCAGCTTGTGCTCTCTCTCTCTCTCTTACTTTCTCTCAAATAAATAAATAAAATGTTTAAAAAGAAAAGAAAATGAGAAATAGGGATTGCCAGGAGGCCTTGGGTGCATTTGCTCTCCTAAAAATGGCATCTAAGCTATTTCTGGATTCCATGTTGTTATTAAGATTCATTTTTGCAGTGATTTTGTAAGTCATAAGTTGTGTGTGAGTGAAGCTTGTAAATGTACAATGGAGTCTACCTTAGAGGGCTATTAGTGTTTCTAAAAACAGTACAGAAAGTAAATGTTACATATAATCAAAATTACCCTTCAAAATCTTACAGTAGCTGTTAGTCCATATTACTCTATAGTTTTTAATTATTTTTCAATTTCCTCTGCAAATACAGTGACAGAACCATCACTGGATACTTGCCCAGCCCCTAACTCCCATTTTTTACATTTTGAAATGGCCAGAAAATCCTTAATATCATTCACATACTTTTTTTTTTTTGTTTCAGTAACTCATATTGGCAATTTTAGGCTTGATTGCATCCATTCCTGTCTAATAGAAGTGATGCAACGTTGGCTGCCAAATGCATATTGATGAAGTTTCATATATTAAATCTACATATGTTGGCACTGTGCTGCATGTGTATATTGGGATAGCTCATATTAGAGCCTTAGCATTTGAAAATCATTTTTATTGGTTTCAATTATTCCTATCAACTCCATGGAGCCACAACACATGCTAAGCTATAATTTGGGTGAGACACCTGTTTTAAACCCCAGGGACCTAATGAGAGAGCCCAGCCTGGCTTTCTAAGACATGTTTTAAATAACTTTGACTTAAGTTTATTAAAATGCCAACCCCATTCATTTGATTTGCACCTTGAAAGGATGTTAATTGGGAACATTTCTAAAATAAACCAAGATGAGTTTCATTCAGTTTCTGTGTATCATATAGCATCCAACTGAGCCAGAGAAGATTAGCAGTAGCATCTTCTTCCTAGTCTATAGGCATCATATATCCAATTAGTTGTTGTCTTTTTTTTGGAAAACCAATAGACAAAAAGTGAATCCTCTCAAAAGAATAGCTGTAAATTCCAAACGTGTAATCAGCGGAGAAAGTGGTAAGACACAATTTGCAGTCTGCAACCTTGGGATGCAGTTACATTTTGCAGCCATGGGAAGATGTTTCTGACAATAGAGGAGAACTCTTGTACTTTTTCCTCTGTCCTTCTTGTTTATTTTTTCCGGTTCACCTAGTAGTAAGTCATTTTTCTTTCACAGCATCTGCCACGCCATCTGTCTCTGCTACAATATCTGGCATCGATGGCATGTGTTCCAATCCCAGAAAAAATCAGCCCCATATCCCATTTCTTTTTTCTTATGCTGCTGTATTCTTACCAGTAGAGTCACGGACAGTTCCTTGTGCTCTGTGCTACTCATATTCTTAATTCTCTCATTTCCATAAATCCTAGTGTGTATTTCAAAATCTTCTCTTGAGCTCAAAAGAAACTTAATTCCAACATGAGTCATGCTAGACAGGGATAGACACAGCATTTGTGGGTCCGAGGACCTGTCCTAGGAGTTTTTTGGTTTGGTTTTCTGTCATTCCCAAGTGCCAGGCTAATTTCTCTCTCTCTGTACTATTCTCATTGCCAGAGAGGAAGTGATTGAGCATTACTAGAGGGCAAGAAAGGAGTCTACAAACCATGTACTACTTGTGAATAACAGAAAAAAGAGGGGACCTGTTTTTGTTTTCATAGCCCTTTAAAAGGGAGAGAAGAAATCCCACTAATTTGTTGATCTGAGAATATGATGATTTTTAACTAAAATCAAATTTTAATTTAAAAAACATTTGGAATTGAGCCTTCTGACTTTTATTTAAAGTGCTTTTTGCCAAAACTTGTTAATCTCACAGACTCCTTTAGTCATTAGATGTTATTCCCAACCTAATACAGTTCAAATTATTTACATTTAAAAAATTTTTTCCTGCTAGCTGGTCAATGCTAATGTAAGTTATACAGACATAAATAACTCAGATGTCTTTTTTAGATGAGACAAGATCAAAGTTAGCTTCACTTAGTTCCCACAATATCATCATGTCAAACAGCCCATTCATTCCATAAGTATTTACTTCCTTCTAAGCCATCTTGTTTGGTGTTCCCAAATGCAAGCAGGAATCCATGGATATTCAAGAATATAGGATACCTAATGATAGCTCAGAAAATACCAGAACGTAACAAACATTGCACCATCCCAAAATTTCTCTGTATTTTTCAATTTCAGAATACTGGATCTAGATATTTAGTATCCAAAGCAAAGATTTCAGAACAAAAATTAATGACCTAGAAATACCACCTAAGCATAATGGATCATCCATTCTACCTTTATATTGTTTTATCTTCCCTGAAAGACACTCTCAGGTTTTCCCCCAAAACATAATAATAGCAGGAAGAAATCTTCTGCAAATAGTCACTAGCAGGACTTAATATTATGCAAGTCATATGTTTATTTGAATTTTCTATTAGCTACACCCAAAAGATAAAAAGAAACACATGAAAACAATTATAAAAATATACTTCAGGAGTGATTGGCTGGCTCAGAGCATGCAACTCTTGATCTCAGGCCTGTAAGTTCAAGCCCCACATTGAGTGTAATGATTACTTAAAAATAAAAAATCTTTATATATATATATATGAATATATATATGAATAAATTTAATATACATCATAAATTCATATATATGAATAAATTTACTATATTATAAATTTATATATATGAATAAATTTAATCCAACGTATAAAAATATTTCAACATGTAATCAAAAAGTATTAATGAGATTTTTTTCACCCTAAGTCTTTGAAATCTGTTGTGTTTTTCACCCTTGTAGCGTGTCTTAATTTGGATCAGCCACATTTCAAATGCTTAATAGCCATGTGACAACTTAGCTGTCCCAGCCTTTCAAACCAGAAGGTTAAATTGACCTAATGGGCTCTAGAGGCCCTCAGACAACTGAATTTGACCACAAACAGGTCTATAAACTTTACTTCCAGTCTGGCAGAGCACCAGGCACATAGTAGGTGCTCAGTAAATACTTATGTATGTATGTATGGATGGATGTTTCAACGAATGAGTAAGCACATGTTGAGTGATTGAATGAGTGAAGCTCTAAAGTTAAATAGATCTGAATTTATTTTTCTCTCCTTCAAAACCTGTCTTGGTTTCCTAGTATCTGCAAACATCCTGGCACCTGGTCTACTTCACATTTTTCAGGGTGATGTTAAGGACAGGTTGCTGGCAAACATCCCCAGGACGCCCTTACATTCCATTTCTTCTCGTAGCAACAACAGCAGCATCTAGATGCCAGGTGTTTCTCCAGAAATCTGACTGATACCTAAATGAGCAGAAATGAATGGAGGCATGATTCCTTGGCAGTTCAGTTGCCCCTGAGGTCTACTATATCAAATTAAAATTATCTAATGCATTTCATTTATGATCCTGGCCAGGATGCTCCTAAGAGCCTCTAGAACCCATCAGATCAGTTTAATCTTCTGGTTTGAAAGGCTGGGACAGCTGAGTTTTCAAGAAATTAATTTGGAGAAAATGATTTTCATATCCAAGAAGATGAGCCAAAACCTACCAATCCTGTGGTGCAAAAAAAAAAAAAAAGTGTTCCAATTTTACTAAATCAGTTTTATTTCCATTTTAACTGCAAATTCACCAAAAATTGCACTGCTATTATAGACCTATTCAGCTGATGGTTTTATCCTTTACAAAACAATAAGACGTTTCATAAAAAGAAATTTATTTCATCCATTCTAAGTAACAACATTGGTGATGGATGGATTCACTTTAGTTCTTTTGGTATGTCTTTTTATAAAGTCTCATGTTTCTATTCACTATGGACCTCTTCATTGGAACAATATTTCTGCAGAGTGGACTGGGGGACCTTAGATGGGGAACACAGCTTCAAAAACTGGCTTTTTTTTTTTTTTTAAATCCTGGCTTTTTAACTAGACTGCACACCCACGGCAAGTTACCACCCTCACTGAGGCTTAGGGTTCTCACCTGAAAATGGAGGTCACAGAAAGTGAGTAACTCTGTATAGGAGGGGAAAACAAGCATAAGCCCTTTTTCTAGAATGTCCTGTAAAATGTACATACCTATAAAACTCCACTGTTTCTGGATTTCTTCTCAGAGATGACCATAGGAGAAATCCAAGGCCCTGAAATTACAATGTGAAGAAAATCAAATAAAGGTGCCCAGGCTGCAGAGGCAACCAGGGTCTTCAGTGAGGTCACATGGAAATCAAGGCACAGCACTGGCTGTGAAATTTCCTTCTAGCCCATCGTTTCTCCCTGGAACTTTGTTCATAAATCCTCCATGCCCTTTATAATTAGTGTAATCAGATTTTCCAGGGTTAATCTATTCACTCGAGCCTGTGATTTTATTTTCAAGTCTACCTAGAAAAAACTCAGTATGAGGATTTACTCATTCATTCAGTTGAAATTCACTGAATATCTACCATATGCCAAGCATTTTTCCATGCACTGGAAGAAGTTAATAAATTAGGCAAACATCCTGCCTAGATCCTAGAAATTACATTCTTGTGGGTGAGACAGGCAATAAGTAAGAAAGCTACATTAGATGATGATACTAGTATGAAGAAAAAAATAAATCCTGGGAAGAGGATAAGAAGTGTGAGGGGTAGATTTTAGATACCGTGTCCAAGGGAAGTCTGAGGAGCATATAGGGGGAATAGCCTAGCCTCCCACAAAATAGGAAGGGTGTAACTTTGGATTCAGACACTAATTGAGGTCATCTTTCTATTTCTCCCTAGTTGTGTCGTTTTAAACACTTTATTTAACCTCCCTTATCCTTATAACTTTCCTTATCTATAAGATAGAGATACTAATTTCTACTCTATAGAGTTATTATGAAGATTTTTTGGAATGATATATACAAAATGCGTAGAATGTTCCTTAGTACACAGTAATTACTAAAAAAAAGTTGAAGCTATCTTTTTATGTTGTTGTTGTGTGCATGGTCCTGCTGTGAATTTGTCATGTGGGAAATGACCTTGAAGTACTAGTAGCCTCCAAGTCCACTACTAGGCAATCGTAGAGGTCCCAAAACAGAAAGGCTCACACAACAAATTAAGATGCATGGATCACATAGCTTATTAAGTCAAATAAAATGCATAGTGAGAAGCACAAAGGAAGAGATAGGGGCAATTAAAAACAATTAGGATAGATTATAAACAGGGAGAGGGACCCAATGACATGAATCTTGGAGCCTGCAGTGTTCGTATGGCCTGTTTTCTCTCTCTGCCACATCGGCCTTCCCTATAGGGATGTGACTGTAACAATCAGATTCAAGATTTGGGCAAGAAAGCTCAATAGACAGAAGGTGCTGGGGTCAGTCGTACACTTGATCTCTTGGAAAGACTCAAGAACAGATTTACCTGGCCATTAGCCGTAGCTCAACAGATAGCCTGATGTATAGCCATGGACCTTTTGCGTTTCTTGTGCACAGGATTTTTGAAGCCAGAATAGGTACATATATTTCACGTATATGTAGTATCCCTTGAATGTTTGGTGTCATCCACAAAATGGATGCATCGTGAATATCACATTTTCCCATGCTTCCACCTCTGTACTCAGCACACACATTTTCTACTTTGTCTGTGGCTGCCATGACTCAGAGGTTACTAACACTGAGTCATACCATATATGTTACATGAATTCTGCTTATGTCTCACAGGCTACTTGTTCCTCTATGCAGTTCCATTAATCATCCTTATTTCTCTTTGTTGAACAGGACTGAATAATCCTAAGTAACACAGCAAAGGCACTTTACGGAGTTCACCACTCTTAGTTGCTGACCTGCTGCTTCAGATTGGCAGTCTTTTAGGGGCATTGAAAAATTGTTAACAGAGACCCCCAAATCCTTAAACATGGATTACTGTGATATGCATCAGAGCCCTGGTTAACAAATTATCTTTTCCACCTGGGTCCATAGAACGGGAGCCTTACAAAAACTACCTTTACAAGAGCATACTGAGAAATTAAGAGCGCCAAGGCTACAGAAAATATGTGATGAGCTGGCTTTAAAGAAAATTATATTCCAAATAATTGTGATCATCTAGGACTGTATTTTGTGCTTTCTTTGGAGGTTAAAGGTTCCCAACCTCATTTCATAGAGTCCTGGTTAGAAAGGAAAAGCTGGAGAAAAGTATGCTTATATTCTGTGCAATTTAGCTACTTCCTCTGTCATCTCCCCCTCTTTTCCCTTTCTTTGCATCCTAAGTGAAAACAGAAGAGATACAACCCCTATCTTTAGTAAGTTACAAAAAGAGAACGTGGGCCATGTGTCTGGGAGCCTGTTGTACCTCCTTACCACAAAATCATGGCCCTCACCAAGCTCAGAAAGGGTGGTTTTTTGGTTTTCTTTTTTTCTTAAGTTGCTTTTAGTTAAGAAAGGGAGAGAGATTGAGAGAAAACAGACATGGCTTCTGCTTAACCCAGCTGTCAGGTGGAGACAGAGCTGCTTAGTATTCTGGAGCTGTGGGTTTGTGACTCATGTGAACTTCCTTCTGTGTGCTTTGTCATCTCCCTAGAGTTGTGACAAGAATTACCTCCACATTCTGAGAGGATGTCAACTCAGTCTTGGGGGAATTTATCTCTGTGAGTTCCTTATTGTGCTGTAGTTGATTGGCAGGGACATGGGTAGGATTTGGAGACCAACATTATCCAGTGCCCTAGCCCAGGCAGGTAGGGCTGTGGATTTTTAGCAGCCTGTCACTTAGTGTTTTACCCGCATGCCGATTCAATGAGCAGAGCCACCTGTATCATTGCTTACCTGGCATTCTCAGACAGTGGGGATAAACAAATAATACCCTTAAATCTCTCTCTTACTTTCTGGAGAAAAAAAACAAGGTAATGAGAGAGAAAGTGGCTCTCTTAACCAGCCCCCCCTTGGGGTATTTAATATGTATCATGAAAAAGTATGGAGTCTGCATTAAAAGGAAAAGGGTGCTAGCTTCAGGTGCATGAATTTGGTTGAGTTGCTTAGACTTCTACTTCTTAGTTTTTCATTGGAAAATGGCAAATAATAACAACATCACCTTGCCTAGCCATTCCTAGGATTGTTGTGGAGATAATGTGACATAATATAAGTGGAAATGTTTCATAAACTATAGTGCCCCCATACAGATATTTTGAGGTTGTTATTGTTGTTACATAAATCTATAATTTTAGGTATATAGATGCATAATGAGGTATAATAATTGAAATGTCAACCAGGCAGTAAGACACGACTGGAAAAAAAAATATATATATATAAATCCCACTTGATTATAGTGAGTGATTTTTTTCATGTATTGTTGGATCCAGTTTGCTAATATTTTCTTGAGGATTTTTGCATCTGTGTTCATCAGAGTTATTGGCCTACAGTTCTCTTGTTGTGTGTCTTTATCTAGTTTTCATATCAGGGTAATGCTGGCCTCATAGAATGAATTTGGAAGTTTCCTTTCCTTCCTGTTTTTTCAAACAGTTTGAGAAGAACAGGTATTAACTCCCCTTTAAGTGATTAGTAGAATTCACCTGTGAAGTTATCTGCTCCTGGACTTTTGTTTGTTGGAAGTTTTTTTTATTACTGACTCCATTTCTTTGCTGGTAATCAGTCTGTTCAAATATTGTTTCTCCTTGTTTCAGTTTTGGAACGTATGTGTTCCTAGGACTTTACCCCTTTCTTCTAGGTTGTCCAATTTATTGGCATATAGTTTTTCATAGTATTATCTTATAATCCTTTTTAAAAATTTTTATTTATTTATGATAGTCACACAGAGAGAGAGGCAGAGACATAGGCAGAGGGAGAAGCAGGCTCCATGCACCAGGAGCCCGACGTGGGATTCGATCCCGGGTCTCTAGGATCACGCCCTGGGCCAAAGGCAGGCGCTAAACCGCTGCGCCACCCAGGGATCCCTATCTTATAATCCTTTATATTTTTGTGGGTTTAGTGTTTATTTCTCTTCTCTCATTTGTGATTTTATTCATTTGGGTAATTTTCTTTCTTGATAAGTCTGGCTAGAGGTTTATCAATTTTATTGACTTCTCAGAGAATCAGCTCCTGGTTTCATTGATCTGTTCTATTGGTTTAGTTTCTATATCATTTATTTCTGCTCTAATCTTTATTATTTCCTTCTTCCTGCTGGCCTTAGACTTCATTTGTTGTTCTTTTTCTAGCTCCTTTATGCATAAGGTTAGGTTGTTCATTTGAGATTTTTCTTGCTTCTTGAAGTGGGTGGGCCTGTATTGCTGTAAAAATTCCTTCTTAGAACTACTTCTGCTGTGTCCCAAGGGTTTTGAACTGTTGTGTTTTCATTTTCATTTTTTTACCTGTATTTTTTTAACTTCTTTGATTTCCTGGTTGACCCATTCATTGTTTGGTAGTAGGTTATTTAACCTCCATGTATTTGTGGTCTTTGCAGATGTTTTCTTGTGGTTGACTTCTAGTTTCATAGGGTTGTGGTCAGAAAAGATGCATGGTATGACTTTGCTCTTTTGGAACTTGTTGAGTTTGTTTTGTGGCCTAATATGTGATCTGTTCTGGAGAATGTTCCATGTGCACTTGAAAAGAATGTGTTTTCTGCTGTTTTAGGATGAAATGTTCTGAATATATCTGTTAGATCCATCTGGTCCAGTGTGTCATTCAAAGCCATTGTTTCCTTGTTGATTTTCTATTTAGGTAATCTGTCCATTGATGGAAGTAGGGTGTTAAAGTCCTCTATTTTTATTGTATTTGTATTGATTAGTTCCTTTATGTTTGTTATTAACAGTTTTGTATATTTGGGTATTCCCATGTTGTTGCATAAATATTGCTAATATATCTTTTAATTGGATTGTCTCTTTTATGATTATATAGTGTCCTTCTTTGTCTCTTGTTACACTTTTTGTTTTAAAGTCTACTTTGTCCAATATAGGGATGCCTGGGTGACTCAGTGGTTGAGTGTCTGCCTGTGGTTCAGGACGTGATCCTGGAGACCCAGGATCAAGTCCCACGTTGGGCTCCCTGTAGGGAACCTGCTTCTCCCTCTGCCTGTGTCTCTGCCTCTCTCTCTCTCTCTCATGAATAAATAAATTTAAAAATATTTAAAAAAAAAATAAAGTCTACTTTGTCCAATATAAGTATTGCTATCTATACCTGCTTTCTTTTGACTGCCATTTGCATAATAAATGTTTCTTCATCTCACTTTGAACCTGCAAATGTCTTTTTGTCTAAAATGAATCTCTTATAGGCAGCAAGTAGATGGGTCATGTTTTTTTTAATCCATTCTGTCACCCTGTATCTTTTGATGGGAGCATTTGGTCCATTTGCATTCAAAGTAATTATTGTTAAATATGTATTTATTGCCATTTTATTAATTGTTTTGTGGTTGTTTCTGAAGATTTTCTCTGATCCTTTCTTATTTTCTTCTTTCATGGTTTGCTGCTTTTCTTTAGTGATATATTTGGGTTTCTTTCTCTTTATTCTTTGCATATTTATTAGTAGTTTTTTATTTGTGGTTACCATTAGGTTTATATATAACATCATCTGCATATAGCAGTCTATATTATGTTGATGGTTATTTATGTTTTAACCTATTCTTTACTTCTCTCCTTCCCATGTTTTAGGTATATGGTGTCATCTTTTACATCCTTTTATTTTATTAATTCCTTGGCTGATTTTTTAAAAGATTTTATTTATTTATTCATGGGAGACACAGAAAGAGGCAGAGACATGGTTCGAGGGAGAAGCAGGCTCCCTGCAGGGAACCTGATGTGGGACTCGATCCCAGGACCCTGGGATCACAACCTGAGCTGACGGCAGATGCTCAACCACTGAGCCACCCAGGTGCCCCTCCTTGACTGATTTTTTACAGAAATATTAACTTTCACTGCTTTTGTGCCTTTTATCTTTATACTGTCATTTTTGTTCTTTCCTTTTGACTCCAAGAGTCCCCTTTAATATTTCTTACAGGGCTAGTTTAGTGGTTGTAAACTCTTAGTTTTTGTTTGGGAAACTCTTTATCTCTCCTTCTATTCTGAATGTTAGCCTTGAGGGATAGATTGTTCTTGGCTACAGGTTTTTCCCATTCACCACTTGGAATATATCATCCCACTCCCTTCTGGCTTGGAAAATTTCTGCTTAAAAGTACACTGATAGCCTTATGGGGTTTCTTTTGTATATAACTGTCTTCTTTTGTCTTGCTGCTTTTACTAATTTTTTCCTTTATCACTATGTTTTGTCATTTTAATTACAGAATATATTGGTGTGGCTCTGTTTTTGTTGATTTTGCTAGGGGTTCTCTGTTGTGCTCTTTGGATCTGGATATCTGTCCTTCCCAAGAACAGAAGTTTTTAGCTGATCATTTCTTCACATAAATTCTCTGCCCCCTTTCCTCTCTCTTCTTCTGAGACTGCTGTAATGCGATGTTACTACATTTGTGGAGTCAGTGAATTCCCTGAGTTTGTTCTTGTTTTGCATATTTTTTTCTCTTTTGTTTAGCTGGATTACTTTCCATTAGTCTGTCATCTAGGTTATCAATTTGTTCCTCTGATTCTTCCATCCTACGACTCATTCTATCAAGCATGTTTCTCATTTTGTTTATTGAGCCTTTTGTCTCTGCTATATTATTCCTTATCTCTGTGTTAATGGTCTCACTGATGTCCTCCACTCTTTTCTCCAGGCCACTAAGTAGTCTTATGAACACTGCTTTAAATTCTCCATTAGACATGTTACTTATGTCTGTTTCACTTAGATGTCCAGCTGTGGCCCTGCCCAATTCTTTTTTTTTTAAGATTTTATTTATTTATTTATTCATAGAGACACAGCTAGAGAGAGAGAGAGAGGCAGAGACACAGGCAGAGGGAGGAGCAGGCTCCATGCAGGGAGCCCGACGTGGGACTCGATCCAGGGTCTCCAGGATCACTCCCTGAGCTGCAGGCGGCGCTAAACCGCTGCGCCACCGGGGCTGCCCCTGCCCAATTCTTTCATTTGGGACAAATTCCTCTGTCTTCTTATTTTGTGTAAGTCTCTGTGCCTGTTTTTGTGTTAGGAAAGTCAGCTACATCTCCTGTTCTTGAGGGTAATGGCTTTATGAATAAGAGGTCCTGTAGTGCCCTGCAGTATATTATCCCCTGTTCCCCAGGGCCTGGTGGTACTTCTGAGGGTGTTTCCAATGAGTGCTGTGTACACTCTGCTGTTTTGTCCTGGCTGCTTTATCTTTCAGGCCAGTTGTCCGCAGAGGTTCTCCTTGCCTGTTGTGGGCAGTGTTTGGTCCCTGGCCTGAATGTGGTGTGTTTTAACTAGGTGTTCTCTAGTCTGCTTGTGAAATAAGACCTGTTGCTGCCACTAGAACCAAAGTCTCACAAAACTGGGTTAAGAGAGGTGTTGGCAAGGGTTTGGGATGGTCTTTTGGGGTAGGGGGTCCACTGGTGGGATTGAGGCAAGTGTGACTGAGAAGGGCAGTTCTCCCAGAGCATAGGTGTTGGGGAGCAGCACTTGATGTAAGCAAGTTAGGTAGCGATTATCAGCACTACACTGGTTTCCACAGGTGGTCCTGTGCTTGTGCTGAAGGGCAGGGGAAGGAAGTGGCACCTTGCCAGTTCCTTTGTTCTTGGAGGGGTCTCTCCATGAATATTGCCTCTCTGGGACATGCTCCAAGATGAGCAAATAGTCTTCCTTCTGTGTGCCCCAGTTGCTCTTCAGATCACTGTTTTCATGCTCTATGTCTGTGGGCTATTTGCCCTGCCTTTTCTCTAAAAGCAGCCCCCAATGTCCTCCAAGCTCTCCCAGAGCCAAGCACACTGCCTTTTAAAGCTCTAGGCTTTAAGCCCTGATGGTTTCAAGAACTCCCAAAATTCAGGCCCTCTCACTTTCCAAGCCAGTTGCTATGGGGATTTGTTTTCCCTGTGCATTCCCCTGTGTATTAGTCCGTCTTCCATCTTTGTCTGTCACGATGGCTCCCTCCACATCACAGCAGCCACCATCCATTTCTCTCGAGCTGCATCTCCACACATCCTACCTTCTTCAGTGTGGCCTCTTCCCTATCTTTAGTTGTAGAGTTTGCCGGTCTTCAGACAGATTTCTGTGGTATTTGGATGATATCTTTATCTAGTTGTATTTATGGGATGAGACAAGCCTAGGGTCCTCCTCCTCTGCTGCTGTCTTCTCCTCCTCTACCTGGATCCATGATTCAATTCAGAATCCCACATTGTATTTAGCTTCATGGCTTTTTAATCTCTTTTGGTCTAAAGCAGTTCCCCCACCATTTTTTTTCTCTTTGATAACATTGACATTTTTAAAACTCCAAACCAGTTGTTTTGGAGAATGTTTCTCAGTCTGGATTATCTGATCATTTTTCTCTGATTAGATGAAGCATTTTTGACAAGAAGACTATGTATGTGATGTTGAATTCTCAGTATTTTCCTCAGAGGACCCAGGAGTGTCACTGTGCCCATTATGGGTCATGTTAAGGTTGATCACTTCATTGAGGTGATATCTGCCAGTTTTTCCCACCATGATACAGTACTCCTTTGACTTGGTAATTAATAAGTAATCTGGGTTTGTGATTCTGTAAGACCACATGAATAACCAGGTCCTCTAAAACCTGGTTTTAGCATCTATTGAGGATCCCTGCCTACTCATTATTATGAGTCATGCTTGTTCCACATACTAGTTACAAATGTTTAAATACCTAATTTTAAATCAATCTGACTTAAATTATACATGAAAAAATTAACTCTTATTAGTTTCAGAAAACAAATTTGTTTGCTTTATGAGAAAATACCATTATATTCAGTTATAATTAGAAGCTTAAGAAAACCTTGTTTGCATATAATTCACAGTCTCCACAAATTACATTTGTGGAGCATTTGGCCATTTGTATAACATGAATCCATGATGCAGAGACATCTCCCATATTCCACCAGGGCCCTTCCCTACAAAATCTTCCCAGGAATCCAAAGACTTGAAAGTTCATTTCTACTTTGGCAAGTAATTGTTAATGTTCAAATACTGATAAAGATTATAAGCTACAAATACTCAGCCTCTGCAGTTTGGAATTTATCCATCCTTTCTAAATGCATCCCTATGTTAGGTTTTACTCTATTTTAAATTCTGAAAAATGAGCTTGTGTTGTGACTAGCTTCAATGAAGCCAATCATACAAAATTAATGGTAATTATATGAGATACTTTTAAACAACTTTTGGAACCCTAGTACAGTCAAGCCAGAATTTACTTATATAGAGAAAATTTGTTTGTTTTCTATATGGCTACTGGATGAAATGGATGGCAACTGGGAAACAAAAGAAAGGGAAAGAAAGTAATTTAGCATTCACAGAACTCTCTTTTACTTGGAGAAAGAAGGAAAGTGTTGTATCATTAACATGGAAACTGGAAATATATCTGGTAATGGAATGAACCTAATTGCCACTTAGAAATGAGTGTTTTCATCTAGTAAGATAAGAGAAAAAAACAAACTTATATAAGAACTCACACAAAGCTTAAGAAAAACCAAAAAGGGAGGTATGGAAACCAAAAAGAAAACCTGGGGAAGGAAAAAACTGGTGAAATTTTGTTCTCGCATCCATTTCCCTACTCTCTTCCCAAGCCCAGGACAAATATTGCAAGATCCTTTCTCCAAAAACCTACAGGATGCATTTTAAATGTCATCTTATAGCACTTAGGGTGGCCCATCTTATAGCACTTAGGGTGGCCAACATGGTATACAAAAAAAAAAGTCTAAAGCCGATCACATTCATTTATTTATATTCTATTAATATTATTGAGTGCCTTCTGTACACTAGGCGTTGTTCTTGGTGCCTGGGATATACAAGAGAACAAAATAGACAAAGATTCCCACCCTTGTGGGACACATTTGATTTAACAGGAAAGAGAAGGAATAAACAGTGAAACAAAAAAATAGATTTTTTAATTAAAAAATTAAAAATTAAATTAGAAGGTGATTGAGTAAAAAAAAAAAAAAACAAAACGGTAATTGAGTGTTGTGGGAAAAGGAAAAGGTAGAGCAGAAAAGTGAGGGTGGGGATGCTCGGGGAGTTGAAAGTGGTCCCTGAGAAGGTAAGATGCCAGAAAAGACCTGAAGGAGTAAATGAGTAATTAAGAGGGAGATAAGAACACTGTTTCTGGTACAAAGACCCTGAGATGGGAGAAGCTTGTTGTATTTGAGGAACATCATGGACATCAATGTGACTGCAGAGAATGAGAAGGAAGAGCATAGGAAGAGTTTAGAGAGATTATAGAGATGTTTGGCAGCCTTCTGAATTTTGGACAAAGAAGTGCCATGACCTGGCTTACAATTCTGTAGGTTCCCTCTGGCTTGGAATTAGAGTGAATTATAAAGGGGCACATGTAGGAGCAGAGAGACATTCTAGGAAATAACTTAGCAACCTAGGTGAGAGATTAATGGCTCAGATGAAGGTGCGAGCTGTGGAAGTGTAGAGTTGCATAAATAATGAACACAGAGCCAGCAGAGTTCTGATGTGTTGGATGTAGAAAGAGGAGTGGAGAATGACTCCAAGGTGTTAGGCCTAAGTCACCAGAAGGATAGAAGCTGCTAGAAGCTGCCATTGACTAATAGGAGGAATACTATAGGTGGAGCTGGTTTTTGGGGGAAGACCAGGGGACTTGAGTTTGAGATGTCCCTTAGCATCCACATGGAAATGTTGAGTGGACAGTTGGACACTGAATCTGAAACTCAGGAGTCAGGCCCGGGATGGAGTTGTAAATGTGGGAGTTGTCTGCATGTTAAAGATATTTAAAGCATTGAGAATTGGTAAATCATACAGGCAATAAAAGTAGAAAGAAATGGCAGGAAAAGGACATAGAAAGAAAAGACCAAGAACTGAGCCCTAAATAAACAAACAAAAAATATATCAAGGAGGAAAATGTGATCAACTGTATCACTGCTACTGATGGGTCATATCAGATGAGGACTGGGAATTGTCCATTGGTGTTAATGGTACAAAGATCATCGGTTACCTTGATGAGAGCAGTTTTGGTGAAATAGGGAGTCGGTAAGGGAGTGAAAGCCACCTAATCTCTGAGTCTGTTTCATTTGGAAAACAATGAGAGAAATCTCTTGGTTTAGGATGACACAGTAAAATATTTCTGCCCCTTTCTCTTAAAAAAAAATTACCCAATAAATAACATACAGGACAGGGAATAAAACTAGAAATTTCCTTTCTGATAAAAGTAGCAGACAACTAGAAAGCCAGACCCTTATATATGAAAGTGGAGAAAGGATAGAGTAATCATAAATGAATTAGCAGAACTGAGGGAAAATTTACAAAAAGTGTATATAGGTGAGAAGCAAATTAATCTCTGCTGTACAACTTCAGAATGGTTAGAGCATTAGCACAGCAAGGTCACAGAAGAAGACGGGTGAGGCGGGAGCTGGAAGCAAGATAGTTGTTCAAAAGAACAGAACTGTGAAAACTCTGTGTGCCGAGGTCTACAGGCAGGGTCCTGCCTTTCCCCTCTAATGAAGAAAGCAAAAGGCACATAGACTGAAGCAGTTGGTTGAGGGGTTGTAGTCTAAGAAATACCAGACTCAAAGGCAGGTGGGGCTAGGCAGGGAGAAAAAAAAAGATTATGAAGTTAGACCCCATACCTCTCCCCTCTCATTTACTTCCAGTACTATAGCCAGGTTACACTCTCCTCAGGTAGAATATATGAGAATATTTCTCTGGAGAGTATTTTTTTCAAGGAAAAAATCTAACAGATATGGATGTTGTTGTGGAAGAAAACCCCAGTGGGAAAAAGTGGCAAGTCTCCTCATTGTTCCCACAGTGGTTTGTACTAGTTGACAAGTGTCAACCAAACACAATTCTAGAGCTTTCCTCATAACCATGAACAGAAGCCCAAGAATCAGCTGACATTCAAAGAGAGCCCCAATATGAATTTTTTTTAAAAAAGCTCAAGTAAATAGAAGAAAACAGAGTAATACAAAGATACAGAAAATTCCAAAGAAATTATAGTTAACATATTTGGTGAGACAGGAGAAGAAGCTGCATCAGTGGAACATGAACAGAATGAAAGATTAACAACACAGAACTAGAATTTTAAAAATTTACAGATTAGAAGATATGAATAAAAAACTTTAACATTTTAAAAGTCAATAAAGATGTTGGACATTAAAGTTGAGGAAATATTCCAGAAAGAAGGGGGCGGGCATGGGCAATAGGAGTGAAAAAATAACAAAATTCAGGTTTTGTCCAGGAAGTCCAGCCACACCAGTCCATCTGTTCAACTAAAAGATATCTAGAGAAAATAAAGTGGAGGAGAGGTAGTCATAAAAAAAAATTGATATAGGAAAGTTTCCAGATTTGAAGAACATTGAGTCTCCACATTGGAAGTGCCCACCAAGGACCCAGGACAATGGGTGAATAAAGACCCACACAAAGGAACATCATAACAAAATTTCACAACTCAAAAGTAAAGAAAAATATCCTAAAATATTCCAGAAATCTGAAAGAGTACACTTTATATGAAAAACTGAGAATAAGGATTGCCTCGGGGTTTTCAACAGCAAAATTGAGAACTGGAACACCATGGAGGAAGCCTTCAAAATTTGAGGCAAAAAGACTGGGCAAACTACCAAGCAAGGCTGAGGAAATAAGAACATTTTGACTTTCCTGTCTCCTAAACATAACTCCTCAAAAGCTACTGGAAAATATGCTCCAACCAAATGAGAGAATAAAGCCACAAAGAGGAAGCCATGGAATCCAACTCATTTAAAGGACGAAGGGAACTTCCAGGGTGACAGGAAGAGAAGTGCCAGTGCGACAGCTGTGCTATGGCACAGAGCAAGCAGTGTAGCCTGTAGCAGGAGGGTGGCAGGCTCTGGGTGGGACATTGCCAGGAAAAAGAAAAAAGGATCTGCATTTCTCACAAGCTTGACCATGTGGAAAACTGTACTGCGTGGCAGTCGCACAAAGTATGGGAAGATTCAGTAAAGCTCCAAATAGGACTGTTAATGGAGAAATTGTCAACTAAAGAAGTGAAAAGTCAAGAGAAGGAAGGAAAGATAATCACTGTAAACTGCTTTGCTCAGCAGTGGACACTAAGTATGTCCGTCATTAGAATGAAAACACAGAATATGAACTTAACCCTAAACCAAGATGTAAACACACTGGGAAGATGGTGAAGATAGAAAGGTATGTGAGTGGAGCTAAAACTCTCACCTCCAGGGAAGGCCAACAGATAATGCCTAAAAAAACTGGACCAAGAGCATAATGCAGAAATATTGCTGAGAAACGTAGAGATCGATACTAGAATAAACAACATGCATTGGAAGTGTTACGTCTGGGCTGCACGCAGCGAGTCCAAGGTCTGCTGCTTTTGGTGATAAGCCTTTTAGGCATTGACCTTTAATGATGTGCATGTGCTACTGTGACAAAGCTGAGGATTCAGTCAGTGACTCTAGACACACATGCAAGGAGATAAAAATGCCAGTGTTATGGAGTTGTCAGTATTAACTATGATCTCATGGCCATCAAAGTCCAGGCGCAGCCCTTGGGGTTTAGAAACACAATCAAGGTTTCCTACCCCAGGTCCCACGATCAGAAGCCAACTCCTCTCTCACTGCACCCCTCCAGAAACCCGCCAGCCCAGAGACCTACCTGCCGCTTCCTAAACAAGCTCTGCTAAGGCAGCGTCCTGCCCTTGAGACCTTTAAAGCAGGGTGTGCTGTATAATCTACTGCAGGCGGGGAAGAAAACATTTCCTGTTTTTGTCTATTAAAGTTTCTATGTATTGTATATATTTTTCTATTTTAAACTATCCACTAGTACGATTTCAAACATTAAAAAGTAGTACAAATAAGGGCACCTGGATGGCTCAGTCCAGTTAGGTGTCTACTTTTGGCTCAGACGGTGATCCAGGGACCCTGGGATCGAGCACCACGTGGGACTCACTGCTTAGTGGGGAGTTTGCTTCTCCCCTGCCCCTCCCCCACCCGCCCATAGAGCTCTCACTCTCACTCTCAAAATCTTTAAAAAAATTAAAAAAAATTTTTTTTAATTAAAAAGTAGTAAAAATAGTACAAAATATTCCTATATAACCCCCACCTGGATTCCTTCAAATGTTAACATCTTACATAACCATTGTACTATTATTAAAATCTAGCAATTAACATTGACACAATAATAATAATAATCTACAGATCGTATTTGTATTTCTCTGATTATCTCACTAATATTCTCTTCTGGTCCGCATCTGCTTCGAGATCACACACTGCAGCTCGTCTTCATGTGTGTTTGGTCTCCTTTAAGTTGGATCAGTTCCTTGGCCTTTCTTTGTCTTTCATAATTTTGACAGTTTATCTTTTATGTTGTTTTTTAAATTTAAATTCAACTAATTAACATATAATGTATTATTAGTTTCAGAGTTAGAGTTCCATGAAATTTTGACTGTTTAGAAAATGTTAACCGGTTCTTTTGTACAGTGTCCCTCAATTGACATTTTTCAGATGATTGCTAGTGATTAAATTCACATTAGGCATTTTGGGCAAGAATACCACAGAAACGATGTTGCGTCCTCTTTGGTGCTTCATATTGGAGGATGGGGGATGGCGCATAATATTTATATTTCCAGTTACTGATACTATTAACTTTGATCACTTGGTTAAGGTGATGTCTACCAGGTTTTTCCTCTGTAAAGTTACTATTTTTCCTTTAGTATGTCCTGTATTATATGACACTGAGTATATATGGCATATACCCAATGAGTATGTTTGGGGGAAATACTTAGAAACTGTTCAAATATCTTCTTTCTCATCACACTTTTACCTACTTAATTTTAGCATTCCACAATGATTCTCACCTGAAACAAGTACTATGGTGTTTGCCAAATGGTTATTTCCTATTTCCATCATACTTCATTTTTTGGTTGGCATTCTACTGTAAGGAAGAGCTTTCCCTTCTCCCCTTGTATTTATTTATTCAATTGTTGAATAGTTATTCAATTAATTTATTCAAATATTTATATCAATATGGTCTCATAGATTCTGATTTTATTCTATGATTTATAAATCATTACTATTATCATTTATTTTGTTACCACAACTATCCCCAACATATCCATTTGAACTATCTTTGAATGTCTTCTGTGTTGTCATTGCATGTCTCCATCTTTTATTTTTGAGGACTTTTTTGCTTTCCCAGCACAAGCTATAATCAGCCATTTCTCCAAGGAGCCCTGGTCCTTTTAATGGAGCACGGTATGTTGTAGCCAGGGTCTAGATGCCATTACTTTTTTTTTTTTTAAGATTTTTTTTCAGGGTCACGTGGTTGGCTCAGTGGTTGAGTGCCTTGCCTTCTGCTCAGGGCATGATTCCGGGTCCTGGGATCAACTCTCACATCAGGCTCCCTACAGGGAGCCTGCTTCTCCCTCTGCCTGTGTCTCTGCCTCTCTCTGTATGTCTTCATGAATAAATAAATAAAATCTTTTAAAAAATAAATTTATTTGAGAGAGAGTGAGAGAGCACAGTGAGGGAGGAGCAGAGGAAGAGGGAGAAGAAGGAGAGTATGTATCTTTTTAACTGGTTGAAAAGCAAAAATATTTTTGAAATCACTGCTTTTAGTTTCAAGAAGCACTGCTTATTATTTCCTTAGCCTGATATATTATTCCCAAGGAAGATATCCTGATCCCCTTAATCGGAATTAAACACCCCTCCTTTCTGACGCATACATCATGGTACTACTTCCTCTATTTTGCACTTACTTTTTCCTGCCTTATGTTAAAGGTGGTAGTTCATGAGTGAAGAACAACTCGGGAACTGATCTCTTTCTCCATTGTTCTCTGTCTGTCCTGTTGAAAGAGGTTCCCATGTTAAAGTTGCAAGGCAGTGAAGGCCAAGTAGGGAAGAGAAACAGTCCACGTTGCTATCTATGTCCCAGAGAAGCACCATGCGTTCATGTATGCACACTGGGCAGGCCCCCAGAGGAAGTGAGTGATCCCAGGAAACCAAATGGTTCCTGTTGGCTCCAACAGGAGTTCTGCAGTTAGCATCTCATCCCTTTAGTGTCACCTGTCATGCTCTATCAAGACTTCCTGGTCCACTCTGCTGGTACAAGTCTGCCAATTTCTAAAACACTGAAATGTTCTGTGCTGAAGAACAGACTAGAGGCAGATGGCTTGCTTTCACTTACTAGCTGGGTATGCTTGAGCAATTTACTCACCTTCCTTGTGGCCCTGTTTTTTCATGTGCAAAATAAGAATCACAATCATAGACCTTTTCTGTGAGACTGTGGTTATGATTAAGTGAGTTAATATATCTAGTGTTTAGAACAAGGCCAGGTGCATTAAAAGTGCTAACTTCATGTGAATTGTCATTCTTAATACTCTAGAAAACAGAAGACCCTGATATGTATGTGAGGGAGCCTCACAGAATGTGGCATGGAAATCTATAAAAGTTCAGGGCAAAAAGGATTAGGTCAGGTTAGTTTTGTGTCTAATTAAGGACCAAATCCCAAGAGGGACAATTCATTATACCTTTTCAGTCACTGACCTCATTCTTGCCCCTCTTTGCCTTACAACAGGCACCCTTTTCCCCTGAAGCATAAGGAAGTGTGCTCTGTGTGGAAACGGTGGATATGGGAGGGTGAGGGGAGTGGCACAAGCACAGAGTAAGCATGAAACATCTTCTTCCCATGTCAGTTTACTCGAAGATGCATAAAGAAAAAAAGGTTATTATTGTTGTAAAGCAAATGCTTTATTATGGTGTAGGATAGCCATTTCCATACATTTTTACACTAAAGCCAAATCCATCTAAATAACATGTGCTTTTATGTCCACTTTAGTGGCTCATGTGGTAGAAATGTTTAAGAAGCATTGTCTTCCCTTGAAAAACCTTGGTAAATCCTTTCGTAGCAAAAGATTCTAATAAAGTAAATGAAAACAGCCATCTTTGTGTGGGGAATGGGGAACAAGGTTAAAAAATGGGAAGGAAAGCCCCAAAGAAAGAGATTAAGGGCTCCAGATACAGACAGGCGATATGTGGAACAGTGAACTGGATACAAGATAAAGAACGTGAGCATCCCAGGACAGACCCACGGGGACAGACTGGCCTCCTCCTAAATGGCTCTTGCAGCAAAAGTGACCCAGCCACCAGTGGGCCTGCCTCATATTTTAACATCTGGAGCAGCAGGTGTCTCATTTCAAACATGAACAGAGTTAGTATTCCCTCTTTACCAGGTAGTTCACTGTTGAAAAGCCAAGAAAACCATTCCACTCCACCATATCAAGTTTAAAAGTTGCCTTTTAGTTAGTTGCCTTCAGTTAGTCACCAGATACCTGACAAATATAGATGAGTGCTGCAGAGCCAGCATGGATGTGGGGCTGCCAGTGAGCTGCATCTGCTGTTGGAATAGCGGGTTTAATATCACTAAGATTAAGATAGCATCTTCTTTCAGCTGTCTCCCATGGCAGAACCAGGAAGTAAGGCCAGCTCTACACTTTGAAAGAAGCAATAAAGATTGCTTCCTGTTACAGCAAAAAACTAGATTTGCCAGTAGAAAATCTCATTAGGGTAAATATTTTTTTACTCTTACCAATCCTCTGCCAAGTTGCTTGCTTTATTCTTACATCCACAAGATAGAATTCCTTTTAAAATAAAGTTAAAAGCCTGTCCCAAGAAGCTGTTAACACAGACAGACAGTTGTATAAATCAGACGCTCCAGACAGGATAATAGAATAAGAAGCTACATGTCAGGATTCCACATCTGTCTGTCTGGCCAATGAGGATGACATTCCAGAGTTGAAAAGATCAGAAATTCAAGGCTTGAGTCCCGGTATCTATGGTGCAGTGGCAGATGCTCCCTGGTATAAACATAACTTCCACTAACAAGGGATACAGAAATATTAGGCGCCATGTAGGATGGGTGGGGTTTAGTTATGTTTATTTTTTAGTATCTCAATGAACATTTGGAAAACTATTCCTTAGTGTTTTGATAACACATTTGCTTTTGACATGCCTAAGGGCTGATTCCTCAGTTGATAGAGTTATTAACACTCTGTGTGCTTCAAATAGCGAAACCAAAATAATGAGCGTGAAATACATAAATATTGGAGGAGGACAAAAGGAAAGAGATATTTGTCTTTGTTTTTTCGAGTATGAGAATCAGTGGGTGAGGCTGGCTTTGGAGAAAGAGTGCAAACCTGGCTTTACCAAGTTTTTCATCTTTCTGAGCCTCAGTTTCTTCCACTATAACACAGAAATGTAGTAATACTACCTCACAGGGCTACAGTAGAACTCAAACCCCCAGGACGGAGCCCAGCGCATAGTAAGTCCTCAGCAGAGTGAGCCTTCTTCCTGTCCTTCTGTTCTCATTGTACCCGACCAGACCCAGTCTGAGCATGGTGGAAATTGTGGGTTGTCTGCTGAGTGGTCATCTCTGTCTTCTCAGACACCCAAGTTTTCCTGTGGGTAATGACCCTGCCCCCACACCACCAAGTGACACACAAGCCACTTCCTCTCCCCTTCCGGGTCCTCAGTTCCAGTGTGGGCTCTGGGTCATGGTAAGCCAGTTAGTCCCTTTTTTACCCTTGGCCAGGGTTGCTGGTTGATGTGACTAAAGCAGCCTAAGCGGAGTGAATCTCAGGAGTCAGAACGTTGAGGCCAAAGGATCCTGCAGAGCATGGACAAGGAAGCACACGGCCATAGATACTGAGAGCTACCTTAATGCACAGAGGAAACCAGCATGGGAATAGCAGGGTTAGAAAAAAGTTGGTCCTCAGTGACTTGTTGGAACAGTCGATTCTGAAGATATATGACCTCTACACTTCCAGTGACAAGAGTCAATAAATCTCTTTTATAATCTAAGAACTTACCATTGAGTTTTTAATAACTTTATATAAAAAAAACCCAAACCTGATATGCCAAAAGCTAGTTATGTCATTTCTCAGTAAGAGAAACTGCAACCTAAAGATCAAAAGGTTTACAAAATACAAAGATAATCATTCTCAAAGATACCATCTTTAGATCTTTTTTATATATTATGGTTAAATGGGGGGCGGTCTCTATAACACCTGTCTTATCTTTCTGGGTGTTACTGATTAGGTTTTATTGTCCTCCACCAGAATCACCTTCTACCATAATTATTCCTGATATATAGGAAAAGTTTCCCTTAGCTAACTTAAAATTAGAATGAGTCGGTTCTATCAAATCTACATGGCAAGTTAATTTCCTTATTTGTTTCTGCGTACATTTTGTAGATCGTTCATTCTGTTACATTCACTGGGAAGAAAACGGCCTATTCAAAGTCAGGGTTCGTAGACATGTCATCTATGGCAGTGATGACAAACAGCTATAACACTTCAAGAATTTTCTAGGTCAAAATTATCTTGGCCTTTGCTATAAACTAAGGTTTGTGTCACCTTGAAAGTCATATGTTGAAACCTGATTGCTAGTGTGGTGGTATTAGGAGGTAGGGCCTGTGGTAGGTAATTAGGTCATGAGGTGCAGTCCTCATGAATGGGATTAGTGTCCTTATAAAAGAGATCCTAGCAATCTCCCTCACACCTGTGAGGACACAGCAAACAGATGTCTGTGTACAGACCAGACAGTGAAATAGCAGACACTGAATCTGTCAGAGCTTGATCCTGTCCTTCCCAGCCTCAGACTGTGAGCAATGAATGTTGTTTAAGCCACGTATGGTATTTTTGTTTTAACAACCCAAACAAAGACAGCCATGTTCTAGGATAAAACCTGTGGGACTTAGTTGATAAGAGCAAAACTTTAAAAGTTTATAGCAGAAAGAAAGAAAATCTTTCTTATAATTTTAATGTCTTCATTTTTATCAGAGAGAGATCCCACATCAGAAGACCCAAATCTATAAAAACTCCTTTTTTTTTTTTTTAAGACTAATAACATGTGCTCACTTCGGCAGCACATATACTAAAGACTAATAACATTGTCAGAGGAAACCCCAGGATGCTACCTTACAAGACCAGTTTCCTGCAATCCACTGATGATATACCTTTTAGCTTCACAGATGAAGATTATAAGTTACATATCTAGGAAATTTGCACAGCCCTGGAATTTCAGCTCACTTATATTTATTTGTTTAAATCTGTGCTTTGCCTTGCTCCAGACAAAATTTAAGGCAACGAGATTACTCTTATTTTTAGTATTTTTAAGTGAATTAGAATTCATTTCACTGTTCACAAAAACTATAGAATTTGACATGTACAAGAGCAGCGATGGGGCCCCTGAGTGGCTCAGTTGGTAAGGCGTCCAACTCCTGATTGCAGCCGAGGTCATGATCTCAGGGTTGTGGGGTTGGGCCCTGGGTTGGGCTCCATGCTCAGTCAGTGCAGTCTGCTTGAGATTCTCTCTCCTTCTCTCTCTGCCTCCCCCACACATACTCTCTAAACTAAAATCTTTTTATTTATTTTTTTAAAGATTTTATTTATTTATTAATGAAAGACAGAGAGAGACAGACAGAGACATAGGCAGAGGGAGAAGCAGGCTCCATGCAGGGAGCCTGACATGGGACTCGATCCCAGGACTCCAGGAACATGCCCTGGGCCAAAGGCAGGTGCTAAACCGCTGAGCCACCCAGGGATCCCCACTAAAATCTTTTTTAAAAATTTAAAAAACCTTAGAAAGGAACAGTACTACACTGTACTCATTGTAAACGCTATCTCCTTTTCATTAGAAATCTCTTTCCTACTATTTAGTATTAACCAAATAGGTATTACAAACTGATAGTTTAGTAGAAAATAGTGGGGCCACATTTAGAGTACATTGAAGGAAGAGGTGTGATTTTTTTTTTTTATGATCTGTATTCTGCATAATTATTTCTTGGAGAGTATCAGCAGGCAGGAGTGGACAGATTGGAGGATTACAGGGAAACAGTGAGGATGGAGCAGGATGGAAAGATAAGACAGCTATGTCATCGCCTTAGGCAAGTTGCTTGGCCAGTCTTCCGGAAGTGTAAAATGACCAACTGCGCTTTGGCGAGGGTTAAAGAGCACATGTCTGGCGGAGGAAGAAGTCCAAGTATAGAGTGTCACATAGCCTCCCCGCTCTCCCTGGGGGGGGCTGATAAGAAATGAGCTGTGTCCCCAGGACAGCAGCATCTGTCCGTTAGGGAAGAGTCACGGCAACTTAAGGCTCTTACTTCAGAGAGCTGCTCTTATTTGCAAGTTCTGCAAATGGAATTTTTTGGTTCTGGAGTGTTTTTCAGTCTGAGATGAGGTGAAAAGGTCGAGGGGAAGGTAGGGAAATGCCACCGAACTCAAATCCAATTACATTCTCTCTCAGCCTCCACCTCAACTCATTTATTTTTTCAAGGTGGGGGTTAGGCCAAAAGGGCCGAACCTTGTCCACGTAAGTGGTCCAATGACTCAGTCTGGAACTTAGGAATAACTACTGTTTTTATTTAGGACCTTTGGACTTCAGGTCAAAGACTAAAAGTGTCCCCATTCAAAAACTTACTCCCCGTTTCAGAGTAAGGTTCAGAAATCACATCTGGGCAATCTCAGAGGCTCAGTTCAAAGTGCCTTGGGTCCAGAAAATGCAGCGTGTAGCAAAGCAGAAAGGCTCCTCAGACCAGTGCCCTTAGGGACAGGGTAGCTGCAGGGTGAGGACAGTGCACCATCCTTGGAGATACACAACTCCATTCTGGGGTCAGAGTTTTGAAAAAGCTTACTTTGAAGTTTACTCATGTGGCTCAGTCCCTGTATGGCTTCCTAGTCTCTTGAATCGAGTCTCTTCTGATCATTTTGGCCTATGTCCTCATCCAGAAATCTTATTCTTTGTAAACTATCTTGTGAAGATCACTTTTTCTCTGAGCTTCAACAGGTCAGGTGCAGACACAATCTGTTTTTTGCACCCCCCCCCCTTTTTTTTCGAAGAATCATCAAATTTGAAGTCTTTCTTCAAGGAAGCAAAGAGATAGCTTACATTTCCCAAGTCATTCATATACATCATGAGCTGTGGTCATCATGTGTTCAATGCAAACGGATGGCTATAACCACACACAAGGCATTTCGTGTTCACACACACACCGTGGGATTAAGTAAACGCCCTGTTGTTTTTCTGTCCACAACCCACCTTCTCCCACAGCGCACAATATGCAACGCCTTCCAGAGCTTCAAAGCTAGAAGTGGCCTTAGAGACTCTCTGCTGAGAACTTGCCCACGTGACTCTGAGCCTCAGCTTCTTCACCAATGAAATGAGGGTTGAGATACTATCCACCAAAACTGTTTTTAGAAAGATTACCTAGGTGCCCAATTAATATGGGTCTGCTCACTTGTATTGAGGAAACGGAGATCCAGCAAGCTCGAGGGATGTTCCCAAGGTCGTGACAGTGATGGCACAAAAACCAGTGTCTCCCGAATCCTGGTGTGTGCTCTGTGAGGCAAAGGAAGGCGGGCGTTCCTCAACTCTCAGCAAAGCTTTCAGGCTAAACATGGTGTACTCACTTAGAGGTACAAATTTGCACTCCGGTGAGAGAGGATAGTTCTCTGTCCCAGACACGCAGCTGAGCACCGAGAGAGGATTCTCCACAGCCAGGATAAAGGATTGATAAAGCAAGGAGAAACCTCTAGGCCACAAAGAGGCTCCATTATAAACCCACCACTACAAACTTCTTAAGTTGCATAAGCAAATAAACAATGGAAGCTAAATAAACAGCTGGGTTGGAGTAAAAGTTGTGCCCAAGTGTAGACCTTTTATTATTATTATTAGTCTCTGTCATTCCTTGGATGAAACCAAGTGCCTACATTTTACCTGTGTCTCAGCCTCCACCGTGGTCCTCTCCTCTGAAAAAAGGAAGGATCCACTAGCATGAACCACGTGAAGGGCATTGCCAAGAGTCAGGCATTTCTGAACTCTAAAAATGGCAATTTCATTTGGTTAAAAATATTTGTGAATTAATCTACAAATGTTTGTGTTTTTAAAATGATACCTTTGCTTGATAGGGAATTTTTTCTTTTTTTTCCTTTTTGTATTATAAAACTGTAACATATTTATAGGAATTTACAGGAAACTTGGAAAACAAGAGAACAAAATTTCATACAGTCCCACCTTATTGTGTGATTATTATTTTGTGTATTTCACTCTCCACATTTTGTAAGCATATTTGAAATATCTATAATTGTTAATATTCAGATTTTTAATTATACCTTAAAACCATGAACTTGTAGCCTGTTTCCTCCTCTAGCATAAGAGGAAATTACACTGGAATATATCTGTAAGGTTTCTTTTGTTTTTATCATTCTGTGTCACTATGGCCAGATTAGGTCCATTTTATTTTATCAAAACACTGATTTCTGCATATTTTTATCTGTAGTTCTTATTGTTTACTGTTCATGCAGTATAACTATTTGCTTACAACTTTCAAAGCTCAAAGGAACATTTCCCATGAAAAACAGTTTAATGTCAGCAACTATCTTTTGTAAGAGGGCCAATTAAGAAAATAAACACGTTTATCAACAGATTTTTTTGCAGTCAAAATAAACAGTTTTATTAAGTCCTTTAACATAAAAATGCATATTTGAAAACAAAGATGGCCTCTGTCACTAAAGAAGAATGTCAACTTCTTTTCTTTTTTGTAACTTAGAATCTGAGCCTATTTGAAAAGAAACAGCTAGGACCACATCCTGCTTGCTGCTTACTCAATTTGGGTTACAGTTTTAGATTCACAAATTGATATGCACACTTAATCTCATGTCAAGCTTTGAAAAATCCACAGGATCAATATTGTCCTCACTTTGCAAATGAGAGAATGGAATCCTTACAGGAACGCAATTGACTTGAAGCATTTATAGAAGGCCAGCTGTGTGCTAAGAATACGGGGAGAAAGAGCTTCTGGTGGCCTGTTGGTCACAGAATAATGATTATTTCAACCCAAAAAGGAGCACATAGGGAAAAGTTAATGAAGTTTTTTAATAGTTTGGAAAGTGTTTCTCAAACTTTGGGATTTTAGAGCTAAAGAAAATAACACAGAGGCCAAGGCTCACTGCAGTAGGCTAGGATCTTGACCTCTGCCTTTTCATCAAATTCCTCGGGGGATTTCACTTTATACCAAAGTGTGTGTCTACATGTGAGTGCACGTGCATGTACGCACGCATGCATAGTGACTGTTCGCATGTGCACTAAAGCAAATAATTAAAGGCTGAGTTACAGCATGAAGCTTTCGGGGGAGAGAGCAGAGGAAATGTAGGGAAGAAGTTTATACACCCTGAAATGGCCTCCTTGGGAATGGTACAAAGCAGTGGTTCTCAGAACACACCAGAAGTTCTTGGAGGACTGCTTCAAACACCGCTGGGCCCCACCAACCCCCAGAATTTGAAATTCAGTGGGTCTAGAGTTAGACCCTGGAATTTGCATTTCTGACAAGTTTCCAGGTGCTGCTGCTGCTGCTGCTGCTCCAGGGGCTACACTTCACAAGGATTGGCATAGATGCACGCAGTGGTTCTAAACCCTGGCTGCTCTCTAGAATTGCCTGGAATGAGTTTTTAAAGTATTGATGATGGGGCTTCACCTAGAGATTCTGGTGTAATAGAACTTCAGTGGAGGGCAGCCCCGGTGGCCTAGCGGTTTGGCGCTGCCTGCAGCCCGGGGTGTGATCCTGGAGTCCCAGGATCGAGTCCCACGTCCAGCTCCCTGCGTGGAGCCTGCTTCCCCCTCTGCCTGGGTCTCTGCCTCTCTCTCTCGCTGTGTGTCTACGAATAAATAAATAAAATCTTTTTAAAAATTTTTTAAAAAGAACTTTAGTGGAGGTCAGATAGTGTCGTTTGTAAAGCTCGCAGGTGTTTCCATGTACAGTCCCAGTAGGGCAGCACTGGTGCTGAGGCTTCCCGGAAAACTAGGGGTCATATTCAGACCTGGGTTGCCAGATTTAATCATGTTTGCCTGCAGGTCTTTTCCCAAAGACAGGTGTATGCGAGGCACACAGTAATCTTCCTAACACCTTTTTCCCACCTGGAATCCACGATGCTTTTTTTTTTTTTTTAAGATTTTATGTATTCATTCATGATAGTCACACAGAGAGAGAGAGAGAGGCAGAGACACAGGGAGAGGGACAAGCAGGCTCCATGCAGGGAGCCCGACGTGGGATTCGATCCCGAGTCTCCAGAATCGCGCTAAACCGCTGCGCCACCCAGGGATCCCCGCACAATGCTTTTAAACGGTATTTCCATGAGACAGAAGTAAAACCCGCTAGACCCCATTGATTTTTTTTTTTCTTTCAACAATGCTGCCCTCTTGTGTCCTTTAATAGTAGAATCGTATAGAAGCCCACCAGAGCCATCAGTACGGCAATTTCCTGCTGCATAGCTAAACAGCTGGGGGGGGGGGGGGGTTCTTAGATTAAAACAAACACATTTAGCATTCATTAATTTTTAATCTGTGGCAACATGAGTCTCCAACTGCAGCCCCTCAGTGTTCCAACCATTTTCCCCTTCATTCAGTGCGACAGCCTCGTCCAGGGGTAAGAACTACTAGAGTTTTTTTCTTCATTCAGCCAAACCCTTCTCAGCAGAGCCAGAAGCACAACCAATCAGGGAGCAAGAGATTATCACCAACTAAAGTATTTGGGGCCTCGGAGAGTCTAGCAGCGGTCCGTCCGTACTCAGAACCGTTCGTTCTCACCTTGTCCTTCTCACACCGACCTCTTCTTCACTTGACTTCTTCACTTGATGAGAATAGAACTCATCAAGTGGGAGCTCCCGTGTCTTCCCACGAGGAGTTCAGCAAACCTTCCGGAGTCCTGCCATGTGGATGCGGCCTCCTCTGCGCCCGTCCTCCATCTCCCTTCATCAGGTCTCCGTCCCCCTCCTGCCCCAGCCCCAGCCAGGATCATCAGCAACTCCCTCTTTTCAAATCACTCTCAGGGGCATACAGGCTTAATTTTACATCTCCCAGCTTTAAAGTAAGACTCTCCTTTGACCCAGGTACCTGCTCAGCTACTGCACCATTTCTCTGCTCCATTCACTTCCAAACTTGGAAAGAGTCTGCTGAGGTTGCATCTAAAGCCTGTCCTCCCCTGCCCCCCCCCCCCCCCCGCGCCCCTTTCTTCCATCTGCTCCCGCCTGGCTGTGTTCCCATCGCAGAACGCTGACGATGGGATGGCTCTCATGGACTGCAGGACCTCCCGGATGTGCGCCGGAGCCAGCGGACACGGTTTTGTACCCTCTGAGTGCTCACAGTGTTCCACTCTGTGGGCACGGCTCCTTCTTGAGGAACTCTCTGCTCTTGATTCTGAAACATCCCATGCCCTGGATTCCTTCCTGCTCCTCTGCTGCTGAAGAACCAGAACCCTGCAATGGCCTCTGACTCCTGCGCTGCCTTATAGAACCTTTTCTGTCCCCTCCGCAGGCTCCCCTTACATGGTCTCATCCGCTGCTGTGGATCTTAATACAGCTAATAGACCCATCAGTACCCTCTTCGCAGAAGCATTGGCTCTGGTTTTGTATCATATCTTGGGTTCAATTTATTCTGTTCACCTCATCAGCTTTTACCAACATGTTTGATTCACCACAATAATCCCCACCACCTAGCGCTGCCGACACTTAATAAACAGTGCTGATGGAATGAGCCCCTGAGCTCTGAATGAGATAGGGTATGAAAGGGAGGGGGCTGGTGCAACCATGGAGGATGGGTCCAAGCAGAGCGAATGGGAGCAAATGCTTCGGGGAAGAGGGTTATTGGTTTTTATTTATTTATTTGTTTATCAGAGAGCAAGAGCACAAGCAGGGGGAGCGGCAGACAGAGGGAGAAGGAGAAGCAGGCTCCCCACTGAGCAGGGAGCTAGATGTGGGGCTTGATTTTTCAGGACCCTGGGATCACAACCTGAGCTGAAGGGAGACACTTAACTGACTGAGCCACCCAAGTTTCCCAGGAAGAGGTGTAAATAATGGCTTTCTACTTCCAGAAATGTCCGCCATAGGCACTCGTTTCTAGTTGTGGAATAGAGAAAATGTTTCATAGAACTTTATAGAACTTTTTTGTATCTCATTTGCTTTATAAAGGGAAAGGAGCTTTAGTTGCTGGGTAATAACCTGATATTTGGGAGTTTTTCTTCAAGAAAGAAAAATATTTTTCTTATAAGCCAAATTCTACCTCTGTTGAGTAGACAATGGTGAATAAAGGCATTCCCATCTTCCAAACAAAGATACCAGAGGGCAATTTAACAGCCAAACAAGCAAGGAAGCCAAGTCCCTAACCCTGGCTGTCTTGCTCCACATCATGTCCCCTACCAATGTAGATAGTGCTTGCCAGTGAGAAGTAAAATAAGAATACATCCACCTCGACTCAACTTTGAGAAAAGGATTTGATTTTTCTGAAGGACATGTACCCTACAGGCATTAGTAGGACACAGAGAAGTCTGAGCCCTGCAACTCCTTGAAAATATCAAATGACCTGGCATGCTGGGTGTTTGAGCCACTTTGTGGAAGAAACCCAGCCATGCCTCTGACTTTTCATGCCATTGAACTTGAGACTCTCCATGCTGTCTGGTTTTGTATCACATCTAGCTGGTGCCAAGAGGATTAGCTCAACTCCAGCTCCCTGTAGAAAGGATTCATTCTCCTGTTTAGGAAATGTGATGTCAAGCTGAAAGAAGCTGATGAGCAAACTCCGTGGGGCCATAAAGCAGGCCTTGGTGAACTGCATTACATGGATGTCTCAGAATAAAATTTAGTTTGAAATGGTCAAGGACAGGGTGTGCCATTGTGGGCTGGGAGCCGCTGTGGCTCAGCTGTTTGTACAGCATTTAATATGTTTATCTTTCTGCTAAACATATTGTTGTTGAGTCATCTCTATTGCACAGACACCCTGTGTGAGGCCCGGCTCTGCAAATCCAACACACAAAGACAGGCCTTCTATCTTCAATGACCTTACAGTCTACAAAGTCAAAATAAATGCTTCCTCTTACTTCTCACTTTGATGAGTAAGGTACCCAGATTTTGAGAAAGGTTAATCATACGTTCTTTTATCAGGGCAGCAACCATGAAGTAATAAAAGTAAAGGAAGAACTTAAATGACCATTATGTCTTTAAGATAATTTAGTAGTATTGCTGCAAACTGAAAATGGAAAGCTGGTTTACCCAAAAGTACCAGCAGCCTCCAAACCATCAATATTTCATGTTACACCATCATGTTACCACTGTCAAAGTAATTACATTAATAAAACAAATAATGGCATTAAACTTCAAAGTTTGGACAGGAAAAAAAAAGACAAAGATTACATATGTCTGAAAAGTAGAGAGACTAATGAAATGCTGTTTGGCCTTCCTTAGAAATTGTTCGAGCCATGACACATGTGATAAACCAAGGAATGGCCATGTATTGGGGGACCTCGCGGTGGAGCGCCATGGAGATCATGGTAATTTCATTTCTATTTTTAAATGGCCATTAAATACTTAACTATTTTTCAGGCGCTAAATGTAAATTACAAGACCTTTTGTAAATTTTCCTAACAATCACCATGACATTAGACTGCTATGATCATTCTGTCATTCCAGAGATGGATAGGGGGCTGGATCTCATCAGCTCAGAATGCAACAGGGAAGGTGTTGGTCTCTAGCAGGAATCATAGTCTAGCATGTTCTTCAGGGGCAAGAGGATACAGTGGACTTCCCAGCTAAGGAGATACGTGAACAAAACAACCTGGCTTCCTTTTTTAAAAACTGTATTAAAGGACTCTACTGCTAACATGCTAATGACTCATCATTTTTATATGTTAGTTTGAGTTTTATTTCTTTAGGAACCTAAATTATGGGTATTGCCATGGACTATTATGATTCACACTTTGACTAATTTGCCCTGGACTTCACTCAATCCAGACCCTCCCAAAGAATAATAAGGATTTCCCACATTTGATATTGTTCTTAGTGAATTGATGGTCATAACTTTGTTTATTATTTGGCATCTTGGTTTGTATTGATTTTCCTAAAACGAAGTTTTCTCATGCATACGGATCACAGAGCAGCCTTATTTCTCATGGGTATAAATTCAGTTGCAATCTTATTTCTCCCTAGGAAGCCTATTCTGTAGCAAGGCAGTTCAATATGATCCCACCGGTCTGTGAACAAGCTGAGTACCATCTTTTTCAGAGAGAGAAAGTGGAGGTTCAGTTACCAGAGCTCTACCATAAAATAGGTAATCTTCACAATCAAATTTACTGATTATTTTTAACAATAAGAGTATCAGTGATCTGGAAAAAAGTGTTACTGAAATGCTTTCCTTAATGTTCCTAATTAACATAGAAATTGTGAGGACTATTCATTTCAGAGACTGTAAAAGAATCAGATGTGCCTATGGGGGTAGTCTATAGAGTATTACTGATGAAATCCAAGCAGTTGTAAATTGTGACTGGTATATAAACTGTACTCAGTAAGTGTTCAAAAAATGCATACAGAAAGAAGGGCAGAAACAATGAAGAAACCCATTTTTTTCATTGGGTACTTCTCTAACCAAAGCATGCATCTTTGACTAAATTATAACTGCCTTACTAAAAAAAAAAAAAAATTATGGATAGATACATCTGTATCTTCTACTCTGTGCCTGAAATTAAGTTAGATATGGGGAGTTCAAGAATGCCTGACAAGCCTAGCACTACATGTGTGTGGGGGTAGATGTAACAATTTCAAAGAAAGGAAAGAAATAACATATACATAAGAATTTTTGTACATCCAAAAAACATGAATGAGCCACATTTTCAGCCTATGTATCACAATAATGTCCAGAGATAACTTTCTTAAAAAAAAAAAAAAAAAAAAAAAAAAAAGGCAGGAAAACGGTAAGGAAAAAAAGAAAAAAAAAGAATAAAAAATTGAACAGCAATCCCAACCGTTATAATTGCTGGCACTTGCTGTGTTTACTATGCAGTCGGCACTGTGCTGCTATGTACCAGGCACTATATAGGCACTCCGTGGACAAGTGAAGCACTGAAGCATTCTCCTGTGCAAGTCAGTGTTTGTCTCTGAGAATAAAGAGAAGCAACAATTTTGGACATCAGCAAATTATGAGTGAGCCACGTTTTCAGGCTTGTTTGGCCTGAAAACAAGGCCTGCCCCCTATAACCTACAGTACAAGTTCAGTTGGTTTATAAAAATAACCAAATTTTAATGGAAAGATGTATGCTGGTATTAACTTATCTGACTAGCTGTTTTCCCATAACTAACAAGTTCTCTTTTAAACACTCCCACGCTTTTGATCTCAGTTTGCACTAGCAACTTATTCAGTTTTTTCCTTCTGTAGGAGTTGGAGCAATGACATGGTCTCCACTTGCCTGTGGAATCATCTCAGGAAAATATGGAAATGGAGTGCCTGAAAGTTCTAGAGCTTCGCTGAAGGTATTTTCCCCCACTTCTAGAAAAAAGAGTTCTGGGGATGGGAGAGGATGGAAGATTGGACAGAACAGTTCTGCAGCAGCCTGTGGCTTCCTGGCCCAGGCAGCGCGTGGCCTTGGCCAGCCCAGTGTCCTCAGGCAGGCTCCCCCAGGCCCCGGGGAGGCTCTGCTCCTGGCCAGGCATCAACCAGGCATTCATAATCTGTCTGGGGGGGCTGGGGGAAACTGCCCCGGGGGTGCCTGGGTCAGATTTACAGGGCTCAAATCCCTATGCTTTTATTCTTATGGTAAAGAAGGCATTTCATTCCTCCTTTGAAACTGATGAAATGTAAAATCTCTTTTCAAGAGGATGGTTTGTTTGTTTACTTTTCAACAATTGGGGCAAACCAGCCTAGCTGAGTAGGGCTCCAGGTGGATCGATGTTGTATACGGTGTGGGGGTGAGGGGTGAGGGGTGAGAGGGAGGGTTGGGAAGCAGATGCTCAGCCAAGCAGGCCTCTATCACTCCGGCTCAAGGCTGGTGTCTTCACAGAGATCAACTAGCCACTGAGTCTTACAGTTTAAATTCTTCTCTGAAGCATAGAGATATTTGGCATCATTGACAAAAATTACTTCCATTTAGAACATCTCAATTATTAATTTATTGGAGAGTACTTCAAACATCCCTCCTTATTAACATAAGGAGGGATGTTTGAAGTACATGTCTGTTTTTAAAAACTTGAGACAACGTGTGATAACATTAGAATCACAAATGATAATGTCAAAGGAGAGAGAATATTGGCATTTTTAAAATTCAGACATGGCAAAGGCCCCGAAGAAGTCTGACACAGCCTCTTGCCTCCGTCAGTACAAAGTTAGCAGGGGAGCAGCTCACATTAAGCCTGAACCACCAACCCTGTAATCAACTTGCTGGGACCACTATGTGCTTCGCTAATCAGAACTGTCTCAAGGTTCTAGGTCTGCCACTCTTTCTGCTTGTTACAGTTGACCTATTAGCTAGTTTGTTCTCTAATATAATATAAATATCTCCTAAAGCATGGTGACATGCCTATTTCTAGCTTGGCATTATCACAAAATATAATTATCCTAGAATATTAATTGTGGTCTTCCTTCTGAAAATTGCAGAATGTTCTGAACCAAGCTTAAATAAGTTAGCAAGGAAAAGCTAAAAGCATCTTAAGATATAAAAAGATAAAGGCAAAAAGAGTGAATAAGAAAGGGAAGCACTGAAAATTGCAGTTTTTTACCGAGAACCTACTATGTGCCAAGCATTGAGCTAAGCATTTTTATTCATTTCCTTTAATCTACACAAAGATAAGTGGATACAGATGACTCTTAATCAGTTATAGCTAAGCATGTTGTCTTACATTCTTTCAGACTTTTTTTTTTTTTACGATTTATTTGAGAGAGAGCACACAAAGGCAGAGGGAGAAGCAGACTCCCCGCTGAGCAGGGAGCCAGATTCGGGGCTCCATCCTAGGACCCCAGGATCATGACCTAAGCCGAAGGCAGATGCTTAACCTGTCACCCAGGTGCCCCTTCAGAGACATTTTTAAAAACCTGAAGTACTTCCACATATACTGGTTCTCAGACTATCCTTGTAAGAGGGTAAACCTTTCCAGTTGTGGAAACCGAGCATAAAGAGGTCAGATAACAATCCAAGAGCGTCAACTCATAATAGAGTTTATAGTAGAACCCAGGTTTCCTGGCTCTCAGTGTATCTCTCTCAAAAACCTTTTTGTTTCCCTGCAAATCTAGGTTTTTAATGGAGGAAGAAGTAGCTGTACTTTTTTGGGGGTGTAAGACTGACCTCCATCATTGTTTGGAAAAAGTTTACAACAGCTTAAAAACAAAAACCTTTCACAGATGCATTAACAAAAAGAGAAAGTAAAAAATAATAAAAAATAGATACGAAAGACTGAAGGTGGCTAAATCCAAAAAGCAACTCAGAAAAATATTTCTATTGTTGACTTTGATAAAGTTAACATCTACTGAAACATCCTTAACAATAAACATGAAGAACTCTCGACAGCTGAAAGGCCTCTATCTGATCACGAAGCAGGTCCCTAGAGCTCCCCGGACTCTCAGGGCTTCCTCAGTCATTAGCCTGAGTGTTTTCTATACGAATATCCGTGCCCTTAGCAATGCCACTCGCAGGGCACCCGGCTGGCTCAGGAGGTAGAGCATGCGGCTCTTGGTCTCAAGGACGTGAGTTCCGGCGCCACACTGGGCATGGAGCCTACTTAAAATGAAAAATAAAATAAAATTGGTTTAAAAAAATTAAAAGTAACTTAGTAACTGAAGAAAAAAAAATTTAAAGATAGAGGGCCACCTGGGCGGCTCAGCAGTTGAGCATCTGCCTTCAGCTTAGGGTGTGACCTGGGATCCCGGGATCGAGTCCCATGTCGGGCTCCCCTGCATGGGGCCTGCTTCTCCCTCTGCTTGTGTCTCTGCCTCTCTCTCCGGGTCTCTCATGAATAAATAAATAAAATATTTTAAAAAATTAAAGAGAACTAGGCAAGTGGATAAATAAGTTAGCAGCTTTCACTTCCTCCCACTCTAAATGAAATAAATGGCTGGTGTTTCACATTAGTTATTGTAAATTATACCAATAAAGTAGATAACTGACGTTTCATGCCGTTGTAAGTATTGAACTTGTATTTGAAAGGTAAATAAAGTAACACAGTGTGAAAAACACCTATCCAGGGGTCGCTTAGAAAGGAATACAACCTGGGGGTTTTATGGGAGGCTGCGTTTGGCCCACTGCCCTCACAGTGACTCCAGACCTTTTGTCACCGGCTATGTCTTCACTGCTGAGCTAGACTCTGCTACTTCTTCACATGTCTGTTAGGCATCCCCCATGGGCATTAGTCATGCCTAGTGGAATCTATCATCACCCCCTAGAACCTGCCCTTCCTCTTGGTTAGCAGTACCTCCACCCTCCATCTGGCCATCCCAGTCAGAAGCCAAGGGTTATGTCAGACTGCCTCCTTTCCTCCCTCAGCCTTGTCCAGTGGGGCACCCATTCCTCCAGGCCATTTCCTAACTCTGTGGCCCATCCCCTGCATAGCCTTTGTTCCAACCACCATCACTTCTTCCCTATTTTGCTGCAGTATAGCTTCCTGTCTTCACTTATTTATTTTTTCCTTTTGTCAACTACCCATCACTGTGATCAGTGATCTTTCTAAAGACTAATCTGACCAAATCATAACCCTGCTTAAAATCTGTTCCCTCCCAGTCATTCCGTATAGGACAAAACCCAAACCCCACAGAAAAGCATTCAAGGAAATAACCTTGGGATCTAAGTCGTGCCCATTTTTCCATTCTTGTCTCTCCCCTATATTATATCACTGTATTATTCATCCAAATACACTGTACTCTCCTTTGCCCCCCAGAAATGCCCTTTTTTCATCTTGCTGTGAAACCCTCCTCATCTCTAAAGACAAAGCTTGGCTGTCTTCACTTCTGTGAAGCCTGTCCTCACTTTATAAAACTGAATTTTTACATCTTCCTCTGTTATTCCATTAACAGTTCCTTTTTTAAATCTATTTTTTTAAAGATTTTATTTATTTATTCATGAGAGACACGGAGAGAGAGAGATGCAGAGACACAGGCAGAGGGAGAAGCAGGCTCCATGCAGGGAGCCCGATGCGGGGACTCGATGTGGGGACTCGATGTGGGGACTCGATGTGGGGACTCGATGTGGGGACTCCATGCGGGGACTCCATGCGGGGACTCAATCCCAGGACCCCGGGTCATGCCCTGAGCTGAAGGCAGTTGCTCAACCACTTGAGCCACTCAGGTGCCCCTCCATTAACACTTCTTACAGAGTCTTAGAACTCTCTAGTTGCAAACAAAAGCATTTAATTCAAATGAATTTAATTGAAGAAGGAGAACATATGAACCCTTGCTGCGAAGGACAGAATGGGGATGCTCTCAGGGTTGACTCCAACCATAGACCTGTACGTTGTCAAGACTCTCCATCTCTATTTTTCTCTGCATGTGGGTGTCTTCTACTACAAACAGGTCTTCTCCGTGAGGCCAGGAGTGGGAAAACTGCTGTTTGCAGGTTTACATCCTTAAAGACACGTAATGCGAGAGAATAGAGAGCTTTCTTTAGGACTCCAGTCCAGAGAAGACGCCAAGCTTGGGTCATGTACCAACTTGTTAGAGCAATGACAGTGGCCCAAAATGTAAAGCGCTTTGACCAGCTCCTGTTAGGGGCATTTCCCGTTAGGCGGCAATCATGGAGGGAGGGACCCCAAATACAAAACACTTCTCAAGTTACAGGACAGAGATTTGTGATTATCTCTAGAACAGACACTGAAACTCAGGTAATTCATCACAGAGCCTGGCACATGACAGGCACTCAGTGAATGTTTGTTGACTGAGTGCAATGAGCCATAACAGAAGATCAACAAAGTCTGATCGACAGACCAGGGGTGCAGCTTTTAAGTAGAAATGAACTAGGGGGAAAAAAAAAGAAAGAAAGAAATAGTGCAATAAAATTTATGGGCAGGTCTTTCCTGTTGCTAGCAAAATGCTAATAGAAAAATCATAAAATATGTACCCCCTCTGTCAAATGAAAATAGGAACATGCAAACTCAGGTGAATCAAGGTGGGGGAAGAGTGGCAGTTCGAGTACTCCAGCTGTTCAGGTTAGAGTTTTGCACATCACAGTGTCATTTCAGAAGGAGATTTTTTTAGCTTCAGCTGTTTACTAGAGATTTCAGCTTCAATATCAAAGATTTTGCTGCTCTTTTGAGCCAAAGATTTTGAAGTTTAAATTACAATAGTCAGTGATCTTAGGTGCCAAACGATTCCAAGACAAGGTCCAGAGATGAAATGTGACTTCCTCTGTCCATGGCTTTATAGCTGCAGCCTGAGTTTCAATCCATTATTAACAAACAGGCCAGCTGGAGGTTTCAGGGCCAATCCCACAGACCAGTCCTACCCCTGGCATTACCTGTAAAATGGTCACAGCATTGCGAGATGGCAAAGAAATAGGCTTTAAGAAAATTTAGAGAATTTTGTGACTTAGGTATAAAAGTAATAGCCCGCTAATCTGTGCAGAAGAGCTCATCTTTTCCTTGGAGATTATCTCCTGAGTATCTAGTCCAGTGCTGGGCTCTATGTTGAATCCTGAGGATACAGGGAAGGGGACAGTCCCCATCTTCACGGAGTAACTTGGGAACCGAACCTGTTAGAAACAGTGTGGAATTCACAAGCACCGTGGAGCCTCACGGGACTGTCGGCAAAGTTGTCCTGGAATAAGGAGGTGGCATCTGTGCTCAATCTGAAATACTGAAGAGATCTGTTTTTACCCCGTCGAGCGAGCCCTGGTCGCTTAGATTCCTCCTTCACTGTGGCTCGGTGGCAAGCACTGTGTCAGGATGGGAGATGTTGAGATGAACAAGCCCATCCCTGCCTTCCTCCATGTAGTTAGATCGACATGTGACCAAATCCCTGCAGCAGTGGAGTAAGCGGTACAGGGGGTTGGAAGAAAAAAATCAGCTTTTAATTCATGGATTGCTGCCCAGTCAACAAGCTGGGTTTATTGTTGCACACAACCACACCCACCACCAATCCTCTTACAAAAAACACTGGTTCACTTCCATATTTATATTTTAATTAAGCCTCATCTCCTCTCTGTGCTAACATTTCCCCACTTGTAAAGCAGTTAAAGCTATTTATTTCCAAAAACACTTTTGTTTCCTTTGGTATGAGGAAAGGCAGTATAAATACCATGCGTCTACTTTTTATAAATCCTAGCCTGCTTTTGTGTTCCAGTGATTAAAGCAACGAGATTTATAGTGTTGAGTGTAGGGAGAGAGACTCAGTAAATGAATGTTTGATGTTTGTTACTCTTAGAAGTCTGCCTCTCAGTACGTCTTGTGTGTGCATGTGTGTAAATGCGTGCGTGCACACACACATCTTGTAGCTCGATCCTAAGAGTGCAAAGGCATCCCACGAGATAAGGTCTCAGAACTGCAGTTTAGAAGTGATGAGTCACACCACCATTCCCTATGTGTGTTGGGAATATTGAGAACGCTCCTTGTTACAATAAAAAATAATCATTTGGCTATTGGTTGTCAGCCTTTTCTTTTCTTTTTTTCTTTTCCTTTGAATAACACTCAGGAAAGACTGGTTCCCTGAAAGGTGTTATGAAACTAAAGTGAGGGTTGGTGATGTTTTCCCACCACGGACAGGGAGCGTTAAGTTCAGGGGCTCTGGGCCCCAGCACACGGGTCTGCGCTCCAGGCCACCCCTCCTCCTGGGAGAAGCTGAGGCTTCCGGGAGCTGAGGCTGGGAAAGCTCTTGGCCAGCTCCCTAAGCAAAGTCTCAAGTAAGCAGCCCAGACCGTAAGCCTTTGAGATCTAGGAAGCAGGCAGAACGGGGGCAGCTTGCCATTTCTCTTTCACATCTGCAAAATCATTCCAAAAATCATAATAAAACATAATGCGGTTACCCTCTTCTTTGGAAATACTGTCTTAGGATGAAGAAAAAAATACTTAAAAACAAAAGCAGCCTTATTGAAATCGTGTGGGTGGCATGTCTGTGATGATTGCTGCCTTTGGGAAGGTAAAGGTCTGTGGCATTTTGCAAACACAACGGATCAAGTCCACATTGCCACACAATGGATGGTTTCTGGTATTTTCAGTAAAACAGACATTCTTACAAATATTCTTTACCTTTGGATGTTGCTTAGTGTTAGTTTTAAAAAGAGCATTCTACTGTCCCTCATTTCTTAATAAGAGCAGAACCTTCTGGAAAGCAAAGCACTGAGAACTCTGAAAAGATTTTTCTTCTATTTAGGAAATTAGCTCACTTTACGGGCTACAGATCAGAGTCAGTCTCGTCTCAGAGGTTTTATAAAGGAGTTTCCGATTCTGGGCTTCCTTACCTTTTAAAGTTTCAGTCGCTACACAAAAGATAATACACATTTGGGATAGTCTTTATCCACTTTAAAATTTTAAAAGTGTACTTGGGCACCTGTTAGTTATGCCTTGGCTGCTTCTAGGAAGGAGCGGAGAGACCTCACAGTAATGCCAGGCTGTAAGAATAGAAGCCTGGCAGGAAACACAAGGCAAGGAGAAGGATAGTTACAAAAGAATGTAAGATAATGGCTTTCTCTGAGCAGAAAGCTTGGCATCCAGTTTTCTTGATGAAAAGGAAACCTTACAGACCTTGGTGAAATGTCAGTGGTTTGGTTTTTTTTCTACATTCTCAAATTGGGCTATTGCAGTAAGAGGCTTTCCTCCACTTAGACTACTTATCGTTGATTATATGTCAGGATTTTAAGAACTTCCATGCATATGGATGGATTTGAAGGGTGACTATTAGTCAAAATCAGTCTGTCCCGAGCCAGTAAACAAGGAGTGAGAGCATGGGGAACATTTCTTTGCCTAAAAGCATAGGCGTCCAGTTGCCACCAGACATAAAGGTTAGGGAAGAAGGTTCAGGAATTCACCATTCTCCTCTTTCACAGACTTAACAATCGTTGCCTCAGACCCTGACCAGATATTAACATTTAAATGCTCTTCTCCCTAGTGCTATCAGTGGCTGAAGGAAAGAATTGTAAGTGAAGAAGGCCGAAAACAGCAAAACAAGCTTAAAGACCTTGCCCCGATTGCTGAGCGTCTGGGATGCACACTACCTCAGCTAGCTGTTGGTAAGGTGACCGGGAGGGGAGGCTCTGCTAGGTCACAGGGAAGAGTTTTCACATCCCTATCATGATAAAAGTATCTGGTCTAAGGGCAGACTGATCTCTAAAGCATAAGCTCCTGGTTAACACTATCTAAAACGAAGTTTTCAGAGTTACCCAGAATTGTCCACATGCTAAAGCACTTCCTTCCTGCCTCTGTCCCTCGTAACACTGTTTAAATGAGAACAAGTCCGTGAAAACACACACATCCTCATGGTTTCAGGGGTGAATGCCCCTCAGTTGTGTATCCACTGTGACATCCATTTCTTCTGACTCAGTTTTCCATCCCTGTGGAAGCTAAGGGGGGCTGGTGAGAGGCCAGAGGCAGGGCTGGGTGTGCCCCGGGCCCAAGGCTACTGCCACATGGAAAACTGTCCTAGAGGAACAGCTTCAACCTGCAACTCCCTGCGGGGCCATGAAAAATGCTCTTCCATCACTCTGGAATTGATGGGATGTCAGGGTCACTCACTTGGTTGAAAACCACATGAGCCAGTGCTGTCCAATAGGAGTATAATGTGAACCACATGTTTAATTTTAACTTTTCTAGTGGCCAAACTAAAAAATTAAAAAGGAAAATAGGGGAACTTAATCATGGATTTTATTTAACCGGTACGGTCAAAGCAGCATCAGTTAACACATAATGACTTAAAAAGTTATCGAGATACTTTACATTCTTTTTTTCATAGTAAGTCTTCAAAATTGAGAATGTATTTTATACCTACAGCACATCTCAGTTCACATCTCCAGTAGCCACACGTGGCTTAGAGACCTTGCTCAAGGTCTTGTCTCCTTAATCATCAAACCAGTCCCTTGAGGTGCTATCACTCGCCCTACCTTACAGATGTTAAGGAAAAATTTGCAGTCATTATCTCCACCTTACCAATGAAGAAACTGAAGGAGAAAAAAAAAAAAAATCCTTGGGGTAGCTATGAGAAAAGAATAAAATGGGCATAGATTCTAGAAAAAAATCCCCAAGGATTAAGAAACAGCAGGAACTGAGACTAATCCAATACAATGTGAAGTAAGGAGATAAAAAGCTCAAGTTCTATGAAAATAAAAAATGTAACAGAATATTTGTTAGATGTGGGATTCTTCTGTGGCTGGAAGGCAAGGAATGGCTGCAGCTAGAGACAGCCAGAAACGGGAGGCAGTTGGGGAGAATGTGGGGAGAAGGTACATATACAGGACTTGCTTTCGTCCTTTCTTTCAAAAAATGAAAAGTCAAAGAATGATGTGATTATTAGCATCCCTAGAGCTTTAACAAGCAGAGTAAAAAGTACTGGCCATTTGGCCATAAGCAAATCATTTAACCTATCAATTTTCTTATCTATAAAGTGCATATAACACAGATCTTATGAATTTGTTGGGTAAAGGGAAATTATTTATATATATATATGTATGTATATAAATATGCCATATATATATGGCAAAGAGTAGATGCTCAATAAATGGTGATGATAATGATGATATTTTTGCAAAAAAATGCTCAGACCTACAACTCCATTCCTAGCCATGGCGTGTAGTCAGAATGACGGGCAGAGAAACACCTATTCTTGAAATACAGTCGGTCGTAAATATGGTTTTAGGTGGTAACGTGACAGTGAGTTTTGAATTTAGCTCTGGAAGAGAACATTGTCTTTCTAAAGAGGAAATCTTGACCAGATTTAAACTTTCACTGGATGTTAGATATACATGAAAGACCCTCGTTACAGTTGGAGTTTAAGTTACAGTGCTTCGATCCTCCCTTTCCTTCCTCTCTGCCTCCAGTTGTCTTGCTTGCCTGTCTTTTTTTCTTTATAAACAAGTAGTTTTGCTTTTAAGCGCAGAACTCTCAAACCAAGAGGGAAATTATTTCCAGGCATATTACCTTTGATCTGCTAGCAGGGTGTAGGGGGAGAGGGCATCCTTTGTCAGGAAACAAACCACTTGAACCCAGCTGTAGGCTGGCTCCCATGCTGCACACCTGCACGGGGGCCAGCATTCACACTCGGCTCATAGGCGTCCTGGACAGGACTGCTGGTAACACGGCGTTAGAAGCGACGATCATCTGTATGTATTCTCTGTCACACTGGCCAGCTCTGTCCGGTGGGTCCCCCATGTCCTGCAGCCCATGGGTAAAACCGGCTGTTGCTGACATCAGGTAGTTTATGGGCAATGATTTTCGGAGTGCCCTGCTTTGACCTCAGAACTTAATACCAGAGCCAAGAGTTCTCCAAGTGCAAAGCAGGAAATAATGCAGCCAGGAATACAAAAAAAAAAAAAGTCCTGGATCACTGGGCATTTTGCCTTTATAGAGTATTATTTTGCCCATGTGGAAAGATTTAGTGATTGACTCAAAAAGCCAGAACATGGTAACAGCCTAACAGTATCTATTGCAGGGTCTGAGCAGATGGGGGCAGAAGTAATGCTTGGGGACACCCACCAGCCATTCACACCTGTATTTATTCAGCAAACACGTACTAAGCGCCTACTATGTGCAGGTGCTGGACTGGGTGCTGAGCATCCATGTGCAAACAATGTATCTCACAGCCTGGTGGGCAAATCAAGAAAATAAAGTAGGTAACTTTAATGCAGTGTTGTAATAAAATAATTGAGAAGGGCACAGAGGTTCTGGAAGTTAAGCAAAATGTAGAGGTTCCCAACCCAGCCTGGGATTTAGGGAAGGGCTTTGGGAAGAGGCAGTGCCCATGAGGAATCTCAACTGATGAGCAGGTATTAGTGAGGCAGAAGGACATTCCAGGCCAAGGGCACACTTGGGCCGAGGGCTTGAGGAGGAGAAAAACAGCATGAGGTTTGGGGACGGAAAGGATTTACCGGAGACAGTTGAGTGCTGCTGAAGCCTAAGTTCAAGGCAGGGAGTGAGAAGCCACACAGCTGGAGGGACCGGCTGCCCAGCAAGTTTGCCAGGGTGAGGAGTGAGAGCTTCGTCTTCCAAGACAACGACTGTGTCAGGCACATGTTGAAGACCTTTTAAGCAGATGTGCATGATCGGATTTGTATCTGGAAAGATTGCTGCTCAATGTATGACAATTATGGGGGAAAAGGAGGGAAAATCCTGTGAAGTGGAGGGCAGGGGTGGGGGGCAGACCAGCTGGGCAGGAGAGGGACAGTGAGGGGCATGAGGACGGTGGGCAGTGAAACCAGAGCAGTCATTCTCAGTGTGGTCCCACCTCCACGTGATGGAATGCCATTTGGTGAAAAGGGAAGTATTTACTAATAAATGCTAATAATGTGGTAAACCTTGCAAAGATGCTGAAAGAAGTCAGACAAAAAAGATCCGTATTTTAGCTAGGATTCCATTCAAATTGTGTCCAGAATAAAATTTATAGGGGTACAAAGTAGATTAGTGGTTTCCTGGACTTGGGGTAGAAATGGGACTAACTATAAATGGTGATGGTTGCATATCATATCATATGTTGCATATTTGATACTTAAAAAATTATTGAATGATAAACCTTAAATGGGGAAATTTTACCTCAACAAAGTTGTTTTTAGAAAAAGCATGGTCCCTGGAAGCTTATCAGAAATGCAGATCCCCAGGCCCCAGTCCAGCCCTTCTGAGTCGGAAACCCAAAGGTGGCACCCAGTGACCGTTCCACAAGGCCTGCGGGTGGCTGAGGCATTGCCACCACGCGAGCTACTGGATTAGAGGAATATTGGGGAGGAGTAATCTAGCAGACGTGGCAATTAAAAGGGAACGCAGGCTCGAAAGGGCAGTTCCTAAGGGTAACACCCTGCTTTGGGGATCAGGAGGCCGAGGTGCTTGGTGGTGCCACTAAATGAGGCTGGGATCGCCGGGCAGGCGGGCTTGGGCGTTAGGCAGCAAGAGCCAGCAGGGCCTGTGGGGCGCCGCAGCGAGTCCGGCAGGTGCTGCATCCAGGCCTCCCCAGAAACCTCTAGTTGCAGGCGGCTTCTGACACGGTAGGAAGGGGACAAGGGGGACCGACCCCGGGGAGTCTAACCCAGCCTTTGAGAAGTTCAGGACGGGACAAAGTTGGGGCAGTAGCTGGACGGACGTGAAGGGTCGGAGGAGCCAGAATGGGGCAAATCTGATAAAGAGGAAGAAAGCTGTAAGGAACTTAAGATTCAGCAGAGCAAGAAACGATGGAGGAGCCCAGTCCAGAAGGCGACGAAGTGGGACCCAGGGTAGGCTTTGGCCTCGCTCGCACCTCATCTCCCGCCCCTGGGCCGCGCCTGCCGCTCGCCCGCCTGGCCTGAGGGGCTCAATTCTCCGCGGGCAGGAGGTCGCCGAGGCGGGAGGGGGCGAAGGCCGGGAGGGGCGCGCCTGAGCAGCCCGGGCGGACCGGCCGGGAGGGGAAGCCTGCGTCGCTCGGTGGGTGGAGGCGAAGGAACGAGCCCCGCGGTCTGCAGGCCCGTGTGTAACCGGGCGGGGGCGGGGCGGAGTGTGCCTGGGACGGCCCAGCCGCGGGGCAGCTCCCGCCCCTCCTCCTGCAGGAGCTCGCGGAGTTCGGGCGTGCGGGCGGCGGGAGGGGCCTGGGCCGCCTGACGCCGTGTCCTTCCTTCGCAGCGTGGTGCCTGAGGAACGAGGGCGTGAGCTCCGTGCTCCTGGGCTCCTCCACGCCCGAGCAGCTCGTGGAGAACCTCGGCGCCATCCAGGCAAGTACCGCGGCCCGGCCAGCGCCGCCCGCCCCGAGGCCGCCCGTTCCCGGGGGTGGGGGGGGGGGGTGGGGGTGGGGGGGGTGGCCCAGGGGACTGCCCGCCGCCCGGGGGCTCCCCGAGTGTCCCCACCGCTCCGCCAGTTCCCGGCGGCCCCCGCGGCCCCCCAGGCGACGTCGAAGACCTGTGCAGGGAATGTTGCCCACATTTTAAAGAGGAAACGGGCTCAGAATTGTTGGGGGCTCCGGGACATCTTCCGTCTTGCAGCCGGTTCAGAACCAGCCACCCCACTCCTGCCCCGGCGGGTGGGAACGGGGGGGCGGGGGGGGCAGTGGCCGCCGTGACCTCCCCCGCCCGCTCCCTGCTCTCGCCGCGGCCACAGCTGCCGAAGTGGGTCTCCCGCCCGCGTGCCCGCGTGCCCTGGGCAAGCCCTGCCCCCCGCCCCGGGGCAGAACCACCCTCGTCCTGGCTGGGCCGTGGGAGGGGCGGGGGAGGAACGGCCGCCGCGACCCGGGGCAGCAGGCGCCCCGCAGCCGAAGGTGCCGCCGCTTCAGCTCCTGAAGTTCCCGAGCAGGCGGCGAGGGGCGCGCTGGGCCGGGGCCGGGGCCGGGGCGTGGGCAGGCGCGGGTCACCCAGGCCCCTGCGAGCCCGCCGCGTGCCGGACGCCGGGCAGCCGCGCGGTGGCCACTGACGCTCGCGGGGCAGAGACGTGACCGACAGGACGGCGGTTCGAACCGCGCGGCCGCTCGGTAGCCAGAGGCCGGGAGACCCCGGGAGACCCCGGGAGACCCCGAGCAACGGGCGGGCCTACGTGCGCCGCGTCTCTGCGCCAGGCCCGGGCTGCGCGTCCTGAGGCCCGAGCGGGAGCCCTGCGGGCCCGGGGGACACCGCGGGGGCCTGGGGCGGACGTGCTGCTGGCGGGGCTCCGGGCGTGGGCCGGCCTCCGTGGGGGGACGGGCGCCACCGCCGCGAGCAGCCCCCCCGAGGCCCCCAGCTGCGCGTCCGCCCGGCCCGGGCCTGTGGGCTGTTTGTGGATCTGCGGTGGAGGAAAGTGTTTGACAACAGGCGCCAACAGTAAGGAACTGGCGGCTTCACAGGGAACTCTGGGTGCGGGGCTGCTTGAAAATCCAGCTCTGACGACGCTATATATACATTTTTCATGTTTTATTCAAGTAGTTTTACGGTTTCTTTTTTTAATGTCAAACTCTCGGAAATTCACTTCGGCGTCCTGAAGGAAGAGTTTTCCCTCCTGGCGGGCTGACCCGCAGCTCCACTTGGCCGACGTGGGGCCCGCGTGGGGCCGCCTCGCGCCGGCGTCAGCTCCCCGAGGCTCCGCAGCCGGGGGGACAGATGTTCCCCTTGGTGCGGAGAGGAAGGCGGTAGGCACGGGTAGGCCTCGGGGCCTCGAGGCTCCGGGGGGCAGGCCTGCCGCGGAGTCGGGTCACCCGGCGTCACCCCGGCCTCCTCCCTCGACGACCGCAGCGTGGGGGCCGGAACCGCCGCCTGACGGGGTCGGCCACGGTCTGACCCGGGGTCAGTCTACCCGCGAACAAGCCAGCCGTCCCCGTCCAGGGGTGTAGCCTGTGCCCTTGATTCCCGAGCTCCCTCCGGCCGGGTCACCGCCGCGCTCCCGCCTGCACCAGCTGCGCCGGCAGCAGGGTCTCTAAGGCCGCTGCCCCTTTCCACCTCCTCCAGCTCAGCCCCGGGCTACCTCGGGGTGTCTGACCGGGTCACGCCCAGCGCACAAGTCCCGGGCGGCATCCGGGCTCCACACGCTCCACACGGCGGCCCCGGCGGCCTTCCGTGCTGTCACCCCAACTGCCCCTTCCCGGGATGTGGCCACGGGCGCAGCGCCTCCTCCCTCCCTGGTCCCCGGAGCCGAGCGGCCCCCACCCGGGCCTCTCACCGGAAATGGCCTCTCGGTGCAGAGCAGCTTGTCAGGAGGGCGACGCCGCAAGGGGGAGGCGTACTGGCTCTGAAAGACTTCGTATTTAAAAAAGACGTAGAGCATCTTAGTTTTCTGTAAGACACATCGAAAGGTTTTAGATAAAATGAAGGGCTTTTTGTTTTAAAGACTATTCATGAGAGAGAGAGGGGCAGAGACACATGCTGAGGGAGGAGCAGGCTCCACGCTGGGAGCCCGACGCGGGACTCGATCCCGGGTCTCCAGGATCAGGCCCTGGGCTGAGGGAGGCGCTAGACCGCTGAGCCCCCCGGGCTGCCCTAAAATGGAGGTTTTAAAGACACTGATTTCCTGTTTCTCTCCCCTGTGATGTGGCCATTAGAAAATCTGAAATCCCGGGGCTCCTATTTCCCGGAGCCCGCACTTCCACGGTCCGCCTTTACGCGGCTACGCAATACTTAGAAGCAGCAACTGTGAGCCAAGCCAAGCCCTCTCCGCGCAGGGGCGCAGTGGAGAAAACAAGGTCCCTGAGCTCAAGGAGCTCGCGGGCGGGAGGGGGGGCTTCCCTGGGGCTGCGGTGCACAGGTCCAGACGGCTTCGCTCCGCCCTAAGCACAAGGAACAAACGATCAGGTACTAACCTTTCCCTTCGTCCTTCTCCTGCTCTCAGGTTCTCCCAAAGATGACATCACACGTGGTAAATGAAATTGATAACATATTGCGAAACAAGCCCTACGGCAAAAAGGACTACCGATCCTAAGTGCATGAGTCGTGGGACCTGCATGGGTAAACCGCGGTCTGTCCGTACAGAACGGTGTCACTAGCCGGCCTTGAGTCACTTAGCAGCCTGCTGCTCAACCTCTAGTATTCCCGGATCCTGAGGTACCTGCTGTCGCTACCACTGTGCACCCGAGTTACGAGCACATCTGAAAACTCACAACCAAGAAAATCCATTCTATTTTCTTATCTTGGACTGGAGTCACCTAGTGTTGCACCTCATGCTTACGCCACAGAGAGTATGCGAGGGGGAGGCCTGTCACCTTCAGGCACTTAGTAACTTGAAGGCTGTACAGATATATTTTTTCAAATGCATAAAATCCGCAGATGCAACGTGGGCTGCATCAGAAAAGAGTAGGCTACGTTCACTCAGAAGTCTTACTTGGGAGAATAAGCAGAAACAACTTCACATTTTTTTTCTATTTCTACAGTAAAGAGTTGTTTCCCTTGTCCTTCAACAAAAATAAAATTCCAAGGTATGCTTTCATTACCTTTTAAAAATATTCACTGTTGTTTGGCCCGAAGAATGCCCTGTATTGTAATTTACCCGAAGTATCTATTAGGATCCTATTAGCATCATGTCCATTCACATGTAAAGGTGGTGAAAGGATGGTGAAAGGACGAACACCACGTCTTTACCTTGACACATTATATGCCTAATTTAGAAAAGGGAGGATTACACTGCTATGGAAGCTTAGCCTTGAACAAAATGTAATATATCTGCAATTGAAGTGTTCACTTTTGACTACATTTTATTAAAACCTGCTTTATACTTTGGACTGCTTGTAGGCACAGCTTCTGCAAGTTTAAATATTTGAGCTTTAAAAATAAATAGACACATGCTCAGTTTTGTAAGTAAACCTGTAAAATACCCACAAAGGCAAATGTTTGCTGTTTAATTAGCACTGGGACTTTATAATAGAACACGGGTTTTTGAGGAGTTAACATGAAAGGGAATCACGGACTTCGTGAAAAATGCTGTCACTGCTCAGCATATGCTGGGTGAATGAACCTGCCTAGTAAAAAGCAAATGTTAGAAAATTTCCTGATTCTATAACCACATTATATGCACTAAACTAATGCATGAAAGTTCTCTGCATGGATGGGAGGGGCCTAGCCTCCTTGCACACAGAAGCTGAGGGCTAACTCGTTACCTACCCTCATGAATATTCCACTTGAAAAAAACCTGAGAATATCTTGTGTGTACCTGTAAGGAGGGAAAACTCCGGGGGGGGGCGGGGGGGGGGGCTATGTCTCTATTTGGATACCTGAGCATGTACAAGATTCTGATTTTCTGGCTAGCAGTACCCCATAGGGAAGCCACTCTGAGATGTAAAGAATAGACTATCGGCTTAAAATGCTACTTTCTGTCACCATTTCCAAATACGTATTTCATGACTTAAATTCTAAATCTTAAAGTGTTAATGTGAAACACCAATACATTTTTTTTTGTTACTACTACCTGTATTTTAATAAGAAAACAGTTGGTTTTTTTGCCCAGTAGTACCAGATTAATGATGGATCATCCTTCAGTTGTTCATTGTATTAAGCCAGTGAACCGCTGTCTGCATAAATGAGCTCAAGTTGTCTAATTGGAACTGCAATTTAACTTACTTGCTTAGAGTAATAAAAGCATTTTGTGCATTTAATCTAAGTTATCTGATCTTTCATTATAAAGGAATATATATATATACACCTCCATGAAATAGGCAGGAAGAATCATTTGAATAAAAATTATTTTGGCAAGTAAGCAGCATTGAATGAAACCTATCAAAAGATTTCAGTGACCAAACTTTTTTCTCCTCTTATTAATGAAGAAAATTATTAACTGCTAAAGATATCCTCTCTCACTGGGTTTTAAAAATACACTACACTGAGGCCAAAGGGTTTCAGAAACCTTTAAGAACACCTGCAGATTAAGGCCAAATGACAAACATCATTGCTTACCCATGGGAACAACTTGTTTTTTTAGCAGACAAATCATCTGCCATAGTAAACATACTAGATTAGAAACGTCCGTTACATCCTTAAGAAAAGTTTCCACCTACTCCCATTTTCTTTGCTGGAAAGAATTTCTTAGCAGGGAGCATACCCTTCCGAAGGGTAACCGGGGGAGCAGCCATCCACATACGGACATCTTAGACGCTTGTGCGCCTGGCTTCCCGCTCTAAGAACTAGCTTCATCCTCATCAGTAGTGTCCCATCTGTCATCAGGTGTCAGAGCTTCACCTTCGCCAGCTTTGGGGCCACCACTCCTTGGCAAAGGGGAAACCAGGCCTAAACCCCAAGTTTTCAGTGTTCTAGTCCAGTGCTTTTTTTAAGGATGAATTTTATGAATTCTGGAGGTAATTTTTTTTACAGTAAAAAAGCTGGGGGAAGAATCCAAATTCAGAATCAGTTAAGAGGCAAAGGCCAGAAAACAGATGCCACGAGAACTCATGAAAGCCCATGAGAAGTTAGTCTCTAAATGCATCCATGAAAATCTAAACCAACCACTCAGAAACCCTCCTAATCTTCAGTTAATTATCCTACCTGGGAGTCCAAAGAGGTGGGAGATAATGCCCCAGAGCCCAAACGGTGTCTACGTCTCCTTTACGTCTCCAGAAGCAGCAGGGACCAGCGCACACACGGAAAGCCCAGAACACGGGTGGCAGGACAACGCGGCAGGCAGAGGGTGGCGGAAGCCGGACACGCTGCTCTGTAACAGAGCCACATCATGCCCGTCGCTGCCACACAAATGTTCCCCAGTAACTACAAAAATGCACATCTACGTATGTGGGAAATTTAAATGGTAATGTCAAATAGTGTAATAAAGATGATGTACTTATTCACATGGCGCTCATAAAGATGTCTAGGGAAAATACAAATTTTCAAAAGCAAAGTTTAATCATACTTAACAAACCAGACTTTTCACAAGGATTTTGGGTAGGACTCCAACCTCCGTATTTCAGTAAGCTTTAAACCTTGTAAGTTACTGTTTCCAAATTAGAATAATTAACCAAATAGGACAACCAGTAGATTTTTACTGGCTAAGAAGAATTTCAATCTAAGATTTTTATGAAGTTGAAAATAAACTAAAAATAGGAAAATGTAAAATAAGCCAACACTTTAAGTCTCTACTTATTAACACAAGGGGGGGGGTTAGTTGCTTTTAATCCCCTTTTTACTTTACTGGTGTTGGATATGGGGTCTTTTTACGATATAAATTCTGCAGCAGGTTTTTAGTAACTAAATCAGATGCAGCACAAATTCTATGTGGCACATAGCTTTGAGGATGGGGCGAGTCCTGGGGAAAAGTTCTATAATTTACTGGTAGAGTAGATCCTGAATGAAAATTGTAAATGTAAGTATATGCCTTATAAACTTACGCACAGAAATTCAACCGTAGAGAAGGTTAGAAACCATTAACCAGAACCAAAAAGTGCTCTGGGTAAGATTCAGGACCAAAATCAAATTTTGCTTATTTGCTTTTCTACAAATTATTCAATTTCTGAATTCAAGAGACATTCTACTAAGAATATTAAACTGCTGCCCTCTTCACCACTCCATCTGGGGAACACTGTACCTTAAGAACAGTGGCAGCTGCCCCCCTTCAACGCAGGCATTGCCATCTAGTGGCCATGCTTTACCCGCAGTTAAAACAACAGCAGCAACAACAAAACCCAAAAACACACTTGGCCCAGCTCTGGTAACAATCAGGAGACCCTGACTGTTTGTCAAATAAGCAAATGCGTTTGGTACACACACCCCATGCCACTCAACTACTGACCACTTATTCATCTACCAAGAAAAGTTAACACCTAAAACCTCTCGTGTAGTACAATCCTTTGCAGTGACTCTCTTGCGATCTCCCCATTCATTTCGTATTACCCAGTGATGGCACATGGATAATAATGCACCAAAGTAAATTGCAAACTTCTAGAAACAATAAGCAAATAAAATCCTGAAATGAAGACAGTGATGATCTTAATCACTATGCAAATGTGCCCTTGCCTCGTTCTCCTAAGTTCTTGGATGTGCCCTACCAAAAACACCCAACAGCATAAAAGATCAATACAGATGAACACCTTTCTATAAAATTATAAACAAAACAGCAAGTATTTTTTTACAACATTCACCTTAAATTTAGAAGTGGAAACTAAAGATTAAAGTTAAGATTAGGAATTAGGAATAGAATCTTCCTGTTGAAGTACTGTTTGTAGGAAATTACTGGATATGGTCAAAAGCTAACATGAATATGAACCTGTATTACCTGTCACTCTATAACCCTTTCAATAATTCAAGCTAAAAAAGCTTCCCAAACTTTTTCACATCACGGCATGCACCAGAAAATAATTATCTTTGCAAACATTGGTTAAAAATGCCAGAGCATGTTCTTGGCTGGACCCCAGGGGCTGAGGAGGTTAATATGAAGTTTTGTGCACGATCAATAGGAACCTGTGGACCAAAGGGTCAAATTTATTAAAGTCCTGATGGAAAAAATGCTGCACTAGATGCTGCGTAAGCACTAAAACCACTGCAATTCCTTAGAGAGTTCATAGAATTCTGGAACTAAGATTACAAAACATTACTTTGATCTTTTACACATCAATATTCAGGAAGGAGGTTCTCTACTGAACATTCCTCTAGTGGTATGAGACCGTGGTCAAGGAAAACAATGACTCCAGTCTCTTAAAACAGGTCAAACCAACATGGTAAGGTTGAGCTGACCTCCCTGGCCACCCAAGGCCACAGCTATACAGCTGAACAGTATGTGCCTTAACCCCACAGGACAACTCTCCTAATGCCTGGCCGCTATTTTTAGGTTATTACCCTAGCTGCCTTTCTTCTGTAAAACAAAAACAGAACTTTTGCACCAGTTTCTCTTCCCCAAATTGGATACCTTGTTTTTAACTGTGAGTTATTTCAAATCACAAATTCAAGTGACTCGTAAACATGAGGCTGTTCAATCCCCAAGGGGAAAGGATTCATTCTGATATTTATGATTCAAAAAAAGTTATAATATTGTGGTTAGAACACAAAGAACCACTTACTAACTTCTTGCTATTATAAATAACAACAGCTCAGTCCAGGTTACTGTGACCTCTGACAGATCAAGGAAACAAGTTATTTTCTCCTCTTGTGATTACAGCACATTACGAGACTTTTTACCTTTTAATAAATGTCCTGGACTCTGAATTTTCCTTTCAATTCATTTAATTTCAACAATCTGTCAAAAAAAGAGCCAATAAACAAATACTGAATTACATTTTGTTGGGTTTTTCAAACCCTCCAACTGCAGACTATAAAAACATCTTGTGTGTCTCTCATTCTGACCACCCTGTTACTTTTCCATATACCACAGGCCACCCATAGATACAAAGCCAGGGGCCAAAGCCGGTACAGTCTACTTGGAGCCAGTAGACAGAAGGGCGATGAGGCCTGATGAAGCACTTATGGACAAAATATAGTTCCTGTAAAAATTTAATGTTAAGGAAATATTAAAAGCCCAAGAAGTAGTTCAACAAAATAAAAAGATTTTGCCCATCTCTTTGGAATGCACTATTTCCCTCCTGACACTATAAAACGACAATGACGTGCAGTCCCATTGTCTGCAAATGCAATTTACAAGACAGAAGGCTATAAAGAATGAAGAGCATTAGCAGAAAATGTGTTCCAATTTTAAAAAGGAAACACTTGCGAGAGAACCTAGAATACATGATCACAAAGAAGACATCTGAATTCCATTTAACCTAAAAGACTTTGTCAAGAAGGAACTTCTCCAACTTTTCTCTCCCCCCCTTCTCCCTTCCCCCACCTAAGAGCAAAGGAGAAATAAGTTTCCCCTGTCCCTCAGTGTTTTAGCTACAAGTTGCCCAGGAAAAGCAAAGAGGCTCTGAAAGTTCACAGCCACTCTCAGCCTCAGAACTGGACTGTTGGGGCAAACCACTCTAGTGTTCCCAGAAGATACAAGTTGAAGGAGCTTGCTGTATTATAGAACATCTCCACCTGTTAAAAGTCTGGCTGCATATCCCTACCTAACACCTTTAATAAATTATGTAAAAAGAGAAGACTGATTCTTGCCCAAAAGCTCAATTTAAGAGCAGCCTGAAACACTGTTAAGATATCATGAAACCTGCCTATTTAACTGCACTGGCTACCCACCCAATTCCAAAGCCCCAAAATATCAGCAGACACGTGCTTATGGCAGGAGCTATCAAAGATGGCAACTTTGCTTTTGATTCTTGGAACTTATTTTTAAATAAGCAGGTATACAGAATCATATATGTAGGACTGCTTTGTAATAGTTATTATTTATCATGAAGTTGTAATTTGTAAACTTCAAAGAACTTTAAATCAAGCCCAAAGGCCCTCTTTTACATGTCCAGAAACTTGCCTAGGGTCACAGTGCTATTTATTTAGTGCACTGATTCCCTAGGCAGTTTTTCTTCATAGTAAAATATTTAGATAAATCAAAACCAAAACAAACTACTGCTTCTAGACTTCGAAAAATGCTAATCAACCTTTAAAAGGATACACCGTTGGGTTGAAGTTCTTCAATATAAAGAAGGAGGCAACAATGACCAAGACCAGGAATAGGGTGTTGTTATAGAAGATGGAAAATGTTGTAGCTTCATAATCAGCAACTTCATTCTTCTTCCACAAAATTCTGTACACAAACAAATCAAGTTTATAAAAATATTATAGAATATTTTAAATACCACATGGCTCTAGTTTACTATATACAGTGAGTTTTTCCTTAAGTATTCTGGGCAGAATGTGGTTTTGGTTTTGTTTTGTTTTTAAGATTTTACTTATTCAATGAGACACAGGCAGAGGGAGAAGCAGGCTCCACGCAGGGAGCCCGACGTGGGATTCGATCCTAGGAGTCCAGGATCACGCCCTGGGACGAAGGCAGGCGCTAAACTACTGAGCCACCCAGGGATCCCCACAGAATGTGTTTTTACTATTAAATTTAACCAGCATTTGTGCCCTTTTTTCCTGCTGAAAAAGATATTTTACTCTATTGATAAAAATAGCTGCTCGGTGTATTACCTTTTTTCCCAGGCAGTCAGGGCTTTGGAGGAAGGGACAGATTAATTGCAATTGGCTTGGTTTCACCAGTGGCCTAAAGAGACATCATTCTCTAGGTCCTCACCTAAAAAAAAAAACTCCGCGATCAGTAGCCAGATGAAGCTTTCCTGGCTATTTGCTGGCTTGAGATGCTCAATAGCCTACAGATTTCAGCCTTCAATATTACACCTGAAGACCATCCCAAGGACTAAAACCAGCCATGGCTCACAGAAGCAGACTTGTCTGCAACTATCTTTAGCCACTTTACATAATTCAAAGAGTCTGCTTCATCATTAGGAGGATTTTTTTAACTTTGTAAAACCCATTTACTTTTTCTTTTATCCATTTTACTTCTTATGTTTTATTAACTGACTAAAACTTTATCAACCTTTTCTTTTACCTCTTCACACAGGCAAGCAGGAAGTCCCAAGATGCCTATGAATCGGGTAGCCTTTACTCCATTTGGTTAATTAACTTTGTAAAGCAGTTTTTAAAAGAGTAGGTTGTGACCCATTAGTGGGACGTGAAATCAACTGGGTGGATTCAATGCTCAGAGAAAATAAATGAGTGGATTGAGACTAGCACTTTTTAAATAGAAAAATATTGAGTGTATTATCCACAGCAGGATAATTATTGTTTTGTGCAACATTTGCATGTGTGCAAGTTTGAGTGTATTTGGTTGAAAGGTAAAGTATTTCACTGTGGATTATTATCAAAAAGGTTGAAAGCCATCACCACTGATGCTTTGTCCTTCCCCAAAGATACACACCCTGGGGCTAGATAATCCCCTCCACCAAGCTGAAGGACAGCACTATGGCTAATGTCACTGGCAGCTCCTACATGTTATTTACCAAATGTTCTAATCCAAAGTCAACAAGCTTGACTAAAAGGAGCTAAATGAAATGAACTTATCTTCATCACAAGAAGTCTGTGATCTCTAATATACTCCAAGTTTGGGAGAAGTAAAAGATACATTAAATGCAACCATCAACTATAAAACAGCTCCTGATTTCAGAGAAGTTTAATTGTAAATTTAAAAATATGTGACTTGGGGGCAGCCCGGGGTGGCTCAGCGGTTTAGCTCCTGCTTTTGGCCCAGGGTGTGATTCTGGAGTCCCTGGATTGAGTCCCATATCGGGATCCCTGCATGGAGCATGCTTCTCCCTCTGCCTGTGTCTCTGCCTCTGTCTCTCTCTGTTTCTCATGAATAACTAAACAAAATCTTTAAAAATATATATGTATGTGACTTGGAATTGGAGGAAATACATTATACTGCTAGGAAATACTTAGAACAAGTGCCTCTGTTTTCAAGACTGGTGGTTTTTGTGAAACAGTAACAGCACAAACTTCTACTGAAGATGATAGAAATTTTATAATCTTCTGACACTGCATTTTATGTATCCGCAAAACCTACACTACATTCTCCTTTGAAATACTGATCCAGCCAATGGCAAAGATACTTCCTTTCCAATTCCAACCCTGATCCACTAGTACTGACTACCTGAATACCATCCTGAGGATTCTGAGACACATCCCAGGGTCAAGAACAAGCACCAGAACAAATCAGGCACATCTGCAGTGGACAGAGACCCATTTGCCACCTCTGCTGTAATTCATTACCTAAAACCTATAGAGCTGTAACAAGCATTTTGAAATTGCATACTGTGATGTATACTCCAATTTAAGAACCATTTGTAATTCAGTAAAAAGATTTCTAATGTGTCCTAGATTCTGTTACCTCTATTGCCAAGCAAAAATTTATAATCAGGAAGCTTTGTAGGCAGACCTCACTAAAGCTGCTGAGAAAAGGCATTCACCATCACTATTTGAATACTGTACCCTTCACAGAGTGCCTGACTGGCTAATGTCAGTAGAGCATGCAACTCTTGATCTCCAGGTCATGAGTTTGAGCCCCATACTGGGTGTAGAAAATACTTAAAAAAAAAAAAAAAAAAAGGTCCCATCCTTCAGTTTTTATGAAGGATCCACAGGAGATAACGATTTCTAAAATGTTTTAGTGCCTTTTCAAAACCACTGTAGAAAACATTGTTTGTTAAGTCACTCAGTGTCCCTTAAATAGGGATCCACTTGACAAAATCCTTCCAAAGATTCCATGCCAGGAAAGTTTCTCTTCAGAAGGACTTACATGTTGCTTCTCATCAGACAATGAAAGTGTAAGACCTCAGATGCTTCCCCTGACACTTGGAAGCTCAGAGCTAAGTTCAATGCTCAACTGCTGTAACTAACCCTGAGGTTCTTGTCCACCCAACTTTTCTTACTTTTAAAGGTTTCTGATCTTTCAAAACTGTACTTTCTTTCATATGCACTTTAATATTACAAGTCTCCATAAAGTCTTTCTGGAGCAAAGTGGGTTAAAAATTCCACTTTACAAAGCACTTCGTAGATACCAGAACTTAAGATCTACAAGGGATGCCTGGGTGGCTCAGCAGTTGAGCGTCCCTTTGGCTCTCAGTGTGATCCTGGTCCTGGGATCAAGTCCCACATCAGGCTCCCTGCAGGGAGCCTGCTTCTCCCTCTGTCTCTCATGAGTAAATAAATAAAATCTTAAAAAAAAAATTGTAACTTTTTTGCAGATTACAGGTGAATTCATTAAAAGATATATTTTCAACAAAAACTCTTGGATTGGGGTGCCTGGGTGGCTCAGCGGATGAGCATCTGCCTTTGGCTCAGGGCATGACGCCGGGATGCCGGGATCCTGGGATCGAGTCCCGCATTGGGCTCCCTGTAGGGAGTCTGCTTCTCCCATTCCCTCCCAGCCCCTCTCCCCTCCCTGGCCCCCTCTCCCCTCCCAGCCTCTCTCCCTCATGAATAAATAAAATCTTTAAAAAAAAAAAAAAATCCATGAAAACCACCTCACCTAGTGACTGTATTAAACCCACGTAACAACTTAAGCACAAGTTTATCCTCATTCAGAGACTTCTGCCTCTCAGATATTAGACTATTAAGCCTTCTAAGAGCTGTCGGCAGGAAAACCTGAGGGGTAAGGGCTGACAAATGTGGCAGAGATTTGGGCAACAGGGCAGAAACCGAGTTGTTTTCTTTTTCCCAACCAATGCAGATAATGAAGAACTGGCTGTCCCTAGGGAAGCTCAGGAATGGAAATACCACCACCTAAAAATGCTAACACCAACACAATGCAAACTCTCCAGACCCAGAGGGGTGAGGTGGCTTGCTCAAGGTCGCATAGCTAGCTATCACGTGGCAGAACCAGCCCTGGATACAGCTCTGTAGGCTGTACACTAACCTCCAGGAGAGCAGTTGGGAGGACAAGCTCTGGAGCCACACCGCCCACATTCTTGCCCGCGTTCTTACAGTGGATCAATCTCACGCTAATTTGTGCCCTTGGGCAAGTTACCCAAGGTTTCTGTACCTCAGTTTCCTCAGATGTAAAATGGAAATAACAGCCCTACCTCATAGAACTCTTTAAAGAAACAAATGAACGGTGTAGAACACAAAGAAAAGCATCTGGTAGTGGTAAAAACTCAGAATGCCAGTGATTGTTATTCCCATTACTACGTCTTCTACAATATCAGCATTTAACCTCAGGCAATTCCATTATCCACATTCTTTAGGCAGAAACCAAAAATATAATTTTTCTACAAAGTATCCCCTTTTCTGATTATCACCAACACTTTAGAAGTCAAACCTTTCATCTTTTTCCTTTCGAGACATCTTTCTGTTATCAGCTTCAGAGAGTTTTCGAGTCACTTCTTTGGAAACAGCATCCTCCCTCTTCTGTGCTACTCTAGAGGAAAAAAAAAAAAGGGGTAGGAAAAAAGGTTTCCACATGCTCCAGGAATGAACATCACACTATCTGAAACACTCTGTACTCATAGTTTGTACTAGCAAGTATATATTTTACATTTCAAGAAATAATCTTGACAAAATTCCAAGTTTATTATACTGTAATAGCCAAAAGAGAGTTCAAGAGCTTCCAAGATATAGTTTATCAGTTATAGGTTTTGATTTTTGCTTGAAAGGGATAATTTTCCAAAGTTTAGGTATTTAGTATGGAAATAGGTCAAATGCTTTTAGCATAATTTAGTTATAAATCATTGTAACTCTATTCTGTGTTAGCCTATTTATATTTGTTCAAAAAATAAATTTGATTAGGCACTGGCAAATAATACAGGATTTCAATTCCAGTAAATAAAAGTACACTAGGCTTAAAAAACAAAAGGGAATTAACAAAAAGGAATATGTAACATTAAATTAATACTTTCAGCACCACTACAAAGAACAATTTCACTAAAAATAAATACCACAAAGTCAGGGATCAACCATACCACTTTTAACTAAATGAACCACAGATTGTACCAATATGGAATCAGCCAGAAAAGGCTAAAAGTGTTATTCAAGATATCAGATCAAAATCTTCAGTGATGAGACAAATTTTTAAAACTATATTCATCAGAATATCTAGAAGGTGAATTTTATCAGGTGAGATTGCTAGTGAAAGAGTAAAATTTAACCTAAGACAAAATATAAAAAGCCTCCCAAAGTTCATGACATTTAAATTTAACAAGGTGTATTTTTCGTAATATAGAAGAAACTGGTTAGCCATAATTATAGAAGAAAAATAATTGATATAAGCAAAATCTAACCACCTACACAGTTCCACTATGAAAATGTTCAACACAGATTGAGATTTATCAAAAGCAGTTCTTTCTGTGGGACACAGAAATCTGTTCACTCTATGTTCAATTAATTAATCCCTCATTACTAAGCTATATTTAGTTCTGGTTAGTATACACCAAGGAAAGGTACGGAGAAATCAGGATGGACTCCTGAAAAGAAAGCCCAAGATTATCCAAGGCAATAGTTTTCAGCCTTTCTTTAGCCACAAGAGCTTCTACAATGCCAATTAAACACAAATTCCCAGAGATCCAATTTCATCTGATTCATTTTACTATGGAAAAGTTCTGTTCTTAAGGGGCAGACTCTCATCCTGGAACCTCTCTAGCCAACCAGGTACTCAATATGTTTCTTGAACTGCACACAAGACCAGTTTTTTCTAAGAAAGGTCAGTTGATAAATTAATGTCACTTATGGAAGAAACCTTTCTGAGCTGAACAGAGGGAAAAGAGATACACACACACAGACACATCATCATCATCAGGATACTAGGACATAGGACTAAACTATGTTCTTAAGAGTTGACTATCTCCTAGTGTCTTAAAGGACAACTAGTCAGTCATCTGTTCACAAGACAAATTTTCCTGAAGAGATCAAACCATATTAACTAGTTCATTTCTCTCCTAGATCTAAAATTGTATCTTCACCTAACAGAAGCATAACCACATGTTAGGTTTATGACAACTCAAGAAGTCCTACCCTCTGTTTTAGGGCTCTTAGAAAGTAAGTCTCACTCAATGCTCAATGCTCTAAGACAAGGCAAAGGTCATTCTGGTGGCCCAGCACTCAACCATCTGAGATAACCCACAAAAATCAACTGGTTTTATTTCTGTTATTAATTTTTTTTACATATTTTGGAATTCTTCCAGAATAAAAAAGAAAATTACTATTTAATTTCTTGGAAAAAAAAAAACATATTTGCAAACATTTTTTTTTGTCATGCCACCTTAAATTCCTACAGGCTCTCACACCCCCAATCTGACACGGCACATAAACATTTATTATGTGCCAGACACTACACTTAACATGTCACTCTTATTATTCAATCCTCACCATCTATGAGGTACCACTAAGTATCCCCATTTAAAGCTCAGGAATCTGATGGCTAAAGAGATGAAATGTGTGCCCAAGGCTATACATTTTTTTTTTTTTAAGATTTTGTTTACTTGAGAGAAAGAATGAGCTGGGGGAGGAGCCAAGGGAGGAGACTCCCCACCGAGGAGGGATCATGACCTATGCCAAAGGCAGCCTCTTAAAACCTACTAAGCCACCCAGGCGCTCCCCAAGGCTCTACATTTAAGAAAAGCAGAGCTGAGATCCGAATCCAGACTGTCAACACATAAGCCATCTTTCTTCTACTAGTAACATCTGTCCATACTCTGCAACTTCCTGGGTCTTTGAGCTTTAACACACCTTGTAAATCCATAGGAGCTTCAATAGGAGTGGCATTCTTTAACATTAAATCAAAACTAATTAAAAAATAATTCCACTATGAGACAACCTGCTAAATCAGTAATCAAAATTTTACTCAACTAAATGTACTGTTAACTGGTATAAGGAACAAATGACATGGCAGTGGCCCTCAAGAAGCCTAGAATCGACATGAGAAAGTATAAAAAACGTAATTTTAGAGGTGCCCAAGTGGCTCAGTCAGTTTAGCATCTGCCCTGGGCTCAAGTCCTGATCTCTGGGTCCTGGGATCACACTCCCTGCTGAGCACTGAAGCCTGCTTCTCCCTATGCCTCTGCCCCTGCCCCCGCAACCTGTGTTCTCTCTGGCTCTGCTAGCTTGAATAAACTTTTTAAAAGAAACACCCCCCTCCAAAAAAAAATTTTTTTAATAAAATAGAAACCCAAAAAAAATAATTTTCTATTAAATTTATATTTAATTCCAAAAAGGTAAATGAAAAATATTACACAGGACAAGTTAAAAAAAAAAAAAAAAAAAAAACACCGAGCCTTGAAAGGATTAAGTTCTGAGGATATCACAAAGGGTGGGTAACACAAGGTGCCCACCTGTGAGGGCTTTGCTACCCACAGATGGCCACACTGCACAAGAAAGCCCAGGAAGGCTGGAACCAGAATGGCGTTGGTGAAGAGGGCTGCCAAGCAGAAAGACAACAAAGATGACCGCTCTGCTGTCTAGCAGAAAGGCAGTCACACAAACCTGACTTCCTATGGGTCCAAGACAACAGAGAAGATGCTAAGGCCACTTTCAGCCACTGAAGACATTTCTGGCCTTCATACAATAAATCCCTATTAACTGAGATCATCTCAACATGTTGGGTTTTTTTTAATAGTTTATTTATTTGAGAGAGAGCAAGTGAGCATACCTCTGCGCACAAGCAGGGGAAAGGGCAGAGGGAGAGACTATGCAAGCAGACTCCACTGAGTGTAGAGCTTGATGCAGGGCTTGATCACAGGACCCTGAGGTCATGACCTTGGCAGAAACCAAGAGTCAGATACTTAACCAACTAAGCCACCCAGGCTCTTCCATGGCAACATGTTTCTATTCCTTGTGACCACACAAAGAGCCCAACACAGAAACAACAGACTTAGAAAGGATTTATACAACGTGTTCTTTAAAAATATATAGTCTTTTACATTTTTACACACTTCTAAGAAAAAAAATGTAATTAGCATAGAATATCATAGTTAAAAAAAATTAAAAACCTTTCATGGAAAAAAAAAAAAAAAAAAACCTTTCATGGGGGGATCCCTGGGTGGCTCAGAGGTTTAGCACCTGCCTTTGGCCCAGGGCATGATCCTGGAGTCCCAGGATCGAGTTCCATGTCAGGCTCCCAGCATGGAGCCTGCTTCTCCCTCCTCCTCCTGTGTTTCTGCCTCTCTCTATCATAAATAAATATTAAAAAAAAAACAAAAAACCTTTCATGTCTGAAAAACGGTGCATGGAGTACAAGAATCATACTTTGCAGAGTTTCATTTGACTTCAGCAATGTTAACTTACTTAGTTTTTCTGATAAACCCCGTGATTGAGGCCAGTGCCCAACTGTTGTAATTTCACCCTCGAATCCTACTTCTTTAAATGTCAGAAGTGCTGTCTCTGAGTCAGTAGTCAATAATTTTTCTTTAAAAAAAAAAAAGATTTATTTATTTATTTATTCATGACAGACACACGGGGAGAGAGAGAGAGGCAGAGACCCAGGTAGAGGGAGAAGCAGGCTCCACGCTGGAAGCCAGATGGGGGACTTGATTCCGGGACTTCAGGATCCTGCCCTGGGCCAAAGGCAGGAGCCAAACCACTGAGCCACCCAGGGATCCCCTCTTATTTATTATTTATTTATTATTTATTTATTTATTTATGAGAGAGGGGGTAGAGAGAGAGAGAGAGAGAGAAAAGCAGGCTCCACGCAGGGAGCCTGAGGTGGGATTCTATTCCGGGTGTCCAGGATCACGCCCTGGGCGGAAGGCGGCGCTAAACCGCTGAGCCACCGAGGCCGCCCAATAACTTTTCATATTAAAATAATGGCCGCCCATTAATATGCCTACGTATCGGGCAGCCCGGGTGGAGACCCGGGATCGAGTCTCACGTCGGGCTCCCTGCACGGAGCCCGCTTCTCCCTCTGCCTGTGTCTGTGCCTCTCTCTCATGAATTAGGAAAAAAAAAAAAAAAAAATCTTTAAAAAAAAAAAAAAGATGCCTACATATCTATACAGCCCAGGTTGATGCTTTATCGAAAATAAGACACAAGTGATCTTTCAGACATCCTTCTACGTAAAAGTGCACCACGGGCAGCCCAGCGGCCCAGCCCGGGTGGCTCAGCCGTTTGGCGCCGCCTTCAGCCCAGGGCGTTATCTTGGAGGCCCCGGATCGAGTCCCACGTCGGGCTCCCTGCGTGGAGCCTGCTTCTCCCTCTGCCTGTCTCTCTGCGTCTCTCGTAAGTAAATAAAATCTTAAAAAAAAATAAAAAAGTGCACCATGTAATACATACGTTCACTTGAGAAACATACTTACTTGTGTTTGAGAACAAATTTCACGTTTTTGTATGCGAAAGCCACCAGGTAAGTGCTTACGAGGGTCATCACACTGTAGAGCACGGCCGACTGAATGAGATCCATGTGCCATATTCGCCAGTACAGCCCTGCATCAGGCCCGGGGCGGGGACACAGACAGGAAGGGAACGTCAGCGCCCAGTTAGAGGCCCGACCCGGCGTAGCCAAGCCCGCAAAGTTCAGGCCGGGGGAGGAGATCCGGCCCAGCGCCTGAGGCCCGACGGAGGCAGTCAAGTCCTGGCCGCGCACCTGGCCGGCTCGGAAGCCGTGAGGCGCACCACCTCGCCCTCGCCCTCGCCCTCCCCATCATCCCCATCATCCCCATCCCCCGGCGCAGGCTAGACGTCGACCCCCGGCCCCCGGCCCCCGGGAGGAGAGCGGGTTCGGGACGCCCCGCCCCCCTCAGGGCGCCGCGGACGCTGCGCGGGCCCGGGCCGCCGCTCGCACGCTGACGTGGCCGCCCCCCGCCCCCGCCCCCCCGAGCGGGCGCCGCGAGCCCCGGCCTCCCTCCCCGGCCGCGGACGTGCCGCGGGGGCCTGCGCGGTTCTCCACCCGAGCGACAACCAGCCTGCCCCGTTGGCCTGAGAGTGGGGCCGATCGTCAGAGCGCGGCGCCGGCGCGGCCCTGCAGCTCCACTTCCGCCTCAGGTCGAGGGGTCCGGCTCCGGTTCCTTAGCTTCCCCGCAGCCGGTAAGCCTCGGGCTCAGAGCCGGTCACGGCGGGCGGCCGCCGTCCCGGAGCCAGCGAACCCCGGCCTGGGCGAGCCGGGCCCCGCCACGTCCCCGCCCCCGCCCCGTCGCCGCCCGCCCCGGCGCTCACAGATGGGGATGGCGGACACGATGAAGGCGTTCCCGAAGAAGAGCGCGGAGGACTTGGCCGACAGGTTGCGGCTGAAGTCCTGCAGGAGCAGGTCCTCCTCGGACTGCTGCTTGGAGCCGCCTTTGGGAGCCATGGCGGAGCGGCGCGGGGAGCCTGCGGGCCGGGCGGCCGGACGCCTCTAGCACCGCCCCCGCGGCCGCCGTACCCGCGAGCGACCCGTCAGCGCCACGCGCGGAGGCGGGCCTCGGCGCGGCGCGGGAGCAAGCTCGCCCAGGATTGGCCGCCGCTCCCTACGCGCCCCGGCCTGATTGGGCAAGCCGGCCACACTTCCGGTTCCCGGCCCGCTCCTAGCAGCCGGCTTCCGGAGGGCGGGGCTTTCTGGTGTCAGGCAGGCTTTTTTTTTTTTAAACAAAAACTTTATTGACATCCCACTTCTCAGGGCCCGTCAGGCTTCCCAGGTCGACGGAATTCCCAAGTCGGAAGGCGCCCTGGCCTCGGGTCCGAGCCGGCCGTTCGGGGAGCTTGCGGGTAGCGCCCCGGGGCACTGCAGGAGGAAGGGGAGGAGGATGGTGTAGCTAAACCCGCGTTCAGTCCTTTCTCCTTCACGCACCCATTATCTCCTTACGCAGCCTCAGAAGCCTGGACAAGCACATCCGGTGGAGAACCTGAAGGGAGCGCGCAGCAGAGCTGGTCTCCAGGGCGTCGACAAAAATCACAGTCGACCTTTCCACGGAAGAGGCGGCACTTCAGCTTCTGAGGAGCTCTTGGCCTCCCTGATGAATATTTAATAAGATAATACACTTAAAAAAAATAATAATAAAGTGATTTTTAAGATTTTATTTATTCATGAGAGACAGAGAGAGGCAGAGACCCAGGCAGAGGGAGAAGCAGGCTCCATGCAGGGAGCCCGACGCGGGACTCGATCCCGGGACCCCGGGGTCACGCCCTGGGCTGAAGGCGGCACTAGACCGCCGAGCCGCCTGGGCCGCCCACAACTTTATTACTTTATCCCAACGCGATCTTTACAGTAATGTGGACTCCACAGCCATGCTAAGTAAGACATAAAACTAAGTAAAGAACATGGTGGCTAGGCAGGCCTCCTCTAAAGCTCAGAAAATTGAGTAGGCCTGTTAGAACCACCACATACCATTTTTAACTCCTTGCATTATCACTTTTTCTTTAAAAAAAACAAAAACAAAAAACTCAACCAGGGGCCCCTAGGTGGCTCAGTTGGTTAAGGGTCTGCCTTCTGCTCAGGTCATGATCCCAGGGTCCTAGGATGGAGCCCAACCAGGGGCTCCCTGCTCAGCAGTGGGTCCGTTTCTCCCTCTGGCCCTCCATCTGCTTGCGCTGTGGACCCGCTCTGTCATAAATACATACATAAACAACTAATCTTAAATACTTCAATCAGAGCAAAAACTTCTTTCATCTACATTACTGGCAGGAGGCAAACTTCTCCAGCCTTCAGCTTCCCTATCAACAGATTAGATGAGATTAAGATGAAAGATCTACTAAATTGCGAATGATTTACACGGTTTCCATTCTAATGGAGCTTCCGGTCTTCAACTTTTCAGCCTATTCTCTATTCTCTAAGTACCAGAGGGAGTTTTCTTGAAATATAAGCTTCTAATAAATGCCGGAAGCTTTCATCAATAGCAGCAAAATAAGAAAAGAATAGACCATTTAGTGATTTTTTTTTCCAGAAATTTAAGTATTCATTTAAAAAGATCTGCATTACATCCCTTTCAAATGGTAAAAATGCTCTTTTATTATGCAATGGTGGTGGAAGAAAAACTTTCTCTTCCAACGTACACCCCCCCCCCCTCAGTTTTTTCTACTCATTCGTTCAGGCTAAAATGCTATTTTTCAACACTAATGCTTCTTTCCCTCTCCATCTGTGACCAATTCATCAGCAAAATCTTCTGCATCTGTCTCTATACCTAGATTTCTTGTTTACTTTTTATAAGCCAAGGATGGTAAAAGATAAAAATCAGAGAACTGTAAGGTCAAAAGGGACAGATACCAGGATATTTAAAAGAAAATAAGAAACGATGAAATTAAGAATTACACCTGAGAAAAGTATTTAAACAAAATAGGTAAGCTATAAGTTTGAAATGTTAAGTAGATAAAAGAAACATTATGGGAAGGATCAAAGAAGGTAGCCTAGAATTAATACACTTTGCAAAACAGGAATAAGAACTAAAGATAAATAGAAGAGAATCTAAAATATTAGGAATTTCAACTTTTTAATGGAGGTAAGATAAAGAAATATGGAACCAATAATGCTAACGACAGAGAAGGTTTTTCGGTAATTTTAACAATGAAGACATGAAGATAGCATGCTCGAAGTATGGGACAGTGTGTTCTTATACCAAATGCAATCTAGTTCCTTTTGAAGGAACTAAGGAACCCAAAAATCTAAGGATCATCTATATGTAGCACATGTGGCCATGGCACTTAGACAAGCAAAGTGTGCTTAAAAAGAAAAAAAAAAAAAAAAAAAAGGAAGGGTAAGCAATAGATTCTGTGCAAAGATCCACAATATATTTTGGCTATTTCAATATAGTTCAACTCTAGGAAGGAACCAGATGGACTTGATTCCATCCCAGCTTGATTCTGCTCTGTGAATTTAAAGCTTAACATTTCCATTGTATCACTTCGTACTTAGATTAGAAAAAAAAGAGGGGGGTGGAATTTAAAGAAATATTTATTTCTGGCAGGGACATAGAAAACAAGTTTCTCTCATCCACTGCTGATGGCTTCGTGGAAGAAAATCCAACAAGTTAAAAATTAATACACCTTTCTTGTGACAGACACTGCAAATTCCCTAGCCAGTAAAGAAAAACCCAGCTTTTCACTGGGACCGTATGAAAAATAACAGATGAATCATCATGGGCTACTCTGGGGTAGGAGTGGAGGGGAGAAGCTCTCCATTTTACAAAGTCCATTTGAAATGCAAATCTCATTATGGAAAGGATTTTTGAAAGAAGAGATGAAACACTTCTATTAGTTTCTAGGTATATTTTAAAGTCCCACCTGAGAAAGGATTTACTCAAACTACATATTTCAGGCACTGGTATGTGATTAATTCATTGGTTCATCTCTTCATTCAGCTATGATTTATTGAAAAGCTACTATGAAAGGTACTATGCTAGAATCTTAGAAGTACCCAAATAATCATCATTATGATTATAATAACCAATGTTTGAGTCTTTGTTATACATCCAGCTCTATGGTAGGTTCTTGATATATCATCTAATTCAATTCTAGGAGGTATATATTATCCCATTTCTCAGATGAAGAAACAGAGGCACAGATTAGCAAAGTAGCTCACTTAAGATCCCACAGCCAGTAATTGGTGGAGTCAAGTTCTGAACCCCAGGCAATCGGACTCCAGGATTTTCACTCATAACCGTGCAGGAGTTCTGGTCTCCTCCGTACCAGCAGAATCTCAAGGTCTAAGTGTTTGCTCTGCTGAAGCCCTGTTTTGAGCAAACAGCCGAGGGTAGCTTCTCGTGTGCCAGTTGCCATGCAGAGTGATGCCACACTGCAGCTCTAACCAGCACAACCCTGCACAGATAGGATCCTGCACCAAACCCATAGACAAAACTCATGACCAAGCCTGGCCTCACAGAGGAGTCGGTCTCAAGGAGTGTGAAAATGTTAGAAAGAAACAGTTATTAGAGGTGTGCAGAAACAAAGCCAACTAAGAGGCAAAAACCAAAAACCATAAATCATCAGCAGCCATAAATTAAAGAAAGGGAAATTTAGATGCTCAATGGGCCTCAGGGCTTTCTCATCTCCCTCTAAGCCTGAACAACACCTGCAGTGAAGCAAAAACGAAAACAGGTTAGAAATATAGTAAAATAGGCAATATAAAAATATTTACCTGCAAATGAAAGAGATGGTGTTCAACATAGCTTATCTATCACCTCTTCCCCAAAATGTTTAAGGCAAAGGTAACAAAATCAAATGCATACATGATCCAGACAAGTAACCTGTGACTTAATACAAAATACGTACTTGGTCTCTGCCCAGCTTCCTGACACACAACTCCTGAAATCCTTGGAATTACCTGAGTGATACAGGGGAGAGGTGGATCTCTTGTTTTTTTTATAAGCCCCTTTCAGCCACACCTGAGTTTATGTTAATGAGCTGGCTCTTCCAGGATGGGAGCTTCCTGTGCGAGGAACCAACCTCAGGATTAGAGGATTAGAACTTCCAACGTCACCCCACCACCACCTCTGGGGAGGATAGAGTGAAGAGGAGCTGGAGAGTGAATCACCAATGGCTAAGGACTTAATCATATCTGCGCAAGGGAGCCTCCATAAAAACCCTTAATGGGATTCAAAGAGCCTTTGCTGGGAAGGTGGGGTGCCCAGAGAAGGCACGGAGGCGGCCCTGTATCTTTTCCTGAACACTTTGCCCTTATGCATCTTTTCCATGGGGCTGCCCCAGAGTTGCATCCATCATAATAAAGCAGCAAACCTTAAGTAAAGCACTTTCCTGAGTTCTGGGCGCCGTTCTTCACAAGTTATTAAAGTGGAGTAAGGGTTTGTGGGAACCCTTGATTTTAGCCAGTTGGTCAGAAGCACTGATGACAATTTGGGATTTGAGATTAGGATCTGATGTGGGCTTTAGACTCACAGGATGAGGGTTCAGCCCCACAAAACTAAACTAACTCTAGGCAGTTAGTGTCAGAAGTGAGTGAAACTGTAGGACACCCAGTTGGTTTCTACTGAACGTCAGAGAATAGCTTAGCGTGGAAAACCCACATATTGGAGTCAGAAGTGTTGGTAGTAGGAGGAAATAGTGGGGTCTTTTTCTTTTAGAACTGCAATAAGTGAATTATATAAGCCAAACACAACATCTTTGGGGTTTAATCGGCCCCATAAATTCCCACATTTATGGACACTTGAATGTATTCAACACAGGAAAAAATTTTCAAGGCGTTGGAACGTGTGTTTTTCCACACCACCAAGCAATTAACTCAGTTCTCCTCAGACACTGACCAAGAGTTCCCCAACCTGAACTCAGTTCTGACACTATATACCTGGAGACAGTGTCAGATCCCCCAGGTTAAAGGCTCAGCCCCGTGAGATTGCTCCCACTTCAGATACCAAACCAGCTATAAATTCGATACTTTCGTGACCCCCCCCCCCCACCACCCGTTTGATTAATTTGCTGGGGCAGCTCACAGAACTCAGAAAGCCAGTTTACTCCTTAGATTACTAGTTTATTACAAAGGATATTGAAAGATACAAATGAATGAGACGAACAGATACCTGGGGCAAGATCCTGAACACGAGAGCTTCAGTCCCCGTGGACTCAGGAGCTGGCAGGTTGGACACGTTCCGGTTCACCAACCTGGAAGCTTTTCAAACCTCCCTCCTTTGGGGTTTTTATGCAGGCTCCATTACAGAGGCTTGATTGATTAAATCATTGGCCACCAGTGATTGATTCAACCTCCAGCCTGTCTCCCCTCTCCAGAGGTCAGGGGTGGGACCGAAAGGTCTCATCCTCTAATCATGATTGGTTCCCCCGGCAAGCAGCCCCCATTCCAGGTTTACCTAGTGGCGTTCCAAAAGTCATTAATGTAACAAAAGACGCTTTAGTTGCTCTCAACACTTAGCAAATTCTGATATCACAGGTGTAATGAAAAAAGCCTCACCATTCAGAAAGAAACGTGCCCATTTACAGAGGATGCTGGGGAATGTTGGCCCCGTAGGCTTGGCCAGGCCTCCCCCCACCCACCAAACACATACCCCGCCATAGACAGGAGAGGTGTGCCAATTGTGTATTATTTTTTTTTTATATATATAAAGATAAGGTCCTAAGAATTCTGAGTGCTCACTTTACTGTAGAATAGATTTTTAAAGGTCTTACTTATTTGAAAGAGAGCATCTGGGCCCACGAGAGAGAAGAGAGAGAGAGCACAATGGGGGGCAGGGGGAAGGACAGAGGGAGAGGCAGCTTCCCCGCAGAGCAGGGAGCCCGACAGTGGGACTGACCTGAGCAGAAGGCAGAAGCTTAACTGACAGAGCCACCCAGGCGTCCCCAAAGTAGATTTTTAAATCAAATGAGGCATTAAAACATCTGCGAGACAAGCATTTGTCTTTGAGCTTGAGGTTTATACTTTTCCAAGATAAATATTGTTTTCCTTTTTAGCAAATACTGACTGACCCACTGGAGACTGTTTCTGAGGCAATCAGAAAATCCTGTTTCTTTTGTGCCTAAGGATATTCATAAAGTCACTTATTTTTTTTTAAGAAAATGATACACATCTACAGAAAACATATTATCTTAATATCCACGGATAGAGGCCATAATATGTAAACTCTCAAAACTCCCCTTGGAATCTTCTAAATGTAAGACTTATCATACATATATCATCTATGCAGAACTGCAGGGCACAATAAAAATTAAGATTTGCACTGGAAATCAATTTTCTTTAGTTACACATTTAACCTAAGCACTATGGCAACAGAACATAAGATAAAGTAGGTCGCGAATTTCAACTAGAATGACTTAGATGAAATAAAAGCTCAGTTGTAATTTGTTGCTCATCTTTTAAGAGATTTCGTTTAAAAATTCTGGTATTTCACATGCCCCAGCTAACGTAATCTAACAACAATCTAGTAGATAAAAATTGAGAGACCAAATCCTTGAATGGGATTCATTCATTCTCAGTATTTATCGGTTTGTCAATTAAGGAGTGGTGTCCATTTCCATACTCATAAATAGAGGAGGAAGGGAAGTCCAGGTAAAAGGAAGAGCTATAGGTGTATGCAGTCATTCAAGGACACAGGGGTGGGGAGCTGGGGGGGATTTGAGATCACTTGGGGGATGACCAAAACCCGGCACAATAAGGGAATAAAAAAGGAGACGATAGGATTCTATCACGATAAGCTTAAGGGAATCATCAATGGTCTCCTAGGAACCTACCTGAATATATATGCCAGCTACATAGGCTATTTTTATCCAGGAAATAAAATGAGATTACGTTCTAATCCCTCTTACGGTATTTTCCGATTCCATCTTCCTTTGCCTCTGGGGTAAATGTGACCCTCTATCTTACTAACCCATGTTTTTTTTTTTTTTTTCCCCACTCAAACTACTTCCTCTAGGACCCCTCGGCACTAAATGTCCTTTCCTCTTTCCCTCTTTCATGAATAGAACTTATGTGCCCTCAGAGTCAGAAAGATCTGTTCCATCTGCCCAAATAACAGCTACGTGATCTTGGGCAAATCACTCACCTTCTTTGAGCCTCACTTCCCTCCCAAGGTTGCCTGCCGTGTGCACTAAATGAACCAAAGACTATGAAAGCACATTCATAGGTCCCATCACCTAGCACCGTGTCTACAACTGTCCGCTCTCAGTAACGCTCATTGGTACTCTTCCCTTCCTCTCTTCTCTCTTGATGTGTTGCTTCTTGCTCAACTTATAAACCTGCCCAGCTGTTTCCTTTCCTGCATCCACATGTGCATGCACACACACAGGTGCACACACTCCCTCAATTCTGTTACATTCTTAAACTTCCCAGGTGCCCTTCTCTGCCAAAGAAGACTCCACTTGGAGTCATTCAGGTCCTTACTTCCCACTCATTCCTAGCCACATTGCAGCCTGAATTCTAGGTCCACCTCTCTTCTGAATTTGCTCCAGAAAGCCAACATTCTTTCCTTAGTTTTGTTTTAAGATTTTATTTATTTGTGAGACAGAGAGAGAGGATGCATGCGAGCAGGGGGAGGAGCAGAAGGAGAGTGACAGAGAATCTTAAGTAGACTCCACACTCAGCATGGAGCCTGACCAGGGGCTTGATCTCAAGACCCTGAGATTATGACCTGAACTGAAACCAAGAGTCGGATGCTTAACAGACCGGGCCACCCAGGTGCCCCTCCTTGGTTTTTAACTTCTTAACCTGTCTTTAACATTTAGAACCATCGAACACCTCTAGAACCTCTAGAATGTTTCTCTTCCAGGCAACTGGAGAAGCCCCTGCTTCCCTCGCCTCTCTGACAGCTCTTTTCTGGCTCTGCACTGACTCCACTGTTCCTCCCTGCTCCTTGGAACAGGTTTCCCACTCATATGAATATGAAAAAGTCAAAGGCAGAACCACGGTAACTCTAATCAGAGCCCTCAAAAGTAGCACCACACTAGCAATAATTTGGACAAAAGGGAGATCACTTCTTCAGGTAAGTCTTAAATTCAAAGTTGCTCCCTAACCAAAAAACAAACAGGAACCCTGAGGTGATCCTTAAACTGCTCCATACCCCAGCAACACAGAACAAAGTGAGGGGAAACCATAACATATATCTAGAGCTCTACAGACAGCAAAGTAGAGAATTTTCTTCCTTGTTTCCTCTGCCTACACAGATCTATACAGTAGCTGGTAGGAGCAGAAATATCTAAAACTACACACATAACTGCTGAACACTGTATTTAAAGTCTGAGCTCCAGTCAATTACAGATAAATTGAGCTCTTCCTACAATTATTTTTAAAATCTTGGATCCAAGAGATTCTTCATTCTGTTGTGTATCAGTTATGAATCTTATACAAGCGAACATCGAGAAATGGCAAAGAATCATAAAAAAAAAGAATCAGATAATAATGAACACAGAAAAAGAATGGAAACTTCTCCTTAACCACGCTTTCCAAGGGCTTCACCAACAGAGTTAATACGAAACTCATGATGAATATTACCACAGTTTGCCACATACACATCGGTTAACAGCTCAGGCCCTAGAATAAGATTGCCTTGCTTCAAATTCTACTTCTACCACTTACTGACTGTGTGAACTGGTAAAGTTACTTCCAAGTTCTCTAAGACTCTGTTTGGCTAATCTATTAATCAGAGGGAAATGATGGTATTTTTTTTTCCACAAGGATTTTGAAAAGATTAAATTAAATTAGCACAATGCAAAACATGGTTTGCATCTGAGATATGTCATGTAAATATTTTTCTTTTCCTGCATTCCCAGATTTAGCTCCTTCCTTTCTGAGAAATTCTGCTTTAATTGCTGGTAAATAAACAAATGTGTGTGTGTTGCACAGCTAAATTGGGAGATAAAGCAGGGGGAAACTTTGGCTATAAGTAGACGGAATCATCTCTGTGAAGTTTATAAGACCTCAGTTTCTGCCCAGAATAGAAACTGACCCCAATCTACTACTTCCTTTAGCAAAGACAGAGGGGACGTCAGCCCCTTACCTGGGAAAAGGAGAAAAGGTGTAGAGCTTCTGATATCAAAGGGGCAAACCTTTTCTCCACCAGAGTAACATTCTACTGCTTTATTATAATTTAAGTTTTTATTTATATGTTTTTTAAAGATTTATTTATTAGAGAGAGAGAAGAAAAACACACACATGCACAAGGTGGGTGGGCAGCACAGGGGGAGATGAACAAGCAGATTCTCTGCTGAGCAGCAAGCCCATGGTGGGGCTCAATCCCAGGACCCTGAGACTCTGACCTGAGTCGAAGGCAGATGCTTAACCAACTGAGCCACCCAGGCATCCCAAGTTCTTATTTTTAATTTTTTTAAGTTATCTCAACACCCAACGTGGGGCTTGAACTTACAACCTTGAGATCAAGAGTTGAATGCTCTACTGACTGAGACAGTCAGGCATCCCTCAACTATTTTTTTTTTAAGATTTTATTTATTTATTCATGAGAGACACAGAGAGAGAGAGAGAGAGAGAGAGAGAGGCAGAGACCCAGGCAGAGGGAGAAGCAGGCTCCCTTCAGGGAGCCCGATGTGAGACTTGATCCTGGGACTCCAGGATCACACCCTGAGCCAAAGGCAGGCGCTAAACCACTGAGCCACCTAGGTGTCTCGTTTATTTTAATTATAGATTCAAAAATAGATGCATAGGAAATGACTGAAGAAATTGCTTCAACATATTATTAGTTGTTATCTCTGAATCAAGAAATCATGGTTTTTGTTTTTTTTCCAACTCTCAGAATCAGAATTTTTTTATAATTATAATAAAATAGGGGTGCCTGGCTAGCTCAGTTGGGAGAGCAAGCACCTCTTGATCTCGGGGTTGTAAGTTCAAGCCCCACGTTGGGTGATGAGATAACTTAAAAATAAAAATCTTTAGGGACCTCTGGGCAGCTCAGCGGTTGAGCATCTGCCTTTGGCTCAGGGAACGATCCTGGGATCGGGATCGAGTCCCACATTGAGTCCTGCATGGAGCTCCCTGAAAGGAGCCTGCTTTTCCCTCTACCTATGTCTCTGCCTCTCTCTGCATGTCTCTCATGAATAAATAAATAAATCTTTAGAAAAAGTAAAAATCTTTAAATATATGTATAATTAAAATAGTTGAGATCTGTGCTATATATAGTTCAGTCCACCTAACTGTTCTGAGCATTTTTTCAATGTCACTGAAATGTCTTCAAAATATTCTTTCTAATGACTACAAAATTGTCCTTAGGATGAATGTCTAACTTATGTATTTATTTTAATAACTCTTATTATTTTCTAACCACAAAATAATTGCATGTCCGCTTATAAAATTAGAAAATGTAAGGTATAAATCACCTATAATCTTACTGTTCAAATATAACTACCATTAATATTTTGATATATTTCCTTCTAGTATTTTTCTGTAGCTAGCTATTACATACTTAAAATAATTGAGGTCATGTATTACAATAATCTTTCCATGCCATTAACAATCCTTTCAAAACAATTTTTAGTGCTTTTAAAATATTAAATGATGTATGTCTGATCTCACTCTCTTTCTGGTAGGGAGGAAAGAAATTTCCAGCCACTAAAGACAGAAAATGTCCAGAAATAGATGGGAAAGTTCTATATAAAGCCAGGCCCTCCGAGTTAAGAGTTTCTCTAGAAAGAGGCCAGACTTGCTTAGCATGTAAGAGCCAAGTGGTTGCTTCCCAAAAGCCAGATCGTCAAATCCAAGGTAGGGTAACTGAGTCAGAACTCTAGTTACAAGTGACAGAGTCATTTCTCAAACAAGTTCAAGAAGAAAAAAAATTAACACCAGAAAAAGGAACTGTTTTTAAAGATAGATAAGCAGGGAAGTAGGAAGGGAAGGAGGAAAGGGAGGAGAAATGTATTAACTGAGGAAAATAAAAAGAATTTCCATCACTACTGCATCCAAGGGCTCAAGCAATGTCCTTAGGACTTTCCTAATAGTTATCTCTCCTCTCTCTTCATCTGTGTTAGTATCGTTCTCTCCACTGTGGACAATATGGGGATTTTCTTGAAAGAAAGCTGGTCATAAGACTCTCTGGCTTATCTTTATAGATCTTGATCCCAAAGGAGGAGATAGCAGTTTTCCTGGTGGCTTCTGAAGAACATTATCAGCAAGGATTCTGGTTGCCTCAGCTGAAACAGCCACTGTTGGCCAAGGGGATAGAGTACCTGACTGGCAACGTTGGTATCTGAGGACCACACCTAATGGAGCGCAGGAGGGCCAGTTCCTCTGAGCTGCAGGGCAGGAGAAGTAGGGCTCTCCCAAACAAAGAAGAAATGCCGGCAGTCACGTCCAAGCAGGTAAGAGGTCAATGGTCATATCATCACAGGCAGCAGGATCTTAAGAGGGCAGAGAGGAGCAGTCTGGGAGTGATTCCAGGCCTGAGTGACCAGGTACATTCCTGCATGTTCAGGAGCCAGGAGCTGGAGGTGTGGCCATCAGTGGAGATGGGACATATGCGTGTACTTTCATTTATTTAACCGTTCCCACATTGTTAACCATTTACGTTCTTCCAGCTTCCCTTTTCATCAGTTATAGTGCTAAGAAGCACTTTCATTTTTCATGTATTTTGTAATAATATTTATTCACTTATGATATAAAATAGATGTAAGTTCATGAAAAACTACAGAGATAAACAAATACCTGTATTTCTACTACCCAGAGGCAACCAAATAGTGTGTCATTGTTGTATATAAATACACATGCACAGATATACATATATGTGACATACAAAATTGATCATACTTCAAGTAGAACTTTCATTCATGATTTTTAGTTAAAGCTAAGTTAGAAACAAGTTACGTTGATAAATATCCTTTGATATTAACATCCTGATAGAGACATAGTTCATCATACAACTTATCAAAACATTTTAGCCATTTCTCGCTTTGCAGACATTTGGGTTGTACCCGTTTTCTCACTATTAGAAGTAAATCTATATTAGGAATAAATATTCACCGGCATCTCTGATCATTTCATCTGACAGAGTCCTGGGAGTGGAGATACTGGGCCACAGCACAAGACCCTTAGGAGTGCAGTCACATGAACTGCCCCAGGGTCAACTGTATCAAGGTTCAAGGTGAGGAGGAAATGACAACATTCTGTAAGGCCCAAGACAGTCAGAATGTGGATGGTGGGAGGCCAAGAACTAACCTGAACGTGAAAGCTGTATCCCTGGCCTCACCGGGAAAAGACACGATTTGTTCAGGTTGCCATTCAACAAGACCAAATATTAACACGGATGATGTGGGGGGTTCTCATTTTAACTTACCCAGCGGTGACCAGTGGGTTGGCTGATGGGAAAACAACCCGCTTCACTCCTTACCTCCATTTCACCCCTACTCTGGCTTGAGCTCCACCTTCCCCCAGCTACCCAAATTGTCTCAGGGAGAATTATCTCTACCAAGGAATGCAAGTAGAACCAAGCAGAGAATTGTATTTGTCCAGAAATGTTCCATAGTCTTTTTTCCCCACATCAGCCGGGTGGTGGTGGTGGTGGTGGTGGTGGTGGTGGGACAACACTTCCCAGAGGACTCTGTTCTGTGGGAAATGAGAACAAACGGAGCCGTCCAGCATCGCGGGGCAGTCTGGCAGAGCTGGCAGTTAGGAGAGGGATCCCGACAGGTCTGCACAGCTGGCACAGGCGCCGGGCGCTGGAGGGGGGCTGCAGAGGCCCCGCCGCGGGGAGCAGAGGGATCGCAGAGATTTTTAGAGGCTCTCAGGAGTACAGAGCTTTAGGAAAAAGAACGATGGCCAAGGAGGATTTGGAGATGCTTTCTGTAAGGCGCCATGTATTCGGTCTGGCTCTAAGAATGCCAACATCAGAGGTTTGCATTACTCCTCAAGGCTTCCAGAGACAGATCCAGGTTTCCCTGCCATGTGACTCTGCACACAGGATGGGCCACACGAAACCTAGGAAGAATGTCCAAAGGAACCCAAACACGAGCCAGCGTATTTTCCCTAGAAAGGAATTTGTAGATTCTATAGGAGACTCTCCACAGGAGAATCTATAAGACCTGTAGAATTTATTCACTCCCCCTCCACCTTTTTTTTTTTTACTCTCTGATCCTTCACGCAAATGCTTAATACCCTTCTGTTTCATAACTGGATTGACCTGCCGTGTTGCCGTGGAAAAGACATTCTGCAGGACGTTCTGGGCTCTCTGCTCTGTGATTTTCCTTCCTCACCTCACCACATTCTCCTGATGGAGTGTATAGCTGATTATTACAGCCAAGGCCTTGCTTTAACCACACTGATACGCTGCATAACCTTGATCCAGAGCTTTCCATCTAGTATTTGCGATACACATACTTGCCAAATTTTAGTGAAGGCAGAAAAAATAATCAGGGTGGCAAGGAGAAACTTTTCAGTCACTAAAAAGTCTGTTGACTTGATGAACAATGAAGACACAGCAAACACGGATGGAGGGCTTAATACAGAGAAAACTCGTCTCTTGAGCCTGTTATTGTACAAAGTGTTTTCTGTTCTCCCTCAAGAATGTGACTTTTCATCTGAAGATCATTTTAAAATTGGCTGCTAAGCAAAGCCCCATGTAGAAGAAAGAAGAAAGTTTCTTCTTGATAAAGACCCAGCTTCTATTGGCAAAGGGCAGGTGAGGTCAGGTGAGACCACTCTCCATTTCTAAAGAGCAACGCACTCATTTTGTATTGAGAGGTTTAAAATTCTTTAACGAAAAAGTGCTGCGGCCTGCTGATTTAAGGTATGTATTTGATTTAGTTTATCTTATCTGAGGATGAAAGAAGAAATGCGGTTTGGGAAGGGAGGAAGTCTTCTCAGGCCACTAGCCCCAAGACAGAAAACAACCAACAACAAAAAAGTAGAGGACAGACAAGTCAAAGGAACAAAAAGGGACAGGGGCCTTAGGAGTTAACCCTGGAGAGGCGCCCCTCCACCTCAGTGGGAGGCCCGAGGGGCAGAAGGAAGCCAACAGAAGAGTTGTCCTGTGTCTCCCTTCACCAGGCCGGCTCCCGCCTCGACCCTGGTCCGGCCAGGTGAAAGCAGGTGCTTGTCACCAACAAAGGAATTAGGGATTGTTGTGCAAGCCACGGTGGGGGCTACCCCTCCCGGCCTGCCTGGGACCCCAGGTTCCAGCACCAACAGGCCCGCAGCCTGGGAAATCCCTCCGTTCCCTGCACCTTCTTCCCAGGACTTCAGAACCTTCAGGGTGCGTCCTCGCAAACTCCGAGTGCCTCCATACAAGGCCAGAAAGGCAGCGACAACTGGGGGGACGCAGGGTCTCAGCCTGTGCGACACGACACGTCTGTGACATCTGGCTGCGAGGACGGGCAGGGGAGGGCCTGCAGGTCTTCAGGATGCACACGATGCCAAAAGTATAGAGAATTTACTTTTTACTCATTTGAAATACGTAGAATGCTGTTGATATTCTCGTTGTTGTCCATGTTCTCACGTCAGTGGAGGGTGTTTGATGTGCGGTGGGTGCAGAGGATGCCTGGGGCCCCGCTGGCTGCCCCGGGCTGCTCCACCCGGACTCAGTCCACAGCCCCCACTTCTCCCTTCCTCTCGCCCCTCCCTGGGGCGTCTGAGTTCTAAGCAGGCCTCCCACCTGGCTGAGCCCCCCTCCCCCCCCATGTCAGGCATTGTCCCCTTACCTCCTCCCTGGCTCCTTCTCCAGCACTCACAGGTGCTTACCCTGCTGCCGTCTTTAAAAGACATCATTTCTCTATCCCAATTGTTCTCGGCTCTGGCTGGTCATTTAGGATCACCCGGGGAGCTGCAAACCCTTATCGCTTGGCTGCACCTCCCAAGGATGAATCAGAAGTGGCAGGGGCGGGGCCCAGGTGTCAGAAGGGTTATAAAGCTCTCCAGGTGATTCCGTCCTGAAGCCGGGGTTGAGAAACACCACTCAGAGCTCCCGGTCCGCCAGCTACCTGCATCTGTCCTCCTTCGCTGCCTAACCTGACCCGCCACCTCCTTTCCGGCCTCGCTCCTTCGAGCCTCCTGCAGCGCCATCCGGCTCCTGCGCGCTCCGCTCCCTCTCTGCCCTCTGATATTTCAGGTTGTGCCAAGAAGAGCACTGGTCATTGTAATAGAACCCGAAAAACGCCCAGGTATGTGGAAGGCTCTCACTATGCTGCAAAAGGACCGCTTGAGTTAGGGCTCTTCATAGATGGCTTGAGGGGACAAACCGAAGTGCTGTGGAATAGGTGGATTCCCCATATTTCAGCCTGGCACCTCACAGATAAGTAGGCCTGCTGAGTGGATTCCAAGTGACTTCTCTGGGGGAGAATAGAATAAATTGCATATATCTTCATTTAGAAATGCTGAGTCTCAGAGTTAACGATACTGTGTTGTAGATTTGAAAGTTGCTGAGACAGTAGATCTTAAAGGCTCTCATAACTGTGAGTTGACAGATGTTAACTAAGCTAACTGTGGGGATCATTTTGTAATATATACATTTATCAAATCATTATGTTGTACGCTTGAAATTAACACAATTTATATATTAATTCTATCTCAATAAAAAATGAAAAGGGAAGGAAAAAAAGAGAAATGCTGACCCTAATTCTGGAAACCTTAGACCTAAATATGAAAATTTTAAGTGCTTTAAATCTGTAAAACTAGTCTGAAATAGATGATCTTAATAAAAAGGCTTAGCATACCTGTTGCAAGATCTAGTACGTATTTACGAATATTGTGGGCATATTAAATATTTGCACATGCATTGTAATTTATTGCCTAGTACTTATCCGCCCCCCCCCATTCTACCCACTTTCCCTTCCTAAACGGAACCATGCAGCTGTTAGTTAACTTAAGGGAGTCAATTCTTCTATCATTCTCTTGCACCACAGTGGTTCAGAATGACGTCGTTCATATGCGGTGGGGAACCTGGAGAAAAAAGATCAAGTCTGGTGATGGTGCTGCTGGTTGAGATTCTGCAACCTTAGATGTTTGTTTTCCAAGGGAACAATGCCAAACAAAACAAAAACAAAAACTGAAGTTCTAAAAGCTGTTGTTCTTACACTTTCATTAAGCTACAGCTTTTGAAATCTAAAATTAAGTTCCAATTACTGGTTCTAAGAGAGGCTGTTTTTCCATAGGACCCCTATGTGACTTTTAAGAATTCTGGGGGGTTAATAATTTGTCTTAGCGCCAAACCCCTGGCTTCATTTTCCTTTGCCCATCTGCACATTTTGCATGCATATGGGCTGTTGGAGTGCATATGTACCCAAGCCTTTGCATATGGAATGAGTATGCTTTCAAAAAAACCCAGGCTCATAAAAGTTCTAAAGGAGGTGGTGAGTACTTGGAGGGGGTCCAGCCACACGCTGCAGATGGCGCTGCTGTGATGTGGAAGGGGGTTAGTTCACAGCTCTGATCCGTCCTCAATCCCCAGAACCTCCCGGCTCTTGAATGGATGGCACTGGATCTGTACATTTACTATTTCTGAGGGGCTTTCACCCGGCACTTAAGTATGAAATTCATGGAGGATAAATGCAAGGCTATTTTTAATGAATGCAGAATAATGTCTACTCTCCTTTGTTTGCAACTTGGAGGAAAAAAAGATTGCCCTAAAGGCTAAACCCAGTGTCAGTGTTTGATAATAATGAATAATAATAGCGATCATCAAACTCTAATTTGCTGCAAAAGAGGAAACAAATAATAGGCTACCTATGATCTTGGGGGTGTCTCAATCTTTTTCACTTAGTGCCACAGAAAGCCAATTGTCTAGTGAAAGTAATGCTTTGTGTGCCTTTAAGTCATGTTACTGCCTGAGGAGGCTGCTGGATGGGAAGGGAAAGTGGAAGGAGTATTGGATCTAACAAAGAATATGTAAAACATTAAGTTGGCGTAGCTGGGGGGCATTTGGAAGGTCTGATTTTGAACTCAGGTTTTTTTAAGGCCAAGATTTTACTGATAAGTTAGAGTCTGCAACAAAGGTTGCAGCAAAGAACAACACGAACACCACCAGCCCCTGATGAGTTTTGACTCTGAGCTCTAGCCACAAAGCAATTGTATTTGGGAATAGTGGCTGAGCTCAGGTCCGGCCTGAAAGCCAGAGGCAGGGGACAGAATTGTGACCTACTTTTGAAGGTTCTAGTTCCATTTAACTTGTGCTCCAACGCGGTGCCTAGCGCAGCTCCCCGTACATAGCTGGCACTCAAAGATATTCGTTGAGCTGAAATTACTGCTACCTCCTGGACAAGCACAAAAAGGGTAGGAAGTGGGGACGTGACAACACTTATCTGAGCTGGTGCAGTTGGGAGAGAATTGCTTTACAGTCAAGAGTGACTGCGAAGGGAGGGGAAGGGACAGGAGAGTGGCTGCCATGCCTTGTAACAAATCTTTTGATGGGATAAAAATACAAATGCCTTGGTTCTCAGCTAATGCAAAGCAATGAGAATCTAACACGATCTAAACCAAGGAAGGATGGAGCTCGCTTAGGAAGGACAATTCAGAGGGGTTACTGTGTTATCCATTTATACATGAATTCATTCCAGGAATGGACGTCCCATGCAACAGGCGTCATTCGGGTCCCTCACTGAAGCATGGCCAGCTGGGAAGCCATGGAGTGGCTATACTCCCTGGGTGCTTTCTTCAACTTGTGGATTTCTCAGATGAATTTTTTAAAGTACTACATTCAATTGACCGTTGTTAAAGCTGTGGTGAAATAACTTCAGAGGAAGCACATTGAAAGTAAGAGATGATCTCTTCCTCCCCACACTGAAACAATGGTGGGTCAGATGGATTGGTGCAAAAGGCGATCAAAGGATAGCACATTGGTTTATACATTTGGTCCTTGATAACCATTTCTGAGAGTTATGTGTTACTAAGAAATGAAGGCTAATGGGGCTTTATATTGAGCCTATTTCTAAGTTATTAAGTACTAGCGTTTAGGGGCTGTCGGAGGATGACTGCTACACAGAGGCCCCATAGAGCAGATGGGTACAGGTGCTGTCCAAGTGACAACACAGAGTGAAGAGCAGAGGGCCCAGGACAGACCAGGTGGGCATGTTGTACATTTTGGGGACATGCAGAGTGAAGAGCCTCAAAGGAGACAAAAGGAATAGTCAGAGATGACGGAGGAAAATCAGGAGAGGTCCCTGGGTGATCTAGACACGCATGTTTCCAAAACAAAGGAGTAAATTTTAACAAATTATAATAATGAGCTTTGTAGATTTAGTCCATGGTAGTATTTTCTTTGTCTATTTAGCTCCTTCAAGCGTCAGAGAGTTCAGTATCTGCCTGAACTCCAGGATCATGACATGAGCTGAAGGCAGATGCCCAATCGACTGAGCTACCCAGACGCCCCAGTAAGTTCTGAATAGTCTACGGTGACCATGCTTCCTGAATCCAATATTGAGTCACATGAGCTGACAGGGGGGCAAAAATTTGATATCAGGTTGTAATGGAAAAGTGTGGATAGAGGATAGCTATGGGTGTTTCGTCTTAGCCTTTGACTTAAGCCCTGAGAAATCACAAATATAATATCTTCCTATGGAGCCTCTCCATCCCTCAGTATTTTTTACTATCTAAATAAAGACCTTTTCCAAGACCATTACACTTTCTAAAAAATAAATGTTATTTTTTTAATTAATATTTTCTCTAATGAGATACTTTTTTCTAAGAAAAAGAGCAAGCACGTGCACATGTGTGCATGAGGGGTGGTGGGGAGTGGTGCCGGAGGGACAGATGGAGAGAGAATCTTTTTTTTTTTTTTTTAATTGAGAGGCTATTATCTGTTCCCTATTTATTTTTTTTAATTTTTTATTTAAATTCAATTTAATTGGACACTTGGGTGGCTCAGTGGGTTAATCGTCTGCCTTCAGCTCAACTCATGATCCCAGGGTCCTCAGATGGAGTCCCACATCTTCTCCCTCTTCCTCTACCCCTCCCCCCTGCTCGTGCTCTCTCTCTTTCTCTCTTTCTCCCTCAAATAAATAAAATCTTTTAAAAAAATTAAAATTTCAATTTAGTTAACATAGTTTATTATTAGCTTTAGAGGTAAAATGTAGTGATTCATTAGGTGCATACAATAACCAGTGCTCATTACATCAAGTACCTTCCTTAATGCCCATCACCCAATTATCCCATCCCCCCCACCTCTCCTCTAGCACCATGTTTGTTTCTTATAGTTAAGAGTCTCATGGCTTGCCACCCTCTCTGTTTTTATCATATTTTATTTTTCATTCTCTTCCCCTGTGTTCATCTGTTTTGTTTCCTAAATTCCACATATAAGTGATATCATATGGTATTTGTCTCTCACTGACTTATTTCTCTTAGAGCATAATACCCTCTAGTTCCAACCACATCATTGCAAAACGCAAGATTTCATTCTTTTTGATGGCTAATATTCCATTATATACATATAATAGTCCATTATATATGTATGTACATACGTAGCACATCTTCTTTATCCATTAATCTGTTAATGGATGTCTAGGTTCTCTCCGTAGTTCAGCTATTGTGGACATTGCTGCTATAATCATTGGGGTTCACGTGCTCCTTTGCATCACTATTTTTAGGATAAATACCTAGTAGTACAATTGTTGAATTTTAATCTTTTGAGGAACCTTCATACAGTTTTCCAGAGTGGCTGCACTGGCTTGCATTCCCACCAACAGTGTACAAGGGTTCTCCTTTCTCCACATCCTTGCCAACATCTGTTGTTTCCTGAGTTGTTCATTTTAGCCATTCTGACCAGTGTGAGGTGGTATCTCATTGTGGTTTTTTGATTTGAGTTTCCCTGGTGAGTGATGTTGAGCATTTTTTCATGTGTTTGTTGGACATGTGTAGGTCTTCTCTGGAGAAATGTCTGTTCATGTCTTCCCATGTTTTTGACTAGTTTTTTTGGTTTTTTGGGTGTTGAGTTTGATAAGCTCTTCATAGATTTTTGGATACTAGTTCTTTATCTGACCTGTCATTTGCAAATATCTTCTCCCATTCCATAGGTTGCCTTTTAGTTTTGCTGATTATTTCCTTTGTTATGCAAAAGCTTTTTATCCTGATGGGGTCCTAATAGTTCATTTTTGCTTTTGTTTCCTTTGCCTTTGGAGATGTGTCTATCTGGAAGTTGCTGCGACCAAGGTCAAGCAGGTTTCTGCCTGTGTTCTCCTTCAGGATTTTGATGGATTCCTGTGTCACATTTAGGTCTTTCATCCATTTTGTGTCTGGTGTAAGAAAGTGGTCCAGTTTCATTCTTCTGCATGTCGCTGTCCAATTTTCCCAACGCCATTTGTTGAAGAGACTGTCTTTTTTCCATTAGGTATTCTTTCCTGTTTTGGTGAAGATTAGTTGACCATAGAGTTGAGGGTCCATTTCTGGGTTCTCTTTTCTGTTCCATTGATCTATGTGTGTATTTTTGTGCCAGTACCACACTGTCTTGACGATCACAGCTTTGTAATACAGCTTGAAATCTTGCATTGTGATGCCTCCAGCTTTGGTTTTCTTTTTCAACCTTCCTTTGGCTATTTGGGGTTTCTGGTTCCATACAAATTTTAGAATTGTTTTTTCCAGCTCTGTAAAAAATTCTGGTGGTATTTTGATAGAGATTGCACTGAATGTGTAGATTGCTCTGGGTAGCACAGACATTTTAACAATGTGTGTTCTTCCTATCCATGAGCATGGAATGTTTTTCCATTTCTTTGTGTCTTCCTCAATTTCTTTCTTAAGTGTCCTGTATTTTCAGAGGACAGATCTTTTACTTCTTTGGTTAGGTTAATCCTATGTAACTTATGGTTTATGTGCAATTGTGAAACGGATTGATTCCTTGATTTCTCTTTCTGCTGCTTCAGTGTTAGTGTATAGAAATGCAACAGATTTCTGTGCGTTGGTTTTATATATTGTCATTTTGCTGAATTCCTGTATCAGTTCTAGCAATTTTTTGGCAGACTCTTTTTTGTTTTCTATATAGAGTATCATGCTGTCTGTGAAGAGTGAAAGTCTGACTTCTTTGCTGATTTGGATGATTTCTTTTTGTTGTGTGATAACTGAGGCTAAGACTTCTAGTACTATGCTGAGTAACAGTGGTGAGAGGGGATGTCCCTCTCATGTTCCTGATGTTACAAGAAAAGTTCTCAGTCTTTCCCTGTTGAGGATAATATTCTCTCTGTGGGTCTCTCATATATGGTTTTTATGATGATGAGGTATATTCCTTCTATCCCTACATTGTGGAAGGTTTTTATTAAGAAAGGATACTGTATTTTGTCAAATGCTTTTTCTGCATCTATTGAGAAGATCATATGGTTCTTGTCCTTTTCTTCATTTACGAATGTTGAACCACTCTTGCAGCCCAGGAATAAATCCCATTTAGTCGTGGTAAATAATCCTTTTAATGTACTGTTAGAACCTATTAGCTAGGGGATCCCTGGGTGGTTCAGTGGTTTAGTGCTTGTCTTTGGCCCAGGGCGTGATCCTGGAGTCCTGGGATCAAGTCCCATATCAGGCTCCACGCAGGGAGCCCTCTGCCTGTGTCTCTGCCTCTCTATCTCTGTGTGTCTTTAATGAATAAATAAATAAAATCTTAAAAAAAAAAAGAACCTATTAGCTAGTATCTTGGTGAGAATTTTTGCATTCATGTTCATCAGGGATATTGGTCTGTAATTCTCTTTTTTAGTGGGGCTTTTGTCTGATTTGAGGATCAAGGTAATGCTGGATTCATAGAATGAATTTGGAGTTTTCCTTCCATTTCTATTTTTTTGAAACAGCTTCAGAAGAATAGGTATTAATTCTTCTTTAAATGTTTCATAGAATTCCCCCGGGAAGCCATCCAGCCCTGGAATCTTGTTTGTTGGGAGATTCTTGATTACTAATTCAATTTCTTTGATAGTTATGGGTCTGTTCAGATGTTCTATTTCTTCCTGTTTCATTTTTGGTAGTTTATATATTTCTAGGAATGTGACTATTTCTCCCAGGTTGCCTAATTTGTTAGCATATAATTGCTCATAATATTCTCTTATAATTGTTTGTATTTATTCAGCGTTGGTTGTGATCTCTCCTCTTTTGTTTATGATTTTATTTATTTGGGTCTTTTCTCTTTAATTTTTGAAAAATTTGGCTAGGAGTTTATCGATATTGTTAATTCTTTCAAAGAACCAGCTCCTAGTTCCATTGATCTGTTCTTTTGTTTTTTTTTTTTTAAATTTCTGTATCATTGATTTCTGCTCTAAACTTATTATTTCACTTTTCCTGCTGGATTAGGCTTTATTTGCTGCTCTTTTTCCAGCCTCTTTAGGTGCAAGGTTAGTTTGTGTATTTGAAACTTTTGTTGCTTCTTGAGGAAGGGCTGTATTGCTATATACTTCCCTCACAGGACCACCTTTGCTGCATCCCAAAGGTTTTGAACTGTCCTGTTTTCATTTTAATTTGCAACCATGTATTTTTAAAATTCTTCTTTAATTTCCTGGTTGACCCATTCATTCTTGAATAGGATGTTCTTTAACCTCCATGTATTTGTGGTCCTTCCAAATTTCTTCTTGTGGTTGACTTCCAAGTTTCATAGCATTTGTGGTCTGAAAATATGCATGGTATGATCTCAATCTTTTTGTACCAGTTGAGTCCTGATTTGTGACGCAGTATATGATCTATTCTGGAGAATGTTCCATGTACACTTGAAAAGAATGTGTATTCTGCTGCTGTAGGATGAAATGTTCTGTATATATCTGTTAAGTCCATCTGGTCCAGTGTGTGTCATTCAAAGCCTTTGTTTCCTTTTTGATCTGCTTAGATGATCTGTCCATTGCTGTGAGTGGGGTGTTAAAGCCCCCCTACTGTTACTGTATTATCAATGAGTTTATTTAATTTCATCACTAATTGATATATATATTTGGCTGCTCCCAAGTTAGGGGCATAAATATTTACAATTGTTAGATATTCTGGATAGACCTTGTACCCTTCCATCTCATATTACAGTCTTTGGTTTAAAATCTAGTTTGTCTGATATAGGGATAGCTACCCCAGCTTTCTTTTGATATCCATTAGCATGATAAATGGTTCTCCACCCCCTTGCTTTCAGTCTGTGTGTGTTTGGGTCTAAAGTGAGTTGGGAGAGAGAGAGAATCTTAAGTAGGCTCAACACCCGGCTTGAAGTCCATCACAGGGCTCAATCTCACAACCCTGAGATCATTACCTGAGCTGAAGTCAAGAGTTGGATACTTATCTGACTGAGCCACCCAGGTGCCCCCCAATGTAAATACTATTAAGATTATTTCTACTCTAAAAGTAAGACTCATGAGAGAAAATTCTAATTACAGAGAAGACAAGAAATTAGAGAAAATCACCCATTATAACTAAAATCCAGTCTGTTAACATTTTTAAGTGTGTTGCTTTTCCATCTTTTTTCTTTTTTCTACACATTAATATAATGACTACACCCAATGTGGGGCTCTAACTCATGAGCCCCAAGATTGAGTCACATGTTCTACCAAGTGAACTAGCCAGGTGCCTCTGTTGATATGGTTAAAAGCTATGATGGAGGCACCTGGGTTGCTCAGTTGGTTAAGCATCTGCCTTTGGCTCGGGTTGTGATCCTGGGGTTCTGGGATCCAGCCCCACATTGGACTCTGCTCAGAGGGGAATCTGCTTCTCCCTCCCCCTCTGCCCCTGCTTCAACCCCTCCCACTCTCTTGTGGTTGTTTATTGCTCTCTCTCTCTCAAATAAAGAAATAAAAATCTTTAATAAAAAACAAATAAAAGAGCTATGATGATTTACATTTTTAAATATCCACAAAATATGACAGTACTTACCATTAAAAAAAGATCTTTAATCTTGTACTGGTTTTAAAAATGGAGTCACAGTCTTTAATTTACCTTTCTTTGCACTAATAAGATTGAAGCTTTTTTCCATGGGTGTATTAATAGATTCTAGTCTAATTTAGAATTGTGCATATGGGTTCAAATCTCAGTTCATCCACTCATTTGAGCTGTTATAAGGTCCTTGGTGGCAAGCAATGGAACACTTAGGCTCAGTGGGACTAAATAATAAGGAAATGCATTCTCTCCCATAAGATGGAGCTCCAGATAGAGCTGCTCCAGGGGGCCTCAGATAATTAAAATTTGGGGGGGGGGCAGATAATGACCACCAGAATCTACAACTCTGAGCAAGTTCTAAATTTTAAAAATCCCTGGGAAGGGCTCTGACAGGTAAGGACTAACTCACAGTCTCATCTTAGATCAACCGTCATGATCACAGGAATAATGTCTACCTTGATGGTCAGACCTGGAGCAAGGCTCCCACTGTCGTCAGGAAGCAGGGCCAGTGTGATGGGTAGCCTCATCCAAATCCCTTCATTCGAGTGGAGAACAAGTCACTCCCCAAAGGAAATGTGTGTGTAGGGGTGGGAAGAGGGGCAGGGAAAGTAGCAGGAGAAGCAGTCAAGGTGCTGAGTAGACAAAAGCAACAGTTCCAGTATACAAATTGGCAGGCAAGGCCATTTGTGATTTCCCCTGACACAGCTCCAGCCTCCATTTTGTTTGTGTCACTCCATTCGTCTCATCCTATTAGGGACACTGAACTACTGTTGATCTCTGCATTTCCTGGGCTCCCCCTTTGCATGTGCCACTCCTTCTTCATCTAAGCCCTCCACGTAGCTAATTCCAACACACAGTTCAGCACATAGTGCAGTTGTCACCTGCTCTAGGAAGCCTACAAGGAGTCCATGCCTCCCCCAGTCAGTGTTAGAATCCTGAAGGAGCGTTCAGTGCTCAGGGCTACTCCATATGGAGATACACTCTAGCTAGTTTAAGCAGAAATTAATTAATTAATTTATTTATTAATTCAGGGTACAAGGTAACTTACAGAATTTCAGACAGGCAAGGAAGCCAAGCTTTGTTATTACTTAGCCTGTGAGCAACACAGCTAGGAGAAATATCCAAAATCTTATAGAAACCCCACAGCTAGCCACTGCCTGCCACCTCGCCCCTCCAATCCTAGAATCAGGATTTGAGAACCCTTGCAACAACTGTTATAAAAACCAAGCACCTCCACCATACTTCCTACCCGAGGGACCTTGTGGCCTCCACATATATATTTGCTTTCACCCTCTAAATCTCTGCCTGGCAAAAGTATGGTCACATAGAGAATCTAGCTACAAGGGAAACTGGGAAATAGTCTTCACCACAATAAACAGAGGGTTGTAGTAGTATTGAATGAGCCAATTTCCAGTATCTTCCATAACAGCTGTGTTATTAAAAGCATACAAAGTTATGGTATTCATACTATATTGTTATATAGATTCATAATCTGTATGAAATCTCTGCTTCCAGAAATATTTTTAATTTAATAACCATTTTTATCTGATATTATTATTGCTAAGCTAGCTTTATTTTGGATACTAATTTCCTGACATATCTTTTTCCTATCCCCTTATTTATAATCTTTCTGTTATTTTGTTTGAAGTATATTACTTGTAAGCAGTATGGGGAACTGAATTTTTTTTTAATTTGTATTTATTTATGATAGTCACAGAGAGAGAGAGAGAGAGAGAGAGAGGCAGAGACACAGGCAGAGGGAGAAGCAGGCTCCATGCACCGGGAGCCTGATGTGGGATTCGATCCCGGGTCTCCAGGATCGCGCCCTGGGCCAAAGGCAGGCGCTAAACCACTGTGCCACCCAGGGATCCCTGGTAACTGAATTTTTAAAAAACAGTCTAACAATCCTGTCCTTTGTGAGTTTAAATATTTATTTAATATCATTAGGAATCTAATAACTTATCGCTGATATTTTGTTTCAAATTTATGAAGGTTATTCTTTTTTTCCCTTTTCTGTCTTCTTTCGGATTGTCAGATTTTCCTAATTCCTTTCCTTTTTCTTCAACAAGTTTGGAAGTTACACATTCTATTTCTAATCATTTAACAGACTTAAGTTTATATTTTCCCAACAAAGTCAATAGTTAAACTATATGTCTAGCCTCCTCTCGGACAAGACATTTAGAATAACGTAACTCCCCTCCTGACTCACCACTTTACCCAGATGCCCACGTTATTACTGTCTAGATTTGGTTCAGAATGTTTTTATCTGTGCTTGGAAAGAAGTTTCTCCATCTGATCACTCATCCATCTTGATCTAGAGGTTATGACAGCCATTCGATCTCTTCCTTTCTCCAAATTCCTCCCAGCTCTGCAGCCTTTCACCTCCATTCCTGACCTGAGTGTGAAGAACAAGAAACCACTGCAGTTTCTCAAGCTCCCTCGCCTACTCTGACCCTTCTCTTTTTCAGCTCATGATCCTGCCTCTTACTTGAGGGGATATAGCAGTCATCAAAAATTTTCACTTCCTTACCAGTGAATTCATCTATATCCCCACTCACATTTCTCTCTCAACTTCACATGAAACATTGATCTTCTTCTGCCCCTAAGCCAACTTTCAGATGCAGTCCCTCAATTCCTACTCCTGTCTTCTGTATTTTTAATTCTCCCTCACTAACCCCTCATTGCACTGCCAGACAATACTAGCTAAGTCAACCTTGCTTCTAATGAACATTTAATAAATATTTATAGAGTACATAAATGAGTAAATCTGTCAATAGAGTATTTGCAAAATGGCCATAATAGCTACCTTTCATCTGAGACATTAAGAATATCAAGATTTTGCAAACTCAGAAGTGTAACTTTCCACAAATATTTGAAGATCGTATCATGAATTCATACAAGTATCTGAGTCCTACAGTGGCCCTATGATAGGCACTAGGGGTAGAGAGTGAATAAAATAGTCAAGGACCCCACCCTCATGTAGCCGACATTTTGAAGGAGGAAAGCGGGACATAAATAAGTAATCAAATAAAATAATTTCAAATGATGGAAGGAGCTACGAAGAAAATAAAAATGGAATCACAGCTAGAGAGTGGCATGTTGAGGAAAAACGAGAAAGTAGGTGTGGCAAAAGCCTAAAGAACAAGGGGAATGAAGGATGATGTGAGGAAAGGAAAGTAGGAGCCAGACCATGATATAACATGTAGATTCGGTTGTTACTGCATGGCATGCCCCTGACTTTTAAAAACTGAAATACAATAACATTTTAAGATGCATAGAAAGTGTACAACTCGATGGCAACACACACATGCACACAACTCCTGCAATAACCACCCAGTGTGAGATACAGAACATTTCCAAACCTCAGAAGTTTCCCTCATGCCACTTCTCAGTCTAACCATCCCACAACCCCAGCCCCTGGCAGAGACAAAGTCCTACTAATCCCTGACTGGCCTTCTATCACTGCAGAGCTGTTTTTCTTACTCTTGAACTTCTTAAAAATAGAATCATCCAGTCCAAACTTTGGTTGGTCTTCATTTGCTTTATCTGAGAGATTCATCTATGTTGCTGCATATGCCAGCAGTTCATGCATTTTTTAAATTACTTGTATTCTGTTGTATAAGTACATCATCATTTGCTCACTGGACTATTGATGGTCTTTTAGCTTGTTGCCAATTTTTGTTTATTAGAGATAAAGCTGTTATAAATATTCTTGAACCTCTTTTAGTGGTCATAGACACTCACCCTGAGCGCACACCTAGGAGTGGAATGACTAGGTCACAGAGTAAGCAATATGTTTAGCTTTATTAGTCATTGCCAAACAATCTCCTGAGCTCACCATATATCCCCTTCCACTAGCGGTAAAGGAGAGTTCTAGTTCCTCTACATCCTCAGCAATGTGTGGTATGGTCAGCCTTTTCAATTTTACAAATTTTAGCCATTCTGCAGGTGTATAGTCATATCTCACTGTAGCTTTACTTTTACTTTCCCTGAAGATTGATATTACTGAATACCATCTCGTATTCCAACTGTATGTTTAGATTTTGACTTTTGATAGGTTCTAGGAAGATTGACCTGTATTTTTAAAAGATTTGGTTCCTCTGTGGAGAAGCGCCTATAGGGAGCAGAACGGAGGCGGAGGGAATAGTTTAGATGATCACTGAAGGTGATCACTTTAGGCGATCTAGACAGGAGTCGGAGGTAGTGTAGATGAGTGGTGGTAAAGCAGTCAGAAAGAAGGGAACAGATTCCGGATAAACCTTACAGGAAGCCTACTGACTGTATCCACAGATCAGACATGGGAGAGAAAAGGAGGAATCAAAGATCATCTGAGCAACTGAGTGGAAGTGGTACATCTCCCACAGTGTCGAAATTTGGGTGAGGGGTGGTTCCTTACATGTCAGTAGGACATTTATAGGAGATGAGTCACACTGTAGCAACCTGCACCCCCCACCAGAAAACCACTCAAAACCAAACAAATTCCAGTCACAAACTGCTCAAAGAAACATTCTGGGCACTGAGAGAGCTGTGGTGGACTTTGATTTGCTTCCTTGCCTTGCAAATGAGCTCTGTAGCACTGTGCAGTGTGCATTTGCCAGCAAAGCTTATATAACTTCATTTATCACTAATGTTGTTGGGGTTTTTTTCTTCTTCCAAGAATAAGTATGTTTCTACCAGATGAAATAAAAAAAAATCCAGAAATTTAAAATTAAATTAGTTTGGAAATTACTGACATTTTTCTTCTTGTGTAAGGTCACTCTGCCCTTGCAGGCCAGTGCTGGGGAAGTGACACATTTCTTTCTCTGTCCCACACTTCTGCTTATTTTCATGCAATAAAAAGCAAATCCCTAACATTTCAAATGTTTAGTGCATGTGGCAAATATTTTTCTCCTCATTTAAGCCTTTAATTTTACGTTATGTTACATAAAAGGTGGAACGCCAGACCACTGGTTTACCAGGCTGCTTCTATGTGTGGAAAAACAAAATTCTGTACTTGCAGAAATAATAAGCTGACTCTTCAAGTCTCCGGACTGTTAGTCTGCCTGCTTCTCTGATTTGTGTAGTGCTTCTCAGTCCTTAAAACTGTGACAATACTACATAAAAGAAGGACCCACAGTTATTACCTATAGGAGGTTCCTGTGCTAAACACCAATCCTCTAAGGTATGCACTATTATCTTCATTTAACATATGAAAAAGCTAACTTTAGTCCCTTGCCCAGGATCATTCGATTGGTAAACGATGGGGCCAAGATCAGAAACCATGTCTATCTGAGTCAAAAACTAAAGCTTTTCATGGCTCCTGAGCTACGGCAGTGTAGAGTGGAAATTGAGTATGCAGATGCCAGAGCCAGCCCCCTGGGTTCGCATCACAGCCCTACCACTTAGTGGCTGTGTGGACTTGGCAGTCCCCTGTCTGACAGAAGACCATCATGGTACCAATCTTATTGGCTATTGTAAGAATTAAATAGTTATATATCACTTAGAACTGTGCCTGGCTTATGCTATGAGAGGGTTAGCCATTACTTCTTAACAAAAATAATAGCTTTATTAAGATATAATTCACATACCATATACTTCAAATGTTTAAAGTGTGCACTCCAGTGGCTTTTAGTATATTCAGAGAATTCTACAACCATCGCTACAGTTTAGAATATTTTATCACCCCAAAAAGAAAGCCAATGCCCAAGAGCAATCACTTGTCACTCCCCCCACCCACCTCCAGCCCTAAGCAACCATGACCCTACTTTCTATCTTAATAGATTTATAGATCTATAAGAATCTATTGAATATATATTGCTCATTCTGGACACTTCATGTAAATGGAATCATATGATATGTGACCTTTTGTTTCTGGCCTCTCTCACTTAGCAGGCTTCAAGTTTCATACATTTTGTAGCATATATCAATGCTCCAGTTCTTTTTATTGCCAAAAAAATATCGCATTGTATAAATAGGCCATAATTTATTTATGCATTCATCAGGTGATGCATATTTGGGTCATTTCCCCTTTTTGGCTACTGTGAATTGTGATGCTATGAATACGTGTGTACAAATTCTTGTGCGGACATATGTTTTCATTTCCCTTGGCTATATAAATAGAAGTGGGATTGCAGCTAGTAGTTGGCGCTGCCTCTCTATTTATTTCTGAATATGCAGATACATACTTCTCACAGATAAATGTATACCTTAGCTTTTTTGCTTTAAGTAACTTAATGAGGTAAGTGCCCTTCCTATTTTATAATACAAATTAAAAAACTGAGATTTTGAGAGATTTGCCTTACTGTTTCTTGGTCTATGGCTTTGTCTATGCTATATCCTTTTTTTTTTTTTTTTTTTAAGCATGCCCTCCTTTCTGTCTCTTGCCAATCCTTTAGGTTTGAACTAAGGCTCTACTTCTTGCCAGTCTGCTTGGACTCCATGCTTGGGCCAGGTGCTTTGCTCTGTGCTTCCAAAACATTCTGAGCATTGGTTTACTATGGCCTTTCTCACATTCCACTATATTTATAATGGTAGGGACATTATACCCTAGGGAAGGGTACTGTCCTCCTCAACTTTGTCTTCCATGCCAAAGACAGGCCTGGCGTGAATTTGTCTCCTGAATTCTGTTGATGAAAATTAAGAAAGAAGGGCCCAGATACATGCTAGAAAGTGGTCTTTCAGATTGGTAAAATCTTGTTTGTCACATAATGCAGTTTGAGTTGACAAAAAACCAGGGAGTATTATTTAGACAAAAAGAGTTTTCACTTTACTAAATCACTTAACACAACCTTCTTATAAATAGTGAGTCCCCCTGGGAGACTGATGCCCAAAAGGTTGTATGTCTGCCACAGAAATACCCAGAATGCTTTTAGTGATACATGAGGGACATTTTTAACTTAATGGTTAATTATTTATTTCAAAATATATTAGAAATAAATACAACTAGAATATCAAACCCATTATATCATTGTTTAGAAGCAGGCTAAAATGTTTTTTTTTTTTTTTTTAATGAAGACTAGTTAAAAAAATATATTAAGTAAATCATGGTGCGGATAGAACACAGATACGGCAAGTATTATAGAGATGGTCAAAAGAATTCAAGCTTCAGAACACTATTTATGGGCATTTAACATATGAAAAGTCTGAAATACTTCATGGAGCGCCCAGAAGATGCTGATACTGCAGGCGCCAGGTCACACTCCGAGCAGCAAGGTTACAGAGCATAAATGAAGGTATAAAGTAATAGCATAATACTACCTACTACCTCTTCAGTTCTATTATGCATTGGGTACTCTTCTAGGTGTTTTATAGATGTTAAATTTATCCATGTTCGTAAAAATCCTGTAAGGTAGCTACTAATATCTCCACAAATGAAAATGTAAAAATCAGAATTGGTTTGACTTTTAGTCATAAGTTTTTTCCCACAAAATAAGATACACAGGGCAAGAGGAAGTAATAGCATTTTCCTTATTTCATCATTGCTATAAAATAAAATAAATCAAGCTAGAGGGACCTAAACCATTGCTTGACTTTGGCCAGTGCAAGATCTCAATGCTCATTCTATTCACATGTCCTTTCTATGGCCTCATTGTGAGTCAGAAAGTAATCTGGTCCAGGGATCAAAGACTGAAACGTTTTCCCATTTCCTTCCCCACATTCAAAACAAAACAGCTCTGGGCAAGGGATGCACTTCCGTCCCATGGTTATTTGATGAACACACACACACACACACACACCCTTACTAAAACACAATTTGGAATAAAAAAGCATTCTTAAAACAAATATCAATTACCTATGGTAAAAGAATATATATATATATACATGCCCATGTGTACAATGTGTACAATGGTTTCAGCTGCCCATTAGGGGAATTACGTTGTTGTCTCAATTTATTTCCACATGGTTATTCTGTGAGATGTGTTTATCTCTTAACACATTATCTATTTACCTACCTACCGATCTATCCTAAAGATTCCAAAGCTCCCCATTAAGATAAATCCAAGAAAAAGAATAAATAAAACCAAGTTTTCTTTTTCAGAGGGCCCCAGGGCCCTTCGGGGTCATGGAGGGGGAGATCTGTTGCTAGTCACAGACCACAGACGACCAAGGTGCCTTACATGCTTTCAAAGGGGAACTTTATTCCTTGTCTAAAAGTAGGTTCCACAAACCTGAGGGCTTAGGGCTCAATCTGGTCTGGTTCTTCCGTGGCTGTCTAATTTGGAAATGTCCAAGTTAAGTGCAGAGACCTGACTTCTCTTGAAAAATGGGAAGACTGGGCAACAGTGGACCTAGATTCTTAGATCAGCTTCAGCTATTTGCAGTGGAGGGGTGGCTGTCCCTCTTGATCATCTCAGCAAGTTTCGCTCATGTCCATTATCTGCCTTGGCCCTGTAGGCTTTTGAATTTGGAATTCCTGGTTTTATAAGCAGGGCTTATAAACAGCCAATATTTGCTCATCATTATCCTGGGGGAAAATCTGGCCAAGTACGTTGGAACATTGAAAAACAGTTTCCTTTTAACAAAGTGAGAGCAGCTGGTTCACACAAGAATTATTCACTGAGTTTGTGGAAGCCAGTGTGCCCCGATTTAAACACTTTATATTACTCAGATATGCAAGTGACAAATCTCCCTCCCCCCTCCCCTTATAGTGCAGCTGGTTGTCCATTAGTGTACCCTTGGCTCATATTCTCTGAAGCTCATTTTAAGTACTACTAGAAGTGACTCTGAAAGTGCCCCAATACTTTTTCCATCTAGTTTGCTGGTTAGTAGGAGGTGAATTTCCTGAGGGTCATAAGAAGCAGTAGAATGAAGGGTGATCTTCAGGTATGGTAGGGAGATGATATCCAGGGAATCGAACTACTCTTTTTAAAAAAGCAAGTACTTTTTCAAGTTACTTTTTCATTTCTCAACTTGCTCAATTTAGAGGTTGGAGAACATTACAGTTATCCAGCTTTTTATTCATTCAGTAAATGTTTATCAAGCACCAACTTTGTTGCCACACACTGTGCTAAACTGGAGATGCAACAGTAAATGAGATTGGGTCCCCTGCCCTGGAAAAGTTCAGCCTGGAGGTAGTTATTCAAATCTTTATACTCCAATAGCAACTTGAGAAGCGTCTGGTGGCATCTTATAGGTGGAGCAAAGACTCATCCATCACGATCCCCCAAAGAGATCCTACAATTTTCCCATCTGTTTGCTTCCCAACAGATACAGATATATTTGCCTTGAGAAAGATTTTCCAAAGGTCTTACTATCTCCCCCGCCAAGACACCTCCAACTAACACAGACACCCTTGGCAATAATGAAGCCTCAAAAGCCTCCGGGGCAGGGTAGGTAGGAGCCAACCCAAAGCACCATGGTGATTGATCTGCATAGGAGCTGTCACTACTCAGGTACTGCCAACTGCTGGGAGCCAGAAACACTGCCCCAATGTTGCAAGTGTCAGGGTTTGCAAGAGAAGCCAGAAATTGGAATTTGTGTAGTGTAACATCTTTTTGAGAGTTAGGGTTTGAACTGATTTTTAAACCCAGTTTTGGGATCCCTGGGTTGCGCAGCGGTTTAGCGCCTGCCTTTGGCCCAGGGCGTGATCCTGGAGATTCAGGATCGAATCCCACGTCAGGCTCCCGGTGCATGGAGCCTGCTTCTCCCTCTGCCTATGGCTCTGCCTCTCTCTCTCTCTCTTTCTCTGTGTGACTATCATAAATAAATAAAAATTAAAAAAAAAACCCAGTTTTGATCATCAAAAATGGGGTTGCAGGCAGGTTTCAGTGATGCAATCCCTAGACTGTGATCTCTGATTTCAGGAGACCCCATGCTCCACCCCCTCATTGCATTTAACAGGGAATCTTTTTTTTTTTTTTTAAGATTTTAAAAAAATTTATTTGACACAGACAGTGAGAGAGCACACGCAGGGGGAGGGGCAGAGAGAGAGGGAGAAGCAGGCTCCCTGCAGCAGGGAGGCCCTGTTGGGGCTCCATCCCAGGACCCCTGGTATCATGACTTGAGCCAAAGGCAGATGCTTAACCTGCTTAACAGACTGAGCTGCCCAGGCACCCCTTAACAGGGAATTTTTTTTTTTTTAAACATTTTTATTTATTGATTCATGAGAGACAGAGAGAAGCAGGCTCCATGCAGGAAGCCCGATGTGGGACTCAATCCCTGGACCAGGATCACGCCCCGAGCCAAAGACAGACGCTCAACCGCTGAGCCACCCAGGAGTCCCAACAGAGAATCTTAACTAGAACTAGCAACCTGGAATTTGCCTTTTCCAGGAAGTCCTGTGGGGCCTCTCATGTTTTTGAAAATCCAACACAGGGAAACATTCAGTCTTCCTGCATCTATCTCTCAATATTTCTCTTTCTCTACTATTCAATCTATAAATACTTCTTTTCATTAAAGAGTGGATCTTGAATATATTGATCAATCAATACAAGCTATTCTTTAAGAGTAATCTTTGTAAGATATATGTGATAATAACATAATTTGGTTCTTCTGACAATCCTTAACTTTTCATATTCACATCATTCTGGCTTGGAATAAAAATCCTTTCCTGGGCACTTGTCCCTTATTTCTCTGGACTGGTGTTGAGCTAAAAAAAAAAGCCCACGAGTGCTTTATCTTTCAATATCTACAAGGGCTTCATTCTCTACCATTCACAGATGTTCTATTTGCCCTGCCTAGATTGTATGAGCTAATTACATGAAAGATTTTGTTTTGATTTTTCCATCTCCCTGTTCTCAGAGCTACTTTCTTTTTATCAAACTGCAGTTAAAGAGGACAGAAGTGAGAATATAATGTGGTTTTGTTTTTATTCAGGGAAGACATTTTCAATCTTTAATTGTTTTACTGCAGTTTCTTACCTCATTAGAACTTAATTTATGCACAATAAGTAGAATTCATTTTAATTAGCAATCCTGGATTGTGGACTTTTCCTTAGCAATATCCCAGAAGAGGCTTCAACTTTAAGCATGATTCAGATTCCCTGCTCTTCGAGGACTGTATTATAAAAAGCAAAAGCAAACAAACAAAACAAAACAAAAAAATTAAAAAAAATAAAAAGCAAAAACAGAACATATGTACAAACCAGTGTCCCTAACCCAATATATTCATTTAAAACATTTTAATCATCTTGGGATATTTATTCATAACATTATAATCACCTTAGGATGCTTTGACTATTGTTTGGTCTTTTTTTTTTTTTTTTAATCTCCTTATAGTTGCCACCAAAAGAATATGCGTTGAACACAGCCAATACTGATTGTTCTCTGGAAATGCCTATCTCTCAGGTATTTAACAATGATCATTTCTTTTTTTTTTTTTTTTTTTTAACAATGATCATTTCATCATCAGGACTTCAAACTGAGGCCTTAGTAGTTAGTAATGCCTAAACGTGATCTAATTTTCTGAGAATGAGGAAAGTGACTACGGAACCCAAGACAATAATAATAGCTGGCATTTTTAACATTTTTTAAATTGTTTGCTACATGCCAGCGTTCAAATCACTCTGCATCAGTCAGCTTATTGAACCTATTTCATCTTGTTCTTCTAGGTGGCATAGCTGAGGTACAGACAGGCAGTGTGACTGGCCCAAGGTCACAGAGGTAGTTGCAGAACACATATTTGAATCCATGCCTTCTGGCCCAGGAGCCTGCAGCCTTAACCACTTGCCTGCCCTGCCTCCTGGGCATGAGGAGATATGGTGAAAGTTGATGGCTTTTTCCTTTTAAGTTTGCCTCGAGTAGCTTTAGTTTTTCCCTTTATTCCAAATTCTTCATTTGTTAATTTCAATAGTATATTTACCAGGATACTGTGGCAAACTCATTATTGAAATGTATTCATAGTTTCTTGGAACTTGGAAGAAAGGCTACATAAATATTACAGAATGATTTAAAAAATATATGAAATGTATTCACCTGAATATAGGATGGTCGAATTTTGTACTATAAATAAATGAATGGGTGCTGACTCTTGAACCAAGTCCTGAGGCTGTGGCTGCGCCAGGTCGCTCTACGTAATCTCACAGTACAGGCTGCTCGGGCTCCAGGGCTAATGGTCAGATTCTAGACCAGGAGTGAGTCCTCCTGAGGCCTCAGGAAACTGCAGCCCAGGCTGCGGCTAGGCCTCCAGGTGCTACTTTCCTCGAACCTTCTACTATCCTAATGCCATGAGAGGAATCTGAAGAAGCAAGAGAATGGATAAATAGAGATACAGTCACACAGTGGAGTACTACTCAGTGAGGAAACAAATGAACTAAATAGATGTACAACACGGATGAATTTCACAAGCATTTGTGTTGAAAGAAGACAGCCAGAAAGCAATACAGACTGTACGGTTTTGGGTTTTGTTTGTGTAAAGTGAAAGAACAGGCCAAACCTAGGGTGGGGAAAATGTTTTGCGTCTTGATCTAGGTGTGGTTACGGACAGGTATATATGCATCCATAGATCATAAGGTCCTTCACTTGCGATTAGTTCACTCGATGTGCATTATACCTTCATAAAAAAGAAAAAGTACTTGTGTAGAAGACTGTCAGGCTGCAAGTGCTTGGTGGGATCTGCAGCCAGAGCTGAAGGCAGGGACCAGCTCCCAGCAGGGCTTGCACGTCAAGCTAAGGGCTTGCCCTTTATTCAGCAAGCCCAGGGGCCTCTGGAAGGAGTGACGTGATCACTGTGGAGTGTTGAAAGCTCAGTCAGCATCATTCTGCGTAGAGGGAGAACTGGAGCGGGACAAAACAGAGAGCAGGGAGATAAGATCACCTTAAATAGTCCTCATCTGAGAAAACTGCAATTCTCTATGGACTTGGTGAGTGCACACTCCCTGCACACACAGAGCACTCACCTCCAGCTTGGAGGAGCTCTGGGGGCCCTCCCTGCCGAACCGGCACCCCGACCATCTGAAAATGGCTTTTCCAGGGCTGCTGTGCCGCCGTGGGCTCCCCAGGGCAGGCCTTCCTGGCTCACTGCCCTTCTCGGTGTCTCCTGCTTCCCCACTCCCAGCTCCTGCCCATCACAGTTCTCTTCTCTTACCAGCAATTCCAGGGAGGAGGAGGAGGCGGTCACTGCTGCCCACACTGACCTAAATAAAATGCAGGGGTCACAGGGTCATTTCCATGGGGAGTGTGGATAATTTGCACATTCTCACTCAGGCATGCTGTCAAAATTCAAGGAATTTTCCATATTAGAATTAAGCATTGCCAACAAAGATCAGCATTTTTTTAAAAAACTGAATTGAACATAGATGATTTGTAATGTGTCTGTATCATACCTGCAAGTCTTTTAACTTTTTATATTTCTTTTGAGCTGTTTCTACTTATGCAGTAAGCATTTAATTTAAAGAACCGTTTAAAGTGTATCTGTTTATATGCTTATTTTTTATTTAAAGTTTTTTTTTTTAATTCTGAGACACACACACACACACACACACACACACACACACACACACGGACAAGTAGGCTTCCTGCAAGGAGCCCAATGCAGGACTTGATCCTGAATCCTGGGATCACGCCCTGAGCCCAAAGACAGATGCCCAACCACTGAGCCACACCACGTGTCCCTGTGAATGTGCTTTAAATACATATATATACAGGATAATGCCATGTCAGTAATCTGGGTTCTTTTCTGAGGTTAGCTTCTTCAAGTATGGTTCTGAATTTTTTTTTTAAGATTTTATTTATTTATTCATGAGAGACAGAGAGAGAGAGACAGAGAGACAGAGAGAGAGAGAGAGGCAGAGACACAGGCAGAGGGAGGGCTCCACACAGGGAGCCCGATGTGGGACTCATTCCCAGGTCTCCAGGATCAGGTCCTGGGCTGAAGGCGGTGTCAAACTGCTAAGCCACCCGGGCTGCCCAGTTCTGAATTTTTTATCATCCACCTAAAGTAGCTATTTACGGGCCATTAAATAAATAAAATATTTGGATTTAAAACAAATGCATTTCAACAGCGCAGTATTCTAATTTACAAAATGAGTTGTCATGTGTGCGTGCACATGCATGTGACATACAAGTACCTAGAACTCACCTACTTTGCAAATGGAGACAGCTCCATCAAAACTAAGGAATTTGCCTAAGGTTACCCTGTTTTCTTCCCCCCCAGAAAGTTTTTTTACTTTTTCTTTCAATTCCAGGTGAGTTATTTTTAAAATATTGTAAGTCAGGGATGCCTGAGTGGCTCAATGGTTCAGCATCTGCCTTTTGCTCAGGGCGTGATCCCTGGATCCAGGATTGAGTCCCACATTGGGCTCCCTGCATGGAGCCTGCTTCTCCCTCTGCCGGTGTCTCTGCCTCTCTGTGTCTCTCATGAATAAATAAATAAATCTTAAAAAAAAATAAATAAAATATTCTAAGTCAAAATTCACCCCGGTAATTTGAAGGGAGGAATAAAATAATGTTGAAAAATAACTGAGGCCCCTGGGTGGCTCAGTTAGTTAAGCATCCGACTCTTGATTTTGACTCAGGTCATGATCTCAGGGTTATGACACTGAGCCCTGCATGGGGCTCTGTGCTCAGTGAGGAGTCTGCTTGAAATTCTTTCCCTTTGCTCCTCCCTCCTCCATGCCCTCTCTCTCAAATAAACAATCTAAAAAAAAAAAAAAAAAGGGAAAAGAACAAATGAACGAACAAACGAACTATATACATATAAATAAGAAAATGACCATCTATGGTGGGATTAACCGAACTGTGAGCTGGGAAAGACAGGACAACAGGGGGGCAAGGTATGAGACTCATCACATCTCTAAGAAGGAAGAAAGAAAACACCAGTGGGGGTGTGGTCAGTTTTGCCCACTAGACACCAGCTGATGCTGTTAATTGAAGATGACTTGGTCACTGCTAGGATTGATGGGAATGGGAGATATGTTGGAATTTAGATCCCTGGCAAAAGTTTTAGAAGACAGGATTAATGGGGGGGGGGGCGCGGAGAACCCATGATAAACAATAAAAATTGAACTACCAATAGGATTTGATGCTGTATTTGCATAATCCTGTCTCACTCGTTTTTTTTTTTCTCGTTTTTTTGCCCTAATCCTGGTTCCAATAAAACTTTATTTACAAAAATAGGTGGGGCACCTGGGTGGCTCAGTTGGTTAAATGTCTTACTCTTGATTTTGGCTTGGGTCATGACCTTAGGGTTATGAGATTGAGCCCATTGCTGGGCTCCTCGCTAAGTGGGGAGTCTGCTTCTCCCTCTCCTTCTGCCTCACCCCCTGCTCTCTCTCATTCTTGCTCTCTCTAAAATAAATAAATAAATAAACAAACAAACAACAGGCAACTGACCTATGAGCCATGGTTTGTCAATTTGGTTTTCAAAATTTTGTATTAAAATATCATTTATCTTGATTGCTGAATTTTTTGGCATCTCCTTAAAGCTTGTGCCCAAGATAAATGCCTCATTCACCTCACCTCAGTCCTTGCCTGGAGGCAGACCTGGCAAACAGTGTACAGTGGCTGTGTTAGATGATGCACCTTGAGTGTAAAATAAAATGAAGTTATGCATGTATTTATGCATGTAATTACTTTTTCATATAGCTACCTTAGATCCCAGGCAGTACGTTTTTATGAGTGAGAGTAAGCAGAGCAAGTACAGTACCTCTCCAGGCCTGCTGAGAGTGGGCCAGCATGCAGGAATCTTCCTGACCAAAAGCTTGCTGAGCCCATCAGGAGCAAAGCAATAGCACTAGGAGACCCAGGGCTGAAACTAGCATTTTAGCAATGCCCACAGTACTTCAGTGTCTAGTATCTTGTAATCTCACATTTATACCTCCCCTAGATTCATGTGAGAGGCCCTTTGCTTGGTTTTAAGCATACATTACAGTTCAAAAGCCACTCACAAGGGTCCAAAGAAAACCACAGTCCAAAGATGAAGTCAGAATTTCATCAGGATGTGAGTGGTGATTTGTCTCAGTCTTATGACTCTTATAGACTCATTTCCCAAATAATCTCCAGTCTAAAAGAACACATCTGAAATGTTACACTTCCTGCAAGAATGTACAGTACAATGATTCCCTGTTCCGGGACATTATATGCTTTAGTGAGTCTTTAACAGACTTTGGATATTTTGTTTTCCTACTAAGGTGTCAACTGAACTCATAATTGCATTTAGGGTCAGCATGGCTTCCTTCTAACTGATTTAGTACATACTTAAAGATTTCCTGATGTCCAGATCTGAGAACATCATCACCCATGGAGTCACTCTGAAGGTAGTCATAATTGTCTTTAAAATCTGCAAACAGTTCTCAGAATGGCTAATGTGATGTTTGTGCACATCTACCCCCCAAAGATCAAGCTATTAATTTGGCTGTGCTGGAACTCTCTGGGCTCATCTGTACATCCATTTATTTTGGGATGAGTTCATTTCTTGCCATGAGAATTTTAGCCGTTTTATATTACAGCTTTTGGACTTAATTGCTGCCAACTGAGATAATTGTAGCCATGAACAGTTTTTTTTCCCTTTTCCTCTCTTTCTCTTTCTCTCTCTTTTTAACAGTTTTTTTTTTTTTTTTTTTTGTGGTTATCATTGTTGATTCCTGCAGAGATGGTGAGGTTTCTTTCTCTTTATATCTTACCAGGAAAACTTGGTGTATCCCAAATAAATAATACATAGCGCATTAGTTGTTCATTAAGGAAGAGAAAGTTAAGTCATAATTTCCCAGAGCCAAAGAACGCCCCTTTATCTTTTCTCTCAGAGGGTATTTGGGATATAAAATTAGAACAAACCTGAGGACATGTTGGTATGCATCTATGTGCTTTGGTTGCCAAGTACAAGAGGTGAAATAAGTCTCCGATAAATATCTTAGGAGGTACACACTTGTACTGGACAACCCGAAAATGACTGCCCTGTACTGGAAAGAACATAGCGCTCCCTTCAGTAATTGAGAGGCTTCTTTCTCTGTTTGTGGCTGCCTGTACTTGCTGAGTAGCTCAGTTGGCTGGAGCATTAAGTACCGACTGCTCCACAGGAGAGAACAAGCCCAGATTGCTCCGGGGTGCTGAGCTGGGATTGCTCAGCATGGACTGAAGAGGAAGGAGGCCAGAGGTGAGCCCTGAAGAAACAACAGATTCTGGTGGGATGGGGACCACAGGGTGTCATCTGGCTAGCAGGGCCTCCCGGAAGGTAACAGACATCAGGGCTACTTCCATTTTTTTTAATGATCCTGATATAGTAAAACATAAATGCTGGGAAAGGTATTAAAATTGTAGCATGTTGGGATGCCTGGGTGGCTCAGCGGTTGAGCATCTGCCTTTGGCCCAGCGCCTGATCCTGAGGTCCTGGGATCGAGTCCCACATTGGGCTCCCTGCATGGAGCCTGCTTCTCCCTCTGCCCGTGTCTCTGCCTCTCTCTCTGTGTTTCTCATGGATAAATAAAATCTTTTAAAAAAATTGTAGCATGTTTTAAGTTTTTACAACATTTAAAGCTATAAACAGAGTAGTTTTTTCTCTCATTGGTGCCCTTTGTAGTTATTTTACCTCATTGGAGATCATATCCAAAACCCATACTTGAGGCCCTCAGTGAATGTAGGCCTCAGCCAAATGCCTTCCCGGATGCCACTGCCCCATAGTTGACCCCCAACACAGATAACACAGCCCAACAGGCAAGGCCCATGCTGTCCTTAGAACTCCTTTTTTAACCTATACTCTGGGTGGCCTGTACCCTAAGTAGATCCTTGACAAGTATATGTTGAATAAAGGAATTGAGTGCTCTTTAAACATAACCAAGAACTTAGTACCTCATTGGTTTTCTGATATGTTCCCTACTTGGCTCCCCTCAACCATGCATTCTACCTACCTGTGAAGTTCTGGCCAAGTACCATGTTTTTATGAAGTCTATCTGTTCCAATTATTTACCCGATTACTTCTATATGCTCAGATGTCCTCCTATGCTTAGTCAGAACCATTTATAAGAGTGTGAAACTCCCACACCTCCAACCCCCACTTCTCTCTTAGCCTGGAAAATTCAAACTCTTTGTAGTCAGGAACCACATCTTAGTCTTCTTTTGTACCTATAGTGTAGGGCCTAAATTCCATGCACTGCCTGGACATCGTTGAGCCTCACGGGGCCCCAAAGGCCTAACCATGAGTTCTCCTGCCTTTGCCAGGCATGTCCCCCAGCAGGTAGGAAACGCTCCCCACTTGGCTGGTTCTCCCAATATCTGGACCAGCTACACTTTCCCTGGACCTCAACCTAACGTATCTTACTTTTCTGTCAGCCTGTGAAATTATTCAAGCAAGCCAATCACATTCTCTCATGGGAACCAGATAGTACTTTGTCCTCTTAAGACAAAGCCTGCCTCCCAGCCTCCCACAGCTCCTGCTGGTTTGCTCAACTCCCGAGGACAATCTCCTTGAGACCCTACATGGTGTGTGATGTCTTCCTACAGGCTGTATGTATGACCAATAACTGCTGTCAATCTCTCCTGTCCTGTATCAGGTATGGTATGTTTGGCCATCTTGTACTACTTAGGGTGGGAAATCCCTCCTTCAACATGAGGTTCAAAGGAGGTGATCAGAACAGTATCCCACACAGAGGGACACATTTATGATTGTATAGTCTTCATTCTGTGAAGTTCCTGGACCCCAGGAGGAGACTGAAAATTAAATATTTGCTGTGGATGACAATAGATTTATTATCCTACAAAGAAATCTCTTTTAATTCTAGATCAATGGTTTCCATTCACATAATCATATTTTAAACAATCTTTTTTTCTTACTACTCACCATGTTGTTGACCAATAAAAGTAAAGTTGCCTCAGGGCAAATCTGTACTAAATTTCTATACTACTGATCTGGCATTTACATTGTAATTCCTAATTGTTAATAGGAATAAATTGTAATGCCCACTTATGAAAACAAGATGCTAGTATCAGTCAATATAATCAAGAGACTAAACTAACTGGAAGCATATGAACACTCAGACTTTTCCCACACAAGAATTTACTTAACGTTTCATCGCCTCCATTTATCTTATTTCTTTGCAAGGAAAAAAATGGCAACATCGAAGGCACTAAAAATCAAATAGAATCTTCCTGGAGTCTGCAATTAGTATTAAGCTTATTGGCACTTCAGAGACTTTCATTGGCATTATTCTGCTATTTTATCACTTGGTTTCCAGAGGTCGGAGATAAAAATAGCCACGTTTTTACTTCCTTACTTTATTCTATAATAGCAGGTAAAAAAACGTACACAACAGCCAGCAATTCTCCTGCTCAGTTTCTAAATCACAATCATTTTTACGTGGACCGTCTTCGTTGCCAGTGCCCTGCTACTTCTCCCTTTCCTTAGTGCTGGGGAGTTAGAGGAGCGGGAAGAGGGGATAGGGGTTGCTGATAAAATCTTAGGTCCACTCCAGTAGCAGTCCTCCGTCACAGGGGGAATCTAATGACTCACTTTCTAGCCTTAGCTCTCCAAGAAGGAAATTCCAGGAGAATTTCTGCTAAAGTTAGCAGAAAATGGTCATTAAACAATTCCAGCAAGCTTCAGACCAGTAGCTAAGCGCCAGGTCCTTCTCTCAATGCCTGGCCAGTACCTGAAATGAGGTTGCACAGAGTCTCTAACGCTCGTTCTCCCAGAATGGATGGTAAGGATGTAACACTTGCTAAGTATTGGGTTTTGGGCTGATCCTGTGAAAACTAAAAGGCTAGTGTGAGAGGTAAGTGTAGGTGCTGAGAATTGGGAACGGGCACGAAAAGAGGTATTTCCAAACAACGCAAAGGGCTTGCTACTGGGACTAATCATTTCACTAGGCACAAGGAGGGGGCCCAGGTGGGCTGGCCCTGCAGGTGCTTAGGAGTTCTGTGGGCTCTATATGCAGGTAGGTGTCTTAGCTGTGCACCACTCATGTTAAGTTCCAAAAGCAGGTTCTCCATGAGCTCACGTAGCTCATGGCCTTTGTCTTCAAAATGGGCAAAGAGAAAATGGGCTTTGCTGTCCAAAGTGGCTGGAAATGGTGGAAAGAAGTCCAAAATAAAATAACTTTTCTGACACAAGGAGGGGGCAGGCAGGATCTCAAGCCCCTGAGGAAAAGCAGGAATATCTCCTGAAATGAGAATTCTACACTGTGTGGAGGAAGGGCCACCAGGGCAGCAGCTGGTCTGCAGTTTTTGTGCCAAAGTTTGTCTACTTTGCTGCTGATTGCTGCTGGCTTGATCAGCCAAAGAAAAAATTCCCACATTTGATCCCTTGATATAGAGACCTTTCTCAGTATTCAATACACAAACTCTCTAGATTTATTTAAATTTTTTAGGAAAATCATAAGGAGGGAAAAAGTATTTTTCATAATCCACATACCCAATACTAATAGTTTTATATGTATACAGCCAGTAATTGCATATATATACATATGTATGTTTTTATTTTTATTATTTTTTACATATGTATGTTTTTAAACCAGATCATATAGTTACATAATCTTTTAATTTTTAAATTTTGTCATGCTTATCTTTTTATGTTAAGAAATGCATACCTACTTCATAATTTTTAAGGTTACATATTATTCCAAGTGGATAGATGTACCATAATTAACCCAACTGATCCTCTATTATTGGATAGTGTAGATATGTTTTCTGGATCATAAAATAAAAATGCCTTTTCTATATAATTGGGTTCTAAAATTGACAGCTCAGACAGGTTTTTGAGCTTCAACATTTCTTCCAGCTTTACTGTTGACAAACCTTCACATCCATCTCCTTCTAAATTGCTACCTTAACTCCTTCTAAACATTTTCGTCATAAGCCATACAGACATTACACAGAAATTCAATATTCCTTTCATTGTGGTAAGAAAGCACAGTTGCGAGTCAGGAAATGTGGTGTCCTAGTCTGACCTCTAGCACTGTGGCAATAAAGTACAATGCAACTATTAAGGACAAATTGTGTCCCCATCCCCCAAATTCATGTGTTGAAACACTAATCCCCAATAGCTAAAAACATGACTGTGTTTGGATACAGGGCCTTTAAAGAGGTGATTAAGTTAAAATGAAGCCATTAGGGTGGGCCTTAATCCAATCTTACTTCTGAGTCCAATAAGAAAAGGCAATTTGGATGCAGAGAAAGACACCACCAGAGGTGCACAAGCATAGAAGACTATGCAAGTACCCAGGAAGAAGGCAGCCATCTGCAAGACAAGGAGGGAGGCCTCAGAAGAAACCAAACTTGTCGACACCTTTGATCTTGACGTCCAGCTTCCATAGTTTCTTTTTTATTTTTTTTGCTTCCATAGTTTCTATTGTTTAACCTGCCCTGTCTGTGGTATTTTATTTCGGCAGCCCTAGCAAACTAATATAGCAAACTTGGAGTACATTTCTTAAATCCATGAGCCTCAGTGCCCTTCAAATAAACTAGGGAATGAGATTATGAGATCTGCACAATTCTTAAGCCTTAAATAGGTCATTCATTTCTAATGAGGCTGGCACCAAAAAGAACACTGAGCTTCCCTAGCACACACAAACTCATTTTCATTGGCCTAAATGGCTGAGGCCTCTCCATTCCTAACTCACTCACTTAAAATTATAGGTACTGTGAAAAGGTTGGAGCTATAATCTAGCTGGAAAGGATATGGGAAGGTATCTATAATGTCCACTAAAGCTAGGAGAAAATTGTTTAGTTTTTGGTTGAACATGATTTCTGTATAATCATTATGTATATGCAGGAAAGTAAGACTATAACCTGCAAATATATTTCAAACGTAATACCATGTTTGTGAATACTAAATATAATTAATGTATTTAATATGGCTATGTGTTTTATAGACACTTAACTAAATATTTAATGATTTTTTGATATCGCCATTTTTTGTGTGTTTAAAAACCAATGCTATTTTTTTCAGGTTTCAAATATTCAGGCCCCTGGGGAAAAAAGTGCTCTTATCCTCTAGGCATTGTGCACAATGAATGAAAAGGCCCCAGAAGCAATATAGAATGTGATGGTAATTAAGAAAATACAAGATGTGACAAACTTTTGTGTTTTTTGCCTAAAGAAAAACTATGTTTATGGAACTAGAGTCCCTCTGGAAGCTAGGAAGGGGGGAATAAAAAGAGTAAAACTTTTCAGTGTGTATCTGGCACCATGCAGAGAAATAAATTTGATCAGTAAAATCAAAGATATGGGCCTTTTCCTTACTAATATATCCTTATAGTACTGTGTACAACAAAAACAAAAACCAGAACCCAAACCACCACTACCACCAGCAAAACCAAAAAGAGCAAACATTTTGCTCTGTCTCTTGCAAATGACACTATTTGACACAATACTGGCCAATGAGATTCAAGTGAAACTCTGCTGGATTTCTGGAAAAGTATGCTTTCCCATTATAGACATCTCCTTTCCTTATTGTTTTCTTTTCCTTTTCCCTATCTGGAATGCAGATATATGGCTGGAGGTGGAACAGTCACCATGTGACTACAAGGTGACCATGAATAGAGAAGCCTCACACCAAGGATGGTGAAACAGAAGGGCAGAAAGAGCCTGGAGGCTGCTGGTGTCAGGGAACCACTGCCCCAGGCCTGAACTGACACTTCTGGATAAGTGAGAAAGAGAGACACCTATTTGAAGTATCTAGCTGTGGTGTCTATTGTATGCAGCTGAATAGGATCCCTAATTAATGAAGAAAGCTTTGTTGATAGGCCATGTTTTAGTTGGGCCTAAGGATGAATAGGGTTCAAACATGAATTAAAGTAGAGAAAGTTACTGCAGGCTGAGGAAACAGTGGCAGAAAAGTACAATAGAAAATAATGTTTTATCTTATAATGAGAATGAGGGAAAGTTCATGTTGTTTATTCATGTGCAAACATGAGGGAGGAAATGAGGCTCAAAGGCTAGCTTGAGAACAAATTGTAAAGCAGCCTGCCCAATAGAAATACAATATGGGCCACACAGATAAGTTAAAATTTCCTAATGGCCACAATAAGAAATTTAAAAGAAAAAAAAAAAGAAATTTAAAAGAAACAAGTAATAGTAACAAGATCAATTACTCACCCCCCCAAAAAAAACAAGTTAAAATCAATTTAATTTAATTTTTACTTTTAAGATTTATTTATTTATTTATTATAGACATAGAGAGAGGGCGGGGTACAGAGACACAGGCAGAGGGAGAAGCAGGCTCCATGCCAGGAGCCCGACATGGGACTTGATCCCGGGACTCCGGGATAGCGCCCTGGGCCAAAGGCAGGCGCTAAACTGCTGAGCCACCCGGGGATCCCCTATTTTTTTTTTTAAGATTTTATTTATTTATGCATGAGAGACAGAGAGAGAGAGAGATGCATAGACAGAGGCAGAGGGAGAAGCAGGCTCCATGCAGGGAGCCCGACGTGGGACTCGATCCCGGGTCTCCAGGATCACACTCCGGGCTGCAAGCAGCACTAAACCGCTGCGCCACTGGGGCTTCCCTAAAATTAATTTTAATACATTTAACTCATATATATGACATATTACTTCAACATGTAAACAATATAAAATTTATTTATTTATTTATTTATTTATTTATTTATTATTTATTTGAGACAGAGGGAGAGAGAGGGGGACCACAGAAGCATGAGCAGGGGGAGGACCAGAGCGGGAGGGAGAGGGAGGGGAAAGATCTTGAGCAGACTCTGTGGAGAGCACGGAGCCCCATGGGGGTGGGGGGCTGGATCCCAAGACCCTGAGCCAAACCAAGAGTTGGTTCCTCAACCAACTGAGCCACCTGGACACCCCAATATAAGAAATTATTAGCAATATATTTTGTATACTTTTTTTCTTTCAAACTCTTCAAAGCCTGGTGTCCCACTTGCAGCACCTCGAAGTTAGGACTGGCCATAGTTCAAGCACTCAATAGCCACATGTGGGTAGTGGCTACTGTACCAGACAGTGAAATTTTAGTCTTGAATCTCATGTTTAAAAGTGTGAACTTCAACTACAAAAATATGAACAGAGTCACTATTTAATTTCTAAGAAAACCTCTAGTATATTCCAAGCATTACAGTATTCTATTTTATTTCAAAATGTTACGGTTCTGGTTTTGGAGACAAAACCCACAAATACAGTAGATTTTCAAGATGGTATTATGTTTCTGTGGAATGGCAACACCAGTAGTCTGGAACCTAAAGTCAAGGACATCTGCTAAGTCCCCTTAAACCTTAGAATGCTTCTTTCACAATATTTTTTGGGTTATTCTTTTTTTAAAGATTTTACTTATTTATTTGACAGAGAGAGAGAGAAAGGGAGAGAGCATAAGCACGTGAAGGGCTGCACAGGGAAAGGGAGCAGCAGAGGAAGGAGCCTTACGCGGGGCTTGATCTCAGGATCTGGGGATCATGACCTGAGCTGATGGCAGACAACCAAATGAGCCACCCAGGTGCCCCTTTTGGGAGATTTTCTAGAAAATACGGAAGCTAATAATAAAACCAGTTACTATAGATAATTATGACCAACATGGTAGCTAATTGTCCTCTTGAACTTTTTTTATATATGAATGCTTTTACACAGTTGAGATTTTACTTTTTAAACTACTCTGTATTCTTAGCATTTCATAAGTACTTTTTCTATCATTAAAATATCTTTATAAACATCATTCGCAATGGCTCCCTTATACTATTTCTTTATGTGAATAAGCCATAATTTTTTTATCATTATCTTCATGTAGCATTACAATCAAATATAGAATATTTCCATCACTTTCCTTTGGTAGTTAACCCTTCTCCCACCTCCAGCACCTGGCAACTGCCTGTTTTCTATCCCTATTGTTTCGCCTTTCCAGAATGTCATATAAATGAAATTATACAGAATATAGCCTTTTGAGTCTGGCTACTTCCAATTAGCATAAAGCAATTGAGAAATTAATCCGTGTTATTGTATATGTTAGTACTTCGTTCCTTTTTTGTGGCTGAGTAGTATTCTATTGTATAAGGAATCCCACATTTTATTTATCTATATACCAGTTGAAGCACATTTGGGTTATATCCAGTTTTTCTCAATAACGAATAAAGCCACCATAAACATGTACATACAAGTATTTGAACATAAATTTTCATCTCTATTGGGTAAATACTTCAAAGTGGAATCTCTGGATTGTATGGTAAGTATATACTTAACTTCATAAGAAACTGCCAAATTATTTTCCAAAATGTCTCAACCATTTTGTATTCCCACCAAGATTGTATGAAAATTTCAGTTGTTTCCCATCTTTACTGCTCCTTTGTATTGCCAGTTTTGTTTGTTTATTTTGTTTTTTAAGTCATTGTGATAGATGTATAGTGGTAATTTATTGTGATTTTAATTTGCATTTCTCTGAAAAGTGCAAAAATAAAAAAAATGCCTAATACAATTATTCTAATGAAATTAAGAGTTTTTGTGAATTCAAATGTATTGATCTTTTTATTTTTTTCACTGTGTGGAAAATTCCTTCCCAATGAGAAATCAGAAAAAAAAAATTCAGTTATATTTTTAGGATTTTTTTTTTGAGGATTTGCTCCAAATTACCCACATTTTAAATCCATCTGGGCACATTAGTTAGTTAGTTATATGATGGTAGTATCTTTATTCACTGGGAAAAAAAATGGCCAGGCAGCTCTCTCTGTAACCTTTATTGACTAACCTATTCATTCATTTGTGAAGCCTCCCTTATTAAATAAGAGGGTCTATTCCCAGGCAATCAAATCTGTTTCATTCATCTTCCATCCATTTGACAATTACTTGTTAAGTACTTAACTATGTGCCAGGCACTATTCTAGATTCTGGGAATTCAATGGCCAACTAAAAATACGGGCCTCAAACTCTCAGAGCTTATATTCTAGTTGGGGGAGATAATAATAATTAAATAAATTAATAATTGTATAATATTTTAGGTATTGGTAAAAGCCAAGAAGGAAAGTAAAGCAGGGTAAGGGGCATGTAATGATGAGCAAGTGCTACTTTGAGTAGGTTGGTAAGATGAACCTCTCTGAGGAAGAAATATCCAAGACATAAATGTATTAAGGTTGTGGAACAAGAAGATACCTAGAAGAGGAGCATTCCAGTCAGTCACCTGAAAATGCAAAGACTTTGTTATGGGAATGAGCTTGACATATTGGGGAAACATCAAGGAGGCCGTTGTGGATGAAACTAACTGATAGTGAAGGGAGTGGAGAGGAGGTGAGAAGGCCATTTAAAGGCCACAGGTCACAGAGATCCTTGTAGACAATTTATATTCTAAATCAGATGAAAGCTATTGGAAGATTCTGAGCGGAAGGCTGATGTGATCTGATTGGCATTTTACAAATACCACTCTGGCTACTGTGTAGACAATTGTTTAATACATTGTTCTTTTTTAATAGTTTTTTTTTTTAAAGAGATCTTAATTATTTATTCATGATAGAGAGAGAGAGGCACAGACACAGGCAGAGGGAGAAGCAGGCTCCGTGCAGGGAGCCCGACGTGGGACTCGATCCCGGGACTCCAGGATCACGCCGTGGGCCTAAGGCAGGCGCTAAACCGCTGAGCCACCCAGGGATCCCCATTTAATACATCTAATTTAAATAAAAATGCTTCTACGAAAAGAAAAATAAGTAAATAGAAGAAATATATTTGGATATAGAAAAAAAAAACAATGGTGAAGGTGGTATTTTAATACCCATAGTGTGGGAAACACTGGCTTTCCTGGTTATTACTAGTATCTAGGCAACTGTACATTCCTGCAGGATTCTCTGATGATTAGCTATTTTCCTAAATTTTTTTTTTATAATACTAAGCATTCTCCCACCGATTCTTCAATGAGGTTTCTCTGCTCCCTGGTAATCAAGCCTGGGCACAGGGTTTCATAGTTTCCGAGTTATTGCACACCTATTATTTTGACAGAACTTGGAGGAACTCACCTCAGAAAAGTCTGAAGTCCTGAAGCAAATCAGGATTTGCTTGTCAATTACGTGTAAATTGTATCACTGCTGTGAACAGTAATCAAACTGTGTGTGGAGAACTGGGAACCAGGGAGGAGGACTAAAATCGCATATAAACTGTCCTGAAGGCACATTCAGGCACAACCTCCTCAGTCACAGCACCTGTTGCTCTGGAATTGGTATTATCAAAGAGCAGTTCAGCTAGCTATGGTCTGATTCCAGATGCGCTGAGAGAACCTATATGACCAGTGTATGCTTTCTTGTGATTCAAGGAACAGAGTTTGAAAGATGCTTTCATCACCCAACTGCATAAAAGCAAAATTTCTTGTTTTGGAAAAATATATACCAGGCTAAAAAAATTCAAAGAGTATGATGAGCGCATACAATGAAAAGTTTAAAGAGGGGAAGTACGTACCCCTGGCTACAAATGTACTAGCATATGCTTGGAATATTTTTGGAAAGATGCACAAGAGGTTATTTACAGTGGTTGCCTCTAGGGAACTACTGGGTTCTGAAGTAAAAAAAAATAGAACTTACTTTTTACAGATTCTTTTGTACTTTTCTAAGTTTTTTTATTGAACTTTTTTATTATGTGCATACATTAAAATGTCAATTAAAACAAATTAATGAAAAACAAATACAGCTTTTGTTTTTATTATCACTGACGGGTCCTTGAAGCTCTCTCACTGCAGAGGCATGGAGCCAGGGTACCTCAATTTTAACCAGAGTGCAATATAAGTTACCTGAACCTTAGCTTCCTACCTACTGGTAGGCCAGCTGGGCCCAGAGCTCCCTTCTAGAAACAGAATTTAGCCTTTCCTGAGAAAAGGTGGGGAAAGTTCAGTTTGAATCGCAGCTGTGTGACTCATTGTGGAAAAGGAAAATTATTTAACTACTCTGAGGCTTTATTTCTTCATCTGTGAAATGGGGGAAATAATGACCAGTAGTAGACTTTTAATGACAGAGAGGGCTTTTATATGTTGAAAGGAGCACTCCCAATAATTTTTTTTTTTTAGGATTTATTTATTTAGTTTAGAGATTGTGAAGCACAAGTGATACGGGCAGAGGGAGAGGGAGAGAGAATGTCAAGCAGAGTCAGCACTGACTGGGGAGCACACTATGGGGCTCTATTTCACAACCCTGAGATCATGACCTGAACTGAAACCAAGAGTCCAGTCAGTGCTCAACTGACTGCACCACCCAGCTGCCCCCAATTACTTGCTTTTTAAAAAATATTTTATTTATTTGAGAGAGAGTGCACAGGAGGAGCAGCAGGAAGAGGGCAGAAGGAGAAGCAGGCTCCCCACCGAGCAGGGAACCCAACTCAGGACTGCATCTCAGGATCTCAGGATCATGACCTGAGCCGAAGGCAGATGCTTAGCTGACTGAGCCACCCAGGTGCCCTCAATTACTTGCTTTTTAATTAACATCCATTATGATAAAGGTTTTCATTTGTGAAGCTCTTATCTTTTAAGCTATTAAACACAATACACAGATATTTTTATATTGCATTTTATGCTACTATATATTAGATCGTATCTTTATAAATCAAATGAAATACCTTTCCCTCATTCTTTGATTACTGTTCAGTTCATAAATTTAATGAATGAGAATTGTTTAAATAATTACCTTGTATATAACTAATCAGATTCCTTTAGACATTTCAAACTACAAATACGACTTAACTGTTATCTTATTCTCTCAAACATTTTATGATGCAGTCTTATCTCATGAAAAATCTTTGAGAGTTTAAACAATTTTCTAATAGATCTGACATGAATTTAATCATATTTTCTTAAGCATATAAATGTCTTTTAAAATTACATATATATAAACAACACAATGATCTTTAAAAACCTGCTACTAAACAATTTACATGTGAATATTACTACCTTAGTACAAAAATTTTAAGTAGTTTTCTGGGATTTTGCTCACCTGCCATCATAGGTCAGCTGAGGTGACTCAGTTGAAAATCAATCAGATTTTAAGTCTGTATCTTGAGTTGTTATTCCATTTTGTTTCATAATTTTAGGTACCTATTGACTCTCACCCTGTGGCATTTTATTGATCATATGAAAGTTAAATATGATAACCATTCTTATCTAGTATTCAGAACACCAGAGGTAATCAGTTGTTCATCACAGTTTTTTCGAATTCAAAAGCAAATAGAGGCAGATTGTGAATACTGGTCATTCCTCATAACAAAACCTTAATAGACTACATTTCCCTGCCTCTTTTGCAGCTGAGTATGGCCATGTGACTACTGGCCAATTAGATGTAAGCAGAAAAAAAGATGCAACTGTGAAAATTACAGAAAGTCTCCTAAAAAAGGAAGAGGTATAGCCTTCAACTTCCCTTTCATCTTCCAGTTGCTTCAGAAGGGAAGCTCCAGCAGTCATCAAGTGCCACAGCCCAGGGATGGCAAACACACAAAGCTGTAAGGAGTTCTAGTCCTTGATGATTGTGGTGCACCATGCTACTTCTATACTGACCTGCAGATTTCTTTTAAGTGAAAGGAAGATAGCATTTTACCTTGTTTAAACTGCTATTTTTGAGGGCTCTATTACTCACAGCTGAACTTAATCCTGACACATGGCTTATATAACTTCCTGTGCCATCTTCCTCAATATCAGAACCATGCATTGAGTTTAGAAAATCAAGAATATATATATTGGATTTATGGACATAGTCTTTATTTTTTTAAAGATTTTATTTACTTATTCATGAGAGAGAGAGAGGAGAGAGAGAGAGAGAGAGAGAGAGAGAGAGAGAGGCAGAAGCAGGCTCTACTCAGGGAGCCCGACGTGGGACTTGATCCTGGGTCTCCAGAATCACAGCCCGGGCTGCAGGTGGCACTAAACCACTGCACCACCGGGGCTGCCCCGCACATAGTCTTTATAAAATACTTTTTAGCTGTTGCCATATAAGATTGTAGGTTGATGAGTATTAAAATTTTTCTTTTATAATATTTTACAGATGCCAATTTATCTAATTATAAGATTAAATTATTTAAAGAATATCCAAGGGCACCTGGGTGGCTAAGTCAGTTAAGTGTCTGCCTTTGGCTCAGGTTCATGATCTCAGGGTCCTGGGAATCAAGCCCTGAGTCTGGGCTTGATTGGGCTCCCTGAGCAGGGAGGAGTCTCCTTCTCCCTCTCCTTCTCCCTCTGCCCCTCCCCTTGCTCACGTGTGCATTCTCTAACTCAAATAAATAAATTAAAAAAAAATTTTTAAACGAATATCCAAAATGTCCCCAGGTAGCATTAAGGAAAAAATAAAATAACATGAATCAATGCTGCTTGCCCCATGCCAGGATCAGCATAAGAGGTTGGCTGCAGGGGTCCATGAAGCAAGCTCTGGGCCCTCAGCCCAGTTCCCTGGAGTCTAGTGGGTACCAGCCTGTCACTCCTCACCTATGGACCCTCCTAGCCTTTGGCTCAACCTCTCCTACAATAAATACTGCCAGATTGGCTTTCCTCATCTATTGTTCCCAAAGAAGCTTGGCAGAAATATCACAGAAGTTAGAGGGTTTTTTTTTTTGTTGTTGTTGTTTTTTCATTTAGCACTTCAAATATTTGAAATTGTATAATGACTCAATTCCAGGAAACTTCAGGTATCCTGTGGCACTTGTTCAGTGAAGTGTTGAAAAAAGACCCACTCCAGGGTCTTACTGAAAGATGTGAGCAAGCCAACTTGTAGGAGGCAAGGACAAAATGTAACTTCAGAAAAGTGGTTCTTTCATTCCCTTGTGGTTTGCAGGTCTTCTCTGCCCCACTCCTACATTCTTCTCTTGAGCTCAGCCTCTCTGTGTGCTTGGCTCCACAAAAGCCCTGCCACTGGCTTCCCCATAGCAACTGGCTCACATGCTCCTCCAAATTCTATTTATGAATGTGTGTTTAATTATAAACCCTTTCAAATCCTTTGAGGGGAATATTTATTAAATGCTTATTATTAAAGCCTCTTTCTTAAACACTATCTTTTTTACATCTCGTATCTATCCTTCAAAGTAGGCTCTCTGAGACTCATTTTACAGATGAGAAAATGGAAACTCCTGGTTCCACAGCAAGTACTTATTAGAGCTGTGCATTAATTTCAAATTCATGCAATTTTTTTCTCCTGTTTCCCTCAGCCATGCCAGAGAAACTGGTTGGTTAATCGATGTCACTTGCAACCAGCAGAATGGAAGGATCACAGCCTTTGGAATCAGACATACCCGTATTTAATTCCATGTGGATATTTCTGAGCTATGTGATCACGGGCAACATATTTAAATTTGGTTCTCTCATCTGTAAAATGGAAATAATAGTAGCACCTATCTAGTGGGATTGTCAAGAGAATGTGAAAAAGAGCCTGCCACATGCTAAATACTGGATGAATAGTATTTATTCATTTATTCTTTTTTTAAAAATTCACTTTTTTGGGGAAGATTTTATTTATTTATTTATTCATGAGACACAGAGAGAGAGAGAGAGAGAGAGGCAGAGACACAGGCAGAGGGAGAAGCAGGCTCCACACAGGGAGCCCAATGTGGGACTTGATCCCCGGTCTCCAGGATCACGCCCTGGGCTGAAGGCGGCGCTAAACCACCGAGCCACCCAGGGATCCCCCAAAAATTAACTTTCAAGATGATGACTAAGCATTTAGCATTTGCCAGGTCTAGAAATTCCAATTGCTTTGATTTATTATTATTTTTTTTTAAATTGAAGTTTAGTGGATATATGCTATATTACTTTCAGGTGTACAATATAGTGATTCAATAATTCTATACATTACATAATCCCCATCACAATAAATGTAGTTAACATCTGTCACCATACAACATAATTACAATATTGTTGACTATATTCCTTACGTTGTACTTTTCACCTCTGTGTGACACTTATTTATGACTGGAGGTTCATACCCCTTATTAACCATCTTCACCTATTTCACCCATCGCCTCCCACACCAGATTGTTCTCTGTATTTAAGAGTCTGTTTCTGTTTTGTTTTTTAGATTCCATGTTTAAGTGAAATCATAGGATATTTGTCTTTCTCTTTGGCTTATTTCACTTTAGGTCCATTTACATTGTCACAAATAACAAGATTTCATTCTTACAAAGCATTGCTTTGCCTCGTATATTGAGATCAGATTTAAGTGAGCAAGCAGAAGTAAGGGAATGGTTAGGAGGCAGTGGCAGTAATCCAGGGAAGAAAGGTGGCTTGGATCAGTATGGCAGCAATGAAAATGGAGAAGGGGTTGGATTCTTGACATATTTTGTTTTTTTTTTTTTTTTTTTTGTTTTTTTTTTTTTTTTTTATTTTTTTTTATTTTTTTATTTTTATTTTATTTTTTTTTTTTTTTTTTAAAATTTTTTTTTAATTTTTATTTATTTATGATAGTCACACAGAGAGAGAGAGAGGCAGAGACACAGGCAGAGGGAGAAGCAGGCTCCATGCACCGAGAGCCCGATGTGGGATTCGATCCCGGGTCTCCAGGATCGCGCCCTGGGCCAAAGGCAGGCGCCAAACCGCTGCGCCACCCAGGGATCCCTCTTGACATATTTTGAAGGTCAAGACAACAGGATTTCCTGATGGATCGGATATGAGTTATGAAGAAGGGAAAGGAGTACATAAAGTAGTGAGACCGTATGGGATCACTAACAAAGTGAGCCTAGAGAAGGGAAGACGGCCAAGTTCTGAGGTAGGAAGCATACCAACTTTTCAACAAGACTTTGGAAACACTGGCCTTATATTTCATTGATGTAATACTTTCATATAAATGCTGAGATTTAATTCCTTCAGCATTCACTTGTAATTTAATCATTATGATTGTTAAATGAAACTAAGGTGTATATAAGGCTTAATCTTCCCTCACTCACTCTGTGAAATTCAACTGAGAAGATGTATTACACAAGGTCAAAGAAAAAGGCATCAGAATTGGAATCTATAATCATTCTAGTCTTAGTTCTATAGATAATGGTTTTGTGAGCAAGTCATATAAACCTCCAGTCATTGATTCCCACATCAGTGAGACTAGAATATTGAAACGGATGTTGAGTCCTCTTCCATATTAATGTTATTATTTTTGAGATGAGTCTGTACTTGGTAAGGCTTGTTTTGTTTTGTTCTTGATATAGTATAAGGAAAATAATTTTGAGCAGAGGTATCTTGAAGAGTGCTTTAATTCTCTCCCTCACACTCTTCTTGGCCTGCAAGGGAAGGAAAATGCCTGAACCAAATGCTTCAATCAAAATTGAGTTGGAACATGATGCCCGATCTTTGCAGGATTCCTTGGGGAATATACTATGTAGTTCCTGCTGAGAAAGGGAAGTTTCATTGGCCTGGCAACCTGGGGATCTCCTGTAGGTATTTCATCAGACTTTCTCCCTTAAGGAGAGTACAGGGCTGAATGAAGTCAGAAGTAGCAGCTCTTACATGTGTTGGATCATGAATCCCCTTGAGAATCTGATGCAACAGCTGCTCTATCCGGCCAAGAGGAAAAACATCATTGCCACCAAATACTAGAAATGGAAACCTTATTTTTTAATAAATGAAGAGACCGAAGATAGAAATAAAGAGACTTGAGCTTGGCCCTGCTGTTAGTAGTAAGCAGCAAATGCAGGACTAGATGTCTAGGTGTTGTCTCTTAGCCAATGTTCCTTCCATTAAATGATGTTGCCTTTTATATTTTCTCTATTTTCCTGCAAAGTTAGTTTCTTAAATGTTTGGGAGGGTGGGAGGGAGTGCATCATGTTTTGTTTTTAATTCATATTCCATAATATTCAACCATTTAAAGTGTACAATCAATGTTTTTTTTGCATATTCAGAGTTGTGCAATCATCACCACTATATAATTTTAGAACATTTTATCACTCCAAAAGGAAACCTTGTACATAATAGTGGTCATTCCCATTCCCCCACCCCCAGCCCAAGGCAGCTACTAATCTAACTTCTATCTCTGGGATTTGTCTACTCTGGGCATGTTGTTTTTTGATGACTGGCTTCTTTCACTTTAATACTGTTTTCAAAGTTCATCCATGTTACAGCATGTATCAATACTTACTTCCTTTTCATTGCCAAATAAGATCTCATTGTATCGAATATTTGTTTACCTATTCATCAGTGGATGAACATTTGTTTTTTTCCATTTTGTGACTACTATGAATAATAATACTATGAACACTTGTGTACAAATTTTTGTGTAGACATAGGTTTCATTTCTCTTGCTACCCACCTAGGAGAATTGCTGGGTCATATGACAGCTCTATGTTTAACATTATGAGGAACTGCTAAACTATTTTCCAAAGTGGTTACAACATTTTATAACACTATCGGCAATGTTACAGGTTCCAATTTCTCCACATTCTAGCCAATATTTCTTATTATCTTTTTAAAATTATAGTCATCCTAAGAGTGAAGTGTTGATATATGGGGTTAGTGGCCTACACAATGTACAGAGTAGAACTAAATAGTCAGGAGCTAAAATGGAAATTCAAAGCCAGATAATAAACTCTACCATCATTTTTTTTTCAGGTCAAGACTTAACTGAGCTTTTACTATGTGGCAGTTACTATACTAAGCATTGTCTTAGATTTCCTCCCTAACTTTGATCATACCACCACCACCAGCTACTGTTACTGGCCTATTTTATAAACGAGGAGACCAGCTAAAAGAAGTTAAGTTACTAGTGGCTGGTGGATGGCAAATCCAGGATTTAAGTATAGGGCTGTCTCCTGCTGAAGTCTTTAACCACCACACTGTACTGCTAAATATTTTATCTAGTAGATTTCCTTTTCCAAAATGAGTCTAATCAATCATTACTTTCAAAGTTTTACCCTCACCATGCATCGTCTCTAGCTCCCAGGGTATCTATAGTTATTCTCAAATTTAGTACCAGAATCACCTACTTCGATATGCTTCGTAAGTGTGTCTGACATTTACCAAACTTGGAGAACCACTGAGTCTGTTTGAATTAAATTCAACTGCAATTAACAGAAATGGTGCCATAAACAAGACAGAAGTTTATTTTTCTTACCTGTTAAGAAGCCCAGAGATAGTTGGTCACTCTAGGGTCAATATCAACCTCTGTGGATTGGGAACCAGGCTCCTTCGACCTTTGTTTCGTATGGCTTCAATTTTTTCCAAAATCATTTCACTGTCCAATTGGCTTCTGGAGCTTCAACTATTATACCTGCATTCTGACAAGCAAGAGGTGGAAGGGAAAAAAATACACACCTTTCCTTTAAGGACTGTCCAGGAATATGCATAGATCACTTCCACTTAATTTCACTGGCCAGACTTGAGACATAAGGCCACACCCTGATGCAAGGGAGGCTGGGAAAAGTAGTCTTAGATTCTGAGTGGCTATGTAGTCAATGAACTATTAGAGGTTCTCTTATGATGGAGGAATTAAGAGGGGTGAATGTTTGGGACAATTAATCTCCATCACACCCAGGAAGGAAGAAAATTTACCTAATTCCTATTTCTACTACTATTTACTACTCCTATTTTGTCCTATTTCGACAAAAGACCTTAGAGAAATTCTCTCTGTAACAGATTTTAGATTCCATAATGAAGGTGACTAAGGCAATGGCTCTTAAACTTTGCTGCACAAGGGAATCACGTAGGGGTCTTAAAAACTACTGATGCCTGGCTTCCTTGTCCAATCATTCTGATTTAATTGGTGTAGAATGGAACCTGGGCATCAGGTATTTAAAAGCTCCCATTGTGATTCTAATGTGTAGCAATGTTTGGGAACAACACTCCTAAATTTTGAGGATCTTCAACCTAAGATCCATTGAGTATGGATTTATTCCATCAATGGCCTTTCTCTGAACTCAAATGCCAGCAGTTGGACTGGTACATGTTCCTGGTATTAAGGTTAGGTATGATCAGGGTAAATCTAATGCCAGCGCTGCAAAAGACAATTCAGAGGGCATGTTCTTCTGACAATAGCCCAGTGACATTTTTATGTACAGAGGAGAACACATTTTAATTGTGGCTATATTTAAACACATGCATTATTTCTGTGTGGCATGAAAATAGCTATTCTGGTTGTGTGTGTGTGTGTGTGTGTGTGTGTGTGTAGCGGGACTCAGCCCTGATGGTGAATCATCCTTGAGCACAACATTTACATTTCGAACACAAGAACCTATTCAATTCAAATTCGGAGGGCCCTCTCTATTTGGCAGTATGCTTGTCATTTAGAAGCTCAAAATAGCCTTTTAGAAATCCAAACAGTTTTGAGCTAGTTGGCATCTCAAACTATTACTAGCTGTCAGATATTTTATCCATTCAAGCAGATATCGGGCAAAGGTCATATTTTCTTTGAATTGTTAATGCAAGGTCTGTCTTTTAAGTTGAGATGTGAAATGAGGAGAAGAAGAATAAAATAGAAAATTTTCAAAGAAGAAATCTAGATAGGTCATTTCATCCACCTCTTCACCTTCAGATAGAATGACATTAAAACACTGTAAGTAAAAAAAAAAAAAAAAAAAAAAAAAAAAAAAAAAAAAAAAAAAAAAAACAAAACACTGTAAGTAGATGAGAATCTATACTATTTTTACAGTTCTTAAATGACAAGATTGCACAACCCTGTTCTCATTGCACTACATTTCATTGTAACAATTTGCAGCTAGAAAATACTTCTTTGCACTGAACCCAAGAGCTCTGGCCAAGTTAATCCCATTTCCTCCTTGCTAGTCTTCAATTCAGATGGACAACAGCATTCTTCGTGAAATTTTCTCACACACTTGGAAACGATAATTAAATAAGTCTCCAGGTTTCTCTCCTCTAATCTGCATAACCTCCCTTCATATCCTCCTTTTAGTGTTCAACTGCAATCACCTTCATGGCAATCTTCTCTTAACCATGGGATTCCCAGAATTGTCTGCATTTGGAATCACCTGAGGCACTTCAGCGTCTATTCATGCTGGTGTCCCACCCCAACAGATATGATTTAACTGAAGTATATCCTGAACTTTGGAATTTTTAGAAGATTCCCAAGTAATTCAAAATTGTAGACAAGTTTGGGAATCACTATCTGAACTCACCCTCTTACCCTCACCTCCTTCTCCTTGCTAATAGACCCTCAATAACAGTCCCAGATTAGGCATCATGATTGGCCTAAACAGTGGTTCCCAGCCCTGGGAACATTAGAATCATCTTCATAGCTTTGACAATAGGAATGCCTGGACCCCACTGATAAACTACAACAGAACATCTACCGTGGGACCCAGGGAAACTGTGCCTTTAAAAAATGCTCTCCAGGGGCAGCCTGGATGGCTCAGCGGTTTAGCACCTGCCTTCAGGCCAGGTCCCGATCCTGGAGACCCGGGACCCAGTTCCACATCAGGCTCCCCGCATGGAGCCTGCTTCTCCCTCTGCCTGTGTCTCTCCCTCTCTCTGTCTCTCTTTGTGTCTCTCATGAATAAATAAATAAAATCTTTTAAAAAAAGTCAATTAAAAAATAAAGCGCTCTCCAGATATTTTTAATCCACCACCAGGTTGGAAGCCATTGGTGGAAAAATCTGATTTAAAGTGTTTTCCAGGGCACTTGGGTGGCTCAGTGGTTCAGCATCTGCCTTTGGCTCAGGTAGTGATCCCGGAGTCCTGGGATCGAGTCCCACATCAGGCTCCCCGCAGGGAGCCTGCTTCTCCCTTTGCCTATGTCTCTGCCTCTCTCTCTGTGTCTCTCATGAATAGTTTAAAATCTTTAAAAAAATAAAAAAGATAGTTGCATGACTCTGAGAGTAAATGCCTCCTTAAACTGTGCCCTAGGCACCTCATCTAGCCTCATCTAGCCTCCACTCTGATTCAGATAAAATTTAACAGCTGGTACCTGTCAAATAATCTTACACAAAACAACCGGTTAGATCAATTAAAATATTAAGTTTTTCAGTGGTTGTTCCAAGTGTCCTAAAGCCAAACAAATTTATCTAGAAATGATGCCACATGCAGCGTGATCTCAATTTGGGGTACGCATCTTGGTATCAGATGACATCAATATCCCTCTGAGTTAAAAAATAACTACCACGCTGATTGTCTCAGTCCCTGTTCACCCACATGAAAACCGGAATGTGATCCTGTGAGAAAAGAATTTAATTAGGTGAGTCAATGGGTGTCAGCTAGCACGGTGGCGGCAGAACCGAGGACTAGGATCCTCGTGCAACTACTAAGGAGTCAAGTAGCTGTTACTCGAATTAAAAGTGGAAACTAGTAGGTGTTTGTAAAAATGTGTCGAGCTTGGCTATTCCTGCTTCCCAAAGCGTTTTAGGACAAACATATGCAGCGGTCTCCCAGAAATAGAAGTGTGGGTAACTCAACCCAAAGTTGTGGTTCCTGTGTCCAGCCTGTGTTGGGTGGTGCGTCAGCAGAATGAACGGTGAAGAATCTCAGTGGGCTGACATTCTGGAGCTTCCTCAGAATGCCTTGTTCGGGTTGGCAGGGAAGTAGGGGGGCTGGCCAGGCAGACAAAGGGGAGTCTGCAGGTTGAGGCAACACCCACGGCTAGGACTAGAGCTTTAGATGGACCAGTTCCACTCCACATTTCAGGACTCTGACTTTTGCTTTCATAGGTGTAGCACTGATGGAGACAGCTGGTGGCCAGTAGCAGGAGGACAACCTCAGCCAAGGGACCTATAAAAGGGCCCTCTTGTCATACCCTACCCCTTGCTGCGGAGGTGATATTAGAGCCCTTCTCAGCTTAGTGTGGCTTGTGGGTGCTCTAGTATCAGTTCGGAAAATATTTAACAATTTGTTGTTAAAAATAATGACTACTCTTTCCGGTCTGATGTGTGCTAGACCACTCCAACTGACTCCTTTTTGCTCTGTGACTGTCTCAGATTTAGGGCAGTAGGACTCTATGACCTGTACCTTATTGCAGGGATGGGTTATGGTCCTACCTGTGAACTGAGAACTGAGTAATTGTTGTCTTAAGGCTGTTTCCCTACTTCCTTTTCTGACAGTCTTCAGGCAGGTAAGGAGGCACTCAGCAGCAACTGGCAAACTGGACCTGGATTAAATCAACACCTGAATGTGTCAGAAAGTTTGGATGGAGTCCAAAATGTGTTTGCCAGCCAGAATGACTAAGAACCCACACCTGGTGCCAGAGTGCAACACAGACCTGCCAGCGCACTTGGACAGATCTGCGGTGCTCACTGGAATCCATGGTCCTGGTACAGGAAGTCCCAGGTGACTCTGCCCCCAAAGTCACACTCCTTCAAATACAAAGGTTGGGTGTTTTTATGAGATGCATCCTGAAGTATGAAGAGAAGAAATGACATAATGTCTGGGATTTGCTTTAAGAATATTTAAATATAAGAACTTCAAAGAAAAAAAAAGAAGTGATACAAAAGGCTAGATGAAATGTGGCAAAACTGGGATTATTATTGAATCATGATATGGGGTAAATAGGGATTAATTATGCTATTTTTTCTAATTTTGTATATTTGAACACTTTCATAGTTAAATCTGTTTAAGAAGCTAAATTGATCTTTATAAACCTCATAAAGCTTGTTTGCAATGAGTCTATGCATAGCTTTGCATAATACCCACTTCTTTGAGATGACCGCAAGAAATAGGGAGCCCAACTATATGGAATCTGGATTGTCCTTTCCACCCAGTCCCAACAACCCCTCGCCTGTGCTCAGGACCCTTATTTTGCAGTAAAAAGATGGCAGGTCTGGGGCTCAAGAAATCTGGGTGCAAGTTCAGTCTGTTCATTAACAATGAGACCTTGGATAAATCGCTTGCTCTGCAGCTTCTTTCCTTCCTCTGTAAACTGGGGATGATCCTGTAATAACACCACCCTTGTGGGTTATTGGAGGATCATATGAAATCAGGTACCTTGTGAAGTGTTAAGGAAGTGTTGTCAGCACCAGCAGCATGACCTTGGATCAGATGGCCAAGTGCTCTGACCTCAGAGTCCTCAGTTATGAGGGCAGAGAGTACAACATTCCCAAGGCTGTGGGAGAACCACCCAGGAAACTTATACAGCTGGTTCTGCTTTGCAGCCTAGTTGGGGGACAGCTGAGTTAAGTAATGGCAGTAGTCCTTTCATGTTCTAGCAGTGAAATGGCTGTTGGGGGATTAGGAGTCTACTGTGCCAACTTACGTTGACAGCTAGGTACAGGTCACAGTTTGGGGGTAATTTCATGGTGATAAACAGTTAAAGAGAACCATAATATCTGCAATAATGAGGAGGAAATCTGAACTGGTCTGAGGTGAACCAAGATCTTTATAGCTAGGAGTAGGCACACAAATTAAGAGAGTGGAGGGGGTCAGCTGTTCTGCTCAAGCAGCTATTACATGACTGGTAAGGGACTTTCCTGAGCTACCTGGGAGAGCTTATAAGCAGGAGAGCAACTGCCTCAGGTGAGAGCAGCACCCATAATTTCTACAGTCTTGGGGACCTTTGGGGTGTCTAGTTTAGATAGCAGGGCCACATGTGGGAGGGTGGCCTTGTAATCCTGGCTCTAGGCCTATGCCTTCTTCACTGGTAGGCCCATGAGATTGGCTGCCCACCATGCCCATGCCCATCTAACTGGCTATCTATCTGCTTTTCTTTGCAGAATATTCCAACATTTGTGCATACTTGTTTCCAAGTTGTTTTTCCCACATTCTGATTTCAGAATTCTTGTTTGTCTCATGTGAAGAACAATCTAATTCAGTATTTGTTGACTGCTTGTTATGTTCAAGCCCTTGTGCTACTGACCTCAGATGTTATAAACGAGAGGAAAAAGGAGGTTTCTCCTTAAAGCCCCAATCTAATGTGGGGAAGGAGTAGGGACTACTAAGATAAGCACACAGGTAATCCCAATATACAAAGAATCTGGCAAGCTCCACAAGAATAGTGGGTCATGAAAAGATTTTAAGGAGAATGGTCATATTCCAAAGACTTGATGGAGAAAATTTATTAGAGATGGGTCTTGAATGGGAACTACATTTCCTAGAGGCAGAGAAGGATGGGAACAATACTTGGGGAAGAGGAGGCACAAAGGCACAGAGGTAGGAAAAGGTGGTACGTGTTTGGAGAACAGCAAGCAGTGCCATTTTGTCTGCAACCTGGAATGAGTAGAAAACCAAGAGGACACGGATTCAGGCTGGGGCCATTAGGAAAAGGCACTTACTTCAATTTTCTAAACAATAAGGGCCCCTGAAGGTTTTTGAGAAAAGGCCAGAGATGAGTACTTCGAGAATATTGACTTAGTGCCAGTGTGCAGACTGGAGAGCCAGACGGACCAAGCTACGTAGTATGGAGAAGACAAGAGGCTGCTGGCCCTCAGATAGGCCACAGAGGCCACAGAGGCCACCACATGCTGGTACACAGAGTCCAGGAAACCATGGAGTCAGGCTAAGGAGGAGAGGTCTCGAGGTATTATTCTTAAGACTCCACTTTTTCTGAGGTAAAAAGCTCTCTGTTTTAGACATACCCTTGAGGTCTGGAGAGGTCAACATTTTCCTGTCATACACTGGAAAGACAAAATCAAGTTTTCTTCCCAAGTTGATCTTTCAAAACTGACAAATTCACTTTCTTCTAATATCCATAGCTGTTCCACTGGGATCCATAAGAAAAAACAAAAGTGGTTGAGTTGAAGGCCAGAGTAGCCTGCCTTCCTTGTGCCTTAGAACTTCTACACAGCCCCGAGTATGAATGATTTTATTCTTTCATGTAACAGTTTCCTTCCTCCTCCCGCTATGCTCTCATTTCTATTCCTCCCTGCTTTTCACAGCACCTGTGAGGTCTCCTGCTTGAATGGCTCCATCCCTCCAACATCCATCTTGCTGCTTCCCTCTATACTCCTCCTGCTCCAAATCACCATCTCCCACTTCAGCCACTGTAAGGACCTCCTCACTGTCTGCTTATGCTCTTGTACCTTTCCTGGCCCCACTCTTCAAGCCACAGCCAGATAGATATCCACAGTGGTCCTTTCCAGAGTGAAGTAACACCATATGATTATCTCATTTCAACCCTCCAACCAGCCTATATGGTCCTTCATGACCCAGCCCCTGGCTCCCCCCTTTCCCTTGTTCTGCAGCTACTCTGGCCTCCTTGCTATTCTCATACCCACCAAGCATGTGCCAGGTTCAGGCCTGGCCCTTGCGTTCCCTCTACCTGGAATATTCTCCCTATTTTTATGGCCCACTGCTCACTTTAGGATTCTGTTAATGCCACCTCTTCAGAGAAGCCTTTTTGGACCACCATGTCATGATCTATTAACTTACCTTGCTGTGTTTCTCTTGGTAGCACTGTGGACTACAATCAATCTTTGTGTGATGTGTGTCTTCTCCCAGAAAATGTAAGCTCCATCAGGACAGGGTCTCAGTTTTGCCTGCCTCTATTTGTTCAGGGCCTGGAAAAAAAGCCAGGTTCTCAATAAATACTTGCTGAATGAATGAATGTAGATATCTTCTCTCTAGAAAACACTTTCCTTTAGCTCTGTTTCTGTTTCTTGGTTCTCATTTGCTTTGGTCTTTGAAGGTTTTAACTTAACAAAATTTAAAACTTAACAAAACAAGGGGCCTTGCCCCTTGACTGGCATGGAACTAAATATTTCTCTTCTTCCATCTCACATCATTTACAATACTTCCATGGACTCCCAAAATTTAAATTTGCTCCAAGATTTACTCCTTACTCTCCTTTTTTTCCTTTCCCTCTCTCTTCATCTCTTATCTTTGTGCAGATGATGACCTAATATTATTTTCAGCCTAGACCTCTGTAAACTCAGTCCTTCCAGTGCCTAGTGGGTATCCTAATGGCACCTCATATTTCATATACTTAAAAATTTCTTCCTCCTCCTCACCTTTCTATGTGCTAATAGTACCACTATTTCCTTGGCTCCTAAGTTAGAAGTCTTAGAATCATTTTTTATTCCTCCTTCAGACCTTCTTTCCTCTTTCACCAATATTACTGGATCTTCCTTCTAAATGGCTCTTAACTCTAATTATTTCCATCCCCACAACCACCACCCTCGTATGACCATTGCCTGCCTGGCCAGAAGTACCCTGACCTGTTTGATGTTCCCTTCCTGCTTGTAGGCCCTTATCTGAGCCACCCCCCTACCCCATCTCCGCATCAAAAAGTCCCTGTAGGCTCTGTTCCAGCAAGCGTCAACTCACTGATGACCACGCATTTCCTGTGCCAGTTTGGCTTTTTGCTTGTCCCTGCACTGCCCAAGGCTTTCAGTCCTGCTCTTAACTGAATGTCTAGAGGCCACATGGGCCAGACCCACTCATATCAGAGCCTAGGCCCCAGCTCCCATTTCTTGGGGAATGAAGTTTAAGCTTACCTCTTCACCAGCAGCCTGTTTCCATTCTCCCTTCCTAATTCCTAGCTTCAAATAAAAGAATCATTTTTGAAAGAGTTGCTTTTAAGCCTTGTCTACCCTACTAAAAAATTAATGGCTCTCTCTTTCCTATAGAATGAAGACAAAATTCCTCAGCTTCAAATTCAAGTTTGACTGTGGTCTACATTTTTAGCCATAGGATTCCTAAAATAGGCCTAAGACACAAATGCTTAGAGGGGCTGGGAAGGTAATGGGAGTGAATATATGGGTCCTGTATAACACAGTGAGGAGTGGTGGAGACTGTGGCAAACTGGAGCGTCTGCGCCCAGCTGTTTAAAGAAAAGAGCTAGCTGTTGGCATACAGAAATTTGAGCCTAGGATTGCCAGATGTTCTGAGTATTCCACAGAAACTGGAAATCTGAGGTTTTAGGCCAAATTTCTGGAGTTCATATGTATGTGTGTGTATGTATGTACATACATACACACACATACATATACATACACATAACTATACATGGTCTAATACATATATACCATGTATATACCAGTAATACATATTATGCCATATGGTATAAGACATATATATATATTTCATGTGAGTGAATACATACACACACATACACATATATATGTGTGTGTGTGTATATATATATATATAATGATAATGAATGACTATGGTACAGTGGTCTAATACACACACACACACATATGAATTAATATGGTACACTGCAAATCATATCTGCAGGCTGGATACAACCACAGAGTTACCAGTTTGGAATTCGGCCTCTATATCTCCCAAACCAGCCAAAATCTCTGAGCCTACACTTGTTAAAACAATAATAATAGCAATAAGCAAGTGTTAGAACAGTGTTACAGATTGAGTTCCAAACTAAGACCTTATCCTTGGTGTAATCAGAAGGAGAATTAGAATGGTGGTAATTTTCTCAGGATGTGACTCAGAGGCATTTGCTGCCCTGTCAACATACAATTTAAAGCCATCCTGTAGCACCAGCAGCAATAGCCCAGTTTATGAAAGCACAGACACAGCATTTCCCACCCTGGTATAAGGTATATGAGAAATGCTTGTTGGAGTACATAGATAGCATTTCTAGAGACCTGTAAGTCACCATTCTTCAGAGTCTGTGTTCCAAACATTTGTTTATCAAGGTTTTCTGTTTTCAACATGGTCCCAGAAGCAATGATATAAATAGAACCACAGAAGCCATACTGCCAATGGATTACTTTATATTTGCAATGAAAAAGAGTAGCAAAGAAGGCTGTTGCAAATATACTGGTGTGCTGCTTCAATCCCACAAACTTCCTTTGCCCTAGTGGCCCTGGTCAGAAATAAACCTCTAGTAGGCAGGCCTTCAAAGAGGAGCATGGACACAAGGGTGATTGAGAAGAGTGTTTAATAGCATGATTTCTGAAGTCCCTCTAATCACACACTCTGGACTTTTCATTGGCATTGTCCCAGGAATGGCCTTTCTTTGAGCCTGGGGGCTTTGGGGTTTGGCTTGAAGTAAAGAAGGGAAGGGCATGAATGTGGGGAATATCCTTCCAGCTGTCCTGGAGCTGAAAGGAGCAACAGGACAAGGCAGTTTTCCTTCTTGACAAGGATGTTAGTGCAATGAGGTTGAGAGTGGGAAGGGAACGACATCAGGAAATGTCTCTTAACTTATTTTTTATTTAGGTCAAGGGTCCCCCTCAACCCCCCACTCCTCCCAGGCCTGTCTCTCCCCAGGAGCAGGCTGGAGACATTGCCTTTACATAGTATTTCACTCCTCCAGAAGTTCAGCAAGTACAGCTGACAGCACCCCAGGGGACTCCTACCATTTCCTCAGTCTCCAGGGAGATGCCTCCTGAATGAAAGGATCTAAAAAGAGACACACACACATTTATATACACGCCTTCCTGTTCTCTCAAGCACCAGAATATTTTCTGCTCTGTGCTCCCACACTCCACAGCCTCATTATCTTCTGAGATTTTTCTCTCCTTCCTCATACCACTGCCTCTGCAACCACCCCCACCACACACACAGTTTCCTCTGTTATCTCTGAAGGCTAGGAGAACTACTGAGAAGAGAGGAGTGTTTCTAGAGCTTTATCTTCCTCAGTTCCGCCTCAGCCTCAATGTGTGAATACTAGGAAAGCTGTTCCCGGAAGTGTTGGAGGGCATATCTCTCTTTCCCCACCCTGTTCACTACCCCTCAACCCCCCTCCCTATTGATCACTGAGCCTATCACTCATTTCAAAGCTTCTGTTTAAACCTTTCTTCAGTCAAGACAGCCACAAAAACTTCAAGCTCCTTTTCCTCCTTCTCCCTCTCCTACCCTTTGCTCCACTCTTCCATCCCCCTAGTTCAGGAGACTGGGCTGGTTTTTCTATTTTTTCCCATTGATGAGACTTAAAGCTAAAAGTAAGACAACACAGGTGTTCTACATTTGTTTGTAAACAATATTTTACCTTTTTTTTTTTTTTAAAAAAAAAGATTTTACTTTTTATCCATGAGAGACACAGAGAGATGCAGAGAAAGAGGCAGAGACACAAGCAGAGGGAGAAGCAGGCTCCATGCAGGGACCCTGACATGGGACTTGATCCTGGGTCTCCAGGATCACGCCCTGGGCTGAAGGCGGCGCTAAACCCCTGAGCCACTCGGGATGCCCTATTTTACTTTTTTTTTTTTTTAAGATTTTATTTCTTTATTCATGAGAGACACAGAGAGAGGCAGAGACGCAGGCAGACGGAGAAGCAGGCTCCATGCATGGAGCCCAATGTAGGACTCGTCCCGGGACCCTGGGGTCACGCCCTGGGCCGAAGGCAGCCGCTCAACCGCTGAGCCACCCAGGCATCCTTATTACTATCTAAATAATATACTAAATGACTTTCTTCAACCTCCAAGCCTCTCCTCAGGTGAAGCACTTTTAAATATAATGCAGTGGCTCCAGCTGTTAATCTGAAAAGTACAATAAAAACACTACGAGAGCTCTTCCGCCATCATTGGCACCGTCCTTGGCACAACTCGCTCAGTGGCTCTGCCTGAGAGAATCCACCGCCCCCCACCACCTGGCAAACCTCACAGCAGACGGGATCCGGGCCATGATGGACAAGAAGGCCAGCATCTGAAACATGTCTATCATTGCCCACGTGGACTACGGCAGATCTACGCTGATGGACTCACTGGCGTGCAAGGTTGGTATCACTGCCTCGGCCTGCGCTGGGGATACCTGCTTCACAGATGCCTGGAAGGGCGAGCAGGAATGCTGCATCACCAAGTCAAGGGCCATCTCCCTCTTCTATGAGCTCTCAGAGAACAACTTGAACTTTATCAAGCAGAGCAAGGATGGCTGCAGCTTTCTCATCAACCTCATCAATTCCCCCTGACATGTGGACTTCTCCTAGGAGGTGACTGCCACCCTCCATGCCACCGGTGGTGCCTTGTGGTGATGGACCATGTGTCGTGTGTGTGTGTGCATGTGGACACATGCAGACAAAGATGGTGCTGTGGCAGGCCATTGCTGATCATAGCAAGCCTGTGCTGATGATGAACAAGGTGGACCGGGCTCTGTTCAAGATGTAACTGGAACCTGAGCAGCTTACCAGCCTTCCGGAACATTGTGGAGTGTCAATATCATTTCCACCCATGGGGAAGGGGAGAGTCGCGCCGAGGGCAACAACATAACCCACCCTGTACTTGGGACTGGTGGCTTTGGGTCTGGACTCCATGGTTGGGCCTTCACCTTGAAGCAGTTTGTAGAGACATATGTGGCCAAATTTGCTGGACGTGATGAAGAAGCTGTGAGGCGACCGGTATTTTGAACCAGGCCCTGGCAAGGATTTGGCAAGTCAGCACGAGGCCTGATGGCAGGAAGGCACCACAGCTGTTCTGTCAGCATCTCTCAGGTGCTTCAAGGTGCTTGACGCAACCATGAGCTTTAAGAAAGGGCAGACAGCAGGCTGATTGAAAAGCTAGACAGTGAAGACCAAGACCAAGAAGGCAAACTGCTCTCAAGGCTGTGATGTGCTGCTGGCTTCCTGCCAGGGATGCTCTGCTGCCAATGATCACCATCTATCTGCTCCATCTGCTGTGATCTCCTGCACGAGGGGCCCCTGGCAACGAGGCAGTCTGGGCATTATAAGCTGTGACCCCAAAGGCCCCCATATGATGCACACTTCCAAAATGGTGCCCACCTCTGACAAAGGTCAGTTCTACACCTTCGGCCATGTGTTCTCAGGTCTGATGCTCACTGGCCTGAAGGTCAGGATCATGGGGTCCAACTACACCCCTAGGAAGAAGGTGGACCTGTACCTGCAGGCCATCCAGAGAATGATCCTGGTAACTGGCCGTTACGTGGAGCCCATCAAAGATGTGCCTTGTGGGAACATGGTGGGTCTGGGAGGCGTGGACCAGTTCCTGGTGGAAGACTAGCACCACCAACACGTGCAAGTCATAAGGTTCAGCCTGAGCCCCACTGTTCAGGTCACTGTGGAGGCCAAGAATCTGGTGGCCTCCCCTTCCCAAGCTAGTGGAGGGTCTGAAATAGCTGGCCAAGTCAGACCCCATGGTGCAGTGCATCACAAGGAGTCAGGGAGCACACCATTGCAGAGGCTGAGGAGCTACACCCGGAGATCTGTCTGAAGCACCAGGAAGAGGAACACGCATGCATTCCCGTCAAGAACTCTGACCCCATAGTCTCCTACTGCAAGACTGTCAGTGAGAAGTCGAATGTGCTGTGCCTGCCCAAGTACCCCAACAAATGCAATCAGCAGTACATGAAGGCATGGCCCTTCCCTGAGAGTCTGGCCGAGAATATAAATGGGCAGGACGGCCACCCATCAGGAGCTCAAGCAGCAGTCCCACTATCTGGCCGAGAAGTGTGAGTGAGATGTGGCTGAGGCCCATGTGATCTGGTGCTTCAGGCCCGATGGCACTGGCCCCATCGTCCTCACTGACATAACCAAGGGTGTGCAGTACCTCAGTGAGATCAGGATAGCACGGTAGCTGGCTTCCTGTGGGCCACCAAAGAGAGGGCTCTATGTGAGGACAACATGTGTGGTGTGTGCTTCGATGTCCTTGATGTGACCCTGCATGTGGACACCATCTACCTCAGAGGTGGCCAGATCATCCCCGCTGCCCAGCACTGCCTCTACACCAGTGTGCTGACTGCCCAGGCCTGGCCTATGAAGCCAGGAGATTGTGGCTAAATCTAAATCTCTTGTGGAGATTTAGTGTCCAGAAGAAGTGGTTGGTGGCATCTACAGTGTCCTGAACAGGAAACGGGGTCACATCTTTGAGGAGTCCCAGGTGACTGGCACCCCATTTGTTGTAAAGGCCTAACTGCCCATGAATGAGTCCTTTGGCTTCACAACTGACCTGAGGTCCAGCACTGGTGGTCAGACCTTCCCCCAGTGTGTTTTTGACCACTGGCAGATCCTGGTTCAACAACACCAGCCACCCTAGCCAGCTGGTGGCAGAAACAAGCAAGCATAAAGGCCTGAAGGGAGGCATCCTGGCCCTGGACAACTTCCTGGATAAACTGTAGGCAGCCTTCCCTGTAGCCAACCACCCTCGGTGGGACTCAGCATAGCCCCTGCACCCGGCCGATGATCAACCACAGCAACATTCTCCATGACACCTCAAGACTGTTCAGACAGTGACACTCCATCTGACAGGTTCTGGGGCCCACTCAATGTCATCACTCAATGTGAATACTTGATGCCACTTCTTACAATATTTATTTCAAGATTTCAGAGGGAAGAGAAATGCCCGGGGGGACTTATTTGGCTGGTGGGAATGGAGAAGTGGGATGGAACACTCAACACATTTTTTTCCATTTCAGAAACTCAAATGTCAGAAAAAATAATAATAATGCATTAAGAGGTTTATTTGGGTAAATGGCGTAGTGGATTTTCCCCCAGAAAGGGGGAAGGAACAAGCAGTAGACCTTTCTCTTTAGAGAAGAGATACCACACATGTTTGCTAGAAGGCAGGAAACTTCATGCAGTGTCACAATGAGCACCTCCAGCTGTGTTAGTGCCACTGGAATAATATATTTGACATGATGGTGACAAAAAACAAAAAGACCAAAAAAAAAAAAAAACCCACTGTGAAAGTATTCAAAAATCCAGAAACATAGATAAAATTGTGTATTTATTGTACTTGTTTAGATTAACAATTAAACCCACTATTTTATTTTATTTTTATTTTTAAGCCCACTATTTTAAATGGAGAGATTCCTCACCTGAAATGTAGTTGTAGTTGAAAGCAGAAATATGTTTCTTCGGTGCTGACATTACAAACACACTACATATTTCCCTGTGACTTAAAAAATTTAACAAGCGGACAATATGATTAGTACACATTCCCCAGTCTTTGGAGCTAAATGGATTAACAAAAGAGCTATTTATCAACACATAAATCCTCCCATGTGGATGACCATTCCAAATTCAGAGTAAGTTTATAATATATTTATAAACCAAAAATAAAGATGATTTTGAATTTTGCATTTTAATGGAATCCTGGAGACTCCAATGAGAAGCCAAGTAGAAAAAGGTCATAGTGTCCTATTTCTCCTTTTCTTTAAAAATGGAATTCCTTTTACATAAATATTCTATCTGTATTACACAATAAATCTAAATAAGAGAGAACTTGTGCTCAGAATCCTGTCACCTCAGCAAAACTAACTTTTCATTTGACCCTGCTCCCTTCTAATTCTGGTGAATAATTGGAATGAGTGCATTCTCCCATTTTCAGTTAATACTATTTGAGAAGCATGTTCCATGCTGCTATGTAGTCTTTGTAATTTGAATTTTAATAGCTACACCATATTTTTAATTATTCCCCAGTTGCTGGCATTTATTTTGTAATCTTTTCCATAATAATTAATACTGTGGCCAATCTTCATTTATTTAGCTTTTTTTCCTTATGGATTATTTCTTCAGAATACATTCTATGAGGTAGGATTAAATAAAGGGCAAAAGCCCGGATGTGAAGAGGTTTTTATTTCACTCAGTGTCCAAGGGGCTCTAGGGACTCCACCCATGGCCTCCCACCTTTTCCATCAGAGACAGACAGTTCTCTATCAGAGGTATATCAAGTGGCTACATTCCCCTTCTAGAATACTGGGACAAGCTGAGAGTCCATTTCAGAAAAATACAGGCTTAAATACTATGACCTTAAACCCATATGAGCTTGCTATATGTTGCTACCAAATGATTCTCAACAAAAAGTAAAGCCAGCACTTTCAGATTATAACAATTTTGCTGGGGGAAAAAAAAGTGACCAAGGAGTGACATTTAGAAAGTTGTATGTCCTATTAATAAATGTAAAATGGTTTTCATTGTTTTAATTTGCATTTCTTTTATAAATTAGTGAGATTGAACCAGTTTTCATATATTTACTAGTGATCTCCTCTTGAATGAAGTGTTTCTTTCCCCAATTCATTTACTAGTAAGGACTTAATACTTTTATATATTTTATATAATATAGATTTTAAGCATTTTAAATACATGCTAATATTTTCCAGTTTATTTTTTAAATATAATTCTAACATTGTGTTAATAAGCTATAACCACCTCCAATTCTCATAGTATTGCTTCAGAAAGCTTTGGATATAGACTTTGGTTCAAAGGGCAACTTGATTCATATAAATCACTAACATACCTGTTTTCAGAGACAGTAACACAAAATTGTCAAGGGTTGGGATTTTTACAACAAGCCATGATTAAATTATAGAAATATCTTTGGTCAATGCCAAATTTATGTTGTAACTTTTTTTTTCCTGTACCATATAAACAGAATAATCAATGTAGTCTGGGATTTCAGGGAACCTCAATGTAGGTAATGAGGTTGGGGCCTTTGGAACGTGGAGAGAGAGGAGCTGGGCTTTCTTGGGATGACATGAAATAAGGTCATATGGTTTGGAGTAGACAGATGACATATGGACTGGGAAGAACTAAGTTAAGAGGAGTTTCTCTCTTTTCTGCCTTTCTACATTCTCATCTCCAACCCCTTTCTGATCACCAGATAAGATTTCCATAGGAAGTAGTTTACAAATATTTTGTGTCTCCTTTCATTTCCTTCTTCTATTCCTCTTTTCCCAAACTCCCTCACTCCTTCCTTCCTCTTCCTTTTCTTATGGCAGGACAGCACAATTACAGTGGAGTTTGATAAGCTGGATCCAGGTGCTATCATTTGATTTTTTTAAAGATTTATTTATGTGTGTGTGAGAGAGAGAGAAAGAGAGAGAGAGAGAGAAGAGAGGGAGAGAGAGGAGAGAGAGAAAGCACAAACAAGCATGGGAGGAGCAGAAGGAAAGAGAGACTCTTTAGCAGCCTCCAAACCAAGTGTAGAGCTCAATGCAGTGCTGCATCTCAAGATACTGAAATCATGACCGGAGTCAAAATCAAGAGTCAGACACTTAACTAACTGAGCCAATCAGGTGACTCGCTACCATTTGATTACTTGACTTTTACCAGATTACTTTTTGAATCTCCATTTCCTCTTCTAAAGGGAGACAATAATAGTACCATTTCTAGAAGGCTGTCATGAAGATTAAAGAAGAAAAGTGTTTAAATGCTTAACACAGTATGGTAGACTATTTTATTCACAACTATTTGGTGCTCCCACCAGGGGGAGAATTAGACTCTCCAATCCTACTAATGTCAGCTTTGGCCAGGAGACTTGATTAATCAATGAAATATGAATGGAGCTGCCATATGACACTTTGAGGCAGAAAACTTAAGCCAGTACACAGTTTGTCATGTTTTCTTTTCCCTCTGCCATAACAACCAGCAATGTTCCAAAAAGAAACTGTTCTATCACTGAGTCCAAAAGTAAAGAGGACTTCGAATAGTCACCGTCAACATGCAGTGGGCACACAGCATGAGCAAGGAAAAAAAAAACTTTGTTACAAGTTATAAGCCACTGAGCTTTGAGGGTTGCTTATAATCTAGCCTATATTGATTGATTAAAACAGTATCTAGTATGTTGTAAGAGCTTCTATAACGACTGGTGAGCTGTTAGCCAATGTCCAGTGCTCAGATAGGCATAAAAGACATTCGGGTTCTGACCAGCCAGAATGGAGTGTCCTTGGTCACACATAACAACAGTTTCAAAATACATGAAGTGAGAACTAATAGAAATGCAAGGAAAAAAGGACAAATCCACAATTACAGTCAGATATTTCAATACTTCTGTCTCAACAATCAACTGAACAAATAGACAGAAAATCAATAAGGACATAGAATACTTGAACCACCACCAACTTGATCTATTTGACAATTATAGACTATTCCATCCAACAACAGCCAAATACACATTCTTTTCAAGTGCACACAAAGCAATCAGCAAGATAAACTATATTCTGGGCCATTTAACAAATCTTAATTGAAATCATTCAGAGTATATTCTCTGACTCCAGAGGAACTAGAAATCAGTAAGAGAAAAATGTCCAGAGAATTCCTAAATATTTGGAAATTACACTACACAATTCTACACCTGTGTACCAACAAAATAACAGGAAAACTAGAAAACATCTCAAAGAATATGAAAACAAAAACACAACATAGCAAAATTTGTGGGGTGAAGTAATAAGTGTACTAAGAAGATCTCTAACTTAAAATCTTATCTTGGGATCCCTGGGTGGCGCAGCGCTTTGGCGCCTGCCTTTGGCCCAGGGCGCGATCCTGGAGACCTGGGATCGAATCCCACATCGGGCTCCCGGTGCATGGAGCCTGCTTCTCCCTCTGCCTTTGTCTCTGCCTCTCTCTTTCTCTCTGTGACTATCATAAATAAATAAAAATTATAAAAAAATCTTATCTTAAAGAAAAAAAATCAAGAATCAAAGCTTTCAACTTAAGAAGCTATAAAAAAAGAGAATTTAAACCAAAGTAAGCAGAAGGAAGAAAGTAGTAAGAGCAAAAATCAATAAAATAAACTAGGCAAAAGAGAAAATGAATGAAACCAAAACCTAGTTCTTTGAAAAGATCAATGAAATCAATAGACAAGAAGAAAGAAGACACCAATTTTATATATTAAAGAAGGGACATCACTACAGGTTTTATAAATATTAAGAGTATAATAAAGTTTATAATAAATTTATCAATATATTTGACAAATTAAATGAACAAATTCATTAAGAAACACATCAATTCAAGTAGAAAACCTTAGCTTAGCTTCATATCTATTAAAGAAATTAAATTCCTAATATCTATTTTAAAAATTGAAGTCCTAATCTGCGCCCAAGTCTAGACCCAGAATACTCTACTAGTGAATTTCATCAAATATTTAAGGAACAATATAATCAATTCTAGATAAACTCCTTCAAAAAATAGAGGGGAGGAAGGAATATATATCCACTCATTTTATGAAGCCAGCATCACTAATATCAAAACTTGTTAAAGATCTAAGAAAACCATTGACCAATATCATTCATGAATGTTCATGCAAAGATCCTTAGCAAAATATTAGCAAATTGAATCCAACAGTGTTAAAAATTATACTATATCATGATTCAGTGAGTTTATCCCCAGAAAATAAATTTCAAATCAACCTCAAAAACTGACCAATGTAATTCACCATATTAACAGGATAAAGGAAAACATAATATGATCATCTCAATAGATAAGAGACATTGCTAAGTATTTCATTTATAATAAAATCTGTCAGCAATTCATGAGAAGGGAACTTCCTAAAGCTGTAGATGGGGACATCTACAAAAGCCTGCAATTAACATCATACTTAATTGTAAAAGAGTGTGTAAGAAAATATGGAAGAAAATCTTTAAATCTGGGATAAGCAAAGTTTCTTAAAAATAAGGGAAAATGATAAAAAGTGATCAACTGAACTTCATAGAAATAAAAAACCCTCTGCTCTGAGATAATATCAAAGAAATAAACAGACAAGCCAGAAATTGGAAGAAAATATTTACAAAATGCACATTTCACAAAAGACAGGTATCCAAGATATATAAAGAAGTCCTATAACTCAATAGTATGAAGATAAAAACAATCCAATGAAACGAGGAGCAAATGATCTGAACAGATACTTGACAAATGAAGATACATAAATGGCCAGTAGACACATGAAAAGATACTCCATATCACTAGTCTCTAGGGAAGTGTAAAGTAGAACCACAGTGGATCACTACTACATATCCATTAGAAAGGCTAAAATTAAAAAGACTGAAATACCAATTGTTGGCAGGGACATGGAGCAACTAGGGCGGTCATACACTGCTGGTGGGAACATGAAATGCTACAATTTTTTTGAAAAATAATTAGGCAGTTTCTTAAAAAATTAAATAGGCACTTACCATACAACCTATGCATCGCACTCAGTTATTTAACCAAAACAAATGAAAACTTGTATCACTATATACCCGTACATGAATGTTTGCAACAGCTTTATTCATATAATTCAAAGGTGCAAACAACCCAAATGTCTGTCAACAGATAAGTTGATAAATCACAAGATACCCATATGATAGAATATTACTCAGCTATTTAAAGGAACTACTAACACATGCCACAGTATCAATGGTCAAAAGACACTAGACATAAAAGAGTACATGTATATGATTCTAACTATATGTAATTCTAGAAAGGCAAAATCTAATCTATAGTTACAGAAAGCACATTAGGGGTGCTTAAGATTAGGAGTCATGGGTCAGGGACCTGAACTGAAAATGGGTACCTTACAACATCTTAAGGTGATGAAAATTTGTTTCCTGACTGTGGTTGTACAATGGTTGTATTTACTTATTAAAACGCTTTAAACCAGGGTGCCTGGGTAGCTCAGCTGGTTAAGCATCTGCCTTCGTCTCAGGTGATGATCCCAGGATCCTGAGATCAGGGGTCCTGGGATTGAGCCCTGAATCAGGCTCCCTGCTCAGTGGGGAGTCTGCTTCTCCTTCTCCTTCTGCCTCTCCCCCAGGCATGTGCCTGCTCTCTATCTTTTACTCTCAAATAAATAAAATCTTAAAAAAAAAAAAAAAAACACCTCATTAAACCATAGCTTAAATTGGGTGCATTTTATGGAAATTTATCTCCTTAAAAAAGTTACAGATAGTGCTCTAAGGGCACACACTCTGAACCTATCAGCTTGGGTTAGAAATCAACCAATTCTTGGACATTCTTATTAGCTGTGCAACCTTGGACAATTTACTTAATCTCCCTTTGCCTCTCAGTTTTATCATCTACGGCAATAGGATAGTAACAGCACCTACTTCACAGAATTGTTGTTGGGATTAAATGAGTCAACACACATAAAGTTCTTAGATCAAATGGCAAGTATTAATATTATTACTGTGATTTTTATTGGTCACCTGACCATTCACAGAAAGGTACAAATATTTGAAAATAGGGCACTCTGTGTTGTTCACTGTTCTTCATTACATCTTGTTCACTGTTCATCTCCTATATCAAGCACAGGATGATATACATAGTGGGTATTTGATAAATATATATATATTTTTAGTGGATGAACTGTGAATAAATACTGTGTTTCTCTTTGGGGTGATAGAAAAGTTTTGACGATGGTTGCACAACATTGTGAATGTAGTTAATGCCACTGAAATATGGTTAAAATGGCATATTTTATATTATTTATATTTTACCATAATAAAAGAAAAATGTTTATATACCTAATGAAAAAGAACCTACAGCTTTAGATTTCAGCTCTGCAGAGGCTATGTATAACCTCAGAAGAATCACTATAGCTTTTTTGTCTGTGGCTTAAATGTGGAGGAAGACATTCATTTGTAGTGTTCTTTAAGGTCTTAAGATGAGGATATTGTGAACATCTTGACAGAAAAAGTGAAAATTTGGATCTACCATGAGGTACATTAATAACCAAAAAGTCTCGATATATCAAGCATTTGTCTAGTAAGATAAAATTTCCACCAACTAAGCTACAGCTTACTTCCCACACTAAAGCTATAAAAATATGGGAGATTCAGCACCTGTTAGTAAAATTATGAATTGAAGTATCTTGAGTTCCGGTGTTAAGTTGCTCAATAACATTCTTCTTTAGGACTTATATAACATGATTTGCTTGCATATCTGCAATACTTCTAATAAAAATAACAATTTTGTGGATACGGTCAGTTTTTAGGAAATGTTCTCAAAGTGACAGCTTGAAAACTATCATCAGTTTATTTCAAACCCTTCAAGCACGTGAATGAGTGTTCATTTTATGGCTATAAAACTTTCACATGTTCCTCCTTCCCTTGGTGGAAATTACTTAAGAACTAAAGATGTCGGGCAGCCTCGGTGGCTTAGTGGTTTAGCGCTGCCTTCAGCCCGGGGTGTGATCCTGGAGACCCCGGATCAGGTCTCACATTGGGCTCCCTGCATGGAGCCTGCTTCTTCCTCTGTCTGTGTCTCTGCCTCTCTCTCCCCCTCTCTGTGTCTCTCATGAATAAATAAATATTAAAAAAAAAAAAAAACTAAAGATGTCTAAAATGATTAAAACCCCATAACAAGTACAGAGGAAGAAGTTTTTAGTGGTTAGATTAGTTTAGACTAGTATGTAGTAATACTTCCTACCATAAAGACAGAATAAAAAGATACCCAATAGTTTCACTCAAAAGGAAAGTTTTATTCATTTTTTTCCTCATTTCTCTCTCTACTGCTGCATGGTAACCACTGGAGAAAAGAGGAGGCGTGTTAGATTCCACAGTGGCATCTGCACTGACGTCGAGCAGCGCTCTGCGGCTTGCTGTGTATTTTGGCTCTGGTAGACTAGCTAAACTTCCATTACCTTATTATCAAAATACCACAATGATAAGAGTTCCTCTCCCCCAAGGAATATATTTCACTTTACAGTTACTAATCAGCAAAGAGCCACAGGCAGTTCTTTTTTTTTTTTTTTTTTTTTAAGAAAAGAGCTAAATGAACCATATGTATTATTTTCTTTACATAGGCTAAGGCTTTGAATAGAAGAACAGGTGGGAGTTTGCAAGATATTTTAAATATTTCAAAGAGCCCAGTAAAAATTCTGTCAATACTAAGACAGAGCTTCCTGGTCCTACTTTTGGCTTCCAATTTTCATAGCATGCTGATTAATTAGGGGTTATATGTTTCTAAGTAGGAATGGAGAAGTAAATTATTACATGATAAATATAGTTTACTAGAGAGATTTTTTAAAATAAATATGAGGTCCTTATAGGAAAAGGATAATGAAACAAATCCTTGGTGATTAAAATGATGGGAACCGGGAGCCTATACTAATTATTCGGTAAGTAGTCATCTTTCTATACTGTTGCTGCCTATGTGAGTATTTATTATTTGTGATTTATACCCTACCATTTTCTGAAGACATTTAAATGGTCTCACACTAGCTAAATATTCTTTCAATACTTGGGTTACTTTACTACTTGCCCAATGAGATGATAGAAGCCCTAAGGAAAAGGAGGACCAGTCTTAGATGTCTCTGAACTTCACTGTTTTTCTAAACAGGTGTTTTCTGGTACAGAGTAGGTGGTTTCACCTTGTCCTAGTCACTGACCAATGGGTCGTTGGAGGAATATTCTGGTCAGGTCCATGTGTTGCCCTATTTCAGCAAACACTTACCAAGAGCCTACTGTGTGTCAATCCCTGAAACTAGTGTGAAGTGTAATCAGGTGATGGGAACACACATTAAAGGAATTTGTAGAGTGCTCAAGGGAAGGGAACAGTTTATGCAAAAGGCATGAGGCCGGAAGAGCTAGGCTGGTCTGAGGCACCAAAAGGACAGCAGATTTAGGTTCTGTGGAAGCAGGAGAGCACAGAATGAGATGAGCTTGGAGAGGCTGGCAAAAGCCAAATTATGCATGGCCTTGTAGGTTATAGTAAGAAGCTCTTAAGAGTTTACTCTCTGACTGTTCTGAGAGTAGGGCTGGGGAAAGGGTGGTAAGAAGTATGTCGGAGAAATGAGTTTGGAGACCAAGTATTGGCTTAGACCAAAGTGGCAGAAGGGGGATGAAGAGAAGTATGTTTGAGATTTATTGTGAAAGTAGGAACCATAGGGTTTACAGATGGACCAGATGCAGGAGATAAGGGAAAGGGAGAAGTTTCTGGCTTGGACAATTGCATGAAATGGAATGCCCCCTTTACTGAGTTGCAAGATTGGGAAAGAACAGGTTGAGATGGGAAGTCTTGAAAGGGAATCAAGAGTTTGGTTGTGGCTGTATTATGTTTGAAATGTCTGAAAGACATTGAGAGAGATGTCAAGTTAGTAATTACAAGTCTGGAGCCTATTAGATATATATGGTTGATCAGCATATATTGATGATATTTAAATATGTATTACAGGAACTCTGTATTTTAGAGATTCCAAAGGAAAATGTAAGGAGATAGAGAGGAACAGGGAAAGGAAGTAGAAAGGATACCAGAATGTGTAATGTACCAGAGATCAAGAGAAAAGAACAGTCAGCTGAGAATTACGCAGCTCGATGCTACTGAGAAGTGAGCAGGGGGAGAGTAAAGTGACTATCAGACTGGATGCCATCAGGGTCACTGGAGGCCTTAAGCAGGCAGTTTCAGGAATGTGAAGGATGCTGAAGATAGACTGGACAGCAGGTGAAATGGGAACAGGTGAGTTTGAGACAGTACAAACAAATAACTTTTGGGGGAGTTTAGGAGAACATGCAAAAAGGAAATTCAAGAGAGACAGATTTAAGGGAGGCAGATGGGGCTGAGACAAACTAAATTTTTAGGGATGCTGAGCTTCCGGTAGCTGCAGAGTATCCAAGTGAAAATGCCTTGCAGAAGGCACAATTGACTGGAGAGAGAGTTTTGAAACCATGTATGTGCAAAGCTTGGACAAGAATCACTAGCCCAGATTCCCTTTTAACAAACCCTGTCCATGTTCAAGGTATGATGTAAAAAATTCAGCACATAATTCCTCTTCCAAACATTCATCTTGGACTACTCAGCACAGCTGGTAACAACTCTAATCTCTAAGATCTACAACAAGCCACCTTAGTCCTTTACTTGGCCCCTCGAGGTTTTTCTGTAAACTAAATTTCTAGAGGTAGCATTTCTGGGCTGCAAGGTATACCTTGAACTGACATATCAGAGGGCAGCTGCGCCCTCATAGGACCGTGGGAAGTTGTAGAAAGCTTACTGAGATATGTTGCCTCTCTTAGTTCCTGCTGTGAGTGGCATGTTCCGTCTGCTGGTTTCTGCAGCCTTTGCTAAATAAATGAGCTTAGTTTCTCCTGAGGTCAGTTAGTGTGACATCTGGGCCATTCTTTCAATATTGGGAAAGGGAGAAGAGCCATGAAGCTCATAGGAGGAGGAGGGGATTTTGAAAGTAGAACCCATTACATATGACTGCTGAAAAATTTCTTCAGTACTTTGATGAAGACTCATAATTCCTTATGGGAATGTTTTCTTGTGAGGGTAGCATGTACGTGTATCTTATAGGCTTCTTTTCCTCTTTTCAAAAACTTTAATATGCACCTATGTAAATAAGTTCCCATCTTATATGAATTGATTCATTTGTCAATGATAACTGCAGAAGCCAGTGTGTGGCCACACCACTCCAACAAAAACACAAAGTATATTGTGTTTCAGCTTAAATATGTGGAGAAGCAGTAACCTTGTTCTTGTTCTAGTGACATCCATTGACTTACATATGGTTTCTCTGTGTCCTGAGACTGTAAGTTCAATGGAAAGGGGACAGGGATACAACATGGGCAGAATGTAAGAGATGATTTATAGTATATACCAAAAAATAAATGTTTTGTTATATTAGATTCCTAGGGCTGCCATAACAGTGTGTCATAAATAGGTGGCTTAAAACAACAGAAATGTATTGTCTCCCAGTTCTGGAGGCCAGGAGCCCAAAATCAAGGTGTCACCATGGCCTTGCTTCTTCTGAAACTTGTAAGGGAATCCTTCTTTGCCTCTTTCTAGTTGTCCAGAAACCTTTTGCATTCCTTGGTTTATAGCTGTGTAATACTAATCTCTGCTTACATCCTTACATGGCATTCTCTAGGTCTTCAGATGACCATCTTTTTTCTTTTTTTTAAGAACACCAATTATATTTGATTAGAGGCCTACCCTACTCTAGCATGACTTTATCTTAACTAATTACATCTATTTCCAAGTTTTTGTAACACTATTTCCAAATAAGTTTACATCCTAAGGTACTAGAGATTAGGACTGTAACATATTTTTTTAGGAGACACAAGTCAACACTTGACACTTATAACTTTTCACAAGAGAGTGGGAGGGAAGGAAAGAAGGAGGCAGGAAAGAAAAGCGGTAGTTATGGGTAATGGGTTAGGAGGCTACTTATCCCCATTACTGTTTCCAGACCTCTATGTCCTTACCCCTTTATAACAAAAAATTGCGTCCTAGGGGCCCCTGCTATTTGGATAAACTACCCTCTCTTCCTTTTTTCTGGTAGATACTGTTATATACTGACCAATTAGTTCTGTCCACTAAATATTGGGCAGGAGTTCTCAAACTCTGTTGTATATTCCAGACCACCTGAGAACTTGGTAAAAATATATAGAAGCCCAGGTCCTATCCTACTTCAACAGGCCTGTCTCTGTATCTTTTAATGGCTCTCTAGGTGATTCTAATAAACTCTGAAGTTTGAGTATGAATGTCCTTGGGCACATGGCATGTAGTCTTTCTACTCCCATATTTGCCATCCACAAAGGTGACTCATCTAATACTAGCTCTCTTATTTCTTGACCTCCTTCGCCCTCAATGACCTTCTATTCCACTCCATCACATCCTGCCACTCCCACAGCCACACTCTGGACCTTGCCAACATTATCTCACTAATCTGGGGTAATCAGTATTACCCAGAATGAGCTGCAACTCTAAAGGGCAGAATTATAAGGTGAGTTCTTTTTTTGCTCCCAATTGCCCTTTCAACCCCCTTTCTAAGCTAGTTCTTGGGTGGGTGGGGGGGGGGGTTGGTTGGTTGTTTTTTGTTACTAGAGCAGACCATTAACTTTTCTGGCTTTCAGGTCATAAAATTTCTTCTTGGAACTCTTGGTCACAAGATCAGTCTCAGTGCGATCATTCAAATGTTCAATAGAATTTGAGCTACGTTCAAAGCTAAAGCTCCTCTCCTCGTCTTGTTATTGTCACTCACTGGTAAGCAGGGGGAGAGGAGTACTTAGGGTTGTTTCTCTTTCCTCTCCATCCTCCCCCCAGTTCAGCTGCCTCTGTATCCTCTGGGATTGGATCAAGAGAAGAGGCTGTCAAGGTTTCACTTGGTTGTCACAGATACAGTCCACCATGGTGGCCTTCGGGACAGCAGAACCTTGGTGCTTACTCTTTCCTTTGATGGGCATTTCTGTGAGTTTTGAGGAGTTATTTCCCACTTGGAACACTCCAGTAAGCTCCCGTGATGGACGCAATGTCTTTCACCTTCTACTGGCTTCCTACAATTTCTTCCTCAGCACCTGGCCATCTGGTGCCTACTCCCTCAAGCTAGTCATGGGATCTGGGATAGCTCCAGACTGGTTCCTCCCATAGGCCTGCATTTAGGCCGGGAGAAATACTCACCAACCCTTGCCTAGCTGCTGGTGGATATGAGCTTGCTCCCATACACCCTTACGTGACCCCTACCACCACACCATTCCCCTCACCCACCCTAACTTGGTCAGAGCTTCTCTTACCAGCCCTTACGCTCTTCAAACTCAAGGAGGCACAATAGAAGCTCTTCAAATGGCTTCCTTAAAGTATCTCTCTCATGTCATTTGAGAGAGGAGCACCAATGCCTTCACCTAGGAGAAAGTGGAAGTAAAAACCAAGGTACTCCAAAAATTCTCCAAAGAACACTTGGCTTTCAGTTTTTCAATTCCAGTGCTTGCACACACTCCAGGTGAGTGATGGATTAAGGGTCATAAGACCAGTCTGACCATCTCTTTGCAGGTCCCACAGAGGCAATATAACGCCTCATTATGGCACCTATTGTTTTCTTCTCAGTCTTTAGGGCCTCAGCCAAAACTAAAACAGAAAGAGCTCCAATTAAACATCCTGTTTACACAGAACACTGCTCCCTAATTTAGAAAATGGCCAGTTTGCTTGTTAAACAATTCTCCCTAGGACCATTATGTGACCTTAAGGGGACCCTTCTCTGATTCATGGTCCCCTTTACTTTCTCTCATCACTAGCAATCTCCTGCTTCCCTCACTGCCCGGTTAGATTTTACAGTCTATTATACTTTCAGTAATTCTCTTGCCGATACCATAATTTCCTTTGTCTCTATCATTTCATAACATCAGTCTGGAAAAATTTCAATCTTGGATAAACTCAAAAGCTCATATCCTCCACACCTGCACCCAGGCAACTGTGCACCACAACTGAGAAACACAAAAGGGCTAGTTGATATGACTATAATTTCCAGGTCACTATCTCTTAGCCCTCAACACAACACTGCCAACAATTCTATTATATTTCTTTGGCCAACTGGCTCTCTTTCTGTCTATAAGGGACATTTCATGTGTTCCCCACTATACTCAACCTTTAATCCCCTACCCTAGTGCTCACTTTCTGTTGGTCTGTTTTTATTGTCTGTTGTTTCTATAGGTTTTTTATTGTCTTGTCTCCTCATGACGTGTTTCCTTTCTCCCTCCAACTTTTATTATGGTAAGTTTAAAACTTACAGAAAAGCTGCAAGAATAAGTACAATGGGCATCTCTATATGGAGATCCACACACATATCTTGGTATACAAACACATACACAGGCAGTTACACATGGCATGATTCAAATTTCTATTGCCATAGTATGCTAATTATAATTGTATAAATACAACTTCACTGCCAGAGCATCAATCTTCAAATCACCCTATAATTAACAAAAGCCCATCATGATTAGTAACAGTGTCCAATCATAACACTTCTTTCAAAATTTGTCAATGACTGGTCACCGCACATGTTATTCAGTTCAAGCATAACAAAGCATACAATTGTGTTGCCTCCTTTTCTCCCAGTGATCAACTCTCATGACACTTTTTAAAAAAGATTTATTTATTTCATAGAGGGGGGCAGAAAGAGAGGGAGAGAATCTCAAGAAGACTCTGCATTGAGTGCACAGTCAATGGGGGAGCTCCATCACATGACCTCAAGATCATGACCTGAGCTGAAATCAAGAGTTGGACAGTTAACCAATGGAGTCTCATATGACACTTTATAAAAATAATATTTGAAAGAGAAAATTGGTCAAAGGAAATGAAAGTGTAGGTAAGAAAAGTGGTAACAATGAAAGTGAAATTTGAATCAAACACAAATAGAGTTACAGAAGAGATAACTGGGAATACTGACACTGCTACCATTAGAAACACTCCAGATATGCAGCCAGAGAAACTTACTAAATGCAGAGTTACCAAGATTAAGGAGGAAAGTGGTTGTGATGAAAAGATAAAAAATGTCTACGAGGAAGTGACATTGGCAGAAACTTCACATTAAAAGAACTTTTGAAAAAATAAATAAATAAAAGAACTTTTGAAGATTTCACAACATTGTAAATGAAAATGATAATGATTCAAGCTGATCCAAACTTAGGAGTATGACAATTTGCAAAGGTACAGAGAAGATGCTTCACTGTAAGAGTTATACGATCGGAGGAACCATACAAACTATTTTAAGTTTTTCAGAAAGAAATATAATACTTCAATCCTTAATTTCTCTAATGTTTTACATTCTAGTGTACCAAATAAAAATTACTTTTACTATTTTTTTTATTTCCCTACATTTATAACTGACCATAATGTTTTGACAAAAATGTTTAAAGGTCATGGAACAATGGTAATTTCTCTCACTGATTATGAAAATAATTTTGCACAATTTCACTTTACATGGTCATTTGAGTGCTGCACTACAATGCAAAGTGAGGACTATATATAAATATATATATATATATATTTTTTTTTTTCCCCTGAACCGTTTGAAAAGACTGTATAGTTATCATGATGCTTCACCCTCTAAATAGTTCAACATGTATCTTTCTCTTAAGAACAGGGACATTTAGGACACTTGGGTAGCTCAGCGGTTGGGCCTCCGCCTTCGGCTGAGCAGTGTCAGTATTTTCTAATCGTTGACCCATGATGAGTCCTGAGACAGAGTCCCACATCACGCTCCCTACATGGAGCCTGCTTCTCTCTCTGCCTGTGTCTCTGCCTCTCTCTGTCTCTCATGAATAAATAGATAAAATCTTTATATATATATAAAAAAAGAACAGGGACATTCTTCTACATAATCACAATACCTCTCTCGCTCTCAAAAAAACAAACATTGATACCATAATGTCTAATATTCAGTACATATTCAAATATCCCCAATTATCTGAATGATATCCTTTATAATGTTTTACTAATATCCAGAATCTACATAAAGATCAGGAATTCCCTTTAATCTAGAATAGTTCCACTGCTTTTTTTCCTTTTTTCTCTCATGATATTGATACTTTTTTGAAGTGTTCTATAAAATGTCCCACTATTTGGATTTGTCTGATTGTTCTCTCATGCTTATATTAAAAATCAGTGTTCTAGAACTTGTTTCTTCCACCTGCCCGACTCCTACTCCCCAGACAGAAATCAGGTAGCTATGGTATGTTATTGTGAAATTTCTATAATGTTCTTCTCTTCATTTTATTCTTTGCTCTCTCTCCTTAACCAGTCAACAAGTAACCAACTGATCCTCTTCTTTGCAAAAAACAACAAAAAACAAACAAAAACAAAACAAAAACAAATAACTTTACAACCAAATCCCTTGACCCTCTCATACTTTCTTAAGAATGACTGAAATTCATCATCCATTTCTTCACTTGGTTATTTCCAGGACAGTCCGTCTTTTTACTTGTTGGGTGCTTAAATGCCCTCATGTTCTCTATCCCAATCCAAATCTACTCTCAAGACTCAAAATCCTTAAACTAAAATCGAAATGACTACCATCAGCTTAAAAAGACACATCTCCCAGGGGAAGATTTGCCTTTTAGCAAAGCTCTGTGAAGATGTGTGCCCAGTGCCCATCCAGTTCCCAAGGCATAATAGACTCTGATATTTTGTTGAAGTGAATTGACCTATACATAGCTCAGTGGGCAAAATTTCCTAAAGATTTCCAAACCAAACTGTCTTAATTAAAGCACTGCTTTCAGACTTACAACTGTTTCTGCTGATAATAGTTTATACAGGAGAGTGCTAGAGTCTTGGAGGACCAGGTAGGCATTTGAAAAAAATCTTTGAAATATTGTTACTTTAATCTTGACCAATAAAATAGCTCCTTAAAACATGCCTTATCTGCAATCACACTTCAGTAGAAGCTTGCTATATTCAAAAACATATATACCCACATGTATTTTAAAGAACACTACATGGATGATGGTTTTTCCTCCTCTGTTCACCATATCAGAAGGTGTAAAATGTCTGTTAATGGTCATTTTAAGCGTGACCATTTGGTTAAGGTGTTTTGTGTCAGATTTCTCTATTGTCAGATCACCTCTTTCCTTTTGTTATTAATAGTGTATAAGGAGATATTTGGAAACTATGTGAACACGCTATTTTCTAATCGCTCACCCATGATGAGTGGTCAGTGGTGTTACTATCCATTAATAATTATTTTCTTATCAATTAATATTTTGGTGGTTACAAAATGATTTTTAAAAAAGATTTATTAAGAGAGAGTGCATGAGTGGGGGCAGGTGGGAGGCAGAGAAAGGATCTCAAACAAACTTCCCACTGAGCATAGAGCCTGATGTGAGGACCATGAGATCATGACCTGAGCCAAAATCAAGACTTGGGTGCTTGACTAACTGAGCCACCCAAGCACCCCACAAAATGATGTTTTAATGTTATCAATCCAACTACATTTATTCACTGGCATTCCTCTGTAAAAATGAGTTTTCCCTCCCTTCTTGTACCTTTGCCCTTTGAGTATTTTTATCAACTCATGGATTCTTTATCATTCAGTATGTTATAATGAATTGCCATCCTTATTTTTATCATTCAAATTGTCCTATTTGGGCCAGCAGGAGAACCTTTAATCTGGCTTGTGTCCTTTGACATTTCCCATCAGTTTGGGAATGCTTATCTGGTTATTTTTAATTGAGTGTCAGATATTGCATTTAGATAACTGTAAAAGTAGTTTGAGGCCTAGAATAATATTATCTTTCTCCAAGGAGGATTTATATTTGCTTCTGGCAAAAGGTTAAGGCCACTAGCAATCCTAGATCACCTTAATCCAATTGGAGGACCTGAGAGGATTTGAAGCTGGGAGGGCCGAGTCTATTTCTGGTCCCAACTTATAGCCTGTTATCACTCCCCTTGATCTTCCTCAAACTTCAACTTTTATACTTCTTGCCCTCTTAGTCTTAAAAGTTCTATTCAGCGTCTTAGCCCCCTCTTTGGGATAAATGGCTCTAAATGTTTTGCTCACCTCTCTGGGTTTCCTTCTCTCAGATCTTGTTACCTTCATTCTTCATGTTAGCTCCTAGAACGATTTTAAAAATATTTTGTTCAACTTTTGTGGGTTTTCTCAGTAAGAATATGAGCCTGAATTACCTAATCTACTACTGGAAGTGAAAGTTCCCCTTACCTCAGAGTTGACTTTTAAAAGTAAAAATATAGTCATGTCATTTTCCTAATTAAAACAGTTTCAATGACTGCCTATTTTTCTTTCTTTCCTTTTTTTTTTTTTCCATAGATTCACAATCCCAAGATCAAGAGTCACACGCTCCACCAATTGAGCCAGTCAGGCTTCCCTGCCTATTTGTCTTCAGAATCCTTAATTAGGCCTGAAGGTCTACATCCCCAAATCATCTCCAGCCATTGTTCCTCTCACTTTCTACTTTCCAGACCCACTCACTGTTTTTTTTCTGCATGCCACACCTTCACAATTCTGGCTTTGCACATGTGGTTCCCATCCCTTGATCATTGTTAATTGCTCCCACCCATCTCCCTCTGATCTAGTTAATGCTTAATCATCAGAGTTCAGCCAAATGTTTCTTCACCAAAGAAGGTCTTCCTTGTTCCCTCAGACTAGGTTGGTCTCTGTCATGGCACCCTGCTCTTCTTCACCAAAGCACTCACTGAAGTGTGTGATTATATGTTGATTTGAGTAAAAATTGTTTTAGCATCTGGAAGGATGCTAAATGAAGGCAGGGATCCTGCCCATTTTGCTAACCATTGCATGCCCAGCAACTACTTATAGCAAGTATTCAATAAAATAGAGGAATGAATAAAAATGATCAACAAGTCCTTTTCTGGGCCACTCATCTATGCAATTAGCCCATTTATTTCCACCACCAGGACTGCACCTAGGGTTTTGGTGATGTAGCTAAAATTTCCTGGCTTTTAACTTGGAAGTCTGATTTTTTTTAAAAAAAAGTTTCAGTTTCCATTTTTCTTATGGTCTCATTGATTTCATTTCAAAAGAGCATTATTTTTGACCAAAGAAACATTTTTCAGTGACTTCACAGAACTTTAACCAAGGGGTTACCTTGGCTTCAATGTAAACATACTTATCATTGAGAACAAGTCATTCAGGTGCTTGATCTCCACTTTAGCTAACTCTTCAGAAAGTGAAATATAAGAGTTTCAGGCAGGTGATGAAGACAAAATAGTACAGCAAATAATATTGCAAATATTTTCTTTTGCTTAATATAGATTTTCCTGGTAGAGTAAATTTTCATCTGCTTTGCATTTGAAAATAAAAGACAGCTGCCTCTTCAGAGGCTTGTAGGCAAGAAGTCAATAAATAATGGGAACTCTAAGTGATAATACAGGATTTTTGTTTTAAAGGCAGATGTATGCTTACTTTGCTAGAAACTTGCATGAGCCTTCACTGATATTTTATTTTCAAATTTTACTATGCTTGACTTGGAGTTGGCTTATTTTTCCCCTCTAAACCCATAAAACATACAAATGTCAACTGTTTCATTTCTTTAGCCTCAAAGTAATTTCTTATTCAGTCAGCCTCCCTGAATGGGATCTTCACTGACAAAACCGGGTAATAGGAACTGTAAATTAGCTTAGGTTTATAGGAATTACAGTTTATCTCTCCTGGAGAACCACCACTGGACAACACCTTACTTCCAAGCTTTGTGAAAATAAATCTCCCTCTTCTGCAAATGCAGAACACAGTCCAATACTTTTTTTTTTTTAAAGATAGACTATTAAGCCCTTCTAATTAACCTTCATGTCAAATGAAGGAACCAATGTGTTTGCTCTATAGCTTTAGAAATGGGGATATCCTTAGATACAGTAGCAAGCAGTGCTAGCTTCTACTCTCAGTTCTCCTCTTCATTATCCAACTGCCTACTAACCATCTCCACTTGAATATCTATTATATCTCAGTCTTCACGTATCCAAAACTACATTGTTTCCCCTTGTTCCCAAAAGCCTGCTTCCCACAATCTGCACCATTTCAATGAATGACAACTACATTCTTCTAACTGCTGAAGCTACAAAGTGAGGGGTCATTCCTGGCCCTTCAGTTTCCCTCATACCCCATACCCAATTCAACAGCAAATCCTCTCAGTTCTACCCTCAACATGTGTCCAGAATCTGACGAGATCGGGTGCGTTCAGGGTGGTATGGCCGTAGATGTGTCCAAAATCTAATCACATCTCATCACTGCCACAGTTACACTTGTCCAGCCACAATACTTTCTTCCCTAGACTATTAACTAATCTTCCTGCTTTCACTCTTCCCACCCTACAAGGTTCTTCTACACATAGCAGCCAGAATTATTCTTTTAAAACGTAAATTATAATTTCTACGTCAAGGTAGAATCCAAAGTCTTTACCATGGGCCTAAAAGGTATGAAATTTGGCCACTCCTTTGACCTCTTCAGCAGAACTCTATTTTGTTCATTCCACTCCAATCAAACTGGCTTTTGTGATTTTCCTCTAACATGCCAAATTTACCTCGACCTCAGAGCCTCTGTATATGCTGTTCTGTTTACCCGGAATGTTCTTCCCCTAATATTCTGTTAGCTCCTATATCTTCCTCAAGCTTCTGCTAAAATATTTCCATTTAGGAAATGTCTTTCCTGCACAGCACATTGTTTTTAAAAAGCATCTCATTCCCTTAATCACAGTTTTTTTAAACACCTTGGCCAGAGTGACTATATATTTCAGGGCAGTCCTGGTTTCATCTGCATTGTCCTGACATTATTATAGATAATTATTCTCAAAGTGTTCTTATTTGATAAATTATGTGACTGTATACCTTTACCATGTCTTAGTCTTACAGCTTTCATCATCACCTGATACTACTTGTCTATCTCTTACCATTAGAATGTTGATAAGAGTTAACCATTTTATTCTCTGCTATATCCCTAGCACTTAGAAGTGCCTAGAACACATACCCAAATATGTGGTGAATGAATAAATGAACAAATGAATAAATGAGCTGGGGTCATTAACTCCTTATGTTAAGTGCTCTTCTGCAAACTTAGGGAGGAAAGATAAGACACAGTTCCTATCTCATGCGCAAGTTCCACCTGAGAGATTCTGATTTGACTGGTCTTGTGTAGAGACTAGAAATGTCTATTTTTAAAGCTACTCAAGTAATTAATTGTCACATATAGGTCAACCTGAAATCCTATGGCCTGGGAGCTATCTACCTAGTGGAGGAGTCAGATGAAAGGCAGGTAGGACGGGCAGCCCAGGGGGCTAAGTGGTTTAGTGCCGCCTTTAGCCCAGGGAGCAGGCTCCCTGCATGGAGCCTGCTCCTCCCTCTGCCTGTGTCTCTGCCTCTCTCTCTGTGTCTCTCATGAATAAACAAATAAAATCTTAAAAAAAAAAGAAAGAAAAGAAAAGAAAAGGCAGGTAGGAATCAAAACCATCTCTCCTCAGCAAATGGCTAAGATAATCCAGTATGCCAAAACCACCATTTTAAGTTTAGACGTCAACATGAAAATTTATATTATGTACATGATACTTCCCAGTGTACCTGGCCAGGGCTACTGATGAATTAAATTCCTAAATTCCATTTTTTGTTACTGAGGAAAGTCTTGACTATTGGCTTTACAGAGCCACAAATTTGAGTGGCAAAAAAGGAAACTATGGATGGCCTAGCATGTCTCATGATAGTGTAAGTGAGGACAGGGAAGTTGTCCCACAGAGAACCAATTCCAGAACTCGATGAAAATGAGTACTTGGACATAATTTATTTGCAGGGAATAGCTTTGTAACCAAACCTGTGCATATGCCCTAATTATATCCTCAAGATAAACTCACACCAGTAGAAATACTATTAACTCAGATGGATATCTGAACATGATTTTCATCATCTTTAATTGGGAATTCACTTTTTCAAAAAGAAAATGGCTTTTTTTTTCTTCTTATTAAATGTAGGTGTACTACAAATACAAACAACGGAGTTTCTTAACATGCTAAAGAATAATAATTTTAAATACTTCAAGAAATCTGTTGCTGCTAATTCTCTCCTCTGACAATACATAGTTGGGCTTAACTCGTCCTCATTATATAGTCTTAGCACTTTGCCTGTATACCACTATTTTAGCACTTACCACCCATATTGTGTGTGTTTGTTTTCCTACTTGGCCACACCCCTGAAGTCTCCTTCCCCTCCTAGTGTCCCCCCACATCTCAAGGGTTTTAAGACTATGAACGCTTAAAGCAACCGTACCTAGGGAACATCTTCAAAGCGGAGAATCCCTTGCCCTCTGAGATTTGGATTCAGAAGGTCTAGGATGGGGCTGGAGAATCTTCAGCAGACTTCCAGAGGCCATCTGGGCGGTCAGTTCACAGACTTTAAGAAACTGACAGAAAGTAGAAACTATCTTAGTCATCATTGCATAACCAGTGCCCAGCACATGCATACCCGATATATGTGTACTAAGTCAGCTGAATGAATGATCCAGAAAAGATCCAGGGACTTCTATGAGGAAATCATTTTGTATAGATCCAAAACCAGTTAGATCAAGTAGCACTTTATGTACTGTAGGAATTATTCAACAGGTCCAAAACTGAAAGGGAATTGAAGAGCATACTTGATTGTCATGCATCCTGTGAGGAGAACAGCCCAGCAGATGATTAGGCAGATGACAAATGAAAATCTTGAAACAAAATACCTTGTGATCTGGTATAAACATTTTAGAACCCATGCTATTCATATTTTAGCTATTTTCTGCTAGGCCTTATATTTTCATCTTTCCCAAACAGAGGTACCTTACTGCTTATCAAAGGTGAAAAAAAAAAAAAAAAGGTTTCAAGAAAAAGGAGATTACAAAGGAGAAATATTTTTAAAACTTGGAAATGGTCCTTAAAGTGAATATTCTATCACTTTATGAAAATATGAATGTGATGTGCACATTTATCGACGCATGTTCATGCCTGATTCTGAACCTACCTCTGAGCTTTGAATTAATTCACCCTTAATTTGTGCTGATTAAATTCCCTACCTTTAATTGCTCTAACATGTTCTCTAGCAGCATTTTCCAGTCTTTTCCCATCAACACCATATTTAAAACCCACTTGTAGTAAATAAATTTCAGCCAAAATCATTTCTTGCTCTAGAATTCCAAGAGTGGAGCACTCCCTCAAAGGAAAATAGGAAATCTTTCTTTAGGTTAGTTTTAGAGGTTGACCCATTAATAACATCAACACAAAATTTTCAATAATAGATTTTAGGTGTAAAAACAATAGTAATTCAGGTGCTTAAGTAATAAGTTTGACTTTTCTTCCACTATGAATGTAATAAATACACGCACATGTGAATTCCTTTTGAGTTAAAGAATAAGTTGTTTTTATATATATAGTCAGAAAGCATTATAGTCTGGACTTAGCACTCACAGATAAGGAATTGTCAGTCTGCCATTTATGCAAGTTCATTGTGTTCTCCATGTAACCTCAGTATAGCATTGCTAAGAGCTAAGGCTTCTGTTTTCAAATCTTGGGTCTTTCATTGTGCTGAGTCACATTAGTCACTGTTTCCTTCTTGGTGTGGTAACCAGAAATCATTATCCTTCTACCAGAAGAATGTTGGGGAATTAACTATTACTAATAGTTGTGAAAACAGAAAGCAACAGATATTGATACTTATACTTCATTGCACGTATTATGTTAATGAAAATGGAAGGTCTTGGATCATGTGAAATTTGAGGTAAGTAGACTTGGCTTTTATATGAATAAATTGTTCATTGAAAGTACTACTAAACTGATCAGCCATGCCAATGTAAAACCAACAGACAAGGATGACAGAAGTTAGCAATAAAAGGAATACATGGAAAGGAAATTACCATGTTTTAATCCTATAAATATATTTAAAAAGAATTTAGGGCACCCCGGGTGGCTCAGCGGTTTAGCACCGCCTTCGGCCCAGGTTGTGATCCTGGAGACCCGGGATGGAGTCCCATGTCAGGCTCCCTGCGTGAAGCCTGCTTCTCCCTCTGCCTGTGTCTCTGCCTCTCTCTGTGTCTCTCATGAATAAATAAATACAATCTTTTTAAAAAAAATAGTGGCCTAGAAAGTGTACATCTACATATGCCATATATGTTGCAGGTATAGATTTGTGCCTTTTGTGGTTTTAAAGAGTATTCAGAGAGAAGCCACTTATTCATATAGGTTTACTTACAATACTTATTCATATAGGTTTACTTACAATATTTAATCCAAGTACTTGAATGTGGTAGATACTCGGTGAATAAAAATTTTTTTAAGTGAATTGAGAAGTTCTATGGCAAGGAACCAGTGAAGTAAAATTTTTATAGTTACTTGGAATATTAAATGACTATTTATTTAAATGACTATGCTAACATGGAAAGCCGCTTGTAATGAAGGGTTAAACAAAAGATGAATTTGCAGTAATGTCATAATGACGGGGGAGGGAACCTCTGAATAAAATAAGATGAAACACAACTATAGCAAAATGTTAAAATGGGACTTTAGAAGGTTCAACTATGGGTATTTTTAAAAGAGGTTTATATATTTTAGACAAAGAGAGTGTACGTGCACATGCAGAGGGAGGGGTAGAGGGAAACAAGACAAGCAAACTCCCCACTCAGCAGGAAGCCTGATGTGGGGCCTCATCCCAGGACTCTGAGATCATGACTTGAGTGAAATCAAGTCAGATGCTTAACCAACTGAGCCACCCAGGTGCCTCCAACTAAGGGTATTCTTATCTTTCTCTCTACTTTCTATTTTTTCCTTTAATACACATGTATTTCTTAATCATATAATTTGGTATACCTATGAAATTGGCAGGAAATGTTACAGGACTTGATGTGTTACTTTGTGACAGCTCTTTCATTTCTGACATATGGTCATGTTGCTATCTAACCAGTCGAGTTTACAAGCAAGATGACTAGAAGATAATATCATAGTATTAGCTAAGAACACGTTTAGCTACAGTATAACAGAAAACAAGCTAACCAAATTGGGGTTACAATGAGTTGAGGGGTGGCCACTTTAGGACTACTTCCTGCAGCAGCTTCAAGATATCATAAATGACTCAGACTCCTACCTTTCTGCTCCAGAATCCTTAGCTTGTGGGTCCTATCTTCATATTTCCCACATCATGTTCACTTTCATTTTTGTCATGAGGCTCCAATGTCCATCCTTATATTAGTATTCTAAGAGAAAGAAGAAGAAATGGAAAGTATATCTATATATATTAAGGAAAAGAAATGTCTTCCTAGAAATTTTCATCCTATGCCTAGAACTATATGCATGGCCACTCATAAGTATATGGGATCTAGGAAAATGATTTTTTTTTTTTTTTTGGCTAGGCACATTGCTAGCCCTCCTCTCTCCCCTCTAAAAGTTATCAGGTAAATAAATAAATAAATAAATAAATAAATAAATAATAAATAAATAAATAAATATTATCAGGCTTTTTCTGAGAAAAAAAAGGGGCAATAAGTAGTATCTGCTGCCCCTTTTCATAAAAGGAATACATTCATCTCCCCCTCGTCCCTGCAAGAGAAACAATCTCAAAGTCTCATCCAGTTACTGTAATGAGCTCAGAGTCCAGGATCCAGAAGTTCCAACGATATGGAGTACTCCCAATCAATTGTGTGGCTCTTCATGCTCCGGCAACTAACTTTTAAAGAAAAGTTATTTGCCTCAATACTCCTAAAATAAGTAACAGTAGATAGACAAGGTACAGGATGTTGGTAAAAGTCCCATTTAGGAAAGGGTAAATGGGAAAAACACAGTGGTCACTACAGAACATCTCCAATCCTGTTGGATAACTGTTGCAAGAAATCTATGCCCTTGGTCAGTTCATCAGTCAGTTCCTGATTCGGTTCTGTAGGAGGACCTTCCTATTCCATTTCTTCCAGGGGTCCTCTTGGACTGTTCCTTCTTGGAACCCAGATATTGTAATGCTGCAAGGAAGCCCAAATTAGCCATGAGGAGAAGCCTTGTAGAGAAAAACTAGGGAACCCAGCCAGTAGCCAGAGACATACGGCCCTAGTTGAGCCAGGCCCAGCCGTTTAGGGCACTCCAGTCGAAGCAATAAGCATCCCCAGGTGCGGATGAGCCACATGCACCACGACCTGGCTTAATTCCTAAACCAGAGAATCCAGAATCGTGAGCAAGTAAGAATTGCTGTTTTAGGTCACTAAGTTTTGGGGTGGTTTGTACACAGCAATAAAGTAACTGAGTTATGGGACACCTGGGTGGCTTAATGGTGGATTGCCTGCCTTCTGCCCAGGGTGCGATCCTGGAGATCTGGGCTCCAGTCCCACATCAGGCTTCCTGCATGGGGCCTGCTTCTCCCTCTACCTGTCTGTTTGCCTCTCTCTCTCTCTCTGTGTCTCTCATGAATGAATAAATAAAACCTTTAAAAAAAATTTCTTAAAAAAAATAATAAATGAGGTATTTCTAAAAGAATAAATAACGTGTAATTTAACGGGTGGGAGAGAACAGAATTAAAAACACTTAATCCAAAAGAAAGCGTGAAGTGTAAGGACCACAGAACAGATGAGACAAAGAGCAAACAGCAAAATGCTATTTTTTGAACTTAGATGCTCGCTTCTAGGGCAGCCGGAGTGGCTCAGCGGTTTAGCACCTGCCTCCAGCCCAGGGCGTGATCCTGGAGTCCCGGGATCGAGTCCCACGTCGGGCTCCCTGCATGGAGCCTGCTTCTCCCTCTGCCTGTGTCTCTACCTCTCTCTCTCTGTCCCTAATGAATAAACAAATAAAATCTTAAAAAAAAAAAAAAAAGCAAACAAAAAGGAAACGTGCTTCTAGGTAACTCCGTGTATGAGCAGGCGCAGACCAAGACGCTGCCTTAACACAGTTTTTAAGCCTGAAAATTCAATGTTTACCTAGGAGCGTCCGAATCCTGTCGGTGTCATTCGTAGCTTCGCTGAACCCCCTGGACTTGATGCCGCGTGGAGCGCGCCTGCTGGGGGAGGCGCCGCCCTTAATCCACTTCTTGTTGGCGTCGTGTGGTTTAGAAGCGCGTGAGAAGATTGGAGACCCGTTATCTCCAGTCCTACTGCCGCTTAGCTCTTTATATAGGCGTTCCGGTGTGTGTTTGTGTTTTTTTGTTGTTGTTGTTTTCTTTTTGTTTTTTGTTTTGTTTTGTTTGTTTGTTTTTTTAAGGATAATAGTTGTCTTTTTCAACCCACGAAGCCTCCGAGCTGTGGGACTCAGTCAGACTTGAGGCCGCGCGGGCGGGGAGCAGCTCTTGGCAAGCCGCGTGCGCGTCTCTGTCCACGACCAACCGCCATCCAGGGCCCTTGTCCCCCGACACAGCGGGATCCAGCACGCAGGGCTTTCCCCGCACCACCGGAAGCCATCCGAGGACTCACCGCCCAAGACCTTCGTCGGCCCAGAAACTACGGCAAACTCGCGCCGGGTGCGCGCTGGAAGGGGGAGTCCGTGGCGCTGCGCGGGGCGGCGGTTGCCGGGGCGTCGCCGGGTCCCCGCCGCGTGCCGGGCCTTCCCTCGCGGCCCGTCAGGCAGGGGGCGGGCGACCCCGTCTGGCCGCGGCGACCGTAGCAGCCGTCCGGCTCCCGTCGGGGTCCCGCGGCGCCGAGGCCGGGAAGGCCGGCCGCACGGAAACGCCTCGTGCCGTCCCGCATCCCGTCCCGGAGCCCCTCAGTCAGTCAGGCGGCGCCCGCCCCACGCGGCGCACACCGCCGCTCCTCACGGCCGCGCGACCGCCACCCCACCCCCACCCCACCCCCACCCCACCCCGCACAGCGCGCGTGCGCGCGCGGGAGGACACGCCCCCTCGCGGGAGCACGCGGCCGCCGCACGCACGCACGCTCCGCGCGCCTCCCCACGCCGGGAGCGAGCGCGCACGCGCACGCGCACGCGCACGCGCACGCGGGGCGGGCCCCCCTCGCTCCGCACGCCCCGCCCTCCCCGGCGGCGCCCACTGAGCGCCCGGCCCTCTCACCCCGCCCCTCTCCCCCGCGGCCCAGGCTCCGCCTCCGCGACGGGGCAGCCGAGAGGAGGCGACCGGAAGCCACTTTAAAGCGGAGCTCGGGGTGACAGGCGAGCGAGCCGGAGCGGGCAGTGCGGCCGCTGCTCTCTGCGCTCCCGGCGGCGGAATGGCCCGCGCGCTGCCCGCCGCGGCCCCGGCCTGACCGTCGGACGCCCGAGCCCGCTCTCCGCGCGGACGCTGCCGGCGCCCCGGCTCCGCGGTCCGCGCTCTCCGGCGGCGCCATCAGGTGAGGGCGGCGGGCGGCGGGGGGCGGCAGACCCGGCGGGGATGGCGGGCGGGGGCGCCGGCCTCGCGGCGTCCGTGCCCCCGCGGGCTCCCTCGGACCCGCCAGCCCGGGACGGGGCGGCCTGCACCCCCGGAGCCCTCGCGGCCGCGGGCAGGTGTAGGATCGGGAGGCGGCGGCGGCGGCGGCGGCGGGGCCGGCACCCCGCGGGCGGACCCCGACCGACCCCGCGCGCTCGGCGGCGCCGCAGCCCACAACTTTGCGGGCGGTTCTCACGTCAACTTCGCGGGCGCACGAGCGCGCGCCGGCCTCGCCCCCCGCCCCCGCCCCGCGGCGCCGGCCGCCCGGTGCCCGCGAGCGTCCGAGCCCCGCGGGACGAGCCCCTGGGCAAGGTCGGTCGGGAGGCGGGGACGGCCGAGCTGCAGAGGCGGCCCGAGCGGCTTCCGCGGAGGAGGGGCCCCGACGGGGTCGGGACGGCGCGCGGGATGCTCGGGGACGCGGGGTCGGCCGGGCCGGGCGGCGCCTCCTCCGCGCTGCGCGGGGCTGCGGGCGGCCCGGGGGGCGGGGCTGCGGGGCCCGCGGCGGCCGGCAGGAGGCGTCCCTCGGACCCGGGCTCGGCGGCGGGGGGCGGCGGGGCTGCGGAGTCCGCGCCGGGCGGTCTCGGGGCGCGGGGGCCGGGGGAGCCCGGGGGGCACCACGCGGGGTCTGCGGGAGCGCGGAGTTCGCAGCGGGCGGTTGCGGGGCGGGGGGCGGCGGGAGCGCGGGGTTTGCACCGAGTGGTTTCGGTGCACGGGGGCCGGGGATGCCCGGGGGAGCCCGGGGGTCACCACGCGGGGTCTGCGGGAGCGCGGAGTTCGCAGCGGGCGGTTGCGGGGCGGGGTCGGCGGGAGCGGTAGGTCGCCGGCTGCGGGGGGCCCCAGCCCGGAGGAAGTGTCCCTCCAATCTTTATTTTTCTGTTATGCAAACTAATTGAGGAACAAGTCCTAGTGACTTCCCCACCGCAGCCACTCCTTAGCGCTCTGCCTCCTCCTCGGTCTTATTTCCGAGCGGGTCGGAGGGCAATAACAGGAAAAGAGCGTGCGTGCGCGTCCACTGCCGTGTAAATGAGACGGGTGCAGCGTCTCTTCCCGTGATCGGAGGGGGCCGGGGTGCGTGTGAGTGAGTGTGAGTGTGTGCACGCACGCACGCGAGGGGAGGCACGGGCGGGCTCGGCGTGGTGGAGAGGGAATACCACAGTCCGTGCCAATTGTGCCTGGAGGCAAGAGCACCGAGCGATGAATAATAACGCCTGGCTTGGCCGCCTTCCAGCCGATGTATGTCTTCTGTCAAGTTCCTCCTCCGTGAAGCTTTCCCCACGGTGCCAGCTCGCACTGGACTCTTGCTGCCTCTTCTTTTGTACCCACCGTGTGCGCTAGCACCTGGCCCCGTGCCGTTGAGCTTTGAAAGACGGCTGTGAGCTTTCCGCGGCCGCCCGCCTGTGTGCAGATTTTGAACAGTACTGTAAGCCTGTTTTTTTTCCGTTCTGGTGACTCTCGATATTTTCTTTTCTCTGGCTTGTTGTAAGAATACGGCGTGTAATACGTCTAAGGCAAAACATGTGTTCATCAGCTGTTAATTCCGGTCGCCAGTAGGCTGTTAGGAGTTCAGTTTTGGGGGAGTCCAAAAGTTACCGGTGGATTTTTCCTGGGTTGGTTTCCCTGCACGTCCCCCACCCTGGCCTTGTTCGAGGGTGAGCAGTACTGTGTTTTGTGTATTTCTCTGAGTTTGATCATTATGAACTTTTTAATGTGTAGATTCATGAATCTCTCCAGTTACATCTCTAATATTCATTTTTCTGGGGAGTCCGTTTTAGCATTTTGTTGTACCTATGAAGGCTAACAGAACTAGTCCTTTAACAAGTGCTTTTTCTTCAGTAATTCAGTTAAAAAAAAATATGGAGCACCTACTGCGTGCTTTGTGCTAGGCGTGGATGGTGCCGATCACCTGGGATGAGTGTTTGAGGAAGTCATGGACCCTTGCATCAATGATCTCTTTTTCTTTTAGTCACTTGGCCAAGACAGAAGATTAATTGCTCATCACCAGCTCTTCCACCTCGTACAAGGCTCATTAAATATTTTCAGAATTGGTTAATGAATGTTAGGTTGTGGAGGAGACACTCTTTGTCCTTCTACAAAGTTTTCTATATACTGGGTTTTCTAAGGGGTCTTATGCTTTGAAGAGAGCACGATTTTGGTCTCAGTTCATTAAGAATCTGGCATTTAGGGTGTGTTTTATATTCTTGTATTTTTCTGTAATATGGCTTCACTTACCTTAAGAGATAAAATCATATATGTAACTTTTCTGAAGATAAGGGGGAGGCCCTTCCTGAATTATGTAGTTGTGTTTGGTTTCCAAAGCAGTGTATAGTGGTTGCTGCTGATGTAGCTTCTGTTGCTAAACAAGCAACTGGAGGAGTATTCTTCCTCCAGTAGTGATAATGTTTTGGGGATTGTAAAAGTAGATCCTTAACATCCTGGGGGGATATATTGGAATTGAGAAATGCTTCAGTATGCTCCTGGCTTTCTCTCCTATAACATCTCAGTTGTGAGCCCCTGTTTCTTGAGTATATCCTCGTGCTTTAAATTCACTCACTATTTACCTTTGAAGTTTATCCTTCAGTTGATGAACTTTTTTTTTTTTTAATACAGTTTTTGTCACCTCGTGGGATAGGTGATAAAGAAACTGTGAAGAGAACCACAAAGTAGAGATGTGGCTTCCCTGTTGTCATCTGTTAGCCACACCTATCTCTACCCCTCATCCTCCACCACACCCTAGATTTAGTAAAAAATTCATACCTCAGCAGAATTACCAATTGTATATTGTCCACAAATGAATGTCAAGAGCCTTTTGAAAGATACTATATCTTTACCTGCTGTGGGCTTTTGAATAGCCTTGGCTGCTTGGGAGCCTTAATTTCTCAATAAAACTTAAAATTGACTCATAAAGCTGAAATACGGTATAAAAGGAGTGACTTCAGGGACTTAGTCACAGACTAAAGCAAAACATTTTGATGAATGAATGGGATCCAGTTGTTGTCAGCTTGTAAATGATCATCTTTCCTTTCCTTTCCTGGTAGGATTTTTAGACTCTGAGGAGCAATTGGAGCTAATCCACATCATGGAAATGGAAACCACCGAACCTGAGCCAGACTGTGTAGTGCAGCCTCCCTCTCCTCCTGATGATTTTTCATGCCAAATGAGACTCTCTGAGAAGATCAGTCCCTTGAAGACTTGTTTTAAGAAAAAGGAGCAGAAGAGATTGGGAACCGGAACCCTAAGGTCTTTGAGGCCAATTTTAAATACTTTGCTAGAATCTGGTTCACTTGATGGTGTTTTTAGATCTAGAAACCAGAGTGCAGATGAGAGCAGCTTACATGAACCTATAGTGAAAAAACCCCTGGAAATCAGTCCGTCATGTCCACCAACAGAAAACAGTATGTCTGTCCTGATTCCTGATGGGACAAATGTTGGGGGCCAAATACCGGAAGCCCATCCTTCCACTGATGCTCCAGAACAAGTGGTTCCAATCCAGGATCACAGCTTTCCACCGGAAACTCTTAGTGGGACGGTGGCAGATTCTACAGCAGGGCACTTCCAGACTGACCTTTTGCATCCAGTTTCAACTGATGTTCCTGCTAGTCCTGACTGCATAGACAAAGTCATGGATTACATTCCAGGGGTTTTCCAAGACAACAATTTTACAATCCAGTACATTTTGGACACCAGTGATAAGTTGAGTACTGAGCTCTTTCAGGACAAAAGTGAAGAGGCTTCCCTTGACCTTGTGTTCGAGCTGGTAAACCAGCTACAGTACCACACTCACCAAGAGAACGGAATTGAAATTTGCATGGACTTTTTGCAAGGCACTTGTATTTATGGCAGGGATTGTTTGAAACATCACACGGTCTTGCCATATCATTGGCAGATCAAGAGGACAACTACTCAAAAGTGGCAGAGTGTATCCACTGATTCCCAGGAGCACTTGGAAAGATTTTACTGTAACCCAGAGAATGACAGAATGAGAATGAAATATGGGTATGTATCTATAACTACTTTAAAGCTGTTGTTAATCCTGTAGAGAAGGTCAGGAAGCTAAATGCTTCTTAGTAGGGTGGTTTCTTTCAGTAGTAACTTAACAGGTTTTACTCTTTTGGCTGTATGCTATCCTGATTTTTCATGTTGTTTGAATGCAGACTATTTACCTAATGAAACAATGAAGGTTTTATGATTTGAACAATTCAGATGTCACTCTGTTCAATATGTGTGTGCCTAAGAAGTTGCATATACATTGAATGTTGTGAGTCAGATACTGTTTTAATGGCATGCGAGTTTGCTTTTGAAAGAAAATCCAGGGGATCCCTGGGTGGCTCAGAGGTTTAGCGCCGCCTTCAGCCCAGGGCCTGATCCTGGAGACCTGGGATCGAGTCCCGCGTCGGGCTCCCTGCATGGAGCCTGCTTCTCCCTCTGCCTGTGTCTCTGCCTCTGTCTGTCTCTCTCTCTGTCTCTGTCTCTGTCTCTGTCTCATGAATAAATAAATAAAATCTTAAAAAAAAAAAATCCGAGGTTAATCTTAAGGTAGTATAAATAATGAATACCAAATTTATCTAATTTTAAAGTTTCGCATAGTGAGTAGCTGCTGTTTTTTATGGGGGAATAGTGTCATTTAGAGATTTTTGTGGCCCTCTTTCCATTTTGAATGGTACAGGTTTTTTGTGAACTTCTTCCCAAACTTCTGAATCATGCCCAAACATGTTGAATTTCTTTTAGTTTCCTTCAGGCTTCTTACCATTAAGTTTATTACTCTATCTTTCTTATAGATAAAATTGTTCTACAGTACAGGCTATTTTCTTCAACCTGAATAATGATCTGTAGGGAAAATTCATGTTAAGATATGTTTATCATTTACATGAAAACCAATTATCCTCAAGTTTTTATATGCAAGGCATGCAAATATATTTGGTTCTTTCATTGCGGATGTCCAAGCAATATTCACTCATAGGGAACTGAAATTTCCACATCCGAATTCCTATTTAATTGAATATAAAAATGAAGAGGAAAATAATATTTGCTACGTGTGAAGTTGCTAATGTAATGACAGCAATAGAGTAAGCATTACTCTTACGTTTCTAGTTGTTTCTCCTGTAGTACAGGAGTTAAAATATGTGATATTAATAGTTATTTGTCTACAACCAAAAGAAAGGATTAAAATGATATGAAGGGAGAACATATCTGTCCATGCTCCCTGACTTGGGAAACAATGAGGGCACTCTGACAGCTTCACAGATGATGAATGGCCTGATGTAGTATTGAAAGGCATGACCCATTGGAAGGAAAAATATACGGAGTATCCTAACCCATAAGTCCAAGAGAAACTTTTTTTCTTTTAGATTTATTTATTTGAGGGAGAGGGAGAGCGTTACACTCATATGCATGCACATAAAAGAGGGGGAGGAGCAGAGGGAGAGTGAGTCTTCAGCCAACTCCCTGCTGAACGATTGGGACTCATTTCCTGATCTCATGTCCCTGATCATGACCTGAGCTGAGACCAAGAGTCCAGCACTTAACCAACTGTGCCATCCAGACACGCCCAACAGAAACACTTTGTTAAGTCCTCTTTGTTCATTGTTCACAGATAACTTCACAGTGTAACCCAAGTGTCTGGAGAGTCAACAATCAATTGATGTCAGTAAACCACTTCTAAGTTGTCTAGTTTTGTTAGTCTTGGTGTTAACCTTCTGTGTTCAGCATAGTGCCAGGTAGGGCATTGTTGGCATTGTAGAACCAGGTTTTTGTTTTGTTCTTTTTTAAAACTTGCTCCCTTTTAGTATGAGGTAAGTGGTTTTCTCTTAATATTGCATTATTTCAGTTATGTAGTACACAGATTTGTGTATCTTTTTAACAACTTAATTATCATGAGATGAGACTAGAACTTTGCGGTCTTGTGTTTCAAAAGGGATGCATGGAAGGATGAGAAACAATATAAGGCCCAAGTTTAAGGCATTATTATGTAGAAGCCCCTTGGGATAAAAGTAAGATAATTTCAAGAATGTAGCTTTCCTGGGGCTCCTGGGTGGCTCAGTTAAGCATCTGAATCTTGATTTCCGCTCAGGGTCATGATCTCACGGTTGTGGGATCAAGCCCTGATTTGGGCTCTGCTCAGTATGGAGTCGGCTTCAGATTCTCTCTCCTTCTCTGGCTTGCCCTCTTACTCACTCTCTTGGCTAATAAATAAAATCTTGAAAGTAATGCAGCTTTTTGATAATTAATGTTTCATCTTGATAATGTTAAGTACTCTAGATTCTATCTTGCTTGGGTAGCAAAATTTTTAGATCCTGTAATAAAGCTAAGTACTTTTTAATTTTTTTTTTTTTAAGCCAACATCGTAGGAGACAAAAATGTTTTCCGTGTTATCTTAAAAATCTTTTTAATAAGTTATTGTCCAGGATCTCTGTTGCCCATGAGCTAGCAATTCTAATTGGTATGTCAAGGTAATTAATTTTATATACTCTCAAAGCTACTGTAATCCTTCCATCTCCAGATTGCAAAAACTGCAGAATAGTGGCCTCCCACTTCACTCTTATGAAGCAAATTTCCAGTCTGCTGAGTACTTCATTCAGCATCTTGGTACATTAAGTTTCTATCTGTTTGAATTGGTCAGGAAGAAACTAGCAGGATTATTGTCCAACACATTACATTCTGTTACCATGAACAAGGCAAGACAGGTATTTTGATCTCAGAGAATCCAAGAACTTTTAGGTCAGCAGCATATTGGGTATTTTATTCTTTGGTAGAATTATTAGGTAGGCTAAAGAATTAGACCTAGATATAGACTCATAAGTGTATATCATTGGATCAGTTATAAAGTGGTTGCACAGTGCTTGATTTCCAAATCTCTCTTAATGAAATAAACTAACGTTTATGTGACACTTAAGAGGAAAAATAGGAGTGAATTATTGTAATTACTAATGCTGCTGCTACATTGTTAATGGTAGTAAGTGGTCCTGTTCTGATAAAAATAGCAAAAAGTGTTAACAGTTAATTATTATTAGTAAAGTGAAGTTCTCCATGGACAATAGTAAGAAATATAAGATTGTAGATAGCTAAGTGTCAAAAATTAGGCTTTTGGGAAGTTGACCTGTGGTCATTGCAACCTGGTTTTCCTTGTATTCCAAAGCGATGTTGTGTTTCCTGGCAACAAGATGCAGATAACGGCATGTTGAGCCTTGCTGAGAGATTCACAAACAAGCTGGAGCAGCCCAGGTTCACATGGTTACCACATTATTTGGCTAAAGCTATTAATCTCTGTGGTCAGGCCTGTAAAGCTGGTCTATCTGTACAGATTGCACATAACCAGGAAGTGTGTGTTCAGCTGTGTATATGTCCAAGTCTGGCCCAGCAGTCTTTGGAATCAGAAATAATGAATGGCAATTGTTTATCCCACTTGTTTTCAGCAGTTTATATGACTTGGAAAGTCATTATTGTATACCATATCCATGTTACTTCATTGTATGGAACTTGGGGGAAAGTTCATAGTTCTGGGTCTCTAGCAAAGACAAAAGTTCAGAGTTTCAAGCTTTGCAGATAAAATTCTTTGTTTTGCAAATGTATTGGATTTAACATCTAAACCCAAATAAGATGTGCAGTATCATTTTATTCTCAAGAATGAATTTGGAAAGGAAGTTGAGCTAGATAAGTTTACAGGTCCCTTCCAACTCTTTAGTCAGGATGTCTAGATACTAAAATATTTTTTTAAAAAGGATTTCAATAGTAAAAGCTTATTTGGTTCATTATAACAAAATTATTTTAATTATTCTTTTCCAATTTTGTCTTTATCCCAAAGTATGATACAATCCCACTTTGCTTTCTCTGCTTTTATATGTATCTCCAGATGTTGATTGCTGACATAACTGGAAACTTAATTGTATGTATGAACTCCCCATGTTTAGATGCCAAGGCTTCTTTTGCACACGGGATGGGCTTTGGAGAATTTCCAAATTCCAAATACACAGTTAAGAAAACAACATTGAATGTTGTGTTTTCGATTAAGAAAACACAGTCTCCGACAATTTAGGCACTCATCCTTAGTAGAAAATGATACTAAATGGCAGGAGTAAGTAGTTTTGAAAGAGCTTTACTAACTGTGGATAATTGAAACTGTGCAGGATGTGCAAATTTCTCTTTAGCAACTGAGATCACCGCTGTTTTTCATATTATATTCATGTTAAAGTATGCCAAAATACAGAATAGTCTTCTACTTATCACCCATGAGGGAAAGGCACTCTGTGAACTTTTATTTGTAGGTAATCTGTAGGTAAAAATATGACCAGTGATTATTTCTAATTCTGAGTCCCTGAAAGAAGGAAGGGCGAGGAAGAAAGTACAAACCTAGACTCCATGGTTAATTTTTCTCAAAGGTCGGTGTTCTTTTCTCCTCTTCTGGAATTAAAGCTTATTGATATGAGAAAGGGAGTTTTACTAGTTTCGGTTTAAGCTTAGAGTGATGTTATAGTCTTACTTTTGAGTGATTTTGATTGTTAATTGCTCTTAGAAGGTTGTTTTGTTTTTTTGTTTTAATCTGGACAAAGGAAAATACCATCAGATGACTTCAAAGGAACTCCGTGAAAGAAGACAGGGGAAGTGCATATTAATGATAATATGGAACATATGCAATTTTCTATTTGACTTACGGAGTGGATTATCTAAAGTAGAGTAAGCTCCTGACTGAACTATTCTGGAATAGTTAAATTAGCCAAGTTAGCTCTGGCCTGCACAGCTGTGATGGTATAGGAACTAACTCATTATGTGTTATTGATAACACTGGAGAGAGGAGAACAGCTGAAACTTACTATGCCTTGTGACTTTTTGGTATTTCTTGAATATACACAGCTGGATGAGTTTGAATTTATTTTAAAAATTCCTGCCTCAGAGAAAGAGAGAGCTCCATAAGCAAGAACTGTGTTTGAAGTGACTTTCAAAATATGTGCCTTCTGCTTTAGGATAAAGCAATCCAATGAATTATTTTTTGTACCTCTTTATGCTCTATTTACATATGAAATAAAACTAATTGGCTTCTGTCTATACTAATCCAGAGAAGTTACTGGGTCTGTGTAGAGCTATCATGGGAATCAATAGCAATCATCCATTTATTCCCTTTCTGGTTTTTTGTCAATAAGGAGATTAGACTTTTTGAAGCAGCTGTCACCTGGCTTCAGGTTGGGGTCAGTCTGTTCCTGAAGTATTGACAGTAATGAAAATGAACTTTGCAAAAGCCAGAGATGTATAACTTTTAAATCAGAATCCATCTGTGCATCTCTGATCTTACTTAGCTGGTGATCTTAGCTTCATTTGGGTTTGGGTGCCCTTTTCTAAAGGGTGAAACCATATGTAGCTCATACAAACCTGGGCTACTCCAGAAATGCTACTACAGTCCAACCATTTGAGATTATGACCTCTTCTATTCCTTATCATCTGATTTGAGACCACCAGATTTGCATCCTTCGTCTGATTGTTAATAATTTTGATCACATTAGGACCTGAGGTCCTCTTAACATTGATCAGCAACTTTTAATAATTACTACTTCCTGTTTGAGAGTTGCACTTGCCTTTTTGTGGAAGGAAAACTTGAGTATATGTGTATCATTTTTGCAAAGGAAAAAACAAATGTATTTTGAACTAGAAGATTTTTTTTTTGGGACAACTATAAGTCTGGTTCTGGTAATTAGACACTGGTAATAAGTTTTGCAAGAAATTCCCTTCATAAAAGCAGCAGAATTTCTCTTTTAAAATAAAACTGGGATTCTTAAACTTAAGTGAATATGAGTAATTTTTGTGTCTTTTTGGAAGATTCTAGAGTACAGAGGGTTGAGCTATGTTCTATTTCATTCTGGGTTTGAAATTTTTAGGTAATAGCTTGAGTTGAACTATACTTTGCAACACCATAAACACAAGCTATACAAAGGAATAAAATACTTCTAAAGTTAACCATTTCTAGCAGCAAACCAGTTACATTTTAGATATGAAAAACTTCTTTAACAAAACCAAATGTATTCTTTTTATATTTATAGATTATTTATGGTAGTGCTTTCTAGGGACCAGGAATTCTACTGCACAGACTTGCCTATATTTAAAAACCCTGTAAGTGTTAAACCTAATCCAGCCCAGTCCCTGATACATGAACTTTTTAAAAGCCTTGAAATCCTAATATGGATTAATTCTTTGTTAATAGGGGAATCTGAAATTGCAAGGGGTAAAGTCTGAAATACATTTTGAAGTCGGTGGGGAAAAAAGCATTTTACGTAAAATCCATTTATTTGATAGTTTATAAGGTTTATATTTGATTTGTGCAAAATTATAGTATTTTAGTCTTAAGCTAACTATAAGCAATTCTGTAATCAATAAATTTTAGAAGTTGATGATACTAATAAACTTCTAATTGTGAAACTTACAATTTTTCTTGCTGACTTAACCTGTTACTGTTGCTAAGACAAGCACAGAAGGGAGTTAACTAAGCATTCCTGTTTGCTGTGTCCACACTACAAAATGTGTCTGTCTCCTTGATCTTTCTCTGCAATGTGCTGTTTACTTACTGGTAACACCCACTTGGCCTGTAAAGAACCTTTGCATGGTCATCACAATGAAAGGGTAGGCTCTTAGAATACTAGTGACTGTTCCCTTTCACATTTTACAGAAACCAGTGATTTGTGAGTATGTGTGCCACAAAATGTGTCAGGAGTGTATTAGAATCTCCCATGACTAAGTTATTGAGAAGGAGTTCAGGAAATTTGTATTCTTTATGCAAATGGATGTCCTTTATTTTGGCTCTATTGCTTCTGAGCATAAGGAGGGATTTGTGAATAATCTTATGTGAAACATAGCACTTCTCATATGACTGGAAAATATGTTTAGGCCATACTTGCAGGAATTTCTCTTTGTTGCAATTTTTTTTTCTTTTTGGATTAAGAGATCCTTTTTTTTTTTTTTTTAAATCCTTTTTCCTTTGACATATAGCCATAGAGTTTGGGTGACCTTCTTGCTTGAAATTTTAAACAGCACTAAATAGGGAAGAATGGCAGGAGTAGAGGCCCAAGGGTGATTTTGCTTGTAGTAGTGTGTATGCTTTCAGAATCTTGCCTCCTGCACCTTGTGATCTTCACAGCTCCTGCAGCTGATCAGGGCGTAAGAGGGCAAATAGCACAAAATACTCTAAATAATTTCCTGCTGCGGTTGGTCTTTGGTTTCTGTCACCTGGCTTCGCTCTTTCATTTCCAGGCATTGAGAGAATAAAAATAAGTGCAGGAGAAATACTAACTTTGCCTTCTGAGGTAATTAAAAAAAAAAAAAAAAGTCCTTGAATGGAGGTAGAATATGTGAAACAGAAGGAACTTTGCTTATTTACTTTCTGACGTTTCGATTGTTCAAATGCTGACACACATCAGAAGCATTGTATAAACTGTTCTACAATTAATTTGTTACCAAAAAGTATTTTAGGCTGTTTTAACTATTGATAATATTGAATCTGTCTGAGAAACTTGGCTTCAGAGAATCTTTTTCCTTGAAAAAGTTACTGATTTAAAGCCCTATTGAAAGGTTTTGTGATCACAGTTTACAAAATGTAGACGATTAAAAAAAGTATCTCCTAATGTTTTCTGTAGGAAGTCTTTTTTCTTTGAGAAATTTGCTTAAAAAAACTCAGGAAATGATGAATTCTCTATATGATTAGTTTGCATACATTCAAATCTCTAGTCTTGAGAGTTTCTTAGTCATCTCTGGGTTCTCATAATAAGCCATCAAAGTGTATATTTTTAATTTGCTCATTGTACTAACTGGGGAAAAAGACAAGGCTAAATTGAGAAAATTCTGAATAAAACCTTTTTTTAAGGAGTTTATAATTTTAAAATTCAATATATAAATTAGTAGATTGTATTTTTTTTACTGGTGGTCATTAGAGGACATCATCTATAATTATTTGTAATTAGTATTTCATTTACATGTGAATGAGTTCTGAATTGTTTGAGGTTATTTGAAAACAATTATTTTAAAACACTTTTAGCATTTACATACAACCGATTTTATAATCAAGTAGAAAAATTGTATAAACAAATATGTTTCAGCCCTCTTTTAGTGCTGTAAAATTCTGTATTCACAAAATTGAATTAATCAGTATGGTGCCCTGAGTACATGGGAAACAATTTTTATTGTCTATTTTGAGGTAAGATAGAAATTTCACAGTTTTAAAAATATTTCACTTAACAAATGGGGATATTTACCTCTCTTCGTAAACAGCAGTAACTGCATAATTTCAGGCAGTGTAAGGTATGGTACACATTTTTTTAAAAATCTATCTTGTGCTTTCTATCCCAGCTGGTGTGGTAGAAATTAGGTTTCACTTCCTCTTCAGGCCATGGTTAGGAAGTATGCCTCACTTAAGTTACCTTCTAGGTGCCTCAGGACATGTGACTGAACTTGGATAAAAGTTACGGCTGTATGACATTTCTGATGTCTTCAGAGTGCAAAATTTAATCCCATGCCTCTGTAAATAGATAGCAGTGAGATATTCTGATCTCATAAGTGTAATTTTTATTTGTGAAAGATTTTAGGCTTATCCACATCTTACTAGTTCTTTTGTGTTCTTTCCTTAGATCTGGTAGTTTTGTAATAAAAACAAACAAAAAAGCCCAACGTAACAAAATTTGGCAGGTTTTTTTTTCCTCAAGTGGATATTATCATTTGCTTTTAGTGGTTGCATAGGGCAGAAGGGACTTCAGTGTATGGTATTTTTTAGGGGTTTATGAAGTACTTAGGTGTACTCAAATGTGTCTTAGTACAAAGGTTTTTGAGAATAAACTCAACTGTTATATGTTTGTTTAGTTCCTCACATGCTTTTGGAGAATATAGAATTACAAAAGCTTAAAGATGATATTCTTTCATGTAGGAAATCTGCCTTCCTTTTTTCTCCTCTTATCCTCTCATTTTTATTTCACAGTGTTCACTTCTAGAATGACTTTAAGACACAGTTCGATGTCTAAACCAGACATAGGGTTTAGCACACAGATCAAATGTGGTTCTAGATAGCATCCATTCACTAACTTACTGCTTTTTCATTCACCTGTTTCCAAGGTGTTTCAGGAAGCACCAATGGAGCAGCTTATACAATCAGAATTTTGCCTTAAAATGATCACTGTTTTAAGAATTGATTCCTAGAAACTCATTGTATCTTAAAGTGAAGAATATTTTTACCTACTCAAAAATCATTTGAGTTACTTAGAACCATAAGATAAATCCATATTTGATGTTAATTGTTTTACAGAGTGAGCTAAGCCTCAGCAAGCCTGCCTTGATTAGGTTAGGGTCTCCTTAGAGGTGGACAGATTGAATTTTCAATATTTCAATACTGCCCACCCATAACTACTGAGGGTCACGTGCATAGTAATGTAAACTTCTAATTTTGATTTGTAGGTGTGTCTATGTCTATAGCTACTTCTGGATACAAGGGGAAAAATCCAGTTGGTACTAAGACGCATGTCCTAGTAAAGAAGTTCAATATAGAATTTTAACTGGGGTACCAGGGTGGCTCAGTGGTTGAGCATCTGCCTTCGGCTCAGGTCATGATCCTGGGGTCCTGGGATGGAGTCCTGCCTTGGCCTCCCCACAAGGAGCCTGTTTCTCTCTCTGCCTGTGTCTCTGCCTCTCTGTGTGTCTCTCATGAATAAACAAATAAAATCATTAAAAAACATTTTAACCTCTGATAAGTATTGAAAGATGTTGCCTTGTTTGTAAGCATTTATAGGCAACTTTTATTGCCTCTGAGCTATTTACGAGTCAGTATTAGCAAAAATCTCAGTACCAGAATAAATGACCGTTTACTACGCTTCTGAAGCGTAAAGTTAGGACCATGAATACATGGTCCTCTGAAGTTTAATAACTACACTGCTCTCACAAAATGCTTGTGTTGAATATGCCATGGCTTTGATTCTCATTACCTTGTAACATACTTGAAGGAATATATAAGCTGCTAGATATTTCAGCATTGCTAAATGAGTTCTGGAAACATCAAAGCCAGGTATCAAAAGCCAGCTATATTTTGTGTGCCTGTGAAATTTCTATAGCAGCAGCAAACATGTCCCATCTGTCATGCCTGTCTCAAGCATAGCAGAAGAGCCTAAGTACTCTCTATACATCATTTGATCTTTATCCTTCTATTGTTTGTGACCCTCCGTTTTGGGAGAAGTTTTTACTCTACATCATAGTAATAAAACAAGAGGACCTATTAATTGTGTCTAGTTAGTTGGCTGATATGGGTGGGTGATAATTAGTTTGAGATCACAGGTTTATCCTTATAGAAACCGGTTAGCTCTTAGATTATGGAAGCCAAATTTCCAAAATCTAGCCCATCTGGTTAAAACCCTACAGAGTAGGGTCTAGAAAATTTATATTTAATTGACCTTTGCTAAAGTCTGACTTCTGTATTTTAGTTGCATCCTCTTCCCGTTTAAATGTGTTCCACCCCCCTGCAATCCCTGTTTCATGTAATGGCACCTTACCCAGTCATCCAGATCGGAAACCTGGGATACATCCTGGACTCTTCATTCCCTTCAGCCTCACATGTAATCCTATTTTATGCAGTTAGATTTTAACTCTTAAATATCTCTCAAAGCACTCCTACTGTTGCCTCCTTAGCTCTCTGTCATCATTTGTCTCATGTGGTTCTAATAGTTACAGATGGCTAGGCGTAGAGTAATAAATATTAATAATAAACATGATAATATTTAAGCAAGTAAGTGCCTATCTCCACCCTTCCCCCACCATTCTCCACCCTCTCTTACCAAAGATAAACAAATCAGTCCTCCATACCACCGTTGTTGGAGTAGCTTTTTAAAAGGCACGTCTGAACTTTGTTGAAAATAAACCAGTGATTCCTATTGCCCACAGAGTCAAGTCCTGACCTCTTAACCCAGCATACAAAGCTTTTCATTATCTGGCCCCAGCCACCCTATCCAGTCCAGTCTTATCTCTTATCATCCCCCTCACACGCACATACACCCTGACCTCCCACATGAACTGTATGTGCTGCGTGCTCTTAGGTCTCTCGTGCCTTGTTTGGTTGGCTTCTACACATGCCAGTCACTCTGCATGTGATGTCCTGCCTCCCATTGTCTGCTTGATGTCCAGCCAGACTTGGCTTTCATCTACTCTAGGATACGTCCCATGAGCACCTTTCCTGACCCCTTTTTCCAGCAGAGGTAGGTCCTCTGCCTCTGAATTGTTCCAGAAGCACCTTTGTGCCACATTTCACACCATAACCACACTGGGTTTGCTTGTATCTCTCTCTCCTTGCCAACTCTGACCTTTTTCATCTTATCCCAAGCACATAGCCCAGTGCTTAATCAGTGTGTCTCCTTAAGATTTTTTTTGTTTTGTTTTGTTTTTCACATTTCTGTGTTGGTTTCAGACAACTTAAAAATACAGATAAATTATCTAAAATGGTTACATTCCTTTCTGAGCTCCCAAATGCATAATCCTAAGAACTATTTATCTAACAGAGAGATTTAGGTTCTTAATTTCTGTTTCATTTAGCAACTTTTTTTTTTTTAAATAGTTTTGGTTTTCATTATAGCTCTTTATCATTTACATCATGGGCTCTGTTTACTTTCTTTGTATTTGAAATTTACATAGAAGAAATGATGGTTGTGGGACATTCTTTCTGACTTAGTGTGGGTGTTGGTCCTCTATGCATAGATAATAAGCATTGGAAAATGTTGTCTTGGTATGTCAAGATATTTGTTGAGTAGGAGGAGAATCATTGTTATAAAGCATCTAAATTATGAGAATGAGTGTTCCTTTTAGAATTTTAGATTAGTTTTGATCTGGATTCTTATATTGGTATGTGTGGTGGTGTGTTTCTTGGTGAAGCATGTGGAAACAGAATTGTTAATATTTCAGAAATTTAAGTTCATTCTTCCTTTTGTAGCAAAAATCATCAATCTGTTTACAAGACTTTTTTTTCCTGATTCATCATGATAAGGTTATATCTTGGTTAAGTCAGTACTGATTGATTTAGCCATATGATATATTTAGTCAAATCTAAGTCCTGCACAGTGGCTATCTCCCCTACTCTCTCTTTTCTGGCAGTCCCACAGTGGGGATGTTCTTAGGCAAATAGGGTTCTCATCTGCCAGGATTATTATACCCTACTTTTACAGTTTCTCTCTACCTCCGAATCTCTAGCAGTCTCTTGCTCAGTCTTCACACATCCGGTATTTATTGCTTTGACCCTTTATCACCATCTGCTCAGTACTCTAAATTTGTACTCTTAAATTTGAGGCTCTGAGACCCTGGGCTTACTTCCTCAATTCATGGCCTGACTCTTCTCACATTGTCTATTTTACCCTGGTTCACATTCCTTTATCTGTTTAAAAGATTTCCTTTTCCAGCTATTTGCACTGCTCCTATGCCTCCCTGTCCCTACCCTTTTTCCAAGAAGCAAAGCCCTTGAAGAACACCTTTTTTTTTTCTTCCATACAACCCTTCAACCCTTTCTTTATTGGTATTATTTCCTGTTATTAAACTGTCCCTAAAGTTTTAGAGAAAGCCTCTTAACTTTTCCTAACCTTTATCTGTTCCTAGATACCAGTCACCATCTCCTGTCCCATAATGCTGCATGCCTGCTCTGTGTCTTCTCATTCCCAGGATGCACTTGCCAATGATGAGTGGCAATGATGACTGCCTATCTAAATAGGCAGATGTATGGATTCTGGTTTTGTGTTTTGCTAGTTATTTCTCTCTTGAAGCCCCTGGAAGCCAGGAACTACATCTGTTTAATTCTTTGTGTATTGCCTAATACAGCCCACCATCACCATTACCACACATACATGACTCATAACTGCTTTCTCATAATAAGAAACAATGGTTTGATAAAGAAGAGTGGTGTGTGTTGAACATTTGGCATCTGTATTGCATGCATTTTTTACTGGTGCAGATGGAGGAGAAAAGAAACTCTTGGCTTTGGATTTTTTAAGCATTCCCTGTTTAAGGGAGAGCAGGTGGTAAAATTAATCTTATAAAAAGATAATTTAATGTTTTTCAAATTTGTTGTTTTGTCTCTGTGAAGTCTAGAAAAGCATATTGAAAATCAAATAGAGCTAAAACAGTACTTTGATACATCAATCCAAAGAACAGTTGATTGTAGTAAATTAGGATTTGTCATAGAAATTTCATAATGCCCAATGGACTGAAATGCACAGAGGATGTGGCAAAAGCTGCAGTTTTAGATGTCTTTCTCATGCAAATCATTATCTATGAAGTCTTAATAATACAGGCTTAAACAGAAATTGCTAGAGTGATGTCCAGAATAAAATCTGGTACTTTAACAGCAAAAAGCATTGGCTGTTTATAATGCATATTAACATAATAACTGCTGTTCTAAGAATTCCTTTAAGAAAATACTGAGGATTTAGCTCATAATTGGGAACAGTTACTGGGAAAAAAATTTAAAGCAAGAAAATCTGTTTGGAACTTAAATTATAATTTAATTAAGAGGGAGAAACAGGTATCTCTCTGTTCAATATCAGATTCTCCTAAAATTAAGTGAAAATTGCTTAAAGCAACTTGATGTGAAGCTTAATTTAGGTATAAGAGTTCTTGTTTTCAGTGTTTCTTCTTCTTTCTTAAAGAATTTTCCAGGAACATCTTTTTCCTTTTAAATTAAATATCCTTATTTAACATAAATCATTTGAAACAAGAAGTGTCAATGTGATTTTGAACTACATTTTATTATCTTATTTCCATTTCACACTTAGTTAAAAGTATATGTAAAGGTATATGTTCCTTTTAAGATTATATCCTATCAGAGTACGCTTTTTTTTTTTTTTTTTTTTTTTTGTCAGTGCTCTTTCTAAGCAGGAAATTAGGGTTTGGGAAGCTATTTAGGAATTTTTAAAGGTACATAATGGTTTTTATAGGTTATGTGCTTCACAGCACTATTAGTTGGATATATAGACCTAAGGGTTTTTTTTCAAATAGAATCTGTTTCAAAACTTATAAACATTAGGATAGAGGGTAAGAAATAGATTTTCTTTCCCTGACATTTGCCAGGCGTGTTTATTGAGAGACGTTAATAAGTATTCATGGGGAAAAAAGGGAAGAGAGCACTGTCACGGTTTTAGAAAGATACTTTATAGCCCTCATCATGGTACTTCAATATTTACCTTAGCATATTAAAGGGACTGAGGAGTGGCTGCATAAGTAAATTGTTTAACTTTGTGTAACCAAGTTTTTTTTTTTTTTTCAAACATTTGAACACAGAATGCTTTTTACACAGAATACCTATTAACAGTCCTTGAAACAAGTGTTCCAAGAGCAGAATTTGGAAAGTTTTGTACTAACCAACAAAACCCATAGGTCAAAATTAATAAATACCCTTTTCAAAATCCTAATTTACAGCAAGGAAATAAGTTAATTATTGGTGATATTTGTTCAAACACCTGAGTTTCATATACCCAGTCATTGTGAGTGCCACTAGATCTGAAATATGTGTGTGTTACAGACATCCATTTAGAAATCCGTTGTGGAAAGAAGGAATGTATTTGGAAACTTAGTCACTCTGCCAGTACCTATGATGTTACTTTATATTTTCTTTTTCATGTGTTCTTAGGGACCTTTTGAAACATAACACAAAAAGAGAACAGTACAATGAACATTTTCCAGTTATGTAAAATAATGGTTCAGATGTTTCAAACACTAGATGAAATTCCATTAAAAAAGAAAGGCAGATGTTTTCATTGAACTACCCATTATAATTTCTTAAATGATTTTGACTCATATAGTGGAATTTTCCCCCCAACAATATTGAGATATTTATGAAGTACTGATTCAGCAGCAGCAGACCAAGTAACAAAATGACAAAAATATTCACATAGCTAAACTTCATAATAATTCAAACTATTTTTCTCTTAATGTTTTGTCAATTTCTCCCCCTCCATCCCTGGGATAAAAGATAGTGTTGATATTGGGTAGAATAGTAATATTGGTCTCGTCTGGGCTTTTTAAAATTGTTTCCTTTTTTCCCCTGTCTTTCATCAGGCAATGTTGTGTATTCTGTATTGGCTTAGGTAAACTGATGCCTCTGAAAAAAAGACAGGGTTCAAGAGCAGTTTCTTTTGTTTGTTTCTCTGCTTGCTTTCTATGTCAACTTCATCTCAAAACTCCCTGATTGGCTGAGACCAGGGTGGAGGATGAAATTACATTGATTGATTTAGGTCTGTGATACTGTGGGATAGCCTCTGTCCTACCATAACTCCATGGCCTGGAACTTTTTGGTCTTGTTAAGAAAAGGCATATAGGAAAAGGGGAAAGAAGCAGTCATGTCCTTTTATTCCAAATAAGACAAATTTTGAAAATTCTACAGCATGTTATACTATATATTTCTAATGTCTGTTGAAATGTTTAGATATTCCTATTTTGCAAATGTATTAACAGTTCTTTTTTGGGGGGGGTCTCTTTAGAGGACAAGAATTTTGGGCAGATTTGAATGCCATGAATGTGTATGAAACAACTGAATTTGACCAACTACGAAGGCTGTCCACACCACCCTCTAGCAATGTAAACTCTGTTTATCACACAGTCTGGAAGTTCTTCTGTAGGGACCACTTTGGATGGAGAGAATATCCTGAGGTATTTACAGGTTCTTTTTCCAAAAAGTGCATTAAAGCTTTTTTTGTCTTTTACTGTCCTTGCCTTCTTCCTTTACAACAGTAACTGCACAGAACAACAAATCAAAGAGCTTATTGATGTAAAATTGAGTCTTGTTGATTAACATTATTCTCAATTTTTCTGAGGATGTATTTCTTTCCATTAATCTGGAATCCATAAATACACTATTACCAGAGAGGTAAAATGCTTTCCCCAGTATCTTCACACTGTAGAGATCAAGTATTTATGGTGGTAAATACTCAGACTCAGTGCCCCTTTGGAATAATTTTAATGAGATGAGCACTGGTGTAATTCTGGCTATTTCTGGCTCCTGGGCTCATGTTCATTGGATCATGTGTTACACTTAGCATTTCGGAAGTCTAATGGGAAACAAGCACTCTTAAGCTCCTGGAAGAAATACTTGAAAATGTTTATTGAGTTGTGGTCAGGCAAATCAGTCATTTAAAATTCTGCCATATGTATACATGCATCTTTGGTCTGAGATGGTAAGAATAACTCATCAATCATAAAGCGAGGTTTTAAAATGATGATGGATTTACTTGCCTCTGAAGGAGAATTCTGAGTCAAGTTTAAAAACAATAAAATGGATGTTAGAGATTAATTTCACATTCCAAAGATCTGACTTCTTTAATTTGATTAAATTCATTTCTAGCATTACAGAAAGGGAGAACTGACTTATTTACCCTTAGGTTTTCTTTTAAGGCAATAGCTAAAGAAAACTACTTGTATGTTAATTGCTTAATAATACACAATGGAATTAAGATTTCTGAGACTCTTTTAAGTAATCACCAGTATCTAATACCTTCCAAGGAGAATAAGAGGCTGTTTAAAATGTATTCTCAGAATACTTGGGCTGTCCCTGTGTTTTACCTCTGAAAGATTTCTTGGGTTTGGAACTTAACTAGTTTATTTGAACTGTATATACTACCATCTTTAATCCTCTTCTGAAAATTTCCTTAAGCAATAAAACAAAAAAATTTCTAGGACATTGTTAAGGCCTCCAAATGGAACAGAATAGTTCCCTGGGCTTCACGTGTTTTATAAGGTGGAAATCCATGCTCTTCTGAAGAGGGAACATCTTTCTATTCTGTTTGTCCCCTCACCGTCTCCTCCCCCCACCCCCAAATCCTTTGTGTAAAGGGAATAAATTTGACACTCTGCACTTCGTTGATACTTTTCTGATGTTAACAGGAAGGTTAACTATTTTTGACTTTAGTTACAGTAACATTTTTCATATTTCATAGTGATTGCTTTTTTCTAACTTCTTTTTCCTACTCCAGTCTGTAATTCGATTGATTGAAGAAGCCAACTCTCGAGGTCTGAAAGAGGTCCGATTTATGATGTGGAACAACCACTACATCCTCCACAACTCATTCTTCAGGAGAGAAATAAAAAGGAGACCCCTCTTCCGCTCTTGTTTTACACTGCTTCCATATTTACAGTAAGTGTCTGTGGAAAGCCTTATTTTTACTCTCATTTTCTATAAATGTACAACTGAATGCCAAAGAGTAAAAGGTTTTAAAGGATAGAGTTCAGATAAGCTACAGTTAACCTAACATAAAAGTGATTATCTGGGATGCCTGGGTGGCTCAGTGGTTGAGCATCTGCCTTCGGCTCAGGGCGTGATCCTGGAGGCCCAGGATTGAGTCCCAGGTCGGGCTCCCTGCGTGGAGCCTGATTCTCCCTCTTTCTGTGTCTCTGCCTCTCTCTCTCTCTCTCTCTCTCATAAATAAATAAATAAAACCTTAAAAAACAAAACAAAACAAAACCTGATTATCCAGTTGATTTTTTTTTTAAATGAGAAGCAAACAGAAATAACATTTTTGCACAACAAAAACTAATTATATCTAGAATGAGGTAGTTTGCATTTGCTTCTTTTGTGGAAGATACAGAGTTTCCTAATGATAACCATCCATGTAATGGGACTACCTCCCAGTACAGGTAAACTGCCAGGGCAAGTAGGGAGAGTCCTTCAAGGTGACATTCTCTAATTCTCCTTTCTTGAGTGAATTGTCATGGGAAAAATTCTTTTCAAATAATTTGCCTTCTCATTTGCTATAAGTAAGGCCTACCTTCCTATAAAACTCACTAAAATCACCTGTCATATTTCTAGGTTGATACTGAACTCATTCTTCTGAATTGTAGGTGAGCTCTTCTTCCATTTTTCCCAAGTGCTATTTCTTCTTCCCCACCCTTAGATGCCCATGGGTACATCTCCATAGATGCCAGAAAAATGGAGTGTGTTACCAATAGCATGGCCATTAGTAACCCTAGGGAAATTGTTAATGTACTCTCATCAGATATACCATATCTAGAGCCTGATCTTTATAATGATGCTAAGTTTACTTGGTTTTATGACTGGGGGAGGTCTAGAGTTACTGGTTTTTCTCTTCTCCTAATCGTAGAGATGCTGTTTTTATAATCTGTGTTTTTGGTGTTTTTGTTTTTTTTGTTTTTGTTTTTGTTTTTTTTTAATTTCAGTCTCAAACTGTTTTCCCTGGATCATTATGACAGAATTTTTTAATGATTTCTAATTGAGATTGCAAAGGGAACATTAAAAACAAAATACAAATGAATAAAAATCCCTGAAATGCTTGGTATCCAAAAGCAATTTTTAGTAAGGCTGATTTTAGAAATATATGTTGGCTTGGGGTAAATGTGTGCTTTCTTTCTAATCCAAGTGTAAAAAATTTTACCTTGTAGGTTTCTTTTTATTTTTTTTATTAGAAACTAATAAAAATGCCATTTCTGTGATTTCACTAGCACAGCTGGAGATAGTGTCAGCGTCCAGTAGTTAGGAACATATTGTCCTCCTAGTGAGATGGTGGAACTCATTAGTGAGACCAGCAGCTTGGCATGCTGAGCCAATCAAGCGGGATGTAGCTTCTGAGTGAGAGTAAGAATGCTCATTCGAGTGCTGCATTGTTGGAGAAGTTTTGCAGAATGGTGAACGTTGATTTATTTCAATCCTAAGACAAGTAATTATGGAATAACTCCTCCCTCCTCTTGTTACACTTAGGCTTATTTTGTAAAAGTATGAACTATGAAAATAATATAAGCAGTAGTAGAATCAATGTTGCAAGTTTGGCACCTTACTATTTATAACATAGGCTTACAAGAGAACAAAGTCACTCTATTCTCCCTTCCTTTTTCTTCTTAAAATTTCCTATTTTAGTCTTCTTGTCTGAAATAGTGATAATCAGGTATAAAGTAAGAGCTTAGCAAATCAAAGAGATTATGCAGACACTTAAATGAGAAAAGAGCAAAGACGCAGCAAGTTCACCAGGGTGGAATGGGTAAATGCACCCCTTCAGTTCCTATCTGCCCTGGAGTCTGGGGCTGTGGGGCACTCAGACTGGCCTAGTGGGAAGAAAGTAGAGAGGGATTAGTTTCAAAAAGCCAACTGCAAAAATAGACCATGATTTTAATATTAGCCAGGAAGAAAGTTTTGTTTTTAAGTGTTAGTAAATACAGAGAGTCAGATTAAAACATAAATATCAAAAAGGCCACAGTTATCAGGGAATCAGAGATGCCTAAGAATTGGGAATGCCAGAATAAGAGAGGTGGGATGAGGGGGCTGGCTGACTTAATCTCTGAATTTCCTGCAAATTTGACTTCTCATAAATAAATTTCCCTAGTGATTTTAATTCCCTCCAGTTTCATTGAGCTCTAACTATATACAACTCTGTCCACTTAAATTTAAGGTGTACAGCATAATGACTTGTATATTGCAAAATGATTACCACAATCGAGTTTAGTTAACCATCACTCACAGTTACAAAGAAAATATTTTTTCCTTTTGCTTGCTGCTTTTTAATGAGGCTGATAAAAAGGAGCTTATTCTTTAATATTCTTGGAATACTTGAGCTGAGGCTGCATACACAAACAAATCTCAGATTTAGAGATTTAAGAGTTCATTTCAGCTGAAAGGGCATATCCTGTGCAGTCACCCCATGGTCATAGGAAAGCCTGAATCAGTTTGACTTCTCCCCAAAAAGGATAAAATGAATTTTTACTTCATCACTGAAAGTGGGTTAGGAAACATCCTTTGAAATGGCAAGGGGAGGGAAGGAGATTGTAAAAGATGACCTTGAATTCTGAAAATCCATTCTTCAGAAGTCCTTGAGTACAAGTTCCCTACCCTTCAACTTTGCCTCTGTAAAGAAGGCTGGTACAGCACTGTGAAGCACATGATATGTCGTTGGAATACCCATGAGCTGAATACAAACTTAATATCCTCAGAAAATAAAGCCATATTTGTAACTGTGCTTGGAAGATATATTTCTAACCCATGGCAACTGGAGTGTAGAAGTCCATCAGCTGACTGTATGCATTTTTATGTTTTAGCCCAATTAGGACATTGGTTCATTAAAAGTAAGCATCTATAGATAGGAATGGATGAAAATTATATATATGAAATCTAATGTTTTAGGATTGATAGGATTTATTTACACAGGCTCATCTTCAAGTGTGAGTCTTCTTTGGTCAGTGCCAGCATTTCAATATGGCTATGACAGCAGCCTAAAACCTATTTTGGGTAGAATGGTTGGGAGAATCTTAACCTTCTTCCCTCAACTCAGAAACTTCAATCCTTAATAATACTGGAAAACCTCGTAGGCTGGAACTTACTCTCTTTGCAAAGCAGGAATAGAAGGGAACGGCTAAAAATAAAGAGATTATATTGTGTTTCCTGCCATTTCTCGAGAATAGTGATGTCCTTTTAAGAAGTTACAGACCTTTCAGAATCTGATTAAAGCAGTGGGGCCTCTCTTCAGAAAAATGTGCTAGTGAATGAAGGCTTTGGAGGAATTTGTCAAGGCTTTATGAAAATGCTCCAGAGGACAGGAACTATTATGCCTCTGCCATGAAGGTTGTAGAAACCAGTGCCCCTTTTAAATTAGCCCTTGAATTTAAAAGCATGTGGGGGATCCTGTAAGCCCTGGCTCCTCCCATAAACTCCTGTCTGTGTCTCCTAAGGGACCTTTGAGGCTTGCTAAATTGTAGGCACAGCCACTTGAAGGGGGCAGGTGTTAGAGAAGGCAGTTGTGCTTCTATAGCTTTTTAGCTTCTTATCAAACCATCTCTTAAAAGACTGTGTGAGATGGTGGTGGTGGTAGTGGGTATCCGGCAAACCTGAGTTGTAACAATGATATTTATCCATTACTTTCAAACCATGGGAGCCTAGAGGAGTGTGTGCGTGTGTGTGTGCGCGCGCGCGCGCGTGTGTGTGGTATGATTTACATATTATATAGTAGTGGAAAGGGTATACTGTCTAGAAACTGTAGATAAGCCTAGATTCAAATCCTGTCTCTGTTCTTTGCTACTATATTAGCAGTTTCTTTATTCAAAAAGTACAGATAACCAAGCCGTCTTGGAGGGTTATGACAGTTAGCAGTACTGTGTGTAAAATGCCTGTCCATAGTATGTGCTTACTATAAGGTGGCTATGATTACGAGTGGGGGGAGGCTGGTAAGATATGCTCTTGGAGATTAGATGCACGTTCACTCACAGTTGTAACCTCTGTGTCACAAAGGTCTTTTGAAAATGTTAGTTTCCTAATCCATTTGACAGACTTACTGCTTCCTTGTGACCGCTCTGTGCTGAGGAGTGTTACAGTACCCTGGCCCTGAGTCTGCAACTCAGGGCCAAGATTTCCTATCTCTCTGATTCTTCCCTTTTGCTCTGTTTTGAAAAAGGCCAAGAAATATAATTTAAATGTAAGCATTTAATTGGGCAGGAATAAATAACTATTCAGCTGCTGCTTACCTAAACTTATCCATTAAGATGTAACAGACCTGAATTTAAAGGTTCAAGGTTATACATACTGGTGTCTAGAGCTTAAAGTAATTAGCTCCATCTTCAGCACGCCTAAAGCTGTAAAATTTGAATAAAATTGATGACTTTGTTGTTATGTGATAGTAAAAATGAAGCAAATGTCGGCTTTTAATGCCTATTCCAATGATTTTTGTTTTTTATACAAAAAGTCTAAGCTTTTTAATTTTTTTAAAAGATTTATCTATTTATTTTAGAGAACACTGTGCATGTGATGAGGGTTGGGGGCAGAGAGAGAGAATCTTCAAGCAGATCCCCCCTGAGCATGGAGCCTGGTGCAGGGCTCAATCTCACAACCTGTGAGATCACAACCTGAGCTGAAACCAGGAGTTGACACTTAACCAAATGCGCCACCCAGGAACCCTTAAGCTTTTTTATTTTATTTTTTTTTAAGATTTTATTTATTTATTCATGAGAGACACCGAGGGAGAGAGAGAGGCAGAGACACAGGCAGAGGGAGAAGCAGGCTCCACCCAGGGAGCCCGATGTGGGACTCAATCCCGGGTCTCCAGGATCACACCCTGGGCTGAAGGCAGCGCTAAACCGCTGAGCCACCCAGGGATCCCAGCTTTTTTATTTTTAATATTTTATGTCTTCTTCCTATTAAGCTTCCTCTTTCTGGCCTGCCTTACTTTGTCTCCCCATCAGTCTGCTCCTCCCACACATACATAGTCTTTAGTAATGGTACATTTTCTGCTTAGTACAGCAAAGTTTGAAGAATACATAGAAATTATCATTGTACTCTTGAAAAAAGTTTAACCGTATAGGCAAAAGAGGAGTCTAGGATTCAGAAAGTAAACATAAATTGGCGCTTGCTTGCTTGCTTGCTTGGCTTGTAGCAGTATATTCCAGAGTTTTCTCCACAAGGAGGAAGTCCGGAAGAAGCTAATAATAGGTTATCTGTGTACAGGCAGTGTTACTTTAAGATGTGTTTTAATACACAGCATTTTCTGTATTGTTTTCTAAATAAGCACTTAAAGTTTTACAAGTGATGATGTTAAATACTGTTATAGAGCACTATAATGTGAGATGTACTTATGTTTTACATTGACATTCCTTCCTCTCCCTTGTAGGACACTTGGTGGTGTTCCCACACAGGCTCCTCCACCTCTTGAAGCAACCTCATCATCACAAATCATCTGCCCCGATGGGGTCACCTCAGCAAACTTTTACCCTGAAACTTGGGTTTATATGCATCCATCTCAGGACTTCATCCAAGTGCCTGTTTCTGTGGAGGACAAAAGCTATCGAATCATTTACAATCTTTTTCATAAGACTGTGCCTGAGTTTAAATATAGAATTTTGCAAATATTGAGAGTCCAAAACCAGTTTCTTTGGGAGAAATATAAAAGGTGAGTCCATAATATGAATAGTTAAAGAGTTCTTAATGTAGTTAATGACAGAGTAGAACATAATAGTAAAGACTTTCAAAAAACTAATATATTTGTATTTTCTCATACGTTAACTCACATATACTCTTTACAACACTCCGTAAGTTCAGTAACTTGCCACACATCATACAGCTGATAAGATATATACTAGAGTTTGAACCCTGGCAGTCTAGCACCAGAAGCTTTGCTCTTAATCACTTTACTATGCTGCATTTCAAGTCAACAAATAAATAAATGTAATACAAAAAGAATACGTGCAGGTTTGGGAAATCTCAGAATTAAGACACTCCAGGTTGGTGGAATTAAGACAAAGCTATCCTGAGAAGGTAAGTTTGTGAACTAGATTTGAAATGGAAGAGAGAGCACGTGAACAGGTGTAGGGGGTGGGGGGAGAGAAAAGAGCTTTTCTTGTCTGTAGTGGAAAATATAAGTTTAAACCTTTAATATGCTCTTTGATGGCATTTTGCCCTTGGAAGCTACTTTAACATTTCCTCCCCATGGAAACGGTAAAGAGAAGTTTATGACTACATCTTGCCTATTAAATTGATCTATATCTACCTTCTTCTGAATTCCCTCTCCACTCTTTGCATTAGGAAAAAGGAATATATGAACAGGAAAATGTTTGGCCGTGACAGAATAATAAATGAGAGACATTTATTTCATGGAACATCACAGGATGTGGTAGATGGAATCTGCAAGCACAACTTTGACCCTCGAGTCTGTGGAAAGCATGCTACCATGTTTGGACAAGGCAGTTATTTTGCAAAGAAGGCAAGCTACTCTCATAACTTTTCTAAGAAGTCCTCCAAAGGAGTCCATTTCATGTTTCTGGCCAAAGTGCTAACTGGCAGATACACAATGGGCAGTCATGGCATGAGAAGGCCCCCTCCGGTCAACCCTGGCAGTGTCACCAGCGACCTGTATGACTCTTGTGTGGATAATTTCTTTGAGCCTCAGATTTTTGTCATTTTTAATGATGATCAGAGTTACCCTTATTTTGTTATCCAGTATGAAGAAGTCAGTAACACTGTTTCCATTTGAAAAATCTTGGTACTGCTAAATTATTTGATATGAACTCGATCCAGCATTTGTAGCAGGTTTTGGATAGGTGGGACAGAATGGGAACAGCATTGGACATTAATAGGGCACTTTTAAGACCCATTTTTTAAGTGCTAGAAAGTGAAATTTTTTTAAAGAAAAACAAGTTTTAAAATGACCACTTATTCTTTAATTATTTACTAATTGTTGTTAGTGTACTCAGTGTGGAAAAGACTACAGATTGCATACTCTTTTTATTCACACTTGTACATATCGGCAGCAATGGTATTAGAAGCATTTTTTAAAAGAAACTGAACAGCCTAACTAATTAAATGTAGCTTAAGCCTGGTAGAAGTTTGGCCAAATGAAATGGGAGGCTGTGAGCAAAGTGAGGATTCTGTGTATTTATAATGATAAAAACTGACTGGAGCTAGTACTACCATACTCATTCCCTGTCCAAAGCATCATTTATGGTGTAAGATAAGTTCATGAAATTCTGGTGGGTGGAAAGCAATTTTTATTTCTATCAGCAGAACTGAAACGTATCACCCAACTAGAGAGCATCAGTGACTTTAATTGTTCTTCAGAGTTTGAGAACTCAGAGGACACTTTTAAAAAGAAGAAGAAGAAGAACCATTTGAAAAATTTTTGTCACCAGCAAAATTTTTCACTAACCGGTTATATGAAACATGATTCTTGTGTTGTTAAAGTTAGACCTTAGAAAACCCAGTCTCTTCCATTATCATCTACCCCAATCTGAAGGAGTTGGGCAGCTAATTTGGTTAAAGCCAGTCTTGAGGATTAGTAGTATTACTTTTAGAGTTCCAGACTTAGGCCCTGACAAGGTTTTAGAGGAAGGAAGTACATGTATAACTGAGTCGAAAAGGTTTATTACTGTGCTTTGCACAAAGTAGACTCTCAAAAGTATTTGTTGGCTTGGAAATCTTGTTAAGGTGGTTATCCCACCCCTGTGCCTGCTTTGCCAGCTGCAGCTCGATTCCCTGGCTGACTGTATTTTACACTACTTAATAGAAACACAAACTTGGAAATTGTGCCACTGGCCCGGCTGGAGCAATGTTAAGTGTATATGCTAATGCCTCAGTTCAGAGAGGAAGCAGCTAGGTGTACTTTGCCGTAAGCAAAGCAAATACCTGGATTTACAGAAGTGGAAGTGGTTGTTCACAAAAGAATTCCCCATGGAATTCTTTGAGATACCAAGCTCTCCTAGTATGTTTGTGGTTATTTCATTTACACAGAACTTTTCAGGAACTCCTGTGTTGTTTAAAGCAAGATATATCTATACTGATGTCTCAGTGAATCAGTCTGTTTAAGCACTTATCAGGGCTTCCACACAATTATTTATTTTGCCCTAGTTGATCTCGTTGTTTGCTGCCATTGGCATGAAACAGCCAGCTGTGGCTGTTAACAGTTGTTCTTTCATTCAATTATAACTTGTAAACCAGTGATTCCCAATCTTTTTCAAGTTAAGACACCTTACCATTGCTTATTTGATTTTATGAAACTTGTTCCTTTTTTTCTCCTTTAAGGAAAATAAAGCTTTATGACATATTTATTTTTTTAATAAAACTAAGCAAAAATAAAAGTTCTCGTAATTCTTTAAAACTTCTGCTGTTTTGGTTCCATTGAAGATAACTGAATTCAGCACATAGTGGATAATCTGTCTGTAAATGCTGGTTGATTGGTTGAATGAATGTGCGATTGAGTGACTGAACAGACCCAATCAGAACCTGCTGCTTGAGCTTTTGTGCTCTAGGAATCAGCAGAAACTATTAGGTAGCAGTCAACTGTAAGTCACAAGAGAAGAGTGAATGTTTTATTTTGCAGGTAAATATTTGAGGAAAAGGGGCAAGCTGTATATCAGCAAACAGCTATAGTGAAAAATACGAGCAGGTTGTCCCCATCAACAGGTGCTGAAGTAAATATGAAAAAGAATTCTAGAAATCTTGTTGGCTGTCAAGCCACCTTCGCTTTCAGCCAACTTAAAGTGATCTGATCTGAGTGCTTTTCCCCCCTGGTGTAATAATTGTTAAATTCCTGTATAGTACTGTAAGTTGTTTTAACTAAGCAAGAGCTGTGGAGTTGGTCTGAATCTTTTAATGGTTCCATGGCTTTAAAACAAACTGAAAAGCATTCAGTAAATCTTTCTCCCTACTGACACAACTGTAATTTACACCATTTCAGAAAGCTGGAACTTACTCTTAATTTAAGCTGTGGTTAAGATTGCCAGGGAGAGGCTGCAGACTCCTTGAGACATTCCAGTGTTGTACAGTTCTATAGATAGGAGAGCTTTTTTTAGATGTGCAAAGTTTATAAATATTGGGTCCTTTGTAATTATAAATTCTAAAATCCAACTCTGTGCCTTTTGTTACAAACCTGTTTATTTTAGTAAATGATTATTTAGATACTAAAGAGAATCATGAGGGCATGAAATATACTGATCTTTAAAGAGGAATTTTTATTATACTAGGTCTGAAAATGACTGAAAAACAACGTATTCACCCAAACAGTGCTATACAGTCAGTTTAAATCAGAGGGGTTTTTCCTCCTTCATTTAAGGAAGGTAAGATGACAACAAAATGTTCCTAGTTTTCCTTAATTGGGATCAAATAATCAAAATGTGTTTAGAAAATTCTGTATGACACTTCCAAAATCTAATCCATATTACTTATTGCTATTGTGTATGTTTTTAAAATAACTTAAGATCTTCCATTATACTATAATCTTGGAAAAATCACTTAACCTTTCATATGGTTACTTTTCTCATATTTGAAATAGAAGTTTGGGTTTTTTGTTTTGTGGATTTTTTTTTTTTTTTTGAGAGACTACAAATAAGAATGATCCAACTTTGAGATCCTATAATGTGAAAATGTTTTGTAAAGTTCTGTACAGACCAATGGTGTTTATTTGCAAATTAAAAGCCAGATACAGGGGCGCCTGGGTGGCCCAGTCGGTTAAATGTCTGCCTTTGGCTCAGGTCATGATCCCAGGGTCCTGGGATTGAGCTCTTAATTTCTCTGCCCAGTGGGTAGTCTGCATCTTCCTCTGCCTCTGCTTTCCTCCTAACTCATTCTCTCTCTCTCTCTCTCAATAAATAAAAATCTTAAAAAGCCAGATATGTTTTTCTTTTCTAAGATTTTATTTATTTGAGGGACAGCACATGCTGGCAGGATGGGAGGAGGGAGAGGGAGAAGCAGACTCACCACTTGAGCAGGGAGCTCCACTCTAGCGAGGTTAGATCCCAGGATCATGACCTGAGCCCAAGGCAGATGCTTAACTGACTCAGCCACATAGGCACCCCAGATATATATATATATATATTTTTAGAGAAGACAGTGTTGGGTTTTAAAATCTGACATACACTTTATTCATTTAGGTTACTCTTAATACAATAAGAATACTTTTGACCTTTGCTAACTTTTCTCATAAGCTACCATGGTAGAAAAATTTGCTTTTGAAAGATTTCACCGGCATTATTAGTTGCTCTTATTTGATATGTTCTTGCTTAACTCAGCGTATCTTCTGGGAGTCTGTCAGATGGAGCTCTTTTAAAGCTTTAATCTTGCATGAGTGGAAGTGTTTGTGTGTTAGAAGCATTTCATGGACACTTTGCTAAATTTTCTAAGCTAGAGCAGAAGTGTCCAACCACTCTAAGAATATCAGAATTTCATGGACTTAATTGCCCTTAAGAATCTAATGGTTAGTGAAATATGATCAAAAGGTTCTATGAATTCAGTAGTCTTTATTTAAAGATTTTGTTTATTTGTTCATGAGAGATAGAGGCAGAGGGAGAAGCAGGCTTCCCTGCAGGGAGCCTGGTGCGGGACTCAATCCCAGGACCCCGGGGTTACTACCTAAGCCGAAGGCAGACACTCAACCACTGAGCCACCCAGGTGACCCAAATTCAGTGGTCTTTTTTTTTTTTTTTTTAATTTATTTTTTATTGGTGTTCAATTTACTAACATACAGAATAACCCCCAGTGCCCGTCACCCATTCACTCCCACCCCCCGCCCTTCTCCCCTTCTACCACCCTCAGTGGTCTTTTAATGAAAATTTGTGTTACTCATCACAACCATATCTGCATTTGATACGTAGGATATACCTAGTCTACAAACAACATTTGGTGCTCAAATGGATTAATGGGCTCCTTACAATAACTCCCATATGCTGCTAGTTTACAGCCAACAGACTGGAAGCCACTGGGCTAAACTATTTCTATATTCAAGTTTTATAATGGTATATATCTCCTTAACTATATCCAATCTTTAAAAAGCCCTAATCAAATCACACCATTAAGGGGCTCAAACTAGTGTTCAAGTCTCTAACCTGTCTAATATCTAGCAATGTTTTAGGTGCCAAATTGTCATTTGGCAGGTCTTTCTGTTTAGATAAATCAGCTGCCCTTCATAGTGCTTCACAGTACAATAAGGACTGCATCTAATAAATGTGAGCGGCAGGCGTACACTAAACAGATGCTTCTCAACTACATGATAATGAGGGACTCTTCAATGCTCATCAGTTTATAAATCAGTTTTTGAGCAGCAGTAATGGATTTGGGGCATTAACCCACAGTTCTCTGATGAAGGCCCTCCTTGAATATCTGCATTTCACAGTATTTTTGTCAAGAATTTAAGTCATGATTTCTAAGCTGAGTGCAATGAAATGTCCCACTTAGGGGTAGCAACCATAAATCTAATTAGCATTGGTCTCATGGATCTAAGCTAACTCAACCCAGTAACCACAGCTTTAGTTTCAACCACTCATAAATGTAGCTTATTTCTAAATGCAAGTTTCTACCCCACATGACTTACATTTTTCTAAAAATACAAGTTTGTAATCTTATTTTTATAATTGTAGGTATATATAAGTCAGTGCTAGATTGCAGTGGGAATGCAAATTTTGTGAATCATTGTTACTCAATTTTGTGACGGAATTACTGCACTTACCAGAAAGCAATGGCTTAGTCACAAACCTGAGAAAGACAATCTTAGTATGTGGCTTGTGGACTAATTGAGATTTAAAAAAGTAAAGAGTTAGCCCAGTAACTCGCTCATGGTATACAACAAAATGTTAGTAATACTAGAAATAGTAGAGTGGTAGCCTAAATAATGACCCGTAGGGATATGTTAGCATTATATAGCAAAAGAGGATTTGTAGTTGTGATTCAATTAAGGGTTTTGAGATGGGAAGATTGTCCTAGGGAGCCCAATATAATCAGAGGGAAGCAGAGATCAGAGAGAAATTAGAAATAAATTTGCTTTGTTTTAAGCCACCAAGTTTGTGGTAATTTGCAACAGCAATAAGCAGGTAATACAAATAGTAAATATAACAGAAATCCTATTAAAGACTTATCAAGCTCATAGAAATCAGCAATTGAAAGGAGCACTGCAAATAAGGAAACTTCCCATGCTTATTGGAAATTTTAAAAGGTGGTGCGAAATTCCAAGAGAGTAAACCACCAGTGGCTTTCTGAGAGTGGTATATACACGTGCTAAAGACAAACCTTACTTAAAATAAGACTTCTTCTAAGGGGTATTTACTGAAAAAAGACAAGCACTATAGGGAGTCAGCTAGCCTGGCCCTCTTGAAAGCAGGGAGAAAACAAACTGCCTTAAAGAATGGGTGAAAAAGATGTAGGGATGGCAAGTTTTAGTACCAGGATTGTCTAAGAGTGAGTTCTGTAATTTCAAGCCCCCTTTGGGTGATCTTTCTTCTTACATAGGCCAAGAGTTCACAGCTATTTAGAAAACATTTGTTGACTAGCTTCTAGAACCCTGGGACTTCCTCCTTGAAAGGGCACCGTGCTCCATGATCGAAAATACCTTCCTTTGCTCTAGCAAGGCACAGGGTTTTTTTGAGCCCCTTTTGGTTAAGGAATATCAGAAACCCTTGTCTTTGTAAAGACTTCTTAAAGTCTCAAGTACTAACTCCACTCCTAAGTGCCTTTTTTTCCTGTACTCAGGAACTTCTTAACAAAAGGCTGCATTGAGCTTCGCTTTGAAGGAAGGGACATCTGCTTAGTCAGCTTTGCCTTGCTTTTCTCTGTTGTACCTTCTTCCAAAGAGTCTTGTGGAAAAGGTCAGGGTAATCAGACCATTTTGGTAAAAATGCATACGGGTGTCTTAAATCATAATATAATGAATTCTTTATCATAACAAATACAGAATAGGTTATTCCAACACTGATTGATTCAAAAGTGCAACGTTTCCAAGGATTCTGTGTAATTCACTTGGTTCTCCCCTCATGGTGACAAGAGGACTGCTTAGCCTCAAATACTACATCTCATTTGCAACGTACAAATGTAGGAAGGGATGAGCTTCAACTAGTGCTTTTTCTTTTTTTTTTAATTTCAAAAGTTAGAAAAACCTTACAAAAGCACCCCAATGGTCTGCCATCTTTGTATTATTGTCCCAGGTTGTATCATGTGTCCGTGCCTAAACCAATCCCTGGCAAGGAAAACAGAATCCCGTGAATGATTTGGACTAACCAACATTCACATCTTAGGGCAAGCCAGTGATCCGTTAAGCAAGTTGTCACCCAAACCTGAACAAGGTTGGGATTTTGTTAGGAAGAAGAGAGGTGGCTGTTGGGGAGAAAAACCAACAATTACCTGTCACACTGTTTTTCAAGGTTAAGTTGAGGTTGCATTAAAGGGTACTCCTTAGAAAGTTTTCCAATCTATTTCACAAAGATGCCTAGGTATCCATTTCCTTAAAGACCAAATGGCTATGGAAGGAAAAACATTGTTTCACAAAGCCTGTAAACTGACTTAAAGCTGGATTTACTACTGTCTGGTCTTTGAAACTTCCAGATTCTAAACGGAGCTATTTTTAATGTGAAACTTTGGCCTCCCTAATGGACTGACATTAAGAAGGCCCATGCAGCATGGAGTGCAGGAACAAAAACCGTTAGGTTACTTAGGTTGAAATCCTAGCATCATTACCTCCACGTGGGGTAACTTGAGCAGGCTAGCATCTCTAAGATTCCATTTCCTTATAATAAATAACCTCATGGTCTCTGTAAGGACTAAAGGAGCACTCATGTAGAACACGTAGCATGATAATAATGCTGACTTCTTTTTACTTGAGTCCAAGGACTCAAAGGAGGCCAAATTGAAGATCTACATTTGGGAGTATGGAATAAACCCCTGCAAAGTTCAAGCATACATTTTCCTTGGTTTTAGATTCACAAACTCCTACTTCCTAGTAAAAAATTTTAAAAGTGTAAGCTACAAAGATAAAATACAAGTAAGCAGAATATAGTGAAAACAAGCTAACCGTCCACCGTATCTCTCAGCATCCAAGCCAACCCCCTAGCTCTGTGGAGCTGCTACAAAAGGCTGGCGTTCTCACTCAGAATTTGGGAGGGGAGGTGGGATTGGCAGCATCAGAAAGGAACTCCTTCAGTTTTGCTGGGACATTACAGGCTTGAGCTTGTGATGGATGGTGCCATAAGCCTACTCAGAGATGAGAAATTTAAACCCTTAGCAGCAAGCACGCTCAACTAGCTTTCTCCAGCAATGCAGACAAACGTCTGATGCAATGAAGGCATTACCAGGCAGCATTCTGATAGGAACCCGGGAAAACCCAATTCTGGGTATACCGGGTTCTGCCTTGGATCCGTCACTCACCTTCCCACAGTATCTTGGAGAAGATGTTTGTCCAGAGGTAGCAAAGCAAATAAACTATTGTGACTTGAGGTCTTGGCTCCAAACTCTAACACAGTAAAGTGGACTGCAGGTTGGAAGGCCACTGAGTCTATTTTCAGAGCTACATGCCCTCAGATCCAGCACGCCACGCAGGAGCCCTGCCTCGACTCTTCCCTACTTCTCATGCCCTAACCGGGGTATCAGGCTCTACTTCTAGGACACAAAACCAGTCCACCTCCCTTCCCTGCCAGCTCCTGGAAAAGAAAATCAATTAGTTATTCAAAGCAAGGGCTGATGAAGCTCTTTGTATAAATATTATAGACTTGGTGGGTCATACAAAATCTCATAGCTGCTCAGTTCTGCCGTTGGGGCACAAAAGCAGCCAGAGACTACGTGTAAGTGAGCGGCATGGCTCTGTTCCAGGAAAACCTTACTTCTAGGCTGCCGCCACCTATGCTATATGCCATTTTCAATCAATCTAAACAATTGAGCCAAAGCTAGTTTGTGTGATTTGTTACTTGGTGTGTCCAGGTACCGTATCAAATACCGGCTTCTAGCTCCTACTGTAATCGTGCTCCTAACCGCAGGGAAAGTCTTACTATTACTTTCTAAAGTCTGATTTCCTTCCCCTCCCTGTCCTATATGAGGCCATATTCAACTCATAAAGAAAACTGAAAGCCTTTAGGAAGCCTGGGCCTTTGTGCCGCTATGATTGGTGAAGGCATGCCGCAATGCTTCTGTTTTCTCTGAGGCAGTGGTAGACCGCGAGGCCGTTATAAAAAGGCTTCCACCGTTGCACTGATACACCCACCGGTTGAAAGGCAATCCTATCCTTGCTGTTCTGGTTTAACAGAAACCCCTCGTCAGACAGTAGAGTGGACAAGAGACCAACTGGCTCCAGGAGTAGGAGATAGTCAGTCTCTTACTGGGATGCCAAGTGGATGAAAACCTTTTCTGACTTTCAGGTTTTCTGTCATAGAATGACCAAAAAAAAAGCATAAAGAAGTCCCTGAAGGCAAGGGGGTCACTTATAATTCCCACCCCTCTTTTTTCATGTTAGTGTTGTCAGGACTGTGGTAGCCCCTCAATCCCAGGATCAGGAAATAGAGCAGGGCGTGTTTTCTGGAGATGCAGGGAGACAACAGGATGGAAAGGGTAGGAACAATATTAGCGAACTGCAACCATATGCTTGACAAGACTCGGGATCAGCCGCAAGTCTCAAGAGGCCAGTGTGAGAGCCTGCAGTTGGGCTGTAGGGAAGTAAGAGATCAGGACTGGGACATGAGTTTTGCTTTATCCTTCCCATAAATGGGAGGAAAGGGATATTTGATAAGCAGAAAAATTGGGAAGAGATAGTTGGCAGGCATGCCTATAGGCTTCTCAAAAAATAGGAAAAGGGGAAAAAAAAGAAAGCTGTGGCAACTTTTCACGGAGTTACCATAGGGCCTCAGGAAAGCCAATAAGGAAATAGTGATGGCTACAGGGGAGGTGATCATGATCACTGGGGTGACGATGGTGGTCTTTCATGACTGTGATACTGGTGATGCAGAAGAACATGGTGTTGGTGATGGTAGTAATGGTGATTGTGATGGTCATGGTCAAGATGGTCATGTAGATCATGATGGTGGTGGTGGTGGTGGTGGTGATAGTATTGTTGCTCTTTGTACTGATGGTGGTGGAAAGGGAAAGAAATGAAGACCTCTAGGACCTGAACTAAAAAAGAAAGTGGGGATAATACATTTTATTGTCCCAGCTCCACTATAAAAACTCCTAGAAGGGAAGTACACAAATTTTGACCTTGATTCCTGCCTCACATTTCAGTCTGATAACTTCAGAGTTAGGAAAGAAAAAGCAGCAAACTCACATGCTTCTATTGATTGTTTAGCAAAAGATAGAGACCTGCGGTGAATGGTTTTTTATCTCCATGGACTTCTTGATTTTTTTTTTTAATTCATGAGAGACAGAGAGAGAGAGAGAGAGAGAGAGAGAGAGAGAGGCAGAGACACAGGCAGAGGGAGAAGCAGGCTACATGTGGGGAGCCTGATGTCCAACTTGATCCCAGGACCCTGGGGTCACACCCTAAGCCAAAGGCAGACACCCAACTGCTGAGCCACCGAGGTGTCCCAGGCTTCTTGATTTTGCAAATAAATTTTTTTTTAAATTCTCTTCCACTCTTGTGTCAGGCCTGCCTTGTTGTACAACTCCAGGGAGCATTCACTCATCAGCATGACCCGTACTCCTGGAGGAGCTTAATGCCCAGAGTGCAGCTATGTTTAAGGCCTTGGCATAACAGATAGCCTGGGGAGCTGGGGCTGGACCCTGAATTTAAGGAAGAGCTAAGGAGGCAGAAAGTTCTCAAAAAGGAAAAACAAAACAAAACAAAACAAAACTAGGCCAACAACAGAGAGATAGGCCGGGCCTAAGGCTAGACAGAATCAATAGGACGTTCCCAGCAGTGGGCAGCAGTCCATGAACTTAGGAAGGGTATAGTGTGATACCTACATTTGCAGTTGTTTCCTGCTCTGAACTATATTTACCTTGTATTCTCCACAAGTCTTAAGTCTTAAAACAGCCCTGAGTCTTAAGGAATGCTCAAAGGAGCTTACGTCTACACCAGGAGGTGTGCTAGGTGATAGAAAACTGAGCCGGGAGAGAGACGTCGGGCAACCACTACTGGTTGTCACTCCCCAAAAAACGAAAGCCCCTTCTGGAGAAATTTCAAGAGCATACACTGGCCTTCCCATAAATAGGTGAGATGGGAAGAATTGAGTTATTTTATCAAGATAAGGGAAGGCTGGAGAACTTGGAGATATTTAGGTACAATAATATTGACTCATGTTTACTGAACATTTACTGATAATTATGGAACATTTACTCTATGTTAGGCTCTGTATTAAGTGCCTGATGGGTCTTATTTCAATTTACAGTTGAGAAAATAAAGCCTATAACAAATTATTTTGATCAAGTGTAGCCAGTGAATGGCAGAGGCTTATTTAAATCTGTCTGCTAAATTCCAATTTACAGTCAAAATCAGTGGTCTCCAAACGTTGTGATGATACATTCCTACCATTAAAAACTTGGGGGGGGGGCTGCCCCATGGTATGTGTATTTATTTACTCATAAATTATATATATATACATCTCTTCTTTTCCACTAATAAATTATATATATTATGAAACAGACATGAAAATAGAAATAAAATAAGAAAAAGATGAAGTAAATAATGTAAACAAAAGATAAAATTTTTAAAAACAAGAAATGCAATGTTTTGAGACGTATTAAATGTATACAAGTGTTTTCTGTTCTCACTATAAAAGTGCTAATGATAATAGTTGAAAAAAAGCATATCACAAAGGTACTCATATCCGATAGAAGTTCTTCACTGACTACACTGTAGCTAGTAAATATTCCTAATACCAGATGTCTATCATTTATTCTTGCAAACAAAAATAAAAATACCACATATATATATATATAAATCATATATATCTTGTATTTTTATATTTTTACCATACAGTTTCAAATTCCATGAAACTTCGTGTGGACGGTGTTTAAACAAGCAAGTTCTGCTTCTGTGTCTGAGAATGCATACGTGAACATTTTTTTAGAGAAACAGAATAGCATAAAATGGAAACACATCAAAATATGCTTTTTCAAAATGCAGCCTTGCAGGTTTCTTGTGAAATGCACAAGTATTTCTCTCTCCTTTAAATGTGAAAGACAATTTCACTTGAAAAGACAGTTGAAATGTGTGTGTGGGGTTTTGGTTTTTTGTTTTTTTTTTTCTTTACAAAATATCTTCTCGGTCGCTAGAATCAGCTACTGGTCATCAGAAGACAAGGCCAGAAACTTTGAAACATTAGTGTTTTCATATACACAGAACTGATCTTTAATTTCAGCTTTCTTTTAAGAACTTTGTCATGAGATAACCAGTGAATCCAAGGGTGATATAGATTTTTATGACCACAACCCTCCCTCTCCCATCATATGCAGTTTAACAAAAATTGAACTGTTTGGGACAGGTTTTGGCAAGTATTTTCTGTGAAGGGCTTGCTGGCAAATATTCTAGGTTTTTCAGGCCTTGTGGTCTCTGTTGCAACTACTCAACTCTGCCCTTGTCTGAAAGCAGCCGTAGACAATATGTAAACCAATGAGCGTGACTGTATAAATAACACTTTTATTTACAAAAAGAGGCATCAGACTGGATTTGGTTGAGGCCAGAGTTTGCCAGCCTTAGACTTAGGATGATATCATCTTTAAACCCACTCAAACCAGGCCCAGATAACCTGTGATATGTCACAATACCCTGAAAGGGAAAAGAGCACAGGTGCCTCTCTCGGCTCAGGGAACCCCTCACTCTCTCCTGAGGGTACCATGCCTACTGCACGTGACAGGTGCCCACCCAACAGACAGGCCTCGTAGGGTGCCGGTGTCAGAAAAGCGAAAAGTCGGAGATCCCTAACATTTTTCTTTATAATTTTTTAGACAAAAATGAATGTAAGTAGTTGTTTCTCAATATTTTTGTCCTTCTTCTCAACTGATCATTGTTTATGTCCCACTTTTGAGATGACTTCAAGCTTCTGCACATCTACCTGAGAAAGTGTCATCGGGATAAGAATGGGAAGTAAAATGAAGGGGAGGGTGTGGGACCTTGACAGTCTCTAACACTAGCCCCCTTTCAGATGGGGGAGGCGTCAATGTCCTCCTTTCCGATGGAGGAGGCATCAATGTGATGGCATGGTTGCCTTTGAGGATGAAAAGTCAAGAAGTACAGAGATGAACTAAGGGAAGAAGAAACAATAGGGCCTGTGGCCTTTGGAGAAACTTCCTAATGACCATCCAGACCAAGCCTGTCATGCCTTTACCACACCATGTTGTTGTTATTTATTTAAAGGTAGACTAGGCTATGAGCTCTTTGAGTGTATCTTCGTGGATCTTTTTTAGAAACCGGGTGTTGTGAACACTCAATAATAATGTTCCATGAGTGAGTGGATGCAGAGGTGCAGAAGAAGGGCCACAAGATTTTGGGTCCCATTCTTAAGGAATAAGATTAATGTAAGACTAGCTAAGCCACATAAACATATAAGGCAGGATGTGTCCCCAAAGTGTCGCTGGTCATTGCAACCCCACCCCAAGTGAGGGAAGGAGGAAATGACTGTGACTCAGCAGAATGGGACATTTCCCCATCACCAGGAGAGGTGTTGCGTGAGGATATGTAAGGTGAGGCACCAGGTTCTTGTTTGGGTTTATTTATTTATTTATTTATTTATTTATTTATTTATTTGTTTATTCATTAAAATTTGTATTTATTTATTCATGAGAGGTACAGAGAGAGAGAGAGAGGCAGAGACACAGGCAGAGGGAGAAGCAGGCTCCATGCAGGGAGCCTGATGTGGGACTTGATCCCAGGACCCTGGGGTCATGACCTGAGCTGAAGGCAGGCACTCAACCACTCAGCCACCCAGGGGCCCCCGAGGCACCAGGTTTTTAAATGGTCTTTTCACAGATATCCAGAGTGGCAATAATTTCGTTGATTTGATCGATACAAACTGCAGGACTGGAAAATTCTGGTAAAATACAATCTATTTAATGCCAAATTATGTGGTTTGTTCAGACCCACTGAACTGGAAAATGCCAAGTTCCTTTTCCCCTGGTGCCGCATGAATGTCACCTGCAGTGATTAAGCGCAGAATCCCAGAGCAGGGCAAGACGTCAGCCAGCCGATGGTCTAGGCAGTCCTGGCTTCCTCTGAACACACAGCTTCATCTTACCTTCTGTATGTCATATATGTGAGCTGGGGTCCGCTTATGACTAAAGTGTTATTAAATCTGGACATTATTTGTTAATTAATAATGGGTCACATTAAGCTTGGTGGGCCCTTATATAGGTCTGTGTGCTCACTCTTTCTCTCCCCACCCCCCTCGCTCTTCTTCTTTCAGCTCAGCTTTCTGAAATTTTCTACTTAGTCAACATATTCACTTTTCTTTGGGACAGGGAAATGGACCACAGAGTTTGAAAGTGAGTGAACAGAGGTGTGAGCGGAACGTATAAATAGAAGATTACTTTTTAAATAGCCAAGGACTCTGCTTAGAGAAGGATAACGTAAGTTCTAGCCCCAGCTTCCTGGAGAGCTTTACCACATTACTTAGCGCTCCCAGGCCTCAGTTTCCTCATCTGTACAGCCAGTGATACTGCCCCTTCCAACTGCATGATTCTTTTTTTTTTTTTTAAGATTTATTTATTTATTTATGAAAGACAGAGAGAGAGAAGCAGAGACACAGGCAGAGGGAGAAGCAGGCTCCATCCCGGGAGCCCGACGTGGGATTCGATCCCGGGTCTCCAGGATCGTGCCCTGGGCCAAAGGCAGGTGCTAAACCGCTGCGCCACCCAGGGATCCCCCAACTGCATGATTCTAAGACAGATTAAGAAATAATAAGTCTATAGTTTCCATCATTAATACTCAGACCTTGACCTTAGAGTCATATATACGTTTCATGAGGAAAGTCCTCTGATTCCAAGTGGAGTGACTCCTCCATAGAAGAATCTCATAGACGGAAGGTGGAAAATCCAAGTGGAAATCCGAGATTGTTCCCACTTGTCACTCTGATCTGCACAGATATATTTGCTGCCCTCGCTGGGGCAAAGCCACTTTCAGCCTTCACGTCTAGGGTCTCGTCTGAATGACTCTCTCTCTCTCTCTCTCTCTCTCCATCTCCACTTGCCAGTGCTCAAACCACAACCCCTCCTCCTCCCTCCCCCGAGACTACCGGGGAAGGTGTGTCCTCCAGAGCCACCAAGCCTGGCCTGAAACCTGATCCTGAGGACCAGGGACCCTGGCCCACAGTTAGGCAGGCCTCTGCAGTGACCCACTTTTTAATGACTTCCTATCCATAGGGTGGTGCCTCCTGTGGTGATGACTCTGGCTTGCTCTCCGGGGACCTGCACCTGCGGTAGGAAGGCGTCCCCGCACCCGGCCTCGCAGAGGGACAGTCACCCCCCAGGGGAGCCGTTTCTGCCTCGCCACCCCCTTGTCAGGTTGGGCTCTGACTCAGCCTCACATGCAGCCCTTCTCTGGGGCTTACCAGGCCTTTCTTTGTTTCCTCAGGAGCCAGTTCTCGTTTATGCAGCCCCAGCGGGCCCCAAACCCCGGCCACCCCGGCCCGGCCTGCCTGGTTCTCACGGCCTCCGCGCAGCCGATGGAAACTTTGCCCACAAGCGAGTTAATTCCTCGTGATTCTACTAGATGCATATTTAATGCATTTTTAAAATAGATCCTGAATGTCGTTTCCATGGCTATCTCAGATTATTGACAGCACATTTTCTTTTAAATAAAACTTTTATATGTATAAATGATTTATTTGACATGGGGCAGATTTTCATTCCCAGGAGAATGAAAGTTCTAAGTCCCGTTTGCTGTTCTTCCCCGGTGCAGCATCGTAGGAGGCACAGACCCTGTGCTGGGAATACAGACATCTGATTTCCATCATATTTCTTAAAATTTTACTAGTAGCCGAAGACTCTTATCAGCCCATAATCATAAATGGACCAGAACATGAAATAGCTGTGAGAGCTAAGAAAAACATTCTTACTGGAACAAGTTCATAGAAAACAAAGTCTGTTCGAACTTAGAAGGAGGAAAGTTAAAATACTGTATATGCGCTGGGAAGTATTTTTAAAGATAAATCGTTTTTTTTTTTTTTTGTTTTTTTTTTTTCGGTTCTCTCTCTGAACACGGGTCAGGTCAGCTGGTCAGACATGTGAATGGCCTAGAAGTGAGTGCACTGTCTTCCCAAAAGGATGCTCGTCGGAAAAGAAAATGCCTTTCCTGAAACATTTCCTAAGCTCACGCTCCCAGAGCCCCAGCCAAGCCCCGGCTGTGGTGTTGAGCCAGCCCACAACCTGATTACATCCCTGACTTAAGGAGCTTTGGCACTTCGAACACTTAAAACTCATCCTGGCTGGACTTGGGACGTTGAAGAACACATGCAAAGAATTTTGTATGGATATTCCTTACCTGTTTATACTGTGAAGCCTTGATTGTCATAACGTGTTTGTTAACTAGCTAAGACGTGCAATACATTAAAAATGCAAATATCACCAAAGAATATAGAGAGTCTCCCTAGTTCTCCTCTAACCCCTGCTAAGGTAAAAACTGTTCCTGGTTTCTTATATCCGCCTCCGGAGGTAACACGTATGTGTGTACAGATGCTTTAAAAGGCGATAGGATATTGAACACACGGCTCATGCACCTTGCTTTTCTTCACTTAGTTCATCCAGGAGCTCAACCTCGTTCTTTTTAATGACTGAAAGCATTCTTTGCTATGGATGTTCTAGAATTTACTGATGAACTTTTGGGTTGTTTGCAGTCTTCTGCTACTACAAACGATGCGGCGAATATCCTTATACCTACACACACACACACACACACACACACATTCATGCCTATGTGCCATTATTTCTATAGAAGGAAATCTTAGAAGTAGAGTTGTTGGGCCAAAGGACAGTGTACTTTAAAACTTGGTAGATAGGGCAGCCCGGGTGGCTCAACGGTTTAGCGCCGCATTCAGTCCAGGGTGTGATCCTGGAGACCCAGGATCGAGTCCCACGTTGGGCTCCCTGCATGGAGCCTGCTTCTCCCTCTGCCTGTCTCTCTGCCTCTCTCTCTCTCTCTTTATCTCTGTGTGTGTCTCTCATGAATAAATAAATAAAATCTTTAAAAAAACAAAAAATAAATAAAATTTGGTAGATAATGCAATGTCGACCTCCTTAGAGACAACCAATTTATCATCACTCTCCATACCTTTTCCCACTCAAAAAACAAAAAATATGAGAGGACAATGCCTTCCTAATCACTCTCTTTGCTCTGAGTGTATATCTTTGTGGAATTGCTTTAAAAATAGAGAGATATAGGGGTGCCTAGGTGGCTCAGTCGGCTGGGTGTCTGGCTCTTGATTTTGCTTCAGGCCATGATCTCGGAGTTGTAGGGTCGAGCCCCAAGTTGGGCACCCGGCCTGGTGGGGAGTCTGTTGGAGATTCTCTCCTTCTGCCCTTCCCCCCACTTGTATGCATGCTCTTTCTCTCTCAAGTAAACAAATAAAATCTTTAAAAAGAAATAGAGAAGTCTATCAGACAGAACTGCCATGATTACCGTAATATTATCATTCGGGTCTCAACTAAACTGTTATTCCCTAAGCAGATCTTCCCTGACCACCCCCCCCCCCCACACACACACATCCCCAGTCCCTCTCTGTTATCCTTTGCATTGTCTTCCTACCATTTGTCACTTTCAAAAATGACTTCTTGGTTTACTTTCCCCCCTAGCCTGCCACCCTCCACTAGAAGGTGAACCTTAGGGGAGCATGAAACATGACTGCCTATGTTGTTTATGCAGTACTTTGAACAGGACCTGGCACGGAGTCAGCAGTTCATACACGTGTGTTGAAGGAAACTCCAGGTCCAAAGGTACCCTCAGTACCCAGGGATGTGAGCTCACACTCAAATAACTTTCCAGAGCCTTCCAAGAAAGGCAGGTGGGGGCGGGGCATGGGTGGTGCTGCTCAGAAGAGTTTCTGACCCATTCTGGAAATGTTACAGGGCTTTGGAGAAAAAATAAAGCTCACATCAATTTCAGGAAAAACAAACGGCACTGGTAGAAACTAGTCTTTTGATCAGGGGACTGAAGAAAATGAATCACATTGTCCTTGGTTGTGGGCAAAACATGGGTCAAAGTGGAATAAAAATTAATATTTGCAAAGTGTTTGAAGAGTATCATTGCCATGACTGGAAACATATTCCATGATCATGATGAAAAATAAAGCTGAAGTCTTTGATTGTAGTTTATAAAACATTCTGTCCTGAGGAAGTTCTGACAGGTGGTATCGTGCTGTGGAGCTGATTCACTGAATACAGTTCATAATAAATGAGTGTTTGTCCAAGGGGTGTTTCTAAATCCTCTAAGGTTATTCGGCTGGGTCCTGGGTGTGGCAGGCAGGTTTGGCTAGGCCTAATTAATGAGATTCTGCCGTGAGGAACACTTTGGTAATGACTGTCGGTATAAACATTTCTTGTGGCCCATTCACTGGCCCAGCACCAGGAAGACATGAAAATGTCATTGGAGCTTTCCAGACGTTATATATGCTGGGAGCTACAGGGCAGGCATGTGAATTGTCCCACTGGAAAATCTTCCTCCGTCTTGATTAATTAAATACATGAAGTAGGCTCGTGTTAATTGCTGAAGAGTGTGCCTTTCTCAGAATTCTTAGAGGTCGGCTACTCCGTTTCTTATATAAAATTACATCTAGTTTCATACATCAGTGCCATGCCGCGCAGGTGGCTTTGGGGTTTAGACCCCTACGCTCCCCATTACAGTCATCTCCTCAGTTCCTTAAAGGAACAATTAATGTTTTCTCAAGCTTGAAGTACTATGAAAGTGAAGTTCCTAAGACACTGGCGGCAGCTTCCAGCTGGCCCCCACTCCCAATGGGATGGCTGTCTGTGAGCACCTCCATGGGGCAATTTTCCTTCAGATCTGCAGACATTGGAGAAAGCAGCATTGCAGAGCTGTGTGTCCGAAGATAGCCTCATGTGCCAACAGCTCTCTACTGCTTCCTCGTCAGACATACCACCTCCAGGGAATTTATTCTTGGTAGCCTTTCATCGAGCTCCCCGCTCTGATCTCAGCAAGCCCAGGGACCTAGTGAACTTCTGACTCTGTGGAAGAATGTGGCAGGACTGGGTTATCCCGTGTGGGACAGGACCAGCAGCATCAGGTTCAGGAGAATTTTTCCAAGTCGGCCAAGTGGTTTCTTTTCAGGCCCAGGCTCTACTACAAGTGCCAACTTCCAAATATAGGAACACCTAGGAGACCAGCCTGATAGTCACACAGGCCCCTCGAAGGGCTATGCAGAGCCCCTGCTAGGCCGGGCATTTGAACAGGTGCTCTCTCCAAAGCTGGAATAAAGTATTTTGCCAAGTCAGGAGTGACTAGAGACATTCAAAGTTTCTTTGGCACTTTGATTTCTGAGATGTAAGGATCGAAATGGACCTGCAGGGCTCAAGATGCTCCTCCTTTTCAAAGCATGTATTTTCCAGACCGTCTCTAAAATACCCTTCAAAGAAAGATGAACCACATATTTGTGTGTGAAAAACGAAAAACACACACAAAACACCCTTTTTCAAAAAGGTCGTTTAAGATTCTCCATTGTGTGTCTTTACAGGTATCAGACATCCATCTGCCTACTTTTGATTTTCCGCCCAGGAAATAAGAGTTTTCCCACAAATAACTTCAGTTGCCCAGGGGAAAAGTTAGAGAGAAACATAATTTCTCGTAAGTGGAATGAGGAGTGATGTTATGATTCCCGCTCATAGGATCCACTGAGATCGTTTCTGAAACTAAATGCCCTCTAATAATAGATCTGCCCCTTACGAAGCCTCATTTTGCCAGGCCTGGCTTCGAGTTTTAACAACGTCTGCCCTTAAAATGCATTCCTAACAAGAACCTGTGTATCGACTCAGTTTTCTAGAGCTGAGGCACAATAGTGAGGACATGGCTTTCTCTGGAAATCCCCTACATAACCGCTCTGTCCAGGACCTGTGGCCAGGGCGGCCAGCGTGGCCGTGACGGAGACAGAGCTGGGTCAGAAAAGCCAGCGTGGAGTATTGTCTTGTTAGCTCGGACTTTCATAACAAAGCCCGTAGACCGGGTGGCTTAAACAACAGAAATGTATTGCTCGCTGCTCTGGAGACTGGAAGTCTGCGACCCGGCGACCCGGGTGCCAAAATAGCCGGGTCCTGGGGACCATCCTCTTTCTGGTTTGCAGAAAGGGAGGGAAACAGAAGAGAGAACATGAGGGCCCTACCCAAGGGCCCCACTCCAAACACCCTCACACTGTGGGTTGAGGGCTTCAACATATGAATTTGGGTGGAACACAATTCGGTTCACAGCTGGTATTGAAGCAGAGGGAGCTGGACCAAACCATCTTCCTCCCATGCACTTGCGTAGACGAAGACAGTCTGTAGCATAGAGGCCATTCTAGATGCGGTCCTGCGGGATTTCTTCAGAGAAGCTCAACGAACGGCCTGTTTATTTATTTGTTTGTTTTTCTGCTTTTTTCCCCAAAGATATACAGGGAAAAAGATCCGCCCCTAGGAGCGTATATCTGATCCTTATACGCTCTAACACTGAACAAAGAAATATCTTTGAAGGAGAACATCGCGCCCAGTTACGGCAGAGGGTTTGAATCCAGGGATCAGTTCTATCTCTCAAAGGACAATTTCGATACTTGGCTCTTTCTTCCTTGATGCCTCTTCTGGGTCCTGTGCAAGAAAGTGTTTCTAAATGGGTGCGAGGGTCAGTTCCAGGCCAGAAAGAACATCGGGCGCGGGCGTCGAATTGCCGAGGGTCAGACACTGAAGGCCCACCTCGTAGGCCTGAGCTCAGGAAACCGAAATCCCCGCACTCCCCGGAGATCCTGGCAGCCAAGGGGCGAGGAGGACGTGGGTCGGCTGCAGGTTAGGCCTCGGGCCGCACCGGGTCGGGAGGACGGCAGGAAGGATCACACTCGCACCCTCTCTACGAAAGCCACATAATCTCAGGGACTCCTGGCGTCTTGAAAAACGCTTATCCTCTCCAATACCCCGCTGAGCGGGATCCCAAAGGGCCTCTTAATTCGACCTGTGAGAGAAGAAAACACACAGTGGATTCTCCCCCCTCGTTTGCTTGCCAAGGTTAAGAAACCAGCGACGCCAACGGCCCCTTCTGTCAACCAGCGGGACCAAGGGGAGGGAGCAAAGGAAAGCAGGAGCCTCCGCAGTTCCCGCATCTGACCTCAGGTCCAGGGACCTTCAGAAGGATTCTCTGAATGTGTCCCGTGTCATCCTGAGACGGGAGGAGGGCAGCTGAGGCCTGTGGACACCCGGGGTAGGAGTAGGCCACGATGCCGTGTGGGCAGGGACACGGAGCTGTAGGAACCAGAGCCACCACGGAGATGTCGGGGCGTCCTTAGCCATCACTCTGAAAAGAGACCGCGTTGTCCTCCACTGTCCTGGGCGTCCCTGTTCTGCGCCCTGGCAGGGAGGCCTGAAGACCTCCCACGGGAGCCCTGGCAGTGCCTACAGACACCCCCCTCAGAATCGTGTATGAAGTTCTTTGACCTTAGAAGCCCAGGCCTTCAACGATACAGAATCTCAGGCCTGGAAGACACCCCAGAGACACCTTATTTTGCCTTATCTGGGAGAGACGGAGCTTGAAAGTGACGTTTCCACTTACCCATCTATGCCCTGAGAAGTGTCCGGTGAGCCATTTTTGAAAAATGAGGCGACCTACTAACCTGTTTTATTCAATAGGTGTCACCAAGCATGCGACCTCTTCTTAATAACTGGATATCACCCTAAGCTTCAGTTTTCCCATCTGCAAAATGGGGCAAAGCCCTGAGCTTATAGGGTTGTCAGGGTCGAATGAGACATGACGTGGAAAGTGCTCAAGTGCTTGGCAGTGTCTTACCCACCACCCATGTTAAAGAAAGAGCAACAAGGGGACCCCTGGGTGTCTCCGCAGCTGAGCAGCTTCCTTCGGCTTGGGTGTGATCCTGGAGTCCCGGGATCGGGTCCCGTATTGGGCTCCCTGCATGGAGCCTGCTTCTCCCTCTGCCTGGGTCTCTGTCTCTCTCTCTGTGTGTGTCTCTCATGAATAAATAAATAAAATCTTAAAAAAAAAAAAAAAAAAAAGAGCAACAAGAGCCAGGACACCACTACCATCGTAGCCGCTCAGACCACCAGGTATCTTCTCTGCTGGCAGCACAGTGACTCCCTGCCACAGCCCACTCGGTCTGTTGTTTCTTATATGCCATGGACTGGGGAACTAGAAAAATCCACCACGTCCAGAACCACATGTTTATATGCTCAATTAGAATCAATATAGCTTCAAATGGGTGGTTAAATGTACAGCTGTGCGAGGGCTTTATCTGATCTGCGGAAACTTTTCCCCACCCAGGAACACAGCCTGTATTCCAAAGGGTTGGATACATCATAAATCAGCCACCCCAGACGAGTGAGCTGTTACTGGATTTATTATACCCCACTTATGCAAGGTCCTATTTCTCTTCAATAAAGTAATTTTACTCACACATCTTTAAGGTGTTGCTGGGAAGTCACTCTCTTTCCACCTGTTGGCAAAAAGACGCACGAGGGGGCCTTGGAAATGATGTACTGGGATCGGTATAAACCAAAGCCGTGGCTCCTTGAAGCACCACCCAGATTTAGAGATACCAGGGATTTATCAGACCAGGAGAAATCCCCAGCCTTGGCTGTGCAAAATAAATCTCACAGAAGAATGTCTACATCTGGTTGTGTAGGAAGGCTAATGGAAAACAGTGATGTGTTTCTGGGTTGGGAGTTTGGCATTGTCAGTCTTCATAAGGGGGCGAGCGTAATATAATTTTCTGTTATGAAAGCAGACAGGGATGTGCTTTTGTTCAGCCCAGCACCCTTCACCATTTTATTTTATTATTATTATTTTTTTGGTTACAGCCAGCTGGTCTAGGGACAAGCAGGTGACCAGCCTGGCCAATCCATCCGTACCATATTCGAAAGATCACAGGGATTGGTTCAGAGATGATGATTCCAGCCAGTGGCAGCCCGCTGGGATTTTTGTTGGCGCAAATGGGAAAGAGGCAGTCTCTCTCTCTGGTAGGCTGGAGATGCGAGGCTGGAGCTCCTGGTGGAGGAGAGTCCAGGAGGACAGTCGGCCTGAGAATGAGACAGAACCCTGGGGATGTCACTGAAGCCCCCCATCTAGGTACATCAAGACCTTTCCGTCATATATGCTAGTAGACGCATTCGCTCTTATTTGATTTTCCTTGAAATGGTTTAAGGTAGGTTTTGGCTAGCTGCAACGGACAGATTTCCAGTCGTACGTTGTGATAATCTGGAGCGTGCAGCCCGCGTGGCTAGGTGGTAGCCAGCCTCCACGAGGGCCCCTATAAACTTTGCCCCCTAGTATTTCCTAGAGTCATCACGTAGGAGGCCTCCTTCCCACACCGGGGCAGGGCTGGCCTGTGTCACTACAGGCTGCAGCAGAAGTACCGCCTGTGGCTTCACGGGCTTGACGCTCATTCTGGGGCAAGCCAGCCACCGTGTTGTGAGAACGCTCGGGAAGGCCCTGGGACGGAGCCCACGTTGAGAGCACGCAGGCCTCCTGGGAAGAGCCAGCAGCAGTTCACCAGATGTGTGAGTCGAGCTACCCTGGAGGTGGGGCAGCCTGGTCACACCTCGGAGTGACCGCCGTCCAGCTGGGGTCTGGACTGCCACCCCACGAGAGACCCCGAGCTCCAGACACCCTTCCGCTGTGGGCCCAGATTCCTGGTGCATGGTGGGAAGCTGTGAGGGATGATAGATGATCACTGCGGTCTTAAGCCAGTGAGTTTTGGAGTAATTAGTCACACAGCGTTAGAGGAGTCCTGGGCCTTGTCTGCTACTTCTCATGGCCCAGTGAGAAAAACAAAATCCTGTAATGCATACATCCCAGGCTCTTGGCTCTCAAATATCACTCCGTTTTTGAGAGTTTCCAGAACGGAAGTAATTGCCGTAGTGGAACCCCTGCCACCCTATGCTCTCACCTTCCCTGAGTCCCACCGTCACCTGTGCTGGGCACCCACTGCCCTTCCCTGGGGATCAGCGGCCTCTGCCAAGCGACCCGGCTGTCCTTGAGGACTAAGGCCCCCCTCAAATTCCTAACGCAGAACTCAGGGACACTTCTGAGCTCAGGGCTCACTGTGTCCTCTGCAGTAATGGGGTTGCTCCTTGTCCTCGCTCTGTGACGTCACTTTAACTTTTGACTTTGCCCATGAAGTTTGGAATTTTAATTTCGAACATACCAGATGATAGCTCCGAGGTCCAGCTTGGCCCTTATTTTCTCTGCCATCATCGGAACAAAAGCTTTTTCTTTGAAGCAGAGCAGCCTAAAAAGAATTTTTTTTTTTTTTTTTTTTTTTTTTTTTTTTTTTTTGCAAAATGGCAGCGTCCTTTCATCTTCACTATTCAACACAGGAGCCCCTGGCTGCATGTGGTTACTTAGCGCTTGACATGTGACTAGTGTGACGGAAGAACTGGATCTTTAATTCTATTTAAATAGTCACGTGCGACTAGTGGCTTCTGTACAGGACATCACAGCTTTAGATGCAGTGGTTGCCGAGCAAACAACTTTTAATCTCGAGCACAGAGTTTGTACCAAGGTAAGTGCGACTGTAGAGCCCCGCTTTCCCTCGAGTCTTACCCAATTCCAGGGCAAGTGGCCCTTTCAAGTTCTCTCAGTGGCTCCTCCTCCCACCTGCCCCCCAGGACTCAGCCGGGACCCCAGGATTGACTCATCGCCGGCCTCCAGCCGCGCCCACACACAGCTGCCCCCCAGCGATGGCTGCGTCTGTCTCAGGGGGATACCCTGCTGCAGTGAAGGCCGGCGTCTGGGGCCGGAGAAGCTTCTAGAAGCTTCTCCGGTCCACGCCTGCAGGGTCCCCTCGCTGCTTAGGATTACACAGCGGCCCAACGGGGGGTCCCAACTCGGGGTAAAACATGAAACAGTTTTCATTTTTCTGATCACTGCCTTCAAGTGTGCTCTGTTTCTGGCCAAACCAAACAAATGAACGCATTAAAAAACGAGAAGCGTGTCCCTGTGCACATCTCGGCAGGTTGCGCTCCTCTCTTGGCACTTGCGGTCCAGTTAGAACCCTCCTTCCTCCTCCTGACTGCAGAACTCTGGGTCAGCCTCCGTCTCTCAACTCAGTTTCCAGGTCCTCCAGGCTGCTGGGGTCCGGAGCGGCGGGGACTGGGCCAGGCCTCTCCTGCTCTCTCCCGGGTCACGGGAGCCGGTGGCCCTGGGTGGATCCGGGCAGCTCCTCTCGGGCAGGCGAGGGGGGCACCTGCAGGCCCCCGGCCTCTGCCCGAGGCTGCCCCGGAGTAAGGGGCCACGGCCCTCCCTGCACTGCCCCTTGGGAGACAGTGGGGCACAGGGATCGGGGCATCCTCACTGTGCCCCCTGCCAGGCTGTGGACCCAGACGCTCCCTCCTGCCTCCCTGCAAAAAGGGGTGAGGCTGACCCTCGGGGGCTCACACAGGGCCCTGGGGGCTGGAGACTGACACTCGGGTCCTCATATAGGGCCCGGGAGCTGGAGGCTGGAGGCTGACCCTTGGGGGCTCACATAGGGCCCGGGAGCTGGGGGATGGGGACTGGAGGCTGACTCTCAGGGCTTCACACAGGGCCTGGGGGCTGGGGGCTGGGGGCTGACCCTCAGGGGCTCACACAGGGCCCTGGGGGCTGGAGACTGACACTTGGGTCCTCATATAGGGCCCGGGAGCTGGAGGCTGGAGGCTGACCCTCAGGGGCTCACACAGGGCCCGGGGTCCCAGGGGAGCTCCTAACTGGTCTCCGCTGACTGCCGAGTAGGCTTGGGGCACCTATGGGATCCAAGCCCTGGGGAGCAGAGTGCCCGTCCCTGGCACTCATATAGGGCCCGGGACAGGGGGCTTAGGGACCAGTGGTGGGTGCCCTCCTGCTGAAGCCAACCCCAAAGGGCAGGAGTATGGGGGCCTGGGACAGAGCTGCTGAGTCCCCGGTGGCCAAGGTTGGGTGACGTTCAGAATCCCAGCCCGGTGCCAGGGGCCTGCACACCCCGTCAGGCTGCCCGCCGAGCCCTTCCCGGCCTGGCCTGCACACTCAGGTCTTGCACTGGGACACCTGCGGAGGCCGGGCCTGGGAGCCACGCTCAGGACTGCGCCAGCAGCACGCGGCCTCCCCGCGGCCTCCCCGCGGCCTCCCCCCGGCCTCCCCCACTCCCCGGCCCCCCGCGGCCCAAAGCACAGCTGGCCTGGCTGTGCACTGTGTCCTCCTCCCCAGGAAACAGCTCCTGCCCAGTTCCCCGCCCGTCCCTCTCCCTGCCCCTGCCCTTCCTTCTTAAGCCCGGAGCACAAGCACCTGGCTCCTGGGGGAGGCTCCCCGCAGTGATGCCGGGGTGGACTTCAGAGCAGCCGGTGTGGACACCGCTGGCCCCGGCTCCTAGGGACCAGAAGAGGGGGAGCGCCCACTCGCATGTGCAGGTCGCGGCCCTGCCCCAGGCCCCCCCCCCCCGCCCCCGGAGCACCCCGTCCTCAACACCATCTGTTCTCACACCTGCGACCTTTGCATAGGCCAAACGTTCCTGCGGCAACAGGTAAGAGGAGCGGTTTCTATGAGCACAGCCCCTCCGGAGCCTGGAGCCTGGAGCCTGGACCTTATGGTAACCTACGGGGAAAACCTTCCAGGTGGATTCTTAGTAGAAGGCGAAGGACTTGCTTGCCTTGTCTCTTTATTAGAAAGAGGACATGGAGCGCAAAGCTGGGTCAACCTTTTCCTTTTTCCCCTCTCCTCTGAATGGTTTCTTCCTTGTTGTTTGGGTGACTTTGGGAAGACTTTCTTTTTTTCCTAAAAAACAACCAGTCTCTGGGTTCTTCAAGAGGAGAGGGTCTCACTCCAGATCCGAAGGACCATGGTGGCACGTTATTTAGTTGTTATTTAGTTCGCTTGCTCACAACGGAGCCATGAAGCAGTGACGTGCCATCCTACGGATGAGCCCACCGAGGCACGGAAGTTCCAGAAAGTGTCTCCGAGGTTACGTGGTCACTGACTGACCGGGGCTTCCAGTCATCCACCCTCCCAAGTATTTAAGCACTTAGGCCACTGTTGACTTTCTGACGAGCTGAGATATTTCCCTTTGGTCCTTGATGCCAGCTCTTTGATCCGTGTTGTCATTTTATTTCAAGTTCTCTTGGGAAGGTTTAGATTAAGAAGTAAATTAACGGGAAGAATCTTGATTTTCTATTTTCTTAATAGTGACCTAAGGAGATATTTAGGGAAAGTGTGGCCGGAATTTTGCCTCAGTTTTCCAGGTTCTGTTTGAGCGGTTATCTTACTGGCAAATCCTATTTCTAAATGCTTCTGTTTTAAGTGGGAGACCCTCCTAGCTACTGCTGGGAAAGCATCTTAAATTACTTACCCCATGGAATCCCTTTCTCAGTGTTTATGTCCTATATGACTGGCTTTTCTTTCATGTTGTGTTTTCACGGGCCCGACTAACACTTTGTCCGTGTGTTCTTGGATTCCTTTCCTCTTTGGTTGTCTTTCTCTTCCCTACAGCCGCCCAGATTTTCCCTCTTTTCTCTACAGATGCATAGTCAACAGGCTTGCTCACTGTTTATTTTTCTGACTTCTTTTCTTCTGCTTTAATCTGTGCTGTGTGCCCCACAATAGGAACAGGGGATTTAGGAAACTGCATTTTTGGCCTTGGTCACAGCAGCTCCAAACAACACCTCCAGAAAGTAAATGTTTGTGCTCCCAACTGCTCCAAGTTCTCAAACATTCGGGCCAGCAGTGTAGGTGGGAGCTTGTCGTGCTTCCTACAGGAGTAGGAAGCCAGGCGGGCGCCGGTGTCTGAGGGGGGGCAGCCCTGGGCAGCACTCCGAGGCCATCTGCTCCCTCAGAGAACCGGTAGGAATCTTTTCTTTCCAGAAGCCTCTTTGTGTGGCTCCAGGGATGCGGTACCTGGGCCTCCTGCGGTCCTTTGATCCCACAGGGCTTGCCAGCACCTGACTCCTCGCAGTCCCCCTTTCGCTCTTTTCAATAAAGGAGATACCTTAACAAATCACCCAGTGATTTGTTTCTTCTCTTTCAGGCTGTGGAAGGCCCAGACGGCAGTCTGGAGGGACAGGGAGTGGTCTGAGACCCTGTGGACGACCGGGAAGGCACAGAGGCTTGGCACGTTAAGGACAAGTTAGTGGTGCACGAGCATGGCATTCGGAGAAACGACGAGAAGACATATTTCAGGGCTCGAAAGAACCTAGCACCCATCAAGTCCAGCGGTCCCCAAAGCTGGCCTCAGCCCAGGGAGACACTGCTGTCGTCAAACGGCCCGTAGAGGCAAGGGCTGGACATTGGGGAGGGGTGTGCAAAGAATGTACTTCTGGGCTCCAGGTGTATGAGCCCCTCCCAATTTAGCCCATTTACAGGTGAGGCCCAGAGCAGGTGTGTGGCTCTTCCAACACCCCTGACCGTTTGGCGACTGCACCAGCACATACGTTCCCCCAAGTTATTAATCCACTTTCCCCTCTAGAACAGCCTGGAAATAACATGCCACAGCGGTGGTGGTGGCGAGGGCGGGGGAGCATCCTGCCAACATCAGAGGAAGAGCTAAATACCAAGCAAAAGCTCAAGGGAAAAAGTAAAAGGAGGTGGGGGGAGTGGGGGGTGGCTGGTCCCCAGGCAGAGGACCTGGAGCACCGTGCGCAAACCTGAGAGCATGCGGAGGCCGGAATGTCACAGATCAGACTAATTCGATCCAGATCTGGGAAATTATTGCCCTGAGTGTATCCTTGCAGCCCCTGCTTCCTCCTCCCTCCCTCGCAAGGCTGGGGGGCTGGTCCTGACGCCTGAGGTTAGAGAAATTCAGTGGGAAGATTTGGAGACTCAGAGCCAAGCAGATCATTACAACTCTTGTGCTCCCAGCACAGAAGTGAGGGTAGTTGTGTTTTGTATTTAAGGAAGAAAAAAAAAAGCCTGTGTGGCCCTGAAGGAAAGAGCATTTTAGGTCAAGTTTAGGAAAAACTTGCTAAAACTCAGAGCCCTTCCTCTGATGATCTGGGAACTTCCCTCCCTGCCATGTTCAGATCGTGCCTTTTTTTTTTTTTTTTTTTGGTCACGGCAGTGCAGCAGAAAGGACCATTTGCAGAACAAATTCAGGTCAATCTTTTGGGTTGTCCGCCTGGCTTCTGTGCTTTACGAGATTTGCTCAGTGACTAGCAGGCCAGCGGTGTGCCGGCCCCTTCCCGGGCGAGTAGCCCCAAGCCTCACTCTAATACTCTAATCAGGAGCCGGAGCCTTCTCTAACCCTGATTCCTCGGTGCTTCAGGAGTGCAGGGCCGGGATCTCGGCCTGGTGACGTCCGGGGGGCTGGAATTTCTGGATGGCTTTTCCCACTGCGGGGATTCAAGCAAACCATTGTCATTCTTCCCTCTCTAACAAGAGAAAGAGAAATCCCAGCCCTGAGAGCATTAGTTCTGGCTCAAGGACATGGGTTTTCTTTCCTGGAAACAGGGACTGGCTCAGCGAGACGCCCCCTGAGCTGTGCTTTGTCCTGCCAGGACACCCGCGCTGGCCAGCTGCAGAGCAAAGGGGCTGCTTGGGAGGGGGAGTCCTGATGCCCCCCCCCCAGACACAAACCCTTCATTATTTAAAAGTTATTCAGCATCAGGGAAGATTTTTCCCAGGATAACGGCTTAGATAACTTCATTAATAGGAGGATTTGCAGGAATCAGAGCATTGAGCCAAGTATGAGTTACGTAGCCTAACGGAGGAAATAGGGAAACAAGCAGGGTGAGGATCCCCACTGTTGGGAGTCTGCAACCGGCGGCGGTGTGAGCCCCCTTGCCCTGGCCTCCCTCCCACCCAGGTCCTCACAAGCACCTCAGCACCCAGTCGGCCCAGGGCTCCTCCGGAAAGCCCGGCTGTGACAGCGGTGCCTGGGGCCAGGCTGGGGTGTGACGCGGAACCCCTCTCCCGGGGCCTTGCCACGACCATTCGTCTCCGTGGTTTCTCCTAAGAGCCAGGGTTGGCCGCAGGCACCCCACGGCGGCAGGTCCCCAAGGGCAGGCTGCAGCCCCCTGGCAGCTCACCCCTATTGCAGGTGGCCCGCGAGGCAAAGCCAGGTGCCCGAGGATGTTGAGATGCTCTCTACCTCTTTTCACCCACTGACATTTGCATCGATGACCTAAAAGCAACAGTGGAGAAAGGCCCCAGTGCCTTAGCACAAATCAAGGCAACGGCAGCAAACCATCCCCAGGGGCACTTCAGGATCCCAGGGTCCTGGGATGGAGCCCCGCGTCGGGCTCCCTGCTCAGCCGGCTTCTCCCTCTGCATCTGCCACCGCCCACCTACTTATGCTCTCGCTCGCTCTGTGTGTCAAATAAATAGGTAAATAAAATCTAAAAAAAAAAAGAGAGAGAGAGAGAGAGAATGCCCTTGAGGAACCATACAAAATACTCACTTTACTAAATCTCACCTGGAGGTACCGGCCTTCTTAGTGGTCTATGTCATGGAGTGGGAAATACACGTCTAAAGCCCCTGCTGTCTCCCAGGGTCCCCTGTCTGTCCCAAGGGAAAGCACGTGCGCAATTGTCTGAGTTACGAACTAAACTAGCCGCCCGTCGTAGAGCACGACTCCTACCTAAAAGAATGGCTGAGAGGCCAACGACAGGCTCTCAGACTCGGATCTCTGGCAGACTTTTTCGCAAAGTTGGCAAGTGAGCCTGTCACTTCAAAGAAAACAACCGACTGCTTGTTGCCAGTGGTAGAAATGAAGACTTCAGGCAAAAAAAAAAAAAAAAAAAAAAAAAAAACTTTGGAAAACTTGTGCCTTGAAGGTACCATGAGCTCCACAGCTTTACCAGTATTTAAAGACTTTACTGATGATATCGGTGGGGATGCTAACAAATGCAATTTTATTTTTTTTAATTTATTTTTTTAACAAATGGAATTTTAGATACTGTATGATTCATGTCTCAACATCGGGAAGGTCTGCATAACTCAGCGAATCAACATTTTCCAAATGACCGATGCCTGATATCACACAGTTATGCCTGGGTAAAGATCACTTCAAAGCGTAAGACAGACCAATGGATTCCAACGCAACTGAGATGAAAATGTTATTTGGCTTCAGGTTCCACACTGCAACTAACTTTTAAGAAACTAAAAGTTGTGCAGTTTTGACATGGTAGCAAAGAATCTGCATGATTTTCTGAAAAGGCTCATAAAATACACCTCTCTTTTCCAATGATGTATCTGTGTGAAGTCAGATTTTCTTTGTATGCTTCCACCAAAACAACCCATCACAACAGATTGAATGCAGAAGCAGATAGAATCCAGCTGTCTTGTATTAAGCCAGATGTTAAAGAGATTTGCCAAAATGTAAAGCAATGTCACTCTCCTCACTATTTTGTTTCGTTTGGGAAAAGATGGTCATTTTTCATAAAAACATATTACTAATGTTAGCATGAAATGGGCTATTAATGCTATTTTTAAATTAATTAAACACCTTGAAATTCTCAGTCTTAATTTTTAATGTGTTAAATACCAATAGTTATAACCCAAATACGTAAAAACACTTTATGATCCTCAATCATCTCTAAGAATGTAAAGGGGTCCTGGGGTCTAAAAAGTTGAGAACTGACAATGCACTGAAACTTCACGTGATAAAGCCATTCAAGCTAGAGAGCATGCTAGGGTGGATGGGACGTGTGCTTTAGAGTCAGACCCAGGTTCAAATTCTAACTTTAGCCCTTATTAGCTATTTGACCCTACTGAGCACTGGTGTGTTCCAAGTTTCACCTTCCTCATCTGTGAAATGGGAATAATAATACGTGACCTCCTGATTGCTCGAGGGTTAGGATAGTACTTGTATTTAGCAGAATGCACTCAGATATTGGTTGATGGAATGAACATAGGAAGATGTTTGGTGTATCAATGAGGACTTTTGCTTGCAAAGAACATAAATCGCTTAAACAGTAGAAAACGTACCTTCCACAGCAAGAAGTGCAGAGCTAGAAGAGGTCAACAGCATCAGAAGACCCAGGTCCTTCTCATCCCTGCTCTGAGCCCTCGATGCCGGCTTCCTTCCTTGGTCAGGTAGCAGGTGGCAGCAGTAGTTCCAAGGCAGTTGACACTGAGGTGGAACGAGGTCTTCTTTCTCCCTTGTGGCTCTCTCTTAGGAGAGAGAAAACTTTTTTCTAGATTGTTGCCCCCACCCCACCCCCCGGACAGACTTACCCTCCTATTTCATTAACCTGAATTTGGTCATGTGTCCCTTCCCGAACCCATCCCTGGCTGGAGGTAGGTGGGCGTGGGTGGGCGCCAGGGAATGGGTTGTCCCTTTGACCAGTCAGGCCCAGCTCCTGGGCGGGAGGTGAGGTCAAGCTTCCTTGAGGGACAGGCTTGGCGGGTGAAAGGCCGATAGCTGAACAAAATCCGGCCTTTGTTAGGTAGGAAAAAGGGATAACGGAAGAAATCATCAGGCAGTGGCACAGGGTCTACTAGATTCAGTCTTGAGCATTTGGTCTCCGATGCGGCTCCGCAGACTGGTTACATGGGAATCACCTGGGAGCTTGTTGAAAAGCGCCGTTCAAAGTGTCCTATGCATACGAATTTCCCTGGGATCTTGTGAAAATGCAAATCCTATGTTCACAACCAGTTTTCAGATAATGCAGCTGCTACCGGTCGATGATCCCGACTTTGATAAGCAAAGATGTAGATCTGCACCCCCAAATTACTGACTTAGTCTCCTAGCTGGCCCTGGCTCGAGAGTTGGGTCCGATGTCGTAGAATGTCAGCTCCGTACAAGTTGGCACATATTCGTTCCTCATTCCTTAATTTACTCATTCAATAAGCATTCGCAGAAACCTATACCCCGCCAAGCCCGTGCAAGTGCAGCCCACGTTTCGTCGGGAAGAAAGGGCAGCAGATCTGTAAGCAGGTGTCTTTAATGTAACGCGAGAAATGCTCTTTAATAAGGTGGTGAGGGTGGGGTGACCATCAGGGAAAGTTGCGCAGAGGAGGGCATTTCAGCTGGGCTTTCTTTGGTGCCCAGAGTGAGAGAGTGCGTGTGCACGAGAGCAGGGAAATAGGAATGAACCGAGTTCACTCAGGGTACAACGACAAGGTCTCTGCGCCTCATGTACCGGCTGAGACGGGAGTGAAGGAAGGGAAGGTCACAAGATTTGTCTGGGACTCGATTATGAGAGGCTTGAATGGTGCATTAATCACCCCACAGCTGTTCTCAAGTTTGCACCTTAGAGTGAGTTGGAGAGCTTTAAAAAATCCTGATGCCCAGGCCACGCCCTAGGTCACTCTCTTGGGGGTGGCAGTGGGGGTGGGGTGGGGGCAGGCAGGCATCAGCACCTTTTAGAGCAGGTGAGGCAATGTGCAGCCAAGTTGGGAACCATAGCTCCGCAAGAGCCAGCGCCTGCCCAACCTGTTTGCATAGAACATGCTTCTCAGTGTGGAATGGGCCTCTACCTTCCTAAATGCACTTTTCATTTTGATTTGATATTCAAAATCAGGATTATTAAAAGGCTTTTATGCCACAGAGGCCATGTGATGGGCATTGGAATGGAGCCCCCCCTTGCACAGGGGCCTGTGGGGTGCGGGCAGATGAAGCCTGCCCTTTGTTCTCCTGCCTGCATCTGTGAAAGCTGATCCCGGAGAGGCCGCGCCGGCCCAGGGCACCCCTTCCACCCACGGGCCTGCACCGCGGGGATCCCGGGCCAGGCAAGTCCGCAGCCTTGGCCGCGGAGCACACGTCCCTCAGCCCCTTTCGCTGACTGAATACCTATTCGGGGAATCTGGAGTGTGTTTCTCCTCGATAAGATGAAAAGATGAAGCCTCCACATTTCCAGGCTGGCGGAAGAATGTTTTCGCAGGCGCTTCACAATATGGATTTGGAATGCCCGCTCCTGGTTTTGATCTCCGTACTCAGCTGCTAAAATGTTAGAGTTAATAAAAGTCGTCCCTTCTCCCATTTATCACCATTACAGTCCCCGAAATAAAGTCTTTAAAGCGTCCAAATGTTGCTATGAAACTTTTGTAGTTGTTGTTGCCTCAAGTTGCAGAATTTCTGGAGTGTTTTGAATTAAAAGAAAAAATTTAAACTATTCCATGTATAAAGCATAAACACATCAAAAAAATAAATAAATAAGCAGCCCTCCAACCTTGTTCACCGACCAGCCCCGTGCCCTAGTGTTGAGTCAGTGAAGTACTGGGCGCCGCAGTGGCGAGGCCTGACTCCCTGGGCCCCGGGGCAGGCCGTGGAGGGCCGCGGGCCACCTGGTGGGCTCTGGGCCGCCGCCCCGGCCTTCACCACGGTTTGAGCTCTGTCCTGTTTTACAAGCCCCCCCAACACGTGGGAGGTGTGCTGCTTTATTGTCAGAGTTAAAGCACCTTCTAGGAAGCCCAGGGTCGCTTTTGCTTCTTCTCGGAGCCTCCCCTGCCCCCCAGGGAGGAGAGGGGTGCGCCCTCTTCTCCAGAGCCATGCACAGGCCTTCCTGCAGGACCTTCAAGTCACTCACCAGGCCTCTTCCCCTCCCGATAGTCTAGGCTCCCCCCGCCCCACCCCCACAGATGCCTAATCACCTTGAAAAGAAATCTAAAACCAACAGTTAGCTGCAGCTCTGACTGCAAGAAGCGGACTCTGTGGAAATCCCAGGCCTCCACTGTGGCTGCAGATGTGACCAGGAATCCGGGCCGTAGCTAATGCAGAGCGAGCTGGCTTCCGTGCGCTCCGACGCGCCAGCGTGTGGGTGGCCCGGCCAGCCCCGGGTAGGCCTCGCTGTGCGGGCGGCGAGGCCCGCGGATGCCCCGCCACTTAGGGCGAGAATCTATGATCAGTAAACAAACCCCAACGGCCCCTCTCCCCGGGCCTGCATTCCCACGGCCCCCGTGGGTCCCCCACTCCTGCGGCTGCGGCCACTTGGCCCGGGTTCCCGGCTCCCCCAGGGCCCCGCCTGGATGCAAACAATCTGGCCTTTGATGACAGGAAGGGAGTGGACTTTTAATCTTGGTTCTGGGGGACGTCACCTCCCTCTTTGTGGATCTGCAGTTGCTTTCAAAATACTAGGAATCTTGTTTTTTTTTTTTTTACCTACAGGGTTATTGTGTGCCATAATTAATTTAGCCAAGGCTCTGAGAAAGCAGTAAATGCTGAGTGGCCTTATTAGTCCTCGTTTTGAAAAGCACTTTAACATCCCCGGGCAGCAGGTCTGCTGAGAAGTGCTGCTTAGGCCGCCGCTGCCACCTTCCTCCTCCTCCGAGGCTTCTCACGGCTCTGCAGCCCGTCTGATGAATATGCACCAGCTCCAAGTGAATCGCAGAAAAACTGGGCAGGGAGGTGAAGCTTATCTTTAGAGTAGACCAATTCCAGTTTTGAATGAAGGGAAAAGAAGAAATAATTTCCTGGTAAGTAGCAGGGAGGCGCGTAGCCGGCTTTCTGGAGAGGCGCAGGGCAAGGGTCTGGGCTTAAAGTTTATTTAGAAAATGCCTAAAAGGAAACCCATTTTGAAGCTTGTTCACAGCCAGGGGCTCTTGTTTCAAGCCATCTCCTCTCTTCTCTCTCCTTCCCCTTCCTCATTTCCTCTCTACCCACCTACCACCCCCCCCAAAAAAAAGAAAAAAACTACCAGAGAGAAACACAGCACAGGCCAAGGGATGAGTCTTCTCGGGCGGTGCAGAAAGGCGGGACTAGAAGGACAGGGGATGGGTTGGCAGCAGGACGTGCCTCGCCCCAGCCCCGTGGAGTCCACACTCTTGCCCGGGCGAGCACCCTGGTGGCCCATAGGCCGAGGGGTGGCTGGCAGGCCCGGGGCCAGCAAGTCCTGGGGAGCCCAGGCGTCCTCATGAAGCGTCCAACTGTCCAAGCTGAAGCTGCGTTGCTGAGGACGTCCCAGGATAAGCCAAACTCGTACCCTGTTTGACAGTTTTAAAACCACTCTTCACATGTGCTTTGAATTTTTATTTGACAAAGAGATAAATGCTTCATAACGAGAGGCCCGTCGGCGAGGAGTGTCCCCGCGGAGGGTGCAGGGAGGGCGCGGGGAGGGCGCGGGGAGGGCGCGGGGAGGGCCCAGGCTCCCCAGCCCGGCGGCCCTGGCCCTCGGCTGCCCCACGCAGCCGCCTCTCACTTTCCCCAGCTCTGCTTTGGTCTCGGAATTCTATCCTGTTTACACAACTGCTCATCCGTTATCCTCCTGTTTTTGATTACCAACTGGTGTTTATTTTAAATGCAGTTACGGGCCAATTAAATAGAAATTAACTACATTGAGAGACAGGGCGCCCGATGCCTGGGCTGGGCGGCTTCTTCGGGAACGTTCCCCTTGTGCAGGCTGCGCGGAGAGCAGAAACCCCAAGGGGGGGCTCCTTGGGGCCGACCTGGGAGCCCCAGGGGTGCAGGAGGGACCGGGGATGCGCTGGTGCCCGGGGGACCTGAGCAAGCCGGGGTGACCAGGGCTGCCTCCTGCTGATTCGCTTAAACCAGTTCTGATTCAGACAGACTCTCCCAGCGGAAGGTCAGGTTCATTCCACTGAAGCAAAGGGAAGACCCCCCCATCTTCTGCTTGTCTTTGTTTTTCAGGACAGCTGGAACGCGTTTCCCTTTGCACCCAAACCCTGAACATTGCTGGCCGGGAGGCCGGGGGGCTCCCTGGGGGCACTGCGGGCACCCCAGGGCTGAAGGCTCCCGACCTCGGGCCTCCCCACTGTGCCCTCACCGACGTCACCTGACACGGGAATCATTTACTCTAAAATGCAGACAAGAAGCACATCTGTGACGCACCTCCTTGGCCCCAGCCGTTTCCAGGCTCCATGCTCTTCTGCAGCTGGCACAGCTGTGCACAAGCGCTGTCGGTGGGGGCGTCTCCTCACCTGGCCTCCTCAGCAGGAAACCTCTTCTCCTGTCTTGGCCTGACACGAGCTACCCATCCTTCAAGGTTCCGCTCAGGCCCGTCTTCCCCTTTTTGAAAACTTTCCCAGAGATACTGAGTCAGGTCCTGGTGGGTCACTTCATAGCCGTGGGGCCCTGGGTTGACTGGTGGAAGTCCTCTAGTTCTCATTTTCCTAACAGGGAAAATGAGGAATTCTTGTTAAGATCAAAAGGTTGAATAAATGCGGAGGCACTGTTATTTTTACACGGATGGGCGGTACCATTATTATTCGATTATGACCCTTTATTATGGTTGCACCCTAGAATGCTGCTTGGGCCATTCATGATATCCTACCCTACGTACGTCATTCCTTAACTGTTCCTGATAAGCCTGCCTATTCTCTTTATGTTGTAAACTTTGAGAAAGTAAATAATCAAAGATAATTTACCTATAAGAATCATTCAACCTTGTTTATGATAGTAAAAGATGAAAAATTGCCAAGAGTAAAACAAGGGATTGAGATTGGTTAAATAAAGCATATTACACATTCACTTAATTCACTTAACATAATACACTTTGGCATTAAAATGAAAGGGAAGGGCTTTGCTCTGTGATGTAGAGAGCTAGAAGGAGCATCACTCTCATTTGTGCAAGGAAAGTAACTGGATGAATGTCAAATTTTGTATAGACTGTCAGAGCTGAGGTTGCAGAGCAAGCCACAGGTCCTGAACCTAGGAAGAGATAATGTCTGCAGAGAGAAAGAGAAGGCAAAGTACTCAATTGGGGTGATTACCATTGGACGCCAATAAGAAGAATTTGACTAAAATAGTTGATAAATTGTTAAAGACTGAATATGGGATGACTAGCAATTATGAAATCCCTGGGGGCCACAGAGTTTGGGGAGTCTGCACTTCATTCAGGCTTTTTCCACAACCCCAACAAGTGCAGAAAAGATTGGAAAGATCTCTTAGGTGGCCCCATCACATTGCAGACCTAGGATAGTGGTAGAGCAGTCTTGTGGGAGGACCAAGAAACACCAGTTGGATCCATCTCCTATCTCCAGAAGGGGAAAAAAGCCTTAATCTGTAGAGGGAGAGCACACCAAGCATGACTGCACTAGGGCTTTGGTGAAAACTCACTGCACTTGGGTGAAAGCAACCAAAGGGAAAAAAAATCAGGGAAGGACAGGAGTATCCACTGGCCCACAATACAGCTGAGGTAGAGACAAGAGAACTGAGAGACATAACCCGTCCCTAATCCAGAGATAAGATACATGCCTAAAACTGAGGCTTATTCAAAACATGGAGAATATACTCCCACACTACCTCTCTCCACTGCCAAACCATCAAGTTTTGAATAACAAATAACAGAATTCTACCAAGAGAGGGATGGAAGAGAAACAAGAACACACAGAGACTCTCTGAGGTACAATGCAAAGAGAAGACTTAAAATTCAGAATCAAACAGCTAGTGCTCTGATAAATTTACTTCCATCCACCTGAAACACAAGGTATCCCTGTAAGAATCTCAAGCCTTGAGGATAAACATAGTAACCCAAACATAGATGAATTCATGCCTCTATTAAAGACCCTAGCAGAAGGAAACGTGCCTCTTTATTAAGGCTAAAGACTATTTCCTCCAGTTTCTACTAGCCTATACAAGATGACTGGCTTTCAACAGAAAATTACAAGGCATATAAAAAGGCAAGAAAAAAATATTCCAAAGAAACAATAATCATCAGAATCAGATACAGATATGATACAGATGTTGGAACTGACATGAGATTTTTTTAAAAGATTTTATTTATTTATTCATAAAAGACACACAGAGAGAGGCAGAGACACAGGCAGAGGGAGGAGCAGGCTCCCTGTGGAGAGCCTGATGTGGAACTCGATCCCAGGACCCTGAGGTCATGACCTGAGCCAGAGACAGACGCTCAACCCCTGAGCCACCCAGGTGCCCCCTGACAGGAGATTTTTAAATAAGTATGATTAATATGTTAATGGCCCTAATAAAAAAGATGGACAACAGGTAAAATCAGATGGTTAATTTAAACAGAGAGACAACTATAAAAAAAGAATTCAATCAAAATGCTGGAAATGAAAATCACAATAATAAAGAATGCCTTGGAGAGTTTCATCAATAGACTCAGAAGGTGAGGCAGAAATAGTGAACTTGAAGGTAGGTCAAAATGAATGACCAAAATTGAATCACAAAGGGAAAAAAGAGTGAGAGGAAAAACAGAATGTAACACCCAAGAGTCTCAGGAAATTATTAAACATTCTAACATATGCATAATTAAAATCCTAGAAGTAGAAGAGAAAGTGAGGGACACAAGAAATATCTGCAAAATAATGACCAAGACTTACTTAAATTTAATGTTAGATCCAGAAGGTCAGAGAACACAAAGCAGGGATGATCATACACACACACACACACACACACACACACACAAACACAAACACACACTCCTAGGCACACTATTATATTCAAAACCAGCTGAAAACCAATGACAAATAGAAAATGTTAGGGCAGCCAGAGAAAAAAGAAATTGCATACTGTGGAACAAAGGGAAGAGTTGCAACAGACTTCTCAGAAATAATATAAGCCAGAAGACAGTGAAGTGACATCTTTAAAGTGCTGAAAAAGAAAAACAAACAAACAAAAACCTGCCAACCCAGAATCCTACACCCAGCAAAAATCTCTTTCAAAAAGAAAAAGAAGTAAAAGACTTTTCCAGACTAACAGAAATTGAGGGAATTTCTTACCAGGAGACACTATAAGAAATGTTAAAAGGAGTTCTTCATGCAGAAAGAATGTATCAGACTGAAACAGTATCTACACAGAAAAATAAAGGCCTTGGAAATAAATAAAGATCAAATAAAATTCCTTTCTTTTCTTATTTATGATTTTTCTAAAAGATAACTTTTCACTGTTGGAAATAATGATAGTGCAATGTTCTCTGTGTTTATAGCACATGTAAAAATGAAAGATATGAAAAAAATAGCACAAAGATGGAAGGGAGGAATTGGGAATACACTATTGCTAGGTCCTCATAAAACACTGGAAGAAGTATAATATTTGAAGGCTGACTCATATTAATTAAAGATGGGTATTGTAAACCCTAGAGAAACTACTAAAAATATTTTTTAAAGAAGAATGAATAATAAGTCAATAGGAGAGGTAAAATGGAATAATAAAGAATTCTCAATGAACACAAGAAATCACAGGAAAAAGAAAAAAGAAACAGAGGACAGATGGAACAAGTGAGCTCACCTTAATTATAGAGACAGATTGGTTAAAAGTGAAAGGATGAAGAATAATACACCAGGCAAACACTAACAACAACAACAACAACAAAAAGCTGGAGTAGCTATGCTACCAAAGTAAACTTCAAAACAAGAAATATTGTTTTAGTGATAAAGAGGTATAATACATAAGGATAAAGGGCTTAGTTTTCTAAGAAAATATAGCCAACTAAGTTGTGAATGCAACTAATAGCAGAGGTTGAATAGACATGAGGCAAAAGAGATAAAACTAAAAGGAAAAATATGCAATTATCTCTCAGTAATTAATAGAAGCAGACAGATAATTATTATGAACATAGAAGCCCTGAACAATGCTATCAACAACTAGACCAAATTGATGTATATAAAACACTCCTCCCAATAGCAGCAGAACACACGTTTTTTTTTTTTTTTTTCAAGTATAGATGGGACATTCATCAATATATACCATATTCTGTGAAATAAACTTAAAAGAGTAGAAACCATTCAAAGTATGTTCTCAGGCCACAGAGGAATTAAAGTAGAAATCCATAACAGAAAGATATTTGGAAAATCCCCAAATACCAGAAATTAAGCAACCCTCTCCTAATAATCTGTAGACCAAAGAAAAAGTCTCAGGAGAATTAAAAAGATTCTTGACTGAAAGAAATTAAAAATACAACATATCAAAATGTGTGCTATTCAGCTAAAGGAGTGCTTAGAGAGAAATTTAGCATTAAATGCTCAGAAGAGAAAAAGGGTTCCAAATCAATTTTCTAAGCTTCTGCCTTTAGAAACTGGAAAAAGAAGAACAAAGTACACTCAAGTTACACATAAGCTAAAGAAAGAAAATAATAACAGTTACAACAGAAATCAATGAAATTAAAACAGAAAACAATAGAGAAATATTAATAAAACCAAAAGCTGACTCTTTGAGAGACTGATAAAACCAGTAAACCTCTAGCCAGACTGACCAAGACAAAAAAGAGAAAAGACATAAATTACCAGGGTGAGGGACAAAAGGAGGGATAGATCATCACAGATCCCACAAATATTAACAAGATTAGAAGGTATATTATTAACAACTCTGTACCTAGAAAATTGACAATTTATATGAGATGGATCCCTTGAAAGAAACAAATTACCAAAGCTCACTCAAGAAGAAGTAGATAAACTGATAGTCCTATATCTATTAAAGAAATGTAATTGTACTTTAAAAACTTTCCATAAAGAAATCTCCAGGCCCAAAAGTTTTTACTGTTGAATTCCACCAAACCTTTAAGAAAGATTCAGCACAACTTTCTTCAGAAAAGAGGAGGAAACCTCAACTCGCTTTATGATGCTTGCATTCCCTAATACCAAAGCCGGACATGGCCATCATGAGAGAAGAAAACTATAGAACAATATCCCTCGTTAAGATAGATTAAAACCTCCTTAAATTCCTTACCAATATATTAGGAAATTTAACGCAGCATATTTAAAAGATAATCATGATCAAGCGGCATTGGTCTCAGGAATGTAAGACTGATTCAACTTCTGAAAATCAACCAATGTAAGTCACCGAATTAACAGACTAAAGAAGAAAATAGATGCAGAACAAGCATTTAACAAAATTCTACCCTCATTCGTGATAAAAACTTTCAGTAAACTAGTAACAGAAACTTCCTTAACCTAATAAAAGACATCGATGAGAAACCCGCAGCTAACGTCACACTTAACAGGAAAAGACTGAATGCTTTCTCCCAAAGACTGGGAAGAAGGCAAGGATACCAATCCTCTTTCACTATTCTTATTTAACAAAATATTGGAAATCCTAGCCATTACAATAAGACATGGGAATAAAAGACATGTCATCTCTCTTCACGATGACATAATTTTCCATGTAGATATTTCCATGTAGATATTGCTAAAGAATCTACACAAAAGCTCGTACTAGGTCTAATAACGTCTCAGGATACAGAGTCTGTGCATACAAATCAATGATATTTCTACATACCAGCACTGAACAATCGAAATTCAAAGTCAAAATAACAATACTATTTATAATAGTACCAAAACCCCCCTGACTTAGGTATTATTCTAAAAAAAATTTTTTTAAAAAGAAAGAAAAGAAAAAAAAGAAAAAAATTTTTAAAAAGAAAAAGAAAAAGAAAGAAAAGATAAAGATGTGGGGAAGCTGCAAAGAACAAAACACTAAAGAAAAAAGAATTTAAGAAGACCCAAATAAATGGAGAAATAGACTACGTCAATGGATTAGATGATTCAGTATTATCATGATGTGAAGTCTCCCCAATTTATTGTATAGATTCAATGGAATTCCAATCAAAATTTCAGCAGGCTTATATATAGATATTGAACCTCATCCTTTATCTCACCTCTCATACAGAAATTAACTCAAAATGGAATCTTAGACCTAAAATGTTAAACACAAAACCATAAAACTTCTCAAAGAAAACATAGGAGACAGTGACATGCATGACCTTGAGATAGGCCAGTGGTTCATCTTTAAACACCAGGGAACATCTGGCAATATCTGGAATATTTTTGATTGTCGTGAATGGGGGTGGAGGTGGGGCCAGGGGTGGGGGGAAAGCAATAGGCATCTACTGGGTAGAGGCCAGGGATGCTGCTAAACATCCCACAATACACAGGACAGCCCTTGTGTCCCACAAGGAATCATCCAGTTTAAAATCTCAATAGTGCCACCTTTGAGAAAGCCCAAGTTAGGCAAAGTTTTTAGTGATTTAACAAAATCACAAACCATAAAAGAAAAAAACTGATAAAGTAGACTGTATAAAAATAAAAAATATGGGGGAGGGGTACCTGGCTGGCTCAGTCAGTAGAGCATGAGACTCAATTGCAGGGTTCTAAGTTCAAGACCCAGAATGGGCAAAATGCTTACTTAAAAAAAATTTTTTTTTTCTCTGCAAAAACTTGTTGTTTTGATTAAAAGAATGAAAAGCCATAAACTGGGAGAAAATATTTTTAAATCACATCTGACAAAGGACTTGTGTCCAGAATATACAAAGAACTCATAAAACTCAACATTCAGACAACCCAGTTTTCAAACACAAGCAAAAGATCTGAACAGATATTTACCCAAGAGCATATTCAGACACAAAATGTTCAACATCATTAATCATTAGGGAAATATAAATTAAAACCACAGTAAGATACCATAATATGCCAAATTGAATACTTGAAATGTAAAAACCTGGCAAAATACCAAATGCTGGCGAGACTGTGGAACAGCTGGAATTCTCACGCATTGTGGTCCGGATGCAAAATGGTGAAAAATGCAAAATGGTACAGCCACTTTGGGAAACGGCTTGGCCAACTCCCATAAAGTCAAACGTGTACCCACCATAGCAGCCAGTGATCCCACTCTGAGATGCGTAGAAGGAAGCGTGTTCACACAGAACCCTACAAGCAAATACCCACAGCCACTGTAAAAGCTGGAAACGAGCTACAGGGACACAAACTATAGGGCAACCGTAGAACAGACGGCTACCAGCAATACGACAGGATGGATTCTTGATTCACAAGACAACATGCATGAATTTTACCTGCACTTTACAAAGTTGAAAGAAGCCTGACCCAGAATTGTTTGATTCGATTCACATGACACTCTGAAAAGGGCAAAATGATAAAGAGAAAAACAGATGAGTAAGTTGACAGATCAAGGGCTGGGGGGTGGGTCGTCTCATAAGGAGGAGCCGGGGAGCTTCAGGGTGACGGGATTGTTGTGCGCAGGGCTGTGGTTCACAATACCACTCTATGCATTTGTCAGGTTAATACACTTTTGTACACTACAAAAAGTGAATTTCCTACATGCGGAAAAAAAAAAAAAAATCAACCCTACCAGGATGTGGGAGAAAAGATGGAATGCAGATGGTGACAGATACTTATTACAAATGAATCACATAAGTGCACTGAAAGGATGGGGAAGGAAGGAGCTGACCTAAGTAACTTTGGAAAACAGTGTTTTGTTTTGATTTGATCTAAAGGCTAAGTGGCAAATACACACACTGCACTTCGGTGGTTTCTCACAGGGGGATGGGTTAGGATTTCTGACACCACTTGGTTTTGTATACTTGGATTAAACAAAAAAACTCAATCTATTGTAGATCGCGAGGGCCAAGTTTGCCACCGTTGCAGGAAGAACTGCCACGTAGGGAGACAGGGAAAGCAAGAAAGACTCCCGTGGTGCTCAGCTGGATTCAGGGATACCCATAAGGACGTGTGTTTTAAATGCTAAATTAAAAGGAAATTCAGTATATGCGATAAATTGGTACAGAAATACAGATAAGCGTGTATGTATGAGTTAGTTATCTACACGCACACACGTCCTAGCTCCAGGGGTCAGAAACAGTGACAAGGAGAACATCTAACGCCCAATGGTATTGGTTTCTTTCTTTCTTTTTTTTAAAGACTTTATTTATTTATTCATGAGAGACAGAGAGAGAGAGAGAGGCAGAGACCCAGGCAGAGGGAGAAGCAGGCTCCATGCAGGGAGCCCGATGCAGGACTCGATCCCAGGACTCCAGGATCAGGCCCTGGGCCGAAGGCAGGTGCTAAACCACCGAGCCACCCAGGGATCCCCTGGTATTGGTTTCTAAATATCCTCCTCCAATGAACAGAATCACAGATGCTTGCAGAACTGTTTTATTCCAGGGATGGAGCAGTGGAAATAAACATAAGCCCAAACATAAGCATTTTGTGATGTCTGAATGTAAGGAAACGCTTAAAAAAAAAAAAAAAGGAGTATAAAAAACGCATGAGAATCTGAAAGAGCTACCAATAATCAATGCTGGAGAAATTTGAGCAGCAAAATAAAAAGCAATAGTACAATATTAGATTATAACAAAAAGAACAAAATAAGTGCCCATGAGTCCACGTGGATAAAAATAAATGATTAAATAAATACACGGGAGAGAAGGGACAACTCTTCCTTAGAGAAGAATACCAATTAATAAATGCAGGAGGCAGGAAGGAAGCAGAGAATCCCCAATACGATACTGCAGTCAGACATCCTTGCGGGCAAGACCCGCCGGTGTGCGCTAAAGAGAGGGCGGATGTTTAAGTGGAAACAAGACGTTTGCATCCTCTCCAAGTATCTCTGTACTAGTTTTTGCGATTCTTCTTTAACGCCAAAATTATATCAAAATAAAATTTTTTTGAAACTAAGGGAGAGAAGAATATTTAGGAACATGGAACGATGTTTATAATGTATTAAATTTTAAAAAGCAGAACGATTCCAATTTCGTGTTCCCCAACATACACACACACACACACACACACACCCCAAAATTTGAGACAAGAGCTATCTCTGGATGGTGGTAAGATAGGTCATTTCAGTTCTATGTTGTTTTTATTAATATTATCGTTACTGGGATGCAGTTGAGCACCTGCCTTTAGCCCAGGGTGTGACCCCAGGGTCCCGGGATCGAGTCCCGCGTGGGGCTCCCTGCACGGAGCCTGCTTCTCCCTCTGCCTGTGTCTCTGCCTCTCTCCTTCTCTGCATCTCTCATGAATAAATAAATAAAATCTTTAAAAAAAATTATCATTACCATTTACCAGTATTTTCTAAAATTGTCTACAATGACCACGCATTAACGTTAGAATAGAAGATATTTAAGACACTTTCTGAAGACTGTATTACACATCATCTACATCTTGTCCGAGGAATTCTTGAATGGAAGCATCGTCTTGTTATTATTCCCTTTGGCAAAATCGACAATCATCCCCTTAATTTGTATTTATACGCAGCAATTTAGTGCTTTGCGCAAAATAGTAACAGTTGAATTTTAAATATTAGGTTCTGGAGTATTTAAATGAGTATAAAATGGAGCAAACCTGAAAAATGAAGAACGTCCACATACCACCTGATACGTGGAAGTACCAGAAGCACTTGGAGCTAACTATGCAGTAGCAAACCGTGTGCTCGCGCTATTGTAAACGCTTCCACACGTATTAGCTCCCGGGGTCCTCGCCACAGCCCAGAGGTGGGGGGAAGTGCCACGTCCCCAGGCCTAGAGCCGAGCGCAGGCCGCGACCTCACGGCCTCCGTGCTCCTCAGGCCGGGCTGGGCCGCTCGCTGGGCCCGGGAGCCCGGGCAGGTGCAGACCTGAGCTAGAGAAGTGATTGCCCGGCTCGCAGGCCCCCGGCTGGGCCCTTGGTCTCAAACTCCTGCTTCTTCAGCAGTAGCCGCCCTCAAGCACTAACGTCGAGGGGGCAGCCCGACCAACCAGGAGATGACCAGAGAGCTGTCAAAGCAACCCTCCAGTGGAGAATTCCAACCCTGGATTAGTTCTTTCTCGAGGCTGCTTAAGTTTCACACCCCCCACCTGCACGGTGCTCTTGTGTTTCCCTTCCCTGCCAGCTGAAAATGGTGACATTTCTCTGGTTCAAATCAGACAGGTTTGAAGGACTAGAAGCCCCAGTGAAGCTACATAGTCGTTCACAGAGATTCTCTCTCTCTCTCTCTCTCTGCCTCTCTCTCTCTCTCCTTTAAATTAAAAAGGCAGCAAGTGGGTACAACCTTGCGTCTCTTCCTAGGACTCGCGGAAAGGCATCGCGGGCATTCTCTGGCAAAGAGAAAGTAACCTCAGTTTTTGGAAAGTAATGCCCTGTTGACAAGTTGGCAGGACTGCCTTGCTTGGAAAAGAAGGTGTAGAAAACCCGAAGGATAATTAGCGTGCAGGAACCTACCAGCACGCGGCAGGGCCGTGTAGCCAGCCTGACGGAGGCAGATGTGGCCACGCAGCTCATTACAGCTGTAGAGTTTGTTTAATTCCAGTTGGGGAAATTAGAGAAGACTCTAGATCCTGGGCAGGACTCGAAACAGACTGTGATCTCAGCAGCAGCTAGGTGAATCTAGGCTACCACCTTGGGCTCTGGGAGATTAGAATTCCTCAAAAAGCGATTTGCTTTTCTTTGGCAGTTGTCTCTAGATTTCCCTTGGTGATGGAGGAGAGTAAGGACATGGGTGGTCAAAATAAAGGAGAATTTTTTAAAAAGATTTTATTTATTTATTCATGAGAAAGAGAGAGAGAGAGGCAGAGACACAGGCAGAGGGAGAAGCAGGCTCCATGCAGGGAGCCCAATGCAGGACTCGATCCCGGGACTCCAGGATCTCGCCCTGGGCCGAAGGCAGGCGCTAAACCGCTGAGCCACCCGGGCTGCCCAAGGATTTATTTTTAAGTAACATCTATACCCAACATGGAGCTTGAACTCATGACCTCGAGATCAAGAGTTGCACGCTCCACCAACTGAACCAGCCAGGTGCCCAAAAAGGTGAATTTTTAAGCTTGCTTACATTTTCACTACACAATGATTCCACCATTGAACTTACCTTTTAACTTATATTTTGCTTAAGTGGCAATTAAAATCACAGGTGTTTCCAATTTTACAGCGTGAATACATTTTAGTAAAATTGTTTATCAGGCGGTTATCCTTTTTTTTTTTTTTAATTTTTATTTATTTATGATAGTCACAGAGAGAGAGAGAGAGGCAGAGACACAGGCAGAGGGAGAAGCAGGCTCCACGCAGGGAGCCCGACGTGGGACTCGATCCCAGGTCTCCAGGATCACGCCCTGGGCCAAAGGCAAGTGCTAAACTGCTGAACCACCTGGGCTGCCCGGTGCTGCATTCAATAACCTCACTGACCTTGAAAAATCAGATGAACTTGTTATAAACCAATGCTATACTTGTAGTGTACATTCTCTGATCCTAGCAACTGATGGCAAGGGAAGCAATTGAGCATTATGCTGAGCAAACAGGGAACGCCAAGCTGTTGCTAAATATTTTCCAAAAGTTTTCCTCTATGTGGTTAATCAGCCGACAGATAAGCAAGTGACTTTGAGTCTTTTTTTAAAAAAATTAAATGAGAACAGAGTTGTTTTTTTTTCTAGGTTACGTGTAGAGCCCATCAGAGCAACATGGAACTACTTGCTTAATGCATGTAGCCCCTGTCTTTAGGGGAAAAGAACACGTGAAGATTTTGTTTATGGCTATGGGTCAGTGTGGGGTGCCATGAATCTGATAAATGCCACCACGTGCCTTGGGCAGAACTCGGCCTTCCAGCAAACGATTGCTGTATCTTGCCAGGAATTTGTGTTGAGCCATTATGTACACTTTTCTTTCTACCTGCCTTTTCCTATCAGGATGGAGTAAGCTGGCTTCAACAGCCCCTTTACGCTCCTACATCTACTTTTTTTGGGGGGGGGGCGGGGAAGACCATAGCAAAAAGTCATTTTGAGACCTCTCTCTCCTAGCCTAGCGGAGAAGAAGAGACCAAAATCCCCAGCATCAGGCTTATTGCTGGTTCCCTGCCCAGCATGGCTTCTTGTCCCCAGCGAACTCGAGTAGCTCAGAGAGAATGAGACATTACCCAAAGCCAACTCCATTCAGCAAATGGCGTAGGCTTCCTGGCTTCATTTCCTCCGCTCTGGAGCTCATCATGCCATAAACCACAGGGACTTTGTAGGCATGTTATTGTATTAGCACCATATGGAGACTACTCATGGAACTCACATGCAGAACGTGTGATGTCAGACCAGTTTACATGAGTCCAAATTTTGTGCAGCTGTTAGACTCAGATGTTTCATTTCATTTTTTATGTCAGCACCATCCCAATAAATCCACTGATCCTGAGACTGAAAAGTAAAGAGAGTTCTGTGTGCTCACATGTGTTTGGGAGCTGCGGACTCTGCGCCGCACCTGCGTGGACCTGCTCTCGCTACCAGGGGTCACATCAGAGCCTCAGCTCCTGTTCTCCTCACAGAAGGGCAAGTGGGGCTGTGGAAATCAATGGAAAAGCAAATACGAAAGGACAGCAGCCTTCACATAAATGAGAAACTATTACTTTGGATCACATGTGTTCTTAAAAAAAGATTCTTGCAAAAGGAAATTTCAAGAAAGATACCACACTTTCTTTAGAAGGCACTTGATAAAAACCATGCACCAAAACTAATTAGCTTCTGACAAGGAAAAGTGTTTGCTAACAAGTGTCCCTGACTCTACCTCTTAGAGAATCAGCAAGTCTGTCTGGGGTTTGCCTTAGTCAGAGCAAGATGAATCACTGTCTTTCACCAGTAAAAGAAAACTTTCAAAGGTTACCACCCAAATAATGCTGATCTTCAAAAATAAATAGTTCCCAACACTTCCTTGGAATTAACTATAGAAAGGCTACACATATTTTTTTTAATTGCTGATTTTGAGATTTATATATGCTATTTATGACTCCTCATACCATGACTACATGTGTCATTTAAAAATAAATGTTGAGAACTGTGTATTTCCTATGATTCATTTTGGATAAGTTGTGGCTCTTCCTGGTTTGGTGAAAAAAAAAGAGAACTTTGGAGATTAAAAAAGAGAGAGCGAGAGAGCAAGAATTCTCTGCTTTTCTGGATTGGTACAGGCATAATTTCTGGGTCTAAGTTAAGAATTGATATAAGGTTCATTTTGCCCCCCCCCCCCCCATCAGTCTACTTTCAGGATTTTCGAGGGCTCATCTCTATGCTTTGTGATACAGCAGGAGTAAAGCTTTGCAAAAGCTCAATGGCCTGTGGGAGAATGGCTCTTGCATAAGAAACATTTGTGGAATTGCTTGTTCAACTTGTCCTCCCCTAGCCATTGGGTTCTGTTATATGGATTTTTTAAATTCAGAAAAGACAAATCAAAACAACTCTAGTTTATCTTCTAGAGAAGAGGGAAAACATTCAGCTGCAGCATGCTGTGAACATTTTAGGGCTTGCTTCTCATTCCAGATGCATGGCGTGCCTAGCTACTTAAGACTTCAAATCCCCTGCCGTGTTCCCTAAGCAGGCACACAGAGCAGCTTTCAGGAGCTCCTGGGCACAGTTTAGACTCTAGCTTTTAATGCTCAGTCATTAAAATTGCTCTAGGAGATGTAAGTCTATTGGGTGTTATTTGGGAAGGTCACACTGAGCAGCATCTTCCCAAATATGGTGGGAGAAGGACTGGATCTCACTTTAGCAGCGAGGAAAGGGAGTGCAAGGAGTGAGGCTTAATCCATTTGGTTTGGAAGATGCTGCTCTTTGAGCAGAAAGCTTTGTTCCATTGCACCATCAGCTTCAAAGATTCCCGAAACTGTCAGGACCTGGGGAGAGATGCTAAAGGGTTCACAATCTTTTTTGAATTCAGGGCTGGCAAGATGTTTTATATAAACCAGGCTCAGTAAGTCATGTAGTAGCACATGGTTGACAAGCAATTGCTGGAAATTCTCATCTAGGAAGATCAGAAGATTTGCATGAAGCCCTGGTGGCAATTGTAGAAACTATACAAACTGCTCACGCGTGAAAGTTAAACCTGTGAAATCTCATCTCTTGGTGAATGAGACCCTTCTGGATTTTCTTGACTCATTCTTTTTTTTTTTTTTTTTTTTTTTTAAATAACTCATCTCGGTTAAGACTAAGCTGTCATCATTCTCTTAACAGTCATATTGTTTTCCATGTGATAAATATATATTCACTGAATGAGAACATGTAGGAATTTGCAGCATAAAATAAATCTTATAGTAAAAAATATCTGTACTTATGCCTGATTTCTGGAGGTGGTTTTATTCCTGTATTATTCCCTTTTTTCTGTATCTCTTATTCTTAGGCCTTCGTGTCCTTAAAAGATTACTCATCTTTGGGTTGAATTAATCCATTAACTCTTTCCTTGCAGGAAACCCTCCAGGCTGTTCCAGCCTAGGAAATGAGAGACTTACTATCTGATATTAAAACATATAATAACACATACAAATTATAGGTGGACTATTTGACCTCCTTCTTAAAGCCACCATTGACTAAATGTGCAGATTATATGTCTGGTAATCTAACTTACAATATTAACTGCAAATATCTAATATATTTTTCTTTAAAATTACATTCAGTTGTCAATGTTATGTATTTGAGAGAGAGCATGAGCAGGAAGGGGGGGCAGAGGGAGAGGGACAAGCAGACTCCATGCTGAGTGCAGAGCCCTAGGCAGGGCTCCATCCCAGGACCCTGGTATCATGACCTGAGCCAAAGTCAGCCACTTAACTGACTGAGCCACCCAGGAGCCCCTCAGTTGTCAATTTTCAGGCACCAATTTTTCGTTTAGAAAATATGGTCACTGAAATCACAGGACCTTCAGATTTTAATTGGTTAAAAACGCACTGCGGAACCAAGAGGGGACACTTAAGTTGGAAAGAGAGTTTGATTCCTTCATTCCAGAAACATAGGAAACCAATGGCCAGATTTGCTAAAATGGGGAACAAGGTTTAGCATCTGAGAAACCAAGCTGGGCGATTTGGGAAGTATCCAAAGGTGAATCCCTAGGCCAGAAAATAGGCTGACTTTTATGAGTTCAGGAAGCAGCACATGAAATAGTTAAAATTATAAATGAAGAGACAGCCCAGGCCTAGGAGGTTTATTGGCAAGTTTTAGCAAGCTTTTAAGATACAGATAATTCTTACATAATTTGATCTAAGAACATAGGAGAAGATGTAAAGACTTTCAAGATGGCTAAGTACTCCACCCAAAATCTCATTGAAATGGCAAAAAAAAAAAAAAAAATTATATATATATATGAAGTAAGAATAACTGACAACAAAGCTTAGAAACCAGAAAGGGTACCATTTCCAGGCTCAACACAGTGAGAAATTCTTGAAAAGCATATGATATAAAACTAGCAGGTAATATCCCCAAACAGAAAAAAAGTGAAAGCTCAGCAAATGTGAATAAGACATTTTGTAAAGGTGAGTTCTCAGCAAATCTTCCAGTAAGGATCAGAAGTAGCAGACGCTCAAAAAAAAAAGAAAAAAAAAAAAAGGGGATGATGAGCAGGGACAGGTAATTATTTAAATGTTCAAATGAGCTGCACCTGAATCTCAGTCTTAATGGAGTTGCCTGGTGTTTGTCACACCAGGATCAAGCCAGTGATACAGCTTTCTAGATGGAAGTGGGGATTGCTTCTCAGCCTTTTGGCTAAGATCAAATCTAGATGGAAGTGGGAGCTTTCTTTCTTTCTTTCTTTCTTTCTTTCTTTCTTCTTTCTTTCTTTCTTTCTTTCTTTCTTTCTTTCTTTCTTTCTTCTTTCTTTCTTTCTTTCTTTCTTTCTTTCTTTCTTTCTTTCTTTCTTTCTTTCTTTCTTTCTTTTTGTTGTTGTTTTGTTTTTTTGGAAGTGGGAACTTTCATGTAGAAAATTCTCAGAGGGGGGCAGCCCGGGTGGCTCAGAGGTTTAGCGCCGCCTTCAGCCCAGGGCGTGATCCTGGAGATCTGGGATCGAGTCCCACGTTGGGCTCCCTGCTTGGAGCCTGCTTGTGTCTCTGCCTCTCTCTCTCTCTCATGAATAAATAAATAAAATCAGAAAGAAAGGAAGGAAGGAAGGAAGGAAGGAAGGAAGGAAGGAAGGAAGGAAGGAAGGAAGGAAGGAAGGAAGGAAGAAAGAAAGAAAGAAAGAAAGGAAGGAAGAAAGAAAGAAAGAAAAGAAAGAAAGAAAGAAAAATTCTCAGAGTGGGCCCTGGACCAGAGAAGAGATGAAGGCTCTAGATAATCTAGAGTTAATTAAGATCAGTGAAATGAGGTCCTGCATCTAGATGCCAATTTACTTGTACTCCTTAAATGAAAGTTCACCTGGTCCCACCCCTACTAAGAACGAGTCACTCTTATAATTAGAATCTGCCTTTCACCTGGTACAAGACGGATGCGACCATCAGATGGAGAACTAATGACCAAAGAAACAGAATTTTTTGAGACCTAGATAATAATTTTAAGGCAAGTTTAGTTAAGATTCTCCAAGAGTTCCAAAAGATATTGAATTCATTAAACAACAACAAAAAAGACTATTATGAAAAAGAATTACTTCTTAAAAGTAAAAATATTTGGTGGCAGAGCCAGGTATTTCAAAAGAAAGATTGAACGTAGTTATTTCAATGGATCTAAGGATCTAACAAAGGATCTAAGAAAAATAAAGATAATAAAAATAAGCATTTTGAAAAAAGCAAAAGAAAATGAGAAATTATACAAAATAAAGGCAGAAATTAATTAAAAGGAAAAACAAGCAAAAACGATGCTAACATGAAAAATCAATAGTATACAAAGCTGATTCCTTGTAATGTAAAATGCAAGATAAACTTTTGAATGAAAAAAATAGCAAGTACAAATAACCAATATTAGGAATGAAAATGGGAGAATTAATTATAGATATAGGAGAGATTTTTAACAAGTCAAAATATATTGGAGAAATAAAATACTTAAAACTATAGTTATAATACTATAACCATTTACCTAAGAATGCTAGAACGGCTTAATAAGTGTTAGGAAATCTCAGGGGGCACCTGGGTGGCTCGGTCGGTTTAAGCATCTGCGTTCAGCTCAGGTCCTGCTCCCAGGGTCCTGGGATGGAGCCTGGTGGTATTGGGCTCCCTGCTCAGCGGGAAGTCTGCTTCTCCCTCTCACTCTCCCTCTGTGTTCACACACTCTCTCTCCCTCTCAAATAAATAAATAAATCATCTTAAAAAAAAAAAAGGGAACTCTGTTAAACATTTATAAGATAAAAGAGAAAATCCATATGACTTCTTAATAGATGCTGTAAAAGCATATTAAAAATGAATGGCTGTATTTTTTGAAAAGTGTTAGCAAGTTAAGACTAGAAGGAAAAATTTTTTACTTGATAATCAGAAACTATAGCAAATATCATCCAAATTGATAAGACATTAGAAGCAATCTCATTAAATTCAAATTAAAAAAAAACAACACAAGGATATCTATAATTCTCACTACTATTTAAGAATGTATAGAGTCAATATAGTAAGGCAAGGAAAAGATGTTAGATGTATATGGTAAAAAGAAAAAGAAAAATCATCATTATTCGTAGTTATAAAAATCTACTTAGGAAATCCAAGATAATTAATTGGAGAAAAATTAGAACTAGTGAGTAAAAATTTACTAAAGTAGCCACATATTACATCAACATACAAAAAACAAAACTCTTTCCTATAATTGGTCACCGATGATCCATTAGAAAATGTAATGGAAATAAATGCAACTACAAGAGCAATAAAACACTGTATAGATGACAAGCCATAGACGAGAATAAACCTAACAAGAACTAGACAGGCCCCATATTAAGAAAAATATAGGGTCACCTGGGCGGCTCAGTCTGTTGAGTGTCTGACTCTTGGGTTCAGCTCAGGTCATGATCTCAGGGTTGTGAGATCAAGCCCTGCATCTGGCACTGTGCTGGACGTAGAGCCTCCTTAGGATTCTCTCTCCCTCGCCCTCTGCCCCTCCACCCTGCTTGACCTCACCCTTGCATGTGCACTCTCTCTGTAACCCCCCAAACCCCCAAAAGAAAGAAAACTATAAAATTTAACTCAAGAGAACATATGAATAATGGCAGCAATGCCTGTGTTCATGGGTGGACAGGCTCAAGATCATAAAGCTGTTGATTTTTTTCCTAAATCAGTATCTAAATTTGATAAACTCTGATAAAGACCCCATCCGTACTTTTAAAAATGAAATTTGACATGTCCAAAGAAAACTTAGAAGGGCCAATGGTAGGAATACCTAAGATGGAGCTGAAAAAGAACAAGGAAAGATAACTTTATCTCACCAAATAGAGCATCCAAACACTGGGTAAATAGAACACTTTAGTAAATATAGAAGGTGGTTTTAGCACAGAAATAAATCAATAATTCACTAAAATGGAATCAAAGGTCCAAAAACAATTTGTCATAAATAGGTAGATGAAGGACAGGTTTTTCAAAATATACCTAGTGTAATAACAAAGATGGCATTTTAATGGAAAGAAAAGTAGATTATTTGCTAATTGGTAGTAGCACATTGCTATTCAATTCTAAAAAAGTAAAGTATATCTTTACCTCAGATAATAATGAATCCCATATTTATTGCATCGAATATGAAAAGCATTCAAAGTAAAAAAAAAGAATCTTTCTATAATTTGCTATAGAAAGAATCTTTCTATAATTATGCTTTCTATATAATTTCTATATAAAGAATTTTCTATAATTTGAAAGATATCTCTAAATGACATACAAAAACTAAAAATCAAGGACAAAGATTGATAAAATGGATAACAAACATTTTTAATATTTCTGTAAAAGACTCCACAGACATAGTTATGGGAGAAAACACCTGCCATGTATATAACGGAAAAGGATTACTACATACATGAAATATTCCTGTAAAATGGTAAGAAAAACAAAGACTATGAACAGATAATTTAGAGAAGAAAATACAAATTGCCAAGATTCCAAGCTTCACTAGTAATGAAAGAGAAGTAAAGTAACACGCCTAGGTTTGGGGCTGTTTTGTTTTGTTTTTTGTATTTATCTTGCTTGGTGTTCTCTGAGCCTCCTGGATCAGTGGGGGCTACTGTCTGTAATTCATTTGGGGAATTCTTAGGCTTTATTTTTTCAGATATTTCTTCTGTCCTAATCTCAGCTCCTTTCTGTATTCTCATCACACACGCACTAGCCCTCTTGATATTGTCTCACAGCTACCAAATGTTCTGGATTTTTTTTTTTTTTTAATTCTCGTTTCTTTTTGAGTTTCTGCTTGGGAAGTTCCTACTGAGCTACCTTCAAATTCACCAATTCTGTCCTCACTGTGCCCAGTGGATGACCCACCCATTCTTCATTTCCCTTGCAACTTTACATTTTTAGTATTTCCCTTTGATTCCTGTAGTTTCCACCTCTTTGCTGACGTTGCCCCTTTGGTCTTTGGTGCTGTCTGTCTTTCTATTAGGGTTTTTAACATTTTGATCGTAGTTCTTTTACATTCCTTGTCAGATAATTTCCTCATCTGTGTCAATATCTAAATTGATTCTGATGGTTGCTCTGTCTCCTCAGACCGTGTTTTTATTCTTGTCTTTTAAGATGCCCTGTAATTTTTTGCTGAATCCAGATCTGTTGTATTGGGAATAGGTACCAAGGTAAACAGGCCTTAAAATGAGGATTTCTGTTCATGTTTGTTGTAGTTATAAGTTCCAGAGGCTTCAAATTCCTCTAGTGTCCATATTCTTGTCTCCTCTCTTGGCTTTGGGGCTTCCCTTCATACTCAGAGGGTCCAGGTCTTGCAATCCTTTCAGCTGCTATCCGCTGGAGGCTTATGGGTCTGGTCGTGAAGTATGCGGGAGGGGAAGTGTTCTGTAGTCTTCTGGTTGAGTCTCAGTCCTCTGGTGAGCCTGTGTCTTGGAAGTGTGGCCTTCACAGGTGTTTCTGTCTCTCCTCTCCTAGTATGGGATCTTCTTCCCTTATAGTCCGTTCCTCGTGTCTGGTTAACTACGTTGTGGGGGTTTGTGGAAGGTGAGACAGAAAGGCTAGGTGCTGGAGCAGGGTAGAAATCTCTGCCTCCAGATTGGACAGGCCCTCACTGTGTCCCAGAAGAGCGAGCAGACCTTTGTTATGGAGAAGGATCCAGGAAGGTTATACACCCTTGCTACTTGCCCATCCTCCTGCCAGGGTCAAGAGGGGATTTTCTTCAGGTCCTCACCAGGAGAACCTGGGGTTCCCAGGGAGGAAAGACCTCAAATTGTGGGCCCCCTTATGACTGAGACCCCTGGTGTTTCTCACTGTCACACTAGTCCACACTCAGCCTCCAGCAACTCATCACAACACCTAGTGAAGTTAAGTGGGCCCACCCTTATCACTCTAGTGGCTTCCCGGTATCTCCCCGATGCCCTCGTCTCTCCAGGATTCAGAGGTGGTTTGAGTTGAAACTTCAATTGTCTCATGGATCTGAGAAAAGTCACTGACTTTCAGTTTGTCCAGTTTTTCCTCATTGGGAGGATGGGAAGGGTGACTTCTAAACCTTTTATGAGTCAGAGTGAAAAGCAGCCGTCTGCAAACTAGTATGTATGCAATCCCATGGTTTGGCAAATTTAAGAATGATAATTAGTGGAGATATTCATATGGTGCCAATGGGAATCTAAACTGGGTGTCGTCTTTTCTTTTTCTTTCTTTTTTTTTTCAGAGAGTGAGCAAGTGTGCATGTGAGCAGGGAGAGGGGCAGAGGGAAAGGGAGAGAGAGAATCCCAAGCAGGCTCGAGCCTGATGTGGGCGTTCAATCTCACCACCCTGAGATCATGACCTGAGCCGAAACCAACAGTTGGCCACCTAACCCACTGAGCCCCCCAGGTGCCCCATGGGTGTCATCTTTCCTAAAGGCAATTTCATGTAATCAAAGTTTAAGATGCACAACCCCTCTGACCTAGCAATTCTACCTCTAGGACACTATTCTGTAGATAAGCACACATAAACGTGAAAACATGTATGTACAAGAACATTTACTAAATAACCGTCCTTCCCAGGTGGCTCAGCCGTTTAGCGCCGCCTTCAGCCCAGGGCGTGATCCTGGAGACCCAGGATGGAGTCCCACATAGGGCTCCCTGCAGGGAGCCTGCTTCTCCCTCTGCCTGTGTCTCTGCCTCTCTCTGTGTGTCTCTCATGAATATATAAATAAATAAAATATTAATAAATAAATAAACAAGTAAATAACTGCCCTTAATAGCAATAAACTGGACCCAACCTAAAGTGCTGTCAATAGGAGGATGGCTCATGACACTGAAATAATAGCGAGTCTGTCACATATGGCTACATGAAGAAAATCAAGTAGCAGAACAATAGGTGGAGGTGATATCATCTTTGTGAAAACAAAACAAGCAAAACATTGTGTGTGCGCAGTGCGCCTTGGGGTGGATTTACATGGACATGTACTTGTATCTGCTTCGAAAAGAGTCTGGAAGTGTAGACACCAAATTCCAGGGTTTTAATAGCTTCTCTTCCGACAAGGAGGAGGGGCTTCCCATTTTAGGTTAGGTTAACACAATTTAAAGCAAGCATGTGTTGTTTGGGATAATTAGAAATGCAAACACAGGGACGCCTGGGTGGCTCTGGCAGTTGAGCACCACCTTCTGCCCAGGGCGTGACCCCGGGGTGCCGGGATCGAGTCCCACGTCGGGCTCCCCGCAGGGGGCCTGCTTCTCCCTCTGCCTATGTCTTTGCCTCTCTCTGGGTCTCTCATGAATAAATACATAAAATCTTAAAAAAAAAAAAAAAAAAGAAAGAAAAAGAAAAAGAAAGAAAGACACGCAAACGCAGAGCAAGAAGATCCTATGCCTCAGTGAAATAGAAAGATGCCTGGGAAAAAAGGCAACAACCTTCAGCTCCCATTTCTACACCATTCTAGGAATCTCGGACAAGTTGCATCTTTGTCCCCGTGGAAGCCGTCTGGGGAACGCGGCCGGGAGGAAGGCAGCCTCCTGCCCTGGGCCTCTGGCTGCCGGGCCCCGCGCCTGTCTCCGCGCCTGTCCCCGCGCCTGTCCCCGCGCCTGTCCCCGCGCCTCGGCTGTGCCGGCGGAGGAATCCATCAGTGAAAACGAGGCGGTGGCTCGGGACCCAGTGACCACCCGGCTGCACCAGGGCAGCACCAGGGCGACCAGGCAAGCGCTGGAGCAGGGCGTCCGTGTCGCGCCACCACCACGGGGCTCACACAGGGACCCGGAGCCCGCGGTGGCCGCGGTGGCCGCGTGGGGGCCCCTGCGGGAGGAACCCTGAGAAGCTGTGGAAAGAGGCGCTCGGCTCCTCCGCTGCCGCCGCGCCCGCCACCGGAAGCGACCTGCACGTCCAGCATTTCGGGTTTAATTTAGAAATTAAAACACGACAGCAGCAGGTGTGGCGAGGACGGGGTGACCCCGGGCGCTGGGTTGGGGGTCGTCACCCCGCCCCGGGCCCTGAGCCCGCGAGACCTGCCACGTGGCCCCTGCCGCTGCGGAAGGGCTGTCAGCATCTTAAAGGGGAGCGCGGGGGACGCTGGCCCGTCTCGGGGTTCGCGGGCCCATCTCAGGGGTCGCTTGACCGTCTCGGGGGTCGCTGGCCCGTCTCGGGGGACGCGGGCCCGCCTCGGGGGACGCTTGCCCGTCTCGGGGTTCGCGGGCCCATCTCAGGGGCCGCTTGCCCGTCTCGGGGGACGCGGGCCCATCTCGGGGGACGCGGGCCCGCCTCGGGGTTCGCGGGCCCATCTCAGGGGTCGCTTGCCCGTCTTGGGGGACGCTTGCCCATCTCGGGGGTCGCTTGCCCGTCTCGGGGGTCACGGGCCGGTCTCGGGGGTCGCTGGCCCGTCTCGGGGGACGCGGGCCCATCTCGGGGGACGCGGGCCGTCTCTGGGGTCGCTGGCCCGCCTCGGGGGACGCTTGCCCGTCTCGGGGGTCGCAGGCCCGTCTTGGGGGTCGCTGGCCCGTCTCGGGGGACGCGGGCCCATCTGGGGGGACGCGGGCCGTCTCGGGGGTCACGGCCCGTCTTGGGGGTCTCGGGCGGCCAGCGGCCCATTGGGGCTTCCAGCGCAGAGGCCGGGTCTGGAGGCCGCGGTCCCCGCAGACGCTGCCGCCTTGTTCTGCTGCTGCCGAGCAGGGGCCCGAGGGCTCCCGAGGCCTGGGCCTCGGCCCCACGAGCTCGCAGCGGCCCCGTGACCCACTAACCCAGGATGTTAGGGACCTGCTAAGAACCCCCCCACCAGCCCATCTTTACGTTCTAGAAGCTGAGGGGAAGGGACTCGGGAGCACAGGCCTCTCCACACCGTGAGCAAACACAGCGCTGCTGTGCATCCCCCGACGTGTCCCGCACCCAGAGCCACCCCCGCGGAGACCAATCCCAGCTCCCAAAGCCGGCTGCCCCCGGGGTCGGCCAGGCGCAGCCACTTGTTACAAAGACCCTCACAGAATAAAGCTCCGCGGTGCTTTTCCACAACAGGTGAAACAGTCCGGTGACCCGCTGCTCGTCCTTATTGTCCCCACAGCACAAAGTGGACCCGCGGGGATGCTGTGGCCCTGGCCCAAGGTCCTTGCTCTTTCTCTGCTGCACACGAGCTGGGCATTTGGCCTCCTGCAGGCGGCACACCGTGCTCCCTGCCCGCCCCTGCCCTCCAACCCCAGGGTGCCCCCGCCTCCCCACCACCCTCCTCCCGGCCTTCACCCTGGACACAGTTTCCCTGTGTCCATCTAGGTCTGAAGCACCATCATCTCTGTGCTTCAGACCTACAATCTTCCTGGTTGTCGACCCTCCTCCCCCAATAGTTCTCCAGCAAGTTTGGAGGGTCTCCTCTAAAACATCTCAGATCCATCCACCTCTTTCATGTGCTGCCAGTATCCGCCACCATGCTCCTGCCTCAACTACCCTAAGCTGATTTTCCCGCTTTCATCCGTAAAGCAGCAGGAGTCATAGCTTTGAAACATAAATAATATTGGAATCTTGAAATGTTTTCCGGCTTTATTGTATCCTGGTCTATGGGGCTGGGATTCTCAGCCTCTACCTACCTACTTGTAGGACTTCGTCTCTGTATCTCTTTTATTGTTTTTTTTTTAAAGATTTTATTTATTCATGAGAGACAGAGAGAGAGAGAGGCAGAGACACAGGCAGAGGGAGAAGCAGGCCCCCAGCACCCCCCCAACAGGATCCCCATGTGGGACTCAATCCTGGGATCCCGGGGTCATGGCCTGAGCCAAAGGCAGGCGCTCCACCGCTGAGCCACAGCGCTGCCATCACGTTACCCTTCTTCCTATTGTTTGAACGTGCCAAGCTTTTCCCTTGGGTTTCCCCGGATGCTCCCCAGATTCTTCCCCCAGGCTTTCTGTGGACGGGCCCCCCTCATGATGCAGGTCTAAGCTCACGTGGTACCTCCGGAATGGGTCTTCCACAACCCCCTTAAAGCACTTATCCTTTACTTTTCTGGTCATTCTTTATCACGCCTCCTATTTTTGTTCATTTTAAGAGAGATTATAATTACCTAAAATGATTTTTTCGGTTATGTACCTGTTGATTGTCTGCTTCCCCCTGTAAAGACCCCTCCCCATGAGCAGGGCTGGTTTCTTGTCCAGGGCTGTACCTCTTGGGCTAAGACTCTTTCTCTTACTGAAATAGTAGAACGTGTCGGGGCCATTTTCTCTTCCACCAGCCTACAAAATAATAGATCACTGACTCAGGACATGACTTAATAATATTTTAGTTTTAATGTTTGCATGAAAAAATAATGTGATAGAGATGCCTCAGTGGCCCAGCGGTTGAGCATCTGCTTTGGGCTCAGGCCGTGACCCGGGGTCCTGGGATCGAGTCCCGCATCGGGCTCCCTGCAGGGAGCCTGCTTCTCCCTCTGCCTGTGTCTCTGCCTCTCTCTCTCTCTCTCTCTCATGAGTAAATAAATAAAATCTAAAAAGAAAAAAATTTTAAAAGCAATGTAACAAATGGGGCCTGAATTAAGGTTTTAAACTCAGAATCAGACTAGCACATAGCAGATGTTCAAAACACTGCGTTGGCTATTGAAGGCACGATTGCTGGACCGTGATTACCAAGAGGTGAAGTGCGCCCTTAACTAATCTGAGGCGGACATGATGACAGAGGAACATTGTATTCATTTTTACAGCCTTCTAATTACGTAAAGAATCCTGACTTATATCTAAACATACAGAGCATCATGTTATCATAACTTACTGGATCATTTGTCACATCAGTTGAACATTGCAAAACACTGACCACTTGAACTCATCCAAAGAAGATTATGGGGGAGATTTGCTCCTCTAATTATGACCAACTGCCCTTGCTGAACAGTCCTGCTTGATTCTCATCGCTTTGAACGTCCAGCATCACTTCTAAGAGCTGAGATGGCTAACTAGGGGCTGCCCTAATGAGCGACCCCCCCTCACCTTGAAGACACTGCTTGCCCGTAGCTACACTGTACTGCGGCTCCTGGCTCCTCGCCAGCGTGTAGGCAGCAAAGAGGGTCGGTTGCCTTTTGAACACCTTTCCTAAGCAGAGGCCCACGGAGGACTCATCCCTCTCGGGAGGGGTGGAGGCATTGGTTTTGCTCTTTTATTCCCCCTCACAAACAGGAATATGTTATTTATTCTTGTCCCTCGCTTGTTACCACTTGTTATCTAAAAGCAAAGATGCAAAATGCCGAAACACGATAGAAGCCTGAGGTTTCCTTTTGCCTCCTAAGGAGGAGTCCTAAATAGAGGCATTTTATAAACAGCTGCGTGTTCTTTTGGAGAGGAAATTGGAGGAACTCGCTGGCTGAAAAAAAAAATGAAACCCAGAGCTGTATGGGGCCTTTTCTTCTGATAAATCTGGGTAAACCTGAAGGACAGAGGAGATAAGTGGTCCTTTTATTATCTGCAAATGAAGCCCAGGGCGTGTGGTATGGCCTAGAGCAACTTCTCCAAGTTGAAGTGGATTTCTTAAGGTAATAATATATATATATATTATATATAAAATTTATATATTATTTTATATATATATAAAATTAGAAACGGTCTGGATAAGTTGTAAGGAGCCATTCATTTCTGTTAGGTTTCTCCTGATTAGGTCTGTGGATCAGCTAAATTGGGTAAAGTCGTCTTTTGCAGGTTGTAAGAGATTTATTTCAGGATTCTATGTCAACAGAGAGTGCAAAGTGAGTTCAAGTCAGATTCCACATAGATTTGGAGGAGGAATGTACAAATCATAATGGATGAAACAGAGAAAGATTTCCTGAGGAGTCACAGCAGTTAAATTCTTTGTGCTATTTTTTGTTTGTTTGTTTGTTTGTTTGTTCTGTTTTAAATATGGATAGGAGGATGCAAGATGAGTTGCACCTGCAAGGGAATTAGGCTCTGCTGTTTGTTCTTGAGACTCAGGAAAGCCAAAAACTAATTGGGGCTTTTGTTGAGGTTTCTGCCCATGATCAGGACTAAAACACCCAAGGTCACAGACATTCAGAGTTCGAGAGGACTTTGAGGATCTTCTACCCAATTTATAAATGAGGACGCAGGTCCAGAAAGGCCGCCCTCCCACAGCTAGAAGTCAGGTCACTTTTAGGTTCACACCTCTTCCCCCTTAATTTCTTCTCTGTCTACCCTCTCTCTTCTTTAAGTTGGAAATTCTCAACTTATTTGAAAGCACAGTGGTCTGAGGCGGCCTAGGCAGGGATCTGGTTGGACTTCGTGTTGCAGTTGGAGACGCAGCCACAATTACAAAATGAAAACCACTTCAGGAAACAAAAGTTCAATAGAGGGGACTCGTACTTAGATTTCCATGAGTGTTTGTTTTGCATATCAAGGGATTTCTTTATTTCTGGGACATTTCCAGATGAAGAGAGTGAAAAAAAACTTTGGTATGATTCAATGATGGTGGCTTCAGTTGATTCTAATTTCTATTGACAAGCTGATTATATATTATCCTGTTCCTCAAACCTCAATCACCCCATCCCTGGAGTCAAATGCCACCTACTTACTTCCTCCCTCTTTGTACTCAAAGAGAAGCCGGAGACAATGACGTTTCAGGCCTACGGGTATACAGGGTCTGGAATACTTGGACACTGACATCTTGATTTGCGAGTCTTTAGGGAAATATTTAGAATTATTGCGAGTAAAATTATTTCATTGGCCTTCTGAAGACATAATGACCCCAAAAGCATCCCCTAGAACTTAGGCCCACTATCACTGATGCCAACTGAGAAAAATGAGAACTCCTTTTTTTTTTTTTAATAACTCATATGCTACCCTCCTCTAAGAAAAAGAAAAAAATAACTCTCCTTACAAGAAAATAAGCTCTTTGCAGAAAAAAAGTGTTCTACTGCATTAATTGTAATAACGAACATTGGACACTATCTTAAATATCCAGTAATAAAACAGTGGTTAAGTAAATCCAGTAATAAAGCAGTGGTTAAGTAAATCGTGGCATATAACCTACCCAAAGTAGTGTGCAAGAATCCAAGTTGATAATTATGGAAGCTACAGCAATACGGAAACACATTTAATAATTAGGCACTGAGTATCCACTGCATACTAGGACTTTCCTGGGCAGTGGAAATAAAGAAGTTCCTCAAATGGCTTACGCTGTAGTAGAGGAATCAGGCATGGACAAGCATCCCAAGAAAGAAGGACTGACTGCAGAGACAGACGGCTAGACGTGTGTGCTGGGAGCAGCTGTAAGCGTTCAGAAGGGCTGGGAAGACAGGGATGGGACAGACAGAACCGAGAGGAAGACGGGGGCCGGATTAAAGGGGCCAGAGGATTTGTTCTGCGGATAAAGAGGGGTGGTTGTAAGTTTTAGCAGGACAAAATACGTGACTCCTACAGTCATGTGTTCATTTATCCACTTGGTTATTTGTCCACTCAAGGATCACTTATTGAGCATATATTCATTGTGATTGACACAGGAATGGTAAAGATGAATAAAAGTTGATCCCAACTCTTAGAGGCTAACCCCCCTCGTGGTGGGACACTGTCAGATAAGAAAGTCGATGTAATACTGTGACAATCAGCCCTTCTAAGGAGCCATCTACAAGGGGCTATGGAAGCACAAAAACAAATGCTTTGACCGGGAGGGAGTGGATGAACCGGTCCAGAGAGTCCTCTACAGGGAAGGAAACCCTGTCTTCCCTCTACCCACCTTAGGGTTGTTGGCTGATGCTCTGCAAATAAGACTAAGAGAACAGTCAGTACGTGCATTGGCCATGTCCACGCGAGTACTTTGGTGAGTAACTCAAAGGACACGCAAGTTAGAATTTGGGCTTCACAGAGTTTTAGCAAACCCACAATAAATTTTTAAGAAAGTGACAAGACAAAGGAAAAGGACTGAGTTCCCGGGGTGGCAAACTGTGGGAAGGTAAATATATGGGGAACTAATGGATGATAAGGGCTAGGTAGTCAAGTTTGCTCTGCAGATTCCCTGGGGTGGTTAACTTCTGGGCTTCCTGGTGGGGGGCGGTGGGAGGACACCTTAGCAAATTTATATCTTGCTTTCAGGCAAACAGGAGGGGGTGGGGAGCTTTGTCCCCATCTGTTTCTTCATCCGTTGCCTTCAGCTCAAAATAATCCTGGGGAGGCTGAAGTGGCACGTTTTGGGGCGGCGTTTTCTTCCACCCACCACTTCGCGGAGGATAAATCAGTCAGGAAAACAAAACAAACTAAGAATTTCAATTGAGAAAATTTAATGCAGGGAATTAGTTCATCGGCTCTTAGAGAGAACCGAAAATACAAAAAGGGAACACTGAGGTTTCATGGAGACAGTAGCTTCAAGAAGCAAAAACCACCTCCTGGGTCTGAGCAAACAAGGAAGACGTTGGGGTCGTCAGAATCCGGGAGCTTGGAGCCGGCGACACACAGAGGGGACCCAGGCCTCAGAGGGGACAGTGGCCAGGCGCCGGGGTTGGGTTTGGGAGGAAGGTGGGGTGAAGGCGGCTCTGGAAGTGCCCCGAGCAACTGGAGCCCGGAAACAACTGCTGTTGTCGGGACAAAGGGTCACTGCTGGGTGACATTACAGGAAAAGCGAGCAAATAGGAAAGCCCGGGCCTTCGACTTCCTCAGGCCTTGGGGCTCCCGGGAGCACCCCCTCTTGACAAGGAATCCTGCGGACAAAGGAGAAAGGTTTGCATAGTGTCAACCCCAACATCCCAAAAGAGGGAAGGGAAGGTGGGTGTGGAGCCAACAGCAAATAGGTTAACCTCCAGGTGAAGAACATGAACCTTACAAAGTGAGGAAGCCAGCTTCAGGGGAGGCACCGCGGGGGGAAAGACCCCACGAGCCCTGGGCTCGACCGTCGCGGGGCCTGGTGCTCCCGGGACCCCCAGGACGGAGCCCTGGACAGCCCTTGCGGATGTGCAGCCTGGGACCCTGTGCCCCCGGGCAGGGCCTCCTGGGCTAAAGAGCACAGCGAGATAATATTTTTAAAATACCTCTTGTTATATTTTTCCCTCTTGGTAACTCAGAGTTTTGTTTTGTTTTGTTTTTTTTACCCTCATAGTCATTAAGAATAACCTTGGATTTGAGGCTTTTTTGTCCTAGGGAAGGGGAGTATTTGATATAGCACAGAACAAATAGGTCATTGCCTACATTTTTGAATTTCAAAATAGTGTTTTCACCTCCCTCGGGAAACAAGATAGCCTGAGGACAAGCCCTTTTGATTTGCAGAAGTATGGCTTTTTGAAACAGAAAAAGATGGACTCAAAACTCCGAGAGCTTTATCAGGAGTCCAGAAACCAGAGTTGGTTCCGAGGAGCAGGAATCCACAGGGTAGGGCTGAAGGCGAGTCGCTGTTCCTCGGGGCAAAAGAAAAGCCTTCACCAGCAGAGAGGAGGAACCAACTGCACGTCTGATTCCAGTGCTCTTGTTTGCTCATTCCTCACCCCCCACGTCTGGGTCAGACCTGGGCAGGGCTGGGAGAGTGTGTGTGTGTGCACGCGTGTGTGTGTGCACCTCCTGAGACTTCTAAGTCCTAGAATGAAAAATCTAGTCCTCAATTCTCCAGCTATGGCCTGTTCAAACTGCTCCAAGGAGAAGCCTAGTGGTTGCCTGGGGCCACTATGGTACCTTGGGATGGGTCTGGAATGCTATAGCCCCAAACAGTATAATGAATGGTTTTCTTGTTTTTGAGGTTCACAAACTGGTATACTCTGTGTGCGGAACTCCAGTTTTCCATAGTATTTCAGGTAGCTGCAGGTCATCCACCCACATTTAAATATAGTGAATTGTGAGAATATTCTCTAATTTATTAACGCATTTTGTGGTCAACGGATATTTGTGTTGTTTCTTGTTCTTACGAGTCCCAACAGTGACACAATGAACATGGCATCCGACTCGTTAGGGTTTACACCGGGGTGGAACTGCCGGGCTGTAGGCTATATGACTGTTCAATTTTATAAGATAACACTAAGTTTCCCAAGTTAGTTAAACTCATTTGAATTCTCAGCAGTATTTTTAAGAGTTTCTGTTGACTACATTCTTTCCACCTCCTGGTATTGCCCGACTTCTTGATTTTGCCAGTCTAGTGAATATAAAATGTTATCCTATTATCATCTTAATTTCCATTTTCTTAAGGATTAAAAAGGTTGAACATCTTTTCATGTGTCTTATTTGCCATGAGGGAATTCTCTTCTGTGAAAATGCCTTTGTGCATCGTTTGCCTTTGCTATCAAGTCCCTTGTCTTTTGATATTGATTGGTGGGAGATGTGTAGGTATTCTGGATTCTAATCCTTTGTTAGTTATAGTTCTTACACACATTCCTTCCTATCTTAGTCTGTGGTATGAGTTATCACTTTCTTAATGCTGTCTTTTGGGAAACAGATGTTCTTAATTTTTATTGATCAGACTTCTCTTTAATGGTTAAAACTTTATGTCTCCTATTTAAGAAATTCTTCTCTACTCTGAGGTCATAAAATTTTCTCCTGCAAGTTTTAAAACTGTGTCATCTATTTTACATTCTCAAGCCACCTACAAATTGGTATTTCAGAATAGTATGACATTGAATCGAATTTTATTATTTTCATATGGATAATCAATGATTCCATTTATTGACTAATCTGCCATGCACTGCCCTGCGTGTCCATATATGTCAATGTCCCATAACTACTTTAGATTTTTAACAAGTCCTAATATCTGAAATGAAAAAAACTCCATTGGCCTTTGAAAGTAATTTGGCCATTCTTGGCCCTTTGATTTTTCTACATGCTTTTTAGAATCAGTTTGTCAATTTTTAAGAAATATTCTATTTGGATTTTTACTGGAATTGCATTAAATCCATTCAGTCTCAACCCACTCCATTCTGGCTTCAATCTCTAGGACGCCACTGCAGTGATCTTGCCAAAATCACCAGAACTCTCCATATTGCCAAATTGAGCGGGTTTTTCTTCATTCTCACTTTACTTGACCTATTAACAGTATTCAACACAGATAAGAACTCTCTCCTTTTTTGAATCAATTTATGCTCTGGGTTTCAGAAACATTACACTGTCCTGATTTCCTTCCCAAATTAATGAACTCTTCTCAGTTTTTATAGCTGGCTTTTGGCCTCGACCTGACATCCAAAAGTTGGAGTGTCACGGGGCCTGGTTTTCAATTCTTTCTCCTTACTTCCCTTCTGGTCCGATGGCTTTAAATGTGACAATGTGCTGATATACAACTGACCTGAGCTTCTGACTCATGGATCCAATTGCATAACTGACATTTCCAATTTAACTCCAAATAGGTATTGTAAACTAAATGTCCACAAAAAAGGACTCCTAAATATGATCCTATCCCAATTGAAGTAAATACCTCCATCATACACCCAATTGCTTAACCCCCCAAAATAAGGATCCCAATCATTCTAGAGTCTTCTTTCCCTTGTCCTCTGTATCTAATCTCAGCCTGTGTAGGTGTTGCTTCTAGGATGTATTTTGAATCCAGCTACTTTACTCTATCATCCCAGTCTAAGTCACCATCCTCTCTTGCTTTCACGACTACAATGGGTCTCTTTCTTTCTGTTCTTGTCTCACCATAATTCACTCTTCACTAAGCAATGAGAGTAACCTAAGAGCACAGAACATGCTGCCTCTGCTTAAAATATTCCAAAGTCTTCTTGTTGCACTTTAAATAAAATCCAAACTCCTCACCATGGCCTACAAGGTCCTATGAAGCGGTTCCTGCCTTTCTCTTAGGTCCCTGCTGGCCAATTTTATTCCCATTGGCCTCCCTCCACTTCCTCAAATATGCAAAGCTCTTTCCCCATGTCAGGGTTTTTGCGTGTGCTGTACGTGATGCCTTCAGCTCATTGCATGGCTTTTACCACCTCATCTTTCTTCTATCAGCTTAAATATCCTCAGAGGAGCCTCCTCTGACCCTAGAAAGTCTGGAATTTATTTATTTATGTATTGGTTTACATATTTATTCCGAACTAGAATTAAGTTCTTTGAGGACGGGGGCCTTGTCTGTCTTGGTCATCATTATATCCCCAGCACCTGTAACAGTGGTTGGCATGTGAATGGTATTCAATAAATATTTACTGAATGGATAAAAGCTTCTCCCAGAGGGAGTGTGTGGTGTGATAAGGGAAGAGGACAGATGACTGAGGCTTACAGAGCATTTTACTTTTTTTTTTCAACCACTATGTAAAAAAAGGCAGGCAATTGGACTTGGTAGAGAAAGGAGCAATGAAAAATGAAAACAATTGATGTGTTAGGGTGTAAGTGTTAATGGTATTTCCTTCCTTCTATTATTGTTGTTACGCTCTTTGTGTAATAAATCCAAATTCGAAGAGAAAATTAACTTCTTTGAGTTCATATATTCTTATAATGAAATGGACTGCAGTCAGCTTATGTAATCAGTTTATATTTATGATTTTGGAAGAAGAAATAAAACCTATAAGAAAGTGTTCATTTGGATGTTCTCTTTCACCTTGTCTGACAATCTAATTTATGTTCCAAATACTGAACTTACACATTTGTTTTAAAGTCCAAAATACTACCTTGTGTTAAGCATGCAGTTCTTTAACTCAGATGTTTCATGTCTAATCTATTTTGCAGAAGGAGAGGTTTAAACAATTATCAATATGTTACTTTTGTCTCGGTTTAATTATTGTCTTAGTAATGTTTTAGTTGGATGCATAATTGAAAATGTATCGTGGCTAATACAACATTCTGCCCAGCAGTTAGAAGATGATGGAATGGTCATAAATGGTAATAAATACCTACTTGTATTTTTTTCCTTATTTATTTAACAAATCCACACATAGAGCTTGCTATGCGCCAGGCACTGTTCTAAGTTCTTTAAATATGAAACACTTAATTCAATTCTCATAAAAACCTTATGATATATGTATTATTATTAACCCCGTTTTATATATGAGGAAACCGATACACAGAGAGATTAAGTAGCATTTCCTAAGCTTCCATAGCTAGCAGTAGATGCCAAAGCTGAGATTAAAATCCAGGCAGTTTCTGGCTACTGGATGTTCACATAATAACTGGATGTTACAGTGATTGAAAGTTGGTTATGTAAATGAAAATGTTTTCTTTGTCCAATTGCAATAATTTCCACATGCTTGCCATATGCCTGTTCTTTTGAATAGTCGCTTGTTCTGAAATATCATGAGAAGAGCTAGTACTATGGGCAGCTCCCAAAGCACCCTTTAACAACATGGGATTTGAAGGATATCACTAGCCCTCCCATGGTCGGAGCCGCTGAGGGCCATTTTGCAGCCTGTGCAGTGAACCATTCCCAGGCCATGACCCACATAGACTCGATGCGATTGGTACATCCTAGAGTTGTTTAGGGTCTGACTATCTGCAGTGACCCCACAAGTGGCCTAAAGATTTATTAGCCTTCTCAGAGTAAGACTTCCAACTGGGAGACCCTTCTCTCTACATGATCCACTTTTAGTTTCCATCCATCAAAATTTATTACTAAGAGAATGTATTAAAATGCCACTCTGTGTACTGGATACTTGTCATGTCTTTTCCATTTTCAGTTCACAGAAAGAAAAAAATGCTTATGTGTTTAAATATGTCTCCATATATGGTGCACTGTAGAGAGAGGGGGTTTTGTAGTTTTTTTTTTTTTTCTGTGTGAAATGTTATGATTTTTAAATGCCTTTCTGAGTATTTTCAGAGATGGCAAGTCTAAGCCAAGATTCTATGAAAGGACACATTCATCCCTTTGTCCACTTGCCTTTAGATAATTTTGAGAACAACTTATTAAACTCTCAATGTATGGAGCACCTGGGTGGCTCAGTGGTTGAGTATCTGCCTTCGGCTTAGGTCATGACCCCGGAGTCCTGGGATCGAGTCCTGCATCAGGCTCCCCGCAGGGAGCCTGCTTCTCCCTCTGCCTGTGTCTCTGCCTCTTTCTGTGTGTTTCATGAATAAATACATAAAATCGTTAAAAAAAAATTATCAATGTAGTTGACTGGCAATTAGCTGGTTTAGTACTCCTGGTCCTCTGAGCTCCCCCTCAAAAAGTAGGTGCTATCATCCCTAGAATGATCAGAACTGGAGGAGTCAGGGGTACATGGTCTAAGTGGTCCTCTGGTCTGACTTTCCCTTAGCCGTTAAAGAGCCTGAAGCTCAGAGAGTTGATAGTGGTTCATGCGCACACAGCTGCCTGGTGGCAGGAATGACACTTGAATCTCACATTCTAAAGTGTTTTTTTTTTCCCCTGTTACATCTCATTCTATCCTGTGCTCCTGTAGAAAACACGGACCTTATCTTGTGTGAATACCTTCAACCACTATGTCCCAACTTTGTTATTTGCCCTTGTCCCCATTCACCCGGACAATCAGTAGAGCCCTTGGAGCATTAAATGTGATCTAGCCCATCTTTAGGAAGAAAAATTCACTACTAGCTCAGAAATATAGACCAGTGGTTTATTGGTCATGACTCAGGAGTCAGGGCTCCACCACTAATTGTGTGGATTAATTAACTGGTCAATTAACTTTTATGGGCTTTCCCCAATTATGAAATAAGAGAGTTGGACAAGTGACTTGCCATGAACTCTCCAGCTCTTGTGTCCCATGTTTCTGTGAACTGTATTTGTGAATCCCCATTATCTTGTCCTTAAGGTGTGTTTGGAACATATAAAACTCCTTTTAGGTCTTGATTAAATGAGATCCTGTTTTTTAGTAGCCTAGTCAATTTTGCTGCCTTATTTTTCTCATGTTGCTTTCAGTACTTAGTACCCTAACCCCCTAATATTCTGTTTTTTTCTTCCAAATTACCACTAAACATGCAGTGACCTGTCATTCTGCCCTGGCTAGTATAGCCTCACTGTTTGTTTTTGTTTTTGTTGGGAAAGGATTGTTGCTAAAGTAAGCAGAGAAGGAAATTTCTCAGGTGGATTCTTCAGAGTCCCAGGGACCTGGCGAAGGTTGCTGTGGTTAGGACTTCAGGACTGATTTAACTAACCAGAGGTCGGCGTCTGGTCCATAGGGATCCCATGGGGTACCTGGTTTGAGAGCTGAACCCAAAATAGATGCTTAGAACTAGACACTTCCCAACAGACTCAAACGGACTGCCTCTCTCGGAGCCTTAGAATCAGAACCAATGAGGTAGTAGAAGCTATGAAGTGCAGGAAGAGCTGGTCAGAGAGGAAGGAAAATGAATGAAGATAGATAGTAGCTAAGTCACAATAATAGTGGACTCACTAGAGCAAGAATAAATAAACAGGCCTGAGGCGATGACCAGATGACCTGATGACCAGAGCTCTTGTATCCCGAGGGCATTCAGAAGCTCTTGCCGCATGCATGCTGTCCCGTGTTCTAATTCTCTGTGAGACCTGGCCAGCTAAAAGCTGCTTCTCATAACTCCAGAGCGCCCCCACTATCTTTCCAGTAATTTCCATCTCCTACAGTTTCCTGTACCTTGTCATTTGAAAGAGCCTAAAGAACATGGCGTCTTTGTCAAAGTGGCTGCAAGCTGCATAGGGCATCCTACGGTAATCGCTCAGCAGTGTTTGCTGAACACCGTGTTGAGATGTCAGGAATTACTTTGCAAGTGACGGCGCCCACGTTAGGCTGGTGAAAGGGTAGCTCCGTACGAGGATCAAGGTGTATCCAGAGCTCTCCGAACACTGTGGGCTGAAGCACAGTGCGGCCTTGTGAGTCGGTGAAGGGAGAAGTGGTTTCTGTAGCAAGACAACCAGGAAGGACCCCTACCCAAAGTATTTGTGCCTCCACCTTGGATGGAGCCCACATTGTCTGAAACTCATACTGGGAGATTACCCTCTTCAGGAGAAGTCACTCCGTCTGCAAGCGCCCGCTCACAAAGTACTTCTGTTCAGAGGGAGGATCAATACCCCCACGTGTTACCAGTATTTCCCACCTCGGTGTGCATTGATTCAGAAAAACCCCTCCTTGCAATCTGCTGTCTTCTGGGACTGAGGGAATGGGAGTTTTGATGGTCCCAAGAGGTAGAAAGGGGATACTTTCAGAGCATGGAGCGCTGCTGAAAGAAATTATGGTGACCGCGTGGACAAAATAAACTCTCATTACTCTTGGTGAAAGGAACAGTAAGGATGAAGGCAGGTGTCAAATCCCTGTAGGCCTTGCTCTGGATGACCCCAATTACCACATATAATACAGAAAGATAATCTTCAAGGAGGTATGTTGTAGGGCAATGATTATAGGCTTTAGAATAAGGCGATCTGACACCTGAGCCTGTTCTCTATTGCTTGTTTATCATACATATAACTTAAGGTTTCTGGGCCTTAGTTTCCCCATCCATGAAATGGGACATAATAATAATATATAATTCTTCAGAGGGAGGTGGCAAAGACCAGTGGGGAGGATGGAGGTCAAATGACTGCTAAGTGCACACTGCATGTGTTGCTGAGGAGTTCAACAGTAGTAGCTGAAGGAGAGGAAGTGAGTTAAGAACGGCTTTGGCTGAGGGTAGACCCTTCTTGCTGCTAAGTCCCCACTCTGCTTGGGCCTTGGAAGAAGTCCATGGATTGGCTTTTCCCCTGCCCCACACTGCTGTGGTGGTTACTCATCACTTGGAAAGTAGCAATCACTTCTTTATTCCTTACTGGTCTTGCTTTTCTGTAATCAGTTCTAAAATTAACCTTAATAGTAGCCCATTAGCTTATCTCCTTGTCCGCTTACTTTTCTTTCATAAATGTCTTCCAACAGGTAGGTATGGCAGTTAGAAAGCGTTGGTTGCGAACTACAAAAAACTTGAATCAAACTAGTTTAAACAATACCGGGGATTTGATGGTTTATATTACTAAATGGTCCAGAGATAGATCTTTAGGCAAAACTTGATCTAGCAGTAAAACGATGACATCTGGGACCTTTTTTTTTTTTTTTTTTTTTTTTTTTTCAGCTTCTCTATTTTGCCCTCTGTGGTATTTGCTTTTTTTAGGCAAATGGATTAGGTCCCCATTATGACCCTAAGGTGGCTGCCAACTGCTTCAGTGGTCTTGTCCATCAGGAAAAAGTGACTAATGTTTTCCCAGCAAAAACCTCAAGATTCACTTTGATTGGATAAACTTAGGTCACATGCCTCTGAACAAATCTCTGTGGCTAGGAGAGATAACGCATTGAATAACTTAACCTAAGTCACATCCTCTATTCCTGGGGCTGGAAGTAGATTACGTTCTTCCAGAGTCTCATGGATCCCAAAATAGTTTCTGGCCTGATAAGAAAGTGAAAAGGGAAAAGCAGATGCTGAGGAGGACATTAACCAAAGACCACGGTAACAGGTTAGACGGAGAGGCCATCCTTATATGAAAAGCTACAACGGCCATACGCTTAATGATTTTTCCATTTGAGAACCAGACAACATGCTGTTTAGGCTGAATTTGTTGCGTCCAGTGTAATACGAATTTACTTTCATCAATAGGCATGAAAAACAATCATTAACCTTTGAATTATGTGATTTTATAAAGCGCTGAATTCTATACTTCGGTGCTCTCATGAGAGAAGCTTTTTGTTTATGCATTTTAGCCATTTTCAACATGCCCTAAATTGAAACAGAGAATGTATTTTTTTTTTCCTTCTAGTGTAAAATCGAATAAGCTACAGCACCCTGCAGGAAGTCAGTCTAGCCACAGCAAATCTGTACTTGTTTTTGTGAGAGGGGATGGGAAGAATGAATATTTGCCCCGTGGCATCAATTTCCTGTTTAATGTTCTCCAAAAGGCATTTGGAAAATGCCCAGCAACACAGATGTACATAAATACCATACATAACTTGTTTTCATGAGTGGAAAGAGGAGTCTGTAAAATTATGATGAGGCTGGCTTACCCTCACCTGCTGGTAGCTGGTGAATCACTCCACCTTTGACTTAGTGATTTGGAGAATGGACGATTCCATTGAGTGCAGCATTGGAAGGACAAGTGGTGTAGAAATAGCATGGCATTTAGCTTCTTAGCCCAAGTTCTTACTCATTTAAGGCTACTTTCATCCCAAAGTTCGCTTGTGCCTGCTGGAGGTGGCCTTCAGGTTGCCCGTAAGAAGTATATACATACCAGGACAGTTTTCTAAATAAATGAGCAAGCAAACAAAAAGCAACCCCCCAAAACAGAAACTCATCTGTAAGATTTGCAGAGACAGAAATTTGTTTTCAAACCACAGAAAAACATATGCACATACCACAGAGCATCGCTCAAGGTGTGGGCAGATGTGTTCTCATTTCTGTAGATCACATTACCCCAGACTACTCACACACCATTTTTGGACATCTTATTTCAAAGGTCATGGCTTGGTTGGAGAACCAAGCTCTTTTATTTTTTCAGCAACTAACGCTTAGGGCTACTACATGAATCAAGAACTTGACATAGAAAAGAAGATTCAGACTAAAGAATCCATTCTCTAACTCACCTTTCTTCTGGGCCACTTCCCTGCCTAACACAAGATGAGAAATAATAGTTACCATCTGTTACACCTACGGAGGTGCTTAGGGAGGAATGTGTAACAGAGGCCTTTAAATATCTCAGAGCTGATCCTTGTTGCCCCCACAATTTGTACCTACCTTGTAGATGAAGAAACCGGACTTAGAGAAGATAAATACAGCCCAGGGCTACCCCAGAGCTGCTGGAGCCAGCATTTGAACCCATATCTGGCTGGCCCTAAGGTCCATGTTTTTTTTTTTTTTTTTTTCAGATTTAGAAATTATTAATTTAGGATTCATGATGAACTTCAGAAGATTCACAGAGCCAAAAATGGAATGCAAGTATGTAAGTGTGTTTATATATGCTTTTTTTTTTTCCCCCTGGGGAGAGGGTCTAAAACTTTCATCAGGTTTATCAGCTGTATTTCCAGAGCCTGGCACAGTCTGGAATACAGTAGATAAATCATAAATACTGGTTCAATGAATAATATGGGCCCATGACACAAAAAGAGGTCAGTACCACTGCTTTTATTACATGCCTTTGTATTACTGTAGTTTGTTCTAGCATCTGTCCTATGGTTTAATGGATTTGAATTTCCAGTACAACTGGCTTTGTTGTGGATACATAAATGCATTCTTTTAAAAAGTAAAAAATACATAATTTAGTTGATAATTCATTTGAAACTATTTGATAATTACATTAAAATATTAAACATCTTTAGATGGTATTGTCTAAGGAGATGCTTTTTCTTGAATAAAGCATATTAACACAAAGGACTGGAAACTATTTAGTCCACTAATGAACCGAAATATAATGTGAGCTACAAATGTGAGCCACATTTGTAATTTTAAACTTTCTAATAGCCACATTAAAAAAGAAATTTTTTAAAAAGCAGGTAAAATTCATTTTATTTTTTAAAATTTATTTATCCATGAGAGACACACAGAGAGAGGCAGAGACACAGGCAGAGGGAGAAGCAGGCTCCCTGTGGGGAGAGCCCGAAGTGGGACTCCATCCCAGGACCCCGGGGTCACGCCCTGGGCTGAGTGGAAGGCAGACATCTGCTCAACCACTGAGCCACCCAGGCATCCCTATTTTTTTATTTTTTAAAAATATTTTATTTATTATTTATTAGAGCGAGAGAATGAGAGCATGCACGCTGGAGAGAGCACAAGAGGAGGAGCTGCAGAGGCAGAGGGAGAAGCAGGCTCCCCACTGAGCAGGGAGCCCGACATGGGTCTGGATCCCAGGACCCTGAGATCATGACCCAAGCTGCAGGCCAATGCTTAACTGACTGAGCCACCCAGGCGCCCTAAAATTAATATTACTCATATCTTTTATTTAACACAATATGTCCAAAATACTCTCATTTTGCTCCGCAAGCAATATTGAAAGTTGCGAATGAGATATTTTACATTCTTTTTTTATTTTCCACACGAGGTCTTGGAAGTCCAGGGTGTGTTTCACACTCTCTTCCCTCTGGCCTTGCTCGGTGCAGGGGCCGTGGGGCCTGTACCGGGTGGTTGACCGAGGGCCGCGGGGGTGGACCCACAGGAGGGAGGGAGCACGGGGGGCACGGGCGTGGGGGCAGGCACCCCGAGATCCAAGACTCCGTGACCTGGCTTAGGTGGCCAAAATTGTAGCTTTGTAGGTGATTATTAGGACAGGCTCTAGGAAACGGTGTGGAAGTCAGCATTTCAGCAGAACTGCTGGCCCCGCAGTCACCTTCTTTTCTTGGTAACAGACGTGCAAATGTGGGGCACACACTTAGGGGTAGATGTGATGCAGCGACTAGAGTTACGCCCAGTAATTATAATAATTTTGTTCTTGTAACCACACCTAGAGCAAAGGATCTGCGTTAGGCCGGCTCGGGCCCGGGCCTGGGGCGGGGGGTGGGAGAGGAGCAGTGCAGAGGTCCTGGGGTTGCATTCCTCCCTTTCGCGGGTCCGGGAAGGAGGCCTCCACGGGCCTGAGGTCACGGGCTGCAAGACTAGACAAGGCCCTAAGAGCCCGGGAGCCTGCTCTGCACCCTGCCCAGGCTTCAGTCAGCCGCGAGCTTCTGGAGGCCGCACCGGGCCTTTGCACAGGGCGTGGCCCTCCCCTGGGTCTGGCCTGCCTCCCTGGGCCCAGCCGAGCACACCTACAACACCTCTCGCTTCTAGGCAGAGCAGCACTGAGCTCCACAAACACAACCTGACCTATCTTTGTCGGTGTAACGTATCTTGCAAAATTCCATTTCTTCCTCTATTTTTTTTTTTTTTTTTTTTTTTTTTAGTTATTCAACACGACAAACATACATTTGTCATTCTCCATAAGATACTGCTAATCCACTCGGGAGCTTACAGTTTGGTTAGCAGGGTGCCACGCCGAGATTCCCAGGAATCGGGTTATTTGAATTCATATGGCATGGTTTCCTTTGACCCTGGGTCTTAAGTTAAAAGCATTTGCTTTAAGGGAATGGTAGAGGATGTTTTAAATTTTAAAGGAGAAAGAAAATACCACACATGTGAAGACTATACCCCGGGAAAAGGGAGATACTGTTTATTTAGGAAGCTCAGTGGTTCCTAAAGATTATAAAACATTGACCAAGTAAGTTCAGATTGTCAGGATAGAATGAAATCCTACACTCATACCAGTATTTTCCAGGGGAGGTGCCAACGTGGTTGAGCAAAGTCTTTCCACCACCATGTTGTCACCACTGCTCTTAACAACCACCACCACCGCTGTCCCCGCCACCGTCAGCATGCTCCTTCCATTAACCTTCAGGTAGTCAGGGAAAGGCCCCAGGGAAACAATGTTTTATGAGGAATTTCCTCTGCACTCAGGGCTGTGTCCTCCCACAGTTCCTGGGTCATGGGATGGTATATACTGGGAAATGCAGCATTTGTAAACTACTCCACAATCCAAACAATCTCTCGCTCCTCTCTAATGATGTGCAGTTATTTGCTGAGGTGGCCATCGACCAGCCTCGTGGAAGAGTCCAGAAAGCTATTAACTAGGGGGTGAAATTCAAGTCAGAGATGGCTGTGAACACCTCTGGGGAGTGATGAGACAGGAATTCTTAGGACTTAATTCATAAAGGAGAGCATTAGAGTGTGGAGGAGTGGACGGGTAGGCGATGACTCACGTCCCTGCACAGGGTGCAACCTCAAAATAGTGACGTTGATCCTACAAAGTGTGTAGGAAGACCAGTCTCGGAACTGCAGTCACTACTCATGGATGATCCTTGACTCTAATTTCTAAGATGAATTCCTGAGATTGCTTTTGTAGAAGAATAGTGCTCTGCTCACAGCTTATGAGCAGAAACAGTAAGGAGGTTCATTCCTCGACATGTGTGATCTAGAGCAAGTTTCTTAATTCCCTGAGCCTCAGTAGCTTCCTCTGCAAAATGGGGATAATGCAGTATGAATTAGAAAATGCATAATTCGCTACATAGGACCTTGGACACCTATTGGGAGAGACGTTAATGTAGATTTTGTTTACTAAGAGAATGCTTGTCTTATCTCTATTAATCTCGCCTTTGTCCCCAGGAAATAGGTACTATTTTCACCCCCATTTTATAAATGAGGAAACTGAGGTTTAGTGAGGTTAAGGTCACACAGCTTGCAGAAAGACTGCTGCTTCATGTTTCATTGTTGTGCACAACTAGATTTCTTTACCATGTAAACCGTATATTTGCAATGGCTTAGACACCAATGGAAAATGAAGATCATTCAAACCCAATATAAATACATATAGATACATACAGAAAACATAAATACATACAGAAAATTCACTAATCTGAAAACTGGGCCATTTCAAAGGACATGCAGCTTTATTACTTTCAAGTACATACAGCAACCAGAAAAATGCTAATAAGGGCTGGCAGTTCAGGCCCAGATTCAGTAAATAGATAAAAATGATTAGCATATCTAAGAAGTTCTGGTCTTGCCTACATTTTGAATAGAGCGTTTTATAAATAAAAGAAATCTCAAGTGTTAGAAAACAAGTTATTTTCTTTGGTAAGTAAATGCTTCTTTTCAAATATTATTTATACTATTCATTTACTTACTAAGCCACTTTTTTCGTAGATAGTACAAAAGTACCCTTCAGCTCAGTCCCTGCACACATTATAAAAAAAACCAGAGATTAAAACTGTCTAAATTAAATGTTAAAATATTTTAATCAGATTAATGTATTTGCCCTTTAATTCTTTAGAATATCATGATCTGAATAAACGTAAATTGCTAAATGTTTTTCAAGTATTACGGCTATCGAAACTTCATAAAAAAGATTTATTTTAGTATTAATATGAATGGCATAATATCTGCTATGTCCTCTGTTAATGTAGAAAAATTTTGAGGAATGTAATCTTTTCTCACATGAAATGTTTATGTCATTTATGAGTACTCTTTATACTAGGAAATGGAAAAATGGAGAAGAAAGTGTTCAGACGGTAGTCTTTGACAACAGGGTACTAAATCTGCCCTGGGCAATAGACTTGTGACTTCTATCCACTTTGGTTTACCAAGCAAAGCCCAACCTGGGTGTGGAATCTTGTGTGTGTGTGTGTGTGTGTGTGTGTGTGTGTGTGTGGAATCTTTTAGCTATTGCTGTTAATCCATGGAAAATATTTTAGTGTGATGTATTCTCCTTAAAAGTTAATAAATTGTTGCAAAAAGAATAATGGGATTTATTAAATATGGTGGTCCTGAACCATGCCAATTAGTTTGTGGTTTTGTGGGAATAAAGCAAACGTAGTTATCGGTATTGTAATAAGTGAGGGTCCCAGCAAGTTCCAGCTGTTGAACACGTGATTATTACTTAGGAGGACAAATAGCAATATTTTTCCATCTCTAGAGTACATTCTGCTCCTGATACGCCTGCATAACTGCAACGAACCATTAGTGGGAGTTACACACAGAGGGAAGAGACCGAGGAACCACGTTTCTTTTCTGCTGCCCAACTGAAATTTCAGTTGGTTGATATCTGTCCAGAGTTAAATTTTCCATAGCACACTATAGTGACACCCTAGGGTTACTATTTGAATTCCATTTTGATAGAAGTCTTTCTTTATAAAAGCCAACCAAATAGTATGGCTCTACACTCAACCGGGAGTCTGCTGGAAGATTCTCTTCCTCTTGCCCCTCGCCCTACTCATGCATGCACATGCTCTCTCTCTCTCCCTTGAATAAATAAATAAATCTTAAGAAAAAAAACATAATTGCTTTCCTCCTCAATGGATTTGTCACCATGCAAAAATGTAGGTCTCAGGGCGCCTGGGTGGCTCAGTCAGTTAAGTATCTACCTTCGGCTCAGGTCATGATCCCAGGGTCCTGGGATGGAGCCCTGTATCGTGCTCCCCACTGAGTGGGGAGTCTGTGTCTCACCCTCACCCCTGCTCATGCTCTCTCTCCCTCTCACTCTTTCTCTCCCAAATAAATAAATAAATAAAATCTTTTAAAAATAAGAAATGTAGGTCTCTTGTTGCCTGATCTATAATTCCAAGATTTCCAAAAATTTCCCGATTTTTAAACATTGCTAACTAATTTGAGTTTCACTAAGGCCCAATGAAACACATCTGTGGGCCTTATTCAACCTGAGGGCAGGCATTTTGCAACCTGTGATCTAGACCAACTCTTCCATTTTGCAGATGCGGGAAACGGGCTCTCTGCAGTTTAGCATCGTTCTCCAGGACTTCCAGTCCAAAGCTTTTGTCACTTAACTACAACTTCTCTCAATAAGAAAACAATTAGATGACTCAGAAGGAACAAACAAAATGTAGTTATAAAGCAATATGTTAGAGGTTTTTTTTTAAAAGCACAAGATGATATCGTGAAAGCAAATGTTATAGGGAGAAGAAATAAAAGAGGGCTCATGGTAGGAAGAATTCAAAAAGACTTTACAAGTGGCATTTGAGCTAGATTTTGAACGAAGTGACTAATACAAATCGATAAAAGATAACAACAAAGGGGATTTAGGTAGAGGAGAACAGAATGAAGAAAACACATAACCAAGAATTTGCAAATGGACATGTAAGACAATGCCCAGAACGGCTCGGCTTAATCAGGGAGTAGAAATTCTATCACCATAATTCATTCGGCAAATATTTCCTGGGCTCTCCTGTGTGCCAGGCGCTATTGTAGGCCCTGTAGATAAAGCAGTGAACAAGAGAGCCACCTGGGTTCTTGGGAACTTTTTTTCCCTAGTGGCACAGGCGAAAAATCATATAAAGTACTACGAATAAAAATAAATAAATAAATAAAAAAATAAAGTACTACGAATAAAATAAAATTGAAAGATGTGAAAGTAGCATCTGTAAATGCACATTAGACAGGACAGTCAGGGAAGACTCCTCTGCGGGGATAGCATGATGAGAGGAAGCCATCAGGCAATGATCTGAGCTAAGAACGTTCAAGACAGAGAAGAAGGCTAGTGCAATGGGCCTAGGGTGGAAAGAACAGAAAGAAATGTGAGTTGTGGCAAGGATGATAGGAAAAAAGGTTAGAAGGACACTTATTAGCCTTTGGTAAGGAGTCTGGAGTGATGAGGTTTCCCACAGGGAAGCTGCATAATTTGATTATATATAGATCATTTCTGATAAGAAAGTAGCATAAATTCAAAAGAAAAGGAAGTGGATAATGGAAATTCTTGAATGGAAGCTGATGGAATACATTTAATTTGGGGGGAATGCTGTAGCTTTTAGCAGGCAGCAGAACAGCAGCAAAAATGGTGAATCTGTGGATGAGCATCTATTCTGACTGCTGAGTGCCCATGGGTTGGGATCAAGAGCTCTGGCTTTTGTACAAGTCCAGGTATAAGGGAGGATTGGGATTCCGTCAGGAATGATGGAAACGAAGAGGGGAAAATGAGAATCATAAACACTAAACACAATGAACTGATGTAAGTCAAAACAACCAGAAAAAAAAAATCAAAACAAAAAAAAATTTGGAAGTAGTTTTAAAATAATTGAAAGAAATACTTTCAAATTTTCCTGAATGGCCTAAGTCTCTCAGAATTTCCTTGAAGAAGGAATTTGAATTTTTCATGATGAGCATTGAGGTACATGTGTAATGCTTACAAAAGTAATAGTGATTTTCCTCAAAATCAAAACAAAACAGAAAAAAAAAAAAAAAAAACCAACCAGAAGAGGAAAACTGTTGTGAGGATCTCTTAAGTTTCAGAATTGGAAGCCATTTTGGAAGCAGCCTTGATAACTAAAATAGGAGAGAATTTATCAAGATCTTGACCCGTACTGCATTGTAAGATATCTATTATAAGCAATAAGAAATTCAAAATTAGAGAGGCCTTGGAGGTGATAGTTGAGGGCAGGAGGGAGGTTTCGAGCTATTCTTTGTATCAACAGGGACCACATTTGCTATTCAAAATGCCAAATTGTACCTTCAAATAATCTACACCGTGTAACACGAACATGAAAAAAGCAGTCTTATTCCCACGGCTTCATAATGATATTAGCATTATTAAGAGTAGAAAACAATATCTGGATGCTTTCTCTGCCTCTATACATCGAATGATAGAATGGTAAAAAAAAAAAAAAAAGAGCAGGAAATAGAGAAATACCTTTATAAAAGTCAAATTCTGTGTTGCTATTTTTAATAAAATACATTACATTCAGCTGTATCTGAATTTCAATAGAAAAGGGAAAAGACAAAAATAGAAGGGAAAAAAGATGGATTAAAGTGTCAGAAAACACTTCAAGCCATTGGACTTCGGCTTCTAATGTTATGCTACCGTATACTAGGCGTTCTAATTTTCATGATTTAGGAGATGTTGATCAGCTTTATTTAGGTTACGTTAAGATAAACGTTTAACACCTCATTTGACGTGTTACTCTTGTCAACCTTCCTTGTTTAATCCCATTCATTTACAACAGATGAAATAGCTCTCTATCGCGGGGACATGTTTTTCTATCGATGTATGCTAAGAACTAACAAAGATAACTAGGACAGGCGGTCGGCCGCAGCACCCTGGTATGCATGAATTTCAATTACTGCATTGAAGTTAAGGAACACAAGTGCCCCAATAACAGTTCAGATTTTAGTCACCGCGCTGTATGGCGTCTTCACTGTATTTGCATGAAGTACAAACTTTGCTCCTAGCACTTCGGCACACAAATCACTATGTAAATAACAGATGTGAATCATGATCCATGACCAATCACTTCCTTGAAGGTCTGTATGGTCACCTTGCATCTGTTATTTATTCAGTTCACCCACAGAGAGCAAAGTGTGCGGTTGTCTCCTGGTTTCCCAGTGATAACCCTCTGTGACATTTCACAGGAATAGTTCATCAAAGGAGTGAATGAATTGACCAACAAAGATGGAAGTGAGGCAAATAAATGAAAAGTAAAATCTGAATGCGATGGAAATGGAGTTCTAGAAGAAATCGCTGGCCGTGGCGGTGTTGACACCAGGGCGGTGTGAGCCTCTGGACGTGCAGCCAGGCACTCGGCGAAGCCAACTTACTGACATCAGTGGAGAAAGTGGCTGTGATGAAGGGATGCTGATGTCCCAGAGGAAGTGACTCCAGGAAAATACTTACGTTAAAGAAACTCTTGGAGGTATTTCAGGGCACCGAACGTGTGCAAAGGATAAAGTGTCGGAAGCGAATCTAGATTTAGAAAGGAATGTGACAATTTTGCCAGGGCATCGAAAAGATGTGTAGCGAGTTAGATGATGAGAAGAAAGCAAGTGCTGCTGAAATGCTTCTTGATGCTGTTTCACAAGGAAGTAAAATACTTTAATTCTCAATGTTTTTAAGGTTTTGACTTCTTGTTTACTGAATTTTAGTTTTTACTTCTTTTTTTTTCATTTCCCAATACATTTATAACTGACCTTGAACGAGTGTTTAATGTTTTCACAGAAGTTTTTAAAGATCTTGGAATAATTGTAATTTTCCCTATTGATTATTAAGATTACTTTGCGCAGCTTTAGCTTACAGAGGTCATTTTTATTTTTTTATTTTTTATTTTTTTTTATTTTTTTAAATTTTTTAATTTATTTATTTGTGATAGTCACAGAGAGAGAAAGAGAGAGAGGCAGAGACACAGGCAGAGGGAGAAGCAGGCTCCATGCACCGGGAGCCCCATGTGGGATTTGATCCAGGGTCTCCAGGATCGCGCCCTGGGCCAAAGGCAGGCGCCAAACTGCTGCGCCACCCAGGGATCCCCAGAGGTCATTTTTATAGGCTCACATTGCCGTGGCCTATAAAGTGAGGTCTGCCTATACTTAATTATATTATATGCAGGTCAGCATTTACATATATTTTGTATATTTTGACTCCAACTGGATTTTAAGTCGCTCAATTATAGAAATAAGGCAAAGCAAACCCTTCACTTCCACATTGCCTACTCCGCCTGGCATAGCACTGAATGTCTGGTAAAGGCTTAAATAGTACTTACTGGTTCACTGTGTATGTGGAATAATAGGGTTTTCATAAAGTGTCAAGTCATAATAATAAATGTAATTCCTTTCATTAGAATGTAAGCTTTCCCCATTTTACTTTCCACTGTTAGGGCAACTAAATATGAGTCCCAGGTTGTATCCTACTGTTTTCAGGGTATATTGTTCCATTGAAGGAAGATGCAGATGATGGCTTGTGGATTTGCTTTGTGCACAGCCTGTACAATCCTACAGGCAGCCCTAATGCCCACCCCTAGCACCTAAAACCATGCCAAAGGTACATGATAAATATTTATTGAATTCATGTAATTCATAATAATTACTAGGACTGTGCACTATATGTTATTTTGTACCAGATGTTCTATGGCTCCCATTTTGTAGGTGACAAAAACTTGACTTGGAGATTGATTCAGCCAGCAAGGGCACTCTAAAGCCAGAATTTGAATCCAAGGCTGTCCAACTCTAGTGTGCCTTGGTCACCACAATGATAATCAACTGACACCAGTGACGCCAAGTGATGTGCAAATGAATTAGAGACAAAAAGGTAAAGTAATTTAAAAAAATCTCTTCCAATTCATGTCCTATCACAGGCCTACTTGGACAAGGGGAGTACCTCGCATCAAATTTATTTTTACATTACTTTACATTTATAATTTCCCTCATGATATTCCTTTTTTTAAACACCGATTTTTAAAAAGAATCCCCAAAAAGCATTTCCCATGATAGTAGCTTAGGGCAGAAATGGCCAAAAATCATATTATTACGATTATTATTTAAAACAATCTAAATTTACAAGCCGCTTCAGGAAGCGGTATATTAAAGAATGTGTGTGTGTGTGTGTGTCTGTGCGCGTAACACCTCTTACATTTTAAGAAGTTTATGTCTAAAAAAAAAATCATTTGGTTTTTGGCTTGGGCACTTCCCTACAGTAGGGCTTTATCCGTCCTTCTGGACTGGTAAACTATTGATTGCGGGGCCAGAGCATCGGCGTCTTGCTCTGGTGGCCGAGTCAGACCTGGCCCAGCGGACCCCCAGGGGAAGGCCCACTCCCCGGGGACCTGAGGAGGCCCTGCGCCGGGTCCCTCGGCAGAGGCCTCCACTTCACCCTTGTGTTCCTTCTCTTTGTATAGAATAAAATACTCCTTTGACTACTCTTCTCCTCGGTGGAGTGACGTGTGTGGTATTTGGTGGGAAGGGTTGGTTCGAATCCACCACAGAGCGGAGCATGGCTTGCGGTGGCTGCGTCCCCTCGCCTCCTCTCCGTGGGCCCCACGCCCTATCCACACCGCCTCCCCGGGGGCTGCGCTTCCAGGCCTTCAGGCTTGGCATCTGCTCTGCACTTGGACGTCTTGCCGGCCGCTCGCTGGGCCCTTTGCCCGCAGGTCACCCTCCCTTTCTTCCAATCCTCACACTCTTCTTCCTTTCTCTCGAAGCTGGAAGACCTGGTACCTTCGATCCCAGATCCTTCGATCTCAGGTGACAGATTGTGAAGAAGCGACTAGACAAAGGGCAGAGGTTTGGGCCTCCAGGGGCGATGCGTCGTGGGAAAGCGACCAGGAAACGTGGGAGGGAAGCTAATCGAAGACAAAGATGCCCTAAATAAGATTCGTTTGTGCAGGCTCATCTTGGCATCAACTCCCCATCTCCAGCGATAAGAACTTTCGAGGCTTCCTGGGACCAGCAGGGCATCTTTCTCACGGGAAGTTTATGCCCTGCTTTTTCGAAAGGGAGAAGGGAGAGGGCCCTTCCTGCAGCTGCTGTTTTGCAATTGCCTTTGGCTCTAAATAATCAGTATGCAAACCAGCACATTTGGGGGCGCGTGTTCTGATCCCCTCATGATGAAGGCAGCACATGGGGACCATGACGGGGCAGATACATGCTAGCTTGGAAGACGTGGTTGTGGGGGGTGTTTGGGGGGCACAGTTGGTGAAGCATGTACCTCCTGGTTCCAGCTCAGATCGTGAGCTCCGGGGGGTTGTGAGATCAAGTCCCGCATTGGGCTCCATGTTCGGCGTGGAGTCTGCTGGGGATGCTTTCTCCCTCTGCCTCTCCCCCTATAAAATAAAGAAATCTTAAAAAAGAAAAAAAGAAGGAGTAGTTAGGGAAAATCTTTCTTAGGAAATGCCTTTGCTCTGAGAACTGACAGATGATATCTTGGACAGTTCAAGATTCCCAAGAAAGAAGTTGGGGGTGGAGGGAAGAGCAAAGCTACCCTACGGCAGCAGTGAGCCAGCTGGTCCTGCTAGAGAAGAGAAAGAAGGCCAGAGGGAGCAGAGAGGGGTGCGCCGGGGTGAGCGGAGGAAGTGAGGCCAGGGACTAGTCAGAGTCGGGATCCTCTGGGGCCTCTGGGGCCCCTGGGAAGGAATTTGGATCTTACTGTAAATGTAATGGGGAACCACTGGAGGACTTAAACAGGAGAGTGGCACAGCCACTGTATTGTTTGTTTATATTTATTTTTTGCTTTCCCTGAGGTAGTTTATGTTCTACTTAGGATTTAGAAGTAAACGTAAGAGAACAAATGCAGTAACTGCAAACGGGACAATTTATAAGAGAAAACAACCCCCTAAGTTGAATAATCAATTGACAGATAGCTGGTGTGTTCTAAAAAGGTCATTCAGAATACATGTGCAGAATAGATTTTAGGAGGTGACATGGTAGGTGCAAGAGGTCGGGGTGGGAGGTGAACACCGTAGTCTGTGAGAGGGGATGGTGGCTTGGCCCCGATGGTAGCCGTAGAGGTGGGAAGACACACACAGACTCGGAATATGGTTCAGAAGTAGAACTACCAGGACTTGCGGAAGTCAAGTAGATAAATACAGGAGAAAGGGGAAAGGAAGGAATAAGAAATGGCTCTTAAGATTTTGGCTTGGCCCCCGTCGTGTGTTCACTGAGCTAGGGAAGGGCAGGGGCTGGAATGAAGAGTCCTACGGGCGCAGGCTCAGCGTGAGATGCTGTGAGCTACCCCAGCGGAGGTGTATAGGGCTTGGACATCAAGTCACAACTCTTGCCCCTATATTTGGAGAAAAACCTAAATGGCCAATAGCTTTTTTTTTTTTTTTTTTATTGGTGTTCAATTTGCCAACATATAGAATAACACCCAGTGCTCATCCCATCAAGTGCCCCCCCTCAGTGAAGGGCCAATAGCTTAAGAGAAATAACAATACATCTGTTTGGAATTAGAATTACACCTTTATTTACTAAGGTTCGGGTCAACTGCCTCAGCCTGGAAAGCAAATGACTGGGGACAGCCGGTTGACAGGAGGGGACCCTTTGGCCATGTGCTTCAGGTAGATCAGCTCAAGTGTTTCTGAGCAGGATTCTCAAAGTCTGTGTCCGGGAATGTTGCAAACAATCTCCCGGTGGTTTCTGACGTTAGACCAACGGGATTTAAATCCCAGCTCCAACATGTGCTAATTTTATGATTGTGACAAGTTATTTAAATCTCTTGTCGGGTTTCTTGGGTGTGAAAGGGAGATAATACCCACCTTACAGGGAGGATTTCATCAGCAGCCTCTTTTGTCTTATGTGGATCTCATGTGGAAGGAGACATGAGAGCAGTGAAGGTTTGTCTGTGGCTCCCAAATCTGGCCTAGACCTAAGCTGGATTGGCCCAAGGGGCCCTGGAGAAGGTGCTCAGTGTAGCACCACAGGAAGGCCTGAGCCCTTCTCATCACCCTTTCCACTCTGAGATGTGCTATGAAGATTGGGAGACCCACCCAGCTGGCAACCGAAGTGGAGATCATTTAATAAGCTCAGAGGAGGGTGTGGAGTTGATCCTATCTTTGCCTGGGGCCATTAAGACATGCCTTGAGAAAGAGATGCGGATTTGTTGTTCACAGATGCCCCTAATGCAGTGATTCTCAAATTAGTGTGCATTGGAATCCCCTGGAGGACTTGTTGAAGCAGATTGCTGGGCCCCACTCCCAGAATTTTAAATTCAGTAGGTGTTGGGTGAGGCCCAAGAATTTGCATTCTAACAAATTTCCAGGTGATGCTGATGCTTGAAGGACCACACTTCAAAGGAACCACTGCCCTCCTGCATCCCAGAGACCTGGGAAGGACGTGCGAGCTGGTGCGGACAGGAGTTAACCAGGTCTGCAGCAGTGTAACAGTGAAAACAACGTTCTCATCGGTGGGGAAAACCTACCTCTAAATACAACTTCTCTCCGCTCTGGAGAGATTATAATCCGACATCAATTGGATCCAAAGCACAGATAAAACAAAGAATCTAGGAAAATAGGAAATTGCCCTAAAAGCACCTCCCCGGGAGCTCAATGCCAGTCCTGGACCCGGCTTCCCTAGCTGGAACCCGTGCATCCCCCCTAGATTGAGTCTGACTATAGGAATCGGCCCAGGCAGTAGGCAGGGCCTGAATTACCACAACTCCCACGTGCCCTCTAAAACAGTTCCTTCCTCATGGAGATGTGTGTGGGGTGCCTTAGGAATTCCATCTGGGCCTTCGATCATACTGCAAGCAGTCATACTTGGCCCAGAGGAGAGAAAAGCATTGGCTTTACTCTTAGTCCTAGCCCTCAAATACTGCTTCATTTCTAGTCTATGGACAATGAAGAATAAGGTACTTTATTTTTTTTTAAGATTTATTTATTCATGAGAGACACAGAGAGAGAGAGGCAGAGACACAGGCAGAGGGAGAAGCAGGCTCTCTGCGGGGGCCCTGATGGGGGACTCGATCCCAGGACTCCGGGATTATGACCTGGGCCGAAGGCAGACGCTCAACCGCTGAGCCTCCCAGGTGCCCCAGAATAAGGTACTTTAGTTCACTCTGCATTGTGTCCCCTTTTCCCCCTCCTACTTCCTGAAGGAATCCTTGTGTAGGTCTCCCCTGACACTGGCTCCTCTGGTCAGAGCCCCGGATTGTTCCCGTCCGAAATCTTCCTGATGTTTGAATGGTTCCAAAATCTCCTGTGTCATGGTGCAGCAATACCCTCAACACCCCCTTACCCCTTGCCCCCCTCGCCAAACATTTCTACTGCTGCTCTCTCTTTCTCCGCTTTCTGGAATTAATGGTTTTATCCATCGGGTCAAGCTACCTTATGCTGCAATAACAAATGAACCTTTTACTTTAGTGGCTTACAACAACAAAAGTTGTTTTCTGATTTCTCACTCAGGTCGATAACAGATCAGCTTTTGTTCCGTGTCATCTTTATTTTGAGCCTTGGGCTGAAGGAGCAATGCCCACCTGCGACACATTGATCATTTTAGGAGAGAAAAGCAATGGGAGAACCATGCAATGCTTTTTTTTTTTTTATAAAATATTTTATTTATTTATTCATGAGAGACAGAGTGAGGCAGAGACACAGGCGGAGGGAGAAGCAGGCTCCAAGCTGGGAGCCCCGGGACCCCGGGGTCATGCCCTCGTCGAAGGCAGCCGCTCCACCGCTGAGCCCCCCAGGCGCCCCTAAGCATTGGTTTTTAAAGCTTCTGCTAGGAGTGTCACATGCCTTTTCTACTCAAATTTCATTTGTCAAAGCAAGTCGGAAAGTCAAAGATAATACTGGGGTGTGGGAAGTGTAATCTCTTAGTCCCTCCTACAAAATCATCCTCCCTTGTTGGGAGGGGCTGGTAGAGAGGAGCTGGACTTGGATTTGTTTTTACAAACTGATAACAAATTAAACTCTAACTTAATGGGCACCTAAAAAATCCAAGTTAGTAGTGATCTGCTCCACTCTTCCCTTTTGACTTTTGCAGCCTCCCTGGATTTCCTGGCCACTCCACCCACTTTCTTCCTGCCATTCAAGTCATAGTCACCTTCTCTGGACTCTACAGTCTTAAACTTTGATTGAAAGGTTGAGAAAAGGAAAAAAAAAAAAAGGCAGTGAAACAGGGAGAATGAGGAAAATAAGTTACTTTATTTAAGAACTTTAAAACAAGATACTGCCATAGACTTGAGCAAAACCGTACCCCAGAGGAAGGGGTCATCTGTCCTGTCTGGCGTCGATTAGGGATATGTCACCAGTTGCTGGTGGCCTTCTGTCGGCACCGGCCATGTGTGCTGCGATTGCGCACGGATTTGGGGGTACTTTACGGACACTCTCAACTGCTTTGTGTCCAGAAAGTTCTAAGGCTGTGAGACTGTTGGGAGAGCTCGTAAGAAGACACATATGGCTACGATGGAAACAAAAGTGGGGGGAAGACACAGTCTCAGTGAGGAGAACAGGATGAGAGTTGCATGTGTGCAAGGGCTGAATCGTCCCCCAGAAGGAATAGTTCTGAAGGACGAAGAGAATCAGGCAGCGATCGGAGAGCGAGGCTTTTGCAATCAAGAGTAATCAGCAAGAGATGAGGCAAAGTGATTAACAAAATGGAAAGCATGGCCCACGGGGGCAGAGGATCACAATCAACACAGATGTCCTTTGGCCCGGGTTAGTTCAGGAGAAGGCCAAGAGCTTGTTTGAGAACTTAAGGCTCAAATCTGTTTGTGGTAGACCAAGGCCAGGCCTGCCTGCAAAATAAGTGGGAAACCCCTACACCCTGCCGCCCAGGTGGAGATAAGGAGAGACCGCCCCGGGCTGGGCACAGCAGCCACTTCAAGGTCTGGAATCTGGACAGGAGCCCGAAGGGAGGCGCCTGCTGCATACCTCCAGTTGTGCCTTGTATGGCAGCACCACTTGTTTGGGGTTGCCGACGTGGAGGGGGGCTCCCCTGACCCCCCAGGCGGCTCACTCTGTAGGCTGCCGGGACCACCAAGTTTCTGTGTCTCTGTGAAGCATAAAGGAGGCATCGGGCAGCCGCGGGCGCCTTACTTCGTGTCCAGCCTTGGCCCTGCTTACGTGCTGCTTTGGAAATGAGTCAAAGTGCAGCGTCTTTGAACTGAACTCAAAATGTCATTCTTGCCCATTCTCTCACCTAGGCCAGGTTCCACGTTCTGACCCTCGTGGGCTCCAAGCGCATTTGGGGGAAGCTCCTGTTAACAGCCACAGGGCGTCCACCAGTTCAAGGCCTGGCCCCCCATCTGCGCTGTCAAATGAGCGGTAAATTCGGATGCTGTGTCTGCTGAGGTCGAGCGATTACTGCCTCGAGAGATTTTCAGTGATCTATTTTGGTGGAGAAAACGGCTGACAGTACTTCCGTGTCACCAGAGAGGAGACAAGTCCACCTGACTTAAAGGTTCCGAGAAACATCTAACTCCTATTAGGGAGAAATGTGTTCGTTGTTAGAGGCTTTAGCTCCTCTTGGTCGCAGTAGACGGTGGCAATGGGGTGCAAAGGCCGCCTGCTTAGCCTCTTCCTTTCCCTCCGAGAGCCTCTCCTCAGGCACCTTTACAAGGCCAAGGGCGCCCTACAACCCAGTACATCAGCACCGCCCCTCCCTCGGGCAACGTGAGTAAGTTAGAGGCCAAACTGGGTCACTCTGAGCACGAAAGGGAGCACTCTTGCTAATTATGCCCGACAGCAGACCTAACCCGGGGTCATCCTAGGAAAACTGAGATTCTAGTCACCCTATAGATGGACTAATCCCAGCGTTTGCCTGCCAAGGCTCCTGAAGGATCCTGTTCCGTGCGTGGCCCCCGCTGGAGAGGCAGCCCCAGGCTCTTCAAGCTGACCCTGAGCCACTGGCCTGCATTCTAGTGGAGCATGTGATCCAAGGCCGGTAAACAACCCTAGGCTAGTGACTCGGGACACCAGGCTGAGGCTTGGCTGCACAGGATCAACCTAGTTAAGCAGATTCTGCTGTGAATTGGAAATCCTGACCGAAAGAAGCCAGGGGGCAACGATCCTAATTTTTCTGCCTCCGCACAGTTCACATGTTGAGTGCACGCTGCCATTGTCAGTAAGTAGCATCTGTCATTACTCTACGGTTCTCCTGTGCTAGCGACTGGGGAGGGGGAGCAGGAATCTAAAAATCTCCAGCAACGTCTGCTGGAACCTCTGATGTACACACCCTTGACCAAGAAATCCCAGGTCTGGAAATGCAGGAGACAGATAGGCTGGCACACTTGCAAAATGCTATATGAAGGGCTGTTCATTGCAGTCGTGTTTCACTAGCAAAAGACAGGCCCCCTAAAATCACCGAACGATCAACAGGGAACTTATTAGTAAATTATATGCATCCGTAAAATGTAAAATATGAGCGTACTAAATGGAATGACCTTCAATATAGAAGTGAAAAAAGCAAAGTACCAAAGAGAGGAAACAGTAAACTGCAATTTGTGTGAAGGGTGGGGCAGAGGGAATGTGCGCGTGAGTGTGAGTTTTTACTTGTATATGCATAAAATAATAAGGGTAATACAGATTCCCTCCAGGGAGAGAAATTGGGTGACCAGGGGGAGTGAATTGGAGCATTTTCATTATACATACTCTTTTCTGCTGGTTGAATTTTGAACCATACGAGTTTATGACCTATTTTGAAAATGAGTAAATAAAATTAAAGATCTGGGATCTATGATAGCTCTTAGGTAGGCGCTTAGAAATACTAACTCTGTCTTTGCCCAAAGGGCACCTAGGATCTCTGTGGGCACGGTGCATGGGATTTGAGGACTGGAAGTTTTGGAAACCGGGGGGCAAAGTCCTGATGATTCAGCAAATGTGCTAGACACCAGAGGAATTACAGACATGAATTAAATATGTATTTACAGTTGCATAAAATGTGAATATACTTAATATGACTGAACAGTATGCTTAAAATGGTTAAGATGGTAAATTTTGTTATGTGTTTTTTTCACCACAATTTAAAAAGCAAGGAAATCATAAATAAGAACAAAACAAAATTTAAAAACATTATAGTCTACTTAGAGCCTGAATATAATCTAGGGTTCTATCCACACATGATGCTCAACAAATGTTTAATAAATGGAATAGAATTGTCAGAAGAGAGAATGAAAGTAACAAATTAAAACAAAATGGACCGAGGGGTGCCTGGCGGGCTCTGTCTATAAAGCATGTGACTCCTGATTTCAGGGTTGTGAATTCAAGCCCCGTGTTGGGTATAGAGATTACTTAAAATAATTAAAACCTTTCAAACAAAAACAAAAACAAAAACCAGGGGCCCTGAGTGGCTCAGTGGGTTAAGCAGTGGGGTCATGGCCTCAGGGTCATGGGATGGAGTCCCTGTCAGGCCCCCCATGCAGCTGGAAGTCTGCTCGGGGTTCTCCAGCCCTCTGCCCCTCTTCACCCCCATTCCCACCGCCCCCCTAATTCTGACAGAGAGGGTCAGGGTTATATGCATTATGATACAAAGGAACAGAATGAAGGCTTTGGGACCCTACAGCCCCGGGATCCATTTTCTGGCTCCTTGCCTTGGTTCCTCGTTGCCTCCTGGCATAGATATCCCCCCTCAGGACTACTCCCCGTTGTGGGTGAGGCGGCTCAAACAAAGCGCCTAGCACGATGCTAGGCACGTAGGCCAGACTATGTGCCTTACGTTTGTTGGTCCTCCCGTGAGATTCAGCGAGAGCCTTAAAGGTGAGTAGAAATACGATAGTCTGGAAAAGGTCTAAGAAAAAGTTATTTCAACTCAAAGGACTCTTAGAATTGGGTGAGTCAAGCGAGTAAGGCTTGGGATTTTCATGAAAACCACTCAGGGGACTTAGTTAACTTTTTTCTTTTAAGATTTATTTATTTATTTATTTGAGAGAGAGAGAGAGAAAGGGAGAGGGAAGGGTGGGGGGAAGGGACAAGAGGGAGAGAATCTCAAGCATACGCCCCACTGAGCTCGGATCCCGTTGGAGGGCTCATGGGTGGTTTGATCCCTTGACCCCGAGATCATGAACTGAGGTGAAACAGAGAGGCAGACGCACAACCCACTGAGCCACCCAGGCGCCCCATAAGTAAGTCTTCAATATGGATGAAGTTCAGCACAAAGACCTAGGTCTCCTCTTTCCTTTTTCTTTTTGTTTCTGCTGATTTTCTTCTTTTGACACATCTTACATTTTTCTTTAATCCTTCTCCTTTCCTTCTTCCTCTTCCTTTTCTCCCCTCCCCTCACCCTTTTTTACGTCTGAAGATAGATTGTATTCTGAAAACCATCATTATTTTCCCAGGTCATCTTGGGAATATTACGTGACTTTTCTGAAACAGCATGGTTTCGTAGGAGTTAAGGCCTGGAAGGAGCATGATTTCAAATTTAAATCAGGAAGAAGAGCCTATTTGCCCCACTGAGACATTATTTAACAAAGAAATGAATGATAACTCCTACTGTGTACTGAGTGCCTGTTAGGTACTTCACAAGCAGTATCATGATTTTTCGCAACTGTAAGGCAGAAAACTGCCCTATTTTTGAGATGAGAAAAATCGAATAAATCCTAGATTTAGCAGAACTAGGATTTAAGCCCAAGTCTCGGTTCCAAGACTGTGGTCCTTCCTGGATACTATCCTCCTTCTCTAAACTTCTTGAATTTTTCTGGTCTCCCATCTTTAGCCTCGTACTAATTTAGCTTGCAGCCTTCAGTTCTGGAAGCAGTAGTTATGTTTAGTAAGAAGAGTAATTAGGTCATCTATATAAACAAGAAACATGACAATAGTACTCCTATCTCTTTGTTGGATCTGAGAGTAGAATTTTATTTAATAGATGCCAACGTTATTAATAGCTTATTAAGTACATGAAAGACATGGGAATACCTTTGATTCCACCAGATTCTCAGAATGATTAATACTGAATCAATGAATCCCTCTCCCTAAATTAGTCTATTTTTAATGCCCGAGGTCATATACTTGACCTCTTTCTGTTATTCCTTTTGTTTCATCCTGCTTATGCAGTGAACAGAATTATCACCATACAGAAAAACACGGAGAATCCGTGCTCCACACTTGGGAGAAAAATGCATCATTTTGAGAATTTAACAACTATTGTAGATATTTTATTCATCTGTTCTCTTAGTGACTTAGAGCAATTGTCAAAAAGCCTGTATGCTTTTAGGCTGGTGCCTGCTTTAAATGCCAGTATGTATTCTTTAATCTTTAATCTTTCAAGTGTGATTTGTAAGGCTCAACAGTTTTTTTCTTTTCTTTTCTTTCTTTCTTTTTTTTTTTTTAAACTGAACTGTGAATGTGTCTGAATACAACCAAAATTGGAACAACTCCTTGGGAAGTTTCTTTGCTTAGAAGAGAAACGGCTCAAATAAGATAGCATACCATGCCTAATTTCTGTTTTAATTTTCATGAAATGCTTCTCTCTGGCCTGTGATGTTCTCACTTTACCACTGGTGTCCACACACACACATGCAAACACGTAGACATACACATACACACGCACACACACACACCTAGTTCTTTGAATATTTCTAAAATACATTTTTCCCCCCCTGGAAGAAGGTTAAGTCTTAAATGTTGAAAGAGGAGGAGATTCCTGGGCCCTTTGCTAGAATGACAAGATATTTTTTGTGGAAATGACTTTAGAGAATATGTATCCAAAGTTTTCATTTTACAGATAAGGAGAATGAGACCCAGGGAGGCAAAGTTACATATCCAAGGTCACACAGCTGGATGGTAGGAGGGACAGGGTTGGAATCCTGTGTTTTTTTTTTTGTTTTTTTTTTTTTTTTTGACTTTCAGACTGAGATAGGGTAGACTGATCAGAGGAGGAGCAAGCCTTCACACAACTTAGGGAAAAGGTGCCACTTTGCAACAATGTTCCCTTGCTCCTGGCCACCTTGTGCTCCCTCCTTAGTGTCTTTTATCAGAACTTTTGGTTGCAACTTACAGCCCAGACTCTTCATGCCTGCTACCTGCCTTCTCAGCCTATCATCCTCCCCAACCTGACCCCACTCCTCACGGGTGCTGCTGCTGCTGCTGCTTCCCAGTGGAAACGTATTTTATAAACCTGCTCAGAGTTTATGGGAGGTCACTGAGAGTGGTATTGCCTAATGCCAAGGATTAAGGGCAAAAATGTAGACAGCGATAGGAGAGAGGTTTCTATTTTTTAACTACACTAAGTAAGTGATGCTGGTTGGGAGAGGGAAGAGCTTAGTTGGTGGAGTGGCTCTTAGCCACCTAGGCCGCTATCAACCTCCTAGCCATACAAACATCTTTGTATAAAGTCAAGCTTAAAATGCATGGTAAACATCAGAACTGCTATCTAGAGCTCGTATCTTAAAGCCTGCAAAACAACTAACCTTTTTATAGTTCTTTACAGTTTACAGAGCACTTGCACATACATTTTCCTCTTTGAGTCTCAAACAACTATGTGAGCTCACGAAGCCCATCTATGTTGTTATTTAGAGGGAAGACAGAGGTTCCAAGTTAGAGAGACTTACTCAGGGTGGACTCAGATCGGGGTCTTCTGATTCTATAACTCCCAAGAGCTTTACATTTCAGCACTTTGTCTCCTAAAAAGCCCAGCAGCAAACACAGTAGTAGCCATTTGGGAAATTGGGCCACATTGTTTAGAAGGTATGATGGTTAGTTTTATGCGCCGTCTGCAACAGGTCCAGGCTGCTGTGCAAGCTGCCCTGCTGCTTGGTCATACGATCCTAGAAGGTTATGTTGAGCTTATTTAAAATACTATTTCCTCAGCGCTGTGGCAGGTGGGGTCAGAATGTGAGGCACAGACATGCACACCGGATAGAATTTGGCTGGTTTTGGATGATTCAAATATGATAGTACACACTTGCTTATTTGCTCATTTGTTTTTGTGAAATGCTTCCCTCTTGCATACGTACACGGAGATTTTCTTGGATGAGAAAGCTGCTATCTATGGGAAAGTGGGCTTCCCAACGTCGAACCCCACTATGAAGCTTGTCTCCCCACTCACAAGACCTGAAGCGGCCTCCTCCGTCGGCCCTGTTCATCTTTGGGCCTAGAAGAGCTAAGAACAAATGTTCCCTTCAGGCATCTCTGTCCTGAGAGCAGGGATGGGACTGGGCTACTCATACACACAGTCACTCTTTCCAAACGCAGATGTCACTTTATCTCCCCTTGGGCAGAGTAAATAAGGCAGGGAGAAAAGCCAGGACTGTTCCATTAATGGATCTCCCGTCACAGGGAAGGAGTCGTCAGGAGTGGGAAGACATGCTCCACCCTATTGTACATTAGTGAAGCTTCTGTGACTTAATGTAGGTAAAACACTTAGGGCCTGGTCTAAAGTCAGTACTTGATTAATGGAAGCCTTTTTAATTAGAAATCCACAGACTCGTTTCTGGTGCTAGCTCCTCCATTAACTGAACGTTTCAGGGCAAGAGACCACATCTGTCTTGTTCACTGCTGGATCCCCAGAACAGACACGGGGGCCTTGCATAGCACCTGTAAAGAGGATGATAATCCAACAATAACCTTGTTTTTAAAGAAGTTAATTTTTTCTCTCTGAATTTGCTTCCTCATCCATAAAATGAGGAATTTGATCTTGACATTTAAATTTCTTCCTTGCTCTAATGATCTAATTCCATAATAAGGAATCTCAGTAAATGTGATACACCTCTGCATTTTTTAGGTTTAAAAGTAACAACAGCAAAAGGATTTGCTGCCAGCATTCTCATTTAGTCTTCATATTTTGAATGCCAATATTCACAAAAGGCAATTCACTGAGAATAGCAACATATGGGGGCACCTGGGTAGCTCACCCCGTAGAGCTGAGTGTCTGCCTTCAGCTCGGGTCAAGATCCCAGACTCCTGGAATCGAGCCCCACGTCAGGCTCCCTGCTTAGCAGGGAGCCTGCTTCTCCTTCTGCTCCTCACCCTGCTCGTGCTCTCTCTCTCCCTCTCTCTCTCAAATAAAATCTTAAAAAAAAAAAAAAAAGAGAATAGCAACATATGTATAATTCTCTAATAATGTTAGGGTCAATTAATTTCTCTCGATCCCCCAAACATCTTGGTCAATTTTAGTAATAGTGCCAGCATTTTCTTCCATTCCTTATAATGTTTTAAAAACTTTCATTTTGTATTGATGAAAAGCTGATCGGTATTAGTCAAGAGTCCACAGCCATGCTACTCTAAGTTCTGCTCAATTTAAAAGTTTAGGATTTTATGGAACAAATCCAATTCTGTCAAGAATTCAGATCACTGTTTTAGGAAATCTCTTCTATGCCCACTGAACCAAAAAAACAAAACCATTCTTCAGTTGTTACATATCAGAGACGAGGAAACAGGCTCAGGTAGTAATACGACCAGGGCGAAAAATAAATGGTGAGCACCATTCTGAGCACTTTTTAAGGTGCCTTCGTATTTTATTAGTATCTTAGTAAGCAATTGGTACTTATGCTCAATGCTCTCCATCATCTGTGCAGCTAGACAGCTCAAGTGTTCTGGAAGAGGGCATGCACAGAACATAACAGAATTTGGCACTTTTTCATTAAAAAGTCTAAAATATCTTATTTACATTTGAACAGATTAGCTAACAAAGGCAAATATCATAAATCTAGTGAACAGCCTCGAAAGGCACAGTGGAAAATATCACAGTAGGTGAATGAATTCAGCAACTCTAAAAACAAAGGTTTTTTTTTTTTTTTTTTTTTCAAGACTCAGATCTTCTTTATGCGCTGCTATTTCAGTTTGGAGTCTACAAGACTATCTATCTACTTTGTGTCTGACTTATTTTCCTGTCAGGCAGGAACTGGAATTTGAACTTTGCTCTCTAAAAGCCAAAGGCCAACTAATTTAGAAGGAGACTCTCAAAATCAATGATGGTTTCTTCTAGTTTCATTAGCTCTGTCTAAAGTGATGAAAGGATGTGATTCCCAGATAACTATGATCCTTATTGCTATTTTTACAAATCACATTAATTTCTATACTTAGTTCTGATCACTTGTGGCATTCCTGAGGCAAGTCTGGATTCATGCAGCATTCCAATCCCGAGTGCCTTTTCAAGTTTCCAACAGAACTCTATGCTGGTGAGTGATGATACCTTTATTGTAGTAGCCCCAAGGTGTGGAAGTTGTTTCCTGTGGCCTAGACTCAGCCCATCCCCTCCACTTGTTGAAACATCTGCAAATACTTTGTTCATTTCAGAGGCATCTGACCACAGCTAGCCTCCCATCTGGATTGCTTCCTTTTTCCTGATTGCTCACGTAAGGCATCAATAATCTGGGAAGGAACTGAGCAAGAGAGAAACTGGGAGGGCCTAGGGATTAGAATGGAGGGCTCAGAGGTTAGCTCTTAGGGGTTTTCTCCCATACGCATTCATTAATTGGCTCATTGAATCATCATGACTGATTGCATGGTACCAGCAATGCAAATGTCAGTATGCAGCAGTGTCTGTCCTCAAACAGAAAATCGATCGCATGCAACATTTACTGTCTCAGGTGGGGAATTACAGTAACTGGTTTATACTAGACAACTATTTCTACCAGGTGTGTTCTGCGTGTAAAGTTCCACAGTTGCTTGCTTGCTTTATTATTTATTTATTTATTTATTTATTTATTTATTTATTTATTTATTTATTTATTTTTAAAGATTTTATTTATCATGAGAAACACACACACACACACAGAGAGAGAGAGAGAGAGAGAGAGAGAGGCGCAGAAACACAGGCAGAGGAAGAAGCAGGCTCCATGCAGGGAGCCCGACGCGGGACTCGATCCCGGGTCTCCAGGATCACGCCCTGGGCCGAAGGCAGACACTCAACTGCTGAGCCACCCAGGGGTCCCCCCACAGTTGCTTTAATTCTTATCTTTGGTAGATCCACGATTCATGGCGTATTTTACTTCATTTTTTTCCCCACCTTGAAAACTGAAAAGCAAATACTCTCAATTTCAACAAAATGGAAAGCAACACTCTCCAAAGGCTTTTGTAGATAATAATTATTAATTAATTTAATAAATACCATCGGAATCGTTACTTGATAAGTACGGTGATAACTTCTGTAGCACAGAGTAATCCTAGGTCTTCATATGTTTCATTTGCTTTGGTCCTACATGTTAAGCCATGAATCTGACTGCTTGACTAAGAAAGAGACTATATTTCAGAAGGTGTTAACACAGTTGGATCATTTTCATGCTCTTACAAGATATTAATTCCAAGTTTTAAAATATATTATGCCCGCATTTGCACATTTTAATAAGTTACATTTAAACTCTCATTTTATTGTAATCAAGTCATACAAAGAACTAATTAACTCCATCCCGGGAGTTATTGAGCAATGATTATACCTTCAAAGCACCAAGTGATTTAAGGTGTATACAGGGCGTGGCCCATCCACCCAGAATTTCAAAATGACATGGTTCTTCGGGTCCTGTTGGGGCTCATCTATCTGCACGTCTCCCCTGCAGGAGTTTGCACTAATCAGGTCACTACATCCTGACACTGCAGTCTCTACCACTCATTGTTTGCAACATGACGTAATGTCAACAGACCACAGAGAAGTTAGCAACGGGAAGAGGAAAACACTTTAATACCCAAGGCCATCCCTAGGGTTCAGCAGGACATATATCCTATATCAAATCACCTGATATCAAATCCTACAAATGAGCTCGGCCAAAAGGTTGAGCCATGTGGTCTGACTGTATCATGTTCTTCAGTTGCAAGGCAATCCTGAGGCAACCGGCGGTGAGTTGACATTTCTTCCAGTTTGCTAAAATTGAAAAGGCAGTTTTGTTGCTCTGTCATTGCTTCCTCTTTGCTGCAGAACATTTCACACAGCATCGTGCCTCAGCTAGTTTTCACTTATCTAGATATTAGTCGAAATTGTGGAAGCTGATACGGGTTGCTGGTTCACTTCTTCAGCTTCGACTTCTCCCCCTCCCCCGGTGTTCTCTGGCTTGCTACTCCGAGCAGTGCTATTCAATATAACATGAAAATACATGTCAAGGGCAGATGGCAGCTAGTTGCCTGAGAACTCTGAAGAACAGAGAGCCACTGCGGCCCTACAGGGCTATGTTCAAATTAGAAAAAGATACCCCTTCCTCAGGTGGATGCAAAGCACATATCTTACTTAGCAGGTGAAGGTAGGCGCTGGGATTCAGTGTCTACCCACCTCCTCTGAATGGCACCATTATACAGTCAACAACCTGCACGAGGGTGTGGTGTCCTGGCAAAAAGGGCACATGTGGCCTCAAAATGATGGCAGAGGGCGTTAAGAAAGATGAGGGCAACTCGGATGTGGAGAATGATGGAAAACAGCAGTATTGTTTGGTTTTGACTTTTCCTTTCCCCTCTAGAGATCTCTCCTAAAAGCCGAGGCCGGGAACAGGTTTTACATTTACCAAAAAATACACATCATGTATTGCTATTTCTAAGGTGATCTGCGCTTAAATAGAGACCAAAAAATTAAATATTACATGATCCATTAGTTTTTGTGTTTACTGCTGTATCTCCAACACCCAGAACAATGCTTGACACACAGTAGGTCCCTTAATATGTTGAGTAAATCTCTAATCCAAGGCTTTCAGTCATTGAGCAAAGGAAATAATTATTTTTTTAAGATTGTGTTTGTTTGGCAGAGTAAGAGATGGAGAAGGCACAAACAGGGGGAGTGGCAGGCAGAGGGAGAGGGAGAAGCGGGCTCCCTGCTGAGTAGAGAGCCTGATGTGGGGCTTGATCCCAGGACCCTGAGATCATGACCTGAGCCCAAGGCAGCCGCTTAACTGACTGAGGCACCCAGGCGCCCAGAGCAATAGGGAATTAAACCGAGAAATTCCCTCATCTTCAAGACTGCACAGATCCAATTAGGAAGGGTCATCAAAAGTTAGTTTTCTCCGAGGCACCTCATAGGTCAGAGGTCTCGGCTTTCATATAAAAAATCATCACCACAAATGCCACTCAATACCGATTATTTAGAACTTCTAACGCACTTCGTATTTGTCGACTCACAGTGAAGGGTAAGTCAGATATTTTATATAAGGATACAGCCTCCAACCCTGTATTTCAGTACTTGGTGGGCTAGGAACCAAAAAAAAAATGGTGACACAGTTGTATTTAACCATTATTTTATTCTATTATTTTTTAAAGATCTCATTTGTTTGAGAGACAGTGAGTGTGGGCATGAGTGGGAGGAGAGGCAGAGGGAGAGGGTGAAGCAGACTCTCCGTGGGGTTCAGTCCCGGGACTCCAGGATCATGACCTGAGCTGGAGGGAGACGCTGAACCGACTGAGCCACCCAGGCGCCCCTAAACATTATTTTATACTCTTGTAATTTTATGTATGGGTTGCCATAACAGCAGTGTATTATTTGTAATCCAATATATCGCCTTGCTCCAAAGATCTCAAAGCACCTTTTGTGAGCAAGGAATATTCCTCCCCACACCGCTGGTGAGGTAGGTACGCTGTAAGCATTATTTCCATCATATTAGGATCACACATGAGTCATAAGGCAGTGGCAGCAGTGCAATGACTCACTCATGACTCCTGAGTTCACAGCTGAACTATCAGAGAGCACTGCCTACACGTTCATTCACTCATCCCTCCCTTCACTGAAAATACTTTGATGCAGCTGGCTAAACCAGTAGGGTCAAGCCCCCACTTCCTTACTGAACTCACACTGCATAAGGATCACAATCTTAAAAAAAAAGTAAAAATCTGCTAACAAATATTTAAAATTCGGAGCAGAGACTTTACGGCACATTGTGATTAATCCTAATTGTTTCACAGTGACATACCTACCACTGACTCACTAAGGAAATGACTGAAATTTTAAAAAAAAAAAAAGTAAAGCTGCACCTCTCCGTGTTAGGGATGTTCCTCACGTGTCTATAACACAAGGCTCTTAAAAAGAAAACGTTTGCCTGGTGCAGCTAAATACTTGCATTTTCTGTGTCTAATTAAAAGTTTCCGCCGTGCATTACAGTTGAGTCGGTACAAGATGTTCGAGACCATGAAAAGGGGACCGTAATGGCTTCCTCGTGTCCTGGTCTGCATTTTTTTTTTTTTTTTTTTTCCAGTTCATTTGTCCTTTTAAGTCCTCCTCCTGTTTGTACCCGAACTGAACCCGCAATGGTTCCTCGCGCCAAACCGAGCCCGGCCTGGACGGTGCAAATCGCGGTTCACGCAGGCGCGGGCAGAAGCACCTCGAGGCCCGTTTAAGGGCCCTGAGCTCCGCGTGCCGGGGCCGCGCCCACCGCGTGGGGCGGACGCGCGCGGGGGGCGCAGGGGGGCGCGGGGATGCGGGGCGCGCGGGGATGGGGGGGCGCGCGGGGATGCGGGGGGCGCGCGGGGGGGGGCGCAGGGAGCGCGGGGGGCGCACGGGGCCTGGCTCGCGGCCGCATCCGCGCGGCTCCGGGGGGCGCCCCACCCCGCCGCGTCCGGGAACCGCTGCCCCCGCCGCCGCCGCCTGGAAGGGGCCGGGCCTGCAGGGCTGCGTGACAGGCCGCGCTCCCCGGGCCGCCGCCGGGCTCCCTCCAGCTGATCTCATCGCCCGTCGTCACGCCAGCGCTTCCTCGCGTGCGCCCCGCGGCCGCTCGCCCCGGACCCCGCGCGCCACCGCCCCGCCCCGCCCCCAAACAAAACCCCGAAGGGCTCCCCGGGCGCCCCCTCCCGCGCGCCCCCGCCCGGGGGTCCCTGCTCGGGATCCCTGCACGGGGGTCTCTGCCCCGGGTCCCTGCACGGGGTCCCTGCCCGGGGCTCCCCGTCTGGGGGTCCCCGTCCGGGGGTCTCTGCCCGGGGGTCCCTGCCCCGCGCGCCCCTGCCTCGGGGGTCCCAGCCCCGGGGGTCCCTGCCCGGGGGTCCCTGCCTCGGGGTCCCCGCCTCGGGGTCCCCGTCCGGGGTCCCTGCCCCGCGCGCCCCTGCCTCGGGGGTCCCCGTCCGGGGTCCCTGCCCCGCGCGCCCCTGCCTCGGGGGTCCCAGCCCCGGGGGTCCCCGTCCGGGTGTCCCTGCCCCAGGGTCCCCGCCCGGTGTCCCCGCCGCGGCCGGGCGGCCGCATCCCTCGGCGCCTAGCGGGCGGGGCGCGGGGCCCCCACGACGGAGCGGCGGGGCCTGGAGGGCGCGGGGCCGACGCCGGCCTCCCCGGGGACGCGAGGGCTGAACTATCAGCCCTGTTGCGCCCCTGGGGTCGGCGCCCCGCGGCGGGGAGGGCCCCCGGGGGGGCAGGAGCCGGGCGGAACCCGAGACTCCGCGGCGGACTCCCCGGCCGGGGCCGCACGCGAGGCTGCTGGGTGCCCGCGGGGAAGCGGCGAGCGAGCACGGAAGCGCCGGCGGCGCCGGGGCGGGGCGCGGGGTTGCGTGACCTGCCGGGCGGCGGCCGCACGCACTTCGTGCCGGGGAGGCCCTGTGCAGCCTGGCGGGGCAGGGGGGGGCGGGAGCGCCAGGTGCTGGAGGGCGGGGGGACAGGTGCTGCAGGGCGAGGGGGGCCGCCAGGTGCCGGAGGGCGGGGGGGGGCAGGTGCTGGCGGGGGGGCTCCAGGTGTAGAGGGCGGGGGGGGGGCCCGCAGGTGCTGGAGGGCGGGAGGGCGTTGCTCCAGGTGTAGAGGGCGCGGGGGGGGGGCGGGCGGGGAAGGCAGCCCGGGTGGCTCAGCAGGTTTAGCACCGCCTTCAGCCCAGGGTGTCATCCTGGAGACCCGGGATCAAGTCTCACGTCGGGCTCCCTGCATGGAGCCTGCTTCTCCCTCTGCCTGGGTCTCTGCCCCTCTCTCTCATTCTCTCTCTCTCATGAATAAATAAATAAAATCTTAAAAAAAAAAAAAAGAGGGCGGGGGGCCGCAGGTGCCGGCAAGGGGGTCAGGTGCTGGAGGGCGGGGGGCGCCAGGTGTAAGAGGGCGGGCGGGGGGGGGGGAACAGGTGCTGGAGGGCGGGGGGCGCCAGGTGCAAGAGGGCGGGCGGGGGAGGGGGAACAGGTGCTGGAGGGCGGGAGGTGCTCCAGGTGTACAGGGCGGGGGAGGGGCACGCAGGTGCTGGAGGGAGGGTCAGGTGCTGGAGGGCGGGAGGGGGCAGGTGCTGTAGGTGCTGGGGGGAGGGTCAGGTGCTGGAGGGCAGGGGGGCGCAGGTGCTGGCTGGAGGTGCCGCAGGTGCTGGAGGGCGGGAGGGGGCAGGTACTGGAGGCCGGGGTGGAGGGTGGGGGGCGGCGTCTCGACGGCCGGGCGGGAGCCGAGCCAAGCCGAGTTTCTGGGAAGGGGCGTGAGCCGGCCGGGAGGACACGGCCCTGCTTGTGACCGCGACGCGGGTAACGCCGGCTGGTGAAAGCCGCTCGCAGGGGTCGCCGCGGTCACCCCGGGAAGGCGGCTGCGGTCGTCGGGGCGGGCACAGGGCGCCCCTGGACGCCTCCGGGAGAGGAGCGGGGCGAGGGGCCGGGGCGCGAACGCGGGGGGGCACAGTCCGGGGCGGTGCGGAGCAGGCCTCGGCCCCGCGAAGCTTCTCTGCGGGGGGGGGGGGGGGGGGGTGTCTAGTTGAGAGTCACTCGGAAGGCCCCGTCCCCTGGCCGCTGACGGCCCCGCGCCTCAAGAGTCCCCAACACATTCAAAGGCGAAAAAGCCCGAGTGTGGGTTCCTCGTCGAGGTCCTGGGTCCCGAGCAGAAGTGGTTCTCGCTCACTTACTGTGCACCCAGCTCGTAGGTTTGTAGATTTCCAGGTAAATCAAGTCTGGAAGGCGGAACAAAACTATTAACCACAAGGTAGTTTGACCCAAAACCCCGCCAGGGGACCAAGAGCTTTCCAAATTCCACATGAGCTTATTTACTCTTTATCTATGAACTTTGATGTGCTGCGTCGAAGCTCTTACTTCCCTCTGTTCTCCTTACACCTCTGGTGCCCCTTGGGCGCGCAGTGCTGTGCAAGGGGGCTTCTCCCGGGTGGGCCGCCCCACCGCGACCCCGGGACTGCCGAAGTGCACCCCTCCCTGCCACCGCAGCACAGGTAGAAAGAGCAAGACCTATGTTCTCATGCCCCTTTACTCTCCTCGGCCCAGGGTGTGGAAGGGAAGATGCTGGGGGGTCGGGCTGGCACGGGCCGCGGGTGCTGCATCACTTCAGGTGGGCCCAACAGCATTTCCTGGCATTTTTCTAACTGGAGGCTGGGAACAGAAGCCTCCTCTTGTCCACTTGGTGGCAAATCTGGGCTCTGGGCCACCACTGTCCTCCCATGTGCAGAGACTGTAAGAGAATGGAACCAACCTTCATTAACTGGTAAACTCAGAGCGCTGAAACTCCCTATAATTCTTTAGAGGTCAAGAATCCATATCCGAAGTTCTCAAGGCCGTCCTGTTGCCTGCTTTCTTGAAGCTTGGTTATTCAGATTGATTCTGTGAGGTGCTCTGGTATCCTCAGAAAATATACATTTATAGAAATAAATACATGTTTAGAATGCTGTTTGGAATTTTTTTTGGATTTATAATATTTTTTTTAAGATTTTATTTATTCATTCATGAGAGACACACAGAGAGAGAGGCAGAGACAGAGGCAGAGGGAGAAGCAGGCTCCATGCAGGAAGCCCAACGTAGGATTCGATCCCAGGACTTCAGAATCATGCCCTGGGCCAAAGGCAGGTGCTAAACTGCTGAGCCACCCAGGGATCCTCCATAATATTATTTTTAACTTGCTTTTTTTTTTTTTTTTTTCACAGAACAATCCACTGGGACACTGATTACCAAAGAACTATATCAGCATTTCTAACAGACGCACAATCTTGATTATTTGATATATCAATTTATTTCACATTTTGGTATAAACAAGACTTTGATGAACACTAAATATATGTACTAATAAGAAAGAATCTTCCCAGAAGCTCTGGCAGCCTTTTCTTGGAGCCTGTTTGATCAGAATTGGATCGTAGGCCTGTTTCTTTTTTTTTTTTTTTTAATTTTTTTTTTTTAAAGATGTATTTATTTGAGATTTAGAGAGAGCACAAGACGGAGGCAGGGCAGAGAGAGAATCTCAAACAGACTCCCCACCAAGCCAGGAGTCCAACCTGAGGCCCTGTCCCACAACCCTGAGATCGCCCTCTGAGCTGAAACCAAGAATCAGAGGCCAACCGCCCGAGCCACCCACGTGCCCCAATAGGTCCATTTCTGATTTACATCACTGGTAAAGGGGCAGGGGCTAGCAGAAGTGACCTAATCTGAGCTGATTCCTGGAGTTGGGCTGATTCACATGTGCTTGGGGGGAGGAGGAGGAGGGGAGAGTGAAGCGGTCTGGATTCCTGAACAAAAGGAAGAAGGGGGCTCAGATGTCCCCTACAATAGTTTTGAACATTTCAAGGTGTTTACAGCATAATAAATGTATTAATTTTTGACCCTAAAAGCAATACTTAAGAGCGCTATTGCTCTAAATCCTTGCAAACCAGGGCTACTGTATCTTATTTTTTTCATCTGTTTAATAGATCTTATAGTACTATTTGATGTTTTTTTTATCAATAATTCCTAAGAAAATATCTTTAAGATGATCCACAACTCCTTATTTAATGGAGTTAAATCATTCTATTAATAGATATAACAAAGTGACAGGAAAATTGCTATAATTTGATTCTTATAAATTCCATAGTTACCTAAAATTATAGATATGGAAACATGAACTTCATCTCTACAAAGGTAAAATGAAATCACTTCTGTCAATCACTTATCAAAACACATGTGAGACTCTTAGATGCTTCATGAGAATCCAATGGAAATCTCAGAGATAAGCTATAATTTCATTAAACAGGCAAATTCCACAAAAGCTGTTTTTTAAATATATGAGGCAGTTATCAATTTTCAGTCTTTGAATTCATTAACATTTATTATAGGCTATATATTATTGGATGCTAAGAGTTTAAAGAACTACCAGTGGCATATACTTATTTGAACATCAAATTCAATACAAGAGTTTGTAGTCAGTGCCGTGAGAGCTTTATTTTTTTGTTTTTAAATATGTTCATGAAAGTTAATATATCCTGGTGATATAACGTGCAGCATACTGACTATAGTTACTAATGCTGCATTATGTATTTGAAACATTGCTAAGATGATAGATCTTAAAAGCTCTCACCACAAGAAAAGAAATTTGTGATTATGTATGATGAGGGATGTTAACTAGACTTACTGTGGTGATGATTTCACAATATATACAAATATGTTGTATACCTGGAACTAGTGTAAGGTGCTATGTCAATTAGATCTCAATAAAAATAAATATGCTCATGTAACAAATATTAAACTATATTTGGCACATAGCACGCTTTTGGATAAAGCTTTTATCGGTAGTGGGGGATCCCTGGGTGGCTTGGCGGTTTAGCGCCTGCCTGCCTTTGGTCCAGGGTGTTATCCTGGAATCTTGGGATCGAGTCCCACATTGGGCTCTCTGCATGGAGCCTGCTGCTCCCTCTGCCTGTGTCTCTGTCTCGCTCATGAATAAATAAATAAAATCTTTTTTTTTTTAAAAAAAAAAAAAAGCTCTTATCAGAAGTGAACAGGCCACAAGAGAATATATTTATAATTCTTAAAGGTTTTGCTGTATGGGCACCTGGGCAGCTCAGCGGTTGAGCGTCTGCCTTTGGCTCAGGTCATGACCCTGGGGTCCTGGGATCGAGTCCTGCATTAGACTCTCTGCATGGAGCCTGCTTCTCCCTCTGCCTGTGTCTCTGCCTCTCATTCTGTGTCTCTCATGAATAATTAAGATCTTTAAAACAAAACAAAAAAACAAAGGTTTCACTGTAGTACCTACTTTTAATATTTCGGAGTAGACATTTATCACTTAAAGGCTTGACATCTCATTGGAAATTTCATTCAATAATCATATTCTCAGGGCTAAAAAGAATTCAGTATAGAATTTATTACTGCACAGATCACACCACATTTGAACTCCTAGAGAGAGATGCTATTTAAACATTGTGACCTTTATTTTATTATGTACTCAAGTTTATAGTGCACATAGGATGGATTCAAAATATACAGAACAAAACCCCACAAATAGTATTTTGTGGCCAAAGCCACCTCTAGACCAGTTATTTGGAATTCAAAATATACAAAACAGCTTTATAAAGAGTCTACAACTTTAAATGCTGATTAGCGGTTAAAAAAAAACAGTATTAGTAAAAAATCTAATCCACGTCTTGGTGGGAATAGAGTGTATTGGGGCAAGTACAACAAAGCAAGTAATCACTTGTAGCTGACCTCCTTTTTTGAAAACTGGAAGCTGTCTCAGAAAAGTTATGAAAAAAGTAAGTCTAAGACAGAGTTATGTTTCTAGAATTCAGTACTTTTTGAGCATTTACGTATGTTACTAATCGGCAGTAGGCTGATGCCTCCTGGTTACGGGCTGGCCCGCGGAGTCAACTAACGCAACACGCGAGGCCCAGGTGCGCCTGCTGACACTTTCAGTCCAAGTACACTTCGGCGCTCATGGCGTTGGGCCATGGCCTTGGCCACTTCCATCATTTGGGTAAAAATAAACAATAAGTAGGATCGACTGAGTTGTGTTTGGAAGGGTTCTCAATAAATGAGACATTGTGTATGAAGTGCCTGGCAAACAGAAAGAGCCCAATAAATGTGAGCTTTTAAAAAATTCTGCAATTGCATTGGATAGAACCCAGAAATAGCAGTGAAGGCTGTGGTTGCTTCCAACCTGGGAGGCCTGTCTGCAACCATTTTATTCAAACTTTTGAGGGAAAATAGTGTGGTGCCGTGTTCTGGTTCACAGGATAAAAATAAAGTTGGGCTAACTATAATTTTGCCATGCTCCCTTGGTACAGTTCTGAACTCACTTTGAAATTAGCAATCTTGGGTGGACTTCCTGATATTTTTATCAGACTTGCTGACAAAGTACCTATTCTCCCACATGCTTTTTATGGAGGGAGGGGGAAATAGTATTCCCTGCCAAAATGAATGGGGTGAGTGACAGTGCCCTGCTGGGTCAATATCTTAGGTACGTTCTTAATAGAAATAAAAGAACAGACAACACAAAGGTCTAGAGACATCGCAGAAAGCCTCTTTTAGTCACTTCACAGAGACTCTTCTCCCAAAACTAGGGACTGTATTTTTTCCTTCAAGGGTCACTGACCCACAGGGGAAAATGATTAATAAAGGGTCGTACAGGAGGTGAAAAGGAACTTTATCACTGGATCACTTTATGAAGTCACAGTAAAAAGAGAAATTTAGCTAATTTAAAATTCAAGAGCAGAATGACACAAAACTTTATTCAATATGTTCAATGATAGGAATTCTACTTCGGTTCCAGTATGGCCAATAATGGGGTGAGAAAAAGCAGTGGAAAAACAAAAGAGACAAGGAATGAAACTCAGAGGAAGAGATCAACACAGAGCCAAGAATAAACACACAAGACACTGGGGAGAGGCTTAGGGGATTACTTTTTTTAAAAAGTAACACCCCGTCACAAATCTTCATCTGTGCTGTGGTCTGCAGGAATAACACTTTTCACTACCACTTTTTAACAAAAGCTATTCTTCACAATTTATTAACTCTCTTCATCCTTGAAATTCTTACTGGGCCTACTGCTGTTCAGTAGAACTTTCTCTGATGATGATAATGTTCTAGATATGGGCTGTCTGATGCCATGGCAACAGGTGACTCCTGAGCCCTTGTACTGTGGCTAGTGCAATAAATGGAATTTAAAAAAAAATCTCATTTTAACTAAATAGTCACATGTGGCTATCGTATTGGACAGGAAGTTCTAAGAAACATTTACGGTGTGGACGTTGATGGTGGGAGGAATACTAGTCTCAAGACTGAGGACGGATGACATTAAATCTCAGAATGAATTACAGCCTTTTAGCCGTATCTTCTCCCATCCTTAAGGCGTTTCCTCTGCTTATCATGCGTGAAGCACTCAATAAATATTATTGCTCATAATCACACTAGTGGCCAAACTAGCCTCAGCAGACTCACTTGGGAGTGCAGCTTCTGTTCTAGATGAAGCGCTCAGTGGATCTAGATGAACTGCTTTGGGTCCCATGTATGAACCCCATTATTGAGAACGGGCGCACCTCCACCGTCCCTCAGAAACACGCTGAACATGAGCAGCTGTCCACGTTCTTTGCCCGTCTCCCTGACCACTTGGTTGTCTCCTCTACTCCCTTTAATTCTCTCTCCAATACTCTTCTTGCTCGTGTTCCCTAGATTACCAACAATGCTCTTTGAGGGGGTGAAGACTCTAAGTCAGTAGTTGGCATTGGGGCAAACACGCCGGCCGGGGTCCCCCTAGCTCCACTCTGCGTGCCTGGAGCAGCAAGGCCTTTGGGAGAGTGGGGCACTGCATGCTCTCATTTTCATCGGTGGGCAGCTACCAAGGCCACTTGGGCTGAGCACCCCCAAACCTGCAGGCTGTGGTTTTCTTTGTGTTTATACTCAACCTCCCTTCATTTGATGGTAGCAAGTGTCTTTCTCTGCCCCTGAGCCACCGGTGATTTCTCCTGTGACAGCTGCATTTTCGACCTCATGGAATCCTCACAAAGGAGAGATGGGGACGGTTCAGGAGTCATGACAATCACCCCAAGAGCTGCCCCCCCCCCCCCCCCGTGAGTCACTGAGCGTCACCCCACCGAGGGGCCGAGGGGCCGGTGCCTGCCTCTCGGGAGGAGCTCATCCCTCAGCACTGTCTTAGGGAGGAAGGAAGGACGTCCCGTCCCGCAGCTGAGCAGCCTCTGCCATCACTCGCCAACTAGGGTTTTCAAGAGAGCTTTCGGGCCAGGCTCCTGCGTCTTGACTCCTTGGGGTCGGGGTGAGCGTCCCCACGGCCTCCCCGCGCCCTCGCGGCCACGCCAAGGGGCAGAACCGCCCCGCACCCCTTCGGGCTCAGCACCTCCAGCGGCCGCGCCTGTGCCTGCCAGGAGGGCTGGGGCCCGGGCCAGGGGCCCGTGGGCGGGGGCACCCGCAGGGGGGTCTCCCCCCCTCCGTGCAGGAGGGTCTCTCCATCCCCCCTTAGGAGGGTCTCCCCCCCTCCGTGCAGGAGGGTCCCTCCCCACCCCTTAGGAGGGTCTCTCCATCCCCCCCTTAGGAGGGTCTCTCCATCCCCACCTTAGGAGGGTCCCTCCCCACCCCTTAGGAGGGTCTCTCCATCCCCCCTTAGGAGGGTCTCCCCCCCTCCGTGCAGGAGGGTCTCTCCATCCCCCCTTAGGAGGGTCTCCCCCCCCCCCCGTGCAGGAGGGTCCCTCCCCACCCCTTAGGAGGGTCTCTCCATCCCCCCCTTAGGAGGGTCTCTCCATCCCCACCTTAGGAGGGTCCCTCTCCACCCCTTAGGAGGGTCTCTCCATCCCCCCTTAGGAGGGTCTCCCCCCCCTCCGTGCAGGAGGGTCTCTCCATCCCCCCTTAGGAGGATCTCTCCCTACCCCTTAGGAGGGTTTCTTCCCACCCCTTAGGAGGGTCGTCTCCCCCCCCCCCGCCCGCCTCCCCCTCGTGCAGGAGGGTCTCTCCATCTCCCCGCAGGAGGGTCTCTCTGCCTCCCCACCCCCGCAGAAGGGTCTTCCCCCCCCCATGCAGGAGGGTCTCTCCCCCCCATGCAGGAGGGTCTCTTTCCCCCCCATGCAGGAGGGTCTCTGCCCCGCAGGAGGGTCTCCATCCCCCCGCAGGAGGGTCTCCCCCCCATGCAGGAGGGTCTCTCTGCCCCGCAGGAGGGTCTCCCCGCCACTCGGTGCAGGAGGGTCTCCCCGCCCCCCCCGGAAGGCCTCCCCGGGTCCCCCTCGGCCTGGGGACGCTCGGGTCCTCCTCCGCAGCCCCCGCACGCCCCGCCTCCAAGCCCCCCCCTCCCGCTTCCGCCGGCGCTCGGGCCGGGGGCGTGGCCAGGGAGCCCCGCTCTGCGTCAGCGGGCGGCGTGGGCCGTGACGTCACCGCGCCCTGACGTCCGGCCGACGTGCGGCGCGGTCTCCCGGGAGACCGGGGAAGCCGTGCGCGCCGCGGGTGGAGCCGGAGGTGAGCGCCCCGCCTGCCCAGCCCGGGAAGCCCCTCGCAGCCGAGGCGCCCCGCCCGGCCTCCGCCCCGCGCCCCCCCCCCCCCCCCCCCCCGCCGCGGCGGCCCGGGGGCACCGGCTGGGAAGGCCCGCGTTTCCGGAGGCCTGCGGCGGTGTGGGCCGGAGCGCCCGCCGCTTCGGGGACGCCTCGGGGCGTGAGCCCGCCGCCCGGGCCCTGACCTCGCTTGGGTGGTTCCCACGGGGCGGGGGGGGGGGGGCGGGGAGCCCGCGACCCGAGGGCCGAGAGCCGGGCGCGAGCTGCGGCGAGCCAGGGGCTGGGCAGCGGGCGGTCCGGGGCGTCCCCGTGTTCCCGGCACCTCCTGCTCCTGCTCAGGCGGCGGGTCCCCAAGCGCATAGGCAGGTGCGCCCGGGGCCAGGGTCACCTGTAGGAACGGGAAGGCCTGACCGTGACCTGCTGCAACGCGCAGACTAGTGCAAGCCTGCCTGCCCCGGGCATGCGCCCTCTGCCCCTCGGGTACGCAGGGAAATCTTTTTAATGACCCAGGAGGGGTTTCTAGACGTGAGAGCCCCCTTTTTTTCTTTTTTTTTTGGAAATGCAGCCATCCGGGAAGCGCTATCCCTGTGCCTTGGGATTGCACCTGGGGGGCCGGGGGCTCCGTGCTGCAGGTGGGTAGGCCCTAGAGCCGTCGCCCTCAGCTCGACCTCATCGCAGACCGCCCCTTCCAGGACCCGTGAATTGACAACCAGCCACGGCCCCGTGTGTAGCAGGCTGCATCGAGGACGAGTTGGCCATTTCTCCCGAGAGCGTGTATGCAATGGGTTGTGTCTCCACAGCTGTGCAAAACAAAACAAAACAAAAAAAACTTGGGATTTCTGTCTGTCCTTCTAGTCTCTTTAGCAGACCCGCTCTGATGTGCATCACAGTCTAATGAAACTGCTCACTCAACATCAACAAAAACAATGCAATTCTTTCTGCATCGTGGAGACATTTTCTGGGTTGGCAGTATTTCAATTTTTAGATTTTTTTTCTTTCCTTCTTAAATGTTCAGAACGTACCAGATTTCCCCACCTGCTATATAGTGAGGACATCAAGAAGGCGCCAAACAAAAACTGTTCCGCTGGTCCCTTGTTTATACGGTCTCTAGATCCACGCTCTCATAAAATAGTTTTATGGGTGGAATTTAAAAAGGAGATTTAAAATAAATAAATAAATAAATAAATAAAAATAAAAAGGAGATTTAGTTGGTGGTTTTAGGGAACATTCTACTCCCACTAGAGCTTAATTAAAGTGATGCTGTATTATTTTACTGATGGTGAGTCCATTGTGAAATGACAGACGAGGGAATAATGAGCCTTCTGCGGATAATGAGCTCTTGCCACATCAGAGACAGTCTGCCAAACCTTAGGTTATTATGTCATTGGCTATATGGACCTTCGTTGGGTATGTCAGTTAACTTTACCCCCATAGTTAACTCCACATTAAACACACATCATGTTTATATGGGAAGTCAGCTCATTAGTTATTTGTTTTAAACAGCACCTCACTAAAATGACAGCTTTGTGCTAACGCGGGATGGAGAACTTACTTTCCACCAGTGGCTGCACAATTAAAAAAAAAAAAAAATACTGCCACTACAAGAATTTTTGTCCACTACAGTTTCCCTAACAACTTGCTGTGGCTGGGGTTGCTGTCTCTGATAGAGTACTAGGCCTCTCCGGTCTGTCTATCTTTGTGTCAAAATCTGATGGAAAGCAAACAGCCTCGGGAAGCCTTCCCTAGTTCCCCATTCCCACCAGAAAGATAAGACAGTTTCCTTTCCTGAACTCCCAGGTTGCTCCTTGTCAACTACCCCTGGCCCTCAGACTTTCTTCTTTGCTTTGGGATTGTGCCTGTGTCATCTTACTCTGCTGCTCCCTTTCTGTTCCTCACTCCTCAGATGTATATATAAACATTTCTCATGAAACCGGGCTGTGTTTTCTTTCTCCGTATTTGGGAAAGATTAAAAAAAAAAGAACCGAAAGTACTTCCTCCATTCACCTTGTATAGTTATATGAAAGTAGTGATAGAATTTTGTGTTGAATTCTTTTATTAGAAGTGAAAATATACTAAAATAGCAGCATAAAATTATGTATATGTTCATCTTAAGTGAGCACTTCTCATGCTTTGATCAGTCTTTAGTGCCTGCATAAGATATTTAATTTGATAACTATTTTTTTCATACTCATCCTTTATTTATTTATTTTTTTGTTTTGTTTTTTTGTTTTTTTTTTCATACTCATCCTTTAAACCAGCATTTATGTCACAATTGTTTTTCTTATCTGCAGGACTAAAATGCTATCTTTAGATATTTTTCTGTTAGCTTTTTAGATTCCGCACCCCTTTTATTAAAGAAAGCGAAATAAATGGGCCTGCTTGAAATTTTAAGTGACACTTATTCTTTATTTGCAAAACAAATAATTAGTAGAAAAGCCCCACAGAAATTACAATTAGACTCTAATGTTCTAAAGAAAGAAAAGTTTTCTAATTCAGTTGTCTATTTTCTTTCCTGTTCTATTGGCCTAATACCTGAGAAAAGTTTTAGTTGTACCTTCTAACATTGAGTTGATAAAATAACTGTTAAAAGTTATCAACATTCATCTCTGACTACTCCCAAGAATTTATGACTTTTAATTTGAATTCTATTCACATTACTTTAATTCTGACTATTGCCATCAATGTTTTTAGATTATTTTACTTCAGAACTCCCTCACTGTATTTTGGGAAATTATGGATCGTCACATCCCCATGCATGCATTACCTGAAGAAATCCAAAAGGTATGATATTAGATGGGGTTGTCACAGTGTAACATTAAGAACGTTTTAAGGTAGATAGCTCTAAAACCTGGGGGAATGATTTCAGAGGTTTTACACACATTTTGGTTGGGGGATCTGCAATGAATTGATGGAGTAGTAAGGGGAATAACCATAATGGCCAGATTGTAGAGTTCAGTTCAGTGCAAAGAATGTTGAACCTGTGAAGGAAGACACCTGTAATTCCAGCACAGTATTTGACAAGTTTGTGGAGCTTTTGTGAAAAGAGGGCCTCTGGAATGTCCACGTATTATATTTTAATATTTGTCTAGCAGCTTTTCAGAAGAAGAAAAAAAGAAACCTTATTTTTAAAAAAATGGAAATAGGGGCCCCTGGGTGGGCTCAGGTCATGATCCCAGAGTCCTGGGATTGAGCCCCACATCAGGGTCCCTGCTCAGCAGTCTCCCTCTCCCTCTTGCCTTCCCCTTGCTTGTGCTCTCTGTCTCAAATAAATTAAATCTTAAAAAAATGGAAATACAGGGGCCTGTTTTAAAATTTTAAGTGAACCTTAGTCTGTATTTACAAAACAGATAATTCGTGGTAAACCGTTATAGAAACTACAATTAGTTCGTGACTTTTTGTGATGCTAAATGTTTGTCTCTCCATATAAAGGTCTATTTCAGTTTCACCTCGATTCTTGCCTCTTATCATGTACCTGGCAGGGCACTGTTTTAAAACCTTTCATATGTATCAACTACTCATTGAATTTGGCTAACAATCAATTTTAATTTAAAAGTTTCTATCCTGCTCTCCTCCCTGTGAGTTCATTTCTGCCCTCAGGCTGAAGCATTTATCCTGTATTTTGTTTGGCAATGCCTGCATTAAGAGTTTAATTTTTAAAATACCTCTTTGAAACTGATTGACAAATTGTGTATTGAAACCTCAAACATTAACTATCATTAATCATTGAGGTTTTTAAGTAAACCTACAGTCAACTCTTAATTAACCACCAATCCGTTACTTTTTAATTAAAAATTGCAGTCATCCCTCAGATATGCTTTTATCCTTTGTGCATGTTGCTTTGGGCTGCCTATTAGCATTAATCATTCCATTGATTTAACTTGATGCTTAATGTTGCTGCATGTCCTTCAGATTTATGTAAAATGCAATCTAGCAGGAACTGGAAGAAAAAAACCCAGAAAAAGACTTTTTAAACCATTGCATTTAATTTGCTTTACCTTTTAAGTTACATATAAGAGCCATTAAGCATAGAGAGAGCTTAGCTATGCTATACTATCTGAGAAATGGTGCTTATATATGTTTGAAGACATGGTATATCCTTCCTCTCTCTCTCAGCTGAGTTCATTCCAGGTATTAGGCCAGTATAGTAGAAATTAAAAGAAACAGAACAAAACAGTCTGAAAGAAACAATACCCATACTACAAATCCCAAGGAAAAGGATATATAATCGCATGAGAAAATAACTCTAAAAGACAGTGTATAATTTAAATGTCATATTAAGCGGGGGCGCCTGGGTGGCTTAATGGTTGAGCGTCTGCCTTCGGCTCCAGTCGTGATTCCGGGGTCCTGGGATCGAGTCCTGCATCAGGCTCCCCAGAGGGAGCCTGCCTCTCCTGCTGCCTATGTCTCTCATGAATAAATAAAGTCTTTTTAAAAAGTGTCATTTACGATAGTATTTTCTTTGATAATGGAGAGTTGGGGGGAGCAATCCATGATTTTGGGATGGTTGAGGGAGGGAGGAGCTTTATGTGGGAGATAGAACTGGAATTGGCCCTTGAAGGCTGAGTATTTCTATAGACAGATGGGGAATAGGGCATCCTAGGCCAAACTAACAGAAACCTACTGGTGAGAAAAAGCTGGCCAAGTCAGAGAATGTTTAACAATGTAAATGTTTTGAATACATGAAAGAGTGTATTAGTTTGACAATATTTTTTATGAGAGTTGTAGAATGCTCTTTTTTTCATGTTTAAGGTACTGTATAATTGTTTAAAAATGATAAAACCCAACCTTTCATAAGTCTACAGTTATATTCTCAAGGCAGGAATGGCAGGCAGCTGTCCATACAGTGCAGAGAAGGGACATCAGGAGAAACTCAGCTGCCTGAGTCCCTGGATAATTACGCTGATTGTCTGATTGTCGCCCTTGTCTTGCTGAATGTTTAGAATGTAAAGTGCAACTCTGTACTTTTTCAGACCTAAGTTAGATACATTTATACCACAAATATTTATCAAGTGTCTATTATGTGCTAGACACTATTCTTGGATACTTGATTATAAAGCGAAGAAAGAAAATACATACATGTAGCCACAGCCTATTGAAGCACAGTCTAAGAATAAGTCAATTATTTGTTTTCCACAACTTCTTACCTTCCTGTGATTCATCTAGACTGTCCATAATGTAACTTGTTAAATTGCTTACTGATCAGCAGTATGTCTATGTAGTCAGCTTCCCTGCGTCATTCCATACAGAACCATGTTGAACAAATAAATAGCTTATAATGGTAATAGGAATACTTCAGATTAGAGCCATTTCATTATTTTTTTTTCAGTTTTTTATATTAAGCTTTTATTTTTATTCCAATGCAGTTAACATATGGTGTTATATTAGTTTTAGGTGTACGTTTTAGTGATTCAACAATTCCAGGACTATTTCATTATTAAGGTGAAGAAAACGAATCATTTTTTCCACCGTGGCTTTGAAATTGTGCTCATTTCTTTATTAGATAAATAAGTGGGTGAGGTGTGTGGATCAGTATGTGGTGACAGGTTCTTCAAAGGTTTTTTCTTTTTTAATTTTTCTTTTTAGCTTTTCATGTAAGTTTTTATGCAGGCTTTTCTTTCTGCTGTGTTTCCTTCTGTGTGTGTGTGTGTGTGTTGTATATATAGGCAAGGTAGGTTAGTGTAGAAATTAGGGAAGAAAAGGTGAGCCTTTCCTATTTTTTTTGTACTTTTGCTATATAATCTGTAAATGGATGATGCATGATAAAGAATGAAAATGTACCATACTGTACTATTAATAGCAAAATAAATAGTAATTGAAAGAGCTGCAAGAAAACATAAAGGTGGTGGGGGCGGTGTGGAGAATGCTGATGACAACCAGCTAGAGTTACAGAATCCATTTCCTGATTAGAAGCCTACAGTTGTTAAAATAACTACCCTGGTCTCATCTTCTTAGGAAATCTTAGAAAAGAAAGAGTAAGATAATCTTTTGACTTGTATTCCCTAAATCTTTCTGCTTTTACTCACAATTTCTGAGCATGAAATGCACCTCCGACATCCATATCCCTAAGTGGCAGAAAACGTAAAATAGGTCCGTGGGCTGAAGAGCAGGACCACACTTGCCCCCCTCGCCTGCTGCTAGACTCTACGGTTCACTCCTGCGAGTGCTTAGACCATATCTCTAAATCTTCTCTCTAGGCTGAGTTAACCCCCACCTGTCTCTGACCTCCAGTATGAACAGCTTTGCTAGAATTTTCATCCAGCATCCTGAAAGCAGAATGCACTTGTTCTAATTGAGGATTTTACTGCCCTAGTTTAAACGGAAACAATACTTCGAGATCTGCAAAGTAACAATTCTTTATTCCCCTTCTGAATGTCAACTGATGTTAGAGATGTGTGGACTTTTCTTTTCAGAAAAAAAAGCAATGGACACCCTTTTAAAAAAGATTTTCTTTATTTATTCATGAGAGAGAGAGAGAGAGAGAGAGAGAGGCAGAGACACAGGCAGAGGGAGAAGCAGGCTCCATGCAGGGAGCCCGATGTGGGACTGGATCCCAGGACCCCGGAGTCACACCCTGAGCTAAAGGCAGACGCGCAACCACTGAGCCACCCAGGCGTTCTGGACACCTTTCCTTTTGCTGTTTCTGCGAGAGGACATATGCAGAAGTCAAAATAACTCCAATAAACTAATGGAAAAATCAGTTATTTGCAAAAGTAAAACTGAGCTCTTGTTTTTTCAGACGGTGACAACATGAACACTTGTAATAGGATTTTAGCTTCAGGAGATATTTATTCCCACAGAACACAAAGTAAAATAAAGAGACTAGAGTTGTTTGTTTTACCAAACAGAAGTGGTGGTGCAAGGGCTGGAGAGCACACTGTTCTTTCTGGGCTAACAATCCCTTTCCCTAGCAGCAACAGCTCATTTTGTCCTGTTTCAGTAAAGTAATTTTAGTACTTTGGAACTTTGAAATTTATTCAGAATAACAGTTTTATATTTCCAAGCACAGGTTGTCATTGCCAGAAAAAATAAACGTAATTTTCCAGGTCATTTTGGGCCACTGTGGCTAGGGTCAGATTTTGTGTTGAGTTAAAGTAGAGGAAAAAGGAGGAGGAGGATACAGTCACAGAAATGTTAGCACTAGCATCCTGGGAAAAGTAGTGATATTTGTAGATATTCGTATGTGGTTGTGAGTATGGGTGTTGTGATTTTAAGCAATTATAGTTTTAAGACCTCATGGCAAAAGAAACAGGAAGCAATGTTAATTTTTTGAGAAACCATTCAGTTAATGTTGTGACCCAAGATAGTTCATTAGGAAAAATGATTTAAAAAATATTATAAGGAACCTTGAAAAGTCTGCATTTGTCAATTGGTAGTCAAATATATATATATATATATATATATATATATATATATATATATATATATATATTTATTTATTTAGTCAAAAATACTTTTGTTGGCAGCCCAGGTGGCTCAGCGGTTTAGCACTGCCTTCAGCCCAGGGCCTGATCCTGGAGTCCGGGGATCGAGTCCTGCGTCGGGCTTCCTGCGTGGAGCCTGCTTCTCCCTCTGCCTGTGTCTCTGCCTCTCTCTCTCTCTCTCTCTCTCTCTCTCTGTATGTGTTTCTCATGAATAAATAAATAAAATCTAAAAAAAAAAAATACTTTTGTTGACTGGCTGCAGGGGTCATAGAGTGTAAGGTGAGGTTTCCCCATAGAAAAATAGGTATTAAAAAAAAAAAAAAGAAAAGTATTAGAGGACATACACTTTGGAAGAATATTTATATAAAATGAGTGTGTTATGTGTAATTTATATATGAAGCCAACATTTCTTAAAATCGCTCAGTTAAATTTCTTATGGATTAATCTCTGTATTTTAGTCTCAGATTGATTTATTTTTACTTTTACTATTTTAAAAGTTAAGCTTCTTAGTTTGAGATCATTGTAAATTCACATGCAGTTGCAAGAAACGATACCAAGAGATGCCAGCCTCTTCTTTCCCAGCTTCCCCTTCTCTCCCCAGGTTCCCCCAGTGGTAACATCGGCAAAACTGTGCTGCAGTGTCACGGTCAGGATGTGGACGTGGATACAGTCAGGATGTGCACCAGTTCCATCGCATTGCCCTTTCATAGGCACGTTCACGTCACCCTGCCTCTTCACACACCTCCACCACCCGACCTCCCAACCCTAATTCATGGCCCCTGGGAACCATTGATTTCTAATAATTATGTCATTCCAAGAGTGTTGTCTAAATGGCATGATGCAATATGTAACCTTTTGGGATTAGTTTGTTCACTCAGTGTAATTCTCTGGAGCTTTATTCAGGTTGTTGCCTGTATCAGTAGTTTATACTTTTCTGTTGCTGAGAGATATTCCAGAGTATGAAGGTTTACAGTTTAACCTGTCGAAGGACATCTGGATTTCCCCCCAGTTTTTAGCTATTATGTATAAAACTGTAAATATTCATGTATATATGAATATGTGAACATATGTTTTCATTTTCTTGGGATAAATGCCCAAGAGTGCAATTGCTGGGTTGTACAGTAGTAGTAGTAGCAGCATTGCATGCTTAGTTTTTTTCAGACACTGTCAAAGTTTTCCAGAGTCCTCTCCCATTTTACATTCTTGCCAGCAGTGTATAAGTGAGCCACCTTTTCTGCATTTTTATCAGAAACTGATGTTGTCATTAGTGTTTAGGTTAGCTTTTCTGATAGGTACATAGGAATAATCTCATTGTGGTTTTAACTTGCATTTTCCTAATGGCTAATGATGAATATATTTTCATGTACTTATTTGGCATCCGTGTATCTTGTTAGGTGAAATTTCTCTTCATGTCTTTTGGCCATGTGTTTTTTTTTTTTTCTTTTTTAAGGTTTTTTTAAGAGAGACACAGAGAGAGAGACAGGCAGAGACACAGGCAGAGAGAGAAGTAGGCTCTATGCAGGGAGCCCGATGTGGGACTCTCAGATTTCTTTGTGCAATCTAGATAATAGTCCTTTGTCAGATATGTGATTTGTAAATATTTTTTTTCCCAGTCTGTAGCTTGTCTTTTCATCTCCTTCACAGGGTCTTTTGCAGAGCAGAAGCTTCAAATTTTGATGAAATCCCAACTTATCAATTTTTCCATTTATGGATCAAGCTTTTAGTATCAAGTATAAGAATTCTTTGACTAGAAAATCCTAAAGATTTTCCCCTAGGTGTTTTTTTGCTTTTAAAATCATATTTTTGTTTTACATTTAAGTCCATAGTCATTTTCTGTTAATTTTTGTATAGGGTATATGAGTTTAGTATAAGATCCTTTCTTCCTTCCTTCCCTTTTTCCTTCCTTCTCTCCTTCCTTTTAAGCCGTGGGTATCTGACTGTTCCAGCACCATTTGTTGAAAAGGCTGTCTTTCCTTCACTGAGTTGCTCTTGGACCATTGCAAAAAATCAGTTTGGCATATTTATGCGGACCTATTTCTGGGTTCATTATTGTATTCCATGATCTATGTTTGCTATTCTATTCCACTGATCTAATACCATAGTCTTGTGGTATTAGCAATATAATATGCCTTGAAATCAGGTAAAATGCTTCTTTCCACTTTAGTTTTTTCAAGATTGTTTTAGCTCTCCTGTTCATTTGACTTTCCATATAAGCTTGAGAACAATCTTGTCTATATCTTAAAAAATATCTTGCTAAAATTTTGATAAGAATTACATTAAGCCTACACACTTATACACACACACACACATATATACATGTATATATAAGCATATAAATTTGGGGATAACTGCTATCTTTAACACTTTGAATCTTCAGTATGTTTCTCTATTTATATCTTTGATTTTTTAAGCAGTATTTTATAGTTTTTAGCATAAAAGTGTACTGTACATGTTTTGTTACATTTATGCCTTAGTTTCATTTTTTTGAGCAATCATAATTGGTATTTTTAATTTCATTCTATGTGTTCACTGGCGGTCTATACAAATATAATTAGTTTTTGTATATTTATCTTCAGTCATTGACCTTGCTGAATTGTTTATTCTAGGACTTCTATTGTAGATTCTTTGGGATTTTCTATGTAGACAATCATGTCCTCTCAAATAGGGACAATTTTCTTCCTCTCTTTACTGATATGTATACCGTTTACTTCTTCTTGCTTTCTTGCTCTGGCTAGAACTTCCACCATTATGTTGGATAAGAGTAGAGAGAATGCATATCCTTGCCTTGTTCCTAATATTAGGAGAAAAAACACTCAATTTTTCACTATTAAATGTAATGTTGGTATAAGGGTTTTTGGCAGATGTTCCATACGGGTTGACCTTTAAATTGGTGGTGTAACAAATTGACTTACCGATAAGGAAGGATCCTATGGCCTTATGAAATAGTCAGATGGCCTGTATAATTAATGATTCAAAAAGTACAGTGTCCGGTCTCAAAATGTTTCTTCCAATCTTTTTTTTTTTTTTTAAAGACTTTATTTATTTATTCATGAAAGGCAGAGAGAGAGGCAGAGACACAGGCAGAGGGAGAAGCAGGCTCCATGCAGGGAGCCCGACGTGGGACTCGATCCCTGGCCTCCAGGATCACACCCAGCACTAAACAGCTGAGCCACTGAGGCTGCCCACGTTTTTCCCAATCTTAATGAAATTCACTAGCTAGACATTCTTTGCCTCTTTTTAAATGGCAAACCTCTTAGATTAGCATTTTGTACTGCTGTCACTCTTACCTTTGTGGAATAACTTATCTGTTTGTTTCTTCCTTATCCAAGTACAGAAAGCATGGGATGGGTGGGGGAAGAAAGGAAGAACAGCTCTGGAGCAGAGAATGCCTCAGCGGGGCAGCAGGAGGTTACTGGAGTTCCTTCTCTAGTTGAAGCAGAGACAGGAACTTTGAAAAGGATCTGAAGCCTAATTTCACCTTTAAAAATTTTTGCATCATTTTCATATTAAATAATTATAATTTTAAAAGTACAAACACGGCACGTGAGAAGTTTATTTATAATTTATTTTTAATCTGTACATTTAATATACTGCATTTGTTGATACCTCCTCCAAAATGCGTCTTGTAGAAAGCAGAAATATCCTGCTAATGAGAGCTCTTTTGTCAAGAATGACAGCATGTCATTATTTTACTTACAAAATGAGGACATGACATAGCACCAAGTTATAAGAATGAAACACAGATTATATTTCACAAAAAACCAAATACCTTTTACTTACTTCATTTGGGAACATAATTACAGTATTTCATATTTTCTCAAGTTTCACAGAAATGTCCTAAGTAATTAGCCCATACAAACACAAAGAATTTGAAAGAGCTATTGCGTTTTGTTCTGTTGCAGTTTTACTTACAGAAGATTATTTACATATAATAACATTGAAAACTTTTGTTCCATATACTTATTTAATATAGATCAATCAGGGCAGCCCTGGTGGCTCAGTGGTTTAGTGCTGCGTGTAGCCCAGGGTGTGATCCTGGAGATCCAGGATCGAGTCCCACATCAGGCTCCCTGCATGGAGCCTGCTTCTCCCTCTGCCTGTGTCTCTGCTTCTCTTTCTCCTCTCTGTGTATTCTCATGAATAAATAAATAAAATCTTTAAAAAATATATAGATCATATAGATCAATCAGCGATTCAGATTGTACTAGGCCAGGTCTGGAGCCTCTTCTTATGGATTTATTATTTTATAATTTGATAGTCTTGTTTCCTAGATCATAGTATCGTGTTTGGATTCTCTTTGCTGAACTTCTAGAAGGCTCGGTCTATAAAATGTATTATTCACGTATTTCAGCTTTGTCCACCCCTTCCTTGGTGGCTATTGTAGAATAACTTCTAATAGCTTTTGTAACTGTGACATGTATACTCGTCCTGTTTTGTACATCGGGCTGCAAATAAGCTCCACCTAGCAAGATAGCAAGAGTTTTCTTTCGGATGAAGATAAGGTGTTTCGCCAAAATCTGGCCAAGAACTGTGATTAATAGGCATAAGGTTAAGAATGAAAGTGCCTTCAAATAAGCGATATAATTTTCAAATTGATGAGTAGGAACCCAAACTCACAACGAGCAAAGGAATTATAAGAAAATACCCATCTGCTCTGAATTAGTTCAGGTCTCTTGCCCTGGATAAATTATATTCCCAGGAACTGATAGTATCTTTGAATGGGATTGTGGAGCTACTCTTGGTCATCTTTGAGAACACGTAGAGAGTGGGAGGATAATGTACAATGTACAAATGCGTCCCATGTGTAAAATGACCATAAGTGACAACCAGTGAACTCAATTTCAAACCCAGACAAAATACTAGAATATATTTATTAAAAGGTGATTTGTGGGGACATCTGAGTGGCTCAGTTAGTTAAGTGTATGTGTTCAGCTCAGGTCATGGTCTTGGGGTCCTGGGATCAAGCCCCATGTTGGGATCTCTGCTTAGCAGGGAGTCTGCTTCTCCTTTTCCCTCTGCCCCCACCACCCTCTTTCTCTCTCAAATAAATAAATAAGATCTTAATTTTTTTTTAATTTGTGAGGATATACCAGAGAAAACAATAACCTTTGAGCCAGTTTTATGTTCATTAAGAGAACTGGCATGTAGGTCGTGCCATTCCATTTTGTGTACTATTACTAGATCCTGAACCGTAGTAGCTGTAGAATATATGGACTTTATGAAGACATTTGACAAAGTTTGTCATAATATTCCTGAAGACAATATGAGTAAGTATAGGCTGGTTATAAAGATAGTTGGGTAGTTTAAAAAAGAAAAGTTGTACCTTCAGCTCTTCAAGTGTGCTGAATAATAGATTGGTATCAACCAAGTATTTATGACATGCTGTGGAGTTCTTTCCCCAATTTTGTCATATTCAACATTTTTAATCAACGAATTGGATGGATAAAACAATTTACAAGGATCAATTTTGAAAAAACACAAAACGTAAAATTTCTTGGATACCAAAGTCAAAAAATAAAGGCTGAGTCTAAGACATACCTATCTTTAGGATGTATATATATCTAAGATATGCATGTATAAATATATATCTTATTTATTTACTTACATTTATAATTATATTTATTTTTCTGAACTTTGATGTGAAAAGCCAAATACACAATAGAATGAAGATTATTGGTTGCAGGAAATAATAGTATAAAAGGGGAAAGATAATAGTGCAGGAAGATTGGGCATGGATCCCAAAGGGCAAGTAGGGCAGCTAGGTTTCAAGAAGAACTAAAGTGAGGTATTTGGAGGTCATTGGTTATTTTTTCGCTCTCATACTCTGGATCCAGATTATCTTTGTCTCATCCTGTCTCTGTGTGTGCACTCATCTGTCTCCCTCATCCTCTTTCAATGTGGCTAACTCTGTGCCTTGCATATGATCCTTCTCCTTTGAGACTGCCCTAAAGGTGTCCCAAATACCTGGGTCTTCAACACTCACAAGTCTGGTAGGCTCATGCTAGCTTATGGCTTGTTTCTTCTGGGTCTAATGTCTAATCCTCCCAATCAGCCATGGCTAGGGTGGATGGATGGAGGGAGTTTTAGTCATATTACCAAACAGAGCAGCCAGGACTGTGGAAGGTGGAAGGTAGATTCTCTAAGAAAGTTGTGGGAAGTTGGACAGCCCGGGTGGCTCAGCGGTTTAGCGCCGCCTTCGGCCCAGGGTGTGATCCTGGAGACCCAGCATCGAGTCCCATGTCGGGGTCCCTGCATGGAGCCTGCTTCTCCCTATGCCTGTGTCTCTGCCTCTCTCTCTCTCTGTATGTCTCTCATGAAAAAATAAATAAAATCTTTAAAAAAAAAAAGTTGTGGGAAGGAATAGATTAGTATATTTAATATAATGAAAGATGGTTTTGTACTGCAGTATTTTTTTAAAATAGGGGCTTTATTTAACACAAAAACCTGATATGGTATATAGTATCAACATATAATTGCTAAAAATACAAAGACAATTGCAATCTAAGGTCGCATTAGAAGATACTACCACTGGCAGAGCGCGGCAGCGAGGTTTGCTGGTAGTTTCATCTCTGTTGCCTCCTTATGAACCATGGAAAGTGACTTATATCTGCATTACTACGTGGGTCACAAGAGCAAGTTTGGCCATGAGTTCCTGGAGTTTGAGTTCCGACCCGACGGGAAATTGAGATATGCCAACAACAGGAATTAAAAAATGACGTCATGATCAGAAAAGAGGCTTATGTACATAAGAGTGTAATGAAGGAACTGAAGAGAATAATTGATGACAGTGAAGTTACCAAAGAGGATGATGCCTTGTGGCCTCCCCCGGATCGAGTGGGCCGGCAGGAGCTTGAAATTGTCATTGGAGATGAACACATTTCTTTTACAACATCAAAAAATTGGTTCTCTTATTGATGTCAATCAATCCAAGGATCCAGAAGGCTTACGCATATTTTATTATCTTGTCCAGGACCTGAAGTGCTTGGTCTTCAGTCTTATTGGATTATACTTCAAGATTAAGCCAATCTAGATTGATCATTGGTGTGGACACAAGGGGGGTTGGAAGTACCTGTTTTTAATTACCATTATCAGGAAATTTTTGTGTATATCAGGGCAATATTTTTTATAAGCTATAAATTAGTCTTTAATAAATACATAACAAAATGCAAAAAAAAAAAAAGATACTACCACTGATATAACTTGTGAGATATTAGAATGAGGGAGGTTTGGCCCTAAACAAATCTGGAGTATTAAATTCTGGGCACCATACTTTGAGGCATGCATAGAACACTGGAACAAATTCAGAGGAAATTATTTAGAATTAGGAAGAAATTCAAAACCATGTCATATGGGAAGGAGCTGAGGGAATTGGAAGGTTGACTTGGAGAAGAGAAGCTATGGAATGTTCCTGACAGCTGTTTTTAAATATTAGAAAGAGGTCGAGGGTTGTTCCACATGGTTACTAGGAGCTCTCGGACCAGTGGATGTTCTAGGGAGGCAGATTTGGGGTCAGTATGAAAAGGAATTTCCTGATAGACAAAACCATCAGAAAATAGACAGGCTGCTTTACAAAGTAGTTTCCCTTCACTTGGGATGTTGAAATAGAGTCGGGATAATGACTTATCTAGATTGAAATAGATTCTATGAACCCATCCAGAGTTTGAACCAAGTTATCTTTATGATTTCATTCATATTTGCTGTTTTACAAATCTGTAAATTTGGTATCACTGGCATTTAGATGATCGATATGGTCATTCATCTGTATCCCACAGCAGTATGTTTTATAATTTGAAAGTTTTATTATTGAACTTCAGATGAGCAAAATGTTACTATGTAAAAGTTTGTTATTTTGTTTCACCTGACTCTTGTGTAATGGAATTGATAGGCAGATGAGGTGGTGTCACTCTTAGTCATGGGAGCAGTTTCTACAGTCTTAAGGGAGGTTGCATGAAGAGTAAACACCCCTGAAATAGTTCAAGTATTGCTTTCCTTTTACTGCCCCAGAGCAAACATTTAACGAAGCCGTCTCGTATCCTTTGTGAATAGCAGGACAAGTAGAGTCTACTTGAAGAATATGTATATACTTGAGACAGAAAAAAGAATTACTTCTCTCATGACTTTGCTAAAATTCCATTTTTCAGTGGCCTTATGTTGGTCAGAGATACGTGAACATTTTAATTGAAGGAAGTGAGAGGATTTAGCTGACCTTCACCTGGCAGATAAATATGACACAAATGGCCACAGGCATAGGTGCTGCATTTAGATACACTTGGGTTTATCCCCAATGTCTCCATATACCAACTGGTTATTCAACTTCAGTGGTCTCCATTTCCCTACCTATAAAATGGGTATAACCATACCTACCTGAAGGGAAAAGAACTGAGAGAGAAGAGGTTAGGTTCAAAATGTTTTTGCTATTTGTGGTTTTATGACAGAATTCTGGCATAAATTCTGTCAAATTCTGTAAAAGTCATAAAATTTAAAACTCAGCAGGAACTTAAGAGTTCATTTGGTCCAATGCCAGAATTTTATAAATGCAGAAAAATGAGATCTGAAAAAGCCAAGAGGCATCTCCAGGATCACAGAGCAGCTGGCAGTGAAAAGCCAGTGATTTCTCTTCACTTCATGGAAAACTCATCTTCAAAATTTTAAAGATGTTTCCATCATTTTTAGTTTTATTTTATGGAAAATATTTCAAGAGTAAATCTCTCTTAGAGATACTATGGAGAAATAATCACTCTGGAAAACCCTTTTCTAATTCCAAGATTTTTTTTTTAAGATTTTATTTATTTATTCGTGAGAGACACAAAGAGGGGCAGAGGCACAGGCAGAGGGAGAGGCAGGCTCCATGCAGGGAGCCCGACGTGGGACTCGATCCCAGGACCCTGGGGTTACACCCTGGGCCGGAAGCAGACGCTCAACCACTGAGCCACCCAGATGCTCCTCTAATTCCAAGATTTTGTATCAGAATCAATGTCATGCCAGTTTTAGAAGTTTTATCCAGGTATAGGCAAATCATAATCACTACTCCATGGCATAGGCCAGTATCCATTTACTTTATTTGACCAGCATGGTTGCAATAGCATCTTCAGTGGAACTTTATTTTTCAGAATTTAAAAAATATCATTTCAATTTATGTGTGTCCATCTGTTTTCTAGATGTCTCCTGAAGAAAAAGTTTGTAAGTACTGTGGAGTCAGCTATCTAATTCTTCATGAGTTTAAAGCTATGGAAGAAAAAGTGAAAGCGATGGAAAAAGAGATGAAATTTTATCAAGGAAGTGTAGACCGTGAAAAGAGACTTCAAGAAAAACTACGGTCTCTTAGCCAAGATTTTGAACAGTACAAAATTGAAAATGAATCCAAAAGAGAAAGGTTGGAGTCTGTTATTCTCTTCTATCATTTATTTAGTTTGAAAGAAAAATACAGGAAATAACTAGACTTTGAGCATTTTTCTAGAATTTCTCTATATTAGTTATAGGTTGTATTTTAATACATTTGGCTTCATTTTATTATTGTTCAATATAGTTATTACAGGCTGAGCATTTCTTTGAGGTATATATTTACTATTTGAATAATTAGAAACCAGTTAATTCAGTAATTATACATTGAGATGGGTCAAGTTTTATTTTTCCCCAGATGTATATCCTAACTTTATCATTAGGAAGATTTGTCTACCAAGAATCAGATGAATTTTGGTAGTTTTTGATACTTAACATTTGTTTTTAAATGGCCTCAAATATTTAGATTTATAGAATAAGATTTTCATGTTTTGAAAAGGATGCCAAAGCATTAAATTTGGTACATGATTCTAAATCACTGAAATTGGAATAAAATTAAAGAATGGGTTCCTAATGCAGTTGAATCTAATCAGGAATTTAGTCTGCCTAAAGACACTTCAGTCAATTTATATACTTCTGTGGAAGGTTTTTGCTGGTTATTTTATGGCTTTTTCTTATAAGTGAGTATTTCTCCATTTAAAATATCAACAGTTGATGTTAGGAAATCTTGAGTTAATAAATTTAATGAAAAAAATAAATTTAATGAATGTTATATCTTTGTAAAAGTAGGAACTTTGTTAAATCTCCTAGGATTAAGAGCTTATATTACATTTTATTATAAATTTTTATAATTACATTAAATCTCCATTGAGCTTGATATTTCTTAGACCTTTACTAAGAAAATGTTGTTGGGATGCCTGGGTGGCTCAGTGTTTGAGCATCTGCCTAGCTTAATTTCTTTGTGGTCTGAGCACAGAAATTGTATGATTTTAATCCTTTTAAATTTGGTAAGATGTGTTTTGTGGCCCAGAATGTGTGGTCTGTCTTGGTGAATGTTCCATGTGAGCTTGAGAAAAATGTATATTCTGCAGCTTTTGGATGACGTAGTCCATAAATGTCAATTATATCAGTTGATTGATGATGTTGTTGAGTTCAACTATGTCCTTACTGGTTTTCTACTTGCTGGATCTATCCATTTTGATAAAGTGTTCAACTGTAATTATGGGCTTATCTATTTCTCATTGTAATTCTATAAGCTTTTGCCTCATATTTTGATGTTATGTTGTTAGGCTTTATTGTTAAGGATTATTATGTTTTCTTGAGGCATTGACCCCTTTATCATTATGTCATATCCTCTTTAATTCTGGTAACTGTCTTTGCTCTGAAGTCTTTTCTGTCTGAAACTAATACAGACTTTCTTTCTCTTTCTTTTCTTTTTTTAAAAAATATTTATTTATTTGACAGAGACAGAGAGAGAGCACAAGCAGGGGGAGCTGCAGAGGCAGAGGGAGAAGAAGCAGACTCCTCACTGAGTGGGGAGCCCGATAGGAGGCTTAATCCCACGACCCTGGGATCATGACCCAAGCCAAAGGCAGATGCTTAACTAACTGAGCCACCCAGGAACCCCCTCACTTTCTTTTGATTAGAGTTTGCATGATACAACTTTCTCCACTGCTTTATTTTTAATATATTGTATCTTTATATTTAAAATGGTCTTCTTGCAAACAACATATATTTGGGTTTTGTTTCTTGATACACTGACAATCTCTGTTTTTTAATGGATGGATTTCAACTATTGACATTCAAAGTAGTGATTGATACAGCTGGGTCAAGATCTACCATTTTTGTTACTCTTGTTCTTTGTTCTTATTTTTGTCCTCTAACTATTTTTTGCCTTTTGTGGATTTCAGCATTTTATATAATTCCATTTTCTCTTTCTTAGAATATGTTATACCTTTTTTTTTTTTTTTTTACTTTTTTCTAGTTTTTGCCCTAGAATTTGCAATATTTATTTGTAGCTGATCGGGGTCTACTTTCAAATAACACTGTGCTGCTTTGTGGGTAGTTTAAGTACCTTATAATAACAAAATATACCCAATTCCTTCCTCCTATTTCTTATACCATTGCTGTCATTCATTTCACTTTTAAGTAAGCATACATATATACTCGTATATATTTTTAAAAGCTTACACAAATACATTATTGCTCAAGTATTAGTTTGAATGAACTATTGCTTATTAAACTAAAAATAAGGAAAGGTTTTTACTTTACCTTCACTTATTCCTTTCTGTATGCTCTTCCTTTCTTTATATTGACCTGAATTTCTGTTCTGTATTCTTTTACTTCTTTCTGAAGAATGTCTTTTAACCTTTTCTTGCAGAGCAGGTCGATTAGCAACAAATTCCCTTAACTTTTGTCTGAAAACTTATTTCTCCTTCACCTTGAAGGTTAATTTTACAGGGAACAGAATTTTAGGTTTTTTTTTTTCTCTCAAACTTTATTTTTTTAAAAAAAGATTTTATTTATTTATTCATGAGAGACACAGAGAGAGAGGCAGAGACACAGGCAGAGAGAGAAGCAGGCTCCATGCAGGGTGCCCAACGTGGGACTCCATCCTGGGTCTCCAGGATTACGGCCTGGACCGAAGGCAGTGCTAAACCACTGAGCCACCCAGGTTGCCCTTCTCTCAAACTTTATTTTATTTATTAACTTTTTTTCTCAAACTTTAAATATTTCATTCCACTCTTTTTTTTTTTTTTTTTTTGCTTGCATGATTTTTGAGGAGAAGTTAGATATAAGTTTTATCTTTGTTCCTCTATAGGTAAGATGTTTTTATCATCTGGCTTCTATCAAGATTTTTTTTCTTTAGTCATGATTTCCTGTAGTTTAGAGATAATATACCTAAGTGTGGCATATGGTTTTTTTTGTTTTTTGTTTTTTGTTTTTTGTTTTTTTTTTTTTGTTTTTGTTTTGTTTTGTTTTGTTTTTAGAGGGGGTGGCTTTTATCCTGTTTGGTTTTTTTGGAGGTTTCTGGATCTGTGGTTTGGTGTCTGACATTAATTTGGAAGACATTCTCAGTCATCATTTCAAATATTTCTTCTTTTATTTTTGTTATAGTTGTCCCAAAGCTCTTAGATCTTCTCTAATTTTTTTTTTCATATTTTTCCCTTTGCTTTTCAGTTTTAGAAGCTTTTCAGTTCTATTGTCATATCCTCAAGCTCAGAGATTCTTTCCTAAATGATGTCTAGTCTACTAATAAGCCCATTAAAGGCATTCTTCATTTTATTACAGTGTTTTTGATCTCTAACATTTCTTTTTCATTCTTTTAGAAGTTTCATCTGTCTACTTATCCATGTGATCTTGCATGTTGTCTGCTTTTCCCATTAAAGCTCTTTTCATATTAATCATAGTTTTAAAAATTTCTGGTCTGATAATTCTTACATTCCTACCTATCTGCCTCTGGTTCTGATGCTTGTTCAATCTCTTCAAACTGTTTTTTTTTTTTTTTGTCTTTTAATATGCCTTGCAATTTTTTCAAAGGTGGATGTAATGTACTAGGTGAGAGGAATTGCTGTAAATGGGTCTTTAGTAATACGGTGGTAGTAGGTGGGAGGGGGTTGAGGAGCTCGTTCAGTAGTCCTGCGGTTGGGTCTCAGTCTTGCAGTAAGCCCATACCTCTGGACTGTGAACTTCACAGATGTTTCTCAATTGCCAACCACTTATCCCTCCCCATGGCTAGGGTGGAGCTGAGTATTTCCCTTTGCAAGATTAGTTGGCTCTGATAAAACCCCAGCAAGTTAAACTCTGATAAGATAATTTCTCCTGAGAGCAGGCCTTGTTAAACAAAGCTTTGGTGTATTTCATCATGTTTACTTTTCCCCTCTCTTTGTCAGAAACACAAGTGGATTTTTCTCTAATCTTCGCTGCAAGGACCTGACAGGGCTCCTGGAAGTAAAACTCAAAAAAAAGTGGGATTTCCCCTGGAGTTTTTATTCTCTGACTTGTCCACAGTGAGCTTCCAGTCATTTGCCAGTTATAATTCGGGTTTTTGTTTCCTCTCGTTGGTTCCCACGGAGGTTTCTCTTATGGGTTTCTGCTCTGAGAAGTTGTGATCCTCTGTATCCACCTCGTCTCCAATTTTGAGGGCAGTGGTTTTTCCTATGACTTCACTTCTCTGACACATCTAGCTAGAGTTGTTCATTTTTCACTTTGTTCATATTTTTACCTATTGTTAGGGTAGCATATTTACTTCTAAGCTCCTTCTATTCCTGACTGGAAACTAGAAGTCTTACGTTGGCATTTAAAAAAAAAATGACTTAATACTTTAAAATTTTTTATTTTTTTCATGTGCTGTAAATGTTTATACCTGGGCTCATTAGCCTCGTGGAACCTGAATCAAAGTATATATATATCAAGAGGAAGAACAGAATGTGGGAGACAAAGGAAATAAACAGATATGAGTGCCCAGGGACGCCCGGGTGGCTCAGCGGTAGAGCATCTGCCTTCCGCCCAGGGCATGGCCCTGGGGTCCTGGGTTCGAGTCCTGCATTGGGCTCCCTGCATGGAGCCTGCTTCTCCTTCTGCCTGTGTCTCTGCTTCTCTCTTTGTGTCTCATGAATAAACAAATAAAATCTTTTTTTTTTTAAAGATATGAGTGCCTGGAACTTTTAAAAAAGTATGGATTTCAAATAACATTTTCTAACCTTGACTTTCTGGTTTTAATAGGTTAAGGCTATTACTTCTTTATCAATTCCTCTGGTGTCTGTCATAGTCTAGTATTGAGCTGCCAACTTGACATTGTGGCAGAAATATCTTTTGGGGTTCCTCTGGGAGGTCTGGTTCAGAATTCCTCTGGAAAGGACTTCATTTGAGTAGCCACAAAGAAATTCTGTGTTTGTAGATACTAAATATATCATTATTATAACTACTAGGGTATTCTATTGATTTAAAGTTATTGAAGCTATAATTTAAGCTTATGGTGCTCATTTACCTTTAGTCATCACAGGGTAGCATCCTGATTACAGCTGGATGTTTCAGAGAATCCAAGAACCATAATGGCAGATTATTGGTCAGAAATGTTTGTGTTTAGAATTGAGTGAATTGATTACATTAAACTTTAATTTTTGAGATCATGGTAGGTTCACAAGCAGTATAAGAAATAATAGAGATCCTGTGAATTATTTACCCGGTTTCCCCCGATGGTAACAGCTTGTAAAACTGTAGTGTAATATCACAATGAGGATTTTGACATTTATATAGTCAAGATGCAGGACAGTTTCATTACCACAGATTCCTCATGTTGCTCTTTATAGCCACATTTACCCTCCCCGTCCTCTGTTCATGACCCCTGGCAACCACCATTTCTATAATTTTGTCCTTTCAGGAATGTCATATAGATGGGATCATAGAATATGAGTCTTTTGGGATAGGCTTTTCATTCTTTGGAGATGCATTCAAGTTGTGTGTATTAATAGTTCATTCCTTTTTATTGCTGAGTAGTATTACATTGCATTGATGTACCACACTTTTTTTAATCGTTTACATTAATCACTCACAGAAGGGCATGTTGGTTGTTTTCAGCTTTTTCCTATTACAGTGGAAGCTGCTATGAATATTTATATATAGATTTTTGTGTAAACCTGAGTTTTGTTTCTCTGAGATAAATGTTCAGAGTGCAGTTGCTGGATGATAGGTTACTGCATGTTTTATTTTATTTATTTTATTTTATTTTATTTTATTTTATTTTATTTTATACGTTTGGTTTTATAAGAAGCTTCCAAATGGTGTTCCAGTGTGGTTGTACTGCTTTATATTTTCACCAGAAACATACGAGTCATCCAGTTTTTCCACATCGTCACCGGCATTTGATGCCAACTATTTCTTTTCTTTTTTTTTTTTTTTTTTAACTATTTCTTATTTTAGTTATTCTGATAGATGAATAGTGGGACCTCATCATGGTTTTAAATTTGCATTTCCTTAATGGCTTATGATGTTAAACACTTTTTCATGTGTGTATTATTTTCCCAGGGCTGTCATAACAAAATCGAACAGACTGCGTGGCTTAGACAACAGAAATTTATTTTCTCACAGTTTTGGAGGCTAGAAGGCCAAGATCAAGGTGCTTGATTACTGACAAGGCCTCTTTTCCTGGCTTTTAGATAGCTGCCTGCACCCTGTGTCCCCACATGACCACTTCTCTTTACATTTGAAGAGAGAGATCTCTGGGGACTCCTCATTTTCATATAAGGATACCAGTGCTATAGGATTAGGGACCCACAATCATGATGTCATTTAACTTTAATTACCTCCCTGAAGGCCTTGTCTCCAGATATAGTCACATTGAGAGTTAGGGCTTCAACATGTGAATTTTTTTTTAAGATTTTATTTATTTATTCATGAGAGACACAGAGAGAGAGAGAGGCAGAGACATAGGCAGAGAGAGAAGCAGGCTCCACGCAGGGAGCCCGACGCGGGACTTGATTCCGAGTCTCCTGGATCATGCCCTGGGCCGAAGGCGGCGCTAAACCGCTGAGCCACTGGGCTGCCCTCGACATATGAATTTTGGAGGGACATATTCAGTCCTTAATATTGTGCTCACTTGTTACCTGTATATTCTCTTGGGTGAAATGTCTATGTATATCTTCTGCCCATTTTCTAGTTGAAATCTTGAGTTTTTTTTAGCGTTGTTTGGAGAATTTATTGCGTATTCTCAATACTAGTTCTGTATGCACTAAGTAGGGCACTTGATGGGATGAGCACTGGGTTGGCAAATTGAATTTAAATTAAAAAGTAAAAAAAAAAAAAAAAAAGCAACAATCTAAACTACATACCACACAAACCCTCCAAGTTCTATGCCAGTTTCTCTGGCATTCAGTCAAATGCCTACACCACTTCATGGGGACAGGCTCCTAATCTTAGGATTCTTGTGCATGGCTTGGCCTTTGCAACGAATCTTGTTTGACAGAATAACTATGTCTCAATAAGTACTTATTCTCTTGGTGTCAGAAAAAAAATACTAGTTCTTTATGTACTCTCAATCCTAGTTCTAGGATATGTGGTTTGTAAATATCTCCTAGTCTTTTTATCCCCTTCATAAGGTCTTTTGCAGAGGAAAACTTTTTTACTTTTGATGAGATTTAATTTATCAGTTTTTCTTTCTATAGATCATGCTTTTGTCAAGTCTAAGGACTCTGCCTGGCCGTAGAGCCTGAAGATTTTCTTCTGTGTTTTTTCTCTCTCTTTTTTTTTTTTTCCTAAAAGTTTTTATGTTATAAGCTGTGGGACTTCATTTGAAGTTCATTTCTTGCCTTTGAATGTTCAGCTGCTCCAGCACCACTTTTTTAAAAGGCCACCTTACTGTCATTGAATTGTTTTTGTACATTTGTCAAAAATCAGCTGGGCACATTCGTGTTGGTTTATTTTGGGGTTCTCTCTTCTGTTCCACTTATCTATGTGTCTGTTTTTCCACCAGTCCCTCACAGTTTGATTACTATAGAAATTTAATAGGCCTTTATATTAAAAGTAGAGTGATTCATCCTATTTTATTCTTCTTTTTATTTTTTTAAAGATGTATTTATTTATTCATGAGAGACACAGAGAGAGGCAGAGACACAGGCAGAGGGAGAAGCAGGCTCCCCGCAGGGAGCCCCATGTGGGACTTGATCACGCCCTGGGCCGAAGGCAGGTGTTAAACTGCTGAGCCACCCAGGGACCCCCTTTATTCCTCTTTTTAAAGATTGTTTTAGAGATGCCTAGATGGCATCTGACTGTTGGTTTTAGCTCAGGTCATGATCTCAGGATCGTGAGGTAGAGCCCTGTGTCTGGCTCCATGCTCAGCACCAAGTCTGCTTGAGATTCTCTCCCTCTTCCTCTGCCCACCCCCTCACTCTCTCTCTCTTTTAAATAAATAAATAAATAAATAAATAAATAAATAAATAAATAGATAGATTTAGTTCTAGTTTCTTTACCTTTCCATATAAAATTGAGAATCAGCTTGTGTCTACAAAACATCTTGCTCAGATTTTGATAGGAATTAAATTAATCTGTGTATCAGTTTGGGGAGAATTGACATCTTTACTATGTTGAGTCTCCAGTCCATGAACACAGTATATCTCTCCATTTATTTCAGTCTTCTTTGATTTCTTTCATTAACATTTTGTAATAATCAGCATGCAGAACTTGTACATGTTAATATATACTCAAGCATTCAATTTTCTTTGGAGTGTTTGTAAATGGTATCATGTTTTTAATTTTGGTTTCCACATGCTCATTGTTAGTATAGAGAAGTGCATTGTTAGTATATAGAAATGCAGACAATCATAGTGTCTGAAAATATGGACAGTTTTATTTTTTCTTTACTATTTATACTTTTTTTTTTTTGCTATAGTGACTAGAACTTCCAGTAATATGTTGATTTTTTTTTAATATGTTGATTAAGTGGGGTGAGAGTGCGCATCCTTGCCTTATTCCCGATCTTAGAGAGAAAGCATTCATATTTCACTGCATTAAGTGAGATGTCAGTCATAAGTTTTTTTTTTTTTTTTTTTTTTTTTTTTGGTAGATGTTCTGTATCAAATTGAAGAAGTTCACCTCTAAGTCGGCTAAGAGTTTTTATCATGAATGGATGATGAATTTTCTTAAATGTTTTTTCTTTGCCCTTTTTAAAAAAAATATTTTATTTATTTATTTGAGAGAGAGAGAGAGCACTTGCATGAGCAGAAACAGACTCCCCACTAAGCAGGAAGCCCAATGTGGGGCCTGATCCCAGGACCCCAGGACCATGACCTGAGCCAAAGGTAGACGCCCAACTGGCTGAGCCACCCAGGTGTTTCTTTCTTTGTCCTTTGCTATAATCATATATTTGTTCTTCTTAATCTTTTGTAAATGGTGGAATACATTGATTAATTTAAAAATATTGAACTAGACTTGTACACCTAGAATAAATCCCACTTGGTCATGATGTATTATATACATTTACTAGATCTGATTTGCTAATATTTTGTTGAGGGTTTTTGTGCCTAAATTACTGAGAGATTCTAGTGTGTAGTTTCTTTTTTTTTGTTACGCTTTTGTCTGGTGTTGGTATTATGTTAATGAGGTGAGAAGTGGTTCCTTCTCTTTTATATTCTGGAAGAGATTGATTAATTCATCTTTAAATGTCTGATAGAATTCTCTAGTGAAACCATCTAATCCTGGAGATTTTTGTTGCTGTTGATAACCTTTAAATCATAGATTCCATGTCTAATGGTTGTAAGACTGCTCAAGTTATTTATATTGTCTTGGTTGAGGTTTGGTAGTTCATGGTTTTCAAGCAATTCTATCCCAAGTTGTAAAATTTGGGGGGTATTGTTTATAGTAATACCTTATTATCCTTTTCATGGCTAGAGGATCTATAGTGATATTCCCTCTTTCGTTCCTGATGGTGTTGATCTTTTATTTTTATCCTTTTAATTCCTACTATTGATTTATAAATTTTGATTTTTTTAAAGAGATTTTGTTTAATAAATTTTCTCCATTTTTAAGAACATTTTTGTTTTCAATTCATTTGATTTCTGCACTTATCTCTGGTATTTCTTTTCTTCTACTTGCTTTGGGTTTATTTTACTCTCCTTTTTCTGATTTCTTGAGATAGGAACTTAGTTTTTTTTTTTTTTAAGTTTTTATTTAAATTCCCGTTAGTTAATATACAGTGTAACATTAGTTTCAGGTGTACAAGTGATTCTTAGATTATTTATTTGAGAACTTCCCTCTTTTCTAATGGAAGTGCTTCATATTTCTAATAGAAAATTTTACTCATGAATTTAATTCTATTCACTGTTTTAGTTGTGTTGCACATATTCTGATACGCTGTACTTTCATCTCAGTTTTAGATATCTGTGTATGTATAATTTAAAATTTTTCTTTTGACACTTCTTCTTTAACATATGTGTTAGAAGTGTGCTGTTTAGTTTCCAAGTGTTTGTACATTTTCTTATATTTGTTACTGATTTCTAGCTTGATACCATTGTGGTAAAGAGAATATATTCTATATACTTTCAACTTTTAAAAATTTGTTGAAATTGGCTTTATGGCCCAGAATATGTTCTGCCTTAGTGACTGTTATACAGGTGCTTGAAAAAAATAGTATACTGCTATTGTTGGGTGGAGTTTTTTATATATGGCAATTAAAACCTGGTGATTGATAGTTTTGTTGGGTTCTTTCATTTCCTTGCTGATTTTCTAATTATATCAGTTACTAAAAGTGGAATTTTAAAAGTCCCCAACTCTAGTTGTAGATTTGTCTATTTTTCTTTGAGTTCTGTAATTTTTGCTTCGCATATTTTATGGTTCCTTTGTTTGATGTGAATACCTTTAGGATTGGTATGTCTTCCTGCTAGATTGACCCTTTTACCATTAAGTAATGTCCTTCTTTCTCTCCAATAATTTTCTTTGCTCAGAAGTCAACTCTATCTGATGTTAGGATAGCCACTACTGTTTCTTTAAAAGAGTTTACAGGGATGCCTGGATGGCTCAGTTGGTTAGGCATCTGACTCTTGAATCAGCTAAGGTCTTGCACCTCAGGGTCATGAGTTTAGGCCCAGTGTTCAGGATCCGTGTTGGGCTCCATGCTGGGTGTGTAGCCTACTTTAAAAAAAAAAAAAAAAAGTTAAGGCTGTTTACATGGTATATTGTTTCTATTCTTTTGCTCTCAGTTTACCTCTGAGCAAATTTTAAGTGAGTTTTATAGACAGCATATTGTTGAAGCATGTTTTTTTTTAAATCTACTCTACCAGTCTGTCTCTCTTTTTAAAAAGATTTTATTTATTTATTTATTTATTTATTTATCTATTTATTTATTTGAGAGAGACAGAGTGAGTGAGTGAGAGGGAGAGCAGGGGAGGGGCAGAGGGAGAAGAGAGAGAATGTCAAGCAGATTCTGTGCTGAATGCAGAGCTCACATAGGCATCTTAGGATCTGGAGATCGTGTCCTGAGCCAAAGTCAGGAGTCAGTCACTTACCCAAATGAACCACTGAGGCACTCCTTTGCCAGTCTCTTAATTTATGTATTTAGACCATTTACAGAGATTACTAGTATGTTAGAGTTTAAGTATGCCACTTAATTATTCATGTTCAATTTGTTTCTTCTGGTTCTCTTTTTTCCATTTCTCTTTTCTTATCTTTCTGTTGGTTTCTTGAACATTTTAAGGGTTATATTCTGATCTATTTATAGTGATTTTTATATATATTGCTCTGCATGGGTTTCTTAGTGGATGGTCTAGTTATTGCATTATAGATACATAATTTATAGTCTGTAGTCTAATTATGATGTGTCTTACATGGACTTCTTGGGTTTTTTCTTTTTGGGTAGAATAAAGTGTTCCCTACAGCTTGTTGAATCTATAAGTTTATATCTCTTGTTGTATTTAGGAAGTTTTCAGCCATTATTTCTTTGAATATTATTTGGTTCTACTTTCTCTCTTCTCCTTAGATTCTAATCATATGAATGTTAGCTCTTTTGTAATCATCTCACATGTGTCTGAGATTGTTAATTTTTTTCCCCTATTTTCTCTCTATTCAGATTGAGTGAATACTGTTGATCTATCCTAAAGTTTATTCTGTCTTCTGTCATTATACTCTGCTTTTGAACCTGTCTATTGAGTTTTTTCTTTCAGTTATTGCATTTTTCAGTTCTGTAATTTCTATTTGGTTCTTTTTTTGGAACTTCTATTTCTTTGTTGGTATTCTTTATTTTTTTAGTTTCAATAGACTATTTAATTGCTTTTAAAATAATTTTTATGCTGGCTGCTTTATGATCCTTGTCAGATAATTCTAACATTCGATTTATCTCAGTGTTGGGTCTGTTGTTTATCTTTTCTTGTTAATGTTATGATTTTCCTGGTTCTGGCATGATGAATGATTTTCCATTGAATCCTGGTTATTTTGAGGTTAAACTGTGAGGCTCTGGATCTTATTACATCTATTTATTTATTTATTTATTTATTTATTATTATTTTTATTTTTTGGCAGGCACTCCCCCTGTTGAGGTATAGCATGAATGCCAGATGGGTATATTTGTTCAGCTTCCTACTGGGCTCACTGACACTACTCTAGCAAAAGTGGGTTTTGAATTATATTACCTTGTATCAAACTGATAGAGTGGAAGTTTACATATCCCCCTTGGCCCCATTCACACTTTTCTGGCTAAAGTAGGTCACCAACTTGCACTGCCGTGTGTCTCTGCTTGGGTTATAACTTTAGCTCCCTGATGCTGAACTCACTGTCAGCAAAGACTATGAATCAGAGGGCTGACTCACACTGCTTTGTTGCAGCTGAATGGGCAGAAGCGTGGCTCCTCCATGTGCCCACTGACACCAAGGGATGGGAGAAGTAGGGTGCCACCCAGGCCTGCTTCCTGCCACTTTATTCTGTCTTGTTGATGCCAACTTGGAGGGGAGGCTCAGTTCCTTGCTGGACCCACTGGCACCAGAGGGAGGGAAGTAGAGCGTTGACTACTTGGTTTCATACTCTGTTATTCTATCTCATTGGTATTGAGTGGGGCTGAAGGCTCCTAATTGAGATCCTCTGACACAGGATCTGGATGAGAAGCAGGAATAGGAGTGCTGCAAGTACTGTTTTTAACTGCTTCATTCAGTCTCTTTGCTGTCACTTGGTATGCAGATTTAATTTCCCACTAGGCCTCACTGACACCAGGAGTGGAAGGAAAGTGGAGTGGTCATGACTCCTGACTTACATAGCTTTGTTCAGACTTGGTGCAGGTTTGGGGTGGAGGCCTTGCTTTCCATGGGCTCTGCTGACACTTCCCCTGGTGGGAGAGTTGGAGCCTATCGTAACTTTTGCAAGAGGGAAGATCAGCTCCCAGATCAGCCTACTGATACTGTGCCAGTTAGGTGAATTAAGTACACCATCTGCTTCTCTGGGGTAGAGATGAGGTGGCGTGGAAGATCAACTTTTCACTTGGCTGCAGCCCCACTGAAACTGTGGGGTGGGAGGTACAGTTGTGCAGCTGATGTCTAGCTTGAGAGGGTGGATGTTGCCAAGAATGTTTTTTGTTCTTTAGTCACCCTATTCCTGATCAGCTATGAGCTTGTTGTTGTTGTTGTTGTTGCTGCTGCTGCTGCTATTGGTGATTCTGGTTTGGAGACATTGGCCCACTGTTTGGGATATATGGAGTTAATAAGGAAACTCAGGGATCTCACTGCCTTGGTATTTCTCAAGTCCTGAGATCCATAGGCCATCTGCCTTCTTTCTCCTTTCAGAGGCTTTCTATACTTGTGTTGTGTTGCCATTAGGGTTTTTTTTAGTGGTAAGAGGGAGGACCTGAGAGTAACAGAGCTACTCTATCTTGGTTGTGACCTTGGGTTGATATTTTAGCCAAATTAAATGCTGCTTTGAATAACTAAAAACTTTTTTTTAAAGTAATTGATTAAATTTTCACAAATGTGAAGCTAGTTCACAAAAGTCAATGGTTATATAAAACGTATTTCTGTGTGCCTGCTACACATCTTTTCTTTGACGTCTGTTTTGCTCATGCCACATTGAGACTGTGGCATGGAGATATAAGCAGCCGTGCAATAGGCCTGCCTGTGAGGAGCCAGAATTAAGAGTTTTGTTGATCATAGTTGGCAGTTCTCACCAATCAGATAAGCCATAGAAATCAGGTCTAACGCAGAGAGGAATGGGCATAGGTAGGTACCAAGGGTTCAGAGAGTTAGATTGAGTCCACAGTTTGGGATCAAAACAGAGAGTGTCCTTGAGTTTATAAATGTCCTTGGCTGGAATAGAGGGTAATTGGGCAAACAAAGCAGGCTTTGTGAATTATCTTCCCCTGCCAAATCTACCTTCCACATAGGCTGGTTATATCAGTTAGGATTGCATTCTGCAGCAAGTGGCTTAAATGGACTAGACTTTATTTGTTTCTTGAATCAAGAAGGGGTATATAGGTGCTCAGTAATGTCACCAGGGACCCAGCCCCTTTCCAACTCTCACTTTGTCTTTCTCAGTGAGAAGAGCCTTATGCTGGTCTTGTCGTGATCTCAAGATGGCTTCTACCCTGCCAGATGTCATGTTCATTTCTAGGCAGGAATATGAGGGCTGAAGCACTCAGGGGAAATGCCCGTATTAGGAAATCAAAAGCTTTCCTACAACTGCAGGGGTTCTGGGGAACTGACTGCGGGGAGTTGGCTCACTGTTTGCTGAAATATCAGGTTCTGTTGTAAGGAAGAAGACACTCACAGGGCCTGCCTCACTGGGCCATTACAGCTTCCTCCAGAAAATAATGTGTGCATGCTTACTCTAGTTCCTTGAGTGGGAGAAAAATGGTATCTCAAGAAAAGAAATATATCAAGACTCCCTTTTTAAAAAGGTCTTCTATACATGTCTTGTCAAGGCTCTGCTTTTTCTACTTTTGCAGTACTCTCTGGAGTTTGTGGAAATAGTGGTAAAAGGCACACATTAAAAATGTTTGTGACAACTGATTTTGAAAAATGAAGATTTTTAGAACAAAGAACGGATGCAGAATTATAGTTCTCATTGGGTAGGATGCTTTTTGGGTAATCACTTCAAATCTCTGGGGCTTTTCAAGCTTTTACGTCTCTCTTAAGATCATGATTTGTCCCTTTTGGGGCAGAGTGAGAATATCTGTAATGACATAAGAGCTGGTGTTAAAGGGAGTGTGGTTGGGTTGAGCATGGGGAAGGCAGGAAAAATAAGGTTGAGTTCCATTGCAGAAAACATTTATTCTTTTTCAGGCCACTGAAAAGTGGCTCTAATAGACATAGGTTCATTAACAATTCATTCATTCATTCATTCACTCATTTAAAGATTTTATTTATTTATTTATTCATGAGAGACACACCGAGAGAGAGGTGCAGAGACACAGGCAGAGGGAGAAGCAGTCCCCATGCAGGGAGCCCGATGTGGGACTCCATCCCAGGACTCCGGGATCAGGCCCTGGGCTGAAGGTGGCGCTAAACTGCTGAGCCACCCGGGCTGCCCCATTAACAAATAATTTAAACCTAGAAGTTCATATCATGGTGTTTTTTTTTTTTTCCCAGTCTAGGTGTCTACATAAGAGTTTATTATATTAATATCTTTCCTATGCATTACTTAAACCCTGAGAAGCTTAAACAAATTCTATTCACATCATGTAGTTGAAGACCAGCTAATCTTTTTATTGTCTTTTTGTTGTTCACCAGTACTAAACTATGTTCCAGACCAAAGTCCTTAGATATACAGCATACTGTTTTCCCTTATTCCTTCTCTCTGTGGACATGTGCAAACAGTAAATAAAGGTTGACAGGTGTTTTTTACTATTGGTATAAATAATGCTTACATGAGTTTCCTTGTTACTAGATCTGGCAAGGTTATGGAGATTGATATTTATTCAACAACATTGATAGACCTATGTATACGTGTATATCTTTTATTACCAGTATAACTTTGAAAGCTCTTCTGTGTACCATTATGTTGTTGCTATAGCAACATACTTACCAAAATAAGGTACTTTTTTTTTTTTTTTTTTTGCTTTGTCTTTTTAAAGGAGGTCTCTTTTTTCCCCCAAGCTTTTTAATCAGCACTGTAGAATTTTGGTCCCAGACATTCAATATTCTTTCTATTTATCTTTTCCCCTTGAATTTCCCTTGCTTAAAATTAGTTATTTATCATTATAAAATGCAGTTTTTATTGGACTAAATCCTAGGGGGAGTTATAAGAATGAATGAAGGGAAGCCGTGTATGATATGGTATAAACGGTAGAGGCTCTGCTATTACCTAGGCCCATGACCTTGGCTTGTAATCTTTTCATACTTTAGCTTCTTCATCTAGAAAATGGTCAAAGAACAAACTGCTTCACAGGAGTGATGTACACATTACTCTGTGCCTGGCAGGAATTCAATTGTCTTACTTCCCTCATCTTCCTTTTTGTCCCTTTCCTTGTTTTTTTTTTTTTTTATTTTTTTTAAACTAAACTTAATAACATACAGTTTTTTCCTCCATAGATATCATCACATTCCCACCTACCTTGGATATCTGAACATTGCCTACTATTATAAGGGAAGTTCTTACGTCTAAGAAATATCTTGATCTCAGCTCTACCAAAACAATTCCATTTTAATTGGTGATTTAAAGTGCCTAGCCAACTTTGATTATGTCCACAGCCTGTGTTTCTGCTCAATGGAGTAGAGATTTTTTAGAAAACATAACTTTAGATCTACTTTTATTTATTATACTCTCCCCTTATTTCCAAAAATGACATGAGGTGTCATAAAAGGACATAATACAGTTAACAACTTGCCAGAAAAAAGGGAGGGAGGTATTAGACAAAAACTAAGAAACAAAATAGGTGAACCCCAAGAGTCAGCAGTTATATGCAGCTTTCCTGCAAATCCTACCTGAACTTGAGGCATATCTGTTCATAGCCTTTTTCTAGGAATAGGAGTGGAATAGGGGTTGGAGAGATGGGTTTTATTTAGTTTGTTTATTTATATATTTAAGCAAGGCTGACTTAGCCCTAGAAGAACTCTATAAGAAGTAACTAGGAAGGCCATTAGGCCCTCATGAGAACTTGCACTCCCTGTGTAGCATGAAGCCAATCATGGTAGGTGACAGGTGGCTGCCCCTCTAATGCTGCTGTTCGTTGAGGAGATAGCAAAACTTTTTGAAAGAAGGCAGCCCCAGCTTATCTTTCTGCGAGCTTTCTCTTGATCTTCATCTTCCCACCCGCCTCCTTACTGTTTCACTTACAACTAGGCCTGAATGAACAAGTCAAATCATGTTACTTTAGCTTAGAATAGGAGGATTTTTATTTTTTGTACATTTGAATTAATACATCTTCAAAAAAGCATGCAATTTGGTTTCTTCTCAGATTCTTTATATATTATTTACATTTTTCTAAATGGGAACAGTTTCAAATTAGAGAAAAATGAGTTAACTCACCGAGTGAGGTATGATCAACAACTCCTGTTATATCCATTTCACAGATGGATAAACAAACAAAAAGTTTAAATAACAGTGTCACATAGTTGATTAACTGCTTTGTCTTTTCTATAATATTCCTATTTGAGTTAGTTGAATAAATCAAACAAATATAACTTGGAAAAAGATAGCATGAAGATACTGTCACTGGAGAGTTGTTTTGAAGGGACAGGGCACAGCACCAGATCTTGAGTCTTGCCTTGTTAGACTGAAGAAACCCACTGTATAGAAAGCCGTCCAGTATCATTGGCAAGAAACGTGTTGGTCGAATTTGCAGAAGTATTAGGAAAGCTGTGCCTGGAAAACAATATGAAGAACTCAACAAAAATTCTTCATGTATTACATGTCTCTTTAAAAAGTAGACTGAAGATGTGGTAAAAATAGAAATTTCTTTCCGTTAGCCAGAGTGACTCCACATCTGAAATGAGTGATTCAGACATCCATTCTTTGTTTATAGCCTCTTCACCTTCCAACTTGGTCAGCTTCATTGAGGTCTGAAATGCGTTGCTGCCTCTACCTTCTCTCTGTCTCTTTCTGTTATCACATTTTTCCTATTCAGCTTAGTTTCCATGGTCTGTGATGTCAGCTATTCCCTGGACAGTATTCCCATTATCCTTATATCAGCCTGGAAAACCCCTACCATGGATGACTCCAACTATCGCACACTGTACTGGTACCCTCGCTGTCAGGAACCTGATACTACTTATTTCCTCTTTCTGGAGTATTTTTACCTTCTGTTTCTCTACAGACCCTTTCCTTTCCAACAGCATCCTTTAAGACTCTCCAAACAAACGAATTAAACCGTCATTCACTCTGAGGTGTCTTCCAGCAACTGCCTTAGCCCCTTCTTCCTTACTATGCTAGTCTTATTAAATAAATTATCTGAACTTACTGTCTCCATTTTCTTATTTTCACATGTGTCTTGGCTTCCTGTAATCTGCCTTCACTTGGCATCATTTCAAAGGAAATGTTCTAATTCAGGCCACCAGCTACTTCCATGTTACTAAATCTAAAATATTTGCTAGTTCTTTATTTTTCTTGACTCCTTAGCAGCATTGACACAGTATTTTACCCATTCTAGTCAAAATACTTTTCTTTTACTTCCATAATGTCATATTCTTCTGATGTTTGTGTGGCTTCTCATAACTATTACTTCTCATTATCCTTTCCTGGCCTCTTCACTTTTTTCTTGCTCTGTAAATAATAGACCTTTCAGGGCTCTGTCCATAGCTCTCTTCTATTTTGATTCTATGTCTTCTCGTTACTTCCGAGGTTATCTTATCCCATCCCGAGACTTCAGTTACCCACTTTGTATTGTAGGCTTGTGACTCTCTACTTCCATCTTTAACTTCTCCTCTGAGCTCCAGATTAATGTATTCAGTTCTTCATTCAGCAATCTCCACTTGGAGGCATCACAGCTTCAACAATGCCCCAAAGTGAACTGGTTACCCTCTTTGCATATCTGATACTCTTGTGTTTCTAACATAACAAGATGTCGCCTTCATCATCACTATGCAGCATTAAGGTAGTGTTGAGAGTCTGTGTCCTGCAGTCAGACTGCCTGGGTTTGAATATTGGCATCACAAGTTATTAGTGGTATGGACTTGGGCAAATTACTAAAATACTCTTTGCCTTAGCTTCCCACTCTTCAAAATGGAAGTAATAATACTACCTACATTACAGGGTTATTCTGAGCATTAAGTAGGGTTGTAAGGTTATATATATATATATATATGTATATATATGTAATAAATTTAATAAAATACATGAATTACTTATATAACAAACTATAATTATGATTATCATCAATCCTAGGCATCATTCTAGATTCTTCTTATTTTATCACCTTCCTTCTAAGTATCTCTTAATTCTGCCCCTATGCCTCTCAAACCGTAGAGTCATCATCCTGGTCCATTTCCTGTTTGGACATCTGCAATAGTCTCCCTACATGACCTGTTGCCTTTTTCTTATCCATTTTTACACTGAAACCTAGGTCAGATACAGACCTGACCATTATACATCACCATTTTACCTGCCACAGGTTTGTACTGTTTTTAGAATGAAGTTCAGAATCCTCTTTATGGTTTGAGACTCTGTATGATCTCTGGCCCTTGATTATCCTTCCAGCCTCATTCTTCTTGTTCCAGTCACCTTAGACTTTTTTTTTTTTTTTTCAGTTCCTAAAAGGTACCATCTCTCACCTTTTTTTTTTTTTTTCAGTTCCTAAAAGGGACCATCTCTGACCCTTTGCTTTTTTGTTATTTGTTTTGTTTTGTCTTTTTAAGATTTTATTTATTTGAGAGAGAGAGAGTGCATGCAAGAGCTGGGGGAGGGGGAAAGGGAGAAACAGGTTCCCTGGATGCAGGGCTCAATCCCAGGATCCTGGTATCACAACCTGAGCTGAAGGCAGATGCCTAAGCGACTGAGCCACCCAGGCAACCTCACCTCTGACTCTTTGAATGTGCTGTACCATCTGCTCGGGATTCCTCTGCCTTCCACAGTTTTCTCTCTACATTTTTTTTCGCTGGTCTTACCTAAAATGTCAAATCCTCAGGAAGGTATACCCTGACCCTTGATGGAGTTCCATGACATTCTTTTTTTGTCCATACTTCACACTTTTTGTCCATGCTCTTCACACTTAAAATTGTTTGTTTAATGTTTGCATTTCTGGATATAATGTAAATTTCATGAAAACCAGCCTTATTCTTTATCTATCTCAAGCACCTAACACAGTGTCTGTGTTAGTGATGCTCCAGAATATTTGTTGACCTTTCCCTATAGATGTTGACAAGGCCAGACACTCACTTGTTCAGCCTTATTTGTAAGTAAGGGTGACTTTCTGTGAAGGTTCTATCAAATTAGATGTAAGTAGAATTCTGCTGAAGGTTTATGGGAAATTTTGCACCACCCATCCTCTTGTTGCTTCCTTATTCTTCCTATCTGGAACCCTGAGGACAGGGTTGAGGCCTGATCACTCTTTTGGTAATGGTGCGTTTCCAGTGAGGATGAACGGGACATTCTAAGTAAGACAGAAGGTCATTTATAACACCTTGGTGCCCTTCTACCAGCCCTGAAATATATATATATATATATATCTTGGCAAATGTTCTCAATGGTGTTTAAAACAAGACAACCTTTACTGAACAGAAGGATGTCAAGTAGCATAATTCTCTACAGAGATAGCACATTATAAGAAAGATGACCATAAAATTTATAGTCCATATTGGGAACTTTTTGAGAATAAAAGGGGGTGTTATTAAGAATTAGTCTTTTTTAAGACTAAAAGAGAGCAGTTTTAAGTTTACAACAAAATTAAGAAGGTACGAACATTTCTTGTATCCTCCCTGCCACCACACATGCATAGCCTGCTCCATTATCAACATCACTCACCAGAAGTGTACTTTTTTTAATAAGAATGAACCTACGATGGCATATCATGATCGTCTAAAGTCCATAGTTTACATTAGGGTTCCCTCTTGGTGTGGTATTCTATAGGTTGGAAAAATATATAGTGACATGAATCTATCTCTTGTATCATGCAGGCTAGTTACACTGCCCTAAAAATCCCCCGTGATATGGCGATTCATCTCTCCACTCCAAAACCGTTGATCTTTCTCTTATCTCCATAGTTTTGCCTTTTCCAGAATGTCATATGGTTGGAATCATACAGCAGGTACCTTTATCAGATTGGCTTAAAAAAAAAAACTTAATAATACACATTTAAGATTCTTCCAAGTCTTTTCATGACTTGATAGTTCATTTCCTTTTAGTACTGAATACCTGTCCGTGTTTTAGTACTCCATTCTCTGTGAGTACTACGATTTGTTTATCTGTTTCTCTACTGAAGGACATCTTGGCTGCTTCCAAGTTTGGCAATTATGAATAAAGCTATTCTAAATAACCACATGCAAATTTTTGTGTAGACCTACATTTTCACCTCCATTGGGTTAAATATAAGGGAACATGATTGCCGGATCATATGGTGAGAGTATACTTTGTTTTGTAAGAAACTGCCAAGCTATCTTCCATAGTGGCTGCATTTTTTTTTTTTTTTTTGCATTTGCATTTGCACCAGCAATGCATGACAATTCCTGTTGTTCCATATCCTTCTCAGCATTTGGTGTGGTCAGTGTGATCTGACTTTGGCCGTTCACATAGGAGGACAGTGGTATTTCACTGTTGTTTAAATTTGCATCATACTATGGAGCATCTTTTATTGCTTATTGGCTATATCTTCTTTGGTGAGGTGTCTATTAAGGTGTTTGGTCCACTTATTAATTAGGTTGTTTGTTTTTTTACTGTTGAGTTTTAAGAATTCTTCATAATAGTCACTTTAGCAGATGTGTCTTTTGCAAATATTTTCTCCCAGTCTGGATTTACTTCTAATTCTCTTAGTATTATTGTTTTTTGTTTTGTTTTGTTTGTTTGGTAGAGCAGAAGATTTTAATTTTGATACAGTTTAGCTTATCAATTATTTCTTTCATGGATCATGTCTTTGGTATTATATCTAAAAAGGTGTTACCATATCCAAGCCTATCTAGGTTTTCACTTGTGTTGTCTTGTAGTTTTATAGTTTTGCACTTTGCATTTAGGTCTCTGATCCATTTTGAATTAATTTTTGTGAAGGTTGTAAGGTTTGTATAAGATTCATTTTTTTTTTACATGTAGATATCTAGTTGTCTAGCAATACTTATATGGGTCCATTTTTGGACTTTCTATTCTGTTCCTTTAATTTCTTCGTCTATTTTTTCACCAATACCAACCTATCTTTTTTTTTTTTTTTAAGATTTTATTTATTCATGAGAGACACAGAGTGAGAGAGAGAAAGGCAGTGACCCAGGCAGAGGGAGAAGCAGGCTCCATGCAGGGAGCCCAATGCGGGACTCGATCCTGGAACTCCAGGATCACGCCCTGGGCCCAAGGCAGGCGCCAAACCGCTGAGCCACCCAGGGATCCCTGAGCATGGAATATCTTTCAATTTATTTAGTTCTTTGATTTCTTTCAGTTTTTTTCTTTCATCAATTTTGTAGTTTTCCTCATATAGATCTTATTCATATTTGTTAGATTTATACATAAGTATCTTATTTTGAGGGATGCTAAAGTAAATGGTAATGTGTCTTTTAATTTAAAATTCCATGTGTTCATTGCTGACATATATATATATATATGTTTGTATGTATATATATGTATCTATATATATGAAAGTGATTTACTTTTGTATATTAACTTTGTATCCTGTAACATTGCTTTAACTGCTTATTAGTTCCAGAAGTGTTTTTGTTGAATTCTTTCAGATTTTCTACATAGATAATCATGTCACTTGAGAACAAAGACAGTTTTATGTCTTCCTTCCCAATCTATATACTTTTTATTTCTTTCTTGTTTTATTGCATTAGCAGGGACTTCTTGTACAGTGTTGAAAAAAAGTGGTAAGAAGGGATATCCTTAACTTGTACCTAATCTTGGCAGGAAAGCTTTGGTGTCTCACTATTAAGTATGTTGCTAGCTAGTTACACTTTTTTTTTTTTTTTTAAAGATAGTCTTTATAAAGTTGGCAAAGTTTCTGTTTTTATTGCTTGTTTACTGTGAGATTTTGTTCATGAATGGATATTGAATTTTGCAAATGCTTTTTTTTTGCATCTGGTCATCTGATCATGTAATTTTTCTTTCTAATATTGTCAACCTTATGGATTATGTTAAGTTTTGAATGTTGCACCAGCCTTGCACACCTGGGCTAGATCCCACTTGGTCATGATATATAAATATTTTGTTGAGGATTTTTGCATCTGTGTTCATGAGAGATAATAATCTGAGTTTTCTTTTCTTATAATGGCTTTGTCTGGTTTTGCAATTAGGGTAATACCTCCCTCATCAGGTGAATTGGGAAGTATTCCCTCTGCTTCTACCTTCTGAAAGAGTTTGTAGAGAATTGGTATAACTTATCCTTAATTTTTAGAATTTACCAGTGAACTCATTTGGGCTTGGCTTTCTTTTTCTAGGTTATTAGTGCAGTCTTTTAAATAAATATAGTCTAGTTTATATTGTCTATTTGTTCCTGTGTAAGTTTTTGCAGTTCTTTTAAGAAATTCATTAATTTTATCTGGACTATCAAATTTGTGGGCATCGCGTTGTTCATTGCATTCCTTTATTATCGTTTTATTCCTAGTATTTATAGTGATGTCTCTCCTCTTTCATTTCTATTGTTAGTAATTTGTGTCATTTCTTAGGCTGGTTAGAAATGTATCAGTTTTATTGATTTTTTTTTTTATTTCCCCCAAAGAAACAGCTTTTGGTTTTGTTGATTTTCTCAGTTGATTTCCTGCTTTCAGTTTCATTGATTTTTGCTCTTATGCTTACTATGGTTACTATTCTTCCTTCAGCTTACTTTGGACTTAATTTGTTTTTCTTTTTATAGTTTTCTAATTTAGAAGCTTAGATTATTGATATTTTTATCTTTATTCCTTTCTAATCTATGCATTCGATACTGTAACTTCTCCTCTAAACCCTGTTGTTGTTGTTGTTGTTTCCTACATCCTACACGTTTTGATAAAGTATGTTTTCCTTTTCATTTAGTTCAAAATATTCTTCAATTTATTTTGAGATTTCTTCTCTGACATGTATAATTTAGAATTATTTATTCTTTACACTTTGGGGGGATTTTCCATATATCTTTCTGTTACTGATTTCTAGTTTAATTCCACTGTGGTCTGTGAGAGCAGATAATGTATAATTTTTATTCTTTTAAATTTGTTAGGATGTGGGCAGCCCGGGTGGCTCAACGGTTTAGCGCTGCCTCCAGCCCAGTGCGTGATCCTGGGCTCTTGGGATCGAGTCCCACCTCAGGCTCCCTGCATGGAGCCTGCTTCTCCCTCTGCCTGGGTCTCTGCCTCTCTCTCTCTGTGTCTCTCATGAATAAATAAATAAATAAATCTTAAAAAAAAAAAAAAAAAGATGTGTTTCATGACCCAGAAGGTAGTTTTTCTCGGTGAATGTTCCATGTTAGCTTAAAACACTGTATATTCTGCTCTTTTTGGATGTTGTTTTAATGATGCTGTGGAGTTCAACTATGTCCTTACTGATTTTCTCCCTATTGGATCTGTCGATTTCTTGTGAAGATTTTAAAAATTTATTTATTAGAGAGAGAGAGAGAGCACGAGAACAAGCATGAGCAAGAGGGAGGGGTAGAGGGAGAGGGAGAAGCAGGCTGAGTAGGGAGCTTGACTTGGGGCTTGGTCCCAGGACCCCAGGATCATGACCTGAGCCAAAGGCAGATACTTAACTGACTGAGCCGCCCAGGTGCTCCTGCCCCTTATGGAGGAGTGTTGAAGTTTCCAACTACAGCAGTGAACGCATGCATTTCTCCTTGCAGTCCTGTTAGTTTTTGTCACAGGTTGTTTGATACTCTGTCGTTAGGTGCATACATGTTAAGACTTCTTATGTCTTTTTGGAGAATTAACTTCGTTATCATTGTACAATTCCCTTCTTATCCCTGGTAACTTTTCTTACTTTGAAGTTTGTTCTGTCTGAAATTAATGTGGTTACTCCTGTTCTCCTTTGATTAGTCTTAGCTAATCAAAATGGTTTATTTTCCTTTATTTGCTTTTGGTCTATATGTGTCTTTATATTTAAAGTGGATTTCTTGCAGACAATATATAGTTGGTTTATGGGTTTTGATACATTCTGATAATCTCTGGCTGTTACTTGGTGCTCTTAGACCTTTGACATTTAAAATGATTATTGATATAGTTGGAGTAAATGCCCTTATTTTTTTTTCTGATTTTTGCCTTCTCTTTTTCTGCCTTTTGTGGCTGAGCATTTTACATGGTTATGCTTTCTCTCCCTTATTAGCATGTCAGTTATACTTCTTTTTTAGTTTTTTAGTGATTGCCCGAGAGTTTGTAATAGAACTTTACAACTAATCCAAGTTCACTTTCATATAACACTAGACACATCAAGTAGTATTGTATGTACCTTAAATAACAAAATAATCCTGATTGTTTTCTCTTATCCCTTGTATCATTGCTGTCATTCATTTCACTTATATAAAAGTATACACACACACACACACACACACACACAAACATATATGTATAATATAGACCTAAGTATACATAGGTATTTGTCATGATCAATTAAGAGTAAGTAAAATAAGGGGATCCCTGGGTGGCGCAGCGGTTTGGCGCCTGCCTTTGGCCCAGGGCGCGCTCCTGGAGACCCGGGATCGAATCCCACATCGGGCTCCCGGTGCATGGAGCCCACTTCTCCCTCTGCCTGTATCTCTGCCTCTCTCTCTCTCTCTCTCTGTATGACTATCATAAAAAAAAAAAAAAGTAAGTAAAATAATTTTCTTTTTTACTTTCACTTAATCCTTCTTTGATGCTCTTCCTTTAAGTAGATCCATGTTTTTGACTTTTCTTCTCTCTAAAGAACTTCTTTAATGTTTTTTATAAGGCAAGTGTCCTGGCAACAAATTACCTGTTTCTGTTTGTCTGAAGAAGTCTTTATTTCTCCTTCACTTTTGAAAGACACTTTTGCAGCATACAGAATTCTAGGTTGGTGGGTTTTTTGTTTTTTTGTTTTTCCCTTCAGCACTTTGAATATTTTGCTCTACTCTCTTCTTGTTTGCTTGTTTTTTGAGGAAAAGTCAGGTGTGATTCTTATCTTTTTTCCTGTATAGATAAGGTGTTTTTGCCCTCTGAATTATTTCTTTATCTTTGATTTTCTTTAGTTTGGAGATGATATGCCTAAGTATGGTTTTTGGGGCATTTATCGTGCTTAGTGTTTTCTGAGGTTCCTGTAGCTGTGCTTTGCCGTCTGACATTAATTTGGGAAATGCCTAGTCATCATTGTTTCCAGTATTTCTTCTGTTCCTTCTCTCTTTCTTCTTCTGGTATTCCCAGTGTGCATGTGTTAACACCTTTTGTAGTTGTCCCATAATACTTGGATATTTTGTTCTGTTTCTTTAAGTCTTTGTTCTTTTTGATATTTTAGATTTCAAAGATTCTACTGATATCTCCTCTAGCTCAAAGGTCCTTTCCTCAGCCATGTTGTCTACTATTACATTAAAGGCATTCTTTATTCTGTTATAGTGTTTCTGATCTCTGGAATTTCTTTTGGATTCTTTCTTAGGATTTCCATCTTTCTGCCTACATTACCTATCCATTTCTTGCATGCTGTATACTTTATTCATTAGTGCCCTTAGCATATTAATCATAGTTTTATATATTTTTATTATTATTTTTTGAAGCAGGGGAAAGGGAGAGAGAATTTTCAGTAGGCTCCATGCTCAGCATGGAGCCCAATGTGGGGCTCAGTCTCATTATCCTGAGATCATGACCTGAGCCAAAATCAAGAGTCAGATGCTTAACCCACTGAGCCACCCACATGCCCCTAATCATAGTTGTTTTAAATGCACAGTCTGATAATTTCAACATTCCTGGCATATCTGGTTCTGACGCTTGCTCTGTCCCTTCAAATTGTGTGTTTTGCCTTTGGGTATGCCAGACATAATATACCTTGTAAAGAGAACTGCTGTCAACAGCTTTTAGTAAGATGGTAGTGGGGTATAGGGGGAAGGGTACCAATCTATAGTCCTGTGATTAAGTCTCAGTCTTGTAGTGAGCCTCTGGACTGTGAACATCACAAGGTTCTCAGTTCTGCCCCTGCCCAACCCCCTTCTCCCCTGCCCCCAGCCCTTAGGTAAGACAGGATGGCTAGACTAGATTGGAGCTGGATATTTCCCTTTGCCAGGCCAGTTAGGATCTACTAATACTTATGCAGATTAGGCTCTGATTAACTAGTTTCTCCGGAAAGCAGACCTTGTTAAAAGAACAGTGATTTGGCATATTCCTTTTGCCTCCTCCTCTGGAATCATAAGGGGGATTTTTCTTTGATATTTGCTATGAGAACCTGGTCAAGTTCCTAGAGGTAAATCTTTAAATACTGTGGAGGCTGCACTATGACTAGGTCCCTCTGCAGTTGTTAACTCATTGATTTAACTGCAATTTTTCAATTCCAGTTCAGGTTTTCATACCCTCAAAAACTATTCTTGAATAATAAGCCTTAAACTGGAACTGTCCTGGGACTTATGACTAATTTTTAAAAAATATTTTATTTATTCATGAGAGACACAGGCAGAGGGAGAAGCAGGCTCCATGCAGGGAGCCCGATGTGGGACTCGATCCCGGGACTGGGCTGAAGGCAGATGCTCAACCGCTGAGCCACCCAGGCATCCCAACTTATGACTAATTTTAAGAAAATAACTCACTTATACATGTAAAAAAAAATCTATAATTTTGATATAGATTTGAGTTAGTATAAAACTATCAGAAGTCATTTTCATTAGTTTTTGCACATGTTTTTTTCCCTTGCCAAAATAAACTATTCATTTCATTTCTTTTTTTTTTTTTTGTAGTTAGATTTTTTGGATTCTTCAAGGTTCTTCTTGTTACCTATAGTTACTCTACCCCTTAATGATCTTTTTGATACCTTATAGCACTTAGATTTTTAAACAAATGTTTGGCATTTGAGTATATATATATTTTTTTAATTTTTATTTTTTGGTGCTTGTTCTTAAGCCTTGCCTTTTTGCATGTCAAAATCCTTGAGAACACTAACTGTCTTTATTTTCCTTTGTAATACCCATAGGACCAGCACAATGGTGAGTGCATGATAGTAGGTGTTTGCTAATTTGCTGAGTGATTGGAATGTATGAAATGAATCATGAAGCTAAGGTTTTCATATTACATTTCATTTTGATTTTACCACTCTACATAGCCTAGGAATGTTTACACATCTCCTGAAATGCACTCAAGCTAATGTGTTGTTGTTCTTTCTGTATTATAAATGATATCCATGCCAAGAAAGGATTGATATGGAACGGTATATCTCTTGCTGCCACTTCTGTTTTCTATTAACAGTAAATTCATGTAGGCCTATAGATGGCTCTTTGCCATGAATTGCATCATTTACATTGGCTTTTAATATGCCTCCTGGCATTTCAGTTTCTGTTCTCAGCAGGCAACCTCACTCACGCTGAATCCTCTAATATTTGTACACAGATAAATGCTTAGAGAGCTGTGAAAGATATTCTTTCTTTGCTTCTATATGATTTCAGATGAATGTCAATGACACATTGGAAGTGTATCATTCAAATATAATTTAAAATATTGAATAATAATAACTTCCTAGAATTTATATTCTATTTTTTCTTCTAATGGACATGAGTTTTTATATTGAGTTTTATTGCCAGCATATGATTACTCCTAGGTTTTCTCATTGTCTGCCCTCCGAAGAGGAGGGGTGTTTCTCATCTGCTGCCAGAGAGCAAGCACCTTGTAGAATGCCTGTGCCTGAGCTTAGAAAGGGGAGCAGAAAAAACAGAGAGAGAGGGAAAGTGGAAAATGATTTGCAACATTTTCCTTGCCCATGTTAGAGGTGGGATGTGGCAAGGAGGCTGAGAAGAAGGAAGATGCATATTTAAATGTATTAGTTTTTAGCTAATCAAGGCTCAGAAGAAGAGAAAAATTATTTTGTAACATTGCACATTTTTTATGTCAATGATTATATAGATGAGCTGAACAAATAATTTTAGAGCTTTTTTTTCCCTTCAGGATCCTTTGTGTTAAAGACACTCTTACTGTACATGAAATAAAGATACAGAAAATCACATTTATTTTCACAGCAAACATTTTTTTCATAAATTTTTTGGTGGTAAAATAATAGTTTTTTCCCCCTAGGAAACAAGCCTTCATTCATAGAAACATGTTCATAAATATTAAGGATTTTTTGGATATTTTATGTGCGCATCAGAATGGTAGTATTGAATTCTGAATTCTCTGTTGAAAAATATTTGAATGATCAGTTTATATACTCTGCTTTATTGGTATATTAGTGAAAGTCCTCTGGTAATTGCTCAGGGAAGGGTAATCAATCAGCAACTCCTATAACAATATGAATTTTAATCCTATTATTTATCTAATTTAGAATTACTTTATTAGAAATTTTAAAAATTAAAAGTGGGACATAATTATTGTGTTAAGGTGCTGGGATCAGGGTAATCCTTCTGTCCCTCTCCCTGTCATTTGAAAAAATTCTATAGAGAAAGATAAAGGTTAACTTATTGATTCATTCATTTAATCATGAATGACTCATCATTTACTAATTTTTTCCAGATGGTATATCTTGTGAAAGAAAATTGAATATTCATTTGTATGTATTTTGCATCACTCTGTTATTATTTTGACAATCTCAAGAGAGTTGTTTAGTTCAAATTCTGTCATTAAGAAGGAAATAAAATTGTGATAACAATAAACATAATGATATAATCAGGGAATGGAAAGAATGTCTTTGTTTTCAAATGTAATTTTGTAAAAAATGTGGTCTCCATTCACATACCTCTTCACTATGTCTAATGAAACTAGTTTAATGTGACCATGTAAGAGATGGTCAAAGAAGGTAGGAGGGTTAAGAGTAGGGAGAGGATTAGGATAGGAAAGGAACAACAACAACAAAAAAAATAAAGCAGTTGGTCAACACTTCTGTTAAAAAACAAATGTACATTGGGAAACATAGTATTTATGATCAATCTAAGCATGATCTCTCAGACTGAAGCTAAGACTAGAAATACAGTATTGCCAAGTAAGAGAACTAAGGCCAAATCCACAACACTCTCACTGAGCCATTCATAGCTCTGTGATTTAACTTTTCCTAAGCCTTTTGTTAATAACTTTGTTTTTGCAAAATAAATAATTTTGTGTAATGAAGTAAATGGCCTTCTAATGTTAAGCCAGAAGACTTAGGAGAGGCATAGAGAGAGAAACAAAAATTAAAAGATTGAAAATGCCTAGTAAGAATGTCCAGCACATTTGAGGGGCTGGTAATCCAAGGAAAGAGATAACCAATTAAACATCCTGTGTTGCTCTGTTCTTTTTCTTTTGCTTAAGTTTGTTTTCTCTTTCTCTAACCTTTTGCTTTTAGCCTGTCTTTATTTTGTAAATTGTGTCTGTTAAAAGCATTTTCTGGGAATATTTATCATCATTGTTCTGTGTCAGACTTTGTCCAATGTTCTTAGTTCTCTCTCACCAGCATTGCAGTCCAAACACAAGCCTGTCTTTTTTTCTTTAACTTAATGTAAAACTAATTTGAGTATGAGCTGAAAACATATTATATTTATGCCTTTGAAAAATTAACATTAGTATAACCTGTTTTATAATATAAGTCCTATGCCGCTCCTATCTTCTAAAAAGGAAAATTTCATTTTCTTTGTAAATGCTAAATCAGACTTCTTTTTAACCTTATTTTCTTTGGCTAGATAGTCACTCATATCTTTATATCTAGAATAATAGGTTATAATTTTCTCCATTTCCTATCCTCTTTTAAAGGGAAGAAAAGTTGGCTATTGAAGTAAAGCTCAAAATTGTCAGTGAGTTAGAAGCCAGACATTTAGTACCTCATTTACGCTATTATATTGGCCTGGTATTTTGTGCCATTGTGGGAAGAAGACTACAATTAGAGAGCTCTCTAGGGTGATAAGAATTATACTAAAAAAAATTATGTTTCATATAATTACATGCATATTTTGTTTGTTGCAGTGGAAAAAAAGATAGGAACGACAACAACCACCCCTGTGCCTTTTTCCTCCAATGCTTTTTTTTCTTTTACCCAAGTCTGAAGTCAGTTTGGAGGCAGCTAGAAGGAGATGAAAGCGATTTGCTGTGGAAGCTAGAATATTAAGTGCTTTGGCAAGCATTTAGATTTCTCTCTCAGAAGAAAAGAGTAGTATGCCAAATTCTTACCACGCTGAAGGACAGAGACTAACTGGGATTGATCCTGAAAACATTTTATGCTCATGAAAACAAATGTCCGTGAGAATTACCACTGAACTCTTTCCCTCTGTCAACCCTGGGTTTTGCGAGGAGATTTTAAAAAGATGTACATTTGGACATATGTGTAAATTTAAATTTGTGCTTAACTTTTCTTCACATGCATAACATTTGTGGTTCTTAGCCGTTACTCACTTTCTGTTTTTGGTAATGCCATTTCCCCCTCTTCCCTCTTAGGTTCCTGTCCATTGCAAGTAAGTATCAATTTAAATGAAGCAGAATTCAAAGTACAATATGCAAATAAAAGTCCATCTTCTAAAATGATATGCAAAGCAACAGTCAAAGGTACAAAATCAGAGCAAAGTACTGTCAACTATTTATTAGTAGCAGGATAAGAGTAGGGCTGCATGGGTTCAAATCCCAGCTTGGTCATTGCTGGTTGTGTGCCCTGATGCAGCTTGCTTCTCTGCCTCTCCATTTCCTTATCTGTCAAGGATAATGGATCTACCTCCTAGGAATATTGTGATTTTTACTTATATGCCAAAATGAAGAGAAGTGAAATCTGAGAAGTTATAACGTAACTGGCCCATTATATAATGTATGACCTCACCATTCAGTTTACCCACAGCAATCCAAATTAGTATCTAAATGATAGAATATTTTATAAGTGCTCAGTTTAAATTCATGCAAGTACATATTACTAATAAAACCAGGACAACAAACTATTGTGTTTTTTAATACTTTATGGATTAGCTTAGTAATCCCCCAAACCTAATATTACAATTTTTGATTATTCCTAAATATAAGCAGTTCAAATTTAAATATTTTTTTCTGAAGTTTAAAAGCAGGTATTATGTTAATATTTCTATCATAAATAATGCAGACAAACTTCAACTCAGCCTTCTGTTCCAACTATCAGAAATTCCCTGGCTAATGTATTTGGAATCAATTGTAATTTAGCATTATATTTGCCAGGCAACTCTGAGGCCTGTGCTGTTAACTGAGATCAGCATTTGAGATTACCACAAATTAACGCTCTTGCCAGCATTACTTTGACAGAAGGGTAAACGAGAAGCAGCAGCAACTGGGTATAAGCAGTTATTTTCTAAAAGCCATGCTTCTTTTTAACAGTCCTTTTTATCAGAGAGGACTGCAGTATTTATGGGAGGCCAGTAAGCATATTTCTGTTTGTTTACACTATTACACTCCAGGAGAATTTTAATTCGGGGAAATACAATCCAAGACTACTTAAGGGTAGGAAAAAAGTATATACATTTGCCTTTTTGAGGTTACAGGATTACATACTTAATAAATTATTAGTACTACCTAGTACTGTCTAGTTTCTAGACAGAATGGAACAATGAAGGAATTATCAAACTTTTTAATCTAAATAAAGGAAGGAAAAGCTTAAAGGGATAGTAAGGGAGAAGCATAAGGTGATTGTTTCATGATATGCCACTTAAGATTAGGAGGTGTCGGTGAGGATCACCTGAGGGGCCTGGTTATTATCGCAGAGAACAGTTAGATAAGTGGTATTTGTCACCTTCTCGAACTCAACTGAGTTTGGCTCAATTTCTTAAGACAAATATATAGCTTTCTAGAAGGGACTGGGAACTAGAATTACACTTATCCATTGGCTTTATCAGGTGCTAAGGAAAACAGCCTCAGCACAGGTATAGTCTTCCACTACCACCAGCCCCCAAAATCCCTGCCACACACACACCCGCCTTGAGCCTTGAGTTTCTAAGGTTGAGGTATCTGGATAAGTAGTTAACAAGAGAAGTTCACGGCAAAGTACTAATAACTTGCCCCAACAGATAGTAGGGCTCATGTTTATACATCTAGAAGTCTAACCACTCAGTTAGACATAATTAGAGAAAACTGAATTGCAAGATTGTGGTCCTGGGTTGGCAAGAGAATATTAAAGATCTGGTGTTAGGTGGGTTTACCAATAGAAGACAGGATTATAGGAAAGCGAGATACAAGCCTATTTATTAAAGGAGGATAAGGGAATCAGCAATGAGAGTGAATGAGTGTGGAGAGATGGACAGGGTTGTTGAACTTAGGTCTGAAGTCAGAATTGGTCCTAATAAGCAAGGGAGAGGGGAGGAGAAGGGAAAAAGCATGAGGATGGGGGAGGGTTGAGCTGAGTCTCTAAGTGGGGAAATCATAAATCATATGGCATTAGCTGTGATCATGGTAAACTAAGTGTTAATTGATCTTATCAATCAACAGGAACTTGTAGAAGTTGAGCTTTATAGAAGAGACAAGATTCTGGAGAGGATAGACTGGAGAGGAGGGGGAGATTCAATGAAACAAATGTTCCTATGTCTCAGTAGCAATTTCTCAGAGCTATCTTTCTAAAATGTCCATCTGACTCCTGCTTCAAATCCTCTAGGGGCCCCATGGCACTGAGAGAAAAGTGCAAATTTCATAGCATGGTTCACATTGATCTTCAGTTTGCCTTCAATTCTTGTCACTCCATGTGAACCACTAAGAATTAACCGGAATATACCATCTTCTCTAAAACTTCTGTGCTTTGGCTAATGCCCTTCTGGAACTCCTTACTTGTTTTGACTTCCCCTGCTTCATACTGACTCTAACTCATCCTTTACCATTCAGCTTCCTTGATTGACCTCCTGGGCTCACATAAAATTCTGTACACGCCTGCTGTTACAGTACTTCACCTTTAGTGCTGGTTGATCAACCAACCAGTTTTCTGCATTAACTGAAGTTCTTTGATGAATGAATAAATGCATGACACAGATGAGACCCTGAGTGGAGAGGATTATTGCTACGATTTAGTCCAGTTTGATGGTTAGCTTGTTTGAAGTGCCTCAGGCCTACTAACAATAGCTTCCTGTTTGCAGTGAAGGAGCCATCCAAAAACTTGCAAGGATCTTCCTTAGCTGGCCTCTGTTTCTCAGTAGAGCCCTTTGTAGGTTACTGGAGCCTTGTAAGGTCAGGATATATAGGAGAATTTCTGCTATTGAGGGCTTCAGGAATTCTAATTATGCCTTTGCTGTCATGGGAGGTATTAGGTTCTATGTTTTGGAGAGTGGAGAAATCTAAAAGAAATAATGTAGTTTCTGTCTTTAAGACCCTGTGGAGGAATGACATTGGGAAGACCTTCCCTAGCTGTAATTTTTATCATGGCTCTTAAAGTCCATGGTGTGGGCTATTTAGCAAATATCTGATAGGTCAGACTCTGCTTTGTTTAACATTTTGGTAAGTTGTGAGTATAAGAAAACTCTGTTCTCATTAGCTCCCCTCATGTGTCTTTTGGATTGGCTTTACTGATCTTTAACAAGAAAAATATTAAACTTCACCAAAATGATAGGAACAGCATCTTTAGGTATGGTACTATCAGTCTTCTCCCATAGTCAAACTGTCTGGGCCTGGAGTAGAAAAACTGGTTGGAGGGTGGTTAACAACTACCCCTTCTAACTACCCTGTCCTTTATGCAAAGGATGGGGTACATTGGCCTGTCCAAGGAGTCTTCCGAGTTGAAAGCAGTGGGCCAAGGGTGAATTTAGATGGGCAGAAGTAAAAAGTCAGGAGCTGAAAACCAGTTTGATGATCAAGCAAGTTTGTAGGGATGAGTGGGAGACAACCTCTAAAATGGTGTGTATGAGAAAGAAGTCTTTGATGGAGCAGACTCCATCCTAGGTAAAGGTCCCCATAAAGTAAGCAGCTCATTTGGCCAGATAGAGCCTCTGCAAGACTCACTAGAAAAAGAAGAACCTCTATTATTGGGATTACCCGCTATTGGCTCAAATTTCTGCCTTTTGCAGATATGTTCTGATACCTTATTGGAATGAACACCACTTTAAATAAAAGTAATCACATAGAATGATGATAAAATTAATACTAAAAATAGCACATTGGTCCCCCAGGTGTGTTCCAAGGGATTCCTAAGAGGTGTCATTGAAAAAGTATCCTATGGCCAAATCTTAAGTTTGGAACATACTCCACAGCTATCTTTTGGTGATTCACTTTACATATTGGCATAGTAAAAGCCCTGTTGTTTGCAATTTTCAGTTTACTTTGAAACCATTTTTGGAGTTTACTGGGGGCTTACTATAGAACTTTGACAACGTTTAAACACAATAAAACGTTTGATATGGCAAAGAGACTGCTAAAATCAGGCAAAAATCCCTTGATTCAAACCAAAGGGAAATTGAGAAGCTGGAGCTAGGATTCCCCAAAAGGTTTAAATGAGAAAATACCTGTAATGTATCTTGCATTGGGCCTTTTGTGGTTTGTGCTGGGTCATTTGTTGCTGCTGCTGTTACTGTTTTTGTTGTTTAATGGGAAAGGATATGGCAAAAGCTTATTCTTGACAGCTGTGTGAGAGACAAGTTGCTGTCAGTAGGGTAGATGCCAGCTAATCTTTCAACTAGGGTCCACTGCAACTTTGAAGCAAACAGTCATGATTTCTCTTTGCCTTCAAGTTTTAATATCTTGGTAATTGTCAGTATAAATTCTGATTGTTCTCTATGGTTTTACCATTCTCTTTCTCTTTCGATCTCTCCCTCCGCCTCTTTTCTTTCTCTCTGTATTTTATATATATATATATATATATATATATATATATATATAATGCAAAATAAAAATAAAATTCATTTCATCTCAAGAATTCCTCAAGTGAATGGCAGGCAACCACCTTGGGTCATTTTCAAAGAAAAAATATTTGAAGTAGCAAAAGCCTCATTCAGATGGAGTTTAAAATGGCTTATAAAAACATCTAAAATCCCACTGAATTTTTGGAATTATAATTTAGAATTTAGAATGGCAAACTTAAATGCAGGTATCCCAAATAGTGACTGAAATAGGCTGAGTGTGAACTATAGTAAACTGGAAACTGTGGCTCATTAAAGAGGAGGCAGCTGGTCCACAAGATTGTTTTTGGGAGGAATGTGGGCCCATTGTTTCTGAATTATTTGATTTTTGAAAGAAAAGTAGGGAATTTGGATCTTTATGTAAAATTTCTGAAATTTTAAATAGTGGTACCCATGGAAAGTCAAGCCAAATAAGGCATGTTCAGGCACTGGTTTGCAACTTCAGAATTGGGCAAATGTAAGACTGCATGTGGCACAACCCGGACAATTCTTCATACCAGCTCAGCTCTGGGTTCTGTTTGTCCTTGAACCCTCTTCAAAGAAATTGTATAACGATTCTTACCCAACCCTATAAATGAGGTGTTCTTTGTGACCCTGATAAATATCTGCTTTAAATTAATTTGAGACCACAGTACCATTATGTGATGTTCTACAAAAGTCATGTTACATTTCCTAATGGCATTGCAATTAGAAAACTTGCAGCGTTAAGGCTATAGAATTTAAATTAGAAAGTATTTAGTCAAATACTGATAGAAAAACTGGCCAAAAAAAAAATAGGTTTGTTAACTATAAGAATATTTGAGTATTATATTTTTGTTTTATTTAACAATTTGTATTGGAGAATATTTCATAATTTTATTTCCTCAGAATATGGCAGGCAGTAAGTTCAATTTTGAACAAATATTACTACATTTATTTTCCTTATCCTCCTTGAATAGTAAAATGAAGTACATGTAATATCTTGTCAAAAAGGTTCTTTGGCATTTTTATTCTTTTTATTTTCCAAAAGCAGATGCTCAACCACTGAGCCATCCAGGTGTCCCAATTTGGGCATTTTAAAATGTCACTACAGTATTAATGAAAATCTTTGAATGATCTTTCATTTGAAAGTAACCATAACAACTTTTTTTCTTGATTGTTCAATATTTTGAGAAGAAAATAAAAACTTCACAAATCACAATTTTTTTAAAGATTTTATTTATTTATTCATGAGAGATACACAGAGAGAGAGAGAGAGAGAGAGAGAGGCAGAGACACAGGCAGAGAGAGAAGCAGGCTCCGTGCAGGGAGCCCAACGTGGGACTTGATCCTAGGTCTCCAGTATCAGGCCCTGGGCTGAAGGCGGCGCTAAACCACTGAACCACCTGGACTGCCTACAAATCACATTTTAAAAAGTATATCTTAATGGGAAAAAGAGATTTAGAAGCTGTTTCAAAAGTTATTTTTTCTCTAAGAATTTTAACAAAAGTTAAAAAAAATAATCTAGTATAGCTATTTTATTATTATAGGGTGAAAAATACATGATTTTTATTATACATGTATTTTACCTAAAGAGAAAAACATATACCTAAATGTCCCTGAGGAGCTCTTGAACAGTATGTAAGACTGTACTAAAATTGGGTTTTTAGAAATTATTATATACGTCATAACCACCAAGAGTTAAAAAACAGAGGCAAGGTCAGCTGTGCAGCCAGCCCCTTACACAGGGAAGCTGTGTGTTCCTATTTTGGAGAACAATGGCTTTTGTCCCTTTATTTAAGGTGCTAGCACTTTCACAGAGATCAACTTTTCACTAATAGCAGTCTTCAGAAAGCAAGTCATATTCCCTGTTAACATATGGAATGGTATCTAGCTTATATTTATAAAAATTTTCATAGAGAAAGGGCTGAATTACTTTGGTTATTTATAGCTTTTTTTTTTTAAAGATTTTATTTATTTATTCATGATAGTTACACAGAGAGAGACAGAGAGGCAGAGACACAAGCAGGCTCCATGCAGGGAGCCCAACGTGGGATTCGATCCCAGGTCTCCAGGATTGCGCCCCGGGCCAAAGGCAGGCGCCAAACTGCTGCGCCACCTAGGGATCCCAGTTATTTATAGTTTAAAAAAACAGTTATATATCAATCAGATTGATATCCTGATTTGTAAAAATCTAACACCATAATTTCTGTATTATTACACACCTACTATAAAATTATTTTTAGTAACTAAAATTGCATTGAATAAATCAATTGATCATTTTCTTACTGAACATTTGTATTACTCTCAGATTTTTGCTACTGTAAATTACTATGGTGCTTGGCTTTCTTCAAGGCCAAAACAAACAAAAAGGTATTCTGTAGTTAGATCTTTTTCCTCAGTTTAGATCCCAGCAGTAGAATTCCTGAGTCAAAGAACATGAATATTTTAAGCTTCTTAATCCATAGTTTCCAAATGCATTACAAAAAGAGACCATAAAAATTTTATACTCTGACAAATGATGTAGGAAAATGCTGTTTCATTGTAATTTGCCAATATTGGATTGGATATTCATTTTTGTAAATCTTTGTTACTTTATTAGGTTAAAATATTTGAATATTTAATTTAATCTTTAATCTTTATAAATTTTATAAATAAAATATTTTATAATTCATTTTATAAATCAAATATTTTAAAATATTAATATTTAACATTAATATTAATTTAATATTTAATTTAATATGAAATATTAAAATAAAATATTATTTACAATACTCATGATACAGAAGCAACCCAGGTGTCTGTTGAATAGACAGAGGGATAAAGAAGATTTGGCGTGTGTGTGTGTGTGTGTGTATGTGTTTGTGTAATGGACTATCATGCAGCCATAAAAAGAAAGATCTTGCCATTTATGACAACATGGATGGACCTAGAGGTATTATGCTAAGTGAAATCAATCATGTAGAGAAAAACACCATTTGATTTTACTTATATATGGAATCTAAAAAACAAATGAACAAAGAAACTAACAAAAACCAGACTTAAATACAGAGAACAAATGTGGTTGCCAGAGGGGAGACGAGTAGGGTGGTGGATGAAATAGATAAAGAGGATGAAGAATTATAGACTTCCAATTATAAAATCAATAACTCACAGAGATGAAATGTACAGCATAGGGAATATAGCCAATAATATTGTAGTAGTGTTGTATGTTGACAGATGGTGACTATGCTTATAGTGGTGAGCACTGAGTTATCCATATAGGATTGTTGAATCAATATGTTGTGTACTGAAACTAATAATTAACATTGCATGTTAATTATATTTCATGAAATTATATTTCACTGAAAAGAAAAGTCGAAGCCCCCAAGGAACTGAGGACAGGCAGTTTATGGCAAAAATCATAGATTTGGATGAGTGTAAGAGAATAATTTTTTTTCCTGTACTAGAAGAGATAAAGACCCTGTAAATTGAGGAAGTGAGAAAAAAGTCAGTGGACAAGAGACAGATTAGGCACTGGTTAGTGTCCCAGAAAAGGAGAGGGCTTGATAGTATCCTCAAGTTAGTCTGAAGTTCTAAAAGCAAAGGGACCTGTGCTCACTTCCCCTTGGTAACTCTGAGGGGAAACCAGACCCCATGGGGAAGTCCCAACTTCCAGACAGCACAAAGCGTATTGGTTCAAGTGGGTTCTGCTGTCAGGGAGAAACCCTACAATGAGGGATTTGTACACGTGGAAATTTACATATATATGTTATACACAGATATATAATATAATTGTTACAATTGTGATTAACAATCATAAATGTTTCAAGTTCCATTCCTCTGAATTTTGGTGGTATGCATTTTTTTTTTTTTTTTAGTTTTTTTACTCAGAATATTGCTTTTCTCCAAACTGCCTATTTATTGTCATGAGCTTATTTCGTGAAATGTCTTCTATTTTTAAGGACTAGTAGAAAGCATTGAAACTTCAAACTAACCTTAGAAGTTAATTTTAAGTTTGTCGTATGATAGACCCCGAGCCATACACTATTAGTTAAGACTCTTAATTTTAAGTGACTAAAATCTAGCTTGAACTAGCTTAGGCAAAAAGTATTTAATGGATCACAGATTTCAAGGAAAAAAATTGAATCTTGGAAGAGCCTAGGAAGCTAGGCGTCGGGATAACCGGAACAAAGGACATGACCACCCAAGGGTTTCCTCTTGTCTTTCATCTCTGCTTTTCTTTGCACACTGGCTTTATGCTCTTAAACTGCAGATTTATGTTTCTCCTTTCAGAAGGAAAAGCAGGTGCCCACAATGCGCCTAAGTTTTAGTTCTTATATCTACTGCCACCTGAGGGGGATTGCCTGCTGTTTTCTCTAGTGCAAGGGGGAAAAAATCCTAGAGAAGGGCTTGGGGGAGGTGTTTCATCCACTTAGCCAGTGGAGTTGAGTCCTAGAGCATGGAAGCTTCTGTGACAGTCATATGAATGGTTGGAGCTCAAGAGTAGAGTGGGAAAAAAGAATTCCTTGCATAAAGTATTGATGATTCCACAGAAAAGGAATCCTATTTAAGTGGACAAAACAATAGCTAACCATTACATGATAAACAGAATATGCAGGAATTTTATATGCATTTCCGTTCTTTAGAGTTAATTAAAAAAAAAAAAAAAGAATATTTATCAATGCCTGCGGTTACCAAAACTGGGACAGAACAATTAGGGAAGTAAGAATGATAAGTTCTTGCACTAAAGAATAAATAATGTAATTACTGAGAGTACCTTAAAATGATGGTAGTGATATTTAAAAGTGTTTTACATAAACTGTGATTTTATTAAGAGCATTTTAAAATGGTGGAAATTTCCGTTTTTCTCCAAATTGTCTTCTATCCCCTTACCTTCAAGGAAAATACAGTGAAACATTTTACCTGCATTTTGTGAAGATATACATCAAGCCTACAAAACAAAATTATGTGTTTGGTTATTTATTAAGTCAGGATTAAGACTTTTAACCTCTGTTTCTGTACTAGTAAAGCTTAAGAGTGTCATACTTAGTCAAAGGAAGATCTATTTAATAGACTCTCTACATATTAAAGAGGCCGGGAGATTTTTTGATTACTGAGTCAGTTTCATTGCTGGTAGTCGGTCTGTCTGAATTTTCTATTTCTTTCTGCTTCTCTTTTGAGAGGTTATATGTTTCTAGGTATTTATCCACTTAAAAATATTAATAAATAAAGAGACCAAGAGAGAAATCAAAGACTGAATAAAGCTCAAATGGGATTAGTTAAATGAAGTTAATTTAAAAAGCACTGTTGACTAATTCCAATGCAAGGTACCTTTCTCTCTCTTTGTTGGGAGAACGTGGAGAGAGAGGCAGAGGGAAGAGGAGAGGGGAGGGAACAAATATGACTGTGTGATATCAATGTCAAGACAACACCTTATTAGGCTTTTGAAACCTCTGTCCTTTAGCAAAGGTAAATATTCCTGATCCTTACCTCAATAGGGCAATCACTCTTTAGAAGGAGCCAAGCTATTAAGGAGTACATTTGTTATCAATATACTGAAAGTACGTTGATAATTTACACAATAATGACTGGGATAAAACAATTACCTCAGAAAAGGATATGTTTTAGTAACTAAGCCAGAACTTTTGTAAGAAGATATAAGTAGGTGTCATAATAATTTTGTAAATAAAAGCAATAGGAGATCACTCAAGGGGAAATTATGTGTTTGCATTTACAAATAGTTTTATTTATTTTTAAAATATTTATTTATTTATTATTTATTTATTTATTTATTTATTTATGAGAGAGAGAGAGCACGCACGCGCTCGAAGGGGTGAGGTGAGGATAGGGAGAGGGAAAGAATCTCTAGCAGACTCTGTGCTGAGCCTGGAGATTGTGGGCCTCTATCCCATATCCCTGAGATCATGACCTGAGCCAAAATCAAGAGTCAACTGACTAAGCCACCCCAGCACCCATAAATAATTTCGTTTTAAATATTGCCACTGTTCTGTGCAATTGGATGTTAGTGACATTTTTGGTCCTGGGCATTCTCTAGTTGAAATTTTTGAAGTTGCCATACTCATGATAATAGGTAAAGAAGTTTGGTTTCTGTCTCCAGAGTTTCACAAAGTGCTTAATGACTTTTCTCTGCAAAGTAAGAATTCTTTCTGGTTTTATTGAATCCTAAGTGAGTATCTACCTCCATACTTGGGCTCCTCACCCCATACTCCCTACTTTCTCGAAAGGCAATTTAATTTCCTGGATGCATTTAGTCAGTGGTTAATTCCAGAGGAGCAGTTACAGAAGCCACTTTTCGTAATTGGCAGCTATTTGCATGTCCATTTCTGAAATCCATTCCCCAACAACTCCTGAAGTACTCTCTTGTTTTGACTGCTTTGTTGCAGTCCTAATTTTTCCCTTGATAATTAGATGCCTTTGCCTCTCAGATCTCGGTAGGATATAATCCTGAAAATCCCCCACCTCGTTTCTTTAGACCTCAAGCTTCCACCTGTCATCTTAGATTGCTGCAAAACCAGTTTGAGGGAAAGACTAAAAATAAAGGAATCCTTAGATCCAGGAGCTTGGCATAAAAGAATATAGTTTACAGGTGGTAAAATCCCCAATGATGTGATTAGCTTTCTTGTGTTTTCTAAAGTTCTTGATTATAGAGTGGAGGGAAGTTAAAAGGGTGTTTTAAAGTTATTTTCCTTTAGAATATCTTCAATATAAGTAATATTAATAGATGATCCAAATGGAAATGATTAAGAGACTATATACAATTCCTTTCCCAAATTTGTTTTACAACTCTGTGATTCTCACAAAACTCATTTTAGTCAAGTCAGCTAAGGGAAAATCTGGGAAATAGATAAAGGTAATAAATGAGTTGTTCTCATGGGTACATTGGCAAGAGGTTTATAATACAAGTCATCCAACTTCCAGCACAGGACTCTCTATGCTGGAACATGCTGTTAGTGCCCACTATTTTCAGGAACACCCTCTCACTAGACAACAACGTGTCCTCACATCAACGTAGTAGTCAACTTTAATGCAGAGTTATGGCCCTTAGAGAAAATGTGTGCTTGCACAATGCATACTTTGTTACAATATTATGTGAATTGTTTATTTTATAAAATTGATATATACCGTAAGAGTGAACATTAGTGCCTTTCCAGGCATGGCATTTTAAACCATATCAGTTTGATTTGAAAGAAGTGAAGTTAACTTTCATAGTCAGAACAGCGTGAAGTCATGTGGCCTGACTTCTCAGGGAGCATTGTTGGAGGGCCTGAGATGCTATTTATATGTAACATTCATTTAGGAAATATATTAAAAGTAAACTTGGAAAGTGTCTTAATGTGTACGTTTTTTTAAATTAGAAAAAGGAAAAGGTTTTGTAAAAATACAAGCTTAGAATTCTTTTCTGAGTAAGTCTTAATAGTTGGAGTGGGCTTTAATTAAGGAATGTATATTAAATTAAGTTTTCTTATAATATTTCTGGATTTTTCCATATTCATCAGTCTTGGTATGCTTATATATACATAATAAGCTGTCTAAGGTATTTTAAAAAGGTGTTTATTTAAATTCTATTTTATTTTTATAAATTTTTATTGAAGTATAATATAGAGAAAATGCATAAATATACATGTACAGCTAAATTAAATTTCACAAAGTGAATTTTTCATGTAATCAGCACCCAGATCATGAAACAGAGCATTATATCCTTTCAGAAGCTTTCTTTACCTCTTTTACTATCACTCAAAGGAATTTACTATCTTGATTTGTAACACTGTAGATTAATTTTGCCTTTTTTACACTTTATGTAAATGGAATCATGTAGTGTATATTCTTTGTCTGGTTTCCTTCACTCAGTGTTAGGTTTGTGAAATGCATCTCTGCTGTAGTAGCTGCTGTTCAGTTTTCTATGGTATGAATATACCACAGTAGATTTATCTGCTCCACTGTGGTTTGGCATTGGGCTGTTTTTGATTGAAGGCTATTATAATCACTGGTGCCATGAGCATTCATGTGCGTGTTTTTGGTGGATATATAAGCACATTTTTGTTGGGTTTGTACTAGGTGTGGAAATTCTGGATGATGGCCTTATACATATGGCCAGGTTTATAGATCCAACTATTTATTCAAAGTAGTTGTATTAATTTACATTCCCACTAGGAGCTGTTGAAAGCTTTTATTGATCTTAAATTACAGATTTTTCTTTTTCCTCCATTATTAGTCTTGGTATTCTTTCTGTGCCAGGACATAGAGATCTATTTTATTCTTTTTTTATTTTTTGTACAGTATTGTATGGGAATGTAGGTTATTTAATGTTCCTCTGGTATTGACCAGGAAGGTTGTTCCCTTTTCTGCTATTAAAAATATTGTATGACCTCCAAAATTTAAAATGCGCCCACCTTTTTACACAATTTATACTACAGATGTTTGACATATACAATTTTTTCATTATATATGTACATGTAATTTTTCAACTTCTTATTTTGAAATAACTTGGATTTGTAGAAAGTTGCAAAAATAGCACAGTTTCCATATGCCTAGCTTCCCCTAATGTTAATACCTTACATAACTATTGTACAACTATAAAACCTGAGAAATTAACATTGGTGCTATACTATTAACTAACCTACAGACTTTATTTAATTACATCAATTTTGCACTAGCATCTTTTTTTTCCAGTCCAGGATTCAATCTAGACTCACACATTTCCTTTAGAGCTCATACTGTCTTAGTCTTCCTTGGTCTGTGACAGTTCCTTAATCTTTGCCTTTCATGACCCAAGACTTGTCAAGGGTACTTTTCAGTTATTTTGTAGAATGTGTCACAATTTGGATTATCTGATGTTTACCATAATTATATTGAGATTATTCATTTTTGGGGAACTATACCACAGAAGCAATGTGCCCTTCTCCGTGTATCATGTGGGAGTGTATATGCTGTCATTATGTCTTCTTACAGGTGATAATAACCTTGATCACTTGGTTAAGGTGGTGTTTCCCACATTCCTCCACTGTAAAATTATTATTTTTCCCTTTGCAATTAATACATACCTTGGAGTAAATACTTCCCTTATTCCTTCTACATTTATTAATTGGAATTTCTTTGTGAGGGAAGGACTGTACTATTTATTTATCTATTCAGTTACTTAATAACATCAGTGTGGAATCATTCACTTTTATTTTGTGGGTTATACTCAAATACTATAGTTATTTATTTCTAAACTGTTCCAGTTTTGGCTATTAGGTTTATTAGGAGGTTTCAGGTGACACCTGTTCCCTTTCAAATGTCCTGTCTTTCTTGAGCTCTTCCTTACTTTCTGGCACCAAAAATGTTCTAGGCTCATCTTAGATTTTCCCTCTTCCACCCTGGAATCAACCAATTCTCTAAGATACCTTGGTTTCCTTTATGAGAAAATGGTATTTAGAAACCAAGATGTGAGAATTGGATGTGCTCATTGCTACTGGGGTAGGTACCCTTGTTTCTGAGCATTGATTTTTGTCATTTATACCTTTCTCTTGGATCATGACATTCAGAATACCCATTTTATTTAATAAATGCATTTAATAAGTACATTAATGTTTGCTATATAGTGTTTCCATTATTTGTTTCTAAATAGTTTATAGTTTTTATTTTTATTTCGTCTTTGACCCATAGTTTGTTAGATGTATGTTTAAGTTTCCATGTATGTAGATTTTTTAATTGAATTTTTGTTGTAAATGTTTCATGTAATTTTACTGTAGGCAGTGAATGCACACATGTGATCTTTTTAAGAAGGTATTAAAATTTTAATTGTGGCTGGTTACATGGTCAATTTTTGTGATTATACCATGTGTCTGAAAGAATGATTATTAGATTTAACCTCCAATTATATCCATACATCAAGTTTGTTAATTATGTGACTTAAATCCTCAATATCTCTACTATTTTTCATGTCATTGTAACCATTCCATTTCTGTGAAAAATTTGTCAATACCTCCCCTTATGATTAGTAATTTGTCTCATTGGATTTTTAACATTTCTTTGTTTTGAAGCCATGTTTTGGGTATGTAAAAGTTCATGATTATTATTTTTCTTGATAGATTGGGATTTTTATCAAAACTAAAGGGTTTTTCTATTTACTGTCTTGCTAGTTATTAATATTAATATTAATGTATATCTTTTTATCATTTTTAAAGCATCTGTCTGGCATATATTTTTCTAACCTTTTATTTTCTACATTTATGTTAACTTATTTTTTTTAGATGTGATTCCTGAAAACATTTGGCTGATTTTTTTTCTCTTAGTATGCCAAGAGAAATACTTGTCAGGGTACAAAGTAAGGCTGAAAATAGGAGAATTTATTTAAAAATTTAATTTTATTTTTTTAAAAAGATTTTATTTATTTACGAGAGACATGGAGAGAGAGATAGAGAGAGGCAGAGGGAGAAGCATGTTCCATGCAGGGAGCCCGATGTGGGACTCGATCCCGGGACTCCGGGATCACGCCCTGAGCTGAAGGCAGATAGATGCTCAACCACTGAGCCACCCAGGCATCCCAATTAAAAATATTTTAAAAGTGCATTTAAGCTTTCAGAACCTCTGTACCACTCTTCCTCCCTAAAGGCTTTTTAGTACTTTGTCCTGACTCTGGCAAATGGCATAAGAACTATCAAAATAACTAGTTCCCCACATGATCTCCCCACTGTTGAAGCCCATCATTTAACAATTCCAACACATACCATGGAAGCTTAAAGACAGCATTTCAGTGCCTCATTTGTTAGGTTTTTTTAAAAGAGAAAATAGTATAATATCTATTAATGCATATTCGAAAATCACCATGTTTTTTGTCATATGTGTTTCATCTGTTCCCCTTTTCTTTGTTTGTTAAAGTAATTTAAGGAAAATCCAAGACTGCATGCTATTTTCATCCTTATTTATTTCAGTGTGATGACCATTTTCTTATATAACAGCAGTATCATTATCCCCAGATTAGCAACAGTTCCTCGTTATTTTCTAATTCCCAGTTCATAATCAAATTTCATTAATATTAAAAAAATTTTAGTTTATTTATTTGAATCTGGGTCTATACAAGGTCCACATGTCACTTTTGTTGCTTCTCTTTTATCTCAAAGAGCACCTTGCTCTTTTCTCCCTTTGTCATTATTGTGGAAATTGGACCAATTGTCCTCATTTGTAAATATGAATAGACAACAAAGGATCTCCAGACTTGTAAGGGAGGCTTCAAATATGAAAGACAAAAAGCAAAACATAGAAAAAAATTTTAACACCCAGAAGAAACAGAAGCATTATAGTAAGCTCAAGAAAACTTTCAAACACACTGTTATTGATACCAAAATTATCAAAAGTATAAGAGAAAAAATTATATCCATGAAATAAGAACAAAGGCTAGTAGAAAAGGGACCTAGTGAAGAATAAGAAAGAATTCTTGATAATTAAAGTATGATAGCAGAAATTAAAATTTTTATAGGCAGGATGGAAGATAATGAAACTAAAAATATCCAAGGTAGTAAGATGACCAAAAAATATTAAGAAAATTAGATCTCTCCAGAAGGTCCCACATCAGATAGAAACATGTTCCAGAAAGGAAAGAAAATGGAGAGGAAGGACTCATTCTCCCTAGGGTAGAATTCCTGGAACTAAAGAACGTCAGTTTCTAAAACAAATACTCATCAAGTGCCTAGCATGGAAAATGACAAAAGATTGACAGGATAATATATTGTGATGAAATCTAAAAATAGTAAGTGAAAAGAGAAAAAATTTAAAGCTTCTGAGCCAAGACAGGGGGAGAATGGGGAGAACATACCCTGTGTTGTACAAAGAAGTAGGAATTAGAGCAGCTTTGGACTTTGCAGAAATAGCACTGGAAGTTAAGAAACAGGAACAGTGCCCTAATTTTTGAATGAAGAATATTTTTTTTCATCTGTGATCCTATATTCAGCTAAACTGTCCAGTCTGAGATACAATAAAGACATTTTCAGATGTTCATGTTCTCAGATTTACCTCCCATTCACAAAAAGCTCCTGGAAGATCAATTCCACCAAAAGGAGTGCACCAAGAAGGAAGAAGACTTTAGAGCCAGGATAGAAGAAAGCTGAGGATATAATTTCATATCCCTGAAATGATATGAAAAGGAAGACCCAGGGTGACAGTTGTATAGTCAATCGAGAGAATACTCAGACTGGAGCCGGGGAATAGAGAGCTCTGGAAAGGATGTTTCCTGGGAAAGAAGTGATATGGAAGAGTTTTCCGCTGTGTGTGAAGGTGTTGAGAAAGAAGAATTACACCTCTGTCAGATTTGGAAGATATATCAGTGATAGGCACACAGAAAACTAAGAGAAGGAGGTTTTGTTTGTTTGTTTGTTTTTAAATCCAGGGACAGCAAAAAGTTGTACAAGAAATGTGATCTTATCATAACATGTGGCTCACTAGTGAAAAATAATATAAATACTGAATTAAAAGATTGATTTAACTAAAGAGCAAGACAGGGAAGGCAGTGTGTTTGTATGCGTGTATAAGAGTCTGGGTATGTGTAGGAGGGTCAGTTCTTATTAGGATTGTGATAGAGGCTGCTAGCTACCTACCCTAACATCATTCTCCCTTCTTCCTTAGTAATAGAACTATGGATACATCTGGGAGCTCATCTTTCCGGTTAAAGACTACATTTCCCAGCTTTACTTGGAGTAGTGTCTAAGTTCCGCAGGAGTAGTTAGTGATACTTCCAAGAAGTCTCCTTAAGAGAGACAGAGTGAGCTATTATTTTCTTCTCACTGCTAGTCTGGAATGGGAAAAGAGTTGCTGGGGTTTCTGCCATTATCACGGTCAATGAAAATAAAGGGTATGGAACAAAGGTGGTAGACCAGAAAGTTGGAAGGATCCTGGGGCCCTGATGAATCTATAAAGCTATTATATCAGCATTGGATTGGCTAACAGTACATTTGTTTTTATATAATATGATATACTTGTATATATTTAAGTTGTCATATTTGGGACTCAGATGCAGCAGAATCAGATATTAACTGATTTGTGATTTACTAGGTAATATCTGAACTGAAATATTAAGGAATAACGATGTAAGCCTATGATTTTGTTATATAGAAGTAAAAACTAGAGGAATCAGGAGAAAAGTTGAAAGTTGTTTTGGGCAGTGGGATTTGAGGTAAAGGCAAATGATTACTATTTTCTTTAACTCAGTAATATGTGACATTTGCAATTATATATATGTATTTAATAAAAATTAAGTTGATAAAATTGATTTATTGATGTTTAGTTGCATTTTAATTAATAATTCAAGTGGCAATACTTCATTATAAAAATTTGAACAGTACAGAAGATGCAGAGTAAAAGTTACGTCTCTCTACAGTGTTCTTTGCCTTTCCTCTGCCCATCACTTCCACTCTCCTTCTCAGGGATAATAGTGTTTGATATGTGCCTCTCCATGCTTTTTCTGTATATTCACTTACCATATATAAAGATACATAATTTCTTAATATTTACGTTTATTAAAAGTATATTTAAATTTTAATAAAGTTTCCTGGAAGGAATATTTAAACTTGTAATGGATGTTGTTTGTTTATATTTTTAGGATTCAAGATGTAAACATGCAGTTAAAAAGTCAACAAAATGAATTTCAGAGGGTCCAGAAAGAACTGAGTCATTTGCGATATGAATTAAAAATTAAGCAGAGACAATCACAAGTATTCAGGTAAGATTATCTTTAAAGAATTGAAAATTGTAAAGATTTAAAAAATACATTTAAGAGTAACTTTATAAACATTCAAACATATTTTAGTAATATAGTTTCTATATTCAGTGTGATGCAGAAAAGGGAAACAACTTCACTTTTTTAAAAAAATCATTATCTCAACCAAATGGTTTTAGCAATAGTATTTAAATCAGGCAAACACCTTGCTTTTATTTGCAGTACATTTAGAATGAAAGCATAGTAACCAATTCATTTTTCCCTTGACCAGTATTTCTTGGTGAATTTGATTCCCTGCCTGGTAGTCCAGTGATACAAAAGTAATAGAATAGGGTAGCTTTCTTTTAAAGATTTATTTATTTATTTGAAAGAGAGAGAGAGAGAGAGAGAGAGAGAGAGCGCATGCCTGAGTGGGGAAGGGACAGAAGAAGAGAATCTTCAAGCAGACTCCTGGCTGAGTGTGGAGCTGACATGAACCTTGTTTTCCCAACCCATGAAGTCATGACCTGAGCCGAAACCAAGAGTTGGACACTTGAATGAATGAACCACCCAGGTGCTCCTGGAATAGGTTAACTTTCCAAATGATAGTAATGGACCTACTAAATTTAGAAATCTCCAACATAAATAAGGTTAATTCTGCTTTTATATAATCTTTGGAGGGTTTATAATACTTAAAGGTAAAACCCAATGTTCTAAAGAAACTAGGAAATTCATTTTCTTTTATAAAATTGAAATGGAATATATTGAGGATGTCAGAAACAATGATTCTTTTCAAAATTGAGTAATGTAGCTCTTAGAAAAGGAAAATAAGTTAAATGAACCTTACAAATAGACACAGTTTCTGGGTGACTTAATATGTTGAATGAATTTTTTGAATGTTAGATTTCTTTCTTTCTTTCTTTCTTTCTTTCTTTCTTTCTTTCTTTCTTTCTTTCTTCTTTCTTTCTTTCTTTCTTTCTTTCTTTCTTTCTTTCTTTCTTTCAATTTACTAGCTGTCAGAAATATTGTTTTGTTAAAAATACTACTTGGGATAAGGATTTTTTAGTATACTATCTGGTGATCATCTCCTGGCCAAGTACCTTTCATAAATGCTTTGTACATAACTGATGCTCAATAAATAATTTTTGGATAAAAGAGTCTACTCATAGATGATCATTTTTGTCATCAGAAATCTCTGCCCTGTCCTAGAAATCTGGTATTGAACTAGTGAAAGGGAAAATTGCACCTCTTATTTTATTTATTTTATATATTTTTAATTTTTAAAAATTAAAAATATTTTTATTAATGTTTTTGAGTAGAGACACACAATGTTACATTAGTTTCAGGTGTATGGCAGACTGTTTGACAAGTTTATATCATGCTGTGCTCACCACGAGTGTAGCTCCCAGCTGTCACCATACAACACTATTACAGTATCATTAACTATACTCCTTATGCAGCGCCTTCTCTTTTCATGACTTAGTCATCGCATAACTGAAAGCCTATGTCCCCACTTCCCTTCACCCATTTTATCTGTCCTTCATCCCCCTCCCCTCTGGCAATCATCAGGGTGTTCTTTGTATTTCTTTTTTTTTTTTTTTTAAGATTGTATTTATTTATTCATGAGAGACACAGAGAGAGAGGCAGAGACACAGGCAGAGGGAGAAGCAGGCTCCACGCTGGGAGCCCGATGGGGGACTCGATCCCAGGTCTCCAGGATCAGGCCCTGGGCTGAAGGCGGTGCTAAACCGCTGAGCCACCTGGGCTGCCTCGTGTTCTTTGTATTTCTAAGTCAGATTCTACTTTTTGTTTATTTATTCATCTGGGTTTTTTTTTCCACATGCAAGTGAAATCATATGGTATTTGTCTTTCTTAGTCTGATGTATTTCACTTAGCATAATGCCCTCTAGGACCATCCATGTCGTTGCAAATGACATGATCTCATCCTTAGCTTCCATATCTTGGCTATTGTAAATAATGCTGCAGTAAACATAGGGATGCATGTATCTTTTGAATTGGTGTTCTTTTTCTTTAGGTAAATACCCAATTGTGGAATTATTGGATCATATGATATTTCTATTTTAATTTTTTGAGGAACCTCCATAATGTTTTCCACAGTGGCTGCACCAATTTGTATTCCCGCCAACAGTGCATGAGAGTTTCTTTTTTCTCTATATCCTTGCCAACACTTGTTTTTTCCTACCTTTTTGATATTAGTCATTCTAACAGGTCTAGGGTCGTATCTCATTGTAGTTTTAATTTGCATTTACCTGATAATTAGTGATGCTGAGCATCTTTTCGTGTTTCTTGGCCATCTCTGTGTCTTCTCTGTCTATTCAAGTCCCTTTGCCCATTTTTAATGAGATTGTGTGTGTATGTGTGTATGTATGTTGGGTTATATAAGTCCTTTATGATGTTGGATGTTAACCCCTTATTGAATATATCATTTGCAAGTATCTTCTCTCATTCAGTAGGTTCTTTTTGTTTTGTTTTGTATTGCTTTAAAGATTTTATTTATTCATGAGAGACAGTGAGGCAGAGACAGGCAGGGGGAGAAGCAGGCTCCTCACCGGGAGCCCAATGCGGGACTCCGTCCCAGAACTCTGGGTTCATGCCCTGAGCCAAGGACAGATGCTCAACCACTGAGCCACCCAGGCATCCCTTTATTTTTGTTTTATTGATGGTTCCCTTCACTGTGCAGAGCTTTTTATTTTGATGTAGTCCCAATAGTTTATTTTTGCTTTTGTTTCCCTTGCCTAGGAGACCTGTCTAGAAAAATGTTGCTATGGCTGATGTCAGAGAAATTACTGCCTGTGCTCTCTCCTAGGATTTTTATGGCTTCAGGTCTCATTTTTAGGTCTTTAATCCATTTTGAGTTTATTTTTGTGTGTGGTATTAAAAAGTGTTCCAGTTTCATTCTTCTACATGTAACTGTCCAGTTTTTTCCTCTTCTGTTTATTGAAGAGCTATCTCTCTCCTCCCACCCTGTTGCATATTCTTGCCTTCTTTGTCATGGGTTAATTGACCAAATAATTGTGGGTTTACTTCTGTGCTTTCTGTTCTGTTGCAGTTATCTATGTATCTGTTTTTGTACCAGTACTATACTATTTTGATTACTCTAGCTTTGTAGTATATCTTGAAATCTGGATTTATGATACCTCCAGCTTTTTTTTTTCCTTAATATTGATTTGGCTATTTGAGACTTTTTGATGGCTCAATGCAAATTACACATTTCTCACTTTAAATGGAAAGCTGGAAGTGGTTAAGCTTAGTGAGGAAGGCATGTCAAAAACCAAGATAGGCGTAAGTATCCAAATAATGAAAAGAGCCCAAATATCCATCAAATGATGAATAGGTAAACAAGATGTGGTGTGCATATATGTATACACATAAGAGTGTATACACGAGTGAACACACACACACACACACACACACACGTATACACAATAGAATATTACTCAGCCATGAAAAAGAATGAAATCTTGCCATTTGTAATGACATGGTGGAAACTAGAGTGTATTATGCTAAGTGAAATAAGTCAGTCACAGAAAGACAACTACTGTATGACTTCACTCACATGTGGAATTAAGAAACAAAAGAGATGAACATAGGGAAAAGAAAAAAGAGAAAGGGAAGCAAATCATAAGAGATTTTTAACTATAGAGAATGAACTGAAGGTTGACGGAGGCAGGTGGGTGGGGGATGGGCTAAATGGGTGATGATTATTAAGGAGGGCACTAATTATGATGCACAGTGGGTATTATATGTAAGTGATGAATCATCTAAAACCAATTTTACCGCATGTATTAACTAACTAGAACTTAATTAAAAACTTGAAGTCAGGAAACAAAAAAAAAGCCAAGATATGCCAAAAGCTAGACCTCTTGTGCCAAACAGTTAGTGTAGTTGTGGATGCAAAAAAAAAGAGTTCTTGAAGGATATTAAATGGACACATGAGTTTTCATATCCAATGAATACATGAGTGATAGGAAAGCAAAACAGCCTTATTGCTGATATGGAGATGGTTTTAGTGGTTTGGGAAGAATATCAAACCAGCCACAATAGTCCCTTAACCCAAAGCCTAATCTGGAATAAGGCCCCTACTCTTCACTTCTATCTATGAAGGCTGAGAAAGGGAAGATGTGGAAGAAAAGTTTGAAGCTAGCAGAGTTTCGTTCATGAGGCTTAAGGAAAGAAGCCGTCTCCATAGCAAAGGTGCAAGATGAAGTAGCAGGTGCTGATGTCGAAGCTACACAGCAAGTTTGCAGAAGATGTAGTTAAGCAAAGTAATGAAGGTGGCTACACTAAACAGCAGATTTTCAGTGTAGACAAAACAGCCTTCTATTGGGAAAAGATGCCACCTAGGACTTTCTTAGCTAGACAGGAGAAGTCAATGCCTGTTTTTAAAGCTTCAAAGGACAGGCTGGCTCCCTTGTGAGGGGCTAATGCAGCTGGCGACTTTAAGTTGAAGCCAATGTTCATTTATGATTTTTGAAAATTCGAGAACCCTTAAGAATTATGCTGTTTTATGTGCTTCCTGTGCTCTAGGAACAGAACAACAAAGCCTGGATGATAGCAAATCTGCTTACAATATGATTTACTAAATATTTTATGCCTATTGTTGATGCTTACTGCTCAGAAAAAAATTTTCCTTTCAAAATATGACTGTTCATTCACAGTGCACCTGGTCATCCAAGAGGTGTAGTGGAGATGTACAATTAGATTAATGTTTTCATGCCATCCATTCTGCAGCCCCTGGGTCAAGGAGTGACTTTGACTTTCAAGCCTTATTATTTAAGGAATACATTTTGTAAGGTTATAGCTACCATTGATAATGATTACTCTGATGGACTTGGGCAATGTAAGCTGAAAACTTTCTGCGAAAGATTTACCATTCTAGATCCTGTTAAGAACATTTGTGAATCAAAAAAAAAAAAAAAAAGAACATTTGTGAATCATGGGAAGAGGTCAGAATATCGACATGAACAGAAGTTTGCACGAAGGTGATTCCAAGCTTCATGGATGATTTTGCGGAGTCCTGGACTTCAGTGGAGGAAGTAACTAGTGTAGTGAGAATAACGAGAGAACTGGAATTAGGATGTACAATGGAATATCACTCAGCCATTAGAAATGACAAATACCCACCATTTGCTTCAACGTGGATGGAACTGGAGGGTATTCTGCTGAGTGAAGTAACTCAATCAGAGAAAGACAAACATTATATGTTCTCATTCATTTGGGGACTATAAATAATAGTGAAAGGGAATATAAGGGAAGGGAGAAGAAATGTGTGGGAAATATCAGAAAGGGAGACAGAACATAAAGATTCGTAACTCTGGGAAACGAACTAGGGGTGGTGGAAGGGGAGGAGGGTGGGGGGTGGGGGTGAATGGGTGACGGGCACTGAGGGGGCACTTGACGGGATGAGCACTGGGTGTTATTCTGTATGTTGGCAAATTGAACACCAATAAAAATAAACTTATTATTAAAAAAAGGAATAGAATCTAAAGATATAGCGAGAGAACTGGAATTAGAAATAGAACCTAAAAAAAAAAAAAAAAAAAAAAGAAATAGAACCTAAAGATATGACTGAATTGCTGCAATTTCATGATAAAACTTTAACGGATGAGGAGTTGCTTCATATGGATGAGCAAAGAAACTGGTTTCCTGGAATGGAATCTACTCCTGGTGAAGATGCTAAGAAGATTGTTGTAATGACATAAAAGATTTAGAAAATTACATAAACTTAGTTGATAAAGTGGTGGGCAGGGTTTGAGAGGATTGACTCAAATTTTGAAAGAAATTCTGTGGGTAAAATGCTATCAAACAGCATTGCATGCTACAGAGGAGTCATTTGTGAAAAAGCAAGTCAATTGGCATGGCAAACTTCATTACAGTCTTATATTTTAAGTCCTCTTTAGCATGTTAAAGTCCTTTTGGAAACCTCCCTTTTTCCTTACCTCCCCTAGTTCCCAAGTATATACTCAGCTACTCCTCACAATCCCATTGCAGCAGCTCTTTAGGCCTTCAGATCCTGTGTCTGTGCTTTAATAAAAATCACTTTTTTTGCACCAAAAAAAAAAAAAAAAGGATTGTCAAATCATCCCAACCTTTAGCAACCATCATCCTGATCAGTCAGCAGCCATCAACGTAGAGGCAACACTCTCCACCAGCAAAAAGGTTGTGACTCATTGAAAATGCATATGATAGCAGTTCTTTTTTTTTTTTTTTTTAAAGATTTTATTTATTTATTCATGATAGACACAGAGAGAGAGAGAGGCAGAGACACAGGCAGAGGGAGAAGCAGGCTCCATGCACCGGGAGCCTGACGTGGGATTCGATCCTGGGTCTCCAGGATCGTGCCCTGGGCCAAAGGCAGGCGCCAAACCGCTGCGCCACCCAGGGATCCCATGATAGCAGTTCTTAGCAATAAAGTATTTTTAATTAATATATATACATTTTTAAGACATGATACTTTTGCACATTTAATAGACTACAATATAGTATAAACATAACTTCTATAGATATACTGAGAAACCAAACAAGTTTGACTCATTTCATTGTGAAATTTACTTTATTGTGGTGGTCTGGAACCAAACCTGCAATGTCTCCAAGTTATGCCTGTACAAGTCTCACACTCCTTTTGTAAATTCTTTTCTTTCTTTTTTTTTCCATTTGTTTTTATTGGAGTTTGATTTGCCAACGTACAGTATCACACCCAGTGCTCATCCCATCATGTGCCCCCCTCTGTGCCCATCACCCAGTCACCCCAACCCGTGCCCACCTCCCCTTCCGCAACCCTTTGTTCGTTTCCCAGAGTTAGGAGTCTCTGATGGTTTGTCTCCCTCTCTAATTTTTCCCACTCAGTTTCCCTCCTTTCCCTTAAAGTCCCTTTTAATATTTCTTATATTCCCCGTATGAATGAAACCATATGTTTGTCCTTCTCCAATTGACTTACTTCACACAGCATAATCCCCTCCAGGTTCATCCACGTTGAAGCAAATGGCCAGTATTCGTCTCTTCTAATGGCTGAGTAATATTCCATTGTATATAGAGATCACATCTTCTTTATCCATTCATCTTTTGAAGGACATCGTGGCTCCTTCCACAGTTTGGCTATTGTGGACACTGCTGCTGTGAACATTGGGGTGCAGATGTCTTGGTCTTTCACTGCATTTGTATCTTTGGGGTAAATATGTAAATTATTTCTAAATATTTTATTCTTTTTAATGTTATTATGAATAGGGTTATTTTAACATTATTTTTGCAATTGGTTATTGTTGGTATACAGACATAAAGCTGATTTTTGCATGTAGATCATGTATCCAGTGGCCTGTGAACTTGATGAACCTGTTCGTTCTAGTATTTGAGGGTGTGTGTGGATTCTTTAGGACTTTCTACGTGGAGGATGTTTCTTCCTAGAGGAGTTTACCAATATTCCAACTCCTTTTACCGCTACTCATTTAGATGTAATTACCCTTACAACTGTCAGTCTTCATACTAACAGATTGTTAAATACCAGGGCTTCAGTTTCCCCAATACTATTCTAAGTCCTCACTATTCTGCTTGGACTACTCATCTCTCAGCAGCTATGTGTCTTCCTTCATATTTTGCAAAAAAAAAAAAAAAAACAATTAACATTATAAACACAGACATCATTTACTGTGAATGGAATGACACGTAAATTTCAGACCTCTTCACTCAGGAGCCCCTTCCAAGGTTCTCAGAGGGCCTCTCACAAAAGTAAGATGGCCTAAAGGTAATTGGTTAAAATTCTTTCTTTTTCCATTCTGATTTTTCTCTTTCTCAAACTTTTTTTTTTTTAATTTTTATTTATTTATGATAGTCATACACACACACAGAGAGAGAGAGAGAGGCAGAGACACAGGCAGAGGGAGAAGCAGGCTCCATGCACCGGGAGCCCGACGTGGGATTCGATCCCGGGTCTCCAGGATCGCGCCCTGGGCCAAAGGCAGGCGCCAAACCGCTGCGCCACCCAGGGATCCCTCTTTCTCAAACTTCTGATGTTGATACGCACTTGGAGTCGTCACAAGCATTTGGGGAATCTGAAAAAGGGAAATTGAGTTGGGAAGACAGTATTAAACCTGCCATTTGGAAACATTTTAGAATGCTTCAATAATATAAGCTAGACATCACATACTAAAAATTTTGATGTGTATGAATTTTTTTAAATTAATGGAATAAAAACAAGAAAGATGAATTTAAGCATAGAAATTATTCTGGCAAAAAAAATTGTAACTTTTGGGATGCCTGGGTGGCTCAGCGGTTAAATGTCTGCCTTCCGGCTCAGGGCGTGATCCTGGAGTCCTGGGATTGGGTCCAACATTGGGCTCCCTGCATGGAGTCTGCTTCTCCCTCTGCCTGTGTCTCTGCCTCTCTCTCTCTCTGTGTCTCTCATGAATAAATAAATAAAATCTTTAAAAAATGTAACTTTTTTGCAGATTATATTACAGGTGAATTCATTAAAAGAAAGATACATTTTCAACAAAAACTCTTGGATTGGGGCACCTAGGTAGCTCAGTGGTTGAGCATCTGCCTTTGGCTTGGGTCATGATCCTGGAGTTTTGGGATCGAGTCCTGCATCAGGCTCCCTGCATGGAGCCTGCTTCTCCCTCTGCTTGTATCTCTGTCTCTCTCTCTGGGTCTCTCATGAATAAATAAATAAAATTTTTAAAACAAAACAAAACAAAAATCTCTTGGATTATTTCATAATCCATTCAATGAAGTGGAGTCAGTTATTCAAATACATTGAAGAAAGATTTAAGTGTCTTGCCAATTTACAAAAGATTTAAGTGTCTTGCCAATTTCACTGACTACAACATAAAAATCATACGACTTCAAGGACATCTAAGATAAATTGGTTTATGAGTTTCATCATTTCAAAGACAATTTAAGCCTAGTCATTTTCTAAAAACACTTGAAATGCTCCTAATCCTATGATCATATAAAAAATTGATAAGCTTTTTTCCAAATTACATGGTATATAATATTTACACAGTATTATCAATAATAAGCCATAAACCTGAAAGAATCTTTTGAAACTACCAGTAATAAAAAAAACTAATGGCCATGCTAGATGAAAAGTTATATAATTTTTATATTCTCTCCCCATAAAGTATTATATAAAAATGGTTCTCATATGAACAAGTGGTTATAGAACATGTAGACAAGAATTGCAAGTGGATGCACCTGAGCGGCTCAAGTTGGTTAAGCCTCTGACTCTTGGTTTCGGCTTATTATTTTCCTGTATTTTGTGATATTGGTGGAATTCATCAACTTAATTTTTATTTATAATGATTTTTCTCATCCTCTATATAATTGCACTTTTAAACTTAATTTTTAAATATATTTTTTTAGAGCAAGAAAGAGTTGGGGTGCAGAGGGAGAGAGAGAGAGAATCTTAAACAGGCTCCACACCTAGCATGAGGCTGGACGTGGAGCTCGATCTCACAATCCTGAGACCATGACCTGAGCTGAGATCAAGAGTTGGATGCTTAACCAACTGAGCTACTCAGCCACCTCATATAGACATCATTTTTGAATTCTTTTTTTCTAGAAAGCACTCCTCCCACTCACCACTAATCATATAAGATTTAGGCCCCACAAAACATGAATCTGCTCCTAGCCAATAAGCTTGAACTTTCTGTGTTCTGCCCTTCTCCTACAGAAGCCCCTGAATCTGCATCCAGTCTTTTTTTCTGTTAAATATCCTTCTAAGCCTGGGCTCCCATGTATATGGCTTACTCTCAGCAGCTTCCTTAAACCAAACCATTAGCCCCTTGACCTTGACTTAGTTCTTAGCTCTTGTCTCCCTGTCTTACCAGTTTCTGGCTCCACATTCAAACTCCCCATTCTTACTTTTGTCCCCCTTGACTAAGTGATCTATTTGGACTCCTTCTCTTCCTTTTTGAAATTAGCGTCTCTTAGCTCCCAGCTCTGCATGCTGATTGAGGCCTCTCCTGTGGCTTCTGGTCACTCAGGTGGACTTTAGTTGACATATAAAATGATATCACCCTTCTTTCTGACAAAGGCTAATCTTTTAGCCTCTGCCTTACATCTGTCCTTTCTAGGACTTTACACAAGAAATTGACTGCACCTCTTGTCTGGGTTTTTAGCCTCTAATTGTACTTGTGGCTATGTGTATGCTCAGGTGTCTCTTACCTCAACAAACCATTCTACTCTGCATTTTTCTCTTTCTCTTCTTGCCATTTAAGTCAAGGTTCGTGATTATGGTATCACCTGTTTTGTCACTTCTGCTTTATAGCTCCGTCCTTTCCTACCTAATGCTTCTCTCTGAGATCACCAGAGGCCTCCTTAATATCAGGTACGGTGGACTCTGTTCAGCCTTTATCTGAAGGCTTAAACACTGGCCACTACCTTTTTGCTTAAATTCTCTGATTTCCTGGATTTCTGATATTACTTTTTTTTTTCTCTTTTACTCCCTAGTCTTTTTTGAGGGATTCTTTTCTGTTTTAGTCCCATAAATGTTAGTGTTATCCAGTGTTTTTGTCCTCAGCACTATTCACTTCTTCATTCATCCAACTGGGTGATCTATTATTTTTACTCATTCCTTTGTCAGTATTTGTTGAGCATATACATGTGGTAGGTACTGTGCTAGGTGCTTGGGAAACTGTGATGAATAAGACAGATATAGTCTCTGCATCATAAATCTTGTCTATTCGAGAAGATAAATATTAAACAAATAATTACACTTCCATGGCTTCAGTCATCATTTTTTTTGCTAATAACTCCTAGATCTATGCCTGAATCTTTTTTGATTATTAGGTAAATTATAGCCAGAACATCTGAAGTGATAAAAATCACTGAGATTGAAAAAAAATATGTGATTACTTTGAATTGTGACATTTCATGAAGCAAAAGCACTGGATCAATCATTTTAAAAGATATTATTACCGCAGCTTTTACATAGCCTGGAGAATCTCGGTATGTAGCAAGAATACTGTCTAAGAATCTGAGATTCTCATTTTGGCTCTGATTTTCACTTTGACCTAATTTTCTTTACTAAATATTTACTGTTGAATGAATTTAAAAGATTAATAGAATTAATGTGTATGAAAAAGTTAGCTGTCTTTATTTATAGCTAAAATAATAACACAATAGAAATAAGGTGGAGTGACCATATACCTCAGTTTTCCTAGGATATCCTCAGTTTATATCTGTCATCTCAGCAAAATAAAATAGCACCTTTATTTTACTCCTTTTACTTTCAAAATTGTCTCCATTTAGACAATAAATTATATGGTCATTCTCAAAATGTTTTTTCAAAGAAAACCATTTTCTTGATGAAATATTTGTGATTATGCTTCCTTTTTAAAAAATTCTTAATTTTTTTAAAACTATTTTACAGTCAAAAATTGGTGGAGTACAAATATTTCTGGAATAAGACTCTTTCACTACTTACTTTTACTAAAAGGGAGCTAACCAGTATTAAAAATGAAGTATGTGATAATTTTCAAAATTGGACTTCACTGAAAGGAGAAGTTTTTCTACAAATTAAATCCATAAGTGAAACAGCCTTGACAGGTTTGTTATGTATATTTACAATGTAATCATCTTCTTTTCTTTTTTTGGGTGTATGGTGCATCATATGTAATGAAATAATTCTTCATTTTATGTGATGGGACTTGTGATCAACTTTTAAATTTGTTATTGGTTGGTAAACTAGCAGGCTGTTATGGCCTCTCTGAACACTGGAATTCAATAATTATAGGCTGACCTAAGATAAACCATGATACATCTATCTGGAGCTGTGACCAGAAGTCTGTTTATTACTGTTCAATGTGCCAATTTGTACTTTAAATTTTTTCTTCTGTTCATGACTTTGTATTTCATGTTGGATCAGTCTTTCCTCGGGTAACTGATAAATTCTGGACAAAATCACTACTTAAAAACACTGCACAGTGACCAAAACTTAATCGTTAATATAACAGAAGAAATGACAAATATTGAGAGAAGGCATATTACTGAGTGAAAGAAGCCAATCTGAAAAAGCCACATACTATAAGATTCCAACTAAATGACATTCTGAAAAAAAGGCAAAACTATGGATATAGTAACGAAATCTGTTTTTGCCAAGGTGGAAGGGAAATATGAATAGGTTGAGTTGAAGGATTTTTAGAGCAATGAAAATACTTCATATGATACTACAATAGTGGGTACATGTCATTTTACATTTGTCAAAACCCACAGAATGTAAAACCCAAGAGTGAATTCTAATAAAAACTAAGAATTTGGGATAATTATGATGTGTGAGTATAGGTTCGTTGATTATAAGAAATGTCCCACTCTGGTGCAGGGTGTTGATGATGGGAGAGGCTGTGCATGTATGGAGAGAGGTTATGTGGAAATTCTCAGTACTTTCTGCATAATTTTTCTATGAAACTGATATATTTTGTAAAAGAAAATAATGGAACTGGGTAAATTCTCTGGGGTTTTATTTTTTATTTTTGTTTGTTTGTTTAAGGCTGTTAGATTGAGGGCAGGGTACAGTGTGTTCCATACAGGGAAGCTAAGACTCTGATAGAAATCTATAGTGTTTTTGGCTTAAAGACTGGAGGACACAGATTAAGGCATCCTCTGAGAGAGAATATCCCAGAAAAGAGATGATCAGAGAGAGCGCTCAGATTTTTGCATATAAACTCTTTCCAAATCTTTGGCCTATTCTTGAAATACATGTGCACAGGGAAAATTTTAAACAACGCATCAAAAGCCAAAATAATTGATATTTTAGCTGCTGCTTACCCAAGGGAAGACGTATTTTACAGTTTGGGTTCAGCCAGGTTAACTGCTTATTAAAATAAAACCATGCCAAAATCACTAACCTTTAGACAAGCATAAGAGATTTCAGGGTCTCCATAACATAACATCCTCAATGTTCAGGATACAACCCCAAATTTCTTGGTCTGGAAAGAAACAGGAAAACATGGCCTATACTGAGTTGATCCAGATGATATAAATGACTAACCAGGATTTCAAATTAGCTGTTAACTATGTTCAGTGACATAAAGGAAAGTAAGCTAGTAATGAATGAAAAGATAGAATACTTTAGCAAAAAACTATTAAAAATTGGATATTCAAAATGGAAAAGTACAATACCTGAAATAAGAATTTACTGGATAGACCTATATAGCATATTGTGATTATAGAAAAAAAAATCAGTGAATTTAAGATAGATCAATAGAAAAGATTCATTTTAAAGAGGAGAGATAAACTTTGAAAAAAAAATGAACAGAACCCCAGAGCCCTTAGGATGGATTAAAATGTACCATAAGTGATAAATATGAGTAAGTATGAAAGACTATTTCTTTGAATTAAAAAAATTGTATATTCTTAAAGTAGGAATTATTATTATACGTAGGGTTTATAAAGTATGTTAACCTATGACAACTAGAACATAAAGATGGAGAGAAGTGGTAAATAAATCCAAATAGTTGCACTTTTTATATTTTATGTGATTTAATATGATAAATATTATATGTAGACTAAAAGATATATAATTCATAAAGCAGTCACTACAAAATAAATACAAAAAGATAAAACTAAAAAGCTAATAAACACTAACTCTTTTAAAGGTATCCAAACAGTGGAAAATTAATGTTACCTGTCTCTAAGATTTATTATGTATTATGGCATATGGATCATCATAGATTAGTGGAACAAAATAGCCTGGTAAATGATCCTATTTGTATGACTACTTCACTTTTGACAAATGTGTCAAAAACAATCCAATGTGAGAAAGTCTTTCAGCAAATTGTGATAGAACAACTGAATAAGCATATGGCAAAATATACCTTGACTGCTACATGAAATTAATTCAAGATAAATCATAGAATTAGAGATAAAAGCTAAAACTATCAAAGAAGAAATAGAGCAAATATCTTCATAAATTGGTAGTAAATGAAGGTTTCTTAGATAGGACATAAAAGTAAGAAAAAGACTAAAACTTGGTATGTTAGACTTTATCAAAATTAAAAACTTCTGTTCATCAAGACATGCCATTAAGAAAATGAATAGGTAAGCCACAGACAGAAAAAATATTTTAGAAAAACGTGTCAAAGAACTGCTGTCCAGGTTACATGAAGAATACCAACAAGTCAGTAACAAAATGACAAAAAACCCAATCAAAAATGGCCAAAAGATTTGAATGGACACTTTACAAGGAAACATACAAATGACCAATAACGACATGAAAAAGTGCTCAACATTATTGGTCAAAAGGGAAATGCAAATGTCAATAGTACATACTCACCAGATTGGTTAAAATGAAAAAGCTTGAGAATAGCAAATGTTGGTGAGAAAGGAAAGCAAATGGAACTCTTATACAAATTGGTGAAAGTATAAAATGCTATAGCCACTTTGAAAAAAGATCTGACAGGTTTTGTTATAAAACTAAATATATACCTAACCAATGATCCTTGAAATTCTTCCCTTAGATATTTATGCCCTCCACAAGTAAAAACATATGTCCACACATTTATCCTAAAGTGTTCTTGTGGCAGGCTTGTAGCCTTAAATAAAATTAATAAAAAAATAAAATAAATAAAATTAATGTTCTTATAGTTTAAATGTATTTATTAATATATAAATAATATATTAAATATATATGTACATATAAAATACAGACCCACATAAATATGTTGAACTGATTTTTGACAAGGGTAAGCAAGCAGTTCAGTGGAGGAAGGATAGCCTAGCCTTTTTTAACTGACTGAAAGTAATATCGGAGACAATTGAGTAATTGGAGTAATTACTAGAGTAATTGGTTATCTATAGGCCAAAAAAAAAAAAAAAAAGCATGATGTACAATAGGAAACCTTAATAGTTAGAACCTCAATAAAATTAAGAACTTTTGCACTAAGACCTGGTAAAAGGATGAAAAGGCAAGTTACAGATTAGGAGAAAACACTTGTGGACCACACAAAGGACTTTTATCTAGAATACATGAAAAACTCTCAAAACTCTACATTTTAAAGAAACAGTGTAATTAGGAAATGGACAAAATATATCAGCAAAAATTTCACCAAAGAGGATATGCAGATGGCAAAAAGCGTGTGAAAAATTGTTCAACATCATTAGTCAATTAGGGAAATGCAAATTATAACCATAATGAAATGAAATCACATCTATTAGAAATGTCTAAAACTGTAGAGATTTCCTGAGAACATAATGACCTAAAATAATTTTAAGTCCATGTGGCTAACAGGACTAAGAACAACAGAATGATCTTATCGAGATAAAGAAATATGTAAGAGTAATACTAATAATTGTACTTAAATTAGTTAACATTGTATGATAGTTCTTCTGAAAGCGAAAAACCTGTATTAGCTATAAACTTTGACAGTATTACAAACATTTTAAATGACAAATACTTTTAAAAAAACTCTCAGCTTTTATTTATGATCTACATGGATGTATCTTTATGGTATGATTTGATTCTGCATGGCATAGTTCTTCAATTGAAAAGTTGATATAAAAAAACATGAAACATTTTTATAAGAAGTGAAATAACCTCCTAATTCATATTCCTAATTCCTTTATCCTAACATAATTATTTTCATTTTCTCATTTTATCTCCTATTCCAACACATGCTCATCTATTTTTTGCATATTTATAATCACAATGTAAATGCTAATAAGTATTCTAAACTGTAGTGTTATTGGCTGAATTTTATCACTCCCCTAAATTCATACATTGAAGTCCTAATCCCTCAGGACTACAAATACAGTTACATTTGGAATTAGAGTCCTTAAAGAAATAAAGTGGATGGGCTCTAATCTAATGTGATTGATGTTCCTTATAAAAAAGAGGAAATTTGGAAACAGATACATACAGAGGGAAGAGTCTTGAAGACACAGCCAAGTGTCTCCAAGCCAAGTAGAAAGGCCTGGAACAGATCCATCCTTCCTGGCCCTCAGAAGAAACTTACCCAATTGATAGCTTGATCTCAGACTTTTTAGCTTCCAGAACTATGAAAAAAAAATCAATTTCTGTTGCTTCAGCCACTCATACAGCAGCCCTAACAAACTAATAAATATAGTGAACCCCATACACATTGCACAACATTATTTGAGATACTTTAAAAGATTTGCACATTAAAATTTAGGCTTAAAATCAAAGTCCAAAAAAGAAACAATATTCCTAGAAAAGGCATTGCTTAATATTTTACTGACAAAATATGTTGATTATTGAATAGCAGATATGAGTGAAATATTTCCTACCCCTCTAAGGAGTGGATTTCTCTTTGTGTAATCAATATATTTTAGTTCAAATTTTCTTAGATTAGGTTTTCTTAAACCAGAGCACAGGATTTTATTTTTCCAGAAATTTCAGGAAAAAAGTATTTTTAGGGTAGAATCACCACACTAAAGGTAGACTATTTTAAGTAGAATCAATTTGCTTCCATTATCAAAGTAACTATTGATTGAATAGCTCTTGAACTTTTAAAATTCAAGTTCTGAATTGGGCATAGAGATGTAGCCCACATTTTTCATAAAATTGAAGAGATTAGGGATAGGATAGGCCTATTTGTTTATCTTATTAAGAATGTTTGCTCCTTAAAAAAAAAATGTTTGCTCCTTTTGCTTATGTGTTTTACTACCTTATCTAGTCTGACATTAAATAATCTGGGGCTCAAAATGCTTGCCTATGAAGTGAAGGGTAAGGTAAGAAAAAAAATATTCAGAAACCGGTATATCAGAAACTAGGGGTTTTGCTCAACAATGACTTTACTCATTTAGTAGATATGTATTGAGCTCCTGTCATTTCTAGGACATCATGGTAGAAATTGTGGGTGGCATAAAAAATGAGTAAGATATTATCTTGACCTAAAATAACTTACAGTCTAATAGTAGGTCATATGTATGCATATGATCAGTGCAATAAAAATGGGATAGCTGGTGCGAGTTCCAGGAAGATGTAGGTCACTTCCAGATTGGGTCAGGAAAGATTTCCAGGCCATGGTAGCCTATGAGCAGTGGCAGGCCAGATGTATGAGGTCAGGAGGCCTTCATAGGGGGTACTGAGGCGCAGGGGAAACAGAAGGTGGGTATAACGACCAGAATAGGTTAATCTGATGGAGATAACTTCTGAACCCCAAATTGGGATACGTGACTGACAGGAAGTTGTAAAATGATGAAAGTAGGATTGACTATTTGACACCAGGATTGCCAAACAACAGGGATGTGTAATTTGCCAAGGGTGACTGACTTCACCTTCGTTGAGTTTACTCTCCTAATACCATGTCAGAAACATTGTTCCTGTTGTTTTGGAAATCTTGCTGTACTTTTCCATGTGTTAAGAATATATTTTACAAATAAATTTGTATTGCAGATTCTTATTATTTTAATGTCAGATAGAAAGTCATGTTGACACGAGCAGTTATTTTCGAGACAGATAGTAGTGTATACTTACAGAGTCAGCCTGCTAACCTAAGCAGTATTATTCTGGCAAATGAAAAATAGGTGACAGCATGTGCAGACTCCTCTGCAGTGTCATTCTGATTTAAACACAGATATGATTAGGATATGAGACAATTTATTCAGCATAAGGAGCCACCTTGATACAGAAATACCCAAGAAGACTGTTTAGGCCTGAGGAAAAACTGCAACCTCCATATTTTTTTAAACTCTCTTCTTTTAAAATTTTATGCACTAGTGTGTTAGCAGTTTTCCTCATACAAACAGGTGCATATCCATAAATATTTAGAAGCACATAGTTATTCTTAGGAAAAAGATTCCCATATAAAGTAATCATTGGAATATAGTAGAACCTCACTTATTTGGTCCCTGCCAATTTATTGCCCCAGGTTTTCCATTTTGAGCAGTAATTAAAAGTGATGAAGGTGCCAGACCCTTTGTGCTCATGCCCTAGATCCGTCTTCAGGGTCATGTTCTCTTCCAGACATACTCGTCACCCACAGAAAGACATTTTGCATTCCTCTGCTTGGACTACGTTCCTAATCCTACTCATCGGCATATTCTCTTCTCTGTGCCCCGTCTGGCCTAGCAGCTGACTTCTCCTGTAACCACTTACCAGGCCACATTGCCCCTGCTGCTATGTCTGTCTTAGGGATGTCTGCTTCTGGTTTTCACTTGCCCACATGGCTGCTGCTTCTGCTGTGGTGGCTCTAAGACCAAGCCAGACTCCTCTGATACCCAGTCACGCGCTACACCCATCACACAGCCCAGGACAAGCTAACCAAGGGAGGGGATGCCAAGCGGAAAAAGCAGACTGTCCATATTTTCATATAGGTCACATCCTCATCAATTCAAATAAACTGTGGTTGTACAAATTTTATAGTACTTTACCATTATTGTCTGGTTTTTAAAATATTTTAATAGTGGCTTAAGACAGTCATGCTGAAGAGATTGATTAAGGGAGATCTTGATAATTATTCTAAAGGGTAATGTGCTCCATGCATTTCTCACAAAATTATGTAAAATTAGCACATTTAAATCTACATAATGCTGTCAAGGCATATTTCTATTAAGCTTAATCTAAGGAGATAGAATAATGCCAAGTGATTGCTATGATGAAATTCTGGTCTCATTTTGAGGGCACAGAGTATTACTAGAATCATTAAGGTATATTAACTAATACTTTCTGCCCATAAATTTATTAGTTTTGGACACTACATTCTTTTATTCCTCTCCACCCCTACTGCCTTTCTTCATAATTTGTATAGCATATACCCTAGTTACTTTCCTAGAAATGTCACCCAACCAGCTCATGCTAGCACATTTAAATTTACTTTTCTGAATCATGGTGCCAGGAAGACAATTTAATTTCAATAAAACTCAGAACATTATGCAGATATTCATATATGTGAGTATTTAAAAAGCAAAATGGATTGCCATTTAATACGATTTCAAGGCTAAACTGCGAAAGATTCTCATGCATCATTTAGTGATACAATCCTTTTATTTTTTTCAGAATAACTACTAAATTTAAATTTTTTGGTTAGGTGTCATTATACTGACAGAAAAGTCATCTTGACTTTCAACTATTAATTTCCTAAAAGAAAATAATCATTCTATGAGGAAATGATTTATGATTTAATTTTGTCTATTAGTAAACTTTGAATTTTCTTTACAGAAATAGAGATACTAAAGAAAAGTTTGACAGTGTCCCAGAGAAATAAGACATGCCTTGAAGAGGAAATGAAAAATCTGAAATTGTTGTCAGATGCAGCCATACTGAGATCTCAGCAGATTCAGGCATCCAAACAACAGGAAGTAAACTTGCAAACCAGATGCCATGACTTGCAAAAAGAAGTCGTAGGTAAAAGAAAATTATTTTTTGCTGTTGTTAGCAACTAGCCATAATAAGAAATGTCTAAATCTTTATTTCTCTTATAAAAAGTCTTGTTTTAATTATTTTATGTTGCAAATATGCCTAATTACTAGTAACTACGTCAATAACTGTGCCTGTGATCAGTGTTTACCATCTTCCCTTCCCGTTCTGCTAATTAGAGTGATGAGACTTAAGTGAATGTACTCCTTAATTTTTCCCAAATGAAAATATTAAAAATTGTGTTTTGGGCACCTTGGGCAAAGTTTTAAATTTCTACCTCAGAGGAGTAAGTGTCTTGGCACTAAGGCTATGTAATTTGCACTTTTCCCTAAAGGCAGTAGGAATCGTTGAAAGTTGGTAGTCAGGAGAATGATATAATATAAGCCGTGTTTTAGCAAAATTAAGCTATTAGCAGTGATTGGAGGTATTCCAGACATCAAGCAATTGGAGCTGGGTAGCCATTTAGAAAATATCTGTGCTGGTAACCCAGGCCTAGACTAACCGTAAGAAGCTGAAGTAGGTGGGAACTAACATTTTTAGGTCCTAATGTGCACTGTATATAAATTGCTTTTGTCAATTCCCACAGTGACTATGAAAAACAGGTATAATTATCCCATCTTGCAGAGGAGAGGATCAAGGCCTAGAACGGTAACATGCCTGTTTTCACATAGCTGATAAATGGCAGGGAGTGAACGCAGACCTAGTCAGATTCCTAGGCTCAAGCTTGTCCCAGTGTCTCCTTGGTCCTCTCCATCGCCAAGATGGGAAAACTAAGATAGAACCAAGATTGAGCAGACTACCCAGGACGAGGGAGGTGAACACCCGACTGAGTAGACGGGGCGAAGGAAGTCACAAGCGCTCTGAACCTCTTTTCTTGGGAATATTTAATAATGGGAACATTTTGTAGACTAGGAAATCTGGAAAGGAACTGATGTTAGAATGGAAAATAAGGACTCATTACATAAACTGGGAGCAGATATCAGATATTTTAATTTTCCCTTCTATGGATTGCCTATTTATAGATTGCATTATTGGAATTTTCCTTGATAATTCTTAAGAGCAGTTTGTATAGTGTAGTAATTATAATCTATATTTAATTTTTTTATTTAATTGTTTTTCTAATGTATAATTTTTTTATTGACTTTTTATGGTAAATTTCACCATATCCAAGTTTTTCGTTTTGTACAAATCACTGCCTTTAATTATTTCTGATTAGTTTTGGTTAAAATAGTGCCTCCCATTCTTAAATTATACAGACAGTCTCCTGAGTTTTCCTACATTTAAGTCTTTAATACAGGTAAGATTTATTTTTTATATGGTGTGAGATATGAGGGTTTAGTCTTTCCAAATGGATAACCGGTTTTATCAGTATTATATATTAAATAATCCATCCTTTCCACTGAATAGAGCTATCATCTGTCATATGTTGAAATTTTATACATGCTAGCATTGATTAGTATGTTCTCTCTTCTGTTCAACTAATTTATTTAATATACCACTAATACATATTTGTTTGATTATGATGACTTACTAGCATATTCTCATAGCTGGTAAGTCTTTTCTGCCTCTACTGTTTTTCTTAAATATATATTTGGAGGAGTTATTCTTTGATTTGAACTTTATAAGATCCTTGGTTTACTTCCAATCCAAAGACTCTAATAGATACCTAGTAAAATTCTTCTCATCCAGTCTTTATACTTTTCTTACATATTCACAAGCAGTTATTCTTCCATATAAACATTAAGGTACTTACATTTAATTCTAATCCCAACAGGGATTCTAGCTAGAATTGCATTATATTTATATACTAAGTTTTGGGGAATTGACAGTTTAGTGATACTAAGTCTTCTTAATATTATAAAATCTTCTCATTCAAGAATATAATATGTCCTTTCATTTCTTTAAATTTTTTTATGTTTTTAAATATATTTTCAGTTTTATTTGAATGTTTCTTTGTCATTCTTATTAAATTTATGACTATTGCATTTTTGCATCTACTATAAATGGATCATTTTCTCTATTTCAGCTTCTTGATATTTGTTTTTTTATTTCTTTGGTGCAAAAAGATGCTTTTATTATAGTAGAGAGACACGACTATGGGCAGAAAGAGCCGCACTGGGATTTTGAGGAGTAACTGCTTTTATACCTTTTAGTTAGTAGGAATTAGGGATAGTCTCTAAGGAATTCGTGCATGTTAAAAGCAATGTTTCTAGGATCTTGGAGGGCTAGCTAATGTTAAGATAAGGTTGCTTTTAGTCTTCAATGAAATATCAACAGTAAGGCCGCAGTGAGTTCCTTGAGGGTTACACTCTGCTTGTCTCAGAGATTTATCAGTGAGCTGCAAGTTGTAAGGAGACAATTATTTTAGCTGCATTTCTCTTGCCTTTGTTCTCCTCGTCATTTACCTCCTGAACAATTTTGACCCTTAAATTTTAAAGATTGCTGAGGGTGGAAGATTTTATCTTCTGTAACTTTGTCCTGATGAATAGGGATGTAGAGATGTCCCCACCCATGGGTCAACATTAGTCAGTTGGGAATGTAGGAGTTATGAACAGAGGCAGAGGCAGCTGAATCCAAGGTAGACAACCTATGTAAATCTCCTTGAGTAGAAAGGATCATCTGTCAGTTTGAAGTTAAGGCACTGAAGGAATCTTGGCACCAGGTGGAGAGACATTGGAAAAAACAGCAAAACATGATTAAAATTATTATGAGAAAAAGAAGCCCAATAAAGAGACCTTTGATAGCTGACCAAAATCCTCCTCCCATCTGGGAATTTAACCAATTATTAAAGGAGAGAGAAGGATTGTTTATTTTTTAAAAATATTTTATTTATTCATAAGAGACAGAGAGAGGCAGAGACATAGGCAGAAGGAGAAGCAGGCTTCCTGCGGGGACCCCGATGCGGGACTCAATCCTAGGAGCCTGGGGTCACTACTGAGCCAGAGGCAGATGCTCAACCACTGAGCCACGCAGATGCCCTGAGAGAGATTGTTTAAAATGCCAATTTGAATATTTATATCTTTTAGTAATCCTGTTAGATTTTTGTGATAATCTGGAATATATACATAGCATTCTGTTTTTATGATGGCACGTGTTCATCCTGTGCAGCGGTTAAAATATCTAATACCATTTTATTTTGTAGAACTGCTTTATGAATGAGTTATTTCAGTGTTTAATAATGTAATGCTATTTTGAGAGTCCCTGAAGGCCTTAATTGTGTAGCAAGTGATGTTAGCCATCATATAGACTATTTCATTGAGAAAGCAATCAGGTAATTAATAAGAGGCACATTTATGGAAACAAAAGATAAATATAGGTTAATGCTTGGAACAAATAACAAACCCAGTGTCTGAGTCTCCAGTACTATCAGTGAGATTTTCAGGTGTTAGGTTTGAAGCATTCTCAGATAGAGTGGGAACAGGCAGTGGGAATCAGATGAATTTTTCTGGTTTGTAATTTAAATGTCTCTGATGATCCTTTTGAATGACCCATAGTGCAACAAGCACAAAGATTGTCTATATATGAGTTTTGTGGCAATTTCTTTGAAATTGGGGCAATTTCTTTGAAATTTCTTTGAAATACCCTCAAGTTGTCCATCATCATCAGTTTTTAGGGCTTTAGGAAAAAGAGCAATTTTAAGTAGGAAAATGGAAGAAGATTGGAAATCTTGGTATTTGTTGATAGAATAAACAAAGGCTATTTTTTTGTGTATTTATCTTCTATCCATCAACTTTATAAAATCCTTATATTCTAGTGTTTTTACTAGTCTCTCTTGGATTTTCTTTTTTTTATTTTTAGGATTTTAATTATTGGGGGGGGTACACAAGTAGGTAGAGCGACAGACGAGGGAGAGGGAGAAACAGGCTCCCTACTGAACAGAGAGGCTGACAGGGGCTCAATCCCAAGCCCCAATCCCTGGGATCATGGCCTAAGCTGAAGGCAGATGCTCAACCAACTGAGCCACCCAGGTGCACCTCTCTTGGATTTTCTAATTCTACAATTATGTTGCCTGCCCCAACACCCCTGAAAAAGAGTTCATCTATTTTTCCAGTGTTTACATCTGTTATTTTCTTATCTTGTTCATATCTTTTTAAATTCATTTAAACCCCTGAGACTGTGTTAAATAATAATGATAACATTGAGCATCCATATCTACTTCCTGATTTTAATTTAAATTATTTGGTATTTTGCCACTTGGAATTATATATGATGTTTTTGGTAGACATTTATTTTTAATTAACTATTTTGCTTCTACTCCAATTTTACTTATATGTTTCATATGAAATGCTTTTGAATTTTGTTAAAAGCCTTTAAGCATCTATTGATATAATAGTATTTTTTCCCCTTTAACTAACTGGTAAAATGGATTAGTATTATTGAATTTCCTGATATTGAAACATCTTTAGTTTTATGGAATAAACCCTACATCATTTAACTTTTTAAATATATAATTTGCTACGTGGTTATATTTTATTTATAAATTTGGTACATGTATACTACTAAGTGAGATTAGCTTATAAATTTTTGGTTATTAGGGGAAACTAATTTTATCAGAGTTTTGCATTAAAATGAACTAAATATCATAAATACCCTTTTTAAAAAAGATTTTATTTATTTATTCATGAGAGACACACACACACAGAGAGAGAAAGAGGCAGAGATATAGGCAGAGGGAGAAGCAGGCTCCATGCAGGGAGCCTGCTGCGGAACTTGATTCTGGGACCCCGAATCACGCCCTGGGCCGAAGGCAGGCTCTAAACCCCTGAGCCTGGCAGAGGGAGCCCCAAAATTCTTATTTTCACATATTTCCTCTATCTATGGCTAGGCCTGATTTCTGGTGTTTAATCTTGTGTGCTTTTGTTTTGTCTTTTATTATTTATCAGGCTTGCAAAACTTTGTTTTTTAGTCTTTTCAAACAACTAGCCTTTTTTTTTTTTTTAAGATTTTATTTATTTATTCATGAGACACAGAGAGAGAGAGAGAGAGAGAGAGAGAGAGAGAGAGAGAGAGAGAGGCAGGACAGAGGCAGAGGGAGAAGCAGGCTCCATGCAGGGAGCCCGATGTGGGACTTGATCCCAGGTCTCCAGGATCAGGCCCTGGGCTGAAGGCGGCGCTAAACCACTGAGCCACCCAGGCTGCCCCAACCTTTGTATTTTTTAATGCTTTCCATTAATTTTATTTTCCATAACATTATTTTTTACTTCTATATTTATTAATTTCCTATCTCTAGTTTCTTTTTGTTTGTATGTTTTTATTTTTGAGACTTCTTTTTTATAGGATTTTATTTATTTATTTGAGAGAGAGAAAGACAGAGAGAGCAAGAGATAGCACGATTGGGGAGGAGAGGGAGAAGCAGGCTCCTCACTGAGCAGGGAGCCCAACTTGGGGTTGGACCCCAGAACCCTGGGAGCATGACCTGAGCTGAAGGCAGATGTTTAACCAACTGAGCCTCCCAGGCACCCCTATTTTTCAGACTTCTGAAGGAAATATTTCATTCTTTTATTTCTCATCTTTTTTTTTGTTTGTTTAATAGAGACATTTAAGGAAGTAAAGTTTTCTTTGGTGTAAAATTTTCTCAATCTCATATCTTTAATATGAATTATTCTTCTTTTCAATGGTGTCTAAATACTCTAATTTCTAATTTTTTTATTTGGTGAAAGGGTTTATCTAGGAGTATACTTCTTAATTTCTAAATAGTTAATTATTTGGGGAAGGAGTTATTTTCTTGGGGTTATTCTGACTGAATAATGTGATTTATAATAACTTTTTGAATTTGTGAAGCTTTCCTTTATGTTGTGTACATGATCAATTGTTATAAATGTACCTTAGAAATACAAAATGTAATTCTCAGCTTGATGGACATAATGGTATCTCAGCTGAGTGTAGGATTCTTGGGTTCTTTTCTCTCTGACTTCTGGCTTTCACTGCTACAAATGAGAAGTCTACTGTAGCTCTGATCCTTTTTCCTTTAAAGGTAACTCATTCTTTTGCCTGAAAGCTTGTTAGATTTTTCTTTTTCTTCTTTGTTCACTTTTTTCCATCAGACTTCAGTAGGACTACTCATAATTTTTGGTTCATGACACAGTCCTGGCTGGGACTTCATATATAATCTTGAATAGAATAAAATAGTAGGCATCTTTGTCTCATTCACAATTTTGTAAAAATATGCTGCTGAATAACTGTGGGTTTAATCAGAAATTATAATGAATGTAAGATATCTAAAGAAAGCCATTAAGAACACTGTATAGCAAAACTTGTGAGATACAGCCAAGGAGGGGTTTTGAGGGAGATGTATAGATTTGAATAATAATATAAGAAGGAAAGAACAAACAACAAACTCAAAGAATTTAAAAGAAAAAAAAATAAAAATAAGAGCAGCAGTCAGTGAAATAGAAAATAAAGATGATAAAGAAGATGAACAAAACAAAGCATTGATATTTTCCTAAACCAACAAAGTAGACTTTTGGCAAGTTTGATCAGAAGACGAAAGAAAACACGAGCAATGGAGGAGGGACAATGACTACAGATAAAGAGTAAAAAAATAAATAAAATGAAAGTGGATGCTGTTGACAACCTTATGCCAACAACTTTGAAATTCTAAATGAAGTGGACATACTAGTAGAAAAATATTTTACCAAGACTTACTCAAAAAAATTAAATGGTCCTATAACAATTAAAGAAATTGGAGCATTGCCCTCTCACAGAGAAAACACCAGATTTTTTTACAAGCAAGTTCTACCAACTTTCAAGGAACAAAAGATCTTAATTTTATACAGTATTTTCTAAACAACTAAAAACTAGAGATGATTTTCCAACTCAGTCTATAAAGCCAAGGTAACAGTTTTACCAAAATCAGGCAAAGATATTAAAAGTAAGGAATATTATGGGCCTATTTATATTATGAACATCAATGTAACAATTTCAACTGTATGATATTTAAAAAATATTTTGATCATATGAATATATTATCTATTTATAAAATTAAATAAAGTTGTAAATAAAAAAATTCTGAATGTGATGCTATATTAGACTTAAGAGAAGAAGACAGATTTAAGACCCATTTGTTTGAATATGCATTTCACACTTATAAATAAATTTCTTCAAAATGCAAGTTTTTTTTGGCACCTGGATGGGGCAATTGGTTGAGCTTCTGACTCTTGGTTTTGGCTCAGATTGTGATCTCAGTGTTGTGAGATTGAGCCCAGCATCAGGCTCAGTGCTCAGCATGGAGTCTGCTTGAGACTCTCTTCCTCTCCTTTACCCCTGCCCTCCCCCACATCACCACCCTGTGCTCTGCTCTCTCTTTCTCTAAAAAAAAAAAAAAAAAATTCAAGTTTTCCCTCAAAACAAAGGCTATCATTCTTGCCTCTCTTTTGTTTCATCCTTTTACTGACTTAGAAACAAGCAGTTTCTTTGAATATTACAATTTCTTAAAAGAACAGTAAAACATTTGAGAACATGATCTCTTATATTCTTTTAAGAAACTATAATAAATATAATATTGCCTGATTCCCCCCATCTCTTCTTTCAGTCCTGGTTGATCTTAGAATGAATTCTCAACTGTTGCTTGATGTCAATTGTTCTTGGGTCAGATCTTGGGAAAACTATATTTTAAAAATAGTCTGAAAAGTAAGAACCACGTTTGGCCACCTAATCCTAGCATATTTAGAATATGTTGTTATAGGAATGTGTTACAGTTGTAAAAAATGGCAATGTATATTTTTAGAACAGAATAGCAAATTAAGAAGGTAAATCAGATTTTAAGGTAATGATCATTAACAAATGGGAAGAGGCAAAATTATGTGGCAAATGGCATAGAGATAACTAAAACAAAATAAATATTCCAAAATCAACCTCAAATTATGTAAGAAAAAAAATAGAAGGAAAAACTAGTACCAAAAAAAGATACAGAACTTACCCTAATCATGGAGGGATAAATCAACACTTTAAAAATTACAAAGGGTAAGATAGACAGGTCTTGCCTATAAAAAACATAGAATCTCTGACTTTAAAAACTGCCAAACAACCTAAAAATAGAAGATGAACAAAAAAATGTATATCATATATGATATGCAAAGGGTTACTATCCATACGATAGAAGGAATGTATTCAATTATGTGTGAAAACTTCCAAGACCCCAAGCAGCAAATGGTTGAAAAACAGAAGCAAACACAGAAAATATAATAAACAAGCACAAAATGTTGGATCACTAATAATGAAATAAAAAACTCACCTTTTAAAAAATTGGTGCAAAGACTTCAATGATAAAGTTTTACTTCATTTGATGACAAAAATTATGTGTTTTCTAACTCACAGATATGTTTGTGATCAAGTAATCTTAAGAATCTATGCTTGGGAAATAGGAGAAGAGGAAAAATTATTTATATGTAAAGATCATATTTTTATTAGTGAATGATTAGAAATACTTTATTCGCAACATTAATGAAATGGTTGATAACTTCTCATGTACCATCACCTGGAACATTAGTCAAACTTTTAAAATGACATTGTGAACATGGGATATCAACATGGGAAATACTATAATTGTAATATTACATAGTAAAAGAACCCACAAAATTTTGTGTACCTTATAATTATGTCAAAATACATATATTTATGAATAGAAACCAGAAGGCAACATGAAAATATTATTTTTATAAGTTTTAGGGTGATAAAAATATAAGTGATTTTCCCCCTCTTTTAGATGTTTTTCTCATGTTATTTTAATAACCCTTCTTCAAAAAAGAAAAAAAAAAAAAAACCTTTACACATTCCACTTCCTACATTAAAAAAACCTCACCAAAACTCTGTAGTACTAATTAGTCACAGTTTTTATACTCATTAGGACCTCACCTTCATTAAAGTACAGCTATATTCAAATCAAAAGTACAGCTGGAGCCTTTGATCTGTGCAGTACTTTATGTAGAGGTTGTATAGTTATGTAAGCAACGTAGGCTCGTCTAAAGGACAGTGTAATTGCAGAGCCAAGTGGCACATAATTTCAGGACTAAATTAGGGTTTCATTTTTGCTGCTGCTGTTGAATGCATTGAACAAGTTCACTCCATGGGTAACTTGGAGTTAACACAGAGAGAGAAAGCATTTTATTTTATTTTATTTTATTTTATTTTATTTTATTTTATTTTATTTATTATTTTATTTTATTTTATTTTATTTTATTTTTTCTTCTTTCTTTCTTTCTTTCTTTCTTTCTTTCTTTCTTTCTTTCTTTCTTTTTCTTTCTTTCTTTTTGAGAGAAAGCATTTTAAAAGGCTGTTATATCTCTCTTGGTTGAAACTATTTAAAATTGGCGAGTCAGAGTGGACAGGATCATTAAAGCTGCTGATGAGACTAGTGATCTCAACCAGTGATGACAAATAGCACTTCCTATGAACCTACCTATGAAGGGCCCTGGGTTTCGGGTATTTTGTTTTGTTTGTTTATTCATTTGTTTGTTTTTATCCCACAACAGTCTTACACCCATGTTAGGGCTTCAGTATGGAAATTGTCAGAACATTTAGAAAAATGTTCATAAATGTGCCTCTTGCTTTAACTGCAGATACCCTTCTGGTGAACTGATTGTACCAACATATTCTTTTTTTTTTTAATTCATTTTTTCTAAAGTGGTCGCAGTGGTTTAGAAAAGCTACAAGTGCAGGAGAGACAGCAGGTTTCTGTCTCAGGTCTCAGCAGTGTTGTATCCCAAATTTGGTCAACTTTCTTCTCTGTGGGACCAACTGGGGATTTTCTCAAGTGTTCCCACATCCAGGGGTCTAAACCTGCCCTCTGCTCCTCTCCCCTCACTACCTATTTTCTACTTCTTATAATCTAATTTTATTTCTGCCTACTATCCATGAGCCTAGTCATTAGCCTCTTCCCAATACCTTATCTGTTCCCATCTCTTGGGCCTTGGGCTGACTATTCCCTGAGTTTAACTTCATTTTTTCAACAAGTGTTTATTAGACTTTGACCATATGTGGCCAACTAGCCTCAGCTTTGCTTTGACTTCTGGTGTGCAGGTGTTCTCAAGTTCTTTATGAGTCTTCATAGGACTTCTGACATCTAACTCCATACTGGTTGTAGGTGTTGGCACTCTAGCCATTCTTGACAGATATTTTCTCTTCTATATTAGAATAATATGCAAATCTCTTTAGCTCCAATTTTATTGTCATTCAAATTATTTTTAGTTGTGCCTTTTCTGCCATCACATGGCATTTAGTTTCATAATTTTCATGAACTTCAGCACTCTTATTTTTTTATTCTGCTTTCTTTTAAATGCATGCTTAATTTTTCTATTACTAACCAATTAATGTCCTTAAGATTTTCTGCTATCTTGATAATCATCTATAGCTTTTCCTTTTTTTTTTTTTTAAAGATTTTATTTACTGATTGATGAGAGACAGAGAGAGAGAGAGAGGCAGAGACACAGGCAGAGGGAGAAGCAGGCTCCATGCAGGGAGCTCGATACGGGACTCGATCCTGGGACTCCAGGATCATGCCCTGGGCCGAAGGCAGACACTAAACCGCTGAGCCACCCAGGGATCCCCATCTATAGCTTTTCCAACATATTCATGTCTTTTCAGAAATCATGTCAACCATTTGAAAAGAGGAAAAATCAGCATATCACAGTGAATATCTTCTCCCCAGATAAATGACTGGATTAACAGAATGGGCATAGCATTTTAGATTTTGTTTGGGCAAATTAAAATAAGGGCAGACTAAAAAAATAATAATAAATTAAATAAGTAAATAAAATAAGGGCAGACTGATATACCAAGGGTCTGATGACCAAGGGTCATCTCATAACCCTTTCTGTGTCTTATTTTTAAGAAACAAGAATTTGTTCAAAGAATACAATAGATAATATTTAAATTCATATTTGATGAGTGTTGTAAATGGTTTATTATCATTTATAACCATAAATCCAATTCTAACCATTTGCATGATTTATACTCCTTCCTATGAATCATTTTACTGGGCCTCCATTGTTCCAGAACTAGCTTCAGGTGATAAGCATCATAATAAGGCTTCCTTTCTAGTACTAGTTGAACAACTTCCCTTCTGTTTTCCTTGCATAATTCTGTGCTCCACCCTCTGCTTACCATTATTTCTTTCAAAGCATTTATTCAAGCCCTTGTCTTGGAATCTGCTTGTTATTATCCATGCTCTTGTGTTTTATTCTCTCTTAAATACTCTCTCCTAGTAAATGAGCTAACAGATATGCAGTTGACCTGCGAACAACAGGTTTGAACTGCATGGGTCCACTTATATGTAGATTTATTTTCCAGCAAACATACTGGAAACATTTTTGAAGATTTGGGCGTATTTGAAAAAACTCAGACAAACCATATAGCCTAGAAATATTATAAAAAATAAGAAAAAGTTAGGTTTGTCCAGCACCAGTTATTGAAGAGACTGTCTTTTCCCTACTGTATATTTTTGACTGTTGCTATAAATTAATTGACCATGAATGTATGGGTTTATTTCTGGGCTCTCAATTCTGTTCCATTGATCTATATGTTTGTCTTTATGCCAATATGATACTGTTCTGATTATCATAGCTTTATAAGAAAGTTTAAAATTAGAGAGCATGATGCTTACAGCTTTGCTATTCTTTCCCAAGATTGCTTTAGCTATTCAGAATCTTTCATGATTCCATACAAATTTTAGGATTATTTGTTCTATTTCTGTGAAAAAAATGTCATTGGATTTTAATAGGGATTGTAGTGATGCAGTTTATTGGGGTAATATGGGTATTTTAACAATGTTAATTCTTCCAACCTGTGAACACAGAATATCTTTTCATTATTTTGTGTCTCCTTTAATTTCTTCCATTAATGTCTAATAGTTTTCAGTGTATAGGCCTTGTACCTCCTTGGTTAAATTTATTCCTAAATATTTTATTCTTTTTGATGCAATTGCAATGAAATCATCTTCCTAATTTCTCTTTCTGATAGTTCGTTACTAGTGAGAAACAACAGATTACTGCTTATTGATTTTGTACACTATAACAATTTATTATTTCTAAAAGTCTTTTGGTTTAGTCTTTCCATTATATATAATATTATGTCATCTAAATATAACGACAGTTTTACATCTTCCTTTTTAGTTTAGATGCCTGTTTCTTTTTCTTACCTAATTGAATTTTGTTAAATGGTGTTTCTGTATTTGTTTAGATGATGATATTATTTTTACCCTTCATTTTGTTAATGTGGTGTATCATAGGGATTTATTTGTGGATGTTGAACCATCCTTGCATCCCTGGTCTAAATCCCACTTGATTAGGGTGCACGATCCTTTTAATGTATTGTTGGATTTGGTTTGCTAATATATTATTGACAATTTTTGCATCTATGTTCATCAGGGATATTGGCCTATAAGTTTCTTTTCTTATAGTATCCTTGTCTGGTTGATATCAGGATAATGAGGGCATAGTAAAAGGAGTTTGGGGAAATATATTTCTTTATACTTATAATTTTAGACTTATGCTTACTACTATATCATTATTGTTTTCCCTTATAAAGACATTTTAAGAATCATTCTAGTATTTTATATTCCCAATTCTCTTACTTTTAGAATTCACTTTTAGAATAAACTTATCTTTCTCCATTTTAAACTGTCTGACTATATCCTTGTTGTGTCTGTCCACCTACCCCCTCACCCAAAATTCCCCTCTGATGTGGAATTAAATGAAAGCATGTTAGGTCAAGAATCAGAAGATAATGACAGTCCATACATTAGCTAGACAACTCTGACATGCCATTTCTCCCTGATGAGTGGGTATCCATATCTAGGCAATGGATGGGTTGGGCTGAGGCCTTGAGGCCCCTCTGGGCTATAATGTGCTGTAATCTGATTCTAATTCTGATTCCATTTGTTTTCCAAAGTTATATAAATGTTCTTATTTTTACAATTTTACTTTTTTTGTTTTAAATCACCATTAAATAATTTCAACTTTGATTCAAGTATATAGTATTTATGATCATTATATTTCTGCATAAAAATTTTTAACCTTGATTTCCCACATTTTCCCTTTATCTTTTATAATATAGACGTTCAAAAATTTAAATTCAAGTAATAACTCTAGTCCATATAGTTTGATAGTGGTTTAAAAGCAAATAATAAGCTATTAATAGCAGCCTAATCCTTAATGCCAAAATTTAATCTTTTTCACAGGAAAGTAAACATATAAAATAAAACTTTGAAGATTAAATTCTTGGTTCTTTTTTAAAGGTTGATTTACGTAAGTTTTGTAATTTTATGTTTAGCTTACGCTAACATAACCTTCAAAATGCATGACTTATCTAAATTGATAATACTCCTCTCAGAGGCCATTGTGACCCACACATTAGTCCACTTAAATGATTTTCCTTTCACCTGGAAGAATAAAGTGTCCTTTACTTTTTGTCATTAGTCACAAATATAGGAAGATGGAGTTCAGATAAATCATTTCAGCATTAATGTCTTTTCTAAAGTTCATTTGACCAAATTTCAAATTTATTCCAAGTGAAAAAAACTTAAAATTTTTTTCAGTAAGCTTTTTGGTGTAATAAATAACACACAAATATTTTAATAAAATTATTTTGCATGTATTTTAACATCTTCATTGCATTTTTTAAAAACAGCCTCATCGAGACACAATTTAAATATCATAAAATTCGGCCATTTTAAGTGTACAGTTTAATGGTTTTTAGGATATTTATAGAAGTATATGCCCACCACTACAATCTAGAGCATTTCTATCACTCCAAAAAGAAACATCATGGTCTTTTAACAGTCACTATCCTTACCTTTCTGTCCTTCCCCAATCAATCATTAATACCTGTTCTGGACATTTCAGATAAATAAAACCAGACAATATATAATCTTTCATGTCTGACTTCTCTGATTTAGCATAATATTTTTGAGTGTCATCAAAATGTTGTAGCATGTATAAGTACTATATTCCTTAATTAGAAGCATCTCTATTTAAGTGAAAAATAATCATAAGCAGTGTGGTTTCAGTTGAAAAAAAATAGTGATCCAGGGGTCAAATAGTTCTGCTTTCTGGCTCTGCTTATGCCTTTTTCAGGTCTTTGGACAAGTTATGAATTTTTTTGACTCAATTACTTCATCTTAGAATGGAAATATGATAGTGTTTCTAACCTATCTTAGAGCATTAAGAGAATTAACAAAATAAAATGTTGGAACCCCTGAAAAACTATACAAATATAGAATATTAAACTGCATTTTACATCAGTTTTCCTGGTCTAATAGCAAACCAAATTATTATATTTGGGATAAAGTACTAGAATTTTTAAAAAGTACTCCTTTACTAACAAAGGAAAACTATCAATTTTAATTCTTATTTGCCCAAAGGTCCATTTGCCTCCACTAGTTTATATTCTAGTCAGCGGTGGTTAGCTTTAACAGTACTAGTCGCTCTTTCACACATGGACTCCTCCAGGCACCCAACATACCTGCTGCTTGTAGACATTTACAGATTATCCACTTTCTGGGTCAATAGCATGAGTAATAGCTACACTGTCTGAATGAGAAATAAATGACTACCCCACACACCCTGTGACCAGTATCTCGCCTCTTACTAGCATCTCTTTCCTACCTGCTAACCACTAATGCTATCCTTACATCACTAAAAACAAATTCACTCCCGTGAGTTCAGGTAGTTTTCCTATAGCAGTCTAAATAATTGCTAACATTCGTGAAGCGCTAACCACATCCCAGGCACAATATAGTCACAGCACACTCATTTATTATTACCCTCCTGCCCTCCTAGATTAATCACTTTTATTATCTCCAGTTTTCACATGAAATTACCGAGATTTAGAGGAATTAAGTCATTTGTCCAAAGCCTATTACTCATGAGCAGAACTGGAACCTGACTCTAGAACTGTGCTGCCAAGACTTGGGTTCTTAACCCTTAAATCCCACCACCTCGGGGGATCCTTGGGTGGCTCAGCGGTTCAGCGCCTGCCTTCAGCTCAGGGCGTGATCCTGGAGACATGGGTTTGAGTCCCAGGTCAGGCTCCCTGCATGGAGCCTGCTTCTCCCTCTGCCTGTGTCTCTGCACCCCCCGCCCCATCAAGAATAAATAAATAAAATCTTTAAAAAAAAATTCCACCACCTGGGAGCATTAAAACATATATATTGTTATCATTAATTTGTACTTCAGGAGAGCTACTGGGCCAGACCTCTTCTAGTACTAGTAGTAAGCGCAAGTTTCCATAAGGGGAAGGCAGAAAAGGCCTGGACAGGTTATGGGAACTACTGATGGGATATGTGATGGGTTATGAGATGTGTATGGGTATGTTTTAGGCTACTTTAATATGATTCTTTTGTTTTCTATTACCAAAATAAGCCATGTTCACTATTGATTAGGAAATCTCAACATTCACAGAGTTATAAACATTTGATGCATATCCTCCTAGGCTCTCTGTTTCGAGTATATATTTTTATAAGAATGGAATAATAGAGTTTTATAATCTCCAATCCCCCATTTCCTCTTTTATGAAAATTTACCATGTCAAAAATATTCATGATATTTTGATTTAGGATGAATCATAATTTATTTAATTGCATCCTAATCTTGAACAGTTGTTTTCATTATTTTTTCTGTTAAAATGATATTGTGATACATATCCTTCCTCATAGCTAAATCTTTTCACATACCTGTGAGTGTTGCCTTGTAATATCTTTAGTCTTCAAATTAGAAAATGTTTTTGGTTTTTTTTGTTGTTGACACTTTTGAATTATGTAATTGTGTGGTAGAGTTTTTAAATGCAATTAGCACAAAGTATGAAAGCAATCTTTTGAAGAAATTCTCGCCCTTCACCTATTTCACTGCCATCCCAGCACAACAAGGGGAAAGGGTGTAGCAAGAAGAATCAGAGCTCTGTGTGGCTGACGATGCCACATCTCCTTCACAGTTTTGCATAAAATTGCCTTGCATACAGGAATCTCTGTAAGCATTCTGATTGTACAACATACCAACTCATTAAAGAAACTGATGTTTATAAGATTATGTGACTCTATCTGAAAATATCTTAAATATTTTAGATCTAAACTTCTCATGTATTCATTTCCTTTATTATTAACCCTAAGTATTTTTTCTTTTTATCCCACATTTTTAGCTAATTCTCTGTTCATTGTAAGTCCCTGTCCATATCCATTACTAGTATTTTCCAGTTTTGAAAGATCTTATTATAATATACATATGTATGATTTGTGAAATTTATGCATGTGTACAAACTTGTCAGAAAACAGAGTACTGTTCTAACATATTCAGAAGTTTCTAAATCCATCAGGATTGTTCTTATGATGTAGATGATGAATTATCTTCTTTTGCCAGTTTAATCAGGGTAAAAACATTAGAATTTAAGGCTTCTCTCATCTTATCCATCCATGATTTGTAATATTTCATAAGCCCCTCCATAAGTCACAGTTATTCTCATGTTATAATGGGTTGGTTTAAAGGTTGGTTTTTTTTATTTTTTTTACATTCTGAAGTAAATTTTTGATTCTTAATACTAGAATATAATTCATTTCCAAATTTTATTTTTTTAAAAGATTTTATTTATTTATTCATGAGGGACACAGAGAGAGGCAGAGACAAAGGCAGAGGGAGAAGCAGGCTCCATGCAGGGAGCCCAATGTGGGACTCAGTCCCAGAACTCTGGGATCACACCCTGAGCCAAAGGCAGACGCCCAACTGCTAAGCCACCCAGGCGTCCCTCATTTCCAAATTTTAAATATCTGATTATCTCCTTAGCTTGTTTTAATGCATATTCCTGCTCTCCCCTGCCTACACACACCTAGCCAAATAATTTTCTGGTTTTAATATAACTACATCTGGACTGAATTGCAACTTTTTAGCTGTATATCCACACCTGTTCTAGCATCTGATGTATAAAAATCTCCAAATGTTATTTCAGTCCTTTCTGGCATTATGTGGAAAAATGTTAATGTACTTCAAGTATACTTGTTTCAAAATAGATGTGAATCAAACCTCTGAAATATAAACCCTAAAATGAAATGAATTTTCCAAGTGGCTATATCACCATCTGAGCTTTGTAAAATGTTTGCTGAAGTTAAAATATGCTAATTTGCAATTGATATAGTTGAATACTCATTATAGAACTTTCTTCCATTATTGGTATATATTCTTACATCTGCAAAGGTTTCCTCTGTTAATGCTTTAAATTTTTAAAAAATTTAAGTGAGACATTACTTTTGTAGAGGTCTAAGCTCATCAAATTATGGTATAATAATATATACATATAAATATTCTCTAAATGAAGCATACTGATTATGTTGATTCACATCAGTGATATCTCATCAAAAGTCCCACAATTTCAGCCATATAATTAACCACCTAACTAAATCATTTAAGATATTGGAAAAATAAAGCAGGTTTAGGTTTAAAGGAGTTATTTATTTGTTATCTAAAACATAATTCATCACCTTGAAGGTAAAATGAGGCACTTGATTATAATTTCTCTAATGACAAGGGAATAATATATCTTATGGGTATTTATAGACTGAATCCAGTTTGCATGGACCCTACTATAACAGAATAGATACTCTATCAGTGTCTATTGAATTTTTAAGAAGCTTTGAATTTTAATACCAAGATACATATTAGATATTATCAATGAAAACTGCACAACTCTTTCTGTCCCATGTCTTTTAACCTTAGATACATAAATTTAAATATCTGTTTGCTGGCATTCTTATTTCTACTCTCTACAACATTTCATTTATTCACTCCGCAATTATTTTTTGAGTACCTTCCATGTCTCAGATGCTATGAATATAACAGATAAGGTTTCTGCTCTTATGGAACTTAAAATCTAGTTAGTTTACATTGGGAAGATTAAACTAGTGTAATACATGTAGAATGTAGTACCTGGTAGAGTAAGTACTCTATCAACCCTTATTAGTTTTGATGATGATAATGATGATGGAAGACACCTTTATATAAATGCTATTCAAAGCCATGAGCCTAGGTAAGATCCACTAGAGATAAAATGCAGGTAAAGGGCTACAAACTGAACCCTGGTGCTTCCTGACATTTAGAGCGTATCTAAAGAATAAGAATCCTCAACGGAGACCGAGAAACAATAGCCAAGAAGTGGGAAAAAACCAGAGAGTATAGTATAATAGAGACAAGAGGAGTGTTTCAAAGAGGAAGTAAACAATTGTGTCAAATGCTGCTAAAAGGTTGACTTCTACAAGAACAGAGAATTGAATTTTGGAATTGCCAGGATAGCATGTCATTCACAACTATAAAAAGAGCTATTTCAGATGAACATAGGGGAAGGGAAGGAAAAAGAAAATAAAAACAGGGAGGCAAACCTTAACAGACTCTTGACTACAGAGAACAAATTGAGGGTCGCTGGAGGGGAGGTGGTGGGAGGGGATGGGGTACCTGGGTGATGGACGTTAAGGAGGGCACGTGATGTAATGAGCACTGGGCGTTGTACACAACTGATGAATCACTGAATTCTACTCCAGAAACTAATAATATAGTATATATTAACTCACTTGAATTTAAATAAAATCTTTAAAAAAGAGAAAAAATAGCTCTTCCTGTGGACTAGTAAAGAGGAAAGTTTGATTGGAGTAGATAGAAAAGAGACTGGGGAAAAAAAGGCAAATCATGAAAAGAGAGACAGGAAAGACTAAAAAGTATAAAATGAGGTGATCGGCTTCAATAGCCCTCTCTCAAGCAGAGAGGGACGCCTGGGTGGCTCAGTGGTTGAGCATCTGCCTTTGGCTCAGTCCGTGACCCCTGGGTCCCGGGATTGAGTCCTACATTGGGCTCCCTGCATGGAGCCTGCTTCTCCCTCTGCCTGTATCTCTGCCTCTTTTTCTGTGTCTCTCATGAATAAATAAATAAAATCTTAAAAAAAAATAGTAAGCAGAAAACTGCAGATTAAACCAACAATAAGACACTATTTTGCACCTTATAGATTGGCAAAAGACAAAACAACAACAACAAAAAAAAAACAACAGTAAATTGCTTTTTCTGAAAAATATTAGGAAAGCAGGAACCTTCATTTAGTGAGATGGAAGTGTCCGCTGGTGCCTGGAACCACGTGGCATTAAAATTCCCCTATAAGTACACAAGAAAATAGGTAAAAAGCTTTTGTCACAAAATTATGTGTGGTGACACAGAGTTTCAAACATCTAGGTTCCATCACTATAGGACTAGATCAGTAAAATGTGTCATGTACACACATTAGATGAAATATGAGAGTCCAAGAGGAATTAATCCTATCTATATATGGCTACACGGGTAGGTCTCAAAAATAATGTATAGTGAAGACAAGTAAGAATTAAAATGAGATGCATAGCTTAACACCACTTGTGTAGTTTTAAAAAACACCTGCAAAAAGTACTATTTTTTCACACATAAGCAAATTAGAAAGCGTGCATCAAATTCACAAACACTCTAGGATGTTTCTCTCTAGAATAGGTCATTCCCAAATCCAAATAATATGGCCCAATATCTAATAATGAAGTTAACCACCTTCCTTGTTACTATATACCCTCCAGCTATCTACTCACAGAATCGTGTTGTCTTGAAGTTTCAATCTCATCCCCCACTTCCACACCAAGTTCTCTCACCCTCGTTATCTTGTGTACCTCGAATATACAGAACCAAGTTGATTAGACTCCTTAATAAAGAGCACACTATCATCATCTTTGACTGTGCAAGCAAGAACCCCCTGCCCCGCGAACAATATTTCTGTAAGAAATGTCAAATACAGACAAATACAGAGAATACTATAACCAATGTAGGCAAATCCATCACCCATATTTGACGAATTTCAACATATGGCCATAGTTGCTCTGTATATGGTTAAAGAAAAATATGTGGCTAAAAGCCAACATTTTTGCCCTCCCCCCTAAAAGGTGACACCTGGCCCAACTGCAAGAACAAGGTCGTTAAGGTGAAAAGCAATGGGATTCAGAGAGGGGGTGAAAGCCAGGTGGCCTCACTAAGGCCACCACTGATAAGAGCTAGCAGGGAGGACTCACCATGGGCCTGACTCTCTTCCCTCTACCTACGTTTAAGTCTCTTAGTTCTCAATCCTGTGCTGCAGTAACCATTTTGTAGATAAGGAAACGAAAGCACCTAAATCACACAACTCATAGAAGCGGGGCTGGAATTTCAAAATGAGGCAGTAGGGCTCCAGAGGTCATGCGCTGCACCTTTATGTCACCCTGTCACAGGCGTGTGTTAGCAACTGTGAACTTTTGTTTAGCCTCTTCCTCAGTGATCTCTACCATTTAAGAAAGCATACAGCCTTCAGTGTGTCATTTTTAAAAATCTCCCTGGATTGGGGTCTCTAGGGGCCAATTTTTCTACTTGCTGATTCTTTCCTTCTCTTGAACTGACCATCAGCCTCCTCCCACTTTGAACCAGATTTTTTTTTTTGGGGGGGGGCGGGTTGCTGTTTATCCAGAAAGCTTTAAGGTTGAAATACATTTTCCACTATAAAGGTTCTATTTATTGTTCTCTCGAATGTTATACTAAATATATTCTCCAAGTGACTATAAGGTTTTTTTTTTAATCATTCTATAAAATAGCTAACTATGAATACCTTTTGTATTTGCAGTTTCTAGAAACCTTTCGGAATAGCAGTATTCCCTTAAATGACTAATTACCCCCAATCTGATGCCTGTGTAATGCTATCCAGCAAGCAGCTGGCTTCGTATGAAGAGAGCCTAAGAGCTCTTTTTTGTCTTGTTCATTTAAAATCATTTGCTTCTTATTTAATATCTGTAAAGAACGCAGTCACATCATAGTAGAATTTGCTGTTGTAAATTTTGGATTGTTTCCATGGGTTCCGCCTTACATCTGCATGGTGTTTAAAGCCAATGCTTCCTTTCTTTTTGTAGGCAGTTAGGGCCTTTTGCCTCATAATCCAATGTCATGCTGAATGACAGAAAATTGAAGTTGAATTTATTTAACTATAGAGAAGGACTGCACAGAACAATACACTTATTTAAGAACTCCTTGCCTCAGGAACTGAAGGAGCTGTCTTGTGCAGGTGGCTTAATCTCTCTGGTGCTTATCCTAACTGTGCTCCTCTATTAAGGACAGAAACTGGGCACTCTGCTTCCAAAAACAAAACAACCCAGCTAGTCTCCCAGAACCAATAATAAACCAATAGCATGCCTCCTCCTTATTCAGAACAGAAAAGATATGTTCTGTGTATTTTTAAAACAATTCTTAGCACTTCTTTATTAGAGAAAATGTAAACATTAAAAGTAAAAACAACAACAACAACAAAGAAACAGCCACGGAAATGTCTTAAGGCTTAATTATACACTACTGGTCAGTTTACATTATGGATTAATCATAATGAATCTTTTTTTCTTCTCAGTTCTAAGTAGTATCTTCTCTGTTTATGTAAAGTGATTTCTTTGTTGACATTACTTGTATTTTCTGTTTCTGTTTACTTCACGTGGCAGCCGTCAGTGGTTTCTGTGTTGTAGAGTAAAACATTTATTTCCTTTCCCTATTTTGACTCAGAGGTACTAAATTCATAGTCAGTTTTCTGAAGGAAGTGGGGATCCCTGGGGGGCTCAGCGGTTTAGCGCCTGCCTTCAGCCCAGGGCGTGACCCCAGGGCCCTGAGATCGAGTCCTGCGACGGGCTCCCTGCATGGAGCCTGCTTCTCCCTCTGCCTGGGTCTCTGCCTCTGTGTGTGTGTGTATCTCTCATGAATAAATAAAAGATCTTTAAATTTTTTTTTTTTCCTGAAGGAAGTGGCTTCTTCTCTCATCGGACACTGTGAATTAGCCTAAGCTATCTATGCTTATCTTGAATCAAGGAGAAAGGGAGGTTTAGGTGGTTATGCAGAGAGAATAATACCGGGAAGTGTCATTGCTTTTCCTTTCTTGAGTGCATCATGACTGTGTAGTTTATTTTCCTAAACCTAGTAAATTCTAGAAAAGAATACTTTCCAAAGCAGGGTGCCTGGGTGGCTCATTTGGTTAAACCTCCGACTCTTTGATTTCGGCTCAGCTGAGATCTCAGGCTTGTGAGCCCCAGTGCTGTGTTGAGGCCCACCTTGGGCTCCGGGCTCAGTGGGGAATCTGCTCCACTTCTCTGTTTCCCTCTCCCTCTGCGCCTCTCCCCTGCGCTCTCTGGTGCTCTCTCGTGTTCTCTCTCTCTCTCAAATAAAAAACAAAAACAAAAACAAAAAAACAAGAACGCCTTCCAATGCTATAAAAATGGGGTTTTAATTAACTGCCATTTTTACTATCTACTATTCTACTAATCATCGGGTAATTGAGAATTAATTGCATAAAATTCACATATCAAGGACCAACTATTTAGAATTTGTTTTCAAGGTAATCCGTTCTTCCTCTTAACAATAACTGTATCTAGAAGTGATAACTTGAAATTTATCACATAGGCTCAGACTAATGCTTCATCCAGTTTAAGATTATGTTCTGACAAAAGCACCAAGGGACATTAATAAGAAGGCATAATTGTTCTCTCTGAAGCCAGTCTCATAAAGTTGGTCACAATGATCCCATATTTGTCTTACTATCTCTCATTAATTATATTAGTTTTTAAACTTTCAAAAATTAAATCTAAACCAGCTGCTAATTTACTACATATTTTATGTAAAATAATGCTTTTCATTTATCTTAAGTATAAGTCTCCAAAGACTCTTAGGTATGTTAAACAGATCTATAGCTACGCCAACCATACTTTCATGGACAAATACTTCCCCGTGTAGCTTTTATGTTTTGAGAGCACATGTAGGAGAGTTAGAAAGATAAGGACTTCGGGATGAGTCCAATCTGAATTTGAATCACGGGATCACTTCTAACTAGTTTTGTGTCCTTTGATAAGTTAATTACTCAGATCTTTGAAATCTTCACTAGTAAAAATAAAATGTGCATCTGTTTTTCATGGTAGTTCTGACAATATGAAATGATACAGGAGAAAGCATTTTACACAGTGCCACAGAGTGTACCATTAATAAACACTAACCGCCTTCCCTCCTTATTCTTCAGAGGATGGATTGAAGTCTTTTGGCTGTGCCTGTGGGAATAGAACCCCTCTGCAAGACTAGATGAACTTAATGACAAAGCCATCCATTGTGCAACATTCATAAGAGCTTGCTTTGTTTCAGAAAGTTGCACTGAAAAATAAATTATCTGTATGTTTGTTATCTTTTCCCTCTTACACTGATGTCACTCGATAACTGGGGGAAATGTACCCTACAGATACTATCTATCAGTTAAGTCCTTATTGACTTGTACTTTGAGGGGCCATTCTCTCAAATTGTTCCCTTCAGCTGAGTTAAAAACCTTCAGTCAGTTAAACTGTTGGCTATTAATGCATTAATTCATTAAGATATTAGGCAAGGAGCCCCTGGGTGGCTCAGTAGGTTAAGCGACTGACTCTTGTTTTCTGCTCAGGTCATGATCTCAGGGTTGTGAGTTCAAGCCCCGCTTTGGGCTCCACGCTATGCAGGAGCCCGGTTAAGATTCTCTCTTTCTCTGCCTCTCTCCTTCTCTCAAAAAAAAAAAAAAAAAAAAAAAACCCAAAACATATAAATAAATAAAGCTAAAAAGTATATCGTAAGGTACCAGGCAGGAGAATCAGAGAGGATCTCCTTTACTTTTCCTCATCTGAAAAGTGAAGCTATTTGTACCTAGATAGAAGTTTGAGAGATAAAATGAATGAATATATGTGAAAGTACTGGATAGACATGAAGATTCATAGTAATGTCTGGCAAATTCTAACTAAAACATTCATTTAGACTGATTTTGTTTCCTGATTTTTGTTTTGTTTTCTAATTTAAAGGAACTGGCTCTTCTTCATAAAACAAAGTTATGAAGGCAGATTGACAATATGTATAGAAATGTTATATATTTGTATGGATGCATAAAGATTTTAAAGTTTACTATTAAAAATATGTTTTTAAAATATATCAGAGCAGGTGTAACATAGAAATTTTATAGTTCCAGCATGTTCAGTTATTTTCTCCATAGAAACCAGTTAGTCCATCTGTGTAAGTTTGTTTTCTACCTTTCTCTCAAAAAGAGTGGCAAGAAGGCCTGTCATTGTAGTGGGGTTTCAGATCATAATTCCCACGCACAGGCCAATGGCAGGACCCACTTCATTCAAGCCATTTGTTCTTTTCTGCTTTCGTTTCAGTTCTGCATCCGTACACATATTAGACACGGCTGCTTGAATAATCTTTCTCAAACACTGCTTGAATTCCCCAGGCTATGGAAGCCAATTTCCTGCTTATATTTTCTTGGCTTTGAAAGTCATTAAAATGCCTATTAGATGCTACCCAGAGTTAACAAATTCTTTACTGGGAGCCTTGCACATGGTTTGTCTAATTCATTTCTACGAGGAGGCCTCAGTGATACTTCTTGGTTCCAGGCCACAAGCGTGAGCTCGGACAGTCAGGTGTTTCAGAGGTGAGCCGCATGATCAGAAATTCATACATGTGTCAGCTACACAAATTTCCTTTTAAAATATTAGTAAAATGTAGCCTATTAGCTGTTTGAAAATTAGCAAGATGTTGGGGGCGGAAAGCGGCCAATAAATTGGATCTGTCAAAAACCATTAATTTTATGGAGTTTCAGAAGAGATGAGCTGCATATCCAGGCAAAGTGGAGTAGTAAACAGCTGTAGTGTGCTTCAGGAGCGGAGTGGCAATTCTAAAAGAGTATGACTTACGCTATGAAAATATCTGGACATTTTGAATGTACTAATCAGATGAATATATTGTGTCATTTCAGATTTACAATGTCAAGCAGAGGCACTTGGGCTAAAACTTCAGAAGGCAGTGACCGAGATCGACAACTGTAAAGAAAAGCTCAGGTGAGGTGGTAAACATTGGACACCCTGTAAGATTTCGGAAGGACCTCCCCTACCCCTACCATGTGTTCTCTATGCTTCTTTTGGCGGTGATTTAGTTGTGTGAGTGTGATCTGCTTTTCTCAGGCACTTTTCTGGCCTATATTGTTTATGAAAGGACCTGTAAATATTTTTAAATACATGAAATGTTCCCTTCCCTCAATAAGAAACTTAACCTACTCATATATTAAAACTTCCCCCTGGTTATTCAAATGTAACTTAATGTGAAATACTCTCTGATTTTTTTTTTCTCTTAACATTGTCTCTTTATTATTCACCCAGAAGAAACAACTTTGAAGTTGTTTCTTAAAATTACAAATTTTAAGTTCAAAAAGAGAGTATCTTTGAAGAAGTATCATTGAGTATCTTTGAAATGCTGGAGTACTTATGCTTTATATAAGTGTAAAAGAATAATATTGGAAAACAAGTGATAAGAAAATGCCCTTGTAAAATACCCAGACCACTCTTGCTGTTAGAAATGAATTTACTTCAGAAGTTTCAAAAATTACTTTATGGTATAAATCTCATATATCTATAATTATAACACTAAAATAGAATTTGTGTAATCTTTGAAAAATAAATTTTTTTACTTTGTGATATGTAATCTGGTAGCTCTGGTTTTCGGTTCGTATATTTTGGAAGAATGGACTTCATAAGAAATATAAATATTTAGAATGCTTAGCAACCAAATGTTGTGTTGACTACGGACTACTCCTCAGTACAATGTGTTTAATAAAATTCTTAACAGCACAAGGAAGAACAAGTTCCAAAAATGCCCCACCAAATTAACGTATACTCGAATTATTTGTAGCAAAATAATTTGTTTTTGAAAAACAAAAAGGCAAATATTCAAGCTTTACAACACTGTGGCGAATAGTACAGTAAATACAATAGTTGGGCCGTCTGTGTACGATGATGGCTGAGGTTGAAGGAATGAGTGGACCGAGGGGGAGGGCCCTTGAATAACTCACTGGGCCCAGGAAGTGACTTTCTGGATGAGAATAAGCATGAAAGAGAGAGGCAAGATGGCGATTGCTCCACTCCCCCACCCCAAATCATTGTTCCCCACCCTCTAGTAACATGAGGGAGGGCTTTGGCCATATGGACGTCTCATGTGGAGGGCAACCTAATCAGGCCACAGCTACTGTGACTTTGGCTTCTTGGATCTCAGTAAGTGACAAAGGCACATTCAAGGAATGGAGGAGTAGGGCTGGTACGTGACTAAACTAAAAGGGAATCTGTGGACCCACCAGGACTCAGCATATGGAGCACAGTCCTCCTGGCAAGTTAGGAGAGAAGCTAACCACAGAAGTAAGCATACTGAGGAAAAGGAATAGGGCTCATTGGTTGTGACATGACTTGATTTTCACTTGATAAATTGGCACAGAATTTTCTATATATACAAGGAACATTCCCATTTACTATTAACATGTTTTGTGGTATTTTTATTAATTACATTTTTAACATAATGTATAATGTAAATGCTGAGAAACGACAAGAGTCAGAGTAGATTGGAGCTGGAGTGAGAAACACCACCTCACTAAAGTCCATCAAACAAGTTGGCTGGAGGAAATCACTCTACAGTTACAGATATGCTGATGCTTTTGTTTCAGTTTATAAAATTGGTGCTTCGTGCCCTATGTAAGGACATCTCAAAACAGAAAATGGGCAGAGTATCCATTTTTAGAAAACTGAGTTATGAAAGAACTACTAAGTCCCTTGTGATCACGAGGTAGTACCACATCCAGATGTAACCACCCCAGATACAGGAAGGGCCTGTTTTTCTGGTGTTTCCTTAGAAGTGAGGAAAAATGCCCCAGAAGCCACCAGAACAGCCCTGTCTTTACAGCTCTTTGGCTGGAACCTTTCACATACCCTCTCCTAACTGAATCACTGGCCAGGCTAACAAGACTACCACAATTAGTTTAGACAAGTAGGATTTATCCTGAGAGCAGATGATAATGGGGCTCTGACGGCCAGGAAGAAAGCTGTAGTGCCTGTCTAGAAGGTAACCAGGAATGCCAGCTACAGTGGTAGAGTGTTAATGATGTTTTGCAAAGTTGACGACATGAGGAAGGCTGTTTGAACTTGATGACCAAGTTCAAGGCACAAGGAAGGCCAGTTGTGGTGGACAACTTTGATGGTCTTCAAAGATTCTCATGTCCTAATCCCTGAAATCTATGAGTATATTGCTCTATATGAAAAAAGGAACTTTGCCCATGTGATTAAATTAATGATTTTAAGAAACGGAGATTACCCTGGATTATTCAGGCAGGCCCAATATAATTCCAAAGGTACTTCTAAGAGGAAAACAACAGCATCAGAGTCACAAAAGTAGTTGGGAAGGTAGAAGCAATGTTTGGAATGTTGTGACTTGAAGATAAAAGAAGGGGGCACAAGCCAAGGAATGCCAGTGGTCTCTAAAAGCTAGAAAAGACAGGGAAACAGATTTTCTCCTGGAACTACCAGAAGGAACGCAGCCCTTGTGAGGTCTTGATTTTAGGACTTCTTACCTTAGGACCATAAGATAATAAGTTGTGTTGTTTAAAACCACTAAAGTTGTGGCAATTTGTACAGCAACAGTAAGAAATTAATACACCAATGCACTCAGAGCCAAGTGAGGATTTTAGATTTACGTGGAGGGCAATGGGAAACTATTGGAGGATGTTTGGCAAGAGAGTGAACTGATCCAATTTGTTTTAAAAGGTCAGCAGGGCAATTACCTGGAGAACGGACTGGAGTGAGAGTACAGGAGCAATTAGGGGAGCCCAGCTGGGAGGGTGTTGCATTCTTGCAAGGGAGAAGTGAGTAGTCGGGTATAAGGCCATAGTGTGGAGAGGGAGAGAAATACATGTCAGTTCAGTCAGACAGGATTTATTGGTGGAGGCCTTGTGATTGGGGAGCAGGAGAACTGGAAAGGAAAGAATAAAGGATGGGATTGGGGGATTTTCAACACTGATGGTGTATATTTTTTTTAACATATTTTCACTTAGTGATATATCCTGGACATTTCCCCCATGTCATTACATGATACATTTATAGGTAACTGCTAAATGGCTATATGGTATTATAATCTGTGGATGAATCAGAACTCATTTACTAATCTTTTGTTTTTTAGAATTTCTAAATTTTTCACTTTTATAAGTAAGGTAGTTTGAAATTCATATAAATAAAATCTTTCTACTCGCACACAAGTATTTCCTTTGGATAATTTTTGCTAGATTCAAACTTAAATAATTTTAATGCTTTTAATGCATAATGACTCATTGACTTTGGATAAGATTATACTGATTTATAATTTCAGCAGTGTTTGCAAATACCCATTTTTCCACTTCCTAGCTAATCATGGGTATAATAACTAAAAAAAGAAAAAATACTAGTTTGATGAAACATTGTCCTCCTGCATATTTGACTCAGAATTCTTTCCCTTGTGATTCACCTGAGCATAACCTTTGCCCAGTTTTCCTTCACCTGAGCATCACCTTTGCCCACTTTTCCAATGGCATATCAATCTTTTCCTTATTCCTTCTTTTCAAATGTTTTATTGAGAAATAACTTCAAACTTACAAAAAGTTGTAAACATAAAATAATACAAAGAGCACTCACAAAGACTTTACCCAGATTAACATTTTAACCAGTTTGCTTTCTCCCTCACCGTTTCCCTGGCTCCCTCCTTCTCTCTCTCTCTCGCTCTCTTTCCACACATGTGCACGCACGCGTGCACACACACACTCACATTTCTTTCCTGAATCATTTGAGGATAAGTTACATACAACATGACCCTTTACCTCTAAATTCTTTAGCCTGCCTTTCCTCAGGATTATGATGCTTTACATAAGCACAATAAACCGTGTCATAAATTTACATGTAATACTTTATTTTTTTTAAGATTTTGTTTATTTATTTATTTGAGAGAGAGAGAGAGAGAGTTTATTTATTTATTTGAGAGAGAGAGAGAGAGAGGGATAGGGGCAGAGGGAGATGGAGAAGCAGATTCCCCACTGAGCAGGGAGTCACATGTGGGGCTCCATCCCAGAACCCTGAGATCGTGACCTGAGCTGAAGGCAGACACTTAACCTACTGAGCCACCCAAGCGCCCCTACATACAATACTTTAATCTACCATCTATATTCTAATTTTGTTAGTTGGCCTTTATAGCATTTTCTCCTCTAGTATGGGACCAGGTAGTCAGCCTGCTTGGCATGTCTTTTTAGCCTCCTAAATTCTGGAATATTTCCAGTCTGTCTTTTTTTATATGATATTGACATTTTTTTGAAGAATGCAGAACCTCTCAAACTTTTTTAAAAAATTCCATTTATTTATTCATGAGAGACACAGAGAGAGAGAGAGAGAGAGGCAGAAACACGGGCAGAGGGAGAAGCAGGCTCCCTGCGGGAAGCCCGATGTGGGAGTCGATCCTGAGACCCCCTGGGATCACGCACTGAACAAAAGGCAGATGCTCAACCACTGAGCCACCCAGGCATCCCTCTCAAACTTTTTTAAATAAAATTTTTCATTTTTTTTTATTGGTCTAATGTTTCCTTTTGATTGGATTAAGGACAGGCACTCTAGAGATATGTCCTTCTCAGGCTATGACCATCTGCCTGCCCTTGATGTTTGGTGATGTTAATTTTGATCACCTGGTAAAGGTATTGCTCAATTTTTTTCACTCCTTTATTCCTGGGGGTTTTTGTTCCTTTTTAACTAGTAAAAAATCTATAAGAGACACTTTAAATACACTGTGAATATTCTCCTCCTCATCAAAATTTATCCCTCAATATAGCATCCATTAATGATTTTGCCTATCTAAACTTTACCACAGTGGTTTCTACTCCAGCCCTCCTTCCCCATTTATTAGCCCTCAGTATCCTACTTTAAGCAAGAGGCTCACTTCTCATTACTTATTTATTTATTTATTATTGGTATGGACTGATAAACTGTTACTTTTTTAATGGTTTGTAATTTATTACTAGACTGAATTGTTTTGACACATAGATTATCTAGGTTTAACTGGTAGGAGCCCCTTCAAGCTGCCTCCTGTGACATCAGAACACGGTTTCCTCATCTTTATAAGCACTTCCTCACCTTCTGGCATAACCAGCTATCTCAGATGTGCTTACTCTGCCATAGCCTTGGAATCAGCTGTTTCTCTGAGTATTCTTGGTTCCTTTGAATAGGGGCGGCATTAGAGACCAAGATCTAGGCTCAGAGTATGCTTATGTACTGCTTGATCCTGGTGATGGTGTCACTGGTTCATTTATATATGTCAGACATATCAAAGTGTATGTACTTCATTGTATGTGAGCACCTTAATCTATTTTACAAAAAGTAGATAATAAAAGAAAATAGGATGTTTCTTTTTACAAAAGAAAAAGTTAAACAAAAACATAATGTTCAAAGATAAAACTTGGGTAATAAAACACTAAAGAAAATCAAAGTGATTACCATAAAATTCATGAAAATGGTTATTTTCAGGAGAGGGTTGGTTGGCTATGACTGCAGCCAGGGACATGGAATTTCTTGGGTAGCTGGTCAGGTTTTATGTTTTTACATAGATGTTAGTTACAAGAGTTTTCTCCTTATAATAATTCATTATATAATTGTTTAATACAATTTTTCTATAGCTTATAATTTTTCATATTTTACAATAAAATGGTTTAAGAATAAATGTTCCTGTTCATGATGCAAATAAATTATTACTTATTAGAAATTAAAGTCATTCTGCAAGCAGGGCAAACTCACTGATAGTTCATTGTACAGTTTATAAGGTATTTTATGGTACTTTCAGATAATGACTTATTGTAAGCAGCCTATATAGACTTATTTTTTTTTAAAGATTTTATTTATTCATGAGAGACACAGAGAGAGAGAGGCAGAGACATAGGCAGAGGGAGAAGCAGGCTCCCTGCAGGGAGCTCGATGCAGGACTCGATCTCATAACTCTGGGATCACACCTTAAGCCAAAGGCAGATGCTCAACCACTGAGCCACCCAGGTGTCCCAGCCTATATAGACTTAAACTGGAATATTACTTTTAATATATTAATGTTTTTAGTATTGTTACAAAACCTAATTATATAAAATCAAGGCATATGTTAATTTCAGTTTTGGAATTTCCATTTGGTTCATTTAATGGTTTATTTTTCTACTGAGATTTATCATCTTTTCACTAATTGCAGTGGATTTTTTTTTTATGTCTTTGAGCAGAGTTATAACTGCTCTTTGAAAAATCCTTGTCTGGTAATTTCAGTATCTGGGTCATCTATCTCAGAGGCAGTCCCTATTAGCTGTCATTTCTCTTGAGAATAGGTCATGCTTTTCTTTCTTTCTTGTGTTGAGTAATTTTTATTATATTCTGGGCATTGTGAATGTTATATTATGGAAATGCTGGATTCTGTTATATTTATCTAAATACTATTGTTGGTAGGGATGAGGTGGGTGTTGCTTTAAGCAGATAGTTCATTTGGTTGGCCTCAGACTGTAAACTCTTGTCTCTAGGGTAACAGCTCAAATCTCTGTTTAATTCTTTTATCTTTAGCCCACTTCGAGTCTGCCCTGTGCATGTATATAGTTCAGGGCTCAGCCAGATGTGTGTGTAGGCTCTATATGCAGTATTGGGACTCCTTCTCTTTGACTCTCTCCTATTTTGAGTCACTCTTCCTTTTTTAGCACCTATGGTTGACCCAGACACTGAGCTCTAGCTCTTTAGGTCAGACTGACTGTGTTTTCTATCTGAATGTTAGTTCCCCTGCATGGTGCAGACTGGGGCCTCAGGTTTGAAATCATTAAAAAAAAAAAAATAAAACAGAACAAAACCTGACCCCATGCTGTCACCTTATTCCAAGTATCAGCCTCCCTCCAGAATCTTCTTGTTTTTGTTTACTTTCCAATGCCTTTCAATAGGGATTTTCTTTTTTTAATATTTGTCCAAAGTTTAGACTTTTTATTTATATGCAGATTAGTGTGATAGGAGTCAATTTAGCCTTTATAGAAGTGACCTGAATGTTTATTCAGTGACCTGAATAATAATAGAAATTTCTTCTATGGATGAATAAGATAATGATATAGAAAAACACATTGTTGGACTAACAGGTTATTTTTTAACAGAGAAAAACCTCTCGATTGTGTATTTCTAACTTCAAGAAAGTATACATATATAATCACAAATAGAATATAAAGATAAGAAAAGTAATAAAGGAAAAACATGTTTTTAAAAAAGGAAAATATAGGGATCCCTGGGTGGCGCAGCGGTTTAGCGCCTGCCTTTGGCCCAGGGCGTGATCCTGAAGACCCAGGATCGAATCCCATGTCGGGCTCCCGGTGCATGGAGCCTGCTTCTCCCTCTGCCTGTGTCTCTGCCTCTCTCTCTCTCTCTGTGTGACTATCATAAATAAATAAAAATTAAAAAAAAAGATGTCTAGAAACTTAAATAAATAGATATTTTTTAACAAAAAAAAATATATTTGAACTATTTGGGAATAAAATATCTGAACCTCTTTTTATATTATTTTAGGAATAAATCTAATGAAGCTGATGACTGCCAAAGAGAACTTAGAAAACTGAAGTTTGAATCCGTTATTTCTGAGTCACGGTACACACTGCAAAATTTTAAATTAGTAATTTCAGTCATTGAATTTGAAACTATACTTTATCATTTTATTTGACATGTACTTAGTTTTTCTTATTGTATTATTCACATGTATAATACCTAATTCAAGTTTATAATATTCTTAAAGTTGTTCATTGATCTTGCCTCTGCCTAAATAGGGAAGTTTTAATATCACAGAACTACCCATTTTCTTAGTATTAAAAGATTTTTTTAAGTTACAGTTATAGTCTTCAGTTTCAAATGAGACTTTCATATATCTTTAATAAGCATAAAAAATAGTGTCTAATGTGTATTGGTGTGTTTTTTTTATCGTGTTCATTTTAGGCATACCAGATTGCTTAAAGAGAAAGAGGATTCTTTAATGGCTTGTCAACAAATATATAAAACTTTACAGGAAGAACTGACTGCAAAAGAAAGGCAAGAAGAAGACATAAAAAGAAGAATTAACCTTGCAGAAAATGAACTACAGATAACCAAAACTCTTCTGAGTCAGACAAAGGAAGAGGTTGCAACACTAAAAAGTGAAAGGTGCAGTCCACAATAATTTCTTCCAAAAATATTTTAAGTCAGTATTCCATCTATATTTGAAATACCAAGGTCTTACATATATTAATGACAGTGAAATTACGGCATTAAAGATGTATTTCACAGGAAAGGTCATCGCATCCCAACACCTAACCTGACGTTGATTAAACTGAAACCCAAGTTGGTTAAATGGCATGCTTAGAGTCACATAGTCAGAGGTGGAATCCACTTTGCATTTGGTGTTAGATTTTTATTGAAAAGTATCAAAGAGACCTTATGTGATCTTATACTACTGAATTTCAGCTGGGCCAATAATTGGTGGATTCTATAATTTTCCAACAGAAAAACATCTTTTTTGCATCACTTTTTCCTTTTATCAGCTCCTACTCTTCTTCTTTGTTATTTATCAACACCTCTTATTGAGGTCTCTTCATAAAGATACCTCTGGCATTCAGGTAGTAAAGGGAAACTAAAAAGCTTGTTCATTTAGCCTTCCTAGGTACTGTTGCTCAGTTAATTTGTCTTTAAATTAACCTTATTTGTACCCTGCTTGCTTCCTTTTTGTTTTCATTTGCTTGGCATGTCTTTATCCATTCTTTTTGAAGTTTTTTATATTTTTATGTTTTTATGGGTTTCTTTAATGTTTTAAATACATACCTGATATATAACACACATTTTGGGCTTTTATTAATTTTTATCAAATCTAGGAGTCTTTAATGGGAGATGTTATCCCATTTATATTTATTGATATAACTATTACATTCCAGAAGAACACAAGTTCCACGAGGGCAAGAATTTTTGTCTTCTATTACTCTCTCTGCACAGAAGGCAAAATTGGCTATTTGGTTTTCATTCTTCCTATGATTTTTTTAGTTTGTTTTTTATTTTGTTAATTTCATTTTATGAGTTATAAGAAAGATTTGTAATCTTTCTTTAGTTCTTTACAAGGGCAGCTATTTGCTTCCAGAGGAAAAGTCTAGGAGAGGGTAGCAAGCAGTTTAGAATTAAGTTAATCGTCTTAGAACTTTCTCATCAACTCTTTGGCCTGGGTTATATCTGTCTCTGCTCCAAGCTAGAAGTCCTGTTCAGTTCACAGGAAAACAAGTCTTATCTCTGGTCCATCCTGGGATAAGATGAACAGCTGCAGTGCTGATTGCCACCCACCATTTCTTCCTGACTCAACCATACCAATAACCTGCCTCTTGCAAAGATAGTTTACCTTGTAGTTACATGAATCTTCATTCCATCCCACCACCTCTGCCCTTTCACAATTACGTATTCACCCCATAGCATATTATAAGCAGCTATTTCATAAGCAGGAAGTTTGTAAGAGCCAGGCTTACTGATAACAATAAGGAATGGCAGCTAAAATATTGGTTATGCATAAGAAGACAGAAAAACTATAAATCCAAGCAAAAACTTGAAAAACATTGCAATTTGACCTGGTATGCCATAGAGACAGCCCTACACACATCAGTAACTTTGAGTGTTCTTATATTTAAGAATATAAGAGTGTTCTTATAATGCAGGCTAATAACTGATGGCCATCATGAGGACCCCGGGTGAGAAAAATAAAAATTTATTTTTATTTATACTCCATATAAAAAGTACAAAATCATACATCCTAGGATTCCATGAAATAAATAATTTTTTAATCTTCTGCTTATAGCTTTGGTTATCTGAGAAATTTTCTTATATTCCTGTATTATCTAGAATACCTCACTTTTAATGATGTCAGATTGATTAGACTTAATTGATTATCCAATGAATTCCATATTCTTTATAGTGGTCATTGAAAAGATCCTGTCTTTGCTCAAACATTTCTGGAATTCTCTTTTGAGGATTGATTTAAGTGCATATGTTTAAGAATATTCTCTGTATGATGAATCTTTGCCCTTTAGGAATGAATTTGATTTTTAAAATAATCTCAGTGGGTTCAGGGAAAGCAAATCCAGTGAATATACTAGAAAGTCAATCTGGGACATACCATGGGGGATCAAAAGTAAATTTTATTTTTTTCTATGCTTAATAAATTATCTCTTGCTGCCTCTTGGAAGAAGGCAGTCTTATGAGTCTTTTGAGGATTGATGGCATCATTAGAATAAATATAGAACTTTCTTAGAGGATTATTTTGAAATACACACTCACTGGAATGTATATATTTTGCCATGTTTTAAAGACATTTAGTACGGTTCTAATCTTGCCTTCTGTTATAAGTGTTGAATGAGAAGGATAATTTCTTTAAGTTTTCTGAGAATAGAGACATCACTGAACCATTCATCTTCTCTTCTTCTTCCCCCCTTTTTTCTTTCTTATCTTGTTTCCTTCTTTGTTCCTTATACTTCAGTCTATCCAAAAGCAGGCATGGTGTTAACTTAGTCATTTGGTGATGCTAAGTTTACTGCCTGCACATAACCAAAAAAAAAAAAAATGTGCTATGGACCAATAAATTATCATTCTATCAAGGGATTACTCCTAGACATAAGCATTGTCCTTTTCCTTTGGCCTAGGCCGCCTTCAAATTGTATTTGCCCTGTCCTCTATTGTATCCTCAGAGTCTAGCACATATCCACTCAATAAATATTTGTTGAGTGAATGAATGCCTTGCTTTGAATAGTTCACTCAGTCAACAACTGTTTGTTGAACAATTTACTATATGCTAGGTGCTATGTACCCTGGGGATATAATGGTGAAGCTGAAACATCCTTGTCCTCAAGAAGCTTAAGTTCTAATGAGACGTAGAAAAGAAAAAGAAAAAGTGAAGAGCTAACAAGAATAATTATAGGTTGTGATAATGGATATAAGATAAGTAAAAGAGTATTATAGCAGAGACTGATAGAAAGGGGGCCTGATTTGGAAAGAACAGTCATAAAAGTGACCTCCAAGATGATACGTAAAGGAAGACAAGGAAAAGTTACCAGGCCATAAGCCAGGAAGAGCTTGGTACGTAAAGAGCAAGCTTGGTGAGCTCTCAGAAATGGCAGTATGACTGGAGGCTAGCAGCTGTGAGTGAGGTGGGCGAGGACCGAATCATGCACGCTCTTCCAGGCCTTTAGGGATTTGGGTATTATTTACAGTGCAATGAAAGGGAACCACTGAAAGGATTTAAACAGAGGAGTGACACTGTGGAAAGATCATTCTGATGCTGAATGGAGAAGGTATGGCAATGGGCAGTGAGAGCAACTCAGGTCAGTTACTGTTTTGCTATTAATGAAAGGACTTTATGAATGGTTAAGCCTAATAGACATGAGAAAAACGAAAATCTTCAGTTCCCACCACTTACCAGCTCTTGCTGGGTTATTTAAATGTCAGGACTAAGCGGACAGTGACAAAATAGCCAGGGTTTACTCCATGTTGAGCCAAAACAGATACATGAAAGCCAAGCTGGGGTGTTTGGGTGGCTCAGTTGGTTAAGCATTTGACTCTTGATTTCGGCTCAGGTCACAATCTCCGGGTCATGATCTCAGGGTCCTGGGGTGGAGCCCCACACTGCATGGGCTCCACACTCAGCGAAGTCCCTCAGCCCCTCCCCCCACATACTCACACACTCTCTCTCATAAATAAATAAATCTTAAAAAAAGAAAGAAGAAGAAGAAGAAGAAGAAGAAGAAGAAGAAGAAGAAGAAGAAAGAAGAAGAAGAAGAAGAAGAAGAAGAAGAAGAAGAAGAAGAAGAAGAAGAAGAAGAAGAAGAAAGCCAGGATATCGCAAAGAAAAATAAGCTTTTGACGCTTCTGTCCAAACCTACCCTGAAACTTTGTCTTCCCTGACTGCCAGGGCAACCTGTTAACCTGCCCCCTTTCTGTCTTTGGTTCTTTCCCATTCCCTCCTGACAGCACACAGTCCTTAAGGTTCATGCATGAACTTGGTTTTCCTCTCTCCGCTTTCTTCCCTTTAGTAGTAAACTGTCCCTCAGCTGAGCAAGTTTTCCCATAAAACTTTGCTTGGAAGTACCAGTGGGACCTCTAAATAGAGGTGTCCCTAAGCAGTTGGAGATGTGAGGAGTCCCTCCAAAGAGGAAGTGAGGCTCAGCAAAAACTTTGAAAATAGAAATACTAGTAACACTCAGAGATTCTTGTTCAGTAGTGCTGAGTGGTGCCTGGAAATCTGCTGCACAGCTGCATCCCAAACCACCATCACAGGACTTGCCATCAACCAGGCTGCCTGCCACAGGTGCTCTCCAAAGGCCAAGGCCCGGGTTGCTCCCAGTGTCGGTGTATACTTCCAGAAACTCAGTCTCACATACATGCACCCCTCCCTCACCTCTCCTGATTCAGAACCCCTGCCAAAGCTCCAATGGGGCCATTAGGGAAAAGGTGCAATTTAGAAGCTCTGTAGCTTTAGAAGAGGAGAAAAGGAAAATGTAAAAAGCCAAAACTGACCCTAGGAAAAAAATCTGATAGAACTGAATTTGGGACAGGAAAGGAGTTGGTGACTAGGAAAATAGCTAGTTGATGTATTAGGACAAATCCATTTAATTATGCGTTGCTTTCTCCCCACACGCAGCTGAGAAGGCTCCGCTAGGAGAAGAGGTTCCACCAGAAGGAAGAAAAGTAGGTCCCTCAAAATCACAGATGCTGGGGTAGAGGTCTGGCCAGCTTGGGCACAGACACTCTGAGGCTGGGGAGAGAGAGGTCCCCTTTGTGCATGAGGAAGGATGCAGCAAGGCACAGCGGACAGCACCAGAGAAAAGGGCAGCTGTGTTCTCAATTCTGCGCAAAGAGCTCTCTGCTCTCATGCTTCTGGGCCATCAGGTCTCATCGGTCAGAGCCAGAACTCTGCCCAGGACTGTGAATTTGTGACAGCGCTTCAGGCCTGTAGGGGATTAAATAGGGTTCTGTGGGCTGGCCTGCAGGCCTAATTCCATTTTTATAGAAAATTATTTCTATGGTAAAGTGTGTTTGGAATTCCCTATAACCAACTGACAAATAACGTTTTATAAGGACATATGTGTTTAAGCTTGGAGACTGCCCACAGAATAACACTTGGAGAAATTTATGCACTAACATGTGGGCTACAGCCATACTGCTGAAACACGCAGCTGTCTGTACCAGCTCCCAGACCCCATGCAGTCCCAGGAGCTGTATTCACTCCATCTTGGTAAATTCCAAGGAGAAATATAGGAAAATACTTATTTGATTGACTTGCCAATAACAGGGTGGGATTAGCGAAGAGCATTGTTGGAGGAAAAGCTTAGTTGTAACCAAAGTTAGGTGCAAGTTGCTTACGTGTAATTTCTTCTGTGGGATAAATAATATATGTCTGTATCTCCTTGTCTGTCTAACTCTTTATCTATTTTATTTATTTAAAATAATTTTTTTATTGGTGTTCAATTTGCCAACATATAGCATAACACCCAGTGCTCATCCCGTCAAGTGCCCCCTCAGTGCCCGTCACCCAGTCACCTCATCCCCCTACCCACCTCCCTATCCACCACCCCTTGTTCGTTTTAGGGGTCTCTCATGTTCCATCACCCTCACTGATATTTCCCACTCATTTTCTCTCCTTTCCCCTTTATTCCCTTTCACTATTTTTAATATTCCCCAAATGAATAAGACCATATAATGTTTGTCCTTCTCTGATTGACTTACTGCACTCAGCATCATACCCTCCAGTTCCATCCACGTTGTCTTTATCTATTTTAAATGAAGTTTACTTAAGTGCTCCCCGTCCCTCCAGAAGGGTATCTTTTAAGCTATAGGGAAGGATTTTATTCCCCCCAACACACACCATCACCTTAACTTCTTTTCAATTCCCATGTTCTTTCTTTCCTCTTTTTGTCTTTGGTTTCTGTTCGTTTGTTTTTAATTGAAAGCTAGAAACCATCACCCCAGAAGAATATATACAAAATCTAGGAAGTTTTTTTTCCAGGAGTTGAAGGGAGTTCCCTGCTTTTCTATATATGTCATGACCCCATAATTAAACATGAATGCTTGCTCATGCTCTCTCTCTCCCCTCTCTCCCCCCCCCCCACCTCCCTCTTTCCTCTCTCAAACTTTCTCACACACAATCCATAGGCATCACAGTTGTGGGGAGGGAGCTCTCTGAGCACCTCGGGGATCATGTCCTGTGTGAGATGCACCTCATGAGGCACTCAGTGGAAGGAGTAAGGACCTGAAAACCAACCCAGACTCCGCTGTCCTAGCCACTTGCCACAGAGGAAGAAGCTTGTTTTCTAGCGTAAGCAGGCCATTCCCTTCTCCCCTTACCAAGCCTTCCGCTTCGAGGTCTGCCCCCATGCAGAGGGAATATTGTTTTCCAATATACCTACCCAGAGGGGAAGTCAGTTCCAAATTTGCTCAAAGGCACTGGCCAGCTGAGCTGGGGCCTTCACCTGTCAAGCAGGTCGTTTTCCACATAAGGAAAGAGGTTAAGCAAGGCTCCGAGGGTCACATGATTGGCAAAGACAGAAATCCAGCTCTGCTGGTGTGTGACCTCATTACCCATGTTCCTCCCACCACAGTCCACGTAGTTCCCTCAGCGTCTGTCTTGAAGGGCTGTTGTGTCAACTCTTCTCCGTGTGACTTCTTTCTCAACCATATTGTAACACTGAGCCTTCAGGGGACTCCCAGCCCTGTAGAAAGCAGGGCACCCAGAGCGCTCCCTTTGTGTCTCCTCTCCCCCTTCCCTCTCTCTCTCTCACCCCACCCCTCTACTATTTTGGGATTCTTTCATTCACTCAGTAAATATAAGATGGTGACTTTTGTCTTCTGTTCTCTAGCGTCTTGGCAAAATCAGAAGTGGAGCTATATCTTCAGAATGAAAACAGAATAATAACATTTCACAACACATTGGAGAAGAAGAGAAGCTTAGCGTTAAGTTCCTTTAATGAGGCTTCTCATATTTTCTTGAAGGTTAAAAAGATAAGAAGTGTAGACTGTAAAAGGATTCAGAAGCAGTGTATAAAGGGTCTGTTACCTCATGGTACTGTGGCTTAGTATAAAAAAAAAAAGCTGACTTTAGAATTAGGCAAATAGTTTTTTTTGTTTTGTTTTGTTTTGGCAAATAGGTTTAAATCTCAACTTGACCAGTATCAAGTTTGGACAACTTTAGCCACCTTCAGGCTCATTTTCCTTATCTGTAAGATGGGGATAGTAATAACAGCTATCTTCTCATGAAGGCTATTCTAAAAATAAAAAAATAAAATAAAATAAAATAAAAAAAGCATCTAGCATCGTGCCTGGTAGGTTGTAAATGCTCAGAAAATGCATTCCCCCTCTTTGATCTTTTCTCAGGTTGCTAACCCCATAAGGCATCATATCTTATCAATGTGTATACCCTGCACTGGTGATGTAGCTATTTATTAAATGTCTATTGAATTCAATGTTACCTGCTTTACTCTTCAAGTTGTAAAAATCAGTCTGTGGAGTGATTCAATTTGGATGCTATCCTATTAGTTGAAAGCATTGTGAAACAAAATGTTTTAAGTAACATCATTCTAAAATAACAAACCTTATGTTTTTTTTTTTTCCCCCAAGACTCACCTCTTTCTCTGATTTCCTATCTATCAACAGCTCTCAGAACAAGAGGCTTGCCAAACTTCTTATGATACCACAGACTGAACTGCTTTTAACTAAGGCAGGAGTTGTGGCAAAATCAAAATTATGTCTTTGATTGACAATGTGAAGACATCTCTAAGAGAACAACTTGTGAAATAGAATTTAAAGCTGTCGTTTGGCATTACGGTTTGACATTTGTTTGCAGTTACATTTTTAACCACAATTAAGGGAATCTAGATTTTTGCATGTATATAAGAAAGTAGATTCTCATTTTCTTTGGGGTCTAAGAATTTAAAAGTTAAAATTTTAAAAATAAGTACTCTTAATTGCGAGAGATCCTAATTTGCCTATTGTGCCAACTCCAGAAATGTTATTTTTAAACAGTATTTCATGAAATTTCAGGGTAGAGTGCTACAGATAGCCACACCTCCCTCTCAAATATAAAAGGAAAGGCAGCATAACACTGCAGAGAGCTCAAGGCTGATATGCATGCGCCTGAGCCAGCATTGCCTCATGAATTGTGTCACTTTAGATGATTCAGGATATTGTTTCTTCTAAAATGTAGGCAATTGCATTAGTGTATTACCAAAAAATGGCAAGAAAGAACCACTGTATCGCCAGAAATTAAAACAGTGCCTGACACACAATAGGCATTCAGTAAATATTTGCTGACTAGATGGATGTATGGATGAGAATTGATTTAATCCTAATGAAACCACTGATTGCATGATGTAAGACTCAAAAGCTCTCAGTATTTCTCGCAGGTCCAGGGATCTAATGACTTGTCAAAAGTCAGAGGCGAGACTACAATCCAAACTCCTGGATGCTAGTGATAATCTTCTTTATTAGGTTCTTAGTAAAATCCAAATTTAGGACCTAAGTCTGTGTTGTTTCCTGTAACTCTAAGGCATCTTTATCTCTAGTACTGGTTCTGAAGAGGAAATTAGAGGTCTGTATGATATTAAAAATGGCTACACATTTTCAGCTTTTTATAACATGGAACATTCCATTCAGCATGCATGGAATATGCATCTAACCATGTTTTATTTCTTATCATTCCTCTATATTTCTAGCAAAAAGCCTTATAAGAGTCAAAATTGATCCTTTTTAGTTTCTTTTAACACAAGTTTTTTGTTAATCATCAGAGTCTTACAATGGTTTTGTATTCCTGAACAAGGTGTAAGCTCTCCCTTGGGTATAGTATATAAGTGAGATTTTTATTTTTGGAATCAGGATTATCTTTTCCACACATACAATCATGTCTGTTTACATTACTCAATGCCCATTTCATGCTAATCAAGGGCAGTAAGTAATTGTACAATCACATCTCATTATTCTTTCTGCCTTGTCCCACTAAAGAATCGTAAAAGGGTTCTTGGAGTCTGGATCAGAGGCTCAGCAGGAATAAAGAGATCGGAAAGTCCTCCGCATTTCTACAGCCATAAATATCAAGCCAACTTACCACTGCCGACTTTCAGTCCTTAATTTTTAAAAGAGTTCATTCAAAACACCTTATGCTTTGTGGAAATGTCATAGGGAACTTCATAACTCTTTAAAAATTCAGTGAATTGTTATCACTTCATTAACATCGTTTAAACCTTGACCTACTATATTTTAGCTTTTATAATCTACTAGACTTTCAGTTTTTGTTCTAAAAGAAAACATATAACAGCAGTGGTGTTTTGTACTTGGTCCATCAGACGAATGTATATGGAATGGATTCTACTTTTGGTAGTCTGGTAGTATACTAGTGGCAACAAAATTATATCTCTCTCGGGCAGCCGCAGTGGCCCAGTGGTTTAGCGCCGCCTTTGGCACAGGGTGTGATCCTGGAGACTCGGCATCAAGTTCCGAGTGGGGCTCCCTGCAGGGAGCCTGCTTCTCCCTCTGTCTGTATCTCTGCCTCTCTCTCTCTCTCTCTCTCTCTCTCTGTGTCTCTCATTAATAAATAAATAAAATCTTTTATATATATATTATATATATATATAATATATATATGAAGGGAAAGGACACAACAGATGAGACAAATAGGAAACAAAATGATAGATTTAAGGTTTACCATATCAATAATTCAATTAAGTGTAAAGTGTCTAAACATTCCGATTAAAAGGCAAAGATGATCAGGTTATATAAAAAAAAGTAAGATTCAGCTATAAACTACCTATAGGAAATTTATTTTAAATGTAATGACATAAATAATTTAAAATTAAAAGAATGAAAAAAATATACCAAGTTGGTGTTAATCAAAAGAAAGCTGAAATACTATTGATATCATATAAGGTAGATTCTGGAACAAAAAACATTACTAAGAATAAAATTCATTTCATAATGATAAATGGATCAGGGCAATTGCGTGGCTCAGTCCATTAAACTTCTGACTCTTCATTTTAGCTTGGGTCATGATCTCAAGGTTGTGAGATTGAGCCCCATGTTAGGCTCCATGCTGGAAATGGAGTCTTCTTAAGATTCTCTCACTGCCCCTCCCTCCCTCCTCTCTTTCTCTCTCTCTCTCTCTCTCTCTCTCTCTCTCTCAAAAAAAAATGAAAATGATAAGTAGATCAATTCATCAGGAGGGCATAATCTTGAATGTTTGTGCATCTAATAATAGAGCTTAAAAATATATGAAGTGAAAACTGATAGAACTGAAAAAAGTAGAAAAATCCACAATTATTATTAGAGATTTCACTAGCCTCTCACAATAATAGATTTAAAAATAGAAAAATCAGTAAGGCTATAGAAGACTTGAACTTAGCAATCAATCAACCTAACCTAATTGGCATGTATACAACATCCCACCCAACAGCAGCAGAATTTTCCTCAAAGGCATACAGAATATTCACCAAGATAGACCTTATAATTGGTCTATGAAATAAAACCAAAGAAATTTAAAAGAAATCAAGTCATACAAAGTGTGTTCTCTGGTCACAATGTAGTTAATTTAGAAATAAATAACACAAAAGTATCTCAAAAATTCCCCAAGTATTTTTACACTCTATAACAGAATTCTAAAGGAGACATAGATCAAAGAAAATATCGAAAAGGAAATTACAAAGCATTTTGAACTAAATGGAAATATCAAATTTGTAGGATGTCACTAAAGCAAAACTTTATAGCAATAAATGTGAAAAAAGAAAAAAGGTCTCAGCTTTTACTTAAAAAACTAGAAAAAGGGATCCCTGGGTGGCGCAGCGGTTTGGCGCCTGCCTTTGGCCCAGGGCGCGATCCTGGAGACCCAGGATCGAATCCCACATCGGGCTCCCGGTGCATGGAGCCTGCTTCTCCCTCTGCCTATGTCTCTGCCTCTCTCTCTCTCTGTGACTATCATAAATAAATAAAAATTAAAAAAAAAAAAAACTAGAAAAAGAAGAGCAAATCCAAAGTAAGAAGAAAGTTAATAAAGATTACAGCAGAAATCAATGACATGGAAAACAAAACCGTATAGGATATAAAAAAATCAATTCCCGGGGATGCCTGGGTGGCTCAGTTGGTTAAGCATCTGCCTTCAGCTCAGGTCATGATCCTAGGATCCTGGGATTGAGCCCTGCATAAGCTCCCTGCTCAGCTGGAGAGGACATGCTCACTAACATAGAAAACCCTATGAAATCTACAAAAGAAGTTGCTAGAATAAGTGAGTTTAGTAAGGTTACAAGAAAATAGATCAACATCCAAAATCAATTAATTTCCATGTATTTGCAAATAATTCACATTTAAAAACGGTATTTACAAAAATAGTTCAAAACACATGAAATACCTAGGGGTGAATCTAACAAAAGATGGGCAAGACCTATACACTGAAAACTACAATTGCTCAGGGAAGTTAAAAAGGACCAAAATAAATGGAGAGTTATACAGTATTCATGGAACAGAAGACTCAATATCTTTAAGAGAGCAATTATCTCCAAATAGACTTATAGATCCAATGTAGGGGTGCCAGGGTGGCTCAGTCAGTTAAGCATCAGACTCTAGATTTCAATTTGGGTCATGATCTCAGGGTCATGAGATCAAGCCCCAAATCGAGCTCTGTGCTCAGCGCAGAGTCTACTTAAGATTTTCTCTCCCTCTCCCTCTGCCTCTTCCCCTTCCCCACCACCCCCACTCAGGGGCATGCACCCTCCCTTGAGTTGGGCAAAGATTTCTTGGATTCAACACCAAAAGAATGTTCCATAAAAGAAGAAAGCCCTGAAATATTGGACTTCATTAAAATCAAGACTTCTGTTCTTTAAAAGACAGGGAATGAAAGACAACCTGTAGACTGGAATAATATATTTGCAAAATATGCATCTCATAAAGGACTTGTTTCTAGAATATGTAAAGAACTTTAGGAACTCCATTATATGACCATTACAACCTAATAAAAAATGAACAAAAGATTTGAACAGACATTTCACCAATGAAGATATAAAGGTGGTCAATAGGTACACAAAAAAAGATGCTCAACATCATTAGTCATTAGGGAAATGCAAATTAAAGCCACAGTGAGATACTACTGCACACTTTCAGAATGTCTACAATTAAAAAGTCTGAACATAACCAAGTGTTGATGAGAATGTGGAGAAACTGGAATTTTCATACCCTGCTGTTTGGAATGTAAAGCAGTGCAATGTCTTTGGGAAACAGTTTGGAAATTTCTTAAAAAGTTAAGCATTACCCTTACCTTGTTACCCACGTTTCACCCCAGGGAAACTAATGGAATAATCCACATACAAACTTGCACAGAGGTATCCATAGCAGCTTTATTTGCAACAGCCAAAACCTATGAAACAACCTATGTGTCTATCAACAGGTGAATTGATAAAGCCATACAGTGAGGTACTACTCAGCAATAAAAAGGAACTACAATCTCAGCAAGGAAAATTGTCCACCTTCAGGGTAGAGATCCTCGCAGTGGCTTCCAGGGAACTCAGAAGTGTGAGGAACTCCAGGTGGTGCCAGGTGCACACCTCCCAGTGAGACAACTGTTCGGTCCACACCTGCCTGCTATCGGGCCATTTGACTTGCTCTTGCCACTGAAATGTGAGAGAATGCACCAATTCTGAGTAGAAGCCTTAACAGACCCAGCGTTTTGGAGATTTTTCATTTCTGTCTGTCACAAAAATAGCATTCCTGGTAAGAGCTGCTCCTTAAGCTACATCCTGGAACAAAACCTGGGGAGCAAAGCCGCAGATGACACGTACATGAGCAAAAAATAAACTCTAGTACTTTAAGCCTCTGAGATTACAGATACGTTAAGTTTGAGACGTCTCTGAAATATAAAAGTAGAGCAGTCAGATGGTGAGCTGGATTCATGAGTCAGACACTCAGAGAATAGATTTGAGCCAGAGATAAAAATTTGGGAGTTGTCAGCATCTAGATTGCATTTCAAGCATAGGAGCGGATAAGATCACCTAGAGGAAGGGTAGGAAGGAAAAAGTGCTGAGGAACACGAATGTTGAAATAACAAGTACAGGAAGATGAGTCTGCAAGGGAGACAGGAATGGCCAAATATCTGGAGGAAAGCCACAAACGAGGTTTTTAATGTAATCCCACTTTTGCTTGTCCTCATTCTTCGTTTCTTCTGTTTCATTTCCTTTCCTCCAGCTTAGAGACGACTAAGCAAGCGTCAGAACCTCTGGGTGCACCTCCCACTCCTAAAGGGAAATCTTCCTTTTCCTTTATGGATCTTGAGCACCATTTGGACAAGGGATCCTGCCTTCCTGATTCACCTCTGTCCCTTCAGGGCCCAATGACCCTGCCGTGTCCCTAGTGCGCGTAACTGGCAGCTAACTCCACCCGGCTGGTCACCAGCCTGGTCTTTCACCTTCATCTTTTTCCCTTTGATTCCTTTTCCTCCACATGCATGTGCTCAGGCTTTTACCACTAATTATTTTTCACATGAATATTGGCTAGACCATAGAAGGTGAATGAACATAGGTATGAAGCGTAAGGAAGCACAGTACGATGAACATCTGTGTGCAACCGCTCAGTTGAGGAGAAAGAACCTTATACCTTAGCTTAGAAGTCCCTTTGCGCTTCTCCCCAGGTCCACCCCAGTGCCTCCTGCGCACAAGAAGCCATCAACGTGCATTTTGCGGTTCTCACAAACTAGGAAGAGAAGGGGACTTTCTCCCATGGATAAAGAGCGTCTGTAAAAACCTACAGATAATACCTGATGTTTCTTTGCTTTATGATTTTACCAAGTATGCTTACATTCCTTAAAAAAAAAAAAGAGTCTGCATATATCTTATCTTCATAGGACTAAAATCATACTGTATGTGTTACCCAGTGATTTTCTTTGTGCTCAAGATTATGTTTCTGGGACTTGTCCATTATGGTGCATGTAGTTGAAAAGCATTCATTTCTCCATCTGCATCACAGTCTAAACTATACCACAATTGATTTGTCCTTTCTGTTTTAACTGTGTTCCATAAGTTTTGATATGTAGAGATTTCATTACTGTTCAATTCTAAGTATTTTTAAATCTCAATTATTATTTTTTACTTGGCCCATGACTTATTCAGAAATACACTTTTTAAATTTCCTAATACGTGGAGATATTTTACGTATCTTTCGTTACAGACATTTGTATTCTGAGAATATGGACTCTAACAGTGCTGTTCAGTAGTATAATGTGAATTAGACTATGTACATATGTAATTAAAAAATGTTTAATTGCCATATTAAAAGAGAAAAATAAACAGGTAAAACGTACCTTAATATATTTTACTTAACTCCATATATACAAATTATCATTTAAATATGTAATCATCTCTAAAGATTATCATAGATATTTTAGATTTGGGGTGTTACTAAATTTCCAAATCTGGTATGCATTTTAAAATTAGGCACATCCTAATTTGAACCAGTTACCCTTTACTGCTTAGAGGCTACATATGGTTAGTGGCTGCCATATTGGAATATACAGGTTAATTGGACAATTGTTTGAAATTTACTTTCTGGCCTAGGATGTAGTCCTCAATTCATGTGATCCGGAAAATGTGTGTTTTTCTAGTCGGGTACAGAGTTCTATATGTGTACCTTAAATCTGTCTTATTGGCATTGTTAAAACCTCTATATTTTTACTGAATTATTTGTGTGCTTGACTTTGGGTTGCTGCATTGTACCTCATAGGAAGGCCTCTCACATAATAGCATGGAGCTATGTAGTGTGAATTTCCATGGCCTTATATGGTGGGTCCAGAGACTGACTGATGTAACTGAGGGAACTGTGTTGCAATCTACCACTATAGTATGGATTTTATAGTTTCTCCTTACAGTTCTTTTTTTTTTTTTCTTCTCCTTACAGTTCTATTGGATTTTGCTTTATATATTTTAAGGCTACTTGAACAGGTGCATGTAAATTTAGACTATTTATGGTGAATTAATCTAGTCTCACTAGAAGCCAAGAATAATGACTTTTGTCTTTTTATTTTAATATCTTTTTTAAATTTATTCATGAAAGACTCAGAGAGACAGAGACAGAGACACTGGCAGAGGGAGAAGCAGGCTCCACGCAGGAAGCCCGACATGGGACTCAATCCCGGGTCTCCAGGATCTGGCTCTGGGCTGAAGGCAGCGCTAAACTGCTGAGCCACCTGGGCTGCCCATGACTTTTGTCTTTAAGTTTACTTTGTCTAATATTTATTTAATTGCATACTTGTTTTTCTTTATACTTTTTCTTTCTACATCTTTTTAAAAAAAATCTTTCCATGTCCTTATGTTTTAAGAATGCCTCTGATAAAGAACTCAGCTGTGTTCATTTATCAGGCCTGTTTCTCTTTTTTAACTTGTGAGTTTAATTTATTTGCCATCAATGTGATTGCTACCTTAAGCTTTCTATTTTTTTCCTTTCTGCACTGTTTCTACTTTTTGGGCCTTTGGGTAGAGGGGTATTGTTGGAGTTTATTTTCTTTATGCTTTTTCCTCTAATGGTATATTCTATTTCTATTCTTTAAGTGGTTACTTTTGAAATTTTACCATGCATACTTAGTGAAGTCTAAAAATAATATCTCAAACTCCCAACCATGCAAGGGCCAAAGAACACTTGAGCTCTGATGGTTGCCATCCTAACGTATAGTCTACAGTTTTGTCTATTGTTCTAGTTCTATCCTTTTGTTAGCCCCACTAATTAGACATAGTTAAAACTGTATTTTATGCAGATATTTGTTTATAATCACCTGCATGCAGAGCTGGCTGCATAATTTTCAGGGCCCAGTACAAAATGAAAACATGGGTCTCCTGTTCAAAAAGCTACAAAGCTTTTTTCCCCTGACTTCACAGTATCTCTTTCAACCTGGCATGGTGTTTTCATGATTACTATTGAATGTGGTGCTCCCTGGGGCCTGGGGACATCATGGAACGGATGCAGGCTTTCACAGGCACTCAGTACACCTCCCTATGATTCAGAGCAGGGGGAGTGCACATGCCCAAACCGCACCCTTCCCATGGGTGCCTGTACCTGAGACCATGCCTGAAGCAGAGGAAGGCAGAAGAGGCTGGGCAAGGGCTGAGGAGCAGGGGCTGAGAGGTGGTAGGAGGTAGGACTGTGTGTGAGCCAAGGCTCCAAGCCAAGCCCCTGGTACATACTCAATTGTCCCATGAGACCTCACATAAAACACAAATTTAAAGATAAAATTATTAAGAGTTTCATGATGGTGACCAAAAAGCATTCATTCTGAAGCACGGGATCCCCTTCTGAGCATGGGCTTTGTACAGCTGTCTTGACCATATGCCCAAGAAGTTGTCCTCCCTGCATGTGTCTGCCAGTTTCTTTGCTCACATTTCTTCTTGCATGCTGACCTTCCTTCTGAGATCTTATCCCTTCTTGCAAAGCATATTCTTTAGAAGGTTCCTTTGTAAAGGTCCTTTAGCTGGTAGTAAACACTCCGGTTTTGTTTATCTGTCTCATTCTGAAAGATAGTTTTGCTGGGTACCTAACTTTAGTTGGTGGTTATTTTCTCATAAGATTTTGAACATATTATTTTGCTGTCTGACTTCCTTCGTTTGTGTTGGAGAATAAACTTTCAATATGTTTGGGTTCCTTTGAAGATAATGGTTTTATTCTCTCCAGCTTCTTTTAAGATCTCTTTAACTTTGATGTTCTTCATGTTTACCAACAGAGGCCCTGATGGAAGATTCATTTTTTATTATCTTGCTTGGAATCCATTTGGCTTCCTAGATTTGTGAGTTAGTGTTTTTCATTAGTCTAGAATAGTCCCCTGACATATTGCTTCCTCTCCCTTATCTCTCCTCTCCTTCTGAAATAATAAATAGATATATATTAGATCTTCTCACTCTGTCCTCCATGTATTAACTTCTCTTTTATATTTTCTGTATTTTTCACTTCCTGTACTTTACTCCATACAATTTCTTTAAATCTCCCTTTAAGTTTATTCATTTTTTAGCTATGAATAATCTGCTAGAGGACCACCCACTGTTTTTCATTTTGATTATTATATTTTTAAGTTTTACAAGTTTGATTTGGTTCTTTTCATATTTCATGTTAAATCAATCATATTTCTTATTTAAATGTTGTTTAAATAAATATTTTATTTCTTTGAATATCCTGATTCTATATTCTGTATCTGAAAATTCAACACTCATGAGTTTGATTATGCTTTCATTTGTGTCTGCTCATTCTCTTACTGGCTTTTTTTCTTTTATAGTTTTGTGATTTAAAAAAAAAAACATGATTTCATAGGTCTTGACTTTTATAACTGTAGAAAATCTTTGAGTCCCATGTTGAAGATAGGTTGTTCCCAAAATACTGTGGTTTTTTTTTTTTTTTTTTTCCTATCAGGCATCTAGAGGCAAAGTTAACCTATTATGACTTGAAGATATCCTTTCAACATGAAGCTTTTTGAATCACTCAGATTATATGAATTCACAATACAAACCTGTGTTAGGGTTAGTTTGTGTTTATAAATTCTTGTGAGAGATTTATATTTTTCCCTCTCCCTAGCACCAAAATTCAAAAGTAGTAATTTTCTTTCTGTACCTTGAGAGATGTTATTTGAATTTTACACATACTAGGTGTGAATTTCACACATAAACTGCATGTGCAGCTCTTTGAGATGCAGCTTCATGCAGGTGAGTTTCCTTTTACTCTTTCCCTCCTGAGCCCTTCATGGTTATGAAATTTAAAGCTCAGGTTCATCAGATTTGGAAGGTACCTTCAAGGTAAGAATTGGTTTCAATGCTCTACTTATTGTTAGGGGTTCTTCCTTTTACTTTCTTTTTTTTAAGATTTAGTTTGAAATTACAAAAAATTTTACAAAGACAATACAGAGAGAGTTTATGTTTCTGTTTGGCCCCCCCCCCCTTTTTTTTAAGATTATTTGTTTATTTGAGACAGAGAGAGAGAGAGAGAAACAGACAGAGGGAGAAGCAGGCTCCATGCAGGGAGCCCAATGTGGGACTCAATCGGAGGTCTCCAGGATCATGCCCTGGGCCAAAGGCAGTGCTAAACTGCTGAGCCACCTGGGCTGCCCTTGTTTGGCCCATTTTTAATAACAGGGACACATCTGTAAAAACTATGAAATTAACATTGGTCTAATACGATTAACTAAACTACAGACCTTGTTCAGATTTCAAGTTTTCCGCTCATATCCTTTTTCTGTCCTTTCACTTGAGTTTTTTCCTCTGCATTCTTTCTACTTTTTGTCCAGCTCACTGATGAAGTTTAAGATTTTTTTAATAAGTTAAAAAAATGTTTACTTATTTTCAGTAGGAGAGTTGTCAAAGTACCTCGTCCAACACATTTCTAGAAAGAGAAGTCTGGGGGGTTTTTTTTTAAACATCATTTTCCCTCAAATGATATTCATAATCCTGGTTACCAAGTCCAACATATCTTCTTAAGCTTGTGTCCTTAAGTTTTTCTAGCCTAGAAATGTTGGCATTATTTTTATTAGGTAAAAAAAAAAAAAAAAAAGTTTAATTATAAGACCAGAAAAGAAATCAAGAGATAGATTGAGAGTCTATTATAGTGCTATAGGTGAGAGAAAGTCAAGAACCTTAAAAAGACTGTTGGCAGTAGGAAAGGAGGAGAGGAAATAGTTTGAGGAGCACTCAGGAAGCAAAATAGAGAATTTGGTGTTGAATGGATGTGGTGGGACAAGAAGAAGAAAGAGTCAGGGAAAACTCGGGGATTTCAAACCAAAGATTTTGACTCTTGAAGATTTTTAGAAGTCAAAAGGGAAACCAATATTGTAGGAGATGATGGTGGATTTGTTTTTGAATGTATCTGGTATTAATGATTCATTAGGGTGGAAATGTCCAATAAGCAGTTGTAATTGAATGCCACAATTTTGAGAAAGGAGTCAGAGCTAAAAGGAATAGAGTGGTAATGGAACACAAATAGATTAGGAAGAGGAATAAGCAATGGAGAAGAATCACCTATATAAAAACTAAGGAGAGACATGGTCATTACAGAAGAGGGAAGGAGCCCTGATCAACAAATGTGCTTTTGCCACTACTTATGATATTCAGAAGCTTAATTTCAGTGCCCCTGTGAAATGCTCTTAACGAATCTTCTGCGCTTTCCTCCACCCAGAGGATTATGAACTAAACTTTAAGATCCATTTATGTGGATTAAAATATTAAAATGTTCTTTATGTTTTTTTCAATTTTCTAATATGTTTTGTACTATACCATATCTCAGACATTACCTTCTGTTTCATTTGGTTTGTTCCAATCAGTACTTAAGACAAGTATAAGAAAAATAAATTTAACAAGAACCGCAAACATATGTTGATTTTATGGCATATCCCAACCTATTTTCCTTTTTTTAGGAAACAAAATATTGTCTAGTGTTAGAATTTAGTCATAAACTTTGAAACCATAATGTATAACATTTTATGGTATTTATGACTCCACATATGTTGTTACTATTTCATGCAAAAGAAATAACTTAATAAGCAAAAATTATGCCTGAGAAAAATACTTACCTTGTATGTAGTGTTTGTAAATTGCTGTTAATGGTACAAGTAGTATCTAGAGGCAGTATATATATTGCTAAAGAGAAGAAACAGACTAAGTTGTGAAATACTATTACCTGAGCCAGGAGCTGCAATTTAGGAAGAGTGTCAGGGTCTTGACTCATTTGTTGGGTTTATGGTTTTCAGGGAACTAATGCTGATTTCACATCAGAAAAGCATCGAGCAGCTGCAGGAAACCCTTAGACAGAAGCTGCTGAATGATGATAACTGGAGAGAGAAGGTAACAATAATGTAGCTTTCATCTGCATGTGTCTTATTTGCTTTTAAAAATTCTGTTTGCCAGGAGACTATTCCAGGTATCTTTGCTTCCATGCACATTTTGATTCCTTCTGGAATTTCCTAGACCAAACATGCTTGTAAGTGTCTTTTCCAAAATATCAAACAACATAATGGAAATAAAAAGGTAAGAACAGAATTTGAAATCTCGTAAAATTAAGATAGCCCTTAGTTCTCATGTAAAAGTGTAATTTTTATCTTTAAGTATTTACCTTGTTCCTGTAAAGTGACAGAAACTTCATTTGACTACATCCTTAAAAGCAGAAGAATATTCAATTATTCTTACAATTTCTCTGCTTTTAAGAAGATACTACAAGAGAATGGAAAATGGCAAAATTACTCAGTTATGAACTTCTGGCAAAGTAAAATGTATAAGAATTTAGCTCATTATTTGCAAAGAAAATGTTTTCTCTTAGAGTACTGAAAACGCATTGATTTTTTTTGTCTTTGGGCTTTCTAAAATTTTTCAAGATTTCAGTAATAAATATGTATTACTTTGATAATTTTAAAGGATACAAATAATATTCTAAAAATTATTGGTCTCTACCTCCTCAGGCCTTGTACCGCTCTAGTCATTGAGGCTTACAGACATCATCTCCCCGCCATAAACTTCTGATACTCCTTGATTGGTCCCTGGGCTGTACCCTGAACAATGCCCTGAACCCTTCCCACCTCTTTCTCTTGCCCAACTGATACCTTCCCTAGCACTAGTCCTCATCCTTGGTTTTCTGATAACATTGTAAATTTGCATATCAAGCTAGAGCTGGCTACTGAAATTCAGATTGCTTGACTAAAGTCTTGACAAGCTGTTTGGTTATTACCAGATTCTTCTCTGTGATGTCTAGGCCCTATAACTTGTAACCTCAAGGGACAAGCAGTGGCCACCTTCAAACTAACATCTCCACGCGGACTCTTCCGCCCTACCATCCACCAAATCGAAACCCTTTAGAGATTGTTGCTTGCTCAGGTCTGTTCTAAATTTTTCACTTTCATTTCCATTCTTTACTCAGTTGGCCATACTGAGGCATTACTGGCCCTCTATAAAACAATCTCACTTTCCTTGTCCCTCAGGGATCACACACTCATTCTGTAAGATAAGTGATCACTATAACAACAGTTCCATAGAGGCAAAAATTAAAAGTTTAAAAGTTGAGAATATGGACTGAAGTTGCTTCAAGTGCTCAAAGAAAAGCATAGACTTTTTCTTTTCCTTCTACTCTAAAGCCCACATTTTAAAAAATTCTTTCTAATTTTACTAGCTTTGGGGTACAGTTGGCTAGTCTGTTCTTATTCACTTCCTCCATCCTTATGAATCCATGTTTGAAAATACAAAAAAAAAAAAAAAAAAAAAAGCTCAACCTACTCAGCAATCCAAATTTGCAAATTAAAATAATGAGATTATTTTTTAACCCATCCAGTTAACAGAGCAGTTTTGGCATTGTGATGAAGTCTAGTGAGATAATCTCTCATATTCACTCTTTAAGGGGCTGGAAGTTACAGCAACCGTTTGGAGAGCAATTTGGAAGTGTGTATGAAGAGATATTGTAAATATCTCTTAATGCAGAAATTTCACTGATGGAATTAATGTGAATAGAAATCCACAGATTCTTCCCTTCCCTCAGACACCTGAGCTTCTCATAGACTGACAGAGTGAACTTTCCTGCCTTTGCTGTGTACAAGTTCCTTATCTCTGTGGTCACACCCCGTGAAGGACGTTCAGATACAATCTACTAGAGAAGTCTCCGCATTTACAATCTACTTACTCTATTACTGCTGCTCACTGTACCCTGTCTATGAGGTTACTGACAGAGCAAGTGGACCAAGTTAGTGTTAGCATTTGATCATATAAAAGCATTATGATCTTGCCTCATGCTGTTAATTTGATGATGAAAATAAACCTATGTAAGATTTTCTAAGTTCTTGCTAAGACCATGATATCATTCTAATAAATTAATTATATCATAGATGCATTTTGGCATGTATAATTTTCTATGATATAAATGGGCATTTCATTTTGTTGAGAGGACATGACTTCTTATTAATAAATCTTATCATTTAGCTTAGCAGTAAATCAAGATCCAGATCAGTAAAGCCAAGGAATGATAATTATGTCTTGGCTGTGTTAGTTATTGAGACTATGAATAAAAAGTTCCCAAAAAGTCCTCTCATGAGAAAGGGAAATCATTAATATGACATTGTCATCTCTTTCTTGGGTCACTGTGCCTTTGTGTAGGAATGAAGTGTTCCCTTTACAAATATATAATATACATATTAGAATAAACTTCATAACTTAAATGCTTTTAACATTCAAAAAAAGTAGATAGCAATTTGTGCCTGTACTTAATTATTTTAGAGTATGTAAAAAGCACATAATAGAATCAATAGTTGCTATGCAACAAGGATGGCACATTTTAAAATAACTGCATATTTACTAATTGCCATAGATTTTTATTTCAAGTATTCCTTTGATGTGAAGAAAATAAATTAATGTGCATACTGAACATTTAAAATTGGTTCCAAATGCACAATGTTGTTACTTTTCAGTTAAAATTTTTGTAATTAAAAAATTTCCTATAGCCAGAGTGCTGACATTAAGTGATAGCCATGTGTTGATTATTACTTTTTAGTGTGATAAACAAATCCCAGCCAAATATTTTGTCAGATTATTACTAAAATATCGTCCCATTTAGGAACATTTTAGAATTGTACTACTATTGACCTCATTTTAAATAGTGCGCAGAGCTTTTAAAAGTCAATAGTTAAATAAACAAACAGAACCTTCCTAGGTGAGCAGCTGAATTGATAGTGAAAATGCAGGGTAGTGGGGTTGGGGTTTACCTCAAGAGATAGTCAATTCTAGCATCAAAGGGAAGCAAACAAAAAAATCTCAAATTTTCCTTCAAAATATAACGGGCAAATGGCTGAGTAATCCCTAATGTGTTTTAGGGTACTATTAATGAAACTTAAAAGAATAACTTGTAAAATAACAAGATTTGACAGAGATGAACTTGTCATAAAAATATCATTGTACATTTATGCATAAGAAATGTCTGGCTAAAAATAATATTGAGAGCACACTTTAATTTGAAAAATTATAGCATGTAATTTTCAAAATCGAATTAATAAGATCACAAAATTTTAGATCTAGAATGGCCTGCAAATATCATCTGATTTAAATCCTTAATCAAGATAATAAAAGTAGCCTCCAGCATTAGTGTTTACTATATGCCAGGCCTTGTGCTTTCCATAAATGTAATTTTAATTATTATAAAATTATTATTCCTGGTAGCTCATGGAAAAAAATAAGGCTCAGAGAAGTTAGGTAAGTTGCCAAGGCTATATAGCCAGGAAATAACAACTGATACAAACCTTGGGGAAAAAAATGAGAGCTAAATACAAAATTCAAAACTTCTGCATTTGGCCTAGATGGATTAATACAAGCCAGATTTACTCTCCCTCCAAAATCACTAAGCCACTGGAGAAAAGATAGAAAACAATGGTTTCAAGACACCAAATACCAGACAACAAAAGACAATGATTCTTACAGATAGGAGACTTCTTACAGAAGTGAGCTCTGTGATTGCTCAAATTTAAAAGTTGAGAATATGGACTGAAGTTGCTTCAAGTGCTCAAAAAAAAGCACGGACTTTTCTTTCCTCACGAGAGAGGAAAATCATTAATATGACATTGTCATCTCTTTCTTGGTCTTGAGAAGACCAGAGAGATGAAGATAGCTAGAGTTCACAGAGTAGTGTTCTCAGCAGAGAGCTGCACACAGACAGAACGCTGGAGATCTAGAGAGTCCCCATTTAGTGTATGTATGGTCAGTGCATATGTGTGGGGAAACTACCCAAAGGCAGAGAAAGACTACCTGAAAGGACAGAGAGGAGTACCAAATTCTCACACAATGCCAGACGGGAAGACCTATAATTCACAGGGCACTGGGTAGAGTTCTCAGAAGGGTCGTGCATCAGTAGGAGGAAAAAAATTAGCCCCAGATTAAATGCTGAACTGATTCTGACTTACAAATTTTAAAAAGAAGAACTAAAAAGTCAAGCTGATTCCAAGAAACTTGACTGCATCCCAGAATAGAGTTTAATAATACTCACAAGAATACAAAAATATCCAACATCTAACAAGGTAAAATTTACAATGGAAATTCAATCAAAAACTGCCATTAAAAAGAAAAAGGAAAAGAGAGCTCATAATTAGAGAAAAATCAATAAGTAAAAATTGACTCAGAAAAGCACATATATTAGAATGAACAGACAAGGACAATAAAACAGTTGCAATAACTGTATTCTATTTGTCCAAAAAATAGAGGAAAAACCGACTATGTTAAGTAGAGATATAGAAGATATAAAAAAGATTTAAAGTGAACTTCTAGAGATGAAAAATACAATATCTAAGATAAAAAGTACACTGACTGGGATTAATGGCAGATTTGACATTCCAGAAGAAAAGTTTACTGAACTTGAATACACACAAATGAAACAATCCAAATGAAACAAAAATAGAAGACTCAAAACAAATAAGAACATCAGTGAACTATGAAACAAATACAGGTAAACTAGTATATGCATAATTGGAATTCCCAAAGGACGGGAGAGAGAAGAAAGGACAGAAACAATATTTGAAGAAATAATGGCTGAAAAATTTCAAGACTTAATTAAAACTGTAAACCTGCACGTTCAAGAAGTTCAACAAACTTCAAGCACACCAAGGAACATTCTAATCTGATTGCTGAAAAATAGTGATAGAAAGAAAATCTTAAAAGCCACCAGAGAATAAGAGACATATAGAGAGGAACAAAGGTAAGGATGACAGCAGATTTTTTTCATCAAAGACGGTATGATTAGGGCACCTGGGTGGCTCAGTCAATTAAGCATCAGGCTCTTGACTGGCTCAGGTCATGATCTCAGGGTTGTGAGATTAAGCCCCACATTGGGCTCCATGCTGGGTGTGGAGCCTGCCTAAGATTTTCTCTCTCCCTCTGTCCCTCCCTACCCCTCTCTCTCTAGAAAACAAACCAAAAATAAAAGACAATATAAGCAAGAAGAAGGTGAGTATTTTTAGTACTGAAAGAATGAGGGGACTGGGAGTGCAAGCTGCCAATCTAGAATTCCATACAAAATGAAAGTACCCTTCAAATATGAGGGTGAAAGGCTTTTTCAGAAATGAAAAAGTTGAGCAATATATCACCACACTGTGAGAAATGTTTAAAGAAGTCCTTTAGTCAGAAGAAAAATTATACCATATGAAAATATGGATCTATACAAAGGAATGTAGGACATCAGAAATGATTAAAATGTGGATAAACATGAGCATTTAATTATTTGAATTTTTAAAAATATAATTAACTATTGAAACAAAGTATTGACTAATATGAGACTTATAACATGTAGAAGCAAAATATATTAAAAAATAACACAGTGTCTAAGGGAAAAACAGAGTATACTATTGTGAGATTCCTATACATGAAGTGATCTATCACGAGAAGATAGATTGCATTAAGCTAAAATCCTAAAGCAACCACAAAAGTAGGAAAAAAATTATAGCTAACAAGCCAACAAAGAAAATAAAATCGAAATTAAAAAAACCCTCAATTCAGAAGAAGATAAAAAGAAAAAGAGGAAAAGGAAAAAAGATGAGATGGGTCAAATAGAAAACATATAGCAAGATAACTTTAAAGCTAATCATATCAATAATCAAATTAAATGTAAATCATGTAAGCCAGAGGTTATCATACTTTTTCTATAAAGGACCAGTTAGTACATATTTTTGCTTTGTGGGACATTGAGTCTCTGTTGCAACCACTCAACTCTCCCATTATAGCTTAAAAGCAGCCATAGACAATAAGCAAATGAATGGCTAAATTTAGTCCGTTTTGGGCCATAGTTTGCCAAGCTCTGGCTTAAAAATCCCCGTTGAATGACAGAGATTGTCATGTTGGATAAAATTCCAAAACTATGTTCCCTACAAAAAAATACACTTTAATATAAAGAAATCTTTTCATAAATAGGTTAAAAATAAAGGATGTACAACAGAGTATATGCTGATACAAATCAAAAGAAAACTAAAAGAACCAGGTTACTGTTAGAAAAGTAAATTTTGGCCTGGGTAGCTCAGTCAGTGGGGAGCTGACTCGATTGTGGCTCAGGTCATGATCTCAGGGTCCTGGGGTCAAGCCAAGGGTCAGAGTCCACCCAGCACAGAGTCTGCTGAGGATTCTCTCTCTCTCCCTCTCCCCCTCCTGCTAGCTCATGCAGGCACTCTCTTTCTCTCTCTCTAAAATAAATTAATAAATATTTTCAAAAAAAGAAAAGTAAATTTCAAAGCAAAGCTATCAGAATATTTAGAATATTAGTAAGGATGATGAAGATCATTTCATAATGTTTAAAGGATCAGTTCACCAAGGGGACATAATAATCCTACATGTTATTCACCTAGTTACATGGCTTTAAAATTAAGCAAAGATTGTTAGGACAGCAAGAAGAAATAGACAAATCCACAATTAGAGATGTCAATAATAGCCGTCTCTCAATAATTGACAGAAAAACATCTGGAAAATAAGTAGAGATATAGTCTGTGGAAAATAGTGTAATAGTTTTTTATAACAATTTTTTAAAGGATTTTATTTATTCATGAGAGACACAGAGAGAGAGGCAAAGACACAGGCAGAGGGAGAAGCAGGCTCCATGCAGGGGCCCGATGCAAGACTTGATCCCAGGACCCTGGGATCACGACCTGAGCCAAAGGGCGACACAACCACTGAGCCACCCAGGTGCCCCTATAACAATTTATTTTAAAGAGATATATTAAACAACACTTTTAACGAACATGACCTAATATTTATAAAATTCTCCATTTAACAGCAGAATAAACATTCTTCTCAAGTGCACATGGGACATTTACTAAAATAGATCATATTCTGGAAAATAAATAACTCTCAATAAGTTTAAAAGGATTCAAAACATGCAAAGTATTTTTTCTGACCACAGTGGAATTGAATTAGAATTTATGAACAAAAAGCTATCTGGAAAGATCCCCAAGCATTTTGAAACTAAATAAATACGAAGTCCATGCCCTTAATCACCATGCTATGTAGGTGTGTGGGGAGACAGGCTAGATGGAAGAATGAAACATGTGAGCCAGGGGATCTACCAGAAACAGGTAGGTGTGCACACCGTCTCCACCTCGTAGTAGCTCTATGATCTTGGAGAAGGTACTTAACCTCTCTGGTCCTATTTTAGGATCCAGACAGTGTGAATAAGAATTATTATATATTATTATTATTATTATTATTATTATATATTATAAGAATTAAATGAGTTAATACTATGCCACCCTACCTTGTGTTGGTACCACCAAGTGAATAGTCTCTCCTTTCATCCTGAGTTCACTCAATTCTTGGCAGGACTTCAATACATATTCTGATTCCTTAGCATTGGTTTTTTTACTGCAAAATTTTTATATTTAAATAACCATCTACTTTTACAATATTTTTATTCAGTAGTTAATTCATAAATAATCTGGTGTGTTAGTTTTCCACCAGCGTTTGCTTTTAATTTTTGGAAAACAGCAAAATAATTTATTTTTAGGAGATATATTTTTTAAAATTATATAGGTACCCATCAAATATACACAAGTGGCCTAATTTCTACTTCAGCATCTGAAATTCCCTTGCTTTTATGGGGATCATCACTAATGAGTGATTATGTTACAACATGGTATTTGGCTCCATAGACAGAAAATTATCACAGAATCAACCACAAATATCTCATGCGGAAAATAGTGAAAAGACAGCATTTTGCACATCCGTATTAGACGCGGGTGTTATAAAATAGTAGTTATGTGTTTCCATACAAATTCAAAGGGAGTCAAAAAACAACATACTCCGAGTGCTCTAGAGTCATCAGGAAACCTTCACCAAGGAGAGAGTCTGAGCTAACGGGAGCTATGGATCAATAAAAAGCAAAAAAAAAAAAAAAAAATTAGAACCTGAAATCTGTACAGAGATCATTTATTTTAATTTGTGTAACTCCTGAGCTTGTATATTATTCATGCTTTGGTTTTCGAAATCAGAATTTCCCCACGATTATTAAAATTACTATTAGCTATTATATAGTCATTTATCTTTTACGTAAGCACCATCACCAAATTCATTTATTTTGCATAAGCACACATTCTGCCATCGAAGATATTTATTTTTATGTTTATTTTTTTAATCTAAGAGATTTTATTTATTTATTTTTAAGATTTTGTTTATTTGAGAGAGAAAGTGAGCGAGAGAGCGCCAGCAGGAGGAGGGGGAGGCGGAGGGGGAGAGGGAGAAGCAGACTCCCCACTGAGCCCCCGCAGGGCTCCAGCCTAGGCCCCGGGATCACCACCTGAGCCACAGCCAGGTGCCCCCATCTCGGAGCTTGTACCAACCTATAAAAGGCATAAACATGGTAATTGGCATGAGTACGTCTCCTCAATGACAAATAATGCACCGGCTTAACAAAACCATCGGGTTTGTGGGCTCATTATTTTGTTCAAACTATTCAGATTATGAAGGAACCAGGGGTATCATGTTTCTGTGCTACGGTGTCAACACGTTCAGGTGGCCCTTGGCATCCATCGCAGCTTCCTTAAATGTTTAGAAATCCCACCTGAAGCTCCTTACTTTGCTTCCCTTTCTCTGGTTGTGCAAATTAAAACTCAACTCAGCAAATCACTCTTCTCTCTTCTACCTACGTGCTTTTTCTTTCCCACCTTCCTTCTATTCTTTTCTTTTTCTCCCTCTCTTTACCTACAATAGCTCGCTCCAAGGAATAGTGTAGGGGCAAGGAGATCTCCTTGCTACTTGACTCATTGAGTCTGTGAGCTACCTTTTCTTCCCTGAATACTTTGTTTCGTCCTCTTCTAAGGACTCTACTGATTGCATAACTAGATTCTTCCCCATAATACAATTAAATAACTTTCTAAAAGAGTCTGTCTAAAGTCTTTCTGTTGTCTAGTTTACAGTTTGGCCTGTCCCACCTGGTCTGTATACATTCTTATTCTCTTAATTCAAGAAATCGGTCCATATTTTGAGAAATGTCTTTTTGTCCTAAAATGACTAGTTGGCTCTACCAATTAGCTACACAAGGAATTTTTTTTTGAACACTTCAACACATATTTCTCTTGAGCTTCTCAAAAACTGTTTTATTTAGTTGTATTTTTTTTTAACGGTGTCAGGGTATCTCGTGGGCTATTAACTCTTAAAGTCGAACCTTGCAAGTTTTTCAAATGTTTTTGCTTTTGATATCCTCCTTTCATGTGTTCTTAACTGATCCATCCCAGTGTGGTTGGAGCACTGTGTGCTAATCAAATGGGGAAAGGGAAAGTCAGGTTGGAGGGGCCCGGGGTTGCCGTAGACAGCGTTTGCCTTGTGCCCAACAGCACAGTGCAGGCCAAGGGAGGGAAGGGAGCTGGAATCCAGCCAGCGCTCTGCCCACCAGGTGCTGTCCTCAGCATGAGGCTATGTTCACCTAAGGACGGGACACTTTTCTGCTTCACACAAAGTGTCACGTGGGTTGGTGGTGGCCCAGTAGAAGATCATGTTTAGGAGTTTTGATTTTATACTAACATATTGAGAAACCACTAAGAGGAAATAAAATAATGCAATTTATATTTTGTCAAGTACACCCTGCTGTGTGTACCACGGATTGGAGAGAAGCAGGGGTGGAAGGAAAGAGGCCAGTGAAAAGGTGGTGGCGGCCAGAACTAGAGCGTTAGGAGTGGAAATGAAAATAAATGAATGGATTCAAGGCATCTGTTGAAGGCAAACTGAATAGAACTCGTGCTGGATTAGGTGTGAATGGTAAAAATGATGCCCCGTTGCTGACCTGAATAACTACATGGATTGTGGTTTCTGTGTCCTGACTGGGGAAGGAACAGGTGGGGAAGGGATTGTATCTAGGTTTCCGATTCAGTTTATTAGAGACACCTGTGGTATTGGCTAGCGGGAGGCAGGTAGATGTAAGTACCTGGAATTCAGAAGAACATCTGGTGGTTTGGTTTTGTTTTTTTTCCTGAGTGCCCCCAAGGCTTCTCTTGCCTTTAGAAGTCTGAGAACAACACATTTGAGCAGGGCTATCATGTTCCTAAGTGCTCCTTAACATCCTTTTTCTCAAACGATCCAGAAATTTATTTTGAGAGAGCCAAAATAACTACTTGCATTGAGTATAAACAGAATTGTTTTGCCGTAGAGGAAACGCTTAGTCCTATAACTAGTGCAATAAACTCAACTGACCCCACGCTGGGGCTATTCTTCTATCTGAATTTTATTTAATTTAAAGGGCTTTATGTAAACTTTCTTAGCAAATTTTCTGTTTCCTGGTACACTGGTTTCAGTGTTTCCCCTGAGAAATTCATATTAACCTCTCTCCTCCTCTCGTAGTGGTCTGAATCTCAGAGTCACAGTCACAAGTTTGACATTTTCCTCCCAAGCTATCTGGCGTTTACAGTCATTGCACAATGTAAATCTAGAGCCAGTCTGTCACTGAGATTCTCTAATCTCACTAGATGAACAACCAGACCTGGATGACTCCAGTACTCAAAGACGTGTTCTAGTAAGCAGAGCCAAAACCAATGGTTAAAAACCACAGGGAGAGAGATGTTGGCTGAACTAAAGGAAAAACTGCCTAATACTTAGCACTGTCTGAAAATGGAAATGCTTGCTGGGAAGAAGTGAATTATGGTTTCTAGCGGTGTTGAGGCACAGGGCAGGCAATGGTTTGGGGAAGATCCTGTGGTAGGGACTCAAGCGTCAGAACATAGACGTATTCTCCACTGACTAATGAATCCCTGCTCGTGCTAGAGCTTTATACATACGGTTTGTCCCATTTATCTTCCTAATAACTCCCAAGGGAACTAGTTGTAACTCCACCAGGAGAGGTTACGGTCACGATTTAAGATTATTCAGCTAGAATGTGGCAGAGCCAGGATTTAGAGCCAGGATTTAAACTCAACTTCATCTGAATCCAAAGCCCTTGCTTATTCTTTCCACTATTCATGGAAGCTTGAGAAATGGAACTAGGGGATTTCTAAGGTCCCCTCCAGTGCTGTGGTTCTATCTGAGTCCAACATAGATACAGGCATCACTGACTTGACTGAGTTTTTCCTTAATCATCCTTTTGACCTCAATCACATTAAAATGATAAACTGTGACTCCAAAACTTTCTGAGATCTCCATCAGGAAAGACCATTAAAAAAAAAAAAATCAACATTTGTACTGTGTATCCCCTCTGAGCTTTCAGCAGAACTTAGTCTAAAGACATCAAAATCTTCTTTTTTTTTCTTATGGGATTTCTGACAGGGACTTAGTTTATAATACAAATATACAGAAGACTAAGATTTTAGTATTTCCAAAAACTGTCATGATATATTGCCCTAACTTTTCTATTCACTTTACGAGTCTTAGAAGGTCTTAGAAGATCTTGAAATATTTGACCCAAATTTTTGTGGCCTAAATTCTGAATCAGATTATTTTTAATTATTAGAATTTAAAAATTGGATTCATTAAAAAATTAATATTAGAATTAATCTTAAAAAATTAGAGTCTGAAAATAAGCTTAATTTACTCTATTTCCTAGATTGAAGCTGAGCTTTCCAAGGAAAGAGCCCGACATTTAGTTGAATTTGAGGAGCAAGCTCTGCTTTTTAAGGAAGAAGCTAAACTGGAACTTGATATTGAAAAGGAAAAACACCAAGAAATAATCCAAAAGTATAAGAAAGAACAAGAGGAACTACAAACAAAGGTCTGTCATTATGATATTCATTATTATTTAATGGGTTTGAAACTATAGATGTTGGTTATTTCCTGCCAAGAACACCGTACAGTATTTTTAACTCAGGTAGTTTTCCTCATGGTCATTGTGCCTTGGTTTTAGCTACGTAGGTGGGATGGTTTAAATAGTCTCCAGAATGAATAGCCGAGACAAATCATACAAACATACAATATAGCTATGTATGGAATTTTTTTCTACTAAAATAAACTTACATTTTTAAAGATTTTATTTATTGGAGAGAGAGTAAGAGAGGGTGAGAGAGAGAGAGCAGGAATGTGGTGGGGGTGGGCAGCAGGAGAAGGAGAAGCCCACTCCCCACTGAGTAAGGAGCCCAATGCACCAGGGGCCTGGATCTCAGGACCCTGGAATCATGACTGAGCCGGGAGTCAGATGCTTAACCAACTGAGTTGCCTAGGTGCCTCAAAATAAGCCTATTTTTAAAACAGCATAAATTAGGGGCACCTGGGTGGATCAGCTGGTTAAGTGTCTGACTTTGGCCCAGGTCACGATCTCAGGGTCCTGGGATCCAGCCCCATGTCTGGCTCTGTGCTCAGTCTCCTTCCCCCTCTGCCCCTAGCCTGGCTCATGCTCTTTCTCACTCTCTCAAATAAATAAATAAATTTTAAAAAATAAATAAATAAAAGTAAAATAGCATAAATTACATAACTAATAATTAATGTGGTTAGATATTCCAACACCTCAAATATCCAACATCAAATGATAACGGGGTGTTTTACATAATTAACATTTTCCCAACAACTAAAGCCTTTCTCCTTTAATTCCAAATATTTCCAATTCTAGATATCTTTGAACGAAGGGAAATATTTTGAAAAATGTAATTTACCTCCATAATTTCTGAAACAGTATGTCCTAAGCATAATTTTATAAAAAGATTTCATTTTTAAGTAATATCTATACCTAATGTGGGGCTCCACCTCACAACCTTGAGGTCAAGTTATATACTCTTCCAACTAAGCCAGCCAGAGGCCTCCTAAACATAATCTAAGGTTTTGTTAGGGTTGCTTTGTTATTTTAAGACCTGAGTGTCATTTATTTACATGCCTGTTTTTGTGTATATGTGTATATGTTTGTATGGATGTATATGTGTGTATATATTAACCAAGACCCAATGGGGAAACCATACTCTGAATAACTCCTTAACAGTCTGTGTAAATTAAACATCAAATGGGACTTAGTGGCCCCTCCTTTGGTGTACAGAAGATATGGTACAGCCTTTGCAACAGCACTCTGAATGATAGGCAGGGCCGGCTGCGGGAATACGTGACAAATATAGTATCACGGGGCCTCATACTCAAAAAGGCCTCCTACCACTTGAGTTTAATGATCTGCAGATGTTTTCTTGAAATTCTTAATAACTTTATCTTTGTGTTTTGTAAGTAGAGTCCTACTGGGAGAATGGACTAGTTCTCCTAGACTAGTTTTCTCTGAGAGAGGCCTCTTATGGCAGGCCCCAACTTGCCAGGGGTTATGGTTTTTCAAAAGAAGTCTTAAATCCAGATTTTGCAAGTGAATTCTCTTGATTTTTAAAAGCTGACTCCCTTTTTGAAGAGATGAAAACATATTTGTGGCGATGGGAGCCTCATCTCCCAAGGATAACCTGGTCTATTTCAGTGTGGACTCGCCTCTGAATAATGGAAACTGCTGCTCAGACCTAGCAAGGACCCTCTTCCTTCCCAGATTAATTGTATATAATGGAATATTAATTTAATTTTTAGTTACTAAGTACAAATAGATTTCTTGCAAAAGTTATTCTTAATGTAAATTTAACATTTGAAACAAATTTTAGATACATAACTCTTAAGTAATAGTTCACAAAGTCCTTGGAACTTTGGTCTATGAATGTTTTCCAGATGCTTCATAAACTGGTTTCTTGTTGTACTAATATTTATAATATGACAATATCCGTAGCATAAATAAAAAGGATATGTTTCATCAAAAGCAGCTTTGGTCTTCCTGGTTTGTTTTCTGTTCTTTGTTTTGTTTTTTAAGGAGAAAGAAAACAAGCAGCCTTTTCCCTTCCAAAGACGCCCATGACTCTCTGGAAAAGCTGTTCATCTTCTCTCATCTCTTTATCTCTCATTCTCTCATCTCTTTATCTAGAGGTACCACCTTGAGAGACAATGTATTTTCAAAGCGTTCTGGTATTCTTTAGAATTGCACAGTCTAATATGTTAGCCATGTGTAGCTACTTTAATTTCAATTAATAAAAACTAAATAAATTTTAAAATTCAGTTCCTCAGTCACATTAGCCACATTTTAAAATGCTCACTAGCCGGTCCTGGCAAGCCACCTCTTCCCAGCTCCACAATTGGTGATGTCACCTTGGAATTGGCCATGGTGAGAATATTTACACCATGGAGACTAGATACAAATCTGGCTTTGTGTTTATGTGAGTCAGTTGCTAAACATGCATTGACATACTACTGTCAGCAGGCACGTGTGGCTAGTGGCTACCATATTGGACATCACAGAATATCATCACAGAAAGTTCTGTTGGGCAATACTGCTTTAGAAGGTATAGTACCTGGAGTACCTCCAGTCATCATATATAAGAAAGAAAAAAATAAATCAAAGGAAAACTCATTGCTATGGTGTGAGTAGACTCTAACTGTGGTGCGCCCCTACGTGCATCCCCAAACATCAGGCATTTCTAGGTCCCAAAGCCACCACATACTGAATCCAAACAGGTACTTGGATCAAAACTTGAGCTGTCCTTGGTAGCTCAGGCTAGACACAGAGATTTATATATTTCCAAGGATGCTCAAGTGATTAATATGCAATTCTATTTTACATAGTAAAAATACACTTTAACTTTTAAAAAGAAGATCTTGGAGGCCTGTATAATGTCATAGGATTTGTTTTCATCTGGTTGGAAGAGAACACTGATTATTTAGAATAAACTTCTTAGAACCTTAAGAACTCTGTGGTTACCTAGAGATATTGCCTACAAACTAATTCAAACTTTATCTTACAGATACCTGACTTAATCGCAGGCGCTACTAGAGATCTAAGGCTAGAAGTAGCCACCCTTGAAGAAAAACTCCATGAATCTTATATCCGATATACTGAAGATTCTGAGTCGAAGGAGAGAGAAATCGAAAACCTTAAAAATCTGGTTGCAGACTTTGAATCCCGTTTGAAGAAGGAAATTGATAGTAATGATTCTGTGTCAGAGGACTTCAGGAAGGAAATGAAGCAGAAGTCGGACGAGCTAGAAAGAGTAATGCTGGCACAAACACAACTGATACAGCAGTTTAACCAGTCCCAGGAACAGGTAGGAAGCAGATGATGGTGCCATCACAATTAGTGAAAGAGCACACATTCTTTCAAAAAAATAGACCAGCAAACAAAAACATGAAAGGCAGCTTGGTGTCACGTAGAGTCGGGGACTTTTAGTCAAGGACTTGGAATTACATCCTTGTTTTGTTCTTAACTAGGCAGTCACTTAACCTCTCCATTCTTCTAGAAATAAAGCCAGATCTAGAAGCATCTGGCTTCCTTTTCTATAAAATAAATTCATTGAATTACATAATCTCTGCGGTTTCCTGGGCACCCTGTTCTACTATGTTGCAAATGACCATTTAAAACTTATAAGACTAGGAACCTTTGTATATTTATTTCTTACTTGTTTTGACATTAAATCTTTGCCAAATAAACTTTTAGAGCACTTGCCACTTAATTTCGGAAAATAATTTTCTGAATAATCTGAAAATAAAAACAATATACTTTATTTTATTTATTTTTTTTAAAGATTTTGACTTATTTATCTGAGAGAGAGAAAGCATGAGCAGCGGGAAGGGAAGAGAAAGGCAGAGGGACAAGCAGACTCCCTGCTGAGTGCAGAGCCTGATGCAGGGCTCCATCCCAGTACCTGGAGATCCTGACCTGAGTGGGAGTCAGATGTTTAACCTACTGGGCCACCCAGGTGGCCCTGCAAAATATATTTTAAAAGTAATTTCTCTTTAGGGCTTTATATTTCCATCAACCTAGACTATAGGGTAATTTATATGTGTTGGTCTTCTTTCTTATGTATGCATGATTATTTCAGCAATGTTTTTTATCTAAACTGGAATAGACTTATTTTGATTTGAAATTTTTTTCCTAATAAAGTCTCATTTCTGAACTGCTAAGCCGTTTAGGTCTCCATGATATGATGTTCCCTGTTTTGGGAAACCTGAATTTTAGTGATTCTGCTTCTAAATTTCAAAGAGAATGAATGAATGAATGAATGAATGAATGAATAAATAAATAAATAAATAAATAAATAAATAGATAAATAAATAGATAAATAAATAGATAAATAAATAAATAAATTCAGGCTTAGCACTCAACATCTCTAGGCTTTCTTTCTTTCTTTCTTTCTTTCTTTCTTTCTTTCTTTCTTTCTTTCTTTCTTTCTTTCTTTCTTTCTTTCTTTCTTTTCTTTCCTTTTAAAATAACACTAAACATACTACTTACCTCTCCAGGTGTTAAGGGGGTCAGCTCATTGCGTGTCTCCTGCTGGCACACAGCAGCACAGCCTTCCTGATAAGGGGACCTGCTTCATAGGCCAGGCAGGAGTGGGAAAGGAGAGCACACATGGACTTAGTTCTGCTGAAGAAACCCTAAGAAAGAGAGAGGCAATGCAGATTTACTTCAAATGAGGCAGGAGTGGTGAAACTGTAGAGAAGGGATGGCAGGTTAAAGGCAATTAGACCAGCAGGTTTTTCTAATGCTTACGTCACCAAAGAAATGGCAATACAGAAAGTAAGGAGTAACCTATAAACTAGGACAAGTAGAAAAAGATAGAAGGGTTGAATCCAGTTATTATATACTGAGCATCTGTCTATGGGTCAAACATTATGCTAGGCCCTATCTGTACAATTATGAACAAGACTGACAACTGCCATTTCCTGCTCTCAAAGAAGAATTTAAAGACAATCTTATATGAGTAATTAAATTGATTAAATATATCCAGAGGCATCTGGGTAGCTCAGTTGGTTAAGCGTCCAACACTTAGTTTCAGCTCAGGTCATGATCTCAGAGCCATGAGATCAAGCCCCATATCAGGCTCTGTGTTGAGTATGGAGCTTGCTTAAGATTCTCTCTCCCTTTCTCTCTGTTCTCTCCCCACTACATCTCAAAAAAAAAAAAAAAAGAAAGAAAAAAGAAAAAGAAAGAAAAAAAAATTGACATCCAGAGGATAGAATGACCTAAACAAAAACTTAATATATAAAAAGCATAGACTAAAGTCTTCAATATTAGCCTTAAGGACCTGTATTGGTTATCCCTTATTGCACAATAAATTATCCTCAAATTTAGTGGCTTCAAATAACAAACATCTACTCTAGTTTCTGTGGGTCAGGATCTGAATGTGGCTTAGCTGGGTACCTCTGGCTTAAGACTTCTTGTGAGGGGTCAGGGGTACAGTTTTGTCTGAAGGCTCAACTAGAGGAGGATTTGTTTCCAGGCTCACTTAGTGGTTGTTAGCAGGATTTACTTTATTATGGCTGTTGGGCTGAAAGCCTTAACACCTTGCTGGCTATTGGTCCGAGGACTCCCTCAATCCCTTGCAGCAAGGACTTCTCCAGAGAACAACTTACACATGGCAGCTTGCTTCCTTCAGGGCAAGCAAGTTAGCAAGACTGAGATAGAATACACAGTCTTTAACCTAATCTCGGAAGTGACATCCCAATGCTTCCGCTAAATTCTATTCATTATAATAAGTGAGCTAATAAGTCCAGCCCTCATTCAAAGCAAACGGATTGCACAAGGGGGTGAATACCCAAGAGGGTGGCGATAGGCTGGGGCCATTCTAGAGGCTGCCAATCTCAGGGCCTCTGGAGGTAACTTTGGCAAGAGAAACTAGATTACAAGTGGAGAGTGAATTTCTTTTTCAGACAGAAGGAGCTACATGTGAAGGCCTTCCTGCTCATTAGCTGTAAAAGGAAACCACTTAGAGATGGAGTTTTGGTTTTTCAAATGCATACTTTTGAAATATACAAGACATTGGGTTGGCACATAAGCAATCGTTGATCATTACTGGGAAATAGAAAGGGATCATTCCAAAAATAAAGTTACCTAAAGACATCCCTGGGACAGACTTCCTTTATCTGGGGTGGGAGGAAGGGAGGTAGATTAGATTTTCCATTAGAAGTTAAATAATTACCATTAAACTGTAAAAGTAAATAATTAAGGCTGCTTCTCTGGTTAAGCATGCCAAAGTCCAGAATATTCTTATAAAAAGAGGAAATGAGACAGAAAAAGTAATAGGATTTATGAGCCAGAAAGAATAGAGGTTGTACCATGTAAAGTAATAACACTATTATTTTGATCATACATTCCAGACACTTGAAATTTCTCAGGTTCTAGAGAAATAAAGCCACATGTAGGTGAAGAGCAAATTCTCAGTAGAATAAAGGTAAATTAATGGTCTAACAAGGAAGCTAATTAAGGGTAGGAAAGCCCTGTTCTCTTTCAAGAGGCAGAGATGGATGGACTTTGCTTTTCATTGTATGAAGAACATTCTCAAGGATAGGAGGAAAGCCAGAGCCTCTAAAGGGCAAATAGGCATTCCTGTATGGAGTAGGGATTATTATAGAGCATCCACAGAGACAACAGGGGTCAAGAAGGTCAAGCAACAAAAGGTGCAGGTAAATAAGAAGAGAAAACAGAAAGCAAAACTGTATGGGAAATGTGAATGAGGAAAGAGGGCCTGTGAAAATTCTTCGTAGGGAGAAGACACACATAAAAAAAAATTGGATTTTTTTTTTAAAGAAGAAAGAAGTGAGAAAAGAAACATAATATGTTAGAGAACAGAACATCATTTAAACCCAGGTTTAAAATAATAATAATAATAATAATAATAATAATAATAATAAAATGTTTAAAAAGAGAAAATTTTTTAATTACAAAATTTTTTAAAAATTAAAAATTAAATAATTAATAATAATAATAATAATAAACCCAGGTTAAAATAGATCACATGCTTCTTGCTGCCAGTTTTCCTTCCTGCTAGCTTTGTGTGTATCCTGTCAAGACTGTGCGGCCTGTCCCCACTATCGGGGGGCTTGTTGTAATCCAGAGGAAGAATGTAGTAAATCCAAAAGAGAAGGAAGAAGAGGAGGAGGAGAAGGAGAAGGAGAAGAAGAAGAAGAAAAAAAAATTACATACAAGTACCAAAGGAAAACCAGTACAGAGTGTTCAATATTTTTGTTGTCTTAAGATCATCAATAATGAAAACAAAGGGATAGAAGTTTTAAATTCTATCAGTTCCTCTAGCAATCTAATAAAACTCAAAGACATTAAAAAATAAAAAGGAATGCTCTTAGTTAATTAAACATGGAGAATTGAATACATATTTTTACCTATGATCAGCACTAAAATGACAGTAAATTAATTAAAAGTGAATACATCCATAGGGAAAAAAGAATAGGAGAGGAAGGAGTTGACACCAGGTGAAAGACATGTTGACTGAATTTTGGAAAATAATTAGGAAGTAATTTTTAGACCACAAGATGTTGAAACCTAATGCCTATGGAGATTGGGGAAGTAGGGTAGAACCCTAAAAGCAGCAAATCCAGTTACGTGACACAACACTGGAAAGGCTCAGGAATTCGAGACACCAGATTCTTCTGAAAGAGAGAAGAGTAGATCTGAAAATAGGATTGTTTGAATGATTGTAAAAGGACCAGATAGATCCTCAGATGCCCTCCCAAACCTCTAAGCAACCCTCAGTCACCATTCTGGCAGGATACCAAAGATTTATACTCTTGAAAAACTGAATGTGAGGGGCTTTGGACCTGAGGATACAGAACAACAGAAAGGGGGATAAGGCTGGAATGAAAATCTGTATCTTAAAAAGTGAGACCTTCTGGTTCACTTTACCACTTACTTACCAGAACACAGACAAATAGGTTTATATATCAACAGCTAAGAAATTGGAAGAGCCTTCTCTGGAGATATGAGGCAGAAAAGAGAAGAGAAGAGAGAAGAGAAGAGAAGAGAAGAGAAGAGAAGAGAAGAGAAGAGAAGAGAAGAGAAGAGAAGAGAAGAGAAGAGAAGGGGAGGGGAGGGGAGGGGAGGGGAGGGGAGGGGAGGGGAGGGGAGGAGAGAAGAGAGAGAAGAGAAGAGAAGAGAAGAGAAGAGAAGAGAAGAGAAGAGAAGAGAAAAGAAAGAAGAAGAGAAGAGAAGAGAAGAGAAGAGAAGAGAAGAGAAGAGAAGAGAAGAGAAGAGAGAAGAGAAAAAAGAAAGGAAAGGAAAGGAAAGGAAAGGAAAGGAAAGGAAAGGAAAGGAAAGGAAAGGAAAGGAAAAGAGAAGAGAGAAGAGAGAAGAGAAGAGATAAAAGAAAAAACCTAAAAAAAAAAAAAAAAAGAAAAGAAAAAACCTATGGCTCCTGATAATTGGGGTCAGAGAAAATGGCAATTGTCATATCTTATCTACCCACTAAGAAGTATACCAATCAATAAACCCTCATCTAGGCACACAGAGCTTCTAGGAACATTTTTGGAGACTCATTTTTAAACATGAACAGCCAAAGGATCACCAAACATCCTAGAAACACCTCTAATATGAGACAGAAACAAGGATCAAACAAATAAGCAACAACAACAACAAAAAAATACACACACACACCAAAAAACAAAGAAATACCCAATGCAGAATGAAAAGACATAAAATAAAGCAGGGAGCAAACTTGAGCTTCAAAAAATAGCATAATTAACATCCTAAGAGAGAAAAGAAAAGATACTGAATCCATGGAACATGAACAGGAGGCTATGAAAAAAGAATAAGAATAAATATAAGATATAAAAGCTAAAGTAAAAAATTCAATACTTGAGTTAGATGATAAAAATGATTAAATCTCCCGGAAGGTGTAAAAAAAAAAAAGAAGCAGAGATAAAAGAAAATTAGGAAAAGAAAGTTAGAGGAGATTTGGAGATAACAGAGAAAGTGGAAGAAAATTACCCAGAAATTAATCAAGATAATTCCCAAGTCCTGAAGGACATGTACTTCTCCATAATGGATGGTAATAGGTGATAAAGCAACCACACCAAAGCACTTCATCATGAAATAGCAATATGTTAAGGATAAACATAAGTACTTAGGAAGTTTCGGGGAGGGGGGAGCAGAGTAGGAGGGCAAGTTCCTTAAAAAGGATCAGGAATCAAAATGGCCTCAGAATTCTTAACAATAGTAGTAGAAATTAGAAGACAATGATTTCCACATTCTGAAGAAAAACTGTTTTCAACCTAGAATTCTATAGCCTGCCAAATGATGGATCAAGCAAGTGTCAAATAAGGATATTCTCAGATACTAGAATTCTCAAAAATGATATTTCCCTTTGCAACCTTTCTTGGGAAGCTTTCAGATGATATATGACACCATAATGAGGAAGCAAAATAAGAAAGGAGAAGACATAGGAATCGGGAAGTAGAATTCCAGCACAGGAGAGAAGTGGAGAGAATCCCCAAGATGATGGCAGGAAGAAATCCAAGCATCAGGGCAACAGATTTAGAGAACAACCAGGCTGTGTTCAGCAGAATGGAGAGTTTGTAGAAGTGCGTCTCCAAGAACAAAGAGAAGCTGATAGGTTACATGGAGTGTTTGAACATGTCGAAAGGATATTTACATTTCTATAAGTGGGTTTGATGAAAAATTAGTCATCAACACCTAGAACCCTAAGCAGATAAATAGTGAGGCAGTAATTAAGTCTGGAAGGAAGCTATGCAAGAAGGGAAATGTAATCATAGTTCACTGCATGGCTCAGGTATACATAATATTTATATACTGTACTCATCTAAAGTAAAATATAGATTTGACTAAAAATCATGATGGAAATTGGAAAGATTTTCCAATAAAATTGTGATAGGGATTTCTCTCAGACGAAGAGAAACATCTCATGGGGGAAGGTAAAGCATCTAGGAGTTGGAATAGGAAGCTAGACCTTCATTTTGCATTCTATGAAGCTGGTAGATAATGGCTTCAAAACTGAAAAACCACGAGATGACCGCATAATGTTATTATTTAGGAATATGGAAATAACTATCACAAGAAACTGCTTGAAAACCTTAAGATGGTTATTCCTGGATTGTAGGACTTGGAACTTTGAAGGAGTGCTTCTTCTCATTATACCATAGTACTATTTTAATTTTTAAATGTATGAGGTATTACTTTAATTTAAAAAAAATAATTTAGGGATCCCTGGGTGGCGCAGTGGTTTGGCGCCTGCCTTTGGCCCAGGGCGCGATCCTGGAGACCCGGGATCGAATCCCACATCAGGCTCCCGGTGCATGGAGCCTGCTTCTCCCTCTGCCTGTGTCTCTGCCTCTCTCTCTCTCTCTGTGACTATCATGAATAAATAAATAAAATCTTTAAAAAAAAAAAAATAAAAAATAAAAAAAATAAAAAAAAAATAAAAAAAAAAAAATAAAAAAAATAATTTAAAACAATGGAAAGGAGTAATATATATATATATATAAAGACCTAATAGAAAGGGTGGCAGAGGATAGGATAAAAAGGCAAAGTTGTTTTGTTTTTTTTTGTTTTTGTTTTTGTTTTTTTAAAGGCAAGGTTTTAGAACATGTAAAACGATTTTTGAAAAATAGATGCTGGGGCACCTGAGCTCAGTCAATTAAGTGTCTGACTTGATTATGGCTCAGGTCATGATCTCAAGGTCATAGGATCAAGCCCTCCTTCCTGGTCTGAGTTCAGCGCAGCGTCTGCTTGAGATTCTTTCGCTGTCCTCCCCACCGCCACGCTCCCAATTCATGTGTGCACTCTCTCTCTCTCAAAATAAATAAGTAAATAAATAATAAAATCTTTAGAAAATAAAAACTAAAAAGAGATACTAAGAAGAAAAATAGAACAAAGGGATACTTTCTGAAAGAGAGGTCCTGTGGGAGATGGGGTGGTCAGAGGATGGGTTTGTCTGAGGAGGTAATATTCAAGCAGACCTAAAGTGAGGAGAAGAACATTCCAGGCAGAGGAAACAGGAAGAGTAAAGGCCCTGAAGCAAAGAACACCTGGGAACCTTGGAAAAATCACGGGGAAGCCAGCTAGCATTGCTGAAGCTTAGTGAGCAAGGAGGACGATGGTGGAAAGCAAGGTTGGAAGGACCAATTCATGCGGAGTCTGTAGTCCTGCAGCGAGGACTTTGGATTGCTTTCTCGGTGTGATGGAAAGCCACCTGGAAATTAGGAACAAAGCAGCAACACGATCTGATTTATTTTTAGAGGATAACTCTGACTGCTGTGTAGAAAACAGGTTGAAGGGAGGCAAAAATGAAAGCAGGAGCACCAATTACAAAGCTCTTGAAAAGATCTAGAAACTCATGGGTGGTCATCGTGGTGAAGAAGGTGAGAAGTGGCCAGACTCAGGATGTATTTTCAAGGTAGAGGCAATGGAAATTGCTGATGGGTTGGATGATGTGAAAGTAGAAGAGGGATCGGGGATACCTCCGAAGTTTGTAATGTCAGCAACGGAGATGGGAAATACTAGGAAAGGAATACATCTGGGGAGGAATATTGAGAATTTGAGTTGGCACATGTTAATCTTAGGTATCCAAATGGAGGTATGTAATGGGCAGCATGTTTGGGGGAAGGCCAACTACAGACTGATTTTAGGACAACCACATGCGGCTGATACTTAAGCTTGGTACCGCATGAGATCACCCAGGGAATTGAGATAGTAGAGGGTTGAGAACAGGCACTGCGACTTTTAGAGGCTGGGAGGAGGAGAATCCAGCAACAGTGACAGAGAAGGGATGTCTAATGAGTAGGAGGAAAACTGGAGAATGCTAGCAAGGACTGTAAGGAGAGAAAGAATTCATAGAAGGGAGCATGCAACTTCTATGGGGCCATAATCCCATATTCAAAACGTTGCTTTCCCATAGATCTGGAAATTCACATTATTTCATATTTTAGAAACTTAGTAGGGCAGGCCCTCCCATGCAATAACAGTAATATTTCTGCAGTGAAGCATAGGAATGGCCTCACGGAGTAAAATGAAGATTATCAGTCCAGTCAGATTTTATTACCAAAGATAATGAGTCACGCAATTTTTTTCTTTTCAGAACTTTGTGGAAGTCTAAATTGTGGCTAATGGATTGTGGATGTGTACTTACTTTCTTGCCAACAGCTGTTTTTTGCTGGTTTTGTTCATTCACCTGACCATCACTTGGGATCTTGGATATGATTTTGTTTAGAAAACAAAAAAAGGAGAGTGCATAAGGTTGCTTTGTAGGATTAGAGACCCAGAGAGATGATAAGAGAAAGAGAAGGAAGAATTTTCCCCACACTGTCTACAGTGGTTACCTTTTGGGAGATAGGAAGAGATGGGGGGGGAGGGGTTCATGTCTTAAACTTTTTTAAAAATTTGGGGATCATGGGTGACTTTAAAACTTTTTGGTGTTTTAAAAATACTTTTCAAATATTAGATCTATTAAAGAAAGAAAACCCATATATTTAGGAAGGTTTACTAACAAATCTGGCCATGATGGATTTATGTGAACTCAAGGATTAAATCTGAGGAACACAGGGTATTTGCAATCAAAAACAGCTCTTCTTGCAGGAGGGATTTGCTTAGTTTTAGGACATACATTTTCTATATATATTCTCATATTCAACTGATATAGATAAAATGGCACACATTTCTCTGGTAATTCCATTTATGAGAAAAAGTACCAGTTGGTATATTAACAAACGAGTAGTTCTCAAGTTTGGGACCAAATAAAATCAGAACATCTGAATCACTTCTCTAACCTCTGGCTCCCCAGGGAGCAGGGGGAGAACTGGAGAAGCTTCTAGGAGCCACGGGAGTGGGGAGAAGCAGTGGAGGGAGGGGGAGAGCAGAACAAGGCGGCCCTGCACATGGTGGAGACCATTTGTCCTGATGCAAAGTGCAGAAAATTGACAGAATGAGAAAAAATACAGAAAAAATGGTATCTGTCGTGTTTAATTAATACCAAGTCCAAGGCCTAAGTAGATTCTTTTTTTTTTTTTTTTTTTTTTTTTTTTCTAAGTAGATTCTTGACTTAGAAAAATGAATCCTGAACTCTGAGCCTTCATGGGTTCTTCCTCCCCATCCTGAAAAATCTGCTCTTGGAGCATATTAGTTGAAGGAATCATTTCCCTATTTCTCCTTCGGTTTGGCTGTATCAGCAGTGGTTATTCCACGGTGCCCATTATATCCGTGAGCGTAGGAATACAATTTTAGAGCAACCAGCCTAACATCCATCTTCTTTTTTGGAAATACATGCAGATTCTCATTCTTGTCTTACCAAAGGACAGTTTCCACTGTTTTTCTTCAGGGTTTTGGGCTGATCAGATCAGTTGACCAGAAGCCTTAAATGGAAGTTTGGTCACATCCTTTGCTAGCTCCTACTCATCGTTCTGGTTTCCACAGCTTTCCCACAGTTTCCCTTTGTCTCAGCTCATCTCCTCCCCGCTAGGTTGTTCAGCTCTCCACTCACCCTGGGACATATCTAGTTGGGGTGGATGGAAACTATAATCTGATCATTCCGTGACTGGTTCAGACCTCAGTGGGTGTAAAGCATGAAGAAAGACACCCATCTGTGCTTATCCTTCACTGAGGACTTGCTTTCCTGGCATGTTCCCCACCAAATTGCCAAATTCAGGCAGTTGCCATCATGAATGAGATTCCCACCTTCAGGGTGATCAAATTACCCAGCAAAGCTGTCTCTTGCTTCTTCCACTGTTTTTGGAATCGAAAGCAATCCAGCTGTCTCTAAGGATAAAAATGAAAACAAACATAAAAATAAACCACTCGTTTATTGCAAAGAGTGGGGGAAATTGGCCATTTTTTGATATCAGAAATTTCAAACAGATGGTGAGCTAATTTATATTTTCATTTTGACATTTACTTACCCAATGGGAGTGCAATTAGGCCATATTTTAAAGCCACTCAAAGGGGCCTTCATCTGAAAATGTTATAGACGTATCTACAGATAATGCTCTTCACCATCAACAGAGCTTAAGGACCCAGAAACACTAGCTCTTCCATGCCAAGACCACCCTAATCAAGGGATTGATTAATGTGGGATAGGAGCCTCCTCTGAAAATGTTGGCCTCCTGCTATCTTTCCTGCCTCCCGTCTTGCCCCACTTCCGGCCATTTTCCCCAGAACTAGCAAAGGGATCTTCCCTTAATGCAAATTTGACCATGCCAGCCCCCTGCTTGAAATAAACCTTACAATGACTCCACAGGGCCCTCAGAATTAAGTTAAAACTCTAGTATTATCACGTTATTAAAGTCATCTTCACTCTGACCCTGCTCACTCCTCCCTGCCTCAGTCCTGGTCTCTCCTCCTCTTGTGCCCTCTGCCCCTGAGTTATACTAAGCCATGTGTCGTCCCAAGATGTGCCTCCCCCTCTCTCACTGCCAGGCATTTGCAGTCACTGCCCACTTTGCCTGGAACATTCCTCTGCCCCTTCTTCACCTGGCTCATGCCTCCCTTTTCATTTTGACTTACGCTTTACTTGCATCCCAGCAATACCATTTTACCATGCTAAAATATGACCAAAGATGATTTTACCTGAAACATTTAGAATGCTGTGACTTCACTGATTATTCTCATGTTTGCCCAGGATTTTCATTCTTACTGAGCTCCCATCTTACACATTTTCCTATGTTGTTCCATGAAAACACACGTTAAAATCCTATAACAATACAACCTTCCAAAAAAAAAACCACTCCCAAAAGAGACATTTTGCTTAAATCACTGAAAGCAATCTAATCACAAGCGAATGATTCTTTTTCCCCACATGATGGAATTTTCCACTTATGTGCTTTACTGACTCTGGCCACATCCACGTGTGCTCTTGTCATGCCCTGTCACACACAGTCCACCCCCGAAATAGCAATCCTCTAAACTTGATGTGTTCTATTTCCATTTTGTTACTCCATAGTTGGATAAATTATAACATTTGAATTGCCTGTTGTACAAAACTGAATTATAATCTCAATTTTAAAAGAAGATCGTAGCAGGGTGGTCTGGGTGGCTCAGGTCAGTTAAATGTCTGACTCTTTTATTTCAGCTCAGGGCATGATCTCAGCATGGTGAGATCAGACCCTACTTTAGGCTCTGCACTGGACATGGAGCCCGTTTAGGATTCTCTTTTCCTCTCTCTCTGCCATCCCCCTAAAAAAAGAAAAGAAAAAGAAAAAGAAAAGAAAAAGAAAAAGAGAGGATGATAGCAGAGAATTTGCAGATATTGTGAAATTCACCTGAGATTTCACAGTTTGTGGCAAAGACAAAAATAGAAGTTCTAACTGCAGCCTGTTTCAGTTCAGAGGTTCTCCTGGTTTGGAAATAATAGAAGAAAGAGAAATAGTCCTTTGTACGGGAAGCTAATAGCCTTGAAGAAGCATGAGTTTCAGAGCAGTGGGCCCCAGCCCAAGATGGTCAGCAGCCCTTCCAAAGTTCAATCTGGACTTGGCGGGCACTTTGCTCCCATTATACTTGCTATGGGGACATCTTTGGGTTCACTCCATCTTTTCATTTCCTCCTTTAGTGGAGTGTCACTTGCCTAAAATAGCTTTTAAGTGGCTTGCTTTATGGATGTTTTCCGTAGAACACTGCTCCTTTCCTCTCAGACTTGAATTTAATTTTAGTAAATGGATTGAATTTTATTTTTCTTTTAATGAGAGTTCTTGTCATCACATCACCCATCACGTTATCCTTCCATATTAGTGCACCTATTATTCATTTCACCAATTTATTGACCTCATTAGTTAACTGCTATTCATTCTTTTCTTTTATATGTTCAAATAAACTTAAGACTTTCCATAGCTTTCTTAATCAAGGGAATTTTTTATACTAAGTTATTGAAAGCCCTTTAAATCTAATCACTTCAGTACATTTTGCCAGCTAACTGACTAGTAGAGAGGAAATAATGCATTGATGGTAGTGCCCTTTAAAATAGTTTAGATTGTGTTTAGAAAACTTGCGCAAAACTAGATGAGTGTCTTACTTTTTTTTTTTTTTAAATTGCTTCCGTGTCCTGGAACAAAATGGCTCCTGCATGCTTGATATAATTAATTAGATAATTCATTTAGGCATTGGTAGCTTGGAACAGGGCTCTGGAAGCAGGCAGGACCCTGCCACTTCAGAGCTGGGTTACTCTCAGCAAGTTACATAAGCAGTGAGGCTTCAGTGTTTCTTTGTCAAATATAGTTGTTGAGAGCAGGAAATGGGGTGACACCTGACATAGCAACTGATTAATCTTCTCTAGCCCTCCCTCCCTTACCTTTTCAACAAGTATTTTGGATGGAGTTGATGAAAACCAGATGAGAAAGCCACCAATACCATCCTCGTTCTCTAATTCCTCAAAAACAAAACAAAACAAAAAAAGAAACCAAAAAAGTTACCTAACTGGAAGTAAATATTTAACCCTCATGATTTTTAAAAATATTTGATTATATGGATACATATGTATATTAATAATATATGTAAATGATGAAGCTTTGTTTAACCCAGACATGCTGCTGATTTTCTAGAAAATTATGGAGCAACTGTTAATCTGGAATTGTGCCATATTCTTCAATTCTGATTACCAAATTTGGAATTGAATAGAATTATGATCATAATCACAAGAAACTCAAATACAGGAAGATGCTACTTTCTTGAATGCTTTGTTATTTAGTTCCACTGACAGAAGATTAGTCAGTAAAGTCTTAGGAGGACACTTCCCACTGACAATCAGATTTGGGAACGCCTTTGATAGTTTTACAAACTATAGAAATTCATTTTTAGTTAAAGAATCCTATAGCACGATCATTTTAATCGTGTTTACTTATTCAGGTATTACCTTGAGTTGTTTACTTTTCAACCTCTTTTTTGACATCCTACAGACATGAATGTTAGGAGGTTAGAAAGATCCAAGACCTAATTCTTACCATGGGCCTTGAAGTAATTTGGATGAATTCTATAGATGGAGGATGGGTAACTCTTCAACTAAAACAGCAGAATCTCAGAATTTGAAGGGGCCTTGATGATCTCTAGTCTAGTCACACATTTGAAGTTTAAATCTGCTCCAGTACATCCCAGTCAAGTGAGAGTCAACCCTTCAGGGTATCCTCCAGACAGCTCTGGCTATTAAAAAGCTATTCCTTATCTTCAACCCCATAGCTTCTACCCTTGGCTCCAAATTCTGTTGCAGATGTAAAAAAAAACAGCTCTGCCCAAACTCATGAGGCTGCAAACTTCTCGAGGGCAGGTATTGTATCCACTACAGCTTCTAGTAACTTGATAAATGATTGTTAAATGGAGTTAAAAGCAAAAGATGTTCCTTGTTTTGATATATGTCTTACATAGTAGTAAATGACCAGTATATTTAAGGTCTATTGAGAAAGCATCATATAAATTAACTGATTTTATTGTTTAAATGCTATGGCTGATTTATTTTATTCTTCAGTGTTACAATTCAAGCAATTTTATCTGTCTTCTGTATTGCAGTTTACCTTCATTTTAAAATAACATACTCGTCCCTACAATATTAACCATGAGACATCACACAGGCCAACAAACTGAAACCCCACTAAAGTAGGCATTAGAAGTTCTGGTTTCCAGCCCCAGCCCCCCATTACCCATCTGGGTGATCCTGGCTCTTGTTCCCTATTCTGCAAACTGCAAAGATTGAACAAAATGTCCTCTTTAAGTTCTTCCCAGCTTCACGAATCATTTGCGTTTTTAGCTCGTCTGTCCCCTGTAGTAGAGTATCCACAAAGACAGTCAAAGAGAAGACTTCTGATTTCTGGTTCAATTCTCCATTTATATGCCGATAATGATCCATATGTACAGTTTAAAGCTAGGGATGCTTCCCCCCCACCCTCTTTTCTCATTTCAGAACACTTTTCTTCAGGAAACAGTGCGTAGGGAATGTGAAGAACGCTTTGAACTGACAGAGGCTTTGAGTCAAGCCAGAGAACAGCTTCTGGAGCTCAGGAAGCTCAGTGGAAGTTCACCTTTGTCATCGTGCTCCCCTAACCAGGGCAGCCTAACCTCCTCTGCTGCAGTGGTCAGTAATCAGGGAGACAGAAGCCATACAAGACTGAACTCTGGAAAAGGAATCAAAATCCCCAGCCTGCACGGAGTATCAAAACCCACCGCTCCCCCAACCTCAGCTCAGTCCAAGAGGGTCAGCAACTCAGGTTTGCCCACTCTCCCCCAACCCCATCCTCCCAGAGGTCGAACATCTTCAGTAAATGACACCAGACAAAGACTGGCTGCCATTCTGCGGAGGAGACTGAGTCAACAGTGAGTGATCCACACGGCACGCCTGGCCTTTCCAGTGTGCCAGGGATACACTGTAACTGAGGATGGCAAAGGTCAAGTTATTATCACAGATCAAGAATGCATGTTTGTAGATATTTTTAATAGGATAATTGGAAAAACTAGGAATTGTGAAGCCACACTCTCTAAGAGACCTTTGAAATTGCAACAGATGATGAAGTTGTCGATAATCCCAGAGGGCCACTCTCTATATTTCTATATCATATGTTTAGATGTGTTCTATGAATATGTCCTTTTAGAGATCATAGGTAAATGTCTTCACTCATAGCATCTTTTCAGAGTTTGTTGTTTGTTGAGCTGAATAGATTAAAGAGATGTAAATCATATTTCAAATAGAAAACGGAAGTACTTTAGTCCTAAATTTGATAATTTCCAAAATGTTTAGTTCAAATATTCACAGAATTCATCATCTGCATAGAAACCTCTTCTTTTTCACCTCACAATCTAATTGATTAATCGAATTTCCTTTTAGGCCAGAAGTAATGATAGGTACCCTTCAAGAAGGCAGGCTTCCTTGTGAGGCTGGGAACTTCTAGAAAAAGGGACAACAACTCCAATACAAGGAAAAGGTGGTTTACCTTTCAAACTATTGAGATTATTTTTAAAAACAGAGAGCCTGGATAACCATGAAAATTTACTTGGTAAAGATTTTCTACATTGAATGCTTTTTGATAATCGCAGTTAGATTTTTATTTGAATTTGTATCCTACAGCCATTGGGAAAAGAACTAATTCAGGACAGTTCTGTAGAGGTGCATAGTGCTAATTGGGGGTTCACATTTTACTACTGAAAATGGGCAACTGGTTAATATATTTTCAATTTTCAGAGTGAAAAATTAAAACCAGAAACCAAACAGCTATTTTAAGTTATAAAGCTTCAAGTCCCTCCTATTTCTTAAAACACAACTCTTTACCTTAAGCTAATGTTTGTCTATCTTTTTCCTCTTCAAGCTGAAATGTAATTTTTTTTCAAGACTGACTGACTGTATCAGGGATATCGAGGCTTCTTACTTCCAGATAAGCATAGAGTAACACGTGAAATAATGGCATGTAAAACTCTCCTCTGGCTATCATATTGATGAGAGAATCCAAAGGTACTTGGAATCCCTCCCATCTGAAAAAAAAAAAAAAAAAAAGGTAAAGCTACTAAGTAAATTCAAGTTTATCTCTATCTTTCAAAGGATTAGTCTAATCTACCAGGAGTGTTTTAGCCTCAAAAAAAAGAAAAAAAAAATTCCACATTAGGTCTGCTGATTCTCTGACTAGTTTGAGTATATCTTATGTTAAGGCTCAGAGTGCTGAGTTTTCGCTTTACAGAGATCAGTATCCCTTATGATGGCATTTGACAAGAGAACAAAACATCGTTGAATGTTGACCCCCAAACGTCTCTTTACAAATAAAGCATAAATGCCCGAAGAGGTCTGACTTGGCTACAGCAATACAGCTGATTAGAGACAGAGCTAAAACCAGACCACTGTTAACTGACCCCAACTTTCCACCTTGCTTTTCCACTCATCAGAGATTCCCCAGCCCCCATCATGACTTTTCTCAGAAGCCCTACATAGTATTTACCTAATATTTTCTTTAAATGCACTCACTTTTTAAAGTTATTAAAAAGAAAACTTGACCCAAAGGAAGAAAAACTGTATTGAATTTGATTTTCTAGGTATATTTTTTCTAATACTTTGAAATAAATGCGTATCTACTAAAATATGAAACGTTAATTGGCATACCCCCTAAAATCATCCTGTATAATGACAGTAATACTCATGCCATACTCAGGGAAGTATCGTACCAGACCTCGATGTTCCTGATCTGGTATTTGCATGTTTATTACAAATACTAGTGACATAAGGTAGATGACAAAAGCTGATGAAAACTTTAGTAAAAGCATACAAGAATATCAGATGGTACACGTATCTCCACAGTCTCACAATTTCAGCAATCTCTTCAGGAACCATGAGGATACATTTTTCCTAAATTATGAATAGATTTAAATTTGTAAAGAAAGTCACACACAAGCTTTTCTAAAGTGATGTAAAGACTATCAGTGCAAAACCCGGTTTCTTGATTTGTTGTTACACCCTTGCTTATGTAATGAGTAATTATGCAAATAACCTCTCTGAGCGTAGAATCGGGATGTGCGGTAAGGCTGTGTTATATTCCACAAGTACATTAGAGAGATAAACAGAGAGACAATATTTACGTTTGTTTCAAACTAGACCACTTGAATGGTGCCATCTAAGCTATGTGCTGGTGTCTTTTAAAGAAAGACTCTTAAAAGAGAATCACATTAGTGTATGTAACCTGGGGATTTAAGAGCACGAACTAAAAAAAAAAAAAAAAAGAGCACGAACTTTCCTTGATTTTCTCACCGATGAGCTGACTCCTAGCATGAAACAGTAGCAGGAATGTTAAGGAAGTAGTGAATATCATGGCAAATTAAAGCTCTCAAATGCATATGATGGATATTGATTTAAGTCTATTAGTTTTAATTTCTCTCTCTACCTATGTTTTCCGTGACCTCAAGGGAAGGATTGATGGGTGCAAAAAGAAAAGAATATCACAGAAAATATTCCTCACAGAATTATAACCCTATTTCGTTTTTCTTCTGTAGACAAAGATGGAGAATTCTATAGTTGACGTAGATTTCTCAAGTAATTTTTGAAAGTCTTTTCTGAATTAAATTACTACATTTATAGTTAGTCAGGATCACTTAAAAGTTATATTCCCTGGAAATGGAATTGGCTGGAAGAGAGATTGATGTTGAAAATTATGTAAAACTAAGGTTTTTAAAAAAATATTCTGTTAGTCTTAAAAGTTTTTATAATACTACAGATCAATTATAGCTAATTTCTTTGATTATGGAACAAATTTTCTCAAGCTTCATTTTGTAGGGTTCTTATGATTATTATAATTTCGCACTGATAGAGCAACCTAGTATCCTAAAAGGGTTAATGCACTGAAACTGAAAATTCCAGAATATTATGTTGTATTTAACAGAACACAGGAAAGCAATTTAATATATGCCCAAAGTTCACAAATCCTACAATGATTATAGATTTTTTTTTTACTCTTTCACTTCCATGCCTTAAGAAAATAATGCATGTGCGCTGTATTTTGCACAGAACACCTTCTAGAGTCCCCAAGCCATGATAGGCAATAATGGCAGCATTCCTAAGGTGGTGTCTATGGTATCTTAAGGAAGAAATTCTACTTTTCCTTTTGAAAATATTAACCCTATATAGTAATAAATTGTGAAGCCAATATAATTGGGTTGCATCTTTAGAATCTTAAATACAAATCATGTCATCTTTGTTTATTCTTAATTCACACAAAATTTTCTTAACAGCACAGTAGTGGAATCTGAAACACACCTATCCTATGACAATATTTACCACAATCCAGCATTCGGAAGATTTCCTTCCTCTCCAGCATTCACATAGCATAGTGCTTTATATCCATTAAGTGAGTAAAAGCATTTACTAGACATCCCTTACCCCTACCCCAAAATATGTAAAAGAATACTGTGTCACAGAGATTACGTGATTTATCCAAAACAAATACTAATTAAGACCAAGGAATGACTTTGAAATTTCTACAGTTTCTGAGCGTCTTGATCTGTAGAATAATAGTGAAGCTATATTATACAGTCACTGATTTCTTCAACAGATACAGAGAATTGAAAAAGCACTGGGAGAACTATACTAATGAAGACAGACCACAGATTGCCAAGAATTGTATAGTAGAGAGTGAGAGGAAGCATATGCAGAAATTATAACATAGGTGCAGTCAGTGCGGAGAAGAGAATCAAAAGCAAGGTGTTACGTGAGTTCAGCTTCTTGCTGGAAGAATCAGGGAACATTTTTAGCAAGAATTGGCATTTGTCAAAGGTCCTAATAGGTAGAGTTTTACAGAAGAAGGTACACTAGGTAGAGGAGATGTATAAAGAGGCACAGATACGGGAAGGTTGGAAGATAGTGAAGGGAAGTAATAAATTATGAAGTTGTTGAATAAGGAGCTTTGCAGCATTTTGACTGGAAAAGGCATGCACTTTGTTGAAATCTGGCAGGGATTTAGAGGAATGATTATGGAGTGGAAAGACTGGAGATGGAACACAAGTTGGTAGATTAGTACAGTAGTCCAGACAAGAGTTACATGAGATTCTGAGTAAAGATGCTGATAATGGAAATAAACAGGAAGGAGCTGACTCCAGTTCTATTCAGAGAAGGGAAAGAATTTGTTCCCTGTTAAATATTTTTTGAAACTGTTACTAGCTATTGCCACTTAGCAGGGGTACAGTGTGTGTGAGATCAGCTCCAAATAAAAGATCACCCTCTACTTAAGACTATTACAGTTTCTCTGAAAAATGTGAAATCATAAACTATATTTTCATTTGGGCAACAGATAACTAATGCCACAGACTCAGTATTCATAAGAATTTTCCTTAAAGTTAGAAGAAAATTCAAATCTAAGTAGTGTTCTAAGAATTATGGAGGAAGAATGAGGAAATTGACATTTAAAAAAAAAAATAGTGATCATCTTGGCCTCAAAAGGGGCAAAGCGCAACTCAGTGGTGATCTTTGGGAGTGATAGAGTGCAATAAAACCTTTCCTGATTATGAGGGAAAGTACAGGAGATAGCAGCCAAAATAAAAATGAGTGTTATCTTAAAATCCTTAAATTTCAAAGCAACTTGACACATCCCCTGGACCAGACCTATAATTTTACAGAAGGAGATAATGGGTCCCTTAGAGGTTAAATAATCTTTTAAATTCTTATAACTGCTTAACAGCTGACTTGATGAGAAAGTCACGGCCTCCAGCTCTTGGCCAAACATCTCATTCCTAGACTGGAAGAATAATATAAATGCTGTGAATTTTTGCCGCTCAAAGTGATCCAGCAGGATCAGTGTCTCTTGGGACCTTGTTAGAAATGCAGACTATCAGGCCTCACACCCAAGCCTACTGAATGAAATCTGATTTTAATGCGATCCACAGGTGATTCTTATACATATTAAAGTATGACAGTCTCGCTCACAGTGGTGCCACTGGCCCTGGTATATTCCACCTCTAAGAGCCATGCATTAGGATTGAACAGAAATAATCTTTCTAGACTCAGTTCCTTTATGCCTAACTGAAACCAATGGTGCTCTGAGACCACCTACCCCCCTGTTGACCCATCCAACACCTCAGGTCCCAATGCACTCAAATCCCTTCTTTCTTTCTTTCTTTCTTTCTTTCTTTCTTTCTTTCTTTCTTTCTTTCTTTCTTTCTTTCTTTCTTTCTTTCTTTCTTTTTGATTGTAAATCTGGAAAACACTCCAGAACAACTAGTGAATTAAAGGAAATCAATATCCAATGAATATTCATAGAATCTTATGTCATGATCCAAGTTTCTGAGCCTGCAAAGAACTGAAGATTTGTTATTAAAAAAAAAAAAAATCCAGTGGAAATGCTTTCATTTTGATCATTGGTGATTCATTGAATAATCTTACATTTAATCTCATAATGGCACATCTTTAGATATCTGATTCAAAAAAAAATCTGGTAAAGCTGGTTGTCTTTTGAGGCTTGTGAAATACTTAGATGCCTTATTAGAATCGTGAAAGAGATACTAGAATACCATTATTCCCTCTGGAAGTAGTTCTTAACCACTTAAATGTAAAACTATAACGTGCAGTATTATTCCTACATCAATTTACTTTAAAGGTAGAAGTAACAGCAGTAATAAAGAATCCGAATTCAGATTCAAAACCCGTATTTAACACAGCAAGGCATTATGCTCACTTGCCTGTATTAAGTCAGCTCATGTCATTATACAACAGGGTAACTACAATTCTTTAAATTTTCAACTCAGAAAATAGTGAAATGATTGACTTTATTTGACATGAAAAGTTTTTAAATATCTTTTATTAACATTATTATTGCTGATATTCAGCTTGTATGATTTGTTATTAATGATTCTCATAAATAATAATAATAATTCAAAAACAAGAATTAGACGTATACTTTAAAATATTGAAGCATTTTAAAATAGAGGCTTTTATAAGACTTAACACTGGAAATATATTTTTTTCTGAAAAGTACAAATATCTGGCTTTGCATTGTGCGCCATTGTCAGATATATCTGTCTTTCTCCCAAGTAAGCTTGATATGGTCTAACACATGAATTTAAAGAGAAGCCTTCTGTCTTCTGTCATCTTAGAGTGAATGAGTTCTACGGTTGTAAGGAACCTTACATTTTCTATCTGGAACCTTAAATTTCTAGGGAATTAAGGTTACTGCCAAGACTAAACTGACTACTTCTTTTCACTGATTTAAAGCAGAATTTTAAAAATTCTGTTTAAAATCCAGGGTGACCAAATTTCCATTCTCTGTTATTAGACTTTTCAAATGGTTGAGGTTTTAGTTGGGATCTCATAGGATCTCAAAACCAGAGTCATTTTTATTTTTCCAAGGGGTACACGGTACTCAGTATAGAACTGAGGTTAGTGGGAAAAGGTGAAATTAGGGAGAAAAGAATCCACTACTTTATTTAGTAGCAGTTTAGGTATATGTTATTTTAGGTTTATGTTATACCCACATTTTAGGTATATGTTATTATATTTTATATTGTTTTTTGTGAATTCCTTTACTGATTTTTATATAAATATTCATTTTTACATTTTTCCCTATACCTATACACTGTCACTCTTGGTGTCTCCTTTCTACTCAAAAAGTCCCCTTTTATATTTCTTGCAGAGCTGATTTAGTGGTCATGAACTCCTTAGTTTTTGTCTGGGAAACTTTTCATCTCTCCTTCTATTCTGAATGATAACCTTGCTGGACAGAGTGTTCTTTGCAGCATGTTTTTCCCATTCAGCACTTTGAATATATCATGCCATTCTCTTCTGGCATGCAAAGTTTCTGTTGAAAAATCTCCTGCTAACCTTGTGGGTCTTCCCTTGTAATTTACTGGCTTCTTTTTGTCTTACTGCTTTAAAAATTTTTTTCTTTATCACTGTATTTTGCGAATTTAATTACAATATGTCATGGTATGGGTTTGATTTTGTTGGGAGTTCTCTGTGACTCCTGGATCTGGATATGTATTTCCTTCACCAGATTGGGGAGGTTTTCAGTTATTATTTTTTCAAATAAACTTTCTGACCCCCTTTTTCTCTCTTCTTCTGGAACTGCTATAGTATGAATCTTATTAGGTTTGATGCAGTCACTGAGTTCCCTAAGTCTGTTCTCATTCTGAATAATTATTTTCTCTCTCTTTTGTTCATCTTGATTACTTTCCATTGTTCTTTCTTTTAGTTCAGTAATTCGCTTCTCTGTCTTCTTCCATCCTGCTGTTCAAGTATATTTCTCATTTCATTTATTGAGCCCTATTTCTTATCTCTGTGTTAAGTGTCTCTCTCCATGTCTTTCACCCCTTTCTTTAGTCCAGTGAGTATCCTTATGATCATTCTTTAAATTCTATGTCAGTTATGTTACTTAGATCTCTAGCTGTGGCCTTGTCTTGTTCTTTCATTTGGGATAAATTTCTCTATCTCCTCATTTTGCTTGCCTCTCCATGTCTGTTTCTGTGTGCTAAGAAAGTCAGCTGTGTCTTCTACTCTTGAAAATAGTGACTTGACGAAGAGGAGGTCCTGGAGTGCCCCAGTGCAGTGACACATCAGGAGATGTGTGTTGCTTATGCCCCGCTGTTGTGTCTGAGACACTTTTCCTTTTAGTGCAGTCATCTGCACTGACCCTCAGCCTGCTGTAGGCCATGCTTGCTCTCTGTGGTGTTAGTAGGACCCAGGCAGGCCAGCTCCATCGGGGTGTGCCCACTAGGGAACTTAGGAGCAGGGCAGCGGTGTTAGCACAATTTGTCCTAGGCCACTAGTCCTATACCAGATCCCCCCTGGAGTGCTGTGGTGGTTGGGGGTGGCACACCAGTGTGGCTGGGGGCCCAGGGCTGGGCGCTATGCAATGGATGGGTGTGGCTTGCGTAGGCAGCTGTGTACCTGGCAGCTGCATGGAGTGCACTCAGGCCTTTAACCAGGTTTGCTCTGAACCCGGGGCTGAGGCCAGCAGGCTTGGAGTGGGAAGTCCTCAGAAGAACTTGTGGGCAGAGCACACTGCTAAAGGTTAAGTGGCAAGTGTCTGTGCAGCACTGCCTCCCACAGATGCCTCTGTATTTATGCTACGGGGCCGGGGAGGAAAATGGCACCTGTTAGCTCCCTCATTTTCAGAAGTCCCCCCAACACACTCTGAAATCACTAGAACAGTTCTGTCTGCCATTTGCCTCCCGCATCGTGTTAACTCCACCAGTTTCATGCCACCTGTCGCACAGGCTGCTGTCTCTCGGTGCCCATCCAGGCTCACCCAGTGCTGAGCCTTTGCAAGCTCTAGGCTCTAGTCCCACCGCTGTTACAAACTCCTGGAATTCAGGCCCTCTGGTTTTTAAAGCCAAATATTATGGGGATTAGTCTTCCTCACGTGAGCTCCCATTCCTCTGCCCTCCATGTGCGCAGCTCCCCCCCTCCTGCAGGCAGCCTCCCCACTCTGCCTTTCTGACCTTCCTAACGTTTCAGATGCAACTTCTCTGTATTTATCTACGGAGGTGGCTCTGCCGCTCTTTGCTCAGATCACTCTCTGGTTTATTGGAGCTGGACGTGAATGATATTTGGCTGAAAACATGGGACAGGGTAAGCTCAGGGTCCTCTTACTCCGGTCACTATCTTCCCAAGCTCCCTCCAGGATCTCTTATTAACATACTACTATTTAAACAACAGAAATATACTACAAATTTTGATAAATAATTATCAAGCACAAAAGTTCAATTCTATTTACAATGTACCTCTTGATGAAATGAATCCATATCTAATGTTGCCTTTTACATTTAATGAAAAAGAAGCCAAATGCAGTGAAAAAAATAGTCTGTACACAAGATATTGTTTGCTTTTTATTAACAGAGGTAGAAAATATTAATATTTTATGATGAAAGAAGATGAAGATTTTACTCTGCTTTAATAAACATTTCAAGCAGTATCTGATAAAAATTAGTTTTAACTATTTGATTGAAGAATAAGTGCCAAGTGGAAAGATCCCATAGAACTTTTATCTAGGATATCTTGAAAAGTTTGGTAGCCTAAGAAAAAATTCTAATTACATTTAAAAGAGTTAGGGACATTAACCTATATACTGCTTTGCTATTTGAAGTTTTTTTTTTTTTTTTCTAGCTAATGATAAGGAGTAAATGTCTGAGGAGTAAATATCAAGAAGAGCTGAAAAGAGCTGCTTATATTTAAAGCATTGCAGGATGGGGCATTTTCAATAATCAACCTTTCTTACTCAACGTTAGTTAACATTATTTTCACCTTGCTTTCATGGAACTGTCCCTCAAATGGATATTTGACAAATACAGGGCACGGAAGAAGAGAACCATTCATCCAAAATTGTCCAACTCCCATCTCTGCAATCTACCAGAAAATCCCGATGTGTACTAAAATATTACATTTCTAGCATGACACATTAACAGCAATATTTTTAAGTCGGGAAAATAGGGTAATCTTAAGTCGACAGTCTATGAATTTAAGGTCATTAGCCCTTTCGAGTACCCCTGGGGTACATGTCTACCGTGTTAAAGGCCACTCTTCTAAGTTAGCAAGTCAAATCAACCAGAATCCTGTTTGCATCAGAGCATTAGACCTTCTGGACAAAATCGAAGAGAACACCTCAGATCAGAAGGTTGGCCTCCCAGACTTCAGATCCAAGACAGAGGTTACATTCTCTTTCCTCAGCCCGCCTCCACCCAGGACACAGAGTGTCAGGGAGAGGATCCTGAGAGCCACTTCATACTTCTTCTGGCCTTGGGCCCAGAGCAGAGAAGAGGGAATTTCTGAGCACAGCCTTGGTGCTGTCTTCGTGGTTCTCTGTGATCAGGTCCCAGTGCAACTCTTTATAACACTCTTAACCAAAGGAACCCCAGAGAGGACCAAGCCTATTTACCTTACGCAGTCTAAGGCACACCTGCAGTCACCAAAAAGAAAGTTCTCCTTCATTTCCAGTCACTGGCAACAATAGGAGAAGCAATAAAGAGAAATGTGAGCCATTAAAGTCAAGTTTGGGGTCAAGGAGGGTTTAAACTTTCCGTAAATAACGTGGTTGGAACTCTGATCCAGTAACTGCTAATGTCACCAAATTCTTGATATCTACATGACTCATGTAGAAGTGGGGAAAGAGTTTATTTTTACCATTTGTGCCCTGGACGTAGTACACTGGTAGAAAGATGACCCTATTTGATGGAGAGACTTTTCCACGTTCTGATGTTATTATTCGTGACTCAGATATAATTATACAACCAATGTTAGAGTTTTTGCTTATGATTTAAAGGGCCTTGAAAATGTTTCTTCAACAATCTGTAATTTCGTGCTTTACATTGGTCATGATGCATTTCGGTAGCACATGTGTATAGAGTCTGTATTGCTGTTCTTATTTTAGTTACAAAGTCCTAAATGTTTCTAATGCTCACTTTGTGGGCATATTCTTAATTATTATTTTTTATTTTTTAAAAGATTTTATTTATTCATGAGAGATACACAGAGAGAGGCAGAGACAGAGACAGAGACAGAGGGAGAAGCAGGCTCCTCGCAGGGAGCCCGATGCGGACCTCGATCCTGGGACCCCGGGATCACGCCCTGAGCCAAAGGCAGACACCCAACCGCTGAGCCATCCAGGCGTCCCGGGCATATTCTTAATTAGTAATGGTCCCCAGATACCCAGAGTTTCTGGAACCCTCCTTATCCCTCCAGAACTAGGATGGTTATTGGAAGGACACAGGCAAAGGTAGGTGTCCAACTGGGTCTAAGGCCATGTGTCCCAATTTAGTGTAGGATCCTGACTATGTTTCAACCAAACTTCTTTGTAAACTGTTCATGTAGTTATTTTTATTATGTGTGCTTCTTCTGGCCGTTCTTAGTGTAAAAGCAGCCAAACTTTTAATGAAGAAACTATGTATTCATACGTTATTGAAACTCAGTCACTCCAGGTTTAACACCAACCTTATTCCAAATGTATTACCGCAGGGTTCAGTATACGGATCTTCTCATAAAGGCTCTGAATTTTCCCAGAAACATGATGAGGATATTGTCTCAGCAGTTTTCCTTGGCCATCCTTATATTTCGTTTTAGGACTCCTGAGGGGAAAATTTAACCTCAGACCTTCTAACTTATTTAAATGTATGTAAAAAAGGAATTACCATACCCCCTTAGTCATCTCAGGTTAAAGTCAAGGTCTCTCTGCAGGTTAGACCAAGGGATTTTCTTTCATTACTGGAAGAGCATGAATAAGAAAGGAATGGCTGCCTTGCCTGGTGAAAAGGCCCTCTTCACAGGCATCAGGCTGTGCCCCCACTTTGTGTTCCCAGTTTAAAAGCAGGAGCTAGATTTCTGGTGTAAAATGGTGTGATATAGGCCTTGGTGCAGTCCCTTCCAGTCACTCCTTTAAATATGCTATGATGGGGACACCTGGGGGGGCTCAGTGGTTGAGCGTCTACCTTCAGCTCAAGGTGTGACCCCGGGGTCCCGGGATCGAGTCCCACATTGGGCTCCCTGCATGGAGCCTGCTTCTCCCTCTGCCTGTGTCTCTGCCTCTCTCTGTGTGTGTGTCTCTCATGAATAAATAAATAAAATTTTTATAAATAAGTACCCTATGATGGAAAAGAAAAGGTCACCCACTCATAGCATACAGGCACAAAATCCCGAGAACCTGACCCCGCTGCTGGGCCGCATGGGTGCTGCCCCTCGAAGCACCCAGGCCACTTTGCTGGGAACACCCCGAGATGGAAACCCCTAAAACAAAAGACGGCTCACGAAGCAGCTTGTGTGACTGACCCAGGGAGGGAGAGCTGGGCAGCGCTGGTGGGCGGAGGGGTAGCCTGGGAGGCCGGGCGAGGGGCTGCGGCCTGCGGGAGAGCCAGGCCCACCCGTGCAGGGCCGGCCTCTGAGCGTGTGTCGCTGAGTCCTCCTGAGAACACGCAGGTTGCTGTGCGCATTGGCTCCATTTACAGGGGAGACAACTGAGGATGGAGAGGCCGAGCCGCCCCCCAAGTCCTGCAGCCTATAAGCCACAGGGCTGGGCCTGCCTCATGGGCACCGGGACCAGGCCCGTCCCCCTGCCCTCCGTGGGTGTCTCTGAAAAGGGACGGGCCCTCACTTCACAGCAGCCTTGAGTGACATCTCTACACTGTTGACATGACAGTCTAGACTCACTGACCACAAGCAATTGGGTGGGGGGAGAGAAAGAGAGAGAGAGAAGACACAGCCTAGAACCCATGGACAAAGTGCCATAAAACAACATGTAGGAAATGTAGGAAAAAATAAGACCCAACAGATCAATGGAAAAGATCTATCGCAGAATCTTACAAAGACCCTTTAGGAAGCTATTAGCATCCTGTAGCAGCAGAATATTACAGGTCCCATATTCCTTTTTTAAAATGTGTCATTTTCTATATTAGGTCTTTAGGTCCTGTGCTTTCTGATTTATTTCTAGAATATGATGTCCTGGCTGCAGCCTTAAAAAAAAAAAAAAAAAAAAAGCAGGTCCTTCTAAATACAGACAAGGAAGAAAAAGAGTGTTAAAACCGGTACAAAAGGAGAGAGATATAACGAATTAGACAGCTGTTCACAAGAAAAAAAAAAAAGCTCCAGATAAAGTCAAAGGCCAAAATTTATAAGAATAAAAACATGTTCTAAATTTAGTAATCAGAAGAGTGCTCATAAAAATTGTCTATAAAAGTCCCATTTTGGAGACGCAGGTCTTCAGAAGTTAGAGTTTCTTTTGTGGGATAAAAAGCCTTTTATTCTCAAAGGTCATTTATGCCCATTTTTCATTGTTAATAACAGTGTGGAATTAACACCCATCATTCTAGAATGTGTATAAACTCCCATTGTTTTGATTTGGGGCAGAGGATCTTAAGACTCTGTCTTTGCTCTTCTGCCTTTGATTTACTTCTGTCATCTTATTATGTGCTTTCCATTTCTCTCTCTCTTTCTTCCTTTCTTGCCATCTTCTGAATAGATTTTCTTTTTTCTTTTCATCTTTTGCTTTTCTCACCCCACCCCCTACCTCTCCTTTGGAATTAATTATCTCTGTGTCTATTTTTAGGAGTCACCCTAGGCATTGGAACACCTTCCTTCATTTCTTGCTGCTCCACCCAATGCAAGAAACTTAGAATATTTAAACTACGGTTTTTCACCCCATTCCAATTTATACTATATTTTGACCAATCTTCGGATTCTGTCGTATGTGTTTAGCCTCACAAATTAGACATTATTATTACTATGATATGTGGTCAGTGTTTATTTATTTTTACCCAACATATTCATCAATTTATTCGCTTACCATTTCTTCTTGCAGACCTTCCTCCATTTGGTCTCATAATCTTTCTGCATAAAGCAGTTTTTCATTTCAGAAAATTTTACTCAATTTTTCATCAATCTGTTTGATTTTTTTTTGGGGGGGGGGGTGAGAAAACCATCTCTTATTCCTTGCTCGCAGAATATTTATTTCTTCACCATACCAAACACGGCTATTTTCTATCCTGCGTCTTGATCATCTCCTCAGGTCTGCTTCTGCTTCTGCTTCTGCTACTGCTTCTCCCTCTCCCTCACGGAGCTTTGTTTCCCTGCAAAGCAGGGGAGGGGGCGAGGGAGGGCGTACCTGGGTGTGGTTCTATGTGAGCTTCCGTTCTTTGGAACTTTATCTATAGCAATTCTTTGAGACCTGGGTTGACATTGCCTTCTTCCTGAAAACATTTATATTTGCTCCTCCCAGTTGATTATACAAACATTCTGGGAGCGCTTTAATTAAAATTCTCCTATTTTAGTTTTTCACATGCAGGTAGTATAACTTTGTACAAAAAGCCGTGTGAAGGCCAGGCTGCAGCTGTAAATTCTCCAGTGAGATTTCCCACCGTTCTCCCCCGACATAAAATTCAAATCAGATGTGCCGCTGCCCCCTTTCCGCATACAGTTCACGTTTTACTCATTCCTAATTGAGATTCCAGCTTCACACGGGAGTGTCCTGTAAGACTTCCAATTTTGAGGGTTGGGGGGAGATGAGTGAAACCGATAAGGCGGATTAGGGGTACGCTTACCGTGATGGGCACGAAGGTGATGTATGGAATTGTTGAATAATATTGCACAAAAATTAAAAAGATCTCCAGTTCTGTGTGGCTCCACCTCACGCAGAGAGCTGGCTCTGGTGCTCCTCTCCCGAAGTTGCTGCTTTTATCTTGCTTTTGGCCTCCGCACATTCTTTTACTTTTGAGCCATCTCAGCGATGCCTTTTAAAGGTGCTTTCTTGGTTATTTTGCCTAACACGTTGGTGGTCTCCATCAGGTGAACCTTGGAGCTCACCCAGCGCAGCAGACTGAGGGCAACCCTCCGCGGCACTGGGGTGCCACCCGCCGGAATGCAGTGTGTACCCTGAACTGCAGATCGCCATAAAGGACTGGGTGGTCTGGGAAGCAACAGACGGAGACAGGCGTGGCCCCACTACCACCATTCCAGTGACCCACTGGCATGAGCTTTCCTTCCTGCTTCTGCAGCTCTGGGCTCTGCAGAACCCGCAGGCCCGAACCCCAGAGGGGGTGCACTCTCACCCCGGCACATCAAGAGTCCCTTTGGACTACAAGCTACAGATGCCACCAGGTTCTCTGGGTTCCTTCGTGTTGGATGTGCCCACGCAGCAGCAGGTGGGAAAGGTGTCGTCATACTGGCAGCTACAAAGACCTGGAGAGGTGCTAGGCGCTTGATTGGGGGGATTTGGAATGGATAGTGGAGGAGTGACAATGAGTACCAGTTGTGGTCCTAAAACTGACTGCTGTGGTAGGGGCTTTAGTTTGACCCACTGACTTCCCTTTTCCAGGTTTGCCTTCAGGAAAGGAAGCTCATGGTAAGTGCAGTAGGTAGCTTCCCAGATCGCCCCCAATGATCCCCACCCCTTGATGTTCGCACCCTGGTGTGGTCCCCCCCTGAATTGTATCAGGGTTGTTCTGGGCAGCCAGTAGAACATGGTGGAAGGGATGGTATATAACGTCCAAGAACAGGTTATAAAAGACTATGCCCTCTGCTTAGCGTCTCTCGCTCCCTCTTCCCCGCTCTCCCTCTTCCCCACTCTCCCTCACACCACTGGCCAGCCTGCCAGCTACCACTGCTCGTGAGACACTCGTGAGGCTGGTTTTCAGAGAGGCCACGTGAAGAATGGGGATCTCAAGCCACTAGGCAGCCAGAGGCCATGAGTAGGCTCCGAAGCAGATTCTTTAGGCCCAGTCAAGTCCGGTGACAGGTGCATCTCCAGCCACCATCCTGGCTGTAACCTCATGAGACAGCTCGCCGATTCCTGGCCCTGAGACACTGGACGGGATAATAGTGGCTGTTCTTTACGCTGCTGAGTTTGGGGCTAACTTGTTACACAGCAGCGGATAAGGCACACGGGAACCCTGACAGCTGCGTGTCCCAAAGGTACAGAGGAAGCGAACCCCCAGGCACGAGGAGTAAACCGCGGCAGCCACCCAGGAGTGCTACTCGGCTCTCCTGCTCCGAGGTACCTGCTCCGAGGGCCAGGAGCTCACCAGCAGCCTCCAGCTACGGGGCCTTTGGGACCTGCCTCGGTTTCCAAGCTGGAGCCACAGCTTCCAGGAAGACCCTGGGCAATGACAAGCGTTGCTGCCATTTGCAGCCAGTGCAGGACTGTGAGTGGGGACCCCGACTGGGCTGAGGCCTCCACCCCTCCCCACTTCCTCTCCCCCGCAGGTGCCACACCTGCCTTGTGGCCCGAAGGGCTTCCCGCCTCCTCTTTCTCCCTTTAAAGGAATTTTAATTTTTGTACAAATTAGAAGTACATACACTTCTAATTCTGCCTGTGTCTACTTCCCAGAAGACCCAGATTTTAATGTTATTATGACCTTTCTTTTTTTTTGTCTTTGAATTTTCTTCCCATTCCTGTTTATGAAGGTACAAAATTAGCATAATTATTTAAAACATTTCTTTTTTTCTAATATAAGAAGTCAAAGCTAGAAAATTCCTTTAGTCATCTATTTCTGAGACAAGCAAATTGATCAAATGTTTAATGAAGAAAGTATTTTTCTGTTTGGAAAAAAAACCCAGGATATATGTTTTATATCTTTTGATTCTTTGTTTAATTTTTGTCCACAGAAAATTAGAATAAACACTGCTGTCTAAAATTAATCCTGAAAAGTAATGCTGATTTTTAAGTACAATGATCATCCATAATTTTTAACTTCATACCATTATCTATTCATTCGTTTATTTATTCAACAAACATTAAGTTCTTTGTTCCAATTATTATGCTGAAGTAGTAAATTAAGGAATATCTTTACCAGATGGTGAATTTTCTTGTGCTCAACATTATAAAAAAAAAATTTAAAAAGGAATATCAAAATCCTGTTTTTCTACAGATCACAACTCAGTGCCTGACCCTAAAACATTGTTTGGCCTGGCTTCCAATTGCTCCTAAATAATTCTCCAAATTGAATGAAACCCAGGTGCTCTGTTGACTTTGTCATGAATAAACTGTTGACCTCATAATTATTTTATAAAGAAATAGATGAAATGAGAAATTTGGTTAAGAGATGAAGAACATATTGCTTGTCCAACCAATAATTCATTACAAATTCATTCAATATCGGTTCCTGGCTTCAGGAAAAAGAAAAGAATATATTAAAAAAAAAAAAAAAAAGACTGTAACCAAAAAAGCCTAGGTGAAAAGGACACAGGTTTCTATCTGTATCTGAACTCTTTGCATTTTACTTGCCGTCCTCATGGGCCTGGGATGTCTCCCTGCCCTCGCCTGGAAATGGGACCTGGACGCCGGGCTGCTTGCAGGCTTAGGGGAGCTCTCCTCCCTACGGCACCCAAATGGTACGTAGCTGCGCGGCGTGGATTTCTCACTTAAATTTCAAGTTGGTCTTGTTAAGAAACACCCTTTGAAATGCCTGGGGAAGGATGGCAAAGCTGAGAGAACCGACCACCCGACCATCTTTTGCTTGGCGTTGGGATCAAACACTACATCCATCATCTGGGGAACAATAGTGTTTTGACCTTTATCTCTTTATCCAGCATTTAGGCAAGAAATGGACTGTGCAAAGATTGTTTTGATCACACGCTGCCCCTTCCTCAGCTAGATGGTTTTTATGTCATGGCATTTACTTACAATTATTCTTTTTATGTCCACAACATACTCAAATATATGGAATCTCTGTCCATGATTAGCACTGATTGAATTCCATAGCTAACGTGCAAGAGACCAGCTGGGGTGTGTTTTTAGGAAACAACTCTGAGCTGTCTGTATCCCCTAGTCTGTCAAGCCTGGGAGAAACAGACTCTCCTTTATTAATCTATGAACAATCTAAAAGGAATGAAAATCAGAGTTTATCAAGTTCATGTTACTATCTTTATGTATCGGCATTTGGAAATGTCTCTAGTCATTGTTTTTCATTATCACTATGGCTTTTAAAACCTCCAATATAGTCATTTTGGCAAAGGCGTGAATACCAGCAATTGCGCAAAAACAACGGGTCTTGCTTTGTAATGTGATGTGGGGAAAATATTTTTCAATTTTCTAACAGGTGCTGGGCCATGAGTCTGACTCATAAAGATAGTAATTATACCTCTTTTCTGAAGTGAAGCAATAGAGAGAGAACATACTAAAATTAAAAAAAAAAAAAAAAAAAAAAAAGCATGACTTGGGTTCACTCTCTATCTGGAGAATTCAGGATCCTGGGAGGTTTTTATAAAATAAATCATTGCTTTGTGAAGGAGCACAGGAGCGCGTATTTGTCTTTGTGTCAAAAACAAGGACTCTTAGCAAATTGAATCTCATCCTATCTTTAGACAATTCAAGAAAGATAAAATCTTGAGAGCTTTATAGGGTCGCGCCGGGATAAAGCCCTCTCAGAGTTTGGAACGAAATTCTTACCAGTTCCAACCAGCGGATAAAATGCATTTCAGAGCTGATGTTCACCTAAAGAAGTTTCTAGCACTGGATCGCTTCCCCCCAGGAGGGTGGCAGCTGGATGGAGGTGCTATGCCCTATGCCCCGAGAGCCAGCCGGGTCTTGCTGAGCACGGAGGGGAGCGTGAGTCGGGGCAAGCAAGGCCTCCTCAGCTCTAAGGGGTGCAAGTGAGGTGGGCAGAGGCCGGGAATGACGACAGGGGACAAACAGTGGGACAAAGAGCAGCTGAAAACAAGGTGGAAAGTGCAAGATGGGTGCGCTTTAATTTGAATCACAAAAGGCAAATGTGCACAGGGCTCCAGGCCTCACTCTGCACCTGTAGCTCCCAGATACAGGCATAAAATTGTCCCGGATCTAACTTGAAAAACTCAGTAGAAGGTTGTGTTCTCTCTCGCTCCTCTCTCTTTCACTGACTCACTTCTGGAATACGCTATAAGACGATGAGAACAGAGGCTGACCTAAAAAGGAATTGCTAGGAATTAATCAGAGAAGAAAAGTCCCCCCAGAATTGTTGCTGGTCACTGTAGCTCCCGGCACTCTGCATTTCCTTCAGTTCTTCTCTGATCGCTTTTGGCAACTCCCCTCCCAAGCCCCTTCCTGGGTAACGCTTCATTCAAGCGTCGGAAAGCTGACGGGCTGCAGCGGAACACCACCGACTGACACGCGGTGTGCGCAGCATCACGCCCTCTGTGCTGTCTCGCGGCTTCGGGGGCTGAAGATTCGTTGGGGGTTCCCGCTGGAGATTGGTCGGGCAGCAAACAGCAAACTGGTAAAAGCTGCACGAAGCCCGACCTGGTCCCTGGACGTGGGGAAGGACGGTTACCGCCGATGCCCACCTGCGAGGCAGGCTGTTGCTTGGACGGGCCTGAGAGGGGGTGGCACAGGCCCGGGGCCTGAGGCCAGGAGGTGTTGGTGGAGAGGATCTGGATCGCTGAGCTCAGGCGCTCTCTTGGCTGACACCTGCAGCTCTGGGGGGTGCACATTACAGCGAGGAGTCCCTTGTGTCCTTTGGTGTTCAAGCCGGAGCTGTGCACCCCTCCCACGCACACGGGGAGCCCTGCTTCCCACACTCACCACGGTGGCAGACGGGACTGTTCAAGAGGTACGGGTAAACGGGGTCACAGGCTGGGGCCCTAACCCAATAGAGCCCGTGTCCTCGGAGGAAGCAGAGATAGCAGCGGTGTGAGTACGGGCAGCAAAGACCACGCGGGGACACAGGAGGCTGAGCAGCCTGCAAGCACAGAGACCTCGGAGAGGCCGATCTTGAACTCACAGCCCTGAGGACGTGGGCAAACAAGCTCCTGCGCCTTCAGCCCCCAGTCCGCGGCCTTTCGCTCCTGTGGCCTGAGTCCGCGGCCTTTTGCTCCTGCAGCCTGAGTCCGTGGCCTGAACAAACTAAGACGTCAGGACAGTTCCCAACTGCAGCGACCCCCTGTGACACCAAGGCGCGGCCCAGGAACCGGGCAGCAGCCGGAATCCCGTGGAAGCCTGAGGTGGGCACCAGATCTGGCTTCTCCGTCCACCTGCATCTCTCTCGTGGTTACAGCGACAGCACGAGGCCCCAGCGGCACCGCTGAGGTTGAGCACGCTGCACCCTGTGCGGGGGCCCCGGGGTGACTCAGACCTGCTGCCCCCACTCACCTGGCAGGAAGGCAGGAGGGGGCAGGGCTGCAATCTGGGTGGAACCAAGGACCTTTGGGGGCAGGAACGACTCCTCTGACCCTGGGGCTTGGGATCCTGTGAGGCCGGGGCGGGGGGAGCGAGGTGGGTGGGGGACGCAGAGCCCCCACACTGGTGGCCAGAGCCACCGGCTCACAGTGCCCCTGCGGATGCACTGGTCTCCACTGCGGCTGCTGGTGGGGGCTCAGAGGACACTGTGGGAAGCGCCCCTGCTAGGACTTGCAGTGCCCTAGGTCACGTCGAGGGGGACCCCTGCAGACAAGGCGGAAACGCCTGCCCCCCCTGGGACCTGGCCTGGCAACTCTGCACCACCTCCCTTGTGCTCAGGGTGGAAGCTTCACTTAAGAGGACGGGACGCACACTCTCCCTCCCTGTGGCACGAGTAATTGAACATTTATTGACACATTTGTAAACTGCCCTCATGAATGACCTGGAAGCATGAATAGGACCACAAAAACCTGATGTACCAAAGCTTTGTTTCCTAAAAAAAAAAAAAAAAAAAAAAAAAAATCTGCTTTTACACAGAATGCATGTTCGTTATTTAAAAGAAAAGAAAACCATGGAAAAAATACAAGGAAACGCATTCATTATTTCAACAGGGAAGCTGTGTGCCTGGAGCTGAAGCAGGGATTCGAGCTGTAACCAACCCTAAGTAGGAAGTGGCCCCGACCCTCGCTCGCTTACGGCCTGTTCCGCCGCCCTTGCTCGCCGCACCGGAGGTAGCACAGCTCCCGGGGCCGGACAGTCCTGCCCAATTTGAATAAAACGAATGGAGATCATCCTGCCCTGCTCCCCGCCGGACCGAGGCGGAGGGGAATCTTCCTCGCGGGGAGAACAGCAAAGGCGGACACAAACCACAGTCAACCCGCAACCAGCCCGGGTTGGCAGCCAAAGGGGCGGATTCTAGGAAATGGTTCCTGCAGAGTCAGGGGAACCGTAGAGGCTTCCCTGGCTTCTAGCAAAGCTTGGGGACACTGTCCTAAAACTACGTGTGACTCCAGGGACACTCAGAATCCCGCGTTCGTGGTGGGTGTGAGCTAGGACCCCTCGGGTGTGAGCAACAGAGGCCAAGCCCGGCCGGTCCACACCCAGAAGGAATTTCCTGGAAGGACAGTTGATTTCTCAATGGCTGGGAAGCCAGGCTCAGAAAGCGGGGCTCAGTGGGCGGGAAGTGGGGCATTCGGGGGGGCAGGAGGCAGCGCAGGATGGGGGGCCTGAGGGTACACCACTGGGGACGGTGACCAAGCGCCAGCTGGAGTCTGGCTTTGGAGAACTTGGCTCAAGGGTCGGATTCCAGGGGAGGCCGATCCGACCACCCTCTCGGGGTCAAGGGCGTCTCCTGGGGCCAGAGTCACGGAGGCCTCGTGACCAAACAGCTTCCCACGTGTGGGAGGAGCAATTACCAGGGGCAAGTCGGGGCGCAGCCAGCCCCAACCCAGAACCATCTACGAGGCCGTGATACCCGGAGGGGAGGCCCCCGCCGTGCAGCCGTGGTGAGGGCCTGAGCCCCCGGCCCCCTTCAGCCCCGCCAGCCAAGGCTGGATCTGGGGGACGAGGGCCACCCAGGGGCCACTAGGCTTCGACGAGGGAGAAACGGGCAGCCGGCCACCTGCGCTGGGCCGGGAGGCACGTGCTCGGGGGCGGGAGTGGCAGCTGCGGGAGGTCACGGCCCTCGGGAGCCGGGTGCTGCCTCGGAGGGGGCCGCGGGCCTGGAGAGGCGCCGGGTGCGCTGGGGGCCGCCTCCGCCTGCTGGCCTGCCGCGCCCGGGGTGGCGGTCGCCCGTTCCCCGCCAGTGCCAACGGGGCACGGGGAGGCCGTCGGCGCCCGGGTCACTGCGGGTACTCAGGAACCGGAGATGAGACCGGATTCCAGAAACCTCCGTCACTCTGCTAGGCCGCGACAGCATGACAGCAGACGGGTAAGCTGTAAGGACAGGCGCGGGGTGACACAAGCGTCACTGCGCTGAGGGCATGGGAAGTCAGGGTCCCGGAGGGGTTCCTAGGTTGGGAGAGCGTCATGAGGGCAAGAGGCGCCCATGGAGACGGAGGGGCGGGCAGGGAACGGCCGACTCCACTCTTTCTGGAAGGAAGGCGAGAGCCGGCCTCGGATCCCAGTGGCTTCCCTTCCTGGGAGAGTCGCCTCAGGGTGGGGCAGATCAGACTTCTGGAATATTCCCTGAGAGGCCTCGGTCAGGGGGCTCCCGGACATGAGGGTGTCGGGGACCAGGTGCCGGTGGCCAGGGTCCACCTGTCTCTCCGAGGGCGCGGTCCAAAACGAGGAAAGCGCTGCCGGAGCTTCACCTGCACGGACCCGGCGAGGCCCTGAACCCCGACGGGGGCGCACACGGGGCCACTTGCGAGGGCCACATGGACGTGGGGAGGCCAGCCTTGTCGGCCAGGGGACCAGGGTCCCAGCGGGACCAGAGGGACCCCCGGGCCCTGACGGCCACGGTGGGGGCACCTGCGTGGCTCAGGGATGTGCCAACTCATGGTTTCAGCTCAGGGCCTGATGTCAGGGTGGCCCACCCCGAGTCCGGGCCCACGCGCCGTGGGGCACCCACTGCTCCCCCACCCCTCTCCCGTGCCCTCCCTCCCTCTCTCAAGTAAGTAAGTCTTTGAAAGGAAAGAGGGGTTGCGGGGGCTCCGCCATATGGAGAAATCAGAAACCCCCACCCCGTGGGATAAGGGCAAAGACTTTCACGTCGTCGCTTTTCTCATGGGGAACACCTGAGTCACTTTTTCTGAAATACCAAATTACTTCCAATTTTTCACTCTGTTTTCCGGCGCCGTTCGCTGCTAACTGCGAGGAGGCCGCCTGGGCCCATTGAGGCAAGACTTGACTTGGAGCATCCCCTGCCCGGAGCCTGGGAGTCACGGGGACCCCGTCCAAGGAGGAGGGCTTCTGTCAGGGCAGGCTCTGTGCCCCCGCGGGGACCCCCCAGGGAACCCCTCCTCCCCTCGCGGGGGGCAGAGGCCGAGGGGCCCAGGAGCAGCCCAGTGAGTGGCGCCGAGGGCCTCCGGGGAGACTCCCAGCTGGGAGCACCTCCTGCTGGGCCCTGCGCCCCCCGGGGGACCCCTGCCCCGGGGCGGGTCGCCTTCACCCTGCGGGCCTGGGGCGCGGGCTCCGGCCGTCCTCCCCCGGGGGGCCCTTGTCCACCTCCGCCCGGCCGGGCCGCCCTTGCCCAGGCCGCTCTCGCTGCTGGATTCACGCGGCCTCCGAGTCCCCGGGCCCCGGCCCCCCGGGCGACAGCTGCTGGTGAAGTTTTGGGATATGGGTGAGGTTGGCGGGGTGAGGCCCGGCGCCGACGACCAAGAGAGAATTCTGGAGACGTCTTGGGCGCAAAGCGGTGGTTTCATCAGAGCCCGGGGTGGCCCGGCTGCGACCCCGGAGTCAGGAGGGGTTGGCCTGCGCGTCTGTGAGGAAGTTGGGGAGCAAAAGGTGTCCAGGACCGTGAGGACAGCAGCTATCGCTGCGAAAGGCCGCGGGTTACTGGCTAATGCAGCCCGAGTCGGGAGACCCTCCAGATGTGCGTCGTGGCCCAGGTGCTGGGGATGGTCGCCAACCCCTACCTTGGGGGTCTAGAGATAAAGGAAATTTCTAAGGGAATTTTTTTATGTTCAAGGAGAGGCACGGGGTCCTGGGGGCCGGGCCAAGGTGGCCTTCTGCCCTCAGCGCGGCCTGACCATCGAGGCAGCCGAGTCCCTAGAGGAAGGTCCCTCTGCCTGCGCCAAGCACTCACCAGCGGGCTTTGTCCTCAGCTGCCCCCCTTACCTGTTCTTCTGAATCTTCCATGTGTTTTCTCCCCCCGCCCCCTGCAAGTCTGTCACACGTTCCCGGAGGCCAAGAACCGTGTCTGCCGTGTGTCCCCCGCAAGCCCTGACACAAGTCGGGGCTCCTCTGTGTCCCGTCCTCCCCAAAACCCTTTACTGATGACAGCTGGCATCGCTGCCCATGACCGTCGCGCATCCTCCCAACCTTCGTGCTTCCTCCTCCGGGAGTGACCCTGCTCTGGGCCAACAGAGCTCGGCCCGGCGCCCTGGAGGACCGCAGAGCCCCGTGAGCCCGTGCCCTGGGCTTGGGCCGTGTTTACGCGACCCTTCCACCGACCTGGAGGCGCTACCGGGGCCCAGCCCGTCTCCCTCGACGGCCTCTGCAGCTGTGCAGGGTCCCCCCCACCTCTTCCCTCGGGAAGGGACAAACCCTGGTTCCGGTCACTCTTGCTTCTGTTCCCGCAGCCTCGCAGGCTGTGGCCCTCGCCGGCTGGGCGTGTTGGTGTCAGAGCCCACCCTGGGCATCGACGGCCGCGGCCTCGAATCTTCGTCTCCTCCTCCGACCCCGCCCGAGCCCAGGCGGCCAGTGGTGGTGGTGGCGGGCAGCCCCCCTCGCCTCGGCCCTTCTGGAATCTCGGCCGGGACCCTCCCAGCAGCCCCCGGGCCCTTGCTCGGCCACCCACACCCCACGGGCCCCGCGGCAGGGACGCCGTGTGACAAGGCCGAGTCCGCACGAGGGCACCGGCCGCACCTCACCTGCCGGCTCCGGCTCCAGTGTCCGAGGGCGACAGGCGCAGCGCAAGGGCCCACGCGGCTGTTAATGTCAAATGCCTCAGTAACGGCGTCCCCCGCGTCCCCTGTCTCCCCTCTGTCCCCCGCGTCCCCTGTGTCCCCCGCATCCCTCGCGTCCACAGCATCCACGGCGTCCCCCGCGTCCCCGCAGCCTGCGCCGTCTCAGGGGGTATCCTGCAGCTCCCCGCCGGCCGGGCCGAGCGCCGGGCTGCAGTGGCTTCACGGGAGGCCCGGCGGGTGGCAGGTTGGCAGGTGCTCCCCGCGCCCGCAGGCTACTCCGTGACGGCCGGAGCCCCGGGGGCCCAGGGCCGGGGACGAGGCCGGGGTGCCTCCCCGCACCCCCTCGGTCTGACCGCCCTGCCACAGCCCGGCTCGTGTCCCCCCCCAAGGTCTTGCACGTGTTCACGCCCCCCCCCCCCCCCCGGGGCTCTCCACGCCTGCAGGGGACCGATCGGACTTTTGTTTCGTTCGTTTGTCACCTTTCTCTTTGTGCTGTTGCCGGTAGGAGCCCAGGCACCTCCAAGGCCACAACCTTCCCCCAAAATAATTCCTATTTCACAAGGGAAGAGCCTCAGCGACTTCCGTGCTTCCTTCCCCACCTCCCTTAAGAAAATTCCAGTGTTTGACTCGCTGTTCGGCGGTAAGGCCGCGGCTCCTGGTGCTGGTGCAGGAGGACACAGAGGGAGGGGCCTGAGGGGGCCTGGCGGGGTGGGGGGCTGCACCGGGCTTCCCCCCGCCTCCCGGGGACCCCCCTCCGCCACGGTTCTCAGCGAGGGACACTTGTGCCCCCAGGAGGCGGTGCCAACGGCGGTCCTTCCGGTTGTCACAAGTAGGGAGGAGGGGGCAGGCCCCTGGGGCGGACTGGGTGGGGGCCGGGGTGCTGCAAAGACTGATCCGGCCCCAGTGTGAGTCGGGAAGCCCCGGTGACACCAAGGCCGTCGCCCACTTTCCCGCCACCTCCCAAGTAACCCGGGGAGTCCGCACTCAGCTGCAGCTCTGGCCCAGGCGTCCCCGAATCCAGACTCCCTGGGGGCCCGTCCCCTGGTGCACAGTCTCTGCCTTGGCGGCAGCATGACCTCAAGTTCCCCTCAGAAATGCGCCCCTCTTCACTTTGGCCCCCTTGCTGTGTGGACGGCCCCTGGGGCAGGCCCGGGGACAAGGCCCCGCTGTCTTTTCGAGGGCCGGGGGCGGGGTGGACAGCTGTGATTCCTCGGTAGGACACTGGGTAGGACACGGCCGGCGGGGGTGGCGGGGACTCAGAGTCGCTCTGCGCAGGCTCATGAGGTGGGGGAAGCGGGGCAGGGAACCTCCACGGCCGCACAGGCCCCTGTGTCACCCCCTGCTGTGACAGCCCGCCAGCCCCCCGGGGGAGCGAGGTGGCCGTGGGGTGAACACGGAGCGTCGGGGGCCGCAGACACATGCACGACATCCCTCCAGGGCGCCGGGCATGACTCGGCCCCTGCCTGCCCCGAAGGAGCTGCTGGGAGCTGGGCCGCCCGAGGATGTCCCACTGGGGCCTGGTCCCTGCAGGTGGCAGCTGTGCCCACGACCCGGGCTTGGCGCACTGGGCGGTGCCTGCCTCCCGTCCGCGGGCAGCGGCCCCTGATTGTCCCCAGTGCGCTCCATGTCGCCTCCTTGGAACAGATGTCCCCGGGCATCTCGCGGCTGCCTCGCAGTCCCGGTGCCACGGGGTGACGCGCCGGCAAGAGAGGGTGTCCGCTGCTGTTGGGCCCACGTCCTGCCCGCAGACAGCACCTTCCTCCTGAAGCTGCCGCCGTCCCAGTGCCCTCGGGGCGGGCCCTCGGGGCAGGTGGCGGGCGGCCCTCTGGAGCCCCGACCGCGGACAGTGGGAACCTTCGTGCGCCCCAGGTGGGGGCCGACCCAGGGGCTGCCCGACCCTCACCGGCTCCCACGCACGACTTGCAAGAGAGTCCAGGACACGGGTGCAGAGCAGCCGGCCCACCCTGTTGGAGCGCCCCGGCCCCCACGGGGGCGCAGGGACAGGGCTCTCCGCACCCCCAGGCCTCCGGTGGGAAGGGCGTCCCGGGAAGGGGAGGTGCCTTGGTGAGGCTGGCCTGGGGGGCGCGGGGCGCAGCTGGAAACCCCACGCAGCTGGGCCGGCAGGTCGGCTTCTGTGTCCCCGAGGAAAACTGAAATCTAGGATTTGGTTCAGTGGGTTGTTGTTTTGTTGTGTTGTGTTTTGTTAGTGGGAAATCCTCTAGTGGCGCATGTTGGTCGTCGATTAAGACACAGAACAAAACTTGTTTACCCTGCAGGTGCCCTAACACGTTTGTGGGCCGGTCTGTAGTTCATGGTTAGGCTTTCTCCTCCATACAAGAAGTCAAATGTAGAATAAAATGGGACCATGAAATATACTTTTTATTAGAATGCGTTAAAATTTCCAGAAATCAAAGTTTTATTTTTTTTTAAAGATTTTATTTATTCATGAGAGACAGAGACAGAGAGAGAGAGGCTGAGACGCAGGCAGGAGAAGCAGGCTCCCTGCGGGGACCCGACGTGGGACTCGATCCCCCGACCCCGGGGTCATGGCCTGGGCTGAAGGCAGACGCTCCACCGCTGAGCCCCCCGGTGCCCCCAGAACAAAGTTTTAAAGCTACAAATGCTCAGGTATTTCTGTGACTTCCATTCCCTTTCCATCTCCTGTCACCCTCTGTCCCTATGACCGTTTCGCAGGCACAGAACAGGTGTAGGGCTGCGGGCCGGGGCGTGGGGACCCCCGACAGTGGGTGCTCCCGGGGACCCCGGGCAGGGGGTTCAGAGCCCGAGAGCCCACGGTGGCAGCTGGAGGGTGGCTTCCAGCCCGGCCTGGCTCGTCGCTCGGCACCGGTACTGCCCGGGCCGCTCGGCGTTGGCACCAGCCTGCAATGGTTTCTGCATCGGCTACTGGTCACCGAACGGGGACGAGGCCACTAACGCCCCCAGTTAGCCTCAGCTTGTGTCAGCATCCCGGGAGTGCCGAGAGCCAGCGCAGGGCAAGCCCCGTTGTGTGCAGCCCTGGCACCGCCCTGAGTGGCCTGCAGCTCCCTCCCGCGGCCCCCAGGGTCCTCAGCCCCACGGACACTGGGCCCCTCGGGGTGCGCGCCCATTTCCCTCCAGGGCCGGTCCTGCCGGGACCGCGTCTCAGCCACTCTGCCCGGGCAGCACTGCCAGCTCACTGGGCTCCCTGCCTGCTAAGCCTTAGCTCGAGGGCAGGTGACTTCCTGCAGGACATGCCCCCACGGCTGGGACAACCTCGAGCTGCCCCCCCCACCCCGCTCGGATTGGTCCTTCCTCCCCCTCTCCTCCTCCCCCTCCTCCTCCCCTCCCCCTCTGCTCCTCCTCCCCCTCCTCCCCCCCTCCCCCTCTCCTCCTCCCCCTCTCCTCCTCCCCCTCTCCTCCTCCCCCTCTCCTCCTCCCCCTCTCCTCCTCCCCCTCTCCTCCCCCCCTCTCCTCCTCCTCCCTCCTCCTCCCTCCTCCTCCTTCTTGTTAGATATATGTATGTATCTGAGAGAGAGAGAACCATGCACGGGGTTGGGGAGGGGCAGGAGGGGCAGAGGGAGAGGGAGAGAGGGAATCTCAAGCCGACTCCATGCGGAGCGCTGAGCCCAATGCGGGGCTGGACCTCATGTCTCCCGACTCTGAGATCACAACCTGAGCCAAAACCAAGAGTCAGATGCTCGAGCGACTGAGCCACCCAGGCGCCCCCTTAATTGGTTTCTTCTTAAAAGGCCTAAGCCCTTTTATCCTGTAACAAATGTGGCAGAAAGCTTCTGAGCAGAATATCGTCTTTTTTTTGAGGTAGTAATTACCTCGTGCTGACAATTAACCGTTAATAGTATGTGGAGAGAACAGAGGGGGGCGGGGGCCTCTCTTGCATTAAGCAGGTTTCCCGGGTAGTGTGGGAACCTTCCCGCATCAGGTACTTGTCACTGGGCGGTGGGGACGCATCGCAGGCCCAGAGGCCCAGCCACTTCCTCACCTTCAGGACTGTCGGTGGGAGGCAAGGCGCCGAGAAATTCTGTTGCTGGGGCAGGACCCTCAGGAGGGGACATCAGGGGGAGCCACAGTGCACATGAAGCAAAGGACAGAAGAGTCATTTTGAGAGGTACAGCAAGCACAGGTCCCCGAGCTCGAGCTCGGGAGGCAGCGGGGCCTGCAGGCTGAGGAGCGTGCAGGGGACGGGGCCTGGGCATGCCCTGGGGAGCTGGGCCTGCCGGGAGCCCCAGACCGGGGTCGGGGGGGGTCGGGGGGGTGCTGGTCCTCTGCTGTCAGGAACCTCTGTAGAGGCTCCCGGCTGGAGGGACTGGTCCTTGGGCCCTCCACAAATCCTCGTGCTGCGTTTTCCTGTGTCCTTCCCGTTTCCTGGCCGCGCCACCATCCCTCCTCCTCGCTGGGCTCACCCCCCACGGGGAGCCGGTGGGGGCTAACGGCACAACCACCCACAGCGGGGGAGGGTGCTGGTGGGTGTAACTCGCGGGCTGGCAGGGTGGCCGCTTTCCCTGTGCCCCTGCCTCACTCAGAAAACCCCCCGGGCGAAAAGTCATATGCTTAGAAGAGGCACTAATATTTCAACAGCCTGCACCCCTCCCGGGGTCACATGGTCACCAGGGCTGCTAGCAAGTAGTCAGGGGGTGCGGGGGCGAGCTCTGTCCCCCGACAGTGAACTCGCAGAAAGGTCAGCGGCCGGACACAGAAAGAGGAGAAGGGTCCTGGATGCACACAGACGGTTTAATCAGCCGTGAAGAAATCCAAGAGTTGACTGAAAGTGCTTTGTCAGGAAGAGAAGGGAGGCCCTGCCGGGGACACAGGCGAGGAAGGCCCGGGCGCGGTGGCCGCGGAGAGGGCCGGGGACGCTGGAGCGGAGCCGGGGCGGCCCTCCCCGCAGGACCCCGCTGGCGAACTGACCGTCCCTGGGAACAAGGCCGAAGTTGAGCTCGGCCGGTAGCCGTGGCCTCCGAGCCCAGCACGACTGCCCGGAGCCCGTTACTCCCTCCAGCTTCTGTCCATCAGTTCTGATTCCAGACTCGTCGGGGCGTCGGAACGACTGGTTTGCTCGGATCGCATCAACGGCTCTCGCTTGCGTTTAAGAAATCGAGGTCAAGCCTTGTTGATCCGCGAAAGGGAATTCAGATGAATGAGGGCTGCTCGGCGGCTCCGGCCCGGCGATTACGCGCTTTGTCGGCCTGAATACCCAATCAGACGGGCGCCGTCTCCGCGCTTTTTGTCATATTTATGGAATACCTTTAAACAATGGAATCTGGAAACTCCGGCAACATCTGTGTCCAAATATATCCAAGCCTGTTTATGTTTTTAATTGGAGACCAAACAATTTTAGATGAACTAATCTATGGTATCGTTGAAGATGCATATTTTTAGGTGATTCTGGAGAGCGTCTTGCAGACCATTAAAGTAACGCCATCAGGCTTTATCTTTAAAAGATAGTGCTCAGCTGTGATTACTACTGGAATGAAATCACGGGCAGCATTCAAAAAAGGCTGCGGCATAAAAGAGGTTTGCATAGGAATCCGGATTCCATTAGAAAAACCAAACCGTTCCTTTTCAGCCCGGTCTCACTGGCTCACGCCATACGGCTGCTCTGTTCTCATTGCAATTAAAGTTAAAGAGTCTTTAACTTCGTTAAAGCAAAGCCTTCTATTAAGGTCCTCAAGCACCGAGGGGCTGCGGGTCGGACATTCTCTGCAGGCAGGAGGATGCGACCTTCCAACCCTCCGGCTTCGTATGAAGCGACTCTCCTTTCCACACAAAGACCTTCATTTCCAAAATAAAAAATAAAAAAATAAAAATAAAAAAATAAAAAAAAGACCTTCATTTCCGTAGTCTGGCCTAGGAAAACGTTTATTCCTTTATACTCACTTTAGTTACTTTAGGCTCCGGTGTCTGGGCCCCGTAACTTTGATTAGAGGATGACCTGCGTAGAAGGAAAGCTGTGCTGCTTTTCTCTAATCCTTGGGGATTAGAAAACATTTACACCAATCAAGGGTCCCCATCACCTGGAGCTTCTGAGGCGGAAATGACTTTTCAAGGCATGTGGGAATCATCCAGAAAATGAGTTTCCCTCGAACTGCTGGGTTGGTACACAGAGGAGCGCTGGGCGGGAGATGGGGGCAGCGGCGACTGGGCCTGAGGACTGGAGCCTCGGTGACCCGGGGACCCCCAGGGCGCCCCTCCCCTCCTCATTTTATAAAGTGGTGGAGTTCAGGTACATCTTGACTGTTCCCGACAATGAACGGGCACGTGAGGCACGAATAGAAAACCCACAAACGGTGAGTGAAATAAGAAAACCAGGGATCTCGCGCTCTCTCTCTCTCATTACATCCACTGTGGTTACGTGGCCGCGTGGTCTGCGATGTCACAGGCCGAAGAGGGCAGGAAGAGGGGCCTGGTCTTGTCGGCTTGGTGTTGGGTGGGAGCCTGGGTGCTCGGGGCCGCGGGCCAGCACCTCACTCTTCTCCTGCCTCTGCCTGCCCCCTAGTGGGAAAGCCTGGGAGGCGGCCCGGAGTGGGGCTCCCGGGAGCAGCACCCCCAGCCCTGCTCCCCAGCTCGTCTCCGGGTCTCCCGGAGGACCCGAGCTCTGCCCCGACGCCCCGCAGCCTCCCGGGGATGCCCCCCTGCACGTCCGTGGTCTGCGAGGCACCTTCCCGTGTGCGGGCTCCACAGGGCACACGCCGTCCCTAGAAGGGACAGAAGTTCTCTTAAGCGTGTTCCCACCCCGGGAGCCTCCCGTGCCACCTGGACGTCCAGACTCGCGCTCGTCTGTTCGTCGGAGACCCCTGGGTGGATGGCCAGCCCTGGACACAGGGAAGGAGCTCGCAGCCGGGGCAGGGCCTGCTCATCCCCCGATGGCCAGGTGGGCGCCCGCGGAGGGCATCAGCGCCGGGCCCAGGGAGCAAAGGCCTTGGGGGGGGGGCACCCGAATTTGCCGCGGGTTCTCGCCCTGGCCAAGCCGCTCTAGCAACTGCTCTGTTCAGGGGACTCGGGAACAAGCACGAGGCCGCAAGGGCATCCGGCTACCTCCCACCCGTGGAGCGCCCGGCGGTGCCCCGGCCCAGGTCATAGGGATCCGGCCGTCCCCGCAGATGCACACTTGGCCAGGGGCTCCCCGGGGTGACGCACCATGTCCCTCCCAGAGCCCCTGCCCACGCCCTGCCCCACCTTGCTCACCTCAGGCCTCCCGAGGCTCCGTGCTCCAGCCGCTGACTCACAGACACCGAGGACCCAGGGAAGAAAGAAGGCAATTAGCTCCGATGACTCAGGAGCCCTCCCGGACTCCGTGATCTCCGTGCAGACTTTCGGTTTAAAAGCCCGAGGGTGATAATACTGTCATCCGTGTAGGCAAAGCTGGAAGGAAGCAGATTCATGTTCTTCCAAACTCCTGCCTCTTGGCAAAAATTAGTGCGGAGAAGACGGATTCCCAGCCCCCCGACAGCCACGGCCAAGGCCGCTCACCCAGCCGCGCAGGTGCCTGGAAGGAGCCCCAGAGGGCGACAAGCTCCGGGTGAGGGCACCGCCTTGCCCCTCTCCCCCCAGCCCCCGTCCCTGTCTCCGTCTCTCCGAGGCAGTAAATGTGGGAAGAACGGCTGCCCCGAGGGCTGTCAGGCTGCCTGAGCCCTGGAAGGAACAGGGGCTGGGACATGAAGCCACCGGGCGGCCCCAGACGTGGGACTAGAGATGACCCCCCAGGAAGGGTGGGGGCCCCGGGGGACACGAGGGGACAATGGATCATGCTCACTGCAGGCCGACTGACACGCCGTCCACACTGGGAGGAAGGCGAAGCTCCCTCCGCAGGCCCGAAGCAGCAGCCAGGATGACGTGGGCCCTGCTCCCCTGCACCCCCGCGGGGAAGGGTGAAGCTCTGAGGCAGCGGCCGGGCTGCCGGGGGTCAGGGTGCAGGGCGGTGCTGGGCTAGGGTGCACACGCAGGAGCCCCAGAGCGCGTGCCCAAGGGAGCACCCCTGCCCAGGGGGAAGGAGTGCTGGGGCAGGAGAGCCCCGGGAGTGGGACGGGGGCAGAGGTGGGCCTGGGGCAGGGCAGGGACAGCAACTGGGAATGCTGTGCACTCGGCAGATTTCCTAAGAAACTCCGACATCCTGTTGTGGGACCTTCAGGTCGTCTTCCAGCGCCCCTTTGGGTTCCATTCAGTCCTCATGCCTGCCCCTCCCCACGGGCCCTCCAGGGCACTGGCGTCCGCTCCCCCTCTCCTCCCTGCCCGTGGGGAAGCAAACCGAGAGACCCGGGTCAGATCCCCGCCCAAGCGACAGTGACAGGGCGACGCGTGGAGCCCTGAAGCTCCGGTCCGTGCTTGGGTTTGGTTAGAGACGTCAAGGGGTCCTCGGAGGAGGCAAGAGCGCAACAGAATCTGCAGGAACAGCTGGGTTCCCCGGGCCAGGTGGTCCCGGGCTCGGTGGAGGGGCTGCGGCGCCTCCCCGGCCACGGAGGCTCTAGCGTGACCAGAGTTCGGCCGGCAGGTAGGCGGGAGGCGGGACGAGGCTGCGCCCAGACCCACCTGGCCCAGGGCGGCTGCAGGGCTTGGGCGGATGGGCCAGACGGACTCTTCAGCCTCCCTGCGGACAGCGGGGATGGGGCGGCAAGAGCACGTCCGGAGCCCGCGTGGGAAGCCGTTCCTGGGGAGTCCAAGGCCAGGGGGAGAGCCTCGGAGGAGCAGGGACGATCCGACCAAGGACGCGCAATCGCCCCAACACGGCGCTGGGTGGACAGGCTTGCAGCTGCTCCGCACCCAGGTGCTCGTGAGCTTCAGGGCCTGGACGGCGACCTGACACCCACAGTCAGCACGCTCTCAGGTTGGCCCCAGGGATGCCTTCATGGTTCCTCTCTAGTTTTCCCTCAAAATGCAGGGAAGGAAGGTGATGCCTGTAACATATCAATTCAAAGGTCACAAGCCAGGGGGTCCCTGGGTGGCCCAGCCTGAGCCTTCTGCCTTCGGCTCAGGGCGTGACCCCGGGGTCCCGGGATCGCGTCCCACATCGTGCTCCCTACAGGGAGCCTGCGTCTCCCTCTGCCTGGGTCTCTGCTTCTCTCTCTGGGTCTCTCATGAGTAAACAAATAAAATCTTATAAAAAACACAAAAAAAAAAACCCAAAACAAAACAAAGGACAAGCTGAAATGATGATAACTCAGATTACAGGACTGTCAACTTCCGAGCTCCCATGACCTGACCTGAGGGCTGAAGCGCTGGGAGGCACCGTGGCCTTAGACGTGCCGACGGGGCCGATTAGTCCAGGAGTCTTGGGCTACACGCGGCGCAGCCCGGGGATCTGATTCCTGCCCGAGCTGGGAGCGCGACTGGCCGCCGACGGCCTCCTGCTAGGCTCCTTGGCTCCACAAAACAGCCACGGACCGTGCCTGGGCCTGGCGTCCGTCCCCGTGCTGTGCGGGCAGCAGGGGCTGCAAGACGAAGAGAAGCGCCCGCCGTCCAGGCTGTGCGGCCACAGGCAGAGGCCCAGGGCCGGGGGGCCCCAGGGCAAGGGGTGGGAGCTGCGCCGGCTGAACCCTGGACCGGAGGCCTTCCAGAGGGCGTCCACGCCAGATGTCAGGGCGTGAGCAGGACTTTACCTGCAGGACAGACACGGGTTGTTTCAGGCAGAAAAAAATTGCTTGTACGAAGGCACAAAAACACCTAAGAATGAGGTTTGACCAAAAAGCGATGGCCCAGGAGTGACGCTGGGGGTGTGGCAAGAGGTGAGAGGGGAGCCCGCTCCTTTGGGTCACACGGGCTCCTAGCCACCCGATCTGGACATCTGGACGTGAGCGCTAGCGTTCGCATTTCTATTGCCGCATAACAAATAACCCCAAACTGAGGTGTTTAGGACAACAAACACGTCTGGCCTCACTCTTTCTGTGGGTCAGGGATCCAGGCACAGCTTAGTGATCCTCTGACTCAGGGTCTCCCCGGTGGCAATCAAAGTGACAACCCGGGCCGTGTTGGGTTGGACGCAGGGAGGCCTTTGGGGCTCAGGCCCGTAGCTGTTGGCCAAGCTCAGGTCCTTGCAGGCTTCTCGCGGAAGGCATCCTCGGCTCCTTGCCACACGGGCCTCTCCGCAGGCAGCTCGCCACGTGTCGGGTGGTGGAGAGAGAGACGGAAGGAGACAGAGAGGGGTCGAGAGAAAGCTGTAGTCTTCTTGTAACCTAATCTCAGAGGTAACTTCCCATGACTTTTTAAAAATTCTATTTGTTTAAGGAGTCCCCAGATGGAGCCCGCAGGCCCACAGGTGGGAATACCTGCCTGCAGGTGAGGACGAGCGGGGCGTTTCAGAGGCCGCCTACCGCGTACAGGAGAGCTATGGAAGGCACGAACCCAGCGTCCTCCCATTCTGCACAAATTAGAGAGACAGACGTGTGATTTCACCGCATATTAGTTTGTTTCTGTCGACGGGCACATCTGGTCCCCTGGAAAACGACGTGCTTCACTCCACACCCCTCCCCGAGGATTTTATACAACCCACTCGGCACTCTCGCGGTTATTATTAGAGGGATCCAGCCACAGGCTGCAGAGAAAGGAAGTGATCAGGACCCCACACTGGGGAAAAGGTCACACGCCAACTGAAAATGAGAAATGAATCTGAGCGGAGCTAAGAACCGCGGCTGACAGCTCAGCGCGCGATGCCCACTTGCCCGGCTTGGCAGCGGACCTGGGTTTTCCCACACGCAACCGAAAATAACTAACGTTCATCCTGCGGGAGCGCCACTAAAATAGGTACCTACGGGGAGCTGCACCCGCCGCTCATTGAGGCTGCAGGCCGTCTGCAATGACCGAGCTGGAAGGAGACACGAGTTAGGTTGCCACTTGCGGCACCCCTGCCCCCGTCCCAGGTCACAGAGCTGAAAGTGGTTGTGGAACTCTGACAGTTCAGATGTTGTGTCTCTTCTTGCAAATAAACGTGACACCCGTTAGAATCTCCACGATGGCAGGTGACTGGCCCTGACCCCTGGTGGGACCTAATCTCTTGGGAAGCCTGGTTTCCTGCTTCTCAGACCTGGGTTTAATTGCCACGAACAGAGGGACGGGCTGGTAAAAGTGCCCAGAGAGGAGAGCAACCTGCCCACCTGTGACGTGTTCCACGTAGGGGTGGCAGAAAGAGGACTAGCCCGGAATCATCCCGAGAGGCACGTGGATGGCTCATCTGAAAGCTCTCAGGGTCTGCATCCAGGTAGATACAGAAGTTGTCCTGTGCGTTTATTTTTTTTATTCTTTTGACAGAGAGAGGGAGCGCGCACACAAGCAGGTGGAGCAGCAGGTAGAGGGGGAAGCAGGCTCCCTGCAGAGCAAGGAGCCCAGTGCGGGGATCCCAGGACCCCCGGGGTCACCACCTGAGCTCAAGGCAGACGCTTGACCGACTGTCACCCGGGCACCCCTCTCCTGTTTTTAAAAACCAAACATACAAGAAAACGCGAACAATAACGTGAACGTTAGGGTCTCCCCTCAAACGTGGCTAAGAAGCAACTGATGCACGGATAATGTGGGTGTGTGGAGATCTTCTGTTATGCAAGGCCCCCCCCAATTGTAGTGTGTCCTTAATAAAACAGCATCTTCCTTGACCTGCCGTTGGAATAAGCGCAGGAGTGTGGAAGGGCCCCGCTGTCCTGGGACCCAGGAGGCTGCAGCAGCTTTCAGGGCAGGTTGCGTCTCCACTACTCTGAATCCCAACTTCCCTTTGCAGAAGGTAGAGTATTCCTTCCCGTCCCTGGAGACCTTAGTCATGGATGAAGCTCATTTACAAGCACCCCTCGCCCGCTTCAGCCGCGCACATCCCCACCCTTTATCCCCATGATGACCTTGGAAGTGACCAAGAGTTCCCAGGTAACCTCTCTGCCTCCGTGAAAGGTCTGCTTTTGCTTCTGTTTCGCAGGTCTCCGTAAATCTCAAAAAGAAAACTAAAGGGTCGCCTAAGCAAACCCCCGAGACAGTGCCTCTCCACGACCTCCCTGTCATTTTAGGGGTCATTTCACGCCTGGTTTAACTTTCTGCAATCATTTTTAGTATCTCCTTTTGCAGACTTCTTGGGGCCTGGGAGGGAAATGGAGTGAAGCTGAAGGAAACCAAAGGTGAGTCCCGCGGGGTGGGCGGATGGATGCCAGCAGGGAGGCTCCGGGGCTGCGGCCCACGCCCCCTCCCACCCCAGCCCCCTGGAGGCCAGCGCTCCTCACCGCGCACCCCGCACCCCGCAGGGGCACGACGTGCAGCCGAGCGAGGTCAGGGAAGTCGGGCGGGCTCCCCGCGCTCCCCCAGCACCTCCACCCCTGCAGGCGGCGCCCGGGGCGCCCACCCCCCACATCCGCTCCCGAGCTCCTCTGCACAGCAGGGCGCTCCCGGGGCCCCCCCGCGCTGCACGACCGCGCCGGGAACCGCTTTCCCGGGGGCCTAGGGCGAGCCCCGGCCTTTGCTAACGAGGGCGTGGCTCCCCGGGGGCTCGTTCCCGGCAGGCGCACCGGGTCCCTGCGGGGACGGGGACGCGGACTTCCCGCCGCGGGGCAGGCGCTCGCTGCAGCTCCCTGCACCGCCCCTCCCGCCCCGGGACCGCGCATGCGTGGAGGGGCCGCGCCGGCTCCGGGCTCCCGGGCTCCAGCCGCCGGGGCCGCGCATGCGTGGGGAGGGCCGCGCCGGCTCCTAGGCTCTCGGGCTCCCGTCGCGGGGACCGCGCATGCGTGGGGAGGGCCGCGCCGGCTCTCGGCTCCCGGGCTGCCAGGCTCCTGGGCTCCGGCCGTCGGGGCCGCGCATGCGTGAAGAGGGCCATGCTGGCTCCTGGCTCCCAGGCTCCGGCCGCGGGGGCCGCGCATGCGTGAGGAAGGCCCGTCGGCTCCGGGCTCTCGAGCTCCGGCCGTCGGGGCTGCGCATGCGTGGAGAGGGCCTCGCGGGCTCCCGGGCTCTCGGACTCTGGTGGTGGGGGGCCGCGCATGCGTGGAGAGGGCCCGCCGGCTCCGGGCTCGGCTCCGGGCTCCCGCCGTCGGGGCTGCGCATGCGTCGGTGGTGGGGCCGGGGCTGCCCCGCGGAGCCCCGAGCGCCCGGGGTCAGGCTCTCCCCCGTTGCCAGGCTGCTCGGCGGGGAAGCCGCATCGTCGGAAGCGAGCCAGAGGGTGCTGAAGGCACAGGCTCCCTCCAGGGCATCTGCGAGGAGGCGGATGCAGAGGGCGGTGGGCGCCGGCCCAGGCTGCAGTTTCTGAATCCCTGCAGCTGGGGCCAGATCCAGCCCGTAGGGCGAGGCTTGCACGCCCCTTCCGTGAGCATCCATCAGGCTGCAGGCTGCTGCGGGCCAGGCGCGTGCATGGCACGGAAGATAAGCAGGGACACATCAGAGGCCGTGCCCTCTGCATGGGCGTCCACCAGTCACAGCTGGGCTCGACCTCGGCAGGCCTGCACTACTAGCCAGGTGGCCCGGTGTAGCTAAGCTCTGGGAGCCGTGGGTTCCTGGTCTGCAAAAAGGAGATGAAATAGAACCTACCTGCCGGGTCGCAGGGTGTAAGTGACATGAGGTGCACACTGCTCAGCGTGGTCACTGCAGTGCAAGGCACCCCCATGTGCACGCAGGATTTGGGGACTAGAAGCGGTGGGTACAGAGGTGTCCCCGGGACAGTCACAATACTCATTTCCAGACCAAAGTGACGCAGAACGAGAGGGAAGGTACTTTCCCCCTAAGCCCTGGGTGGCACTTAGGGAGACTCACCCAGGGCTACGTGACCTGGCACACAGAGGCGAGAGGAAACTGTCTATGTTTCCACCAGCTGCTGGCCGCCACCCTCTGTCTCCCTCCTTTCCCAGCTCTCGCTGTGACTCATGGCGGCTGCAGAGATAGGTGAGGACCTCTCAGCAGAGTGAAATGCGTTCTCCGAGGAGGTTTGATTTAGGTTTGAAGTCCTGCTCATCGCAGGCAGCTCTCCTCTCTTCCTAGGCAGGGCAGGCAGAGGAGCAATCCCTCCCAGCGACCAGAAGGAATGGGGGTGAAGCCCCTACGGCGTCAGACTGGAGCGGTCTGGACTCTGGATCATCAGAGCTGAAGACCGTCCAGGCCCGTGCCCTGGTGTAAACGGAGGAGCTTGGAAAAACATGTAAAAGGTCAAATGACCTCAAGCTTTAGACTCAGCTCAGCCCTGACTCTGTGTTCATTCACCCCCTCCTGCACACTGCTCCAGAGGCTCCGTTTCAGGAAGCAGGGAGAAGGAAATGGAAAATCGGAACCCAGAAGAGTTCCCAGGTTCGTGCAGCTCCACGGATAGCGGTAGCACTCGCTGTGATAGTGACTGGAGGACGAGGAATGGCTCTGAGTGGAGGATGGCATGTTTTGAACGCATTTTTCATGTGCAGGAGACTTCCAGGGGTGACCTCCAGGTGCCAAGCCTGCCAGAGAGAGGCTGCGCGAAGCACCCCCGGGAAATAGTCAACATAGAGGTGGGCCCTGAAGCTGGGGCTGCACTGAGTGGGAAGGTGATGGGATGGAGGAGAGCTGAACCTGATGGGTACCGGGTCCTGAGGCCCAAATAGGGGTCCTGAGGAGAGCGCAGAAAAGTGAAAAAACTAGGGGGAAAATGGCAGCAAGCAGTCCAAGTGAGGAGGTTTTTCTGGGGTGAGGAAGTGACCAGGAGCAGGAAATGCCACAGAGATGCCCAGCACATGAACGCTGGGATGTAACCATTGAGAGGGACAATGAGGAAGTCAAGTCATGGATGAGTCATTGACCCCTGTTTCGATGAGGTCATGAGAGCAGAAACCAGGTCACAAGGGGTTGGAGGCAAATAGAGTCAAGAAAGAGGAGCAGCAGGACAGTGGGTACAGCTTACTGCTTCGGAAGAGTTGGGTGGTTGGAGAAGGGGAAATTACAGCCAGGGAGCCTTGGGGGGGGTTGGCTTCGGTCGATGTCTTTTTACTGGAAGACACCGAAACATGCTGACAGGCTAAAGAGAGGTGGGGCTGGGTGAACGGGGAGGAATAGAGTGGGTGGGGTCTCGGTACAACCTCCGCAGGATGATGGGAGGAGAAGCTCTTCTGTCCCCATTAACCCAAAGGAAGGAGTCCTCTTCCTTCATTCTTTTTCTTCCACCAGGTGAAGGGAAGCAGTGCACTTGAAGGGTTTGGGGATGGACTTGAGCTCTTCACAACCACCTTTGTCTGAGTCATGGATCTAACCATGGCATCCATCTGTCAAATGCATTTAATGAGCCTCATTTGCATGTGGAGCTGTGCTCAACACCACGCGAATGATGTGACATAGTTCCTGTTATTACCATGTCGGTCAGGACTCTGGGTAGCAGGTGACTGAAACCCAGCTCTAACCAGCTAAACCAACAATGGAATCCATTAGTTTGCTAAACTGGGTAGACTGGTTGAAGGTATGGTTCGATTTTAGGTGCTTAAAAAAGGTGCTTTTAGGAGTAATAGGAATCATGACGTATGAATTTAGTCTGCTCAAGGCATTCATCTGCCTGGTGGAGGTGAGGGGTGAAAATTCTTTCCAGAAGGTACCCAAAGATAAAAGCTTCACAATTCAAGTGTGGAGTTTGAAGCAAGACAACATCTGTGTAACTCAAGCTCTTACCTTGAGAAAAATACCCCCACCTTCCATTACCTTCTTCTTTAGCAGACCAAGGACTGGGTTTGGTAGACTAACACTGGAGTTTTCTGTATGAGGCGTCTAGACAGGAAGAGAAGGGATTGTGGGGGGACAGAAGCAGCAGAACAAGTCAAGAAAGAGGCCTAGGGAGAGCAATAGTATTTGAAAAGTCATGACTAACCCCATAGGTGTAAGAAGACCTGCTCTCCTGGTCCTCCCTCCACCCTAGAATTATGAGAGGGAGACCCTGGGTGGACAGAGGGAGACCCAGCATGGCCTTCCCAAGCTATGCTAGTCTCCTTGTAGCCTAGACCCTACCCAGACGGAGCAGCACGTCTGTGGCCAGCTTGCCAGAGATGATCCCTGCAACAAGTTGACTCGGTGATGTGGGCCGCCAGGGGAACCCCTAGGATCAGGACAGTTGGGAAGTCTTGCCCAGGTGTCAGAAGCACCCGAGAGAGCAGAGAAGGGGCTGAGCCAGCCAGGGAGCACTGTCTCAGACTAGAGGATGGACCACCAGCTCAACGTCCCCAGACTTCCACGTCAGAGTCTGGCAGGACACCCAGGACAGGCAAAGAGCGGTCACGGCCCTGAGGTGGGCAGACCTAGGCGGCTATGCTCTAGCACCACACGAGGCCAGGAGTCCCCTTTCTCTCAATACCACGGGGCACAGGAGCAACACCCTACCCCGCCTCTACCCTGTCGACCCTACAGGATGATCAACACATTTAAAAATCCTTGCAGGCTCAGGCTGACCAGTCTGAACGGAGGTGTTGTGCTGCATCCAAAATTAACCCTTTTGTTGACAGGCCGTGAGGAGCTGGGGAAGAGAGCCCCAGATGGGGGCTCCCAGGATTTGCTCAAGGAACTCTGGGAGGCACCGGTTTATCGACTGCCCCAGGCGTATTTCTGTGTGGTGTCAATCAGGTCAACCGTAAGGTTGGTTATAGGTGAATATGAGCCAAGCACCCTCATCGTTCTTGGTGAAGCAGAAGGGCAGGGCCGGCCGAGAGACTGGGCATGGTCTCCAAGGGGATATCGCAACCAGGAGATGGGGCCAAGGCTTGAACCGGTTTCTCCCCCTCCTTCCTAAGGGTCTCCGCTTTGATTATGGACAATGAGAAAAATGACATTTTATTGAGACGTCCACATGGCAGCGTGTGCTGAATCCGTCCTCCGTCTGCTCTCCTTTACGTTGGCTTCACTTCCGGGCCGCAGCTCCAAGCAGTAGCAATCCCAGAGGGCAAAGCACGTGTCTCTCTTGGTGCCAGCAACGGTCCCCTTGGTCCAGCTCGACTCATGTACCCATCTCTGAGCCCACCCCTGGTTGGCCAAGCCCGGTCTCAGGGACTGAGAGTGGGGGGAGGCACGGCTCCCCAGAGGAAATCAGGACGCTCTTAGTAGAAAATGAGGTACTGGGTGTTGGGCGCGCAGGCACGTTGAGGCACTCAACCCCAGAGGCCTTCTGGGCTTTAGCTTCTAAAACTCAGGGATGAGTGGAGTGTCTCCACAGCATGAAATGTCACTTGAACATTTATCCATAAATTGATCCACATAGATAATATAGAAAAACAGTAAATCAAAGTAGATTTTTTTCTCCTCTTAAATTTTTTGTTATTTAATAATTTTTATTAAATAATTATTTAATAATTTTATTTAATAATTATTTAATAATTTTTAAAAATAATTGTGTTATTTGATCAATTTTTAATAATTGCATTAGACGAATATAATCAACCAAGTGTCGAGGATGGCGTAAAGCAGAGTGCGTTTCATAAATCGTCTAGAAAATACTCGGTCTCTCACCTTGTGAACGTGAAGATGACTGTCTTACTTTTTCCTCTGTGCATTATTTTCTTTTATTATTATTATTTTTCATTTTACTTATTTTTTATTTTTATTTTCTCTTTTTAAAGCCAATCACCATCTCCTAAATCCAAGAGAAACTGGATCATTAGCTAAGGCCTGTTTAAAAAATATTTTTTGTGTGTGATAAAATGTTTAATCATCCAAGGAGAGATGGTATGGGCAGCATCAGGTTTTCTTCACAGGCTTTTATTTTCAACATCCCAAAACACTCCACTCTATAATTTTTTTTTATTATTATTAAAGTCGGCCCTAAGTAAAAGGAGGTATTTAAGTTCTCAGGAGAGGAAAATAATCATCCATTGTACTCTAAAATTCACGCTGTGTCTTTTTTGGAAATAGTATTCCGTAAGGGGTATCTTAAAAATCGCAACTTAAAAAATGTACATCTCAGACTTGGAAAACTCTTGGGAAAAAGAAAAGGAAAGAATCACTGATCACAATAAGGAGACATAAAGCCGTCGTGCCCCGACGTGGGAGCCACATAACTAACTTGGGAGGGGGTGCCTGGCTTTCTCCGCGGGTGGGATCCAGGCACCCGTGTACTCCCAGCCGCGTAGCCTCCCTGCTCCGTGCCGGGCACTGGGGACGCAGGCCTGGGCCAGGGAGGGAGGAGGCCGGCGAGGGGCACGGAGGCCCGCCAGGTGCGCAGGCCTGCGGGGCCTCGGGGAAGCGACAGTCCCCTGGCTCGTCGGCGGGGGGCTTAGCTCGGAGGCTCGCTGGAGCAGTTGGCAGCTGGAGGGTCTGCACGTCCCGCGGTGACCAGGGCTGCGCTCGGAAGTGGTGGCCGACGTTCCTTTCTGTCCCTTCTGCTTGCTGGCCCTGCTGCGTGTGCTGTGGCCTTGGTGCGGGCCGTTGTGGGGCGGCCACCCCGGGGCAGCCTCGATCACGGGGAGCCTCCCGGGGGGACGGGGCCCAGAGGACGTGGAAACGGTGGTCAGGGAACAGAGCAAGGACAGCAGGGCGGCCGGGCCTTCGGAGATGCAGCCCAAATCCGGTTCCCGCCTTCCCTCCCCGGGCTGCCAGGCCAGGGCCTGCCGAGCAAGGGCCCCCCGCCTGAGCGTGCGCGGCCCGAGGAGACGGGACATCGAACCCGGAGGTGACAGGAGGCTTTGTGCCTCGATAGCATATCGGGGAGAAGGGCGTCCAGGCGGCCCAGGAGAGCTCTGCGAGGCGAAGATACAGGGTCAAGGCTTAGGGCCCGGGGGGGGGCGGTGCTGGGGGGGTGAGGGAGGTGTCCATCAGGACGTGGTCATTGCAGGGGGCCTGGAGGGACAAGGGTCGGGGCAGGGCGGCACCAGCGGCCGCCAAGTGCAGCGAGCTCAGCAAGAGGCCACGCCGGAGAAAGCAGTGGTTTGGAGAAGGCCGTAGCAGCGGCGAGGTCTGTCCCCGGCCCTGCCGAGCTGGATGCACACCTGGTCCCCGACGGGGCGGTCCCTGAAAGCTCACGGGGTCACTTCCTACCCGCTCCTTAAACCACTGAGCCAGGGAGTCCGTGTGAGGAGCCTAACAGGAGAGCAAGCCCTGGTCCCCCGGGGCAGGGAGGGAGCCCGCCTGGCCCTGGGCGTCGAGCTGCGGGGAGACTCGCTTGGGGACACAGCCCGAGCGGCAGACCTCACCTCTGGGCGGGTGGGCGGGCACCGGGTTCTGCGGAGAGCAGCCGCGCTCTGCAGCTTTCCTGACTCGCCTGAAACTGCAAAGCACGCAAGCTCCCTGCCTGGGCCCTGCAGTCACCTCCCCGGGTCCTGACTCGGGGGCTTGGGGCCCAAGCGATTGGATCACACAGTGTGAAGGATACCGCGGCACACACAAGCCAGAATGGGGAGCCCCACGCCCCTGAATTTATACACCGGAGCCCCAGCCCCCGGGACCTCAGAATGTGCCTGCATTTGGAGATAGGGCCTTTAAAGGGCTGATGAAATGAAAAATAATGTCACTGGGATGGACCCTGACCCCATGTGACTGGTGTTCTTCTAAGGACAGGAGATTAGGAGGCAGCACAGGGGACAGAGCATGTGAGGACCCAGAAGACAGGGGCCCCCGGGGGGCTCAGCAGCTGAGCGTCTGCTTTTGGCTCAGGGCGTGACCCCGGGTCCCTGCGTGGAGCCTGCTTTTCCCTCTGCCTGGGTCTCTGCCCAACCACCCCCGCTCTGTCCCTCGTGAATACATAAATAAAATCTTTAAAAAAAGAGAGAAGACAGCCATCTGCAAACCAGGGAGAGAGGCCTCAGAGTTTGGGCCTTTGAGAAAGCAGCACAGTGGGTGTGTTCGGGCCACACAGCTGCCCCGCAGCATCTGCAACCGTGTCCTGCGGTCAAACACGCTCCTGTCTCTGTAGTGAGATGTGTGTGGTGCATAAATAAGACTGGACGTAGCCTTCTGTCCACCCAGGACCGGTTTATGTGCCACCCGAAGTCATTGCGGGTCAAATTCTGCGGTCAAATGAGGTATAAATGCAATTTTTGGTGTTTGGGGCTTGTAGGGCTCTGACCTTGTAGATTCATAGTATCCCTGTCTTACAGATGAGGAAACTGAGGCACAGCGAGATTAAAAACAACTTCTCCACATTCATGAGCTCCTGGGAGGTGGGGCTGGGGCACCAAGCAGCTGGGCCTGGCCTGGGGGCAGCCTGGCTGCGGGGAGGGGGGGGGGCACGTACCTTATAGGGAGAGCTCTGCGGGGGGTCGGGCCGTGTTTCCTCCCCAGAGTCCCAACCCTCGTACCTCAAGAGTCAACCTTATATGCACGTGGGATTAGGTAAGACAAGGCCTGATTCCATATGACCCGCGTTCTTAGGGAGAAAAGGAATTCGGCCCTGGAGACAGGTGCACTGAGGGAGGAAGCCGCGCGCAGACCCCATGCAGGGCCGGGAGGGGGGGGTGAAGGGGTGGGGGAGGTGAGGGTTGTTCCCACAGGCCAGGGCGTGCCAGGCGGCCAGCAGCACGCCCCGAGTTGGGGCACAGGGTGGGAGGGGTTGCCTCCCGGCCTCCAGAGGAAGTCACTCTGCCCAACTGCCATCTCAGGCCTCCAGCCCGGGCGACAGGCCTGTGCCCCGGCCCCCCAGCCCGCGGGCTCCGCTTCGGCTCCCCGACCTCCCAGAGCGGCGAAGGTGGCCAACCACGTCCGACCTTTACTCTGGAGGCTGCGGGAACTGGAGTCGGCGACTTGGAGGATTTCGAGGCCTCCGCCGGGTTCCAGGCCTCCCTCCCTGATCCGACAACCCGAGGGCAGCCCGGCTCTGCCTGTCCCGGGCACCGATGCTCCGGGTCCTTCGACGCTTCTTTGCTTTTTTATTCATTTTTATTTTTTGTTTTTAAAAGATGGGCTAACGTGAAGGTAGGTGGTCTTAAAAAAAAGCAAAGCAAAACAAAGCGAAGCCCGTCCTTCCCGTGGATGTGGGTTCCGTCCGCGCACGTTAAAAATGAGACCGCGTGGCCCTGATTTCCCTTCTGATACCCCTGCTGGTGTCATGCCCTCAGCCGGGCGTGGGCCCTGAATCCCTTGCACTCACTCGTGCCTTCAGATCCGCCAGGTTTACCCCCAGGGGTGTGTGGGCTGCAGGTTCTGCAGAGGAAAGCAGAAATCTAGGTTGGAGGTCGTTTTCGGTAAGTTAAGAGTATATCCCCGGAACCCTTGTTGGCCCGGAAACTGGGTCCTTCATGTGGAAATTTGTCCCTTCCTTGCCATTTTATTTATTTTTTAAAAGATTTTATTTATTTATTCATGAGAGACACACAGAGAGGCGGAGACCCAGGCAGAGGGAGAAGCAGGCTCCATGCAGGGAGCCCGACGCGGGACTCGATCCCGGGACCCTGGGGTCACACCCTGGGCCGGAGGCAGATGCTCCACCGCTGCCCCCCCGCCCGGCGCCCCTCCTTGCCATTGTATCGAGTAGATAAAAGCTGCTTTAGGGAAGTCTGAAAGGTGATGGAGGCACTTGCCGTTCCTAGCACGAGGCCGAGGGAGGAGGGACGAGGCCGAGGGAGGAGGGACGGCTGCGGACCCATCTCCCCAGCCCCGGGCGGGGATGCCGGCTGCTCCGCGGCCCGAGGCCTCTGCCTTCAAGATCCCACGTGTCCGTTTCAGAAAAGTATGTGCCGTGGGCGCAGCGTGGCCCCCAGCCCCCCCCCGCCAGGCTCTTCATGGCTGTGAGCACTCGGGGACGGACTCCGGGTTTCCTTCTGATGCCCGTTTGCGGCTGAACCCCCCCCCCCCGGGGGCCCTGGGCCGTGGCCCGGCACCTGCCCCCCGCGGCTCCCCTCGCCAAGCCCAGGACCCGCCTCGTTCCCGCAGCCCCGGCCTGGCCCAGAGCCCGAGGTACCCAGCGGCGGCCTCTCCGTCCTCGCTCCGCGTTCCTCGTTCCCCTCCCGGCAATTTTAAGAGGCCGATGCCCGTTCCTGGTTCAGGGTGCGGGGGGTCACTTTGGGGATCTCGTGGTCGGTGATTCCACCCAGTGTCACCAGAGGAGATTTAACTCCGCGGGAGTAACTGCCCGAGGGACGGAGCGGCTGGGGGGCGGGGGGGGGGCACATCCCACTTGCTCTCGCAGCCTCAGAGCCCCCAGCCCGGCTCCCAGAGGGGCTCCAGAAAGCCATCGGTCGAGCGAACGAATCTTGATCGTCTTTCTTGATCGGAAAGGTGTCTGACACGTGCCAAGTCCAAGGGTCATGGCCACAAACAAGCTTGGAGAATGCTTCTGTGACATCCCGGGGGTCACGTCCGACACAAAGGCCCCGAGGCCAAGAGGCGGAGGACAAAGGCCAGGCCTGGCGCCTCCCTTGTCCAAGAGACCCTAGACCTCAGCCTCCCTGGGCCTCAGCACTCTCCACCGTCCCATCTGCGCCGCCGCCTCACTGGGGGATTATGGGAACCTGACATGGGGGTTCCCCGAAAGCGTCAAAGACCATGCCAGGGATGCTATGCTTGTTACCATTTCTGTTATTCCAGACATTCGTGCGGTGACGCTGCTCATGGTTATTTTTGATTTCTCCAGTTTCCTTTCCACGAGCTCAGGGTCAAGGATCAAGGTCCAGGTTACCTCCTCCCCCCCGATGAAGGTGTCCCCGCCTTGGGGGCCCAGGCGCTGCCAAGAGCCAGCTTCTTTGCAGCTCAGTCGCCTGCTTGGTCGGCAGACACTTCTGCATCACAGGTGGCGAGGGGCAAGGTGAGTCACGGAGGGCAGGTCGACGTGGAGCTGCCCCTGAAGCCACAGAAAACGGAAATGGTCGGGCCTTCTCCCCAGAGGACTGAGCTCCGGGACGGGCCAGTGGGGAGGTGCCCGGGGGTGGGGGTGGACCGAGGTGGAGTCTCACCTCCAGACTCCCAGGCCAGCGCTGCCTCTACTCCCCGGCCTCGTGGGGTGGACCGAGGTAAAGCTGAGCCTCCTCTTGTTCCCTGTCGCCAGGCCACCGGGTGGACACCAGTGGAAACAGCCCGCGTGCTCCTCTGCCTCTGCCCACGCGGCCGAGCCAGCCAGAGAGCCCCAGGCCGCTGTGTTTGGGGGAGCAGCCCTGTGGGCCGGGTGGCGGTCGCTGCTCTCTGGATGCCCCCCCCATAGACGGTTGAGGCCAGGGCGGGCGAGGGATGGCCCCAGGGCCGGGGTTCCAGCTGCGTGTCCTTGCCCCAGAAAGAGAGGAGAGCAGGGGCTCCGGCCACGAACCCTCACCTCTGACACCCGCTTTTCTGCTCCCCTCGCCCCAGGAGCGGCCCCGCCAAGTGTTTCGTCGGGGTCTTTCTTGAGCCACGTGGGAACCAGGCAGGCGTCTGGACAGACACACCGCCCTCCTCCCTTTCGTCAGCACCTGCCGTGGCCTTATCGCCCGTCCAGCCCGCGCTCCCCCTCTGGACACCTTTTGTTGCACACGTACCGGTCTAGGCCCCTGGAAGGAAAAACCCGAAATGCAGAGAGAAGCCGCTCCCAAACCTGCCACCCGGTCACCACGGCCGCCGTGTGCGGAGGTGGCCCGTCCAGGCTCCACTCTTTGTGTCCGCCTGCAGGCAGCTCCTCCCTGGCCCACACCCGGCCGGAGCCTGCTCAGCCCCCAGGGCTCCCCCGCGGGGAGAATGCAGGAGTGGCCGGGGAGGGAGGCAGGACCCCTGTCCACAAGCGGCCCCAACCAAAGAGCTGAAACGGGAAGGGAGGGCCCCATGCAGCCCGCCTCCCCTCCTCTCTGCTCCCATCCGAGCTGAATCACTGCCAGGAAGTGAGCGGCGCGCAGGGAAGGGGCCGCCCGACAATGGTCATTAGTGCAAAACCGGGGATCCCCGCCGGGGACTTGGAAATGTCGGGCCGCGGCTTAAGGGAAAAGAGGATGCACGGAAATAGCCACGGCGAGGTCGGCACACGTGCGTGCAAGGCGCCTCAGGCTCCACGAGCAATCTGGCAAATTCAAAGCCTCTCGAAACCCGCTTCCAAGAAATCTGCTTTTAGCCGCGCCGCTGGCCCGGGAGCTGACCCGGGTACGTCCCCAGGACTTGCCCCTCACTGGGTTGAAGATTATCAGCGATTTATCTGGAGCAGACACAGCAGGATCCCCCGTCACCTCTTGGAAGGCAGCCGGGGCAGAAGCAGAGAATGAGCACATCTTTATCGTTAATTCCAGGACCACAACACCCCACGGGGCCTGCAGCAAATCTCGGCCTCTCTTAGCAAGAGTTTCTCCGGGTTTAAGTGGAGCTAATTTGTTTTTTGGGGGCTTTTTTTTTTTTGTTTTTTTGTTTTTTTGCTAATTTGTTTTTTAATGGGGCATGCCCCTCTTTCTTAACTGTAAAGACAACTGCAAAAATATTCATGAATCACGCATGAGCCCAGGCGTGCCAGGTGCTGCGGGAGATGCAAGATAAGAGGACCGGTCCCTAGATTTCATCCGTTCAGGCATCCGGCATTGACGGAGGCCCTCTGACGTGCAAACACTGTGCACGCGCTGGGTTTTCCGGCACATTACAGTTATTATCCTATTTTAAGAGCGGACAGGTGAGCCTCAGGGGCGTTATACGACTTACCCAAGTGGCCCGCAGCCAAGACTTGCGACCAAGACTAAAGGGAAAGAAACCTGGAGGCTTATTATTTTTAGCATCACTGAAGTGCCATTTAAGTAGCTTTAGACATGTTAAGCCGACGTGTGTGTGTGTGTGTGTGTGTGTGTGTGTGTGTGTGAGCCTCCCTCGCACTGACCCAGAACCTGCCACCACGGATGCCAGGGGTGTAGGAGGGAGGTTTGGGCTCATCGGTTCCCCCACCAGCGAGCCTCGGGGAGGGGGGGCCGGTATGTGCAGACCCAAAAGGCAGCTCGATGGTGTGTCGGCGCCGGCCTCCCTCGCGGTGCCCAGAGACCGTCCTGTGCCGGGTGATCACAGGCCCTGGACCACCGTGAGCAGGACCGAGGCAGTGCTGGTCTCTGGCTGGCCGTGTTTTGCTCCTGACCTCATTGTTTTTTTTTTTTTTTTTTTTGGATCCCCCAAAGCGGCGCGTGGTGGCTGAGGGAAAGGTGCCCCAACTCGGGAGTCCTGCAGACCAGGGTTCGAACCCCAGCCCAACCTCTTCCAAGTCGCGTGAGCTTGGGCAAGCCTCTCCGAGGAGGCTGCGAGCTCTCCCCACGAAGGGGAGGCCGGGAGGCCGTACCTGCCCCGCGGAGAGGCCCAACCGGGCAGCCTAAGCACAACGTTGCTCAATCGATAGTGATCATTTACTATTGTCCTCACTAAATTTCGCCAGAAAAGCGGAATTACCCTCGGCTGAGACCCCCCCCCCCAAGGCCATATCACAGGTCCTCCTCCTCACAGGCCTTGTTTCCCCGCCCTGGTCCTTTCTCCCTCTTCTCCCTCCTTCCCCAGAGTTTGCTTTTTATTTTATTTTATTTTTTTTTTTTTTTGCTGGTGCAGGTATTTTCTTTCCCGAGAGCCGCCGAGGACCCGGAGCGGCCTCGGGTTATCTGTTGCAGGCCTGGCTGGCTCCTCACCGGGCTCTGACCCCACCTCGGCGTCAGGCTTATCAGGTGTGGACAGAACTGTCTCCCTGCCCCGGAGTGGGGGGAATCCGAGGCCAGGATTGTCCCCACACCCCCCGGGCAGAGGAGGGCCAGGCCCTGGGAGACGGGCCAGGCCGGGAGCGGCCACTGGGCTCTGCGGGCCCGGCCAGGGGCCCAGCGCAGGAAGGACGGGGACGGGGAGGTCTCGGGGTGCTCACAAGCCGCACAGCAGGTGCTGCGCCCTGCGGGACCAGGGAGGAGGGCGGTGGAGAAAGACAGCCGTCGTGGCGCAGGTCCTCCCGGGGACGACACCAGCCGCGGGCCACAGGTCACCGTGGGGTCCAGGCTCCTGCAGCATGTGCTTCCCCCGGGGAAGTGGGGGCATCCAGGCCAGCCCCGCCTCTCCAGAAGCCGGCCTGGGGGTGGCTGAAGGGAAGTGAAGGAGAGGCCCGGCCCGGGGACTGGAAGCAGGGCCTGGGCCCTTGGCTCTGGGCAGTGGCCGCCATCAGCTGCTTGGCGCCACTCCTGTCCCACAACCTCCAAGGACACCTGGCAGGGACTGCAGCTGCCTTTGGGCTTGTGAGCTGGGGTGCTCCTGGGGAAGCGGGAGCGGGATGTGGCATTAGGGCTGCTGCGGCCGCCACTGGTTTGTTTGTCTCAGACTCTTGCCTCGTTGGGCGTGTGGGTGTCTGTCGGTGGCTGATGATCACGCGTGGGCACGTCCACAGAACGAGAGCCGCAGGGCCCAGGAGCTCCCCACACCGGGCTTCCCTGCGGCAGGGCTGCGGAGGGAGGCAGGGGTCAGGACACCCGCCCCCGGGGCGCCAGGCCTGCAGGCTGGGCTCTCAGCGTCCCCAGCTCCTCATGCACACTCGGGGGGGGGGGGGGGGCGGGAAACGACTGTGGGATCCGCAGGTGCACATGCTGAGGCACGGCTCCTGGGGCGCAGGGGAGCGGTGCCCGAGGTGCCCCGCTGAGTCCAGGCCTGCGTGCTGTCGGTGTTCAAGCACCAGGGGAAGTGGGCACCCGGGGACTCCGCGGTGGGGCGTCGGCCTCCGGCCCAGGCCATGACCCCGGGGTCCGGGTTCAAGTCCCGCATCGGGCCCCGCAGGGAGCCTGCTTCTCCCTCCGCCTGTGTGTCTGCCTCTCTCTCTGTGTCTCTCATGAGTAAATAAATAGAATCTTAATAAAAGATTGTAACTTTTTTACAGATTATATTACAGGTGAATTCATTAAGAGAAAGATATATTTTCAACAAAAATTCTTGGATTGGGACGCCTAGGTGGGTGGCTCAGTGGCTGAGTGTCTGCCTTGGGCTCAGGTCGCGACCCCCGGGGTCCTGGGATTGAGTCTGCATTGGGGTCCCTGCAAGGAGCCTGCTTTACCCTCTGCCTGGGTCTCTGCCCCTCTCTCTGTGTCTCATGGATAAATAGATAAAATCTTAAAAAAAACACGCACACACAAAAACGAGGGTAAGGGGAGAAGGGACGAGAGTCAGACTCTCGCAGGGCCTGCCTCTAGAAGGACCCAGGCATGCAATGCTGCAGCCCCGGGGAGGAGGGCACAACCCCCCCTTCCCCTCCCCTCCCCTCTCCCTCTTCCCCCTCCCCTCTCCCCTCCCTCCCCTCTCTCCCTCCTCCCCTCCTCCCTCTTCCCCCTCCCTCTCCTCCCTCTTCCCCCCCCCTCCTCCCTCTTCCTCCTCCCCTCCACCCCCCCACCCCCCCCACCCCCCCTGGGAGCCAGGACCCACCTGTGCAGTGTGTGGTTCACCCCGCTTAACACCGCCCTTGGACGCAGCTCGTGCACCTGCAGGGCCGGCCCGCTCCTTCCCGCGGTGGGAGCCCCCAGGGGCCAGCGAGCCCCCCTGACCCCTGGGCCAGAGCGCTTCCCGCAGGCCTGCCCCGGTGCAGGGAGGGGGAGGGTCGGAGCTGCGGCTCAAGTAAGGTCACGCCCTCAGGGAGGGCAGGGTGACAGGGACACGCTCCCCACCCTCTGCCCTTTGTGCTCTTCCCACTGGAGTCGTGTCAGCATCAGCCACTCAGAAGTAGGGGAGCCCCGGGGTGGCTCAGGCAGTGGGGCCTCTGCCCCAGGGCTCAGTCATGGCCTCGGGGTCCTGGGATCCACCCCAGGCGGGAGGCCTGCTTCTCCCTCTCCTTCAGCTCCTGCCCCTGCTCATATTATTATAAATAAATTCATTAAATAAAAATTAATTTAACTTATGATAGACCCAGAGAGGGAGGCAGAGACACAACAGAAGGAGAAGCAGGCTCCCTACAGGGAGCCCAACGTGGGACTCAATCCCAGGACCCCAGGATCACATCCTGAGCCCCAGGCAGATGCTCAACCACTGAGCCACCCAGGGGCCCCTAAAAAATGTTTTTTAAAAAAAAGAGAAATACATCGTAACAATCAAAATTGATTCCCTGAGATTAGCTTTGAAATAGTCCAGTTGCCGAAGGGACTGTGGAGAGGGACAAGAGGGGTGGCCTCGAGGGGAAACAAGACGGCTGGGAGCTGAGGGCCTGGGACTCAGCATACTCTCCTACTGTACGAAGGTTGAAATTTCCTGCAACAGCAATTTGAAAAAAATTAAAAACGGCTACCCCCGAAGGCTCCAAGTTGCCGAGGCTCGCCGCGGGGCAGGCGCATTGTCTGCATCACCCCCTGATGCTTTCTCGGCCGCTCTGCAGGTGGCACTGGGGTGGCCCCGACGGTCAGTGGCCTCCTGAGGCTGCGACAGGGAGCGGCGGGCCTGGAGGAGCTGCGAGGGCAGGACTCACACGGAGCCAGGGCCGGAGTACCAGGGAGCCTTTCCAAAGATGCCAGACGGCGCCTCTGAAGGAGAGTGACTCCGCCCTCGCTCACACCCACCTGGCCCAGGTGTGCACAGGCCGCGGGGCCTGGCCCTGCTCAGCCCCTGGGTGAGCCCTTCCGCGGACAGACGGGGAAAGGCCCGGCACACCTCTCCCCTGTCGTTCAGGGCCCCTGGCTGACCCCAGGACTCTCTCCTCTGTCCCAACATCTACTGACAGCCTCACTGGGGCTGTGCCTCGAGGCCATGCTCACTCCCTTTGTGTGCGAGGGACGGATGTCGTGGTTATGTCTGGTGTTACCTTTGTATTGAAGTATAATGTATATGCTGAAGAAAACCATATGCACGCAACTGATGAAGTTCTTAAAAAGAAGAAATATCTGTATTGCCAGCCTGCAGATCAAGGGACAGACCGTTGTAAGCCTTACAGTATGTTGTTTAAAAAGAAGAAAAGAAAAAGAAGGAAGAAGAAGAAGAAGAAGGAGGAGGAGGAGGAGGAGGAGGAGGAGGAGGAGGAAGGAGGAGGAGGAAGGAGGAGGAGGAGGAGGAGGAGGGAGGAGGAGGAGGAGGAAGAAGGAGGAGGAGGAGGAGGAGGAAGGAGGAGGAGGAGGAGGAGGAAGGAGGAGGAGGAGGAAGGAGGAGGAGGAGGAGGAGGAGGAGGAGGGAGGAGGAGGAGGAGGAAGGAGGAGGAGGAGGAAGGAGGAGGAGGAGGAAGGAGGAGGAGGAGGAAGGAGGAGGAGGAAGGAGGAGGAGGAAGGAGGAGGAGGAAGGAAGGAGGAGGAGGAAGGAGGAGGAGGAAGGAGGAAGGAGGAAGGAGGAGGAGGAAGGAGGAGGAGGAGGAGGAGGAGGAGGAGGAGGAGGAGGAGGAGGAGGAGGGAGGAGGAGGAGGGAGGAGGAGGAGGGGGGAGGAGGAGGAGGGAGGAGGAGGAGGGAGGAGGAGGGAGAAGGAGGAGGGAGGAGGAGGAGGGAGGAGGAGGGAGGAGGAGGAGGAGGAGGAGGAGGAGGAGGAAGGAGGAGGAGGAGGAAGGAGGAGGAGGAGGAAGGAGGAGGAGGAAGGAGGAGGAGGAGGAGGAGGGAGGAGGAGGAGGAGGGAGGAGGAGGAGGAGGAGGAGGAGGAGGAGGAGGAAGAAGAAGAAGAAGAAGAAGAAGAAGAAGAAGAAGAAGAAGAAGAAGAAGAAGAAGAAGAAGAAGAAGGAGAAGAAGGAGAAGAAGGAGAAGAAGGAGAAGAAGGGCACCTGGCTCAGTTGGTTAAGGGTCCGACTCTTGATTTCAGCTCAGGTCATGACCTCAGGGTGCTGGGGTCGAGCCCCGCGTTGACCCCTGCATCAGGCTCCCTGCTTGGCAGGTAGTCCCCCTTGAGATTCTCTCTCTCCCTCTCCCTCCCTTTCTCCTCTAAAGTAAATAAATAAATCGTTTTAAAAAAAAAAAAAAAGAAGTGGACGCCTGGGGGGCTCAGCGGTTGAGCATCTGCCTTGGGCTCAGGGTGTGGTCCTGGGGTCCTGGGATCAAGTCTGGCCTTGGGGCCCCTGCAGGGAGCCTGCTTCTCCCTCTGCTGTTTCTGCTTCCCCCTCTGGGTCTATCATAAATTAATTTTTTTATTTAATGAATTTATTCATACATAATATGAGCAGGGGCAGGAGCCGAGGGAGAGTGGCCCCTAAAAATGTTTAAGAAAAAAAAAAAAAAGAAATACATCGTAACAAGGGATCCAGTCCCACATCGGACTCCCTGCATGGGGCCTGCCTCTCCCTCTGCTACGTCTCTGCCTCTCTCTGTGTCTTTCATGAATAAATAAATAAAACGTTTTTAAAAAATCAAAAAAGAAGCATTATTTTTTAGTAATATATTCTCACACATTTACAGATGAAAGAATGTGGATGTTTTGGGTTTGCTTCAGAATAATCTGAAGTTAAGGGAAGTTACAGATTAAACAGGTTGGTCATAAATCATGACTACATAAGGGGTTCTTTGTATTTCTCTCTCTCTCCACATTTAAAATTCCCATGATAAAATTTTTAAAACCGTCAATAGGGAGCCCCAGCTTCACCTCATCCCAGGGACTCTGAGCCAGGAGGTAAAAGCTGAGCTGCTCTGGTGAAAAATGCCTCCTTGCTCTATTACTTGGTAATGAAGAATCTTAGAGCCTGAAGAGCTAAATGCATAAATAATCAACTTTTTAGAACATGAGTGTTCGTGTGCCTCTGTCCTGCGTCGGGGAAAGCCCCTCCGGGAGCTGGGTTTTGCTCACATCCACATCCTGAACCCTCCGCGGTGTCCTGCGCGTGGCAGGTGCTCCTGCGTGTTTGCTGAGCGAGCGGAGGCTTGGACGCTGCATCGTCTCCTCCCCGAGACCTGACACAGCACCGAGCGGGCACGGGGGCCCTCGGCCGCCTCTGACCTTGAACCCAAGTTGATTCCCCAGTTGATTCCCTTCTTTTCTCTTTTGTAGCTTCTTCCAAACACTAGACCGTTCGAATCCTAAAGTATCACAACCGGGAGGGACTCAGAGATCACTTTGTACACAATTGTCATGTTCCAGATGAGAACACGGAGGCCCTGAGAAGTGACTTCTTGAGGCCACACGGCTGGGAGGGGACGGACCGTAAGCTGGAGTCCCCCGGGCTCCCAGAGCCCAATGTGGCCCCGGCGCCGTAGCTGGGAATTTACCACCTATGGGCAACCCTGTCTTCCCAGGCGAAGAAAGAGGACTTCAAGGGAGCAAATAGAATTATCCCATGGTCTTGGGTCATTTTGACTCCACGGCTCTCTCAAGAACAGTGTTTTCCACACCGGGTTCTGTCCCTTACTTCAAAAACCTTAAAATTCAAAAACCTTGATTTTCAAAACAGAGAAGTGATTACCCTCATTAGAAAAGGCTTTGGGGCGTTTTTTTTGTTTTTTTTTTTTAAACTGAACTCTCTCAAGTGTCTTTGAAATATGAGTCAGTTTTTAATGATTCCATCTGCATTCAGCTCGTTAGGAACAAAGTGACTGAAGAAAATCAGCACAGGCCGGGCCACGGCCCCACAGTCCTATCATGTCAAGTGTCACAAGGGTGCTTTCAACATTCCCAAGCCAAAAAATAAACAAATCCATCAGAGATAACACACCAAGAGCGTGAATAAATGTGAAAAAAGAAAGAAATTAAAATTTTGTGACATTGTATCTTTTTAAAAATGTCGATCTAAAGGAAGTTTTAGATTAAAATGTTACCATGACTCTACCTTAGCATTTACTTTCGTTGGCTCGCACGCAGGATAACGCCAGCGGCCCCTGGGACCCACCGCGTCCTGGGCTTTTCCGTGCAAAGTGTTCTTGCAGCTTTGCCGGCGCTGATTTCAAGAACCTTGTGACCCTTCCCACCCCCTGCCTAACGGGGGGGGGGGGGGGGGGGGGGGGGCCGGATTTCTCTGCTGTTAAGAGGATTACTGAGACGTTCGCCTTTACATAACCCAGAAGATTCCGTGAATAACAGGAAAGAGCAAACAAGAGATGTCAAGGAGAGAGCTTACAAGCAAGGGCTGCCCTTGTGAGCAAGGAGAGGCCGCAGCCGGCCGGCGCCGCGTGCGTGTGTGTGTGTGTGTGTGTGTCCACGGGTGGGGGGCGGCGGGGCCGGGAAGGGGCAGGCTCCTTGTCCCAAACTAGCTGTCTGCCTGGTGCAGGCTGCAGCGCGGCCTGGAGGTGCTGAGCCCCGAGCCCCGCTCAGCGGGCGTGTTTGTCCCTTGCACACTCAGCGCCCCGAGCAGCGTGACGGGCCACCCCTCCGGCCGCCTTGCCGCTCAGGATGTCCATCCACGAGGCCACCGTTTGCTTAGGCCGACCTGTCACTTGGCACAGCTGGAGGCCCCGGCCGGGCGGGGGCTGCGGCCCCACTCAGGTCCCCTCCGTGGGGAAGCGGGGCGTCCCCAGCTCCGCCTTGGCCTCTCGGCCCTGCAGCTCCGGTGGAGCCTCGCCGCGAGCCCCACCAGCTCCTCCCCGTCCAGCGCCCTCGGCTCTCCTGGCACCGCTCAGCAGGCCCGGCCGTGGGGGCCCCGCAGCTGGAATGGAGCGTGGAGACCCAAATCCCGCCAGCCCATCAGGGCTCCCCAGGGTTCGGCAGTGACCCCTGGCGAGGACCCGCCCTCCCAGCGGCCGGCCCGTCCTGCTGCCACCCTTCCTAGCCGGCTACTTGCAGACCGTGTCCCCTTCGTGCGGCCCTTACACAGTGTGGGCTCTGTTGAAAGCTGTATGCAGCACTGGCCGGGGCCGGGGAGGGGGGCGGGGGGTAACCCTGGGCCTTGCACAATCTGCAGGAAACCAGGCTAAGTGATGGGAGGGAAGGACACAGACAAAGGGCTGGAATGTGCTGTTGGGAAAGTGCCTGCTTCCACCAACCTAGAGCCCTTTAGTTTCAGGCTCCTGCTCTCCAGGACCCCGTGCAAGGGACTGAAGAGAAGTAAAGAGCCGAGGCACAGAAATGGACTTTCGACTCCCTCTCACTTCTCCATGATTGTCATCCCTTAAATGTTCCCATTTATTTCTTGCACCAGTCACCTGGGCTGGACTTAGCACAGCTCTGAGGTGGAAACTGGTCCCTAGCTGTTCCTCATGTGTGGGCTTTTTCCCTTCTAGCTAGACCCCAACCCACTCTCCAGAGAGCCAAGCTGTGTAATTCCCACAGGGCCTCCTACCGTAGAGTAGGGCACACAGCAGGTCCTTAATAAATATTTAATAACTTGTCCTCCTGGGTCAGCATCACAATTCTCACCTTGTGCTAAATTCAGGTCATGCCATCATGGCCCTCATTTTACTCTTGAGAAGGCAAAAGGGCAAAGAAAAATGATCACCTAAAGTTTACATATGGTGAATGACAGAGCCAAGCCTCAATCCTAACTAAATCTTTTGAAAATAAGTTCAGGCCTATCTATCTATTATAAAAATACAATAGATAGAAAATACAATATGATATTTCCCAAACAGCTTTGGGCTAAAGTCAGTAAAAGATGAAGTAGCTCAATGCTTTCCGGATCCTATAATATTCATGTCAATTTTTTTAGAAGGACATTTTAACCAATATATCCTTAGCTTAAAGCACGAGTTACAGAAACACTCTCATACATTTATGTAATTATAAAAATATGAGTTTTTTTCCTAGCAGTTCAATTATAATCAATTGTTTTATCAGAATAAAAATAGATCCCTTTTTAGCAGAAGCAATAAAAATAGAATGTAAATCGGTGCCTAGTAACTGAAATATCTCTGAGATCACACCTCGCTCTAAGATCAACTCAACACGGAGTTTGAATGTCTCAGTAACTTGCATGTTGATATTCAGAGATTATAGGCATTCCTTAAGTGCCTTACTGGGTGCATAGCATGGTTCTTTCTTTCTTTCTTTCTTTCTTTCTTTCTTTCTTTCTTTCTTTCTTTCTTTCATTTAAAGATTTTATTTATTCATGAGACACACAGAGGCAGAGACACAGGCAGAGAGAGAAGCAGGCTCCATGCAAGTAGCCCGATGTGGGACCCGATCCCAGGACCCTGGGATCACACCCTGGGCCCAAGGCAGACGCTAAACCACTGAGCCACCCAGGGGTCCCCCTTATTTTATTTTATTTATTTTGCATAGCATGGTTCTAACTGGCCTTCTAGTTTTGCCATTAACTAGCTAGGGGATCTAGGGTATATACTAGAGGACTCAGCATTGAGTGCCATTCCTGTGCCGAGAACCTTGAAATACATGATACATATGTTAGTTCACATAGTCCTCATGCAATCTCATGATTTATAAATAAGGACTCTGAGGAGGAGAGAGATCATTAATCTATTCAAAGTCACACAGCTAATAAATGGCAAAGCTTGCTCTGACCCAGACGTTAGTGACTCTAAAGCCCATTCCTTTTCTGCTCTACTCGAGCTTCTCAATGCTAGGTCATATTAATATTACCTAAAGAGTTTTTATAACATACAGATGCCTGGGTCCCACCTGAGACCAAGGACATCAGAATAGCTGAGAGCATTACTTGGGGTTTTAAAAGGCTCCCTATACCAATTATAATATACCAATCCCTAAACCAATACCCGATACCAATCCCTATACCAATACCCTATACCAATCCCTATACCAATACCCGATACCAATCCCTATACCAATACCCTATACCAATCCCTATACCAATACCCGATACCAATCCCTATACCAATACCCTATACCAATCCCTATACCAATACCCGATACCAATCCCTATACCAATTATAATATGCCAATCTCTATACCAATCCCTATACCAATGCCCTATACCAATCCGTATACCAATACCCTATACCAATCCCTATACCAATACCCGATACCAATCTCTATACCAATACCCTATACCAATCCCTATACTAATTATAATATGCCAATCCCTATACTCATACCCTATATCAATCCCTATACCAATACCCTATACCAATCCCTATACCAATACCCGATACCAATCCCTATACCAATACCCTATACCAATCCCTATACCAATACCCGATACCAATCCCTATACCAATACCCTATACCAATCCCTATACCAATACCCGATACCAATCCCTATACCAATACCCTATACCAATCCCTATACCAATACCCTATACCAATCCCTATACCAATACCCGATACCAATCCCTATACCAATACCCTATACCAATCCCTATACCAATTATAATATGAAACCAGGGCTCCGAACCACTGTCCTAAGTGTGCTGTGCTTCAGTTTCTTCAACTGTAGATGAGTTCAGACAGACCTCTCTAAGATCCTCTCTACTTCTGCAGCCACCAGAACTGTGACGACAGTGGAATGGGGACACTTGCTGCTTGAGAAGCCCCAGTATGTACTCGGAGTAACCAGCATCACCCACACTGCCAGACGCCGTCCCCTTTCTCCTTCAGTGTAGGCTATGAGAGAAGCTAGTTAAACACTCTGGGATAAGACTCTCTAAAACATACAATTATTTCACGTATTTGTGAATAAAGCCCTAAAGCTCAAGAAAGATTCCTCATGCCATCCTTCTCTCTTTCTGTCTTCTTGTCAAGTGTCCATCACAGTTATTTGGTGAAATTCCTGTGGCTCGAAACTCTCCGAGGGCTGCCCCTCTACGCCGCCACATTAAAAGTCTCTTCAAAATGTTCGTAGCCTTTAACCCAAAATTTATCTTATCGAAACCTACTCTCAGGAGGTGCATAGAAAGCAGAAACAGCTTAATGAAGAAAGATGTTCACTGCAGTATTATTTTTTTACGATGGAATTCTGGAAACCTCTCATATATCTAACAATCAGGAAATGATTGAGGAGATGAAGGTACAGCCTGCCAAGTGGAGAAACGGCCATTGCAAACAATATTTACATACAGGCTTTTCAGTGATGTGGGGAAAAAATATTAACACTCACGTTATAATGTGGAATGGAAATTGTTGGGTACAAAATTGCAAACAGGCAATCTATTAGGAAAATTGCAGTAGTTATGTCACCGTGCACTTATTTCACACATTGAAAAGAAGGAAATACTACTATGCAAAGGTGAAAACACCTGCCGTTGGTTCCGCTATTAACTCCATTCTAGATGTCTGAAGAATAGACCAGAGAAGCGGTTCTGAAGCAGGCCCCGTCCAGAAAAATGTTATATCCGGCCCTAGGCCTCCAGGGCCTCCAGGCCTGCATAGACGTGGGACTTCGCAGCAGCAGAGCAGAGACGGGGAACAGAGGGGACACACAGAGTCCGTACAAGGGAAAAGAAACTTAGGAAAGCCAAAGGCCAAACCAACTGTCCTTTCATCTAGAAACGCATCAGGAAGGAAAGGACATCCGCAAGGTTAGGGCAGTGAGTTACGGGCCCCATTGGGCATTTCCCAAGTGTTTCCAGATCCCTGCCGTGCAGGACGCGCACGCCCGGCCCCCGGCAGGTGCCCCGTGCAGGATGCACACGCTCAGTCGCCCGCAGGTGCCCCGCGCAGTCGCCCGCCCGTGTGGCAGCGGGAAATGAGCCTCGGGGCCCGCGTGCCCTGCCTGCTGGACTGGCTGTGGCCCGGACCCTGTCCGCCTCCTGCAGCTGCCGGGCCAGGTCCTCGCGCCAGGGTGGGGGTCCCGGGCTACAGCTCCGCCACTTGGGAGGGTCCTCAGACCGTCAACGGCAAGGTAGGGACCACTGTGCCCCCCGGAGGCGGCCGCCCGGATCCCCCAGCTGCGGTCTGCCCGGTGCTCCTGGCCTCGTGGCCTCGGCCCTCCCCGAAGCCACATCTCCAGGCTGGTGCCCGGCTTGGGGAGTGGGGGTGTGGGGCCACAGGTGGGGCCTGGGAGGTGGAGGGGCGTTCCGGGGCCGCAGGTGGCACCCGGCACGGGGAGGGGGGGTGTGGGGCCACAGGTAGGGCCCAGCAGGTGGAGGGGGGTTCCGGGGCCGCAGGTGGCACCCGGCACGGGGAGGGGGGGTCCCGGGACACCCCCCGGGGCCCTGCAGCTCCATGTGGCCTGGGCAGGCAGCAGGGGCTTCCCCCCGCGGGCGGAGGCTCCGGGCCGGGCTGCCTGTCACCACCCTGGACCCTGTAGGGAGGCGCAGGCCAGGGTCTGCTCAGCAGCCGGAGCAGTGCCAGTGGACCGGGGCAGGGGCAGGCTTGGGGCGCGTGGAAGGCCTGGCCTCCCGGACGACAGGTGACCCTGGAGGGACCAGGGGACATTGCCCACTGGGGCTCGACCCTGGGGCCCTGCCCTCACCCCCCAAGGGAACCTAAGCTTCCTTGGGTCGAGCTTTATAACGAGGGGTGTCCCGGGCCACAGTACCGTGACCAGTAAAACTTGGCCACCCCAGACCGTCTTTACCTTTAATAAGGCGAATATATTTGATGATATTGATAATAACAAATCTAGGAAGACGATCATGACCCTATAGGTTGTGACTCCGTCTCACTCGGATTCTTTTAATTTCAGAGCAGCTCTCCTTGTTGCCGTCGTTTAACCTTAACTCCAGGAATGAAAGCAAACTACTCTAGCTTTTGTTGGAAATACGACTCAGTCCAGAACCAAGGTTTCCTTTTTCTAGATTTGAAAATCTGGGATTTCCACAAATTCCTTTCACCTCCGCACCTTTTTTCCAAACAGAAGCACAAAATGGCACTTCTCTTTTCCTTCTGCAGCCTGCGTTTAAAATACCTTAGGTACGCATCCGAGTATGCGCTCTTGAACGTGCTCTTATTATTATTTTTTTTAAATATTATTTATTTATTTATTCATGATAGACACACAGAGAGAGGGGCAGAGACACAGGCGGAGGGAGAAGCAGGCTCCATGCAGGGAGCCCGATGTGGGACTCAATCCCGGGTCTCCAGGATCACACCCTGGGCCAAAGGCAGGCGCTAAACCACTGAGCCACCCCGGCTCCCACGTGCTCTTATTAAAGAGCTGTTAATTGGTGCTCTCGAATGACGTTGGTCTTTGCATTTAAAGGGGGTTAAGGGGGTGCCCGGGTAGCTCAGTCTTCTCCATGTTGGACTCTCGGTCTCAGCTCATTTCTTGCTCTCAGGGTGGTGAGTTCAAGCCCTATGTTGGGCATGGAGCCTACTTTAAAAAAATAAAATAAAATGAAAGGGGGTTAGGTGTTGCCAAAAAACAATCAACAGTGGTAATATGTGCGGTTGTTTGCAATTCTCTAAGCTTTTCCTTCTCTGGAATCACAAGGTTCCCTTCCAAAAAAAAAAAAAATTAATTAATTAAAAAAAAAAAAAGTTCCCTTCCTGACCCGATCACTCGGGTCCTCCACAGAGATGCTCTCTCAGATAATCGAACATCGATGCCCCTAGACTTTTATCCAGCATCGTTTTAAGAAATGGTCCGCTGAAGCCCAGCTGTAGAATCTCCGTGAAGTTGCCATAGACCTTTCATTAGGTCGACGACAGTAAGAAACCCTTGCTGGTAATTTTCACGTTGAGGAAGTGTGGCTCCGCTTTCTTTTATCAGTTAACGAAAGCCGCAGAAGGCACCGTGCGGCACTTTTTGCTTTTGCTACCAGGAGCCTCGGGGCTTCTGAGCTTCTCTGTGCAATCTCAAGAACGTCTCCTTTTCCACAGCCTTTCCGGATCACTTCCCGTTCTGTATCCCTTTCTCCCGCCGCCCCCCACCCCCAGCCACCACCAGATTTTTCGTTTTCTCATTTATTTATCCCATCTTTGTTAGAGGTACGTGTGTCTTCTCTAATGATTCCCCTCAAAATTTCTCAGAAAGGGGAGGATATAAAAATTAGTTATTCGAGGTTGCCTCCAAATGTCCTTTCGATGTGCCGTCCGCAGCATACACTGTCGTTTTCCGTTTCGGCGTCTGTTTGGGTGACATCCACTTGCAGGACTCCCGAAGGCCCACCCAGAAGCGGGCACGATCCCGGTGAGCGGGGAAAGCCCGTCCGCGTGAGTGTATCACCGGGGGAGTCACAAGCTTTCATACTTTTTTTTTTATTATTATTATTAGCAACAACTGACTGGAAGCGCACCTTGCGGCTGCGGGGCCCCACGCGTCACCCCGACCGCGGTGTCGTGCAGCTGCTCTGGGATCGGCTGGGACGCCGTGGCCTGTGAATCACTCCGTATTTCCCCCCAACTAGCAGCACAGATTTCCTCAATTTCAAGTGTCGTGAGCGTGCAACTCATTGTTGCCCGGGGCCTCGCATCTGTGCTTCCTTCCACACAGCGGAACACTCCTCATTTCCCCCCAAAAGGTGTTTGTTCAGCCAATTGTGAGGGAGGTCGTGTTTGCGAAGTCACTCAAGGAGCAACTGGGGGAAGCGTTTCTTCCGTTGCTGGGCCCCGGAGGAAGGCGGCTGGGCAGGGGCAGGGGCAGGGGCAGGGCAAGGACGTTCCTCGGAAGCCGGCCAAGGGCCCGGCCCGGGGCAAGCACTCGGCAGCACGTCGTCGGCCCCCCAGACAGGCCCATGACGCGGGCACGCGCACACCATCTTCCAGATGACAAAACGGGCTCACGGGGCTCAGGGACTGGCTCGAGTCGCGGCACTAGTAAGTGGTAAATCCCAACCCGGCGTCACCCAGTGTGACAAGTGATGGAGGCCCGGCCGTTCCCACTATAAAAACGGCTCACGGACGGTGCGGCTCCGTGGACGGAGCGCACAGGGCGCTGCAGCCCTGCGGATGGGGCTTCCAAGGGGGACCTGGCCTCCCGCGTGCGCTCAGATCCCGGCCCTGCCACTGGGCACGTGGCCTCGGCCCCTGAGCTCCCTGGTGCCCGTCCACACACACCTGTCCCCTCGGCCCCTGAGCTCCCTGCCGTCCCTGCTGTCCCTGCCCTCCCTGTTGTCCCCACTGTCCCTCCCTGCTGTCCCTGCCGTCCCCACCGTCCCCACCTTCCCTGCCGTCTTAGCACCGTCACTCTAGGGGACAGTGCTCGGCGAGGCAGCTCATCCCAAAGGCAGGGCCTGACGACCGACGGGGCGCAGGAGGCCAGGTCCCCCTCGGAAGCCCCTTCCTGGCATGGAAGGCCTTTGGGCCAGGACGGTGCGACCCTGGCGTCTCATCACTCGCAGTGCGGAGCCGTGAACCACGAGCGCTGTGCCTGGAGTGCGCAGGGATGTCTCGCCATCATGTGGTCCCCCCGAGCGGCCCTGCCGCAGCCTGCGGGGTAAAGGCCCCCCGACTCGGAGGCCACAGAGCCGCTGGCCCGTCGGATGGGCTGTCCCTGCGCTCTGACCGCCGGCATCCACCCTCCGCCTTTCCGCACAGAGCAACCCGCGGGGTGCTGGACCCTCCTTCCCCAGGCCTCGGCACCCCCTGGATTGAATACTTGCCTCTGCTGCTTCTCTGGAGCCTGCGTCGAGGACATGTCTCTCCGACGTCAGACGATGGGCTTTCATCCTCCGATCAGAGCAGTGCTGCGGTGGCCTCTAGCGACACGAATGCCGCCTGCTGGGCCTCGGCGTCGCGACTGCTCACAGGAACGAGCATCCAGTTTTACTCCTGCCCTCACGCACATGCCCGCTGGGGACTTTACAGCAGAACTTTATCACTTTTAAAAAATCATTTACTTCTAGATGACCCTGCGTCAGCTCTAAGCAAGTGAGCAGACGTCAGAGTCGTTGAAGCAGGGGCGAGCGAGCGACGCAGGGAGGAAGGCAGGAGGGACACGCGGTGAGCGGGTCTGCAGGGAGGGGACGGAAGGAGGCGGAGGGGAGGTGGGGCCCGGGGGCCTGAAACCTGGGCTGAGGACGCGCTACTGCGGGCAGGGCGTCCAGCTTGGCCTTGGCAGTCAAGGTCCAAAGGGAAGCGAGACAAGTGCCGTTGCTCTGTAGCCAACATTAAGGGGGGGCTGTCCTGTGACCACAGAATTTCAGCCCATCCCTCAGAGCTAAAAATGGGGGCCCTGTGGGCCTATTGCACGGAGGGGAGTGAGACCCTCCACCCAGAAACTGCTCAGCAGTGACCCCTAAAAGCCAGCCCAGGGACCTTGAACCTGTCCCCAGAAAGGGGTGTGGAGAGAGGAAGGGGACATCGGTGTGGGGCAGCAGTGGGACTCCTTTGGGGAGAGTCACAGGTATGCTGAGAACAGGAGCTCCCCCCGGAGCCAAGAGCAGGGAGGGGCTTTGGGCAGCCTGCCCTGGGGACCATAGGGTGCCTCCCAGGAGGGGCACCACACCTTGCCTCCCGGCTGATCAAAGCAGAGCCGTGGACACCGTCCAGCCCCACGCCACCACGGGACCACCACAGAAGGGGGGACAGGCTTCTTAGGAGGACTAGACTTGTGTCATCGGGAGCTCAGGGAAACAGACTGGAGCCTGGCTGTTGCGATGTCTGCAATGCGGCCGGAAATACTCAGACACTGGCAGGGTGATGCCCGGTGTGCTTGTGAGACTTACCTTACCTTTGAGCTTTGCTAATGTGGATTTCATTTCGTGAAATTGACAGTATTCGAGTTAGGAGGATTAGCCAAATATTTAAGATTCCGCTCACACCTGTGTGGCCCGAGGAGGGGTCCGGGGGGCCGATAGCCCGTGCACTGAAAGGCCCCGGAAGCTTGATCTCTCCTCATCGTGTAGCTAGCAGTTGGTTGGAAGGGCTCTGGCTGTCCAATGCTAACCTTAGAGGTCATTCGCATCCCGCCTCTACAATGTCATGATGCTTCCCCTAAATGAATCTTTTGTGCAAAGACAAAGAGCTTGCGAGATAACGCGGTGAGAGAATTGTGAAGGACTAGTCCATCCTCACCCACCTCTACACACGGTTGGCTCCTGCCGGTTCCCACACCAGCCCAGGGGTCACTGTGACAGTTTGTGACCCTGCAGCCTACCTGGAAAAACCTAAGCTCGAGGCTCTGGCTGGAGCTGCTTGGGGACAGGAGGGTGGAAGGGAAGGGCGGCGCAAGGATGGTGTGCACCCCCAGGGCCGAGCACAGCAAAGAGCTGTGGGTTCACATGGGTCCGCTGGAGGCTGTGGAAGGTGTCACCACAGAAGAGACGGAGTGAGGGGCTCCTCATGGCGCTGGGGGCTTCCTGGGCTGTGCGGTCGGTGGGGACTGAGGGAAGAGCTGTCGGGGGGCAGCGGTGGCTGGGACGTAGTGTCGGGGTACCGTGCAGTCGGACACATCCAGAAGGCTCCCGGAGGGACAGCCACCCCGCTGTGACCCAGGGGAGTCCTCCCGCCCTTCCGGGAAGGGACCAGAGCCAGCAAGGGAGTGGCGGAGGGATGGGAGAACCAGTGGGGAAGTCGCCAGGGGGCTAACCCGCGTTCCCCCCGGGCCCCCTGCCCTTCCGCAGGCCTCGGGGTCTTGCTCGGGCCCCACGTATGGTGGGAAAAGGCTGCATCTCAGATCCTGGGCTCCTTAAAAATGAGATGCTTACCAACACCTGAAGGGGACCGGGAAAGCCTGAGGACAGGCCCGGCATCTCATCCAGGAGACTAGGAGGCTCCTTCAGCAGAGGGACTTAGTGCTGCTGAGACAAATCCCAAGTTGTTTATTTTTTTAATGTCCACCTGAGTCCGACTCGATCCAGTCCACAGCTCTCAGTGCCGAGGGAAAGGGATGGGGTATCTTTACCGTAATTTTCCAGATCCTTCATGTTTCCGTCTCACGGAGCAGAAATCAAGGGGTGGCAGGCAGTTGGTTTCCAGCCTATTGTGTGGAGGCCCAGGCTACGTGGGTGTGGGCTGGAGAGGTGGGGGGGCTGCATCAGGTACCCGGGGCTGGGGTAGCGTGTCAGCACGGAGGCAGGCCCGGGGGCGCTCAGGGCCCCGAGTCACCGCTGCCATGCTTGTCCCCGTGCCGGGTGGAGCAGGGACTGCGGCCTGTGTCCTTGGAGCCCGGGCCATGGGGCAGTGGAGTGGAAGGGCCCCCTGACCCCGCGTGGCACGCGGCCTTCCCGCCGCCCCCTCGTCATGTGACCCTGAGCTGCTTCGTGTGTTGTGTTTCTCCATCCCCTCCGATAAATGGCCGTGTTTTGGGGCCCACCACCCTAAAAGTCAGGGTTCACTTAGCACCCTCAGCCCCAGGACGCCTCCAGCTCCCTTTTCCTTTCCACTTTCAAGACAGTGTCACCCGTCAGCAAGAGCCCTGGGCCCGTGTCAGGGAGCTGGGGCAGCCGCCTCCTCTTCCCTGAGCAGTGGCAGGGCCTCGGCGAGTCCCATGGGCCTCGTGGGCCACGTTGGGGTTGGACTCTGGGTCCTCCCAAGCCCCGTCCTGTGCCAGTGTGAGGGGGTCAGAGCAGGCCACCCGGGAGGCCTTCTCTGCAGATCTGACAGTCGGCGGGCTCCCGCGTGGAGTCGCTGAGGGTGGTGGGCCCGGCCCGCCTGCCCCCCGCCAGCCTCCTCCGGGGGAGTCCTTGCTGGCGGCCCAGCTGCCACGTGCCCCACCCCCCCCGAAGGCGCCCAGGCTCCCGGCAGGGCTCCTGACCTTTCTGGAGCACGGCTCTCAGCCTCTGTCCTCCCAGCCCAGGCCAGGCCGCGCTTCCCAGCGGTCCCGGGAGGTCAGGGGTCGGACTGGGGACACCCAGCACCTGAGCTGCAGCCGATCGCCCCCGCCTGGCCTGCCCGGCTCCCTCGGCCTCAACAGGGAGAGGTTCCTGCCTGTTGGGGGCCCCGGGGACGGACGCTGCTCGGGGGCTGGAGGTCGGCTCTGTCCTTGCAACGACGGCTGGCCCGGGACCCCTGCCCACGGCACCCGGCCCGGTCCCCCGCTGCCCACGACGCCTTGTCCCCAGAACCCAGGGGCTCTCGGGAACCCCGCACACCCCCCTCGGGGTGCCTTTTGCCGCATCCGAGTCCGCCGGGCTCTCGTGTTTGCCCTGAAAAGAGCGAACAATCATTTTTCTGCCCGCCCAGCAGGGGTTCACTTTGTATTTACCCCGCGGCTTGGGCGCCGGCCTCTGGGGCAGGAAGCCTCGCCAGGGCTCCCGTCCCCCCACGGCAGGACCGCTCTCCCCGCCACGAGCCCGCTCCCGCCCTGGCCTGCCGCTGCTGGGCCGCTGGCCTTGGGCCCTGGAGGGAGGCGGGGGGCGGGGGCGCGGGGTCCCTGCGCCCGGTCGGGAGGAGGGCTGCAGCCTCCCTGGGGGAGCCCGAGGAGGGCGGCTGGTGCCTGTGCCCAGGATCCAGCGGCGGCCGGGGCTCCGGGAGGAGGTGGCGGGAGGAGCCGGGACAGGGGCCGGGTCGCACCCCCCCTGAACCCCCCCCCCCCCCCGCCGCCAGGGCTGACCCGAGCAGCTGGGGCAGCAGCCGTCTGGGATCCGGGATCCTGGTGGGAGCCGCCGCCTCCCCCGCGGGTGCCGGGCACCCCCACCCCGCCCCAGCCACCCGCTGCGCCCCAGGGCCCAACTGCTCCTGCACGTTCGCTGCTTCTAGGGACATTTCTGTTAAAATCGGGAGAAAGATTGATGGTGATAAGTGTGCATAATGGGCCGAGCCTGGATTCCGTCCACTTTTAAATATTGATTCGGTCCTAAGATGTCCTTTTAAATACCATTTAATGGGGAGAATGGCGCACGGGAAAAGTGCAGGCCGCAGCCCTGGACGGAGGAGGGGGCTCCCTGGGCTCCCTGGCCTCCCCTGCCCCTTGCCCCCTGCCCCCCTCCGTCCCCCTCCCTCTCTACCCCCCTGCCCCCCCAGCTGCTGGCGGCTGCTCTGAGCCTGGGCACTGCCTGCACCTGACGGCGGCCTCTCCCAAAGGGGATGCTGGGGGCTTGGGGTGGGGGCTGGGGGTGGGGGAGGCACGGGTGACAAAGCCCAGCACGGGCGAGTCTTCAGCCTCTAAACCGTTTTAAATCCCCGTAGATGCCGGACCCCGGGGTGAAGCGCTGCCGTCCCATGTGCCGGTGCTGCGGGCCGGCCGGTTCCCACGAAAGAGGAGGAACCCGCGGCCCAGGGCTGGCGCGCCCTTCCCCGCAGAAGCCCCCTTGCACGCGGGGGCACGGCCGTAGCCTCAGGTGAGGACTGAGGTCTCCTGGGGGAGCCGCACGTGGCCTCGGGGCCTTCTCCGGGACCCCCACCCCGGCCCGAGCGCCTGTGAGAGCGTCCCCGGCCCTCCAGGGCCAGGCCCCCCACGACACCGGTGTGGCTCTCACTGGCCCCTTGGGCGGGTGACGTTGGCGCCGGTGGACAAAATCCTTCTCGGCTGCCCAGTGAGTCCCTTGGACGCTTCCCGTCCTGCCTGCTGGGGGGGGCGGGGGACGCGGCTCAAAGTCCCCGAAGTGCAGCCGCCCCTCGTCCCAGTGCCCGAGCCGGGAAGCCCAGTGCAAGCTCCTCGGCGGCCTAGGGAAAGCCCTGGGCGGAGGGGAAGGGACGCGGGGGCCGGGTCGCGGGGATGAGGACGGGGTGAGGAGGAGAGTTGGAATCACGCGGTCCCAGGAAGGAGCAGGTGCCTGGGCCAGGCCTCTCCGGACCCACCCAGGCAGGACCCTCCCGCCCAGAGGTGAGGAGTCCCCGGCAACCTCAGCTCCGTACATGCTGATGACTAAGGCCTCCCACGGCCCTGAGCACCTCCCACCCGCTATCATTTAACGCTCACGATGGCCTGATCCTTCTCCGCCCGGGGAGGTGGCACGCAGGTCGGATCACCGCCGAGGTCCCACGGAGGCGGAGGCCTAGCAAGGCCGGACTTCGAACTCCGGCCTCAGGCAGCTCCGCCCCGGCTCTCAGGTGATGAGGGCTTCCTCCAGGGCCCAGGGCCAGATCACAGCGGCCACGGGCCCTCGGCTCTGGCCCGAGCAAGGGCTCGGCTACTGCTCCTTTCCTTCCCTGCCCTTTGCGCAGAGAGCCGCGTGCCCACGTCCGGGCCACCGTGGGCCACACGTCGGGGAGTCCGGGCCGGCACTAGGAGCAGAGGCCTCCACGCGAGGTCCAGGCAGAGTAGGGTCCCTGGGGCTGACCTGGGGGCCAGCCCCTGACGCAGCTGCAGCTGTTACCTGCCCCTTGTGTCCCGGGGTTAGCCGCAGAGCTCACCTGACGGCCTGGGAGCCCCGGAGGAAGGCCCTGCGAGAACCATCAGAGTCGTCCCCGGCGTGGGGGGGGGGAGTTGTGCACGCACATGTGTGTGCACGGCCCTGTGAGCTCTTGTGTGCAACTAGATCCAGGCCTGAGGACTGGGGCGGGGGGGGGGGGGGGCAGCACTGGGGAGAAGGAAGTACTCGCCCTGCCATCCATCCCTCTGTTGCTGAGAAAGATTGGGGGGTGGGTGGGGGTGCAGCATGGAGGTGGGGGGGGGCCGGCGCAGGTTGCTAGAGCTGCTCTGTTCCGGGCCCACACCCCGCAGAGGCCGCGCACCCCAGCCCAGGCCGCCACTGACAAGTGGAGCGTGCTGCCTCAGCCCAGGAGGAGGTCCCTGTACCGGTGGGGGTGACCCAAGTGTCCTTGCTCCCGTCCTCAGGATCATGCTGGCCCAGGCCAGGTGCACCCCGACCCAAACAAGCAGACCTTGACCGGGCCGCACCGCGATGCCCCGGTTTCCCCGTGTTCTCCCCGAGGGTCCCTCGGCGCGGCTGATAGTCACCGTCGGGGAGGGTGGGGTGAGCGGGGTGACCAGCTGCGCCCGGCGCCCACGGCGTCCTTCTCCGTAGGACGCGGCCCGTGTACCCAGTGCAAAGCCAAATGAGGTGTGGTTTTTCTTTCCCCCCTACAAAGTGGAGACACGGAATCCCGCTTGCTTGGGATGTTTGGGGAGTTTATTTAAAAATCCTACCCACTGCTTGGGGTCGCTCTGCGCTTTGAAAGCAGTCACAGCCCCAGACTCCAGGAGAGCGACTGCACTGTTCTTGCTGTCGCGCTCCACGTGACCAGCGGAACCGGGCTTTTCTCGTTCGAGATCTGCGACAGGTAGTCAGGAGCCCGCGCCGATGGCCGGCACCTCCGAAGGGTTCTTGAAATAACAAAGTGGTTCCTTTGCGCTGGCGACATTTTCGTCATCAGTGACTCTTGATGAAGTGCCCACACCGGGTTGCTTGCCAGTTCTGAACCCAGATGCGAGGGCAGGTTCTTTTTTCTGCGCAGAGCAGGGCTTGGTCAGGAAACTGCATTTCTTTTAACTTCTGAGAGCTTTCCCTGCGGGGGGGGGGGGGGGTGGGGGTGGGGGGAAATAAAGTCCTTTTGTTTTTGCAAATGAGAGCGGAGCACCTTTGCGAATGCGTCGGGTGGGTCATATGCGTCCTATGCCTTCCATTACCCTCTGGCTCCCCCGACGGCGCGGTTGCTGAAGCCCTCAAAGTACCTTTTTCTTTGCACTAAAAACAGGCAGACGTTGTTTGGACTCAGGGCCTCAGCAGCTTGTGAATCCAAGGGATAGTTCCCTTTTTCCCAGCACATTCCCTCCCTTCTCCCCACTCCACCCAGAAGGAGGCTGGGACTAGGGCCGGCCTGCAGCTGCGGTCCCGCGCTGACCCCTTGTGGGGAGGGGAGCCCGGGCGGCCTGGGCGCACCGGCTCCAAGCCTGGGCCGCGGGGGCTGCTGCGCTGGCCTCAAGGAGCAGGTGCCGGAAACAGTGGGGGGGGGGGTGTGTGCGCAGGGCCCGGGGCCTCGGCACTAAACGCCTCGATGGGCGCCCCGCTCCGTGTTTGCGGCGCAGTGAACCCCCCGGGAGCCGGGTGCTTGGAAGGGCCCTGGACTGTTCTGGGCCTCAGCAGGGACTGGTAGCCAAGCAGGGGCTCTTCTGACGGGCTCTGGTCACCTCGCTCCGCCCAGAGCCCGGCCCATTGCCCGACGCTTGGCAACTACGCCGTAAATCCTCGTGAAGCCACTTGGGTCCGTCTCCGTCACCCGCAGGCGTTTACTGAGCCCTTCCTGTTCAGGGTCCTTGGTCAAAGCTGGGGACATGGCAAGGCGCAAAGGACAGTCCCAGGCTTGACTGGCGTCTCGGCGGAGACATAGGCCCAGGCGCAAGGGAGGCCTCTTGCCAGCACCGAGGGGTGTGTTTTCGTTGCTCAAGGAAGAGTACGGGCAGCAATAGGCGCCCGAGCTTGGGCCAAGAGACAGAGCCTCCAGGACAGGACATCAGGGCCAGCCGCTCGGATTGGTGGGAATTGGGCTACGCACTTAAGGGACAACAGTAAAATCTACCAAGTGTCAGCATCCTTTGTGTAAACGTGAATTCTCACATTTGCACCCGGGAAGTGTTATCATCGTCCACCCGTGGATGAGGGAGCTCAGGCTCGTGGAGTTAATTAAGCGCTTGTGCCCAGGCCACGCAGTACTGAGCACGAGCACTGGGCTTCCAACACAGGCCAGTCCAGCAGGAGAACCCATTCGCCCCCCCTTTCACCTCCCACCCGTGCCAAAGGTGGGGAGCCTTCTCAGGTACCTTGGGGGATTAATTTGAAGCATCTGCCGAAGCAAGCTGCTGCTGCTTCCAGGTAGCAAGGGCCAAGTGGGGGAAAAGCTGGTGGCCTCAGGCTGTGTGAGTCTGACGCCGAACAGGGTGGTGGTGGAGCTGCTGGGTTCCTCGGGTTGATCCGGGACCTCACCGGCCTGCAGCCCCGGAGGCCAGGCTGGGCTCGGGTGTGGGCACAGGCACGCCTCCACTGCGCGAGTTCCCCGCGGGCACAGCTGAGGGCACAGCTGATAAGCAGCATCCACTGCTGACCCCGGAGGACCTCTGATGCTTTTGTTTTTTATAGATTTTTTTAAAAGATTTTATTTATTTATTCATGATAGACAGAGAGAGAGAGAGAGGCAGAGACACAGGCAGAGGGAGAAGCAGGCTCCATGCAGGGAGCCCGATGTGGGACTCGATCCCGGGACCCCAGGATCAGGCCCTGGGTCAAAGGCAGGTGCCAAACCGCTGAGCCACCCAGGGGTCCCCTCTGATGCTTTTAAATCTGTTCTATGGATGCTTCTTCGTAAAGGAGCCAGTGATTCCAGACCTGGATAGAGAACCATTACGTTCCGGGGGGCTCCAGTAAAGCCAGGCAGGTCGAGGCACAGCATGGTGGTTGCATATACGAACTCTAGACTCAACCACTTACTGTGTGACATCACCTCCTCATGAGCCCCCCACGCCCCCACCGGGACACGCACCGTAGGGTTTTTGAAAGACGTGAAATGAGTAAATACATGCGAAAGAGCGAGCGAGGCACCTGAAACACGGTGCTTATCTAAGTAGGTGTCTCCCTCTTTATTTTACTTCCAGCAGAACTTAGCAAAGGTGTGAACCCTTGGAGCTGTCATCAAGGACTCACGTCTGGATTAAGGATTTAAATGAGGCTTAAGTGGACTAGTCTAAAGACGCTAGTGTTCCTCTGGAAACAGATAAATCCTTACTGTGTTCAGACTATGACTGCCGGTCGGCTGGTAAGACATTTAGAGAGAGATCTTTTCACATCTAGACAAAAGTGACCTCTCCTGGGCAGAAGTACTCACGGCTAACTCGTACTGCAGACTAAAAAGCTCATAAAGGAAAGAGCAGACTGGTGGAACGTGGGAAGCGATCATGGGTGGGGAGGTTGCCAGGGACCAAATGAGAAGCCCTATACATTGGCAGTGTGGTGACCTTGACCTTGGTTTTTTTTTTTTTAAGATTTTATTTATTTATTCATGAGACACAGAAAGAGAGAGGCAGAGACCCAGGCCAAGGGAGAAGAAGGCTCCATGCAGGGAGCCCCGATCTCGGGACCCCCGGGGTCATGCCCTGGGCCGAAGGCAGGTGCTGAGCCACCCAGGGATGCCCTGACCTTGACCTTTAAAAGTCGTCTTATCTCCTCTAAAGCCGGTGCTGATAAGAAAGCCCAAGGGCTTCTCCTTACACACCCTGGAGAATGGACCACTGTTGTGAATCTTTGGAAAGTCACACATGTGAGGAAAAGTCTTAAAAATATTCATCTCGGGGGTGCCTGGGTGGCTCAGTTGGCTAGTGGCTGACCCTTGATTTTGGCTCAAGTCATGACCTCAGGGTTGTGATACTGAGCTCTTTGTTGGGCTCCAGCCTCGGCACGGAGTCTGCTGGGGATTCTCTCCCTCTGTCCCTCCCCCAGCTTGTGCTCCCTCACTTGTTTTCTCTGTCTCTATCTCTCAAATAAGTAAAATCTTAAAAAAAAAAAAAAGAAAAAAAAAGTCATCTCAAAGAACACAGGACCTAGCTTAAAGCGATTCTTTTTTTTTTTTTCTTTTTCTTTAAGCAATTCTTAATGGCCACATCTGGGATAATTATAACAAAATAAATGATGACAATAGGTTGTGACCCACCAAATGAGTATATCCTGATATCCGTAAACAAATGAATAAATGAACGGAAAGCTCCCCCTGACTGGGGGGGGGGGGGTTCCAAATAAATAAATGTCGAAGGAATGCTGGAATTAGAAAAATCACATTCAATAAATGTTTCAGGCCAAAATCAGTGGACTAGTAGGCAGAATTATGATGAAAAACCATATTTATGTGATCTTGAAGCGTCTCCTCCATAAGATACTGTTAATTACAGAGGAGGAACCAGTGACATCGAGTAGAGCACCCTGGCCCACGCCAGCACCTTGATCAAGGACCATCATTACTGGGGCCAAACCCCCGCTGCCTCCTAATCTGCTGCACTGGGAAAGACGCGCTTGTGTTGTCCTCCCCAAACCACAAAAGCTGAGTCCAGTCTTGAGGAAATACCGGGCGAACCTCAAGTAAGGGACATTGTACACAATCCACTGGTTTACACTGGGAGTTAAGGAGCCAAAGAACCCCCCGGTGATGGCGTAGAGTCGGAGGTTTCGTAGGCAACGGGGTAGAAACAGTGAGACGCCAGCAGCAATGGGCAGACCTGACGCCAGGGTTTGGTCCGTCGCTAACAGGAACCTGGGCCTTCCAGAGGAATGGCTTGTCCCAGGGTTGAAGCAGAGAAAGCACAAGGTGAGCCTGGGTCATCCTGTGGTACGAGAGGGTGACGTAACGCCCAAAACGACTGGGGACACATGGAAAGGTCAAAGGAGCCAGCTCCTGGAGTTCCGCTGGCCTAGTCGGGGACCGTATCAGCACCACGAGGAATGATGAGAGGGAGGAATTGCAGCACGTGGAGTTTTTTTTTCAAAAAAAAATCTATGAGTCTGTAGATACTGGAACAAGTAAGAGATGAAGGGAAAGCTCTCTTGGTAGAGGAATGACAACCGACACAGGGCCGGGCGGCTAGAAAGACAAAAGTCACCATTTCCAACCACTGTAGTGGAAAACAAACTTGATTCCGGGGAGGCCGTTGCGGAGCGTCCGGGCCCCCAGGCCGACTCCCAGACCTGTCAGGACATCCAGCACCTGGGCCTCCAGCGGCAGAGACGGGGAGGTCAAGTGTTAGCACCCGGGGGCGGGGGGGACGGACGTTCTTTGTACTGCGTTTGCGGTGCGTGTGTTACGAGTCTGAAATGATGTCGGAACCGAAGTTTCAGAACAATGTTCACTGCCGTTTCTTTCAACGCGTCGTCCTTCTGTCGCTGTAGTGGGTTACGTGGTCCTCCCCGCGCCCCCCACCCCCCATTTCGTGTCCATCCAGAACCTTAGAATGTGACCTTCTTTGGAAATAGTGTCCTTGCGCAAGCCAGTGGTTTAGATGAGGTCCTCCTGGGTTCGGCTGCGGCCCAGTCCGGTGACCGGTGTCCTAGGGGGAGGAGAGGACACACGCGGGGGAAGGCCTGGGGGGGGGGTAGGGGGAGAATGCGGAGACTCGAGCAGCCTCTCCCCCCAGAACCTTCTAGGGCCCCGGCACATGCCGGTCTTGGACTTCCTGCCTCTAGGGCCCGGAGAGAAGGAATCTCCTTCCTTGAAGCCCCAAGCTCTCGGTGGCTTATCACGGGCAGCCCAGGACAGCGGTCCCGGGGCCCTGCAAGCTGGCGTCACCCCACACTCAGCTCCCACACGCACCCCACTTCTCTTAGCTGGCGCCACCTCGCCCTGCGACAGGCCTGGCCTCCCCTCCTGGCCTCCCTTCCTGGCCTGTCCCAGCCGTGGTGCCCTGGCCACCGCAGGCCCCCTTCCTTCCAGGAGCTCGGCCCCCGTGCAGCTTGCTCGGCCCTGGAAACCGTCCTGCAGATTATTTGGGGGCTACTTGGATTGCTTCAGGTGTTACCTGGCTTTTAAAAAACAGCCTCCACTACCTGCAAGCAGGTACTAATTACCTGTAGGTATCCGGCCTGGCTCTAGCCATAAGGGCCTTGTCCGGCCTCGTGTCCAGGTAGAGGCCTACCACCGTAGCCTCCTCAGGGGGTGGGGGGGTGGGAGCACACGCCGGGCGGGTGCAACTCCACTGTTTTCAAGTACGACAGTTCACTGGCCGAGACTCCTAATTTCTCACTGTCTGCCGGGACCTACCAGTTTCAACAAGACCTCATTGTACACCGCTAATCCACGCTGCACAGTTAAATGACTAAAAGTTGGTTTGGTTGAAAAGGACCAAGAAAATAACACATTTTGAGCAGAAAATTAATTTTGTGATCTGGGGTTGGAGCGTTGGACGTCACGGTGGCTTGGACTTGAGCGCCTTGTGCTCTGGACAAAGATGTGCTGTGTCATACATACGCTCTGTATGAAAACAGGAAGACTCCATTTGTGGAAGTTTCCCACAGGTGCTCCAGCAACGCGGAAGCTCCTCAAAGGGGAAATTCCAGTGTGAGGTTAGTGGTGAGCCAGCCGAGAGACGCTGGGCACCGTGGACAGGGACGTTCATCTGACCCAGATCCCATGCACACTAGGCCTCGTTCACAGATGTAGGCCTTGGATTCTTCTCTGTGACGCCAGGGGTCTACTGCAAAAAGACCAGGCAGGTAGTATCAAGCAAAAGAGCAGGATTCTAGAAAAACCCCACTGTCGGTGATAAATGCAAATTGACACGGGGCTTCAGTGTTGTGATGAAGAGGGAGTAGAAAGGGGGATAATGCACGGGCGTGTGCACGTCCCAACCAGAGGGCTGCTTGGTGCCAGTGCGTGATACCAGGGATTGTACATCTCATGTGTGTGTGTGTGTGTGTGTGTTTTTTAAGAAGGTGGAATTTTTTAAAAAATATTTTATTTATTCATGAGAGAGAGAGAGAGAGAGAGGCAGAGACACAGGCAGAGGGAGAAGCAGGCTCCATGCAGGGAGCCTGATGCAGGACTCCATCCTGGGTCACGCCCTGGGCCGAAGGCGGTGCTAAACCGCTGGGCCACCTGGGGATCCCCAGACATGCTTATTTTAGATGGGGTGTGAAAGGAGCCCCCTGTAAAGAGAAGGGCACGCGAATGATGAAGCCTCTGACATTAAGCTTCGGGAGAGCCTCCCAAGTAGGAAAGGCGGCAAGTGCAAAGGCTCGGGGGTAGATGTGCACATCTGAGGAGGAGAAAGAGAGGTTGGTTGATGGAAGAGGCCGGCGAGGGCTGGGTTACGTACAAGCCAGAGTCAAAGGCTTGTATTTTATTTGAAGTGGAGTGGGAAACCACTGGAAGCTTAACGTATTAGAGGAACATGGGATTAACGCTTTAAGTAGGTCATTAGCTGCTCTTTGCAAGATTGTGGCGAAGGCATAGAGGCTGCTACCTTCGGTGGTGCCGGTGCGGGGCGATGGCTGCTGCAGGGGAGGGAGCGAGGGAGGGAGGCGCGCTCGCTGGCAGGCTGGGGCTTCCCTCTGTACTGGAAACTGGGCTGCAAGTGAGCTGAGCGGACGCGGCACACACAGAAGGGTCAGGAGAACACCTGGGATCTAAGGGCCCCGGGTTTCCGTGACAACCTTGTCCAGGATCAGCTCCAAGTCCAGCGCAGCAGCATCCTGAAATTGCGTGTTCGTAAGGAACATAGAAGTCAAGCTTCTCAATAGTTGGGATGCGTCCTAGTAAGAACTACGGGAACCGCAGACCTAAACGCAGGCCCCGCTTCTACCTGCCTGGCTGCGGGCCGGGCGGCGGCTGACCAGACGCTAGATAACGTGCCAAGTCCCCTCAGTGGAGGAGTGGCTCCAATTCAGAGATGACCGGGAAGGCCATGGTCCTTTCATTCAAGAAACAGACAAAATTCAAATGGTTACGAAGTCAAAGCTGTGAGTTGCAGCCACACACATACCCTACCCGGGGATGCGTGGGGAGCAAGGCCCACAGCATGAATCCTGCTGCCCTCCCGATCCTCCCAGTGGGGAGGGGGGGGCGGATCATGGGTTTTCCTTATCAAACCCTGTGAGCGTTCTCTGTCTCCAGCTAAACTAAGCTCCCTATGATAATAAGATGGATTTTGGGGAAAACAAATCTGGTCTTTAAAAAAAAAATTTACAGTTCTCTATTACAGCCTATGTTAAAAAATGGCTCGTAGGACAATGAATACCATCATGCAATTATCTTGTTTTTGGAAACTTTCATGAGAGCTACCTTTAAGTGGCTTTTGACGCAGGTTGAGGGCAACGATCAGTTACAAACTGATGGCAGCAGTGACAATATTTAAAGCTAGAAAACAAAACTTAGAACCTCAGTAAAAAGGTAGTCACTTTGACGATCGCGGTTTTTAAACGGAGAGGGGATTTAGCTTGTCACTGGTCTTCCTTTAGGTTGAGAAACCAAAAATAAAGGACAGGTGTTAACATTCCATAACATGAAAGGACTGCAGTTTTAAGAATCAGGATCATCAGAACAAATACTAAACAACTCGCATGCGTTAGGACTCATGGCTATAGCGGGGAAACACAAGATGAGGGAACATACGCGCAATGGGGAGATTCGCACACAAAGCTGTCAGGGGCAGGCACTAGTGGATTAAGAATCAGGAACTCAGGGGCCCCTTGGGGGGCTCCGCGGTCTAGCGTCTGCCTCCGGTCCCGGTCCTGGGATCAGAGTCCCACATCGGGCTCCCGCAGGGAGACTGCTTCTCCCTCTGCCTGTGTCTCTGCCTCTCTCATAGATAAATAAAATCTTAAAAAAAAAAAAAATTGGGAACTCCATGAAATAGCTAGTGAATGAGGCACAGTCTACTAACAGTTCTAGAATAACACACAGCCTCAATCCCCAGACTTTTAAGTTTCAGAGTAAAAAAAAAAAAAAAAAAAAGTCCTCAAATCTGAATCTGATCAAGTCTTAAGAACTGTGAACTTTACAATACGGGAGATAGGAAAGTATGTCTGGTGATGCCACTGGGTTACGATGAGCAAACCCAGAATGTGGAAATGTCCTCAAAACAAATGACCCAATTTTTTAAAATTGTAAGGGGAAAAAGGATGGGAGAATCTGTGATTAAAAGCAATGGGAAGCCCTGGTGGCGCAGCGGTTTAGTGCCGCCTGCAGCCCAGGGTGTGATCCCAGAGACCCGGGATGGAGTCCCACATCGGGCTCCCTGCATGGGGCCTGCTTCTCCCTCTGCCTGTGTCTCTGCCCTTCTCTCTCGCTGTCTCTCATGAATAAATAAAAAAATAAATAAAATCTTAAAAAAAAATAAAAAAATAAAAGCAATGTAACAATATGAATTTGCTTAAACATACTAATTATAAAAACAAATTAGATAGGAAAATCTGGGTATTGACTGGGCAGTAAGGCATTACAGTTAATTTTTTTTAATAAAAAGTACTGTGGTAGTTTAAATCCTGATCTTTCAGACTGAAATAGTTGGGGATGAAATCAGTTGTCTGGGATTTTCTTCCAAATGAGTGGGAAGTAGAATGGTGAATTGGTAGGTACGAACAAGCAGGCTGACCAGGAATCGATCATTTTTGGAGCAGAGACATGGGTATTGTACTACTTCTGTTAGAAATCTCCTTTAACAGAAGTTGAAAAATTGATACATATTTAAAAAGAGAGCAGCATGAGACTGTCAACTTCTTGACAAAAACCTACAAAACTTTATTTTCATCACCGGTCTCACAAGGCAAAAATTAGGATACATGGAGACATCCTTGCGAAGCCACCTGACACACTACAGATCCCATCCCGCATGCAGGCAAGTTCCTGCATCTGGTCTTCAAAGCTCAGCCACGGTGCTCTCTCCAACCAGGGGAAAGTAGGTACAGAATTAAGCACGATCAAGAATTCAGGATTAATTGGTCAGACAGGGAGGACCTCGGTGGACGGCCGCCGCTGCCCTTCTTCAGTGCTGATCTCGTAAAGGAAATAACTGGCTTCCTGCGTAGACATAGGTTAGCCTCTTAAACAGCTACAGTTCGGGGCAGTATGTGCGACATCATATACAGAAGGAACGCTCTTCGTGCTATTCACCCCTTCAGAAGTCGCTCTTTATTGAGGTCGGGCTTGTTTTCTAGTTACAACAACTGATTTATTAAAGGGGCCCACCCAGGGCAGCCCGGGGGCTCAGCGGTTTGGCGCCGCCTTTGGCCCAGGGCACGATCCTGGAGACCCGAGTCCCACAGGTCCCCACACGTCGGACTCCCCTCCGTAGAGCCTGCTTCTCCCTGTCTCTGCCTCTCTCAGGAATAGATAAAATCTTAAAAAAATAATAATAATAAAGTGGCACACCCAACATTTTAAAATCCAAGGGAGTCTTGTCTCCTTCAATGTAGTTGCCTTAGTTGGCTTTCTTTTTCCAGCCCCGGTGCCCACCACTGGTGACCATGCTTTATAGGTTTTTGAAATTATCTTCAGTTTTTTTCTTTTAAACTCTTAAGTGGCAGTGAATCTTTGTATCTTTCTGCGTGTATTTCATCTTTTGAAACAGCAAATCATTTGGAGCCAAGTCCAGTGGACAAATAAAGTATCAAGCTGTATTAAAAAATTAATGGAAAACTTATTTTAACTATAAAATATGTCCTTTAAGATTTCTAAATTCAGGGGCTCCTGAGTGGCTCAGTCAGTTGAACATCTATCTACTCTTGATTTTGGCTCAGGTCAGGATCTACAGGTTGTGGGTCTGCCCAGCTTTTGGCTCCATGTGGAATCCGTTTGAGGTTCTCTCTCCCTTTGTGTGTGTGTCCTGTCTTTGTCACCACCCGCCCTGTACCCTGCTAAATAAAATCTTTAAAAAAGATTTCTAAATTCACTTCCAAATTATTGGGAAAATAACTCTCAACATGAATAACTTACAAAGTATTCATTTGGATATAGGACTTCTGGCTTTTACAACAAAACTTCAGTGGTCAGACTTTATCAGCCCCAGCCAAGTGGGGGGATGGGGAGAGCTTTTATTACTGAATCTTCCTAGCTTAGATAAAAGTCCTCATTAAATATCTAATTTAATTTAAAGAAAAACCTTAAAAGTCAACAATTGGATCTGATTTGTCATGTTACGTTTTCATTTGTTCAAGAGGGCAGCTCATTTAAGAAATGGTACCATAAATACTATTTATGTGCAAATAGATTTCATTATAAGACTGGCTTAGTGCTACAATGTAACATTTAATATTACATTGCTGCACACAACCCTTTTTTTTTTCCATATATAAGGCTAAGACTTTTACAATAGCTCCCACTGCAGGTAAAAACTGTATTTAATAATCTCAAACCATAGCTAATGGAGGAAAAGAGCAAATTTGTCAGAAAATCAGTATAAGCACTTTACTATTAAAATTTTACTTTTTTTAATAATTTATTTAAATAAGATATTTGAAGCAGTTTAGAAAAACAAGATTTGTATTTTATTTCCTTGTAAAAATCTTTACACATGCAGACAAACCAGTGTTAAGAAAGTATTCACCATCATTTAAACAAATAACCACTTAAATAGAACAGTGTCTGCAATTTTATCTGTATAAAAATAAGATACATTTTTACAGAATTCACGCTCCAGTTCTTATAGCAATAAACAATACACAACTATAATAAGTACAATTGAACCTGACCATGGTTTTCAATTAGATACTGCTAGGGCATTTTAATGTGCAAAAAAAAACAAAAACAAAAAAAAAACAACAAAACAAAAACCAAAACAAAAACCAAAAAGGGGAAAGAAAAAAAAAAAAAAAGCCAAGAAAACAAAAAACCCCCAAAAAGCAAAACAAAAAAAAAAAAACACATAGTTTTTCCAAAACAAAATGTCTTCAGTGTTTCTAGAGACCTAGAGGGTTTTAAGAAATCATATCCTAATCAGTTTGTTTTAATGTTTTTGATTATGAGTCCATACATCACACCATAGATAGGCAAAGCCAGGAACTGATGCAGGCTCAAAGAAGAAAGTCAGCGCCTGTGCCTGCCATGTCCTGAGCGGCTGCCACCATGGTGCTTGCCTTTATGGGACCTCTCAAAGGAGCGAGATCTTTCACGCCTGTCCCTATGATGTCCCCTTTCATGCCTGTGTTTCTTGGCAGCATCTGAGTGATCCCGAGACTTGCTCTGAGATCGAGAACGAGATTTTTTCCTTTTATGACCATGTCTATTTGAACTTTTTAAATCATCTCTGGTGTGCTTGGCCTTAAGGTGAGGAGAACCATGATTATGATGTCTTCTTGGGCTTTCACTGTGACTGCGGGACCTGCTTCTTGATCTTGAGCTGTATGTTCCAGACCGGCTCCGCCTATTATTATAACTTAGATAATAAAAATTTGAGGTTTAGATTCAGTCTCTACTGGGACCAAATTATTTTGGTGGTGCTTATAATAGCTTCAAAACAAAACTATGCTTTTTGTTGAATATCTCACACATGCTCAAAAGAGCCACTGAACAGACATAAGCAGCTAGCAAACTAATTACAAAGCTAACTTGGGAAGACTCTTTGGCCAACTTGAGTATTGGTTATTAACAGTTAATAAAATATTAATATTTTCTAACTGAAATTGAACAAAACTCTTTTCACATTATAAACAAGGTATTACAGCTTTCCATAGCACTTTGTGGTCAGCCCCTACACCTCTCCAAAATATGGGCAAAAACAGAATAGCTCATAAGCTACACCACCCCAAAACAGAAAAGCCATGTATAGGCAGGACATACTTCCAAACTCCTTTCTCGTAATTTACCTCATGTTAAAATATTAAATGTAGCCCAACTGCGACATCTACATTAAATTTTTTAAAAAGTAGGAACCTAACTCCAAATAAGACTCCTTTCTCTAGGAGAATATTTACTTACTGTCTTCTTGGAGTATGTGATCTAGAACGTGATCGCGTTCTTGATCTTGACCGACTAGCACTTCTGCTATTTCTACTTCTTTTGCTGTCTTTTCTTACTCTTCAAAAAAAAAAAAAAAAAAAAAAAACACAAAAACAAAACACACACACACACACACACAAACCCATTATTTTAGGTACATGTTTAGTGTGTTAGAAATTAAAAACATAAAAGATTCCTTAGACCAGTTTTCTAACTCAAGGACACTCACCCATTATAAGGGCTTTTGGAAGCCTGTTGTCTGTCTTCAGGTTCTTTCTTGACTGTCTTCACATTGACAGACACTGGTGACTTCTCTTCAGCTTTCACTTCTCTTGGTGATGCTTAAAAAAAAAAAAACAAAAACAACCCAATAACACAAAGTCATGTTACCTATTGGATTTAACAGAGGGCCAAAAAGTTGTTTCTAAATATAACTCAAGTACCCTGCTTTCAAGTATGATCTTGAGTTGACTAACATGAGAAAAAACAGTAACAGATTCTTCTAACATTGTTTCTATGCCACTGCTAAAGCTTTCTTTTTAAGAAGATTTATCTACTTCTTTATTTAGGGCCGAGGGGGGGCAGGAAGAGAGGGGACGGTGGAGAAAAAAATCTCAAGCAGATTCAGCACTAAGAACAGAGCCTGTCAGGCTGAGATCATGCCTTGAGCCAAAATCAAGAGTCGGATGCTCAACTGACTGAACCACCCAGGTGCCCCTAAATGCTAAAGCTTTCTAATAACCAGACACCTTCAGTGCCCAGTCATTTCAATTCTGAATATATCTTACATGGTTTAGAGGCTGGAGAAAATCCACCAAGGGTTGAAAGGGCTGGAGTTCCATCGGGATTCAAACCCTTTGCTTTTAATTTGGCTTCTTGTAAGGCTACTTTTCTTTTCTCTACTTCTTTTTCCAGCAATTCATAGTTTGGCTAATGGAAGAAAATGAAGTAAGTATTTTCCCCTTATACTAGTTTAGACTCTTAGCACTTAAACATGCGTAAACAACTACCTTTTTTCTGGTATAAAGCCTAAGTGTTTCTATGCAGATTTCCTGGATCTCCTCTTCCGTAGTACCAAAAAGAAGAAACCAGTGGGGACGAGTTGGTAATGGAATCTAAACCATAAAAACAGAATGGTTTAGATCAAATTTCAGTTTTTATTAGGAGGACTGCTAAGTCTTGTGTTTTATCCTATAGAAAAAACAGGCTATATATACCTACCTGAAGAGCTCTAGCTGCAAGGTAGATACAAGCACATGCTATAGTCTCTGGTTGAAATCGAACAAATACATTGGTTCGAAGACTGTCATTCATATAATTCCTGAAAAATATTTCAACCATAAGCTTTGTACATAAACAAAACAGCCAGTCTGAAGCTTACATAAAATTGGAGACTCAATCTACTTTATTCTTTTTTCTTCTCATATTTATATTCATATCCTCATATTCTAGCATATAACAATTCTTAAACTCAAAAATCAGTAAGAGGTAAGAATTTAACACTAGAACCATTCTCCAGTTTTCCTATAAATGACCAAAGTCCTTTAAAATAATCCCATATTATTCCAAATAAAACTTATTTTTATATATTTCTATAAAAGGCAATACTTTGAAAGTCAATTTTGACATAACTAAGTTTCAGAAATGATAAACCACTCCAACAATACTTCAAGCCATTAATCATTGACCATCTCTCCTTTATCCACAATAAAAAGCAGTGTCAACCAAGTTCTTTCAAAATCTCAAAATATTGTGACAGGGGTAAAAAGGCATTTTCAGTAAGCACTCACCAAGTTATATTAAGACAACTAAGTAAGCTACTTCAGAAAATTTAGATAGGGAAGAGCAGTAAATATACAAAACAGCCTTGTTTACATACCTTTTTTGTGACTGAGTATAAACAAAAGCAATAAACTACTTCAGTTAATAAAATGCTGGACTTTTTTATTAGTGAACCCTCCCCGCAATATCCCTAAAGTATTAAAGAAACTTCACAAATTGTTTAAAAGGTTAAACTAAGAAGACTATTTCTTAAAAATCCTTACCCACGAAAACTGCTTAAATGTTTTATAGAGCATATATAAAAATGTCATGCATTTTATAAAAGCAATTAGACTTTTCTAATACCACTAGTATATACTTATTCCTAAAGAAGCATGGTAGTCATTAAGTCCAGAACACAAAATTTACTTAAGTCCTGCATATCAAAGAGTCTTAAAAAAGTAATTGTAGCTGGACCAAATTGTTTTACCTTAAAATAAGCTAGCCCTCTAAATCAAACATCTTCATGTCAAAAGTCCAAGTTCTAAAGTGCTTATGTTAATATTAACATCTCTCTTAAAAATGTACTATTATTATTGCCTCAGTAGTCCAGCAGCTGCAATGCATCCAGTATGGGAATGGCACCCATTTTAAGCTGCAAGCTGTAGTCTCCTTTGACAGAATCCATGCTATACATACTAAAATTAGAAATCTAAGTCAAACTCCTAACCAAAAAAAAAAAAAAAAAAAAAAAAAAAAATCATTTTATTCATACTGGCTGGACAACAAATCTATCAAAAATGAACTACTCATTTTGATAGTTACAGGTATACATTATATACACAGGCATGTTGAATAGTTACTTCTAGAAGCAAATATACAAATCCTTTTGACACCCCGACAGAACTAGAAGATGCTGCCAGATGGATATGGACCACTTCAGTGAATCTCGGATGAGAGCTTGCACTGGATTGGCTGGAGAGCAGGGCAGCCAATCAGGCCATCCTGAGGTCATGGGCTGAAGTGCAGAGGGCAGAGTTCTATGACTTACCATCATGGACTACCCTTTAATTAAAGAGTAGAAAAAAGAACAAAGTTAAATTGAGTTCTCCATTGAAAGCAATTAGTCAAGCCAAGAAAACAGGAAGCAGAAATAAGCATTATTTACCTTTTGGTTAAAAAACAAAAAAAACAAAAAGCACCAAAACAAACTCCTCTCATTATTTTGGAAAGGGAAAACGAAACTTACTTTATTTCTGCTTCTGTTTTCCTGGCTAGGAAAGAAATGTAAAAAAGCAACTTACCAGGCAGTTTGAACCAGGGTTTGATTACGTTCACATTCTAAGACTTGTAAATACATAACAATGATCTGAAGGACAAGGGAAAAAAACTCAATTTAGCATATCGGTGGGTCTTTCAGAGTTCAATGAATATATAAGTAACTGAAATGTTAGGTACAAGTTTTAACGCTTCTACAAACTGCATAGATAATACAGACCAACCTAAAATGCACATTATAGGCAACGTGGGTTATTATGCTACTACAGTCCATATAAAAATTTAAAATATGATCCAAAATTCACAGGAAAAAAAAATGAGTTAAGTCAATTAAAAACAATACCTAGTATCTCATGAACACATTACTATGTGACAGATGCTGTGGTAAGAAATGTCACTTAATTTCCCAAGATACAATTCTTCATGTCCAAAAACCCTAGACTATGTTTTTAAAGTTATACAATGAGTATGACCTATGACCACATTATTTAATACACACAGTGGGTATTATATAGTAAATAAACACTACTCTTTCTGCAGTGAAGCTTATCTCACTTAAGCATGATAAATACTACAATATAAATAGCTCCACGAGAGTTCAGGTCAGAGCTTTCTGGACCTGTAGAATCAATCATTCCCATTCTACAATCTTAAAGATGTGGAACCTGAGGAACAGATATGTTTGCCCAAGTCACACAGCTAAGGGCAGAGACAAGTTTCTATCACAGACAGTCCTATCCCCAGAGCACCCTCATGGTAACCACTGCAGTGATCATATGTAAGCAAAGAGATACTGGAGAAATCTATAAACGTACAAGAACAGGAACAGTGAGCAGCCACCATGATTTGAACATTTTACTGAGCAACCAGTTGCATGCCAGGTACTTCTGCAGATGTGTATTATTATTTACTCTTAGAATAAGGTACTTCACACACAGTCTGTTTTCTAGGTAGGGAAGCTGGGTTAACCACAGAGGCAAAAAGAACTTATCTGTGTCCACATAATGAAGTGTGAAGGTCTGAACCCAGGTCTTTTTGACTCCTATTTTACTGATAAATTTCAATATCCTAAAGGATGCTATTTAAAACCAAGGTCAACTCTCAAAATAACCGTAACAAATTCACGTAAGATACAATTTTAAGAAAAACCCTAATACTTACGAACGTTAATTTCTGCACTCTACAACTCACCTTATGGGGATGCTTGACATGCACACAAAATCCCAACTCCTTTAGCACCCTCCTCTCTGCCTTGATAACTTGATTTTTGGTGTTAATGTAGTTCTGATCAAGGATCAGGGGGCTTGGAGTCCTATAGTTTGTAAGAAATAAAATCAAAACTGTTTTGCACATCCAAAAAATTTTATTTGTGGCATCTCCATTTTCCCTTCCAACCAACTATTGGCAACAGAAACCAGCTTTTTAAACTCCTGCAAACAAGTTAAAGCATTAATCTTGTGCTGTCCAAGTTATGCTAATTAAACATATACTTAACTAAGTTTCTATAGAAACTAACTCGATTCTGTAGAGAAAAATTCACTCTATGCTTTATCTAGCCTTTGTTGATCTTTTTCATAGGATTCCCTTATAGGTGTGTATGCATTTATATATAAATAAACTTAAGTGATTACTGATTTATCATCACAAACCCCATCAGTCTAGACTTTACAATGACAAAGCTAATGGATTCTTGAAAATACTTACTATAAAGACTTCATAGATTATAATGATTTTACTTGTTTTTCTAAAATATCAACCCTTGGCTAGTTTAGGACCAAAGTAAAAATTGGAGAGGAAAAAAATGGTAGGCAGCTAGCTAATCCAGATTCCCTAAATGGGTGCTTTGCTTAAACAAATTGTTCTAAGAATCCACCACTGTCAAAGAAAATCTGATAACTAAAGATTGACCTCAATTACAGAAAGAAATGTGTTGAAAATTAGATTCAAACCCAAAAGTTGATAAAAAGTAAGTTTACACTAGGTCTGAGTTGTTATTAGGCAGAATAACTTTCTTTAGAATGTGATGAAGAAGAGACTGGGGACTGTAATGAGGGAACCAGAAGAATGCTCAAGCTTCTCTGTGCCAGACTAAATTCTGATAGCTCCAAAAGCTGTAACGCAGAAAGCTATCAATGGTTAAGTGCTTTGGAAATAGCATGTTCAGTTAAAAGACTAAGTCTTGAACTGAAAATTGGTTTCTTACTGAGAAGTTTGTTTTTAGTCAGGACTAGTGGATTTTCATTTTCCCAATGTCCTTCATTTGCTACATTATTAGATCCAACTACCAAGAAAGTACGTTTTCATTAAGGCGTGGTTATAGAATATGTATATGGGGAGAACATGTAAATATTTTTCCCCATACTGAATTCATTTTCAGCCAAAATATTCAAGTTTTTGCCCTGGGCAGAACACCTGTTTTTAAAAGATAGTCATTCTGAACATTACTCCAATTCACAACTCATTTTACCTTACATACCAAATGCAGAAAAACGTAAGCTCATATTTAAATACATTCACTTGAATATTAGACAACAATCTGAAATGAGCTACAGTTAAACTAGTGACATACATCTAAAAAATCTGCTTTCTAAAAACCTGCTTACTCCCATTCTAAATCACAGCAACTGGAATGCTTGTTAAGACTACTTCAAATTATTTCATACTACGATTTTTATAAAATACACCAAAAACAAGAAAAAGGTTGGCAAATTTGACAAGATGGAAACTAGCTTACTTAAATTAACAATGCTGAAAATGGCCTTTCCGCAGTTCAATTCCCATTACAGCCATGCCAAGTGTGAGGAATGAGGCCACCAACCGGACAGGGGACTGATTTCAAACATAAAAATATAACAACGAATCTTCTTTATCAGGACGATAGGCTACAAGTTAATTGCTCTTTGAGAGAAAATTAATTTAACTTCAGAGCAATCAATGTATACATGAAAATGTAACCCAAAAATCTTAAGACTTGTAAATTTTCACGGTTTATCATCATTAACAGAAAACTTGGAAAAAGGTCAAGTGCAAACCTTAGATTTTCCTAACTAGTGATCTGATGGCCCTCCCTCGACAGGTATTAGGACAGGCATCTTCTAAGGCTGGAGATACTCTACTACTAACCCTTTACCCCCGGCAATTCAGACTGTAATCTGCACCACTACAATCCTAAAAATAAAATTTTATAAAATCAGTTTTGTTTTCCCCTATTTATATTGAGCAAACTCCTCTACGTCTTTTACGAAGCGTGGTTTAAGAGTTGCCTTCAAATTCTGTTAAAATTCATTTTTCCTGCAATTAACTAACCACTTGATTGAATAATGGCTATCTGATCCCAAATCAGGCTTACTCAGTCACTAATTCTGCTTAAATCAATTGTTATTTTCCACTCATTCTGCCACAATCTTCACTTTCCCTTCCTTGGGTATCAAAAACCCAGGAACACCAAAACCCAATTAAGGAAACCAAACCCATTTACTACAATTTCAACTATGTATTCAACTTCTTGCTTAGGCCTTCTATTACCTAACCTAGTTTTGAAAGTTAACTTTGCAGCCATGTAAACTGCTGTCTTCGTTTTGTTAAGAATGGGTTTTAAACCAAGGAAGGCTCAGTGAGCATGTATTTATAACTACCTTATAAAGATTACTTTGTATCAGAAATAGAAAAATGTGTCCCCTGCCTCCTCAGTAAGAAGAGAAAACTGTGTAAGCAAGTGGTTTCCTTACTTATGTTAACAAAGTATCAATCAGCACTGCCTATGGCAGCAAGAACATAAAACTGAATGGAGGCTCGCTAGAATTTCTTCATTTTGGCAAACTTCCCAGTAAGTTTTAGGAGGTGACACTCTTAAACCTCTTAAAAAGAAAACTTGTCATCTTTTCAGAGAAAAAATAATCTTCATTATCAATAACCAACCAAACCTAACTCTACCTCTCCTCTGCTTTTAAGTTTGTCAGATTTTTCAGATTAAATTTACATGAAAAGAACAATTTTCAAATTTAATAGGAAATCTTGGGCTTTGGTCACTGAAGTTTATCTGGTCCCTCAGAGTAACTTTTCCTTTAGTATAATTAGTTGAAATACAACTTAAGAAAAAAATGAAAAAATAGGAATACACCCAAACATGGTTAGTCTCATTCATGTGCTAGAAAAACCTAGAAAATTTGCAACTAGTTCTTCAAGAGACTATACACTAAAAGGAGATTAAGTAGTTTTACAGGGAGCCAGACTGTTGTTTAATAAACAGAAATGTGTAATGCCTACTCCAAAGGAACGTTCCTTCGTTATCAGTTTTTAAACAAACCGAAGGCCACCACCTTTAGAGCCACCAAAATAAACCGGGGTAGGTTGGACTAAACGACAAGATCACTTAATACCTTTCCAACTTCCTATCTACATAGGTATTGAAAATACCACACCACATTCACCAGTGAGTGGGTGCATCAGTCTGAAGATTTCATTGTCTTCTTTTAGACAAGCCGTCAAGGATGCATGTGTGGACTCCTTATAATTACAGAAAATGCTTAATTTTCTGGAAATGAGCTGCATCGCTAAAGCAAATTAAGTTGGAAACTAGTGAAAACGAAAAGGCTCTCTTCCCTTTCAATTTAGCCATTTATTCTGAGCTTAAATGATAATTACATAACTACAAAAAATTGAAGGGAGAGTTCAAATAACCCATGACAGAACTTGGGGCAGTGGTACTCTCTAAAAGCTCCTCTGGAGATTCTAAATGCGTAATCAGGACTAAAAAATGACCTACTAAAGGCTACAAAAATGATGCCTCCTCTGTAATTACCAAGATCATACTACAATTTAAAGCTATGCATAAATCAAATTATAACAGCATCATTAAGATAAACTGATATGCTATTTATCTAACTCAAGTGTAACGCTGACAGTACTTTCTAGTGATGTTACATAAAAAAATGTAAAGCTATAGTTCTAATAACTTGGACAGCAAAGACAAAAGCTTATAACAAGAAACAGGAGTTTTTCTAAATGGTTCACCAGTGGCCAACCTGTTAGTCCCCGATTCCAGTGACCTATTCTCAGAGCACTGGCTTCTCCTTGGGGATTTTCGATACTTCACTCACTGTTGCCATGACGACAGCTTCATCTCTATGTACCACTCCACATCACCCAGGCTTTGGTAAATGTAGCTGGTCGCTGTATAGTCGGTTGCAAGGGAAAAAAGAGTTGAAGTTAATAACATATACAAGCTACGTGTCTGAGTAAACTTGTAATATGCATAGAAACACTTTTACATCCTGCTTTAAAAAAAGGCTTCCATGCATTTAACTCCTTTTAAACTTCATGCTATAATCAGACTTGTAAGATTGAGACAAAGTCAATTTCTCTGTAATAATGACCAAAACACACTATTACATGAGACACAACAGTCAGTCAAGTGAGATGTTTTAAATTCCAAGGTCTTTAAGGTTAAGACCTATTCTAACATCAAGGAAGAATGCTCTAAGTCTCACAGAAAAACGGAAAGTAGATAATCATTGTTAAGCGATAATACAATAGTTGGCTCAATGGTTCAAAGAATACGGACAGAAAACTCCCTTAGGCAAACACAGAATCCTTTTACTAAGGATAGAAAGCCTTTTTATTACTGTCATGTTTTAAACACCCTGAAGAATCAGCTAGATACCTAAAAACAAAGTTTAGCTCAGACCAGACTAAATACCAATTTGAAATCTTCCCAATTTCCAGGGATTCCTCACCAAGAAGCTAAAAGATATTGTAAAATGAAATAAAAAAATTAGTCTACCCCTGGACATGGTTAGGATGAAGGAGAAAAGATGGCAGAAAAAGACTGTAAGAAAACTGAAAAATGCCGTGAAAACTATGTGGGCAACAATGTTTCAGACTTTGTAAGTAGACTAAAGGTTACTTTACTGTTTGTCTGTGGATGGTTCCATTCCTGCCAGCTTAGACTCAGCCAAGAACGACCACTCGCATAGGATACTAATTTGACACTAACTGACAACCCAACCCCCAGCAACTTAAAATCCTCTTATAACGGACTCCCACAGGGTAAGCTGGTCCAACATCAGGGTTCCTTAAAGAGCTAACACAAAAAGTAAATCTACGCCAAGGATAGCCTCCTGGAGCGTGTACTGCAAGTCCCCTCTAGATGCAGGAAGCCCTGCGACGCTAACTTTTTTGGCACTGCCTCACAGGAACACGTAAAGTCCACATAAAGTGTTGTCGCGTAGCCACAAAAATCTGTAATACGACACACCACTTGGTCTCTGTTTTCCTACTTCTTACAAGATCGAATAAAACGGACCTCATCTAAATGTAACCCAATCGGTTATTTCTCTACCCCACTCACTGATACTGTTTCTGACCAAAACAAAATACCTGTTCAATCCCTTTGACTTCAAACTTCAACCTTTATCATCATCCTGCAGTCCTTTCAGATCCGGCATTATGCGACATATAGCGTAGTTCAATGTTGAGAAGTATTCTAACAAGAGCCAACCTCAATTGATAAAGAATTCACTGGGACTCCGAGTGGAAAGACAGACTCTACGCAAACTTTGCCGCAGTTATTAACTTGCACTGCAGGGTTTACGCTCCCAGCCTTCCGTCTTCCAAGAGAGGGGAGGGGGTGGGGGTGGGGTGGGGGAGTAACTTACAGAAGACACTCACACTTGAGCCAAACGTATTCCCTTTCTTGTTTAATCTTAAGCCCCAGGACTGGCTTCACAGCACTGTTAGGATTGTCCATAAATGCAACTGCCTCTACAAACTTTAGATAGCTGGTTAATTGTGGCTGGTTTCCAATGGGTTTGGGTTTTTATCAGTGAGCTCCTACGTGCATCTCAACACCTGAATTACGGCCGGGTTTATCCTTTGCCACCAGTTTCGAAGAGAAAAGGGAAATGCTTTGGTTGGATGGTTGGTGCACGAGACGGTAGCGGCAAGCAACACTGCGCTCAGTAACGCCCATCTTACCTTTTTCCTCTCAACTGGCGGAGGTGGTGGAACACGTTGATCACATCTCTTATTCTTCTGGGGGCTTCTTCGATTTTCGACGCAAGGTTAATACAGGCCATGGCGACGATCTGCAAGAGCCCACAAGCGAATGCGACGTGGTTACACCCGGGGGGGGGGGGGGGACACGATCGAGGAAGCAAAATCGGGGAGAAGGGCTCCCCCCATCCCATCCCATCCCCCCCCACCCCTGCCGGCAAGTTTCACCGACTTGTTCTGATTTGCAGATTTCAGGACGCAGCTGGGATTTGGGGTGAAACAGAAGCGTGATGGGCATTCCTAGACCGCAAGCTCACCAGCAGGCTACTGATGCGTCTTTTTTTTTTTTTTTTTTTAATTTTTTTTTTTTTTTTAATTTTTTATTGCTTAACGGGCCAGCTCGGCCTTCCGGCGGGAGCCGCACGACCGGGTCGGGGAGGCTCCGGGGCGGAGCGGAGCGCGCTCCGGGCACGTCCCCCGCGCGGTACAAAGGCCTCGGCTAACCACTCCCTCCCTGGAAGCGCCGCCGCGGCCGCCCCCTCCCCCCTCCCCCCTCCCTCCCCGCCCCTCCCCTCCCCGGCCCGCTTCCGGGTGGAGAAATCCCCGCGCCCCCGCCCCCGCCCCCGCGGGCTCACCTCGAAACTGTGCTTGACGAAGGACTTGGAGTAGAAGAAGCGGTGGAACAGCACCTGCCCCGTCGCCATCGCCACCTGCAGACCGAGAGGAGAAGCAAGCGCAGGGGTCAGGCGGGCCGAGCGCCGCCGCCGCCGCCGCCGCCGCCGCCGCCGCCGCCATCTTGGGCCGCCGCGCGCCCCTCCCCCCGGCCCGCCGCCCCGACCTGCGGCAGGCGGAGGAGGATGCCGGCCGCCTGGATGAGCTCGCAGCCCAGGATGCGCAGGTCCGTCTCGCTGGGCAGGTCCAGCCCGTCCTGCATGGACGGCGTCGGCGACAGCCGCTCCTCCGGGATCAGCGAGTGGTCGATGGTGAGCGACACCTCCGAGTACAGGCGGTCGCCGATCAGGATCCCGCCCGCCGCGGGCGTCGTCGCGGCCGCCGTCCCCGAGCTGGGGCCGCCCGCGCTCGGGGCGGCGGACGCGGCGGCGGCGGCGGCGGCCGCGGCGGCGGCGGCGGCGGCGGCGGTCGGGTGAGGCCCGGACGCCATGGTGTGGGCGAGCTGCACGCACGCCCGACGCAGCCGGAACCCGGGCGAGACTAACCAGCGTCCTCGGCGCGCCCGACGTGCCCGCGACCGCCCCGGGGCCGCCTCACGCCGCGTGCGCTTCCGCCCTGACGTCACCGCGCCGGCGCGCGCCAGCTAGTCCCTGCGGGGCGGGGCGGGGGCGGGGGCGGGGCGGTGGGCGCTGCGGGGCCTCGAGCTCTGCGGGGGGGGGCTCGGGGGGCCTCGAGCTCTGCGGCGCGTCGGGCTCTGCGGGGGCGGGGGGCGCTGCGGGGGGCGTTGTGGGGTGTCGGGCTCTGCGGGGAGCGCTGCGGGGCCTTGATCTCTGCTGGCATCGGGCTCTGCGGTGGGGGGGGGGGCGCTGCGGGGAGTCGGGCTCTGCGGGGCGTCGGGCACTGCGGGGCGTCGGGCTGTGCGGACGTCGGGCTCTGCGGGGCCTCGAGCTATGCGGGGCGTCGGGCTCTGCGGGGCGTCGGGCACTGCGGGGCGTCGGGCTGTGCGGTCGTCGGGCTCTGCGGGGCCTCGAGCTATGCGGGGCGTCGGGCTCTGCGGGGAGTCGGGCTCTGCGGGGCGTCGGGCACTGCGGAGGGCGCTGTGAGGTGTCGGGCTCTGCGGGGCCTCGAGCTATGCGGGGCGTCGGGCTCTGCGGGGAGTCGGGCTCTGCGGGGCGTCGGGCACTGCGGAGGGCGCTGTGAGGTGTCGGGCTCTGCGGGGCCTCGAGCTATGCGGGGCGTCGGGCTCTGCGGGGAGTCGGGCTCTGCGGGGCGTCGGGCACTGCGGAGGGCGCTGTGAGGTGTCGGGCTCTGCGGGGCCTCGAGCTATGCGGGGCGTCGGGCCCTGCGGGCGTCGGGCGCTGCGGGCGTCGGGCGCTGCGGGGGAGCACTGCGGGGCCTCGAGCTCTGCGGGCGGTGGGCGCAGCGGGGTGTCGGGCACTGCGGGGGACGTTGCGGGGCGTCGGGTTCTGCCGGCGTTGGGCGCTGCGGGGGACGCTGCAGGGCCTTGAGCTATGCGGGCGTCGGGCTCTCCGGGGCCTCGAGCTCTGCGGGGCGTCGGGCTCTGCGGACGTCGGGCGCTGCGGGGAGGGCGCTGCGGGACCTTGAGCTCTGCGGGCCTCGGGTTCTGCGGTGCCTCCAGCTCTGCGGGCATCGGGCTCTGCGGGGGGCGCTGCGGGGCGTCGGGCACTCCGGGGGCGTCGGGCACTGCGGGGGGCGCTGCGGGGCGTCGGGCTCTGCGGGCGTTGGGCGCTGCGGGGGACGCTGCAGGACCTTGAGCTCTGCGGGGCGTCGGGCTCTGCGGACGTCGGGCGCTGGGGGGGGGGGGGCGCTGCAGGACCTTGAGCTCTGCGGGCCTCGGGCTCTGCGGGGCCTCGGGCTCTGCGGGGCCTCGAGCTCTGCGGGCGGTGGGCTCTGCGGGGTCGCTGCGGTCCTGGCCGCCCCGCTCGGCGGGACAGGGGCCTGGGCTCCCGCGGGGCGTCCGCCGCCCGTCCGCCTGCGAGACTCAGTGCCGCGGCCCGGAGCAGCCCGGGCTCCGGGAGGACGGCGGCGACTTGCCAGGCGCCGCGCGGCCCGGGGATCAGGGGGCTCCTTCGGGCTCCGCGCGCTTAGGCAGGGTGGGAGACGTCCACCTCCTAGGGTGGTGTTTTGGTTTTTGTATTTTATTTTGTTGTTATCGTTGTTGTTTTTGGTGCCCTGGGATGTTGGCCAGCGACTCCCGGAATGTCCCCAAATTCGAGGTAAAAGGGACCCCACGGATGAAGTCTCCTGGGGTCTAGCGTTGGGAGACAGTGAGTAGGGCTGCGTAGGCTCCAACTCTCCATCGTTCTGTCCCAGGCTTGACCCCCGGAGAGGCTTGGGGGGGGATGAGACGCCCCGCGGACTCTCACCTGGACTCCCACCTGCCTCGGACGACAGGCGCACCCACCCTGGCATCTCCGGAGCAAAGGAAGTCCATGCATTTTGGTATTTGTCAGTGACATCACTGAAGCAACACATACTCAGAGACCTCTTTTTTTTTTTTTTTTAATTTTTATTTATGATAGTCACACAGAGACACAGAGAGAGAGGCAGAGACACGGGCAGAGGGAGAAGCAGGCTCCATGCACCGGGAGCCCGACGTGGGACTCGATCCTGGGTCTCCAGGATCGGGCCCTGGGCCAACGGCAGGCGCCAAACCGCTGCGCCACCCAGGGATCCCCTCTTTTTTCTTTTTCTTTCTTTCTTTCTTTCTTTCTTTCTTTCTTTCTTTCTTTCTTTCTTTTTTTTTTTTAAGCGTTAAATCTATTCTATTTGGTAAATCCTTGCAGAGCGGTTCTGAAACCTTGACTTGGAGTTGCAGTCTGTGGAGGTCTGAAGACCTACTGATGCTTGAGCCTTACCTGCGGAGGCTGGTGTGATTAACTGAGGGTGGGCCCAGCCAGTGTTTGGATTTTCACATCCTCCAGGGCCTCGAGGGCGCAGGCAGGGTTGAGAAGTAGTATCCCAAGAGGGGATCCTCAGGTGGCTCAGCGGTTTAGAGCCTGCCTTGAGCCCAGGGCGTGACCCCAGGATCCCGGGGTCGAGTCCCACATCACCCTGTGCCCGTGTCTCTGCCTCTCTCTCTCTCTGTCTCTCATGAATAAATAAAACCTTAAAAAAAAAAAAGTAGTAGTATTCCAAGAGAGTGCAATTCTGGCGCTGGCTCAAGCACTTAACCTCTCTGACCATTATCTCCTTGACCTTTCTGACCCGGCTGTTTCCAAGGAAACCTCCCTTCCCAGTATCCGAAAGGGATCTTAAAAATACTACTAACTTTGAAAACTTCAGGATCAAAAAAAAAAAAAAAAAAAAGAAAAAGAAAAAGAAAAAGAAGACTTCAGGATCTTCAAAAACTAATTGATGATACGCTTCTGATAACCTGCCGTGGTCACGTAAGATAGCAGTGTTGGGGAGACCTGGATCAATGATACTCCGCTATTCTTGCAATTGCTTGGGAGTCTTCCATTATTTCAGACAAGAAAAGGTGTAATTGGTAATATGTTTCATCGAATCGCTGAGTTTCAATGAAATCACCTGTGTTTGTAATGACCTGAGAGTAGTTTAATTAATTATTTTTAAAGATTTTATTTATTCATGAAAGCGGGGGGGAGGGGGGGTGGGGGGGGAGAGAGTGAGAGGCAGAGACACAGGCAGAGGGAGGAGCAGGCTCCAAGCCGGGAGGAACACACCCTGGGGTGAAGGCGGCGCTAAACCACTGAGCCACCCAGGCTGACCAGTTTAATTTATTTTAAAGATCTTTTAATGGAATTTTTTTCTCTTTGGAGGCTCTTCCCACCCTGCCGCTCCAATACGCGCTGACATGGTGATATCTTGATTTATTTTATAATATATTTTTATAGTCTCTAGGTCCATGATATTTAAAAGTTCACAAGCATAGGAGGGAGTTCTGGGAGGAAGAGGGGTTCCTTGCTCTCCCCGATATTTTATCTCCCTGCTCCCCACCTCCTGTGCCTGACATTCATTCCAGGAGAGCAGAAACACCCCGACTACTCTTCGCTTCAGGCCTATTTCCTACTCTTCTGACCGTTCCCCGTCTTATATTCAACAGACGTGAATATCTTCACCGTTCATCCCTGCAGTTTCAACAAAGTTGGTAGAGGAAGTGGGCCAACATTTTGTTTATCATTAAGTCATCAAACTGATGTTACTTTTTATTTTGACTTAAAAAAATGACTAATTCAGAGGATGGAATGCAATAGGTCTAGTGGTTCTGCTCCACAAGGTTGTCTAAAGACGGGTTTAAAAAAAAATTGTTTTCAGGGTCAAATTCCAGAAAAATCATGGTTTAGAACATTGTTACATTGTTTCTAAGTTATTTCAGAAAAAAGTTGTTTTTCCATATACCTACATCCAAAACATCAATGTGAAAATGTAGAAAGACTAAGACCTATTCCAAGTTATAAAGGTTGCAGAACTGGGAAGAGTAAAGCATACGTTTTAATTGTATGCAAGCATCAGAAGTGCATTCAGGCAAGCGAGAGGGTTCCATTAGGAAGGTCAATGTTTGAGTTCTTTGTCTTTCGAAATAAAAATGGAATGGTGTGTCTGTAATACATTTTATATATTCTTTCTCATCAAACGGGTCCTAATATTTAAGTGTCTGTGCTTAAATATTAATAAACCTTAAAAAAAAAGTTTAAACTTGCCTTGTCACTCATTTCCTTATCAAATTACCACCTTGCCTTGTTCCCTTCCGCGTCTCTGCCTGAACCTTCTTAGTAGGCCATGAGTTCACCCACGTCTAAAAGGGAATCCGTAATAACTAGAGTAAAGTCGCAGTTTTTACTATTTTAGCCCCACAGGCTTCAGGGCTTAAAAGGGACAATTGGAATTATCAGTGGCCTTCCTGTTACTACTGAAGAATCACGTTCTGGATGCTTTAATCAGTTCTTGTTCCATTAAACTCTGTAGCCTCTCTGGGGATCCTGTTTTTCATTGTTATTTAAACTTTCAGCTTCCTTAATCCTAAAACCGTCATGGATAGAATCTCACTAATTCCTTCAGTAATCGGTGTTCATCAGAGTTTAATTCCGACACTAATTTAGGTTAAAGGAAAATAAAGGATAAGTCCCCACCAGAAGAAGCTATACTTTCTTTTTTTTTTTTTTTAAAGATTTATTTTTATTTATTTGAGAGAGAGAGGTGGGTAGGGAAAGGGCAGAGGAGAGAATCTCAGGCAGACTCCCCACTGAGTGCGGAGCCTGACATGACGACCCTTGAGATTGTAACCTGAGCCAAAACCAACAGCCCGATGCTCAGCTGACCCAGCCACCCCGCTGCCCCAAGAAGCCACACATTTAATAAAGGGAATGGTACACAAGCGATAAATGCTAAGATGACCAGTCAGTGGTGCAAAAAGCAGGCAGAGGAGGGATAGGTCCTGATGGTCAGTGTGCTCATGGAGAACTTACAACCTTAGGAAATCACTCGTCAAGTTTCTATTTATAGCAGAGATCTTAGAATATTCAACTTTGCCCATGAACTATTAATGGGGCTACAGGATTTTTTTTTTTTTTTTTAATTAAGTCTTGTGGTTATATGACAATAGATCCTGGTCTGGTTGCTCTCGTCATTAAATAGTTATTCTGAAAAGATTTATGTGTAATTACCCCTTAGCCTTATACTGCTTGGTAAATCTCACGGTAGCCCTGGCCGGGACATTTCTGCTGCTGGCTCTGCTGGGAACTAGTTCTGAGATTTTAAGCAATTGTACAGTTGTCTCATTTCTTAACAGTGAGGGAGTCAAACGGGACCCCTTGCAAGTCTAAACTTCTGTGACTCTGCTCATGCAAACATCTTGAACCTCAGACTCATCTTTGGTTCTTCATTTCTTCTTTATTTTAGTCACCTAGTCCTGTTACTCCTTCAAGAAAGGAAATTGTTCTTGAATCTGCTGTTCCTCGTGTCCGGACCATTATCGTATCTTTCTAAGTGGTCTCCTTGAGTCCATTCTCACCCATTCCTCATTCATCCAGGGAAATTTCTAAATTAATCTTTGAAATATCAGTTTCCTCCCCTCGCTTTCTCAGAATCTTTGGAAATAAAGAAGAGAGATCAAACACCTCTTGGCAGTTGGGGCTTTGTATGATAATAAACTTGCCCCGGCCTCTGCCTGGCTGGATTGGAGGAGTTTATGACTCTCGATGGTGGGGTCCTTAGCTGGAGCCCCATGTTGGTGTAGAGATTACTTAAATATTAATAAACTTTAAAAAAAAGTTTAAACTTGCCTTGTCACTCATTTCCTTATCAAATTACCACCTTGCCTTGTTCCCTTCCGCGTCTCTGCCTGAACCGAGATTAGCTGCGTGTGTCTCCTAACAGGCATGCAGTTTACCTTCCTGATTTCACATTTTGTCTTACTCTATTTCTCAAGCCTGCAACATTCTTACTCTTCCTCTCTGTTAGCAAATCCTTCCTTTTTTGTTTTTTTGTTTTTGTTTTTGTTTTTGTTTTTTTGAGATCTAAATGAAGCTGTACCTCTTGCCAGAACAGAAGCCTTCCCTACCTGAGCAAGCTTCCCCCTTCTTTACATCCCCTCCTAGCACTCATGGTCTCTAATATACATTTGGACACATTTTGACACTGTTACGCATTGTTACTTGGTAACTTCATGGATGTGTTTCTTGACTCCTTAAAAATAGGACCAGTTTTGATTTTTCATTGTCCACAGACACTGTCCCTATGGAAGGCAGTTAATCAGAACTCCTGGAACTGAACTGCCCTTTTCCCTATTGCCTGGCATAGGAAGGCCTGGTCTTGCCTTTTCCCTTCTGTGCAGCAGCCAGTTCCGTCCTCAAGTGTCTGTGCTCCCACCGTAGCCATCTCACCCTGACTGAGAGCTGCTGCACTCCCTGATGGAGGTCCCCATTTGTCCTGTTCTCTTCGCAGCGCTCAGCCATGTTTCCACTTCTCCATTCTGTGTCCTTTTGGGGGGCTACTTACCTCACCCACAAGCTCTGTTCTATGTAGGCATGAGCTGCAGAGCAGGAGGCCAGTTGTCACAGTTGTAACCAGAGTTGTGGTGTAGGGACAGGAGCTCACAGTGGAGTAGTTTGATGTTTGAGTGTAGACAGAGGCTCTGGAGCAGTTTTTGGAGGTGTGTCCAGAAACTGGTCATGTGCGACTAAGAGTTAAGGCCAGTGGCAATTAGATAAACAACGGTAAAGCCACCAAAACCACAAGTTTGCTTCTGGAGCTAGACTAATATTAGTTAGTACTTGCTCTGATCTCTTTTTCACATAAGGAAAGTAAGATCCAAGGAGGAGGTAGTAGCTGCTCATTAATATTTGCTGATTGTGAATAATTCAGTGAGGGCCATCCTTGGATGGGTTCATTCTGTATGGTATTTAGTGTCAGAAATTGGCCAACTAGTCTTGGTTTTAGTCATCTATCCAACAGTAGTAAGAGCTTGTTGGTGTGACCTCCAAACAGACTACATCACGGGATTGTGGCCCTGCCAGCACCTGGGTTTTGGCCCACTGGTGCTAATTTGGGGCTTCTGACTATAGAACAATAAGGTGATAGTTTTCGATGATGTAAGCCACTAGATTTGTTGTAATTCTTTATAGCAATTATAGAAAACCAACACAGCAAGATTAGCTATTTCCTGGTATTATTTAAGAAATGCTCCTCAGACTTAAGATGCTCCACCCGGGTGGAGCCTGTGAGTCCCAATTCTAAAAAACTCATGAGTAATGCTGAAACTGCTAGGCCAAGTGCTGTACTGAGCAGGAAGGCTTTAAAGCACACGAGATGATTTTATGTCTGTTAAAACTCCCGGTATGGAGGAAGTGGAATTCAGTGATTGAGAGTACTGGAGGTTCTAGGGTTAACTCACTGGGGGAAAAACCCTGTTGCTCAATAGCCATACAGATGTGTAACTTTTGGCAAATTACTTCATTTGCTTAAATCCTTTAGGCAGTTTCTCACCAATAAAATGATACTGATAACGCCTACCACAAAATAGTTTGTTAGATGAAATGGTTCTATGTTAGTTCATTTTCCAGTCCTTGGAAATGCAGATTACTTACCTGGTGTTGGACAATGGTTAATGCCTGTAAGATCTGGGATCCCTGGGTGGCGCAGCGGTTTGGCGCCTGCCTTTGGCCCAGGGCGCGATCCTGGAGACCCGGGATCGAATCCCACGTCGGGCTGCCGGTGCATGGAGCCTGCTTCTCCCTCTGCCTATATCTCTGCCTCTCTCTCTCTCTCTCTGTGACTATCATAAATAAATAAATAAAAATTTTTAAAAAATGTGCCCTTTAAAATAAAAAAAAAAATGCCTGTAAGATCTAGCAGCTGTCAACAGATTGTACCCATTCATTCATTCATTCATTCATCTTTAATCTCTTATTTATTTGTTGAGAACTAAGTACTGGCTCTATTCTAAGCATTGGGGATATGGTGATAAATAAGAAGGTAGATTCTGGCTTCAAGGAGCTTGTAGACGATACACAGATATACAAGTGTGATAATTTTGACGAATTTTTTTGTTAAGCGGAAGGCTCCTTGGCACATTACTAAGTGAACAAAAGAACATTCCAGCACCATGTGTGTAATGTGATCCTTTTTATATGAAATAAACTACATATATATGAGTTACTAGTGAAATGAATTTTTAAGATTTTGAAAATGCAAATCTGAATTATTAGTAGATTCCACAAATGTAAAGTTACTTTGTCAAATTGTCACAACAATTTCTAGACACTCTCAATTCCGGTACTTACCTCATTAAATACCCATAACAAAGAGTTCGGAGTTTGTGGCCAGCCCATGGGCCATTCTTTGACTGGTATTCTTTGCATTTTTTAAAATAGTGAAAAATCATTTCTTGTATAATTGCAATTGTCTAAAAAATTTCAGTCTGATAATAGACATATAGATACAAGATAGAGAAGTGGTTCCGGGGGTGAGGTAGTTTTATGGACAAACAACAAAGAAGGTGGCAAAAAGGAGGCGATATGTGATCTGGATTTTAAAGCCTACATAGGCATTTGTCAGAAGGAAAAGTGCAGACGAGTATTTTGAAATTGCTAGGTGAGCTGAGAAAGATAGTGGACGTCTGTTGTTTCAGCCTGTCTAGCATTTAGTCTCCTTCTTCCATTTTCCCTTGGGGACCCACAACTTCTCCATTCTCAGTGTAGGTGGTTTGGGTAGGGCTGACCTCTTCCCTAGTTTACATACCAATCAGCATTTCTGACCCTCCCACCCCACCCCCTTCACTTCCTCCCAGTGTTTGGTTCAGGATGTCATTTAAGTCCAGGACTTCTGCTGTAACCCTGGCTAGGGGAGAAGAAAGAAGTATTTGTCCCTTCTGGGATTGTCAAGAGTGGAGACGTAAGCCCAGACCTACAGAGTGCCATCTTAATACTGGGGAATCCGTTTGAGAATGGAGCCAGCAGAGACCAGAGATGGAAACCGAACCCAAAGACTTCATTTAAGACTTGCCTGTAGCCCTACCCTGTCTTCTAGCCCTGGCATTTTCAATTACGTGAACAAACAACTTCCTTTTTTTCACGTAAGCTTAAACCTCTCTTAACTGAAAGACCAACACAGGGAATATTATGGTGTGCTAGAATATGGCATATGTGTGTTGTGCATGTACGCCAGGGACTAAGATGCTGCAGGGATGAGCAGGGTCTAGAAGGGCTGAGGAACAGACCTTCATTTATGGGGGCTCCCGGGAGCTCGGGAGGATCTAAAGCAATGTAAAGTGGAGTCACTAGTGCTAAGTCCACATCACCAAGCCAAAACTAACATCTAACTTAATTGCAGTTTCAGCCTCCTCCAGGAATGTAATCTTAACCCATCAGTCTGGAATTTCTTGGTTGGCAGTAGTGAGGTAATTTGTCTAATAGGCCTCTTTGCCTCAAAGGAAGGTGACCTTACCTGAGATAATCCTTTTTTTTTTTTTTTTTTCTTTCCTACTTATGACTTCCTTGTCTCATTCCTTCTCTGGCTTTTAAGTCTTTCCTTTTCTGTAGCTCTTTGGATCTTCTATTTGCTAGATGGAATACTGCCCAATTGATAAATCATTCAATAAAGCCAATTAGATCTTTAAAATTTACTCAGTTGAATTTTTTTTCACTTAGTTGAGTTTTTATTGAACAGCAGTGATTACCTCAAGAAAATGAAGAGCTATAAATCAGAAAGTAATATTAAGGACACTTACTTCCTCAAATTTTTCTAGTAGTTTCATTTTTACTTTATTATTCTGTTTCTTTCCCTCTTGCTGGGGTTAGGAATTAAAACTAGAAAGGACCTAGTGAGTCCCTGAAAATTACATTAAAAAAATACTGTTTTTCTTTTAAGGATTGAGAGTTATAATTTTATTTTGAGCAATGAAGTAGCTGATTCCATTTACTAGTGTTTTCTATTTCCAATAAGCATTCAGCATAAGCAAACTTTCACTGAAGAAACATTTAGGAATTAAGAATTGATTATTAATAATATACATTATAATATAAATCACTAATACAAATATTAATAATATTAAGAATCAGCTTTTCTGAAGCACTACTCATTTAATTAGTTTTAATTAGTTTAATTAGTTTTCTTAGCAGGAACAAGAAGTAACTCTAGGAATCAATCCGAGGAGCACTTTGGCTGTTTTGGATATTATAACAAAAATAAATGAGCTTCTCCGTCAAGTTCTCTATATATAGTTGTCATGCCTTTTTAATCTAGAATAATTCCCTTGGGGTTTTTGTCTTTTATTAGATTTTTCATGATTCCAGGCCAATGATTTTGCAACATGTCCCTCAGTCTGGATTTGTCTGTCGGATTGTGATTAGATTATGATTAGGTTCAGATTGAACATTTTTCCAGGAATGCTCTATAGATGATGTGTCCTCCAAGTTTCACTGCAAGGGGCCTAGAATGTCAAACTATTGTCCAATTTTTGGTTATTTTTGATGATTCGGTTAAAGGTGGTATCCACCAGATTAATCCACTGTAAACATACCTTAACACCTTCGTAATAAGTAACCTGTGGGATGATTCTTGGGCAATAGCATTCTCAATATCATCTTATGTACATTGTTTCAAAGAAGAAAAATAGCCCAGTTGAAACCTTAGAGTTGGAAAGGATTATTTCAACAAATTTCCAGTTAGTATCCAATAAACGGTAGCATTGCTAGGTACAAAGGCCACAAGTAGTGAGCTCACCAGAGTAAAACAGAGAGCAAAATACCACAGGAGAATTCGGGAAAAGGACAAAGATCACATTTAAAGTGAGGAAAGGAAAGTTCAGAGATCTGAAATGCCCAAGACGTTAGATGGAGTGTTAGCAGTGAGATGAGAACTCTGGCTTTTCTGGGGCCTCTGGGGGTGCTCAGCGGTGGAGGGTGGAGCATCTCTGCCTTGATCCGGGTCCCGGGATCAAGTCCTGCATCCCGCCCCTGCAGGGAGCCTGCTTCTCCCTCTGCCTGTGTCTCTGCCTCTGTGTGTGTGTGTGTGTGTGTGTCTCGTGGATAAATAAAATCTTTTAATTTTAATGAATAAAAAGCTTAAAAAAAAAAAAAAAAAAGGACTGCGGTTTTTCTGAGGCCCAGTCCAGTGTTCTTTCCATGACAGCATCTGAAGAACGCATTGTGAAGCTCATTCTCCAGGACAGTGTAACAGTTGTTCTCAGTGAAAGCAGCTCAGGACACTGTGTAACTAAGAGAACAAACTTTTCTCCAGCTCCCCCCCCCCGCCCCCGCCAGCCCCAAGGTGCTTTGGAATAAATGTTACTTAGATTGACTTAAATCATATACATTGTGACATTAACGTCCTTGGAGACTTAGTCTAGTTTCAACCGAGGGAAAGGTTTCCTCCTAGTGCCAGTGACACACTGTTGCTGTCTGCGGTTCCTTAAAACAACCACAGAACATGATTTTTCTATTCACAAGTCAGGAAAGAATGCAGAGGTATTTGAATCCTACACGTCGAGAGCAATTACAGGTGACACGCAATCGCTTTATGCAATGCGGCACGTTTGCATGTAGGTCACCGGAACCGCAAAAACAACTCCGTTAGGGTCTCCGGTGGGAAGCACGGGCCGGCAGGTGTGTGCTGGGTCGCTGCTTTGCCCGCACATTTAAGAATCTCTAGCGTATACTTAATTTTCGGGATGGAGACCTAAGGGGGAAATTGTACGTTCATTTATTCACGTATGTATGTATGTCATTCATTCGTTCCTTCGGGACCATCAGGGCTTCAAACTTCAAAGCTACTTCTGGAGCTGCGCTGCATTAGGCACACTTTTTTTGAGCTCAGTTCTGCATCTCTAGACCCCGACGTTCCACGCTGGCCTCTTCCCTGGGGAGGGGAAGTTCGGGGAGAAGCGTGGCCGCGGAGAGCACACAGGCTGGAGAGGCTCCGATCCCCCGCCCCGCAGCTTCAGGAACTGGTTCTAGGCGCGCAGGCCACGATGCGCTGTACGGTGCACGATGCCCTGCACAGTGCGCTGCATGATGCACCGTGAGCTTCACGATGAGCTGCACGGTTCACGATGCGCTGCCCGGTGAGCTGCACGATGCACGGTGCGCTGCTCGGTGAGCTGCACGGTGCACGATGCGCTGCCCGGTGAGCTGCCCGGTGAGCTGCACGGTGCACGATGCGCTGCCCGGTGAGCTGCACGATGCACGGTGCGCTGCCCGGTGAGCTGCACGGTGCACGGTGCGCTGCGCGGCCCTCTGCTCGCTCTTGCCAGCACGCAGCCCCCTAACGTGCCGCGAGCCGGCGAGAAGGCATCACACACGGGTAGCGCGGCAGTCGCAATCCGCACGCGAGGGCTCCACCGTGGGGGGGCGACGGCAAAGCCCCTCCCCCGTGCTTGCTCTCGGTGAAAGCGTGCGTGTCCACACCCCGTGACCCCGCCGGCCTCCCGGTCGGCCCGCGGACGTGCGCCGAGCTCACGCAAGGAGGCCGGCCAGGCTGGGCCGCCGGAGGCGCCGGGGAGGAACGGCTCCACCGCCGCCGGGGGGGGGGGGGGGGCCAGGGCGCGCCCGGGGAGCCGAGGCCCACACCGCAGCCCGACCCGCCGGCCGGGGCCGCCGCGCGCATGCGCAGCGCGCTCTGCCTTCTCGCGGCGGCGGCTCCCTCCGCCAGGGGCCGGATCTAACTTCCGGTCCGGAGCGGCCGTGACGTAGCCGCCGGCCTCCCAGCGCCCCCCGCGGCGCCGGCCGCTTGTGACGTCAGCGGCGGGGGCCGGGCGGGGGCCGGGCGTGGCCGGGCCTCGAGCTGTAAAGGAAGCGTCTGGTCATTTCCCGGGTCTTCACGCCCTTCCGGTTCCGAGCAGGGGCGGGCCCGGCGCCCCGTTCCCGGTGGGTCGGAGGCGGGGCTCGGCGGGCGCCCACCCGGGAGCCGCGACCTAGTGGCGGGTTAGGCCGGGCCGCGGGTGGTCCGGCTCCACGTCCGGGAACGCGGCCCGCTGCAGGGCGGCCCCGGGCGGCGGGGGAGGGGGGCGGGGCGGGGCGGGGGGCGGCCGGGTCGCTCCCGGGACCCGGCGTGAAGGTCAGGGCGCCTCAGCCGAAGGCGGACACCTCGCCCGGCCTGAAGCGGTCGGGCACCCCCCAAGCCCCGCCGCCGGGAGGGCCCCGTCTCGCGGCCCCGCCTCCCCGCCTCCCGCGACGCCCCGCCCCCTCCCAGCCCGTCGCCCCGCCCCCTCCAACCCGCGGCCACGCCCCCTCGCCGCCCGGCGGCCCTTCCTGAGGCCCCGCCCCTTCCCCGAGGCCCCGCCCCCTCCGCCCCCGCGCACCTGTGCCCGCGTTCCCGGCCCCCGGCCCCGCTCGCCTCGCCCCTCCTCCCGGGCTCTCTCTGACTCACCTCGCTGTCCTGGTTGGTCGAGCCCGCCTCTCCTTTCCTCTGCTTTAAAAATACCAGTCAAAGGCCGCACAAGCATTTTTATTTATTTTTTAAAAAAGATTCATTTATTCATGAGAGACCCAGAGAGACGCACAGAAGCATTTTTCAAGTGTCTGTTCTTGTTTTAAGGGAGGTTTTTTTTTGGGGGCGGGTGGCTGGCTGAGTGTACGTGGGGATGTACAATTTAAGATTTCCTCCTGCTCTCTTCCATAGCAGCACAGTGGAGGGGGGAGTGTGCAGATGGGGGGGGAGGGGAGGGGAGGGGAGGGGAGTGACCATCTCCTGGCAGAAGCAGGAAAATACACAGGTGCTCTACTCCATTCAAAACGACAGAGCTCTGGGTTCTTTCTAAACAGACACTTTGTTTTTCTTTTTATTTTTTTTTTAAGATTTATTTATTTATGATAGACCTAGAGAGAGAGAGAGAGAGAGAGAGGCAGAGACCCAGGCCAAGGGAGCAGCAGGCCCCCTGCAAGGAGTCCAGCCTGGGACTCGATCCCGGGACCCCGGGGTGACTGGCCTGGGCCGGAGGCGGGCGCTCCACCGCTGGGCCCCGGGCTGCCCTAGCTGTGGGTTCTGTGAAACCAGGACCCCGTCATGTCCTACCAGTCCCTGCAGCCGCCCCACTAACGCATTTCCTTAGATGATCTGTGCCCCCCCCCCCCGAAAATCAGGAGCCCCAGAAGCCCCAGGCGTGTCTATCCATTCATCTCCCAAGTAATGACGTAATATACCGGTGCTGCTGGACTACCTGGCCGCCCTGCGGCTTCTCGCCCGCACCTGTTTCGGTGCCGCTGCCCCAGCCGCCCACTTGGGGAACCCAAAGCACAGCATCACTTGCCTAACCACGGGGGCCTGCATCACTTGCAGGCCTACCACGGGGCAGCGCTGCTGCTGGTTTTCCCAATTCTCTAGCCTCGGGGTGAACACGTCTAGCAATAATACCTACTTTTGAATGAACAGCAGAATTCACAAAATCTACCAATACCAAACTGATGTTATGTTATGCATGTTTCCTGAAGTTCACAATTCACAGAAGCACTGTCATCCTGTACTATTCTTTTTCTCCAAAATTCTACCTTCCGGAGTAGTGATTCTTTAACTTTTATATCTTACAGCACGTCATAAATTTAGGAACCTGGATCCCAGGAGGGTGGAAACACAAAACTTGCTTATTCCAAAAAAACTTTTTATATATTTGTTCTACATATAGGACTTTATTATTATCCTTACTATATACACTATTTTTTTATACGTGATTTGTATTTATTTCCAAACACCAGAGTTCAGCATACATATGCACACCATGTACCAAAGGAGTGCCATTCCTTTTAGCATCACCTTTGCTTCATGAATAACTTAAAATTGTACCCCCACATTATACTGCATAAGTAAATGAGTAAAATTTACATAATGAAAAGTTTCTATTAGCATGGCAGAGTTTTAATCTTAACTGCTTTTTACAAGATTTGCATTATTTATGTCTCAGTGGTCTTTACTCTATTACTCAAAATGTGTTAACAGTTTATTTGAATTAAAGAATAAATTCTAATTTTTAAAATCTTTAAATTTTTTCCCAGTGTTAAAAGGGTTTGTTTAAAAATATAACATTTTCCAAAAAAAAAAAAATATATATATATATATAACATTTTCCTTAACCAGAATCCAGCTGATCAAGATTTGACCAAACTTTTTGTACAAACTAATTTTTATATGATTTTTAAAAGTGTTTAAAAATCATATTTAAATCCAATTAACATATAATGTATTATTGGTTTCAGAAGTAGAGTTCAGTAACGCATTAGTCTTATAAAATACACAGTGCTTGTTACATCACATGCCCTCCTTCATGTCCATCACCCAGGTACCCTCTCCCCCACTTCCCGTCCCCTCCAGTGACCCTCGGTTTATTTCCTATGAATAAGAGTCTTTTATGGTTTGTCTCCCTCTCTGATTTCTTCTCGTTTTATTTTCCCCTCTCTTCCCCTATGATCCTCCGTTTTGTTTCTTGATTTCCACATATGAATGAGATCATGTGATAATTGTCTTTCTCTGATTGACTTATTTCACTCCGCGTAATATCCTCTAGTTTTATCCCTGTTGTTGCAGATGTCAAGATTTCATCCTTTCTGACGGCTGAGTAATACCCATTGTACACACAGACCACAGCTTCTCTATCCATCATCTGTCAGTGGACACCGAGGCTCCTTCCACAGTTGGGCTATTGTGGACACTGCTGCTACGAACATTGGGGTGCAGGTGCCCCTTTAGATCACTGCATCTGTATCTTTGGGGTGAACACCCAGTAGTGCAATTGCTGGGTCATAGGGTAGCTCTATTTTCACCTTCTTGAGGACCCTCCACACTGCTTTCCGCAGTGGCTGCACCAGCTTGCATTCCCACCAATGTGCATGAGGGCTCGCTTTCCTCTGCATCCTCGCCAACATCTGTCATTTCCTGACTTACTCATTTTCTCCATTCTGACTGTGTGAGGTGGGATCTCATTGTGGTTTTGATTTGTATTTCCCTGATGACGAGGGGTGTGGAGCATTTTTTTCATGTGCCTATTGACCATTTATTTGTAGGTCTTCTTTGGATAAATGTCTGTCCATGTCCTCTGACCATTTCATGACTGGATTGTTTGTTTTTTTGGGTGCTGAGTTTGATAAGTTCTTTATAGATCTTGGATACTAGCCCTTTATCTGATAAGGCATTTCCAAATATCTTCTCCCATTCTGTCGGTTGTCTTTTGGTTTCATCGATTGTCCCCTTTGCTGTGCAAAAGCATTGATTTTGATGAAGTCCCAATATTTCCTTTTTTGCCTTTTTCCCCCTCACCTTTAAAGACATGTCCAGCAAGGAGTTGCTGTGGCCGAGGTCAAAGAGGTTGCTGCCTGGGTTCTCCTATAGGATTTTGGTGGATTCCTATCTCACATTTAGGCCTTTCATTTATTTTGAATCTGTTTTTGTGTCTGGTGTAAGAAAAATGGTCCCGTTTCATTCTTCTGCATGTGGCTGTCCAGTTTTCCCAACACCATTTATTGAAGAGATTGTCTTTTTCCAGTGGATATTCTTTCCTGCTTTGTCAAAGATGACTTGACCATAGATTGAGGGCCCATTTCTGGGTTCTCTATTCTGTCCCATTGATCTATGTGTGTATTTTTGTGCTGGTACCACACTGTCTTGACGATCACAGCTTTATAATAGATCTTGAAGCCCTGCACTGTGATGCCAACATTCCTCTGGTTGTTCGGGGTCTTTTCTGGTTCCACACAAATTTAAGGATTATTTTGTTCCAGCTCCGTGAAATAAGTTGATGGTATTTTTATAGGGATTGCATTGAATGTATAAATTGCTCTGGGTAGCATAGACATTTTAGCAATGTTTGTTCTTCCAATCCATGAGCATGGAATGTGTCTTCCATTTTTTGTGTCTTCCTCAACTTCTTTTTGAGTGTTCTATAGTTTTCTGAGTACAGATGTTTTGCCTCTTTGGTTAGGTTTATTCCTAGGTATCTTAGGCAATTGTAATGTAATTGTAAATGGGATTGACTCCTTAATTTCTCTTTCTTCTATCTCATTGTAAATGTATAGAAATGCAACTGACTTCTGTGCATTGATTTTATATCCTGCCACATTGCTGAATTCCTATGTGAGTTCTAGCAACCTTGGGGTGGAGTCTTTTGGGTTTTCTATATACAGTATCATGTCATCTGCAAAAGAGTGAGAGTTTGACTTCTTTGCCAATTTGGATGAGTTTTATTTCTTTTTGTTGTCTGACTGCTGAGGCTAGGACTTCTATTACTATGTTGAATAACAGTGGTGAGAGTGGACATCCCTGTCGTGTTCCTGACCTTAGAGAAAAAGCTCTCAGTTTTTCCCCATTGAGAATGATTATTCTCTGTGGACTTTTCATATATGGCTTTTATGACATTGAGGTATATTCCCTCCATCCCTACACTATGGAGCATTTTAATCAAGAAAGGACGCTGCACTTTGTCAAATGCTTTTTCTGCACTAATTGAGAGGATCATATGTTTCTTGTCTTTTTTATTAATGTAGTGTATCACATTGATTGCTTTGTGGATGTTGAACCACCCTTGCATCCCAGGAATAAATCCCACTTGGTCATGGTGAGTAAGCTTTTTAATGTACTCTTGGATCATATTGGCTAATATTTTGGTGAGAATTTTGGCATCTGTGTTCATCAGGGATATTGGTCTGTAATTCTCCTTTTTGGTGAGATCTTTGGTTTTGGGATCAAGGTGATGCTGGCCTCATAGGATGGGTTTGGAGGTTTTCATTTCTATTTTTTGAAATAGTTTCAGAAAAATAGGTATTAATTCTTCTTTAAATGTTTGGTAGAATTCTCCTGGGAAGCCACCTGGCCCTGGACTCTTGTTTGTTGGGATATTTTTTCATTACTATTTCAATTTCCTTGCTGGTTATGGTTCTGTTCAGATTTTTTATTTCTTCCTGTTTCAGTGTTGGTAGTTTATACATCTCTAGGAATGCATCCATTTCTTCCAGATTTCCTAATGTGTTGGCATGTAGTTGCTCATAATATGTTCTTAAAATTGTTTGCATTTCTTCATTGTTGATTGTGATCTCTCCTCTTTCATTCATTATTTTATTTATTTGAGTCTTCTTTTTTTTCTTTTTGATAAGAAGATAGATAAACCCCTGGCCAGACTTAATCTTCCAAAGAGCTAGCTCTTGGTTTAGTTGATCTGTTCTACTGTTCTTTTGGTTTCTATTTCATTGATTTCTGCTCTAATCTTTCTTAGTTCTCTTCTCCTGCTAGGTTTAGGATTTCTTTGCTGTTCTTTCTCCAGCTCCTTTAGGTATAAGGTTAGGTTGTGTATTTGAGACTCTTCTTGTTTACTGAGAAAGGCTTGTGTTGCTATATACTTCCCTCTTAGGACCACCTTTGCTATATCCCAAAGGTTTTTTTTTCCCCCAAAGGTTTTGAACAGTTGTGTTTTCATTTTCATTTGTTTCCATGAATTTAAAAAATTCTTTTTTAATTTCCTAGTTGACTCATTAATTCTTTAGTAGGATGCTCTTTAGCCTCTATGTATTTGAATTCTTTCCAAATTTCCTCTTATGATTGAGTTCCAGTTTCAAAGCACTGTAGTTCTGAAAATATGCAGGGAATGATCCCAATCTTTTGGTACTGGTTGAGACCTGATTTGTGACCCAGTATGTGGTCTATTCTGGAGAATGTTCCATGTGCACTTGAGAAGAATGTGTATTCTGCTGCTTTAGGATGGAATGTTCTGAATATATCTGTGAAGTCCATCTGATCCAGTGTGTCATTCAAAGCCCTTCTTTCCTCATTAATCTTTCACTTGGATTATCTGTCCATTGCAGTAAGTGGGGTGTTAAAGTCTCCTACTATTAGGAGACTTTATTATTATTGATGTGTTTTTTAAGTTTTGTTATTAATTGGCTTATATAACTAGCTGTTCCCATGTTAGGGGCATAAATATTTACAATTGTTGCACAAACCCCTTAATTATGATATAGTGCCCTTCCTCATCTCTTATTACAGTCTTTGGCTTAAAAATCTAATTTGTCTAATATAAGGATTACCACCCCAGCTTTCTTTTGATGCCCATTAGCATGATAAATGGTTCTCTACTCCCTCACTTTAAATCTGGAGGTATCTTTGGGTCTAAAATGAATCTCTTGTAGACAGTATATTGTTGCTTTTTTATCCAATCTGATACCCTGTGTCTTTTGATGGGGGCATTTAGCCCATTTACATTCAGAATAACTATTGAAAGATACAAATTTTGTGCCATCGTATTGCCTGTAAAGTCACTTTCTGCATATTGTCTCTGTTTTTTTTCTAGTCTATGTTACTTTTGGGCTCTCTCTTCATTTAAAGGGTCTCTTTTAACATTTCTTTTTTTTAATTTATTTTTTATTGGTGTTCAATTTACTAACATACAGAATAACCTTGTAAGGCTTTGTAAAGCCCTACAAAGGGCTTGCATTTCTTGTAAGAATTTGGTGATCAAAAATTCTTTTAGTTTCTGTTTGTCCTGGAAGCTTTTTATCTCTCCTCTTATTTTGAATGAGATCCTAGCTGGATAAAGTATCTTTGGCTGCATATTTTTCTCATTTAGCCCCCTGAATATATGATGCCAGTCGTTTCTGGCCTGCCAGGTCTCTGTGGATGAGTCTGCTGCCAATCTAGTGTTTCTACCCTTGTAGGTTATGACCTCTTGTCCCCAGCTGCCTTCAGGATTTTCTCTCTGAGATTTCCAAATGTCACTATTATATGTTGGGTTGTTGACCTATTTTATTGATTTGAGGGGGGTTTCTCTGTACCTCCTGAACTTGGATGCCTATTTCCTTTCCCAGATTAGGGAAGTTCTCTGCTGTAATTTGCTCCAATATACCTTCTGCTCCTCTCTCTCTCCTCTTCTTCAGGGATCTCAATTATCCTAATGTTGCTTTATGGTATCATCATTTACCTCTTGAATTCTCCCTTTGAATCCAGTAGTTTAGCTGATCCAGTAGTTGTTTAGGTCTCTTTTTTCTCAGCTTCTTTATTCTCCATCACTTTGTCTTCCAGATTTCTGATCCTTTTTTCTGCCTCAATTATCCTGGAATAGAGCCTCCATTTTTTTATTGCATCTCATTAATAATCTTTTTTATTTCGACTTAATTAGATTTTAGTTCTTGTATTTCTCCAGAAAGGGATTCTCTAGTGTCTTCTATGCTTTCCTCAAGCCCTGCTTGTATCTTTATAATCATTATTCTGAACTCTAGTTCTGACATCTTTCTTATATCCATACTGCTTAGGTCCCTGGCAGTCAGTACTGCCTCTCGTTCGCTTTTTTGAGGTTTTATTTCATGTTGTCATTCTACCCAAGGAAGAACAGGTGGATGAGGGAACAAAATTCTAAAATTGCAACAATGATCCTAGAGAAATATACACTAAACAAATTAGAAGAGACCCAAAACTAAAAAGAGAGAATATAATCAGACAGGTGAACAGAATAGAGCAATACACTGGATCCTGTGTGTATTTTGGTCTGTTTGTTAGAAAACTAGATCCTGAAATTATAATGAAAGAGAAACTTACATGTACAAAAAAAATTAAGTACAATGAAAGGATAGAATGTAACTGTAAAAATGAAAATTAAAAGACAAGAAAAGGACTGTAAACAGACAAGTGAACAGAACAGACCAAATCACTATATCCTGAGTGAATTTTGGTTGATTTTTTAGATGAAACTACACCTCCAAATTGTAAAGAAAGAAACCATATACATAAGAAAATAAATACATTCAGAATATAACTGTAAAGATGAAAATTAAAAAAGACTTTAACAGAAAAAAAAAAAAGAAGAAAAAGAAAAAAGCAAATATGACCAGACAGTTGAAGAGAATAGAGCCAACCACATAGATTCTGGGTGTATTTTGGAGTGTTAGAGGTAACTGCATCCCAAAATTGTAAAGAAAGAAAAATATATATATATATATATATATATATATATATATATATATATACACACACACAAGATAAAATGATAAAATATACAAGATAAAATGAAATACGATTAAAGGGTAGCATGTAACTGTAAAAATGAAAATTAAAGAAGATTTTTTTAAAGAGTTGATAAAAGAAGGAGTTGGTTGAAAAGAATTAAGAGAAAATAATTAAAATGGAAAGACTAAAGAATCATAGGGGAAAAGTCCATGAATTCAGTATTTCCCTAGCGCTGGTTCTGCAGTCCTCAATGTGGGGTAGGCGGGGTCTTGCAGGGTGTTCTTGCTGGTCTTGGGGGGAGGGGTCTGCTGGGGAAATTCCCAAGGTCTTTGTGGGGGTGGGAGGTGGGGGGGCACAGAGTTGCGTGGCCCTGGGGCAGGGGGGCAGGCTCAGTATCCTGCTCCTCATGGATCCCTCTACCTGGCTTTGCTCCCTGAAAGCTCCCCCCCTTTAGATTGAGAGTGAAAACAGTGGCCCCCCACTCTCCAGCCCGGGCCGCCTCCTTAGCCAGCCCTTCCTGTGTCCCCGTCTGCGTCGGCAGCCCCTGTCCACCGCCACCCCCCCCCCCCAGCCTGTGACTGGCCTGGCTCAGGGTCTGCTCCCATGCTGCTGTTCCCCCTGGGGTTGGGGGGAATTGGGCCTGTGCCCCCGTTCTGCTGCCTGCCAGGCACCTGCTTGGAGGGTGGTCACCGCAACTGTGCTGGGGCTCATGGGTAACAGCAACCCTGAGCTGAGAGCCCACTCCTGGGCTGCTGACGGCAGCCAATTTCCCCGCTCCCATGCCTGGGGGCTCTGGGGCACTCAGGCACCTGGGACCGGAACACACTGTCCCATCCAGGGTCTTCCTGTGACACACTGTCCATCCAGGGTCTCCCTGGGACCACATTGTCCATCCAGGGTCTTCCTGAGTGAGAGTACACTGTCCTATCCAGGGTCTCCCTGGGACCTCACTGTCCATCCAGGGTCTCCCTGGGACCTCACTGTCCATCCAGGGTCTCCCTGGGACCACACTGTCCATCCAGGGTCTCCCTGGGACCACACTGTCCATCCAGGGTCTCCCTGGGACCACACTGTCCATCCAGGGTCTCCCTGGGACCTCACTGTCCATCCAGGGTCTCCCTGGGACCTCACTGTCCATCCAGGGTCTCCCTGAGACCACACTGTCCCATCCAGGGTCCCGCCCTACTTCGCTGCCTGGGCACCTTCCAGGCAGGGACATCCCTCACGGGAGTAGACTTCTAAAAGTTCCAGTGTGTTGTGTGCTCCGCTGCTCTCTCACTTTCTGGTACCGGCTGCTGAGTCTCCCTGCCCGCCCCTTGGCCTAGCCTCCCGTATATGGCCTGGATTCACTTCCTCACCTCTCCCGCCTTGCAGAAAGTGGTCGCCTTTCTCCTTGTAGAGTTGCAAGTGTTCTCTTCTTAGAGTTCCTGTTGAGTCTGCGGGTGTTCAGAACGATTTAATCGCTGTCTAGCTGAATTCCTGCGACCAAAGACACTAGGTCTACTTGTGTAGACCTACTCCTCCTCCATCTTGGACTCTCTCCCACAGAAATAATTTTATTTATGTGGCTTTAAAATACAAATAAAATGATTACATTCGTCTTTAGTGTGTGCTCAATGGTGTTGACACTTTTAGGGCTAGAGCTGTGAAACATATCGACATGAAATAATAACATCACCTGAGAAGTTATGCTGATCGATTCTCTTATTGGCAAGCTCGAGGATGCCTTTCACTGACATCTGCATTCGTGGGATACAATTTGAAATGGGGGCTCGAAGAGCAAGGTTTACTAACTTTGTTCTTCCGTCTTAGAACTAAGATGGAAGCTCTCACAATGAGCAAGTAGTTTGAACAGGAAGCATTAACGAGGGACGAGGCTTTATACGTTTCATGCCTCTGAAGCCTTCAAGTAGGACAACACATATGTAAAACAAAATTTTCTTTGAATTATTTGGGAAAACGACTTCCGCTCTGCAGATGGTTGGAATATATTTGGATGTTTTTGAACCTATCCATTCATATCGGTATGTCTTTGGCCCTCCTCTCCGGTTGCAGCTACTTTTGCTGCATGACAAACTGATCTAAATTTAGCATCTTGAAACAACCCTTTTATTATGTTCATAGTTTTCGTGGGTCGGAAATTCAGACCAAGAACAGACCGGTTGATTCTTCTCCTTGAAGTCCCTTGGGGCTGGTCTGGCTCAAGGACTAGACCCGCAGATGGGAGGAGCTGCCCTTGGCTGCTGTGTGTGGGTTGGCTTCCCTATGACTAGTGTCCTCTGGGCAACTGGACTTGTATGTGGCAGCTCAGGGCTCCAACCTCAAGGGTTCTAGTGCAGAAGGCGGTGCTGCTTCGCCTTTTATGACACAGCCTCCCTAGTGTGTCCACCGCAGGGTGCTGGTCGAAGGCCCCACAAGCCCACCCACGTGCAGGACGAACTTTTGACCGCCATGGAAGGAAGGAAGGAGTCAGGAGATGGGCACACTTCAGGACTGCCGTTCACTCTGAATCCCGGCTCTCTCATCCTCATATTCAACTCCAAAGGAATTCCTTTAGATATTTCCTCAAAGGGAAGGCAGGCACTTCTCATTCTGTGTGCTTCCCCTCATTGTGCTTCACAGATATCAGGCTCTTTACAAATCGAAGTTTTCTGGCGACCCCGCCTTGAACAAGTCCGTCAGTGCCGTTTCCCCAACAGTGTTGGCTCGTTTCATGTTTCTGTGTCATGTTTTGGTAATTCCTGCAATATTTCCAACCTTTTCATAATTATTATATTTGTCACAGTGATCTGAGATCAGCAGTTGGTAGTTGCTGAAAGCTCTTGTTGTGCCCAAGGTCGCGAATCCGAGAAAGCACGGAGGAGCCGACACCGATGCAAGCACATGAGGGTTTATTTACAAGCTCGAGCTTGGGTCCAAGTGCACCCGACACAGCGGAGCAGGGACTTGGACCCCGAGACTAAGAGGTGCAGCAGCTTTATAGGGGCCGGTGGCCGATGGGATTGTAACATACGCAGAAAGTTGCACAGTCTTGTGGGTCCACACGCAGGTGGCCGATTGAATTACACCTTACCCTCTAGGATCCATTCGAACTGGCCTATCACTCTGGTCGGAATCGGCGCGCAGTTTTGGCGGGCACCAGGCGGGGTTACATTGTTATGAGCCCATTTCCGATTAGGGTGTGCCCAGCGGCTCGACTAGGGTGGGGCAGCGCCCTAAGCAATAAGCAGGTCATGTGGGGGTCATAGGGGAGGTGGCCGGTGCAGCACAAAATGGAGTTAGTCCTGCTCTGCTTGTCCAGGGGTAGGGGATTTTTGTTAAATTTCCTGGGTCCCACACTCAGATGATGGTTAGCATTTTTTAGAAATAAAGTTCTTGGGGATCCCTGGGTGGCGCAGCGGTTTAGCGCCTGCCTTTGGCCCAGGGTGCGATCCTGGAGACCTGGGATCGAATCCCACGTCGGGCTCCCGGTGCATGGAGCCTGCTTCTCCCTCTGCCTATGTCTCTGCCTCTCTCTCTCTCTCTCTCTATCATAAATAAATAAAAATTAAAAACAAAACTTTAAAAAAAAAGAAATAAAGTTCTTATTTATTTATTCATTAAAAAAATTTTTTTTGCTTTCTCTTTTTTTATTGGAGTTCAATTTACCAACATATAGCATAACACCCAGTGCTCATCCCATCCAGTGCCCCCCTCAGTGTGAGCTGGCCACCGAAAATGACTGACGGTGTTTGTATGGCCTTGCTTCCTTATCCCGCCAGAGACTAGTCCTCCCAGGTGTTGCCCAGGGCAGGCTACCCTGTCCTGCCTCCTGCCTGGCCCCTTCCTGGCAAGGAGGTTGAGAAGCTTCCAGCTTTGCCTTGGACGGGGACGATATCACACCACATTAGGTAGGCCTTGCGATTAGGCTACTGTTTTGTGCCCCCAGAACCCACTCCTGTGACCCGGCCTCTCCCAGCCACCGGGATCCGTGAGTCTGGTACACGCGCAGCACCTACACTGTTAGCTGCCCTTGTGCAGAAGGGTCCTCCAGGCCTGCGGAGCTAAGCCCGCCCCTAACCCCCTGCCCTGCCGATCGGGGAGGGAGCCCGCCCTCCGCCCTCCGCCTCCGCCGCCCAGAATAGCTCTAAGGTGTCAGCTGAAATGAGAGACTGTGAGTCCCCCAGCGGACTGCTTGCAAGGGGGGGTGCTCCCGGGTGTCTCCCTTTGAGGACACCTCGGTCAGCCGAACCCATACAGACTTTGCAAAGCAGTCCGGGTTCACTCCGCTCTGCCTTCGGGTGCACCAGGGGGCTCAGAATTAGGTCTGTCACCTCCCGCAGTCCCCTCCTGTGCCTGGGCCTCACGTGACAGTGCCCTGGCCCAGGTTCCTGGCTACTGTGACCCGCCACGGTACCCTGTGCTAGGAGACACCTGGGAGTCGTGATCGCTGCCGAGGCCTCACCCCATCAGCAGCCGAGCCACGTGGGCTGACGGCAGATGGTTCAAAGCTGTGTCCTCCGGAAGACTCGTGGGTGAGCTACATCCACTCAGAGCTCCACGGGGCATCGGGGATGGTGTGCGATGCCAGGCCTGGGGGCACTGGCTGGCCGGGCAGGCCAACGGGAGCATCCTACGTGTACGTGGGCCCCGCAGGAAGGGGTAGCCAGGGACACGTGTAGGAGGAAGCCAAGTCACAGGTGCAGGCTACTGGGGTCCGACGCTTCTGCCGAATTCCAGGCTCTAACACACACACATCTGGGTGTTCAGGGCAGAACCGGAGGGCTCTGGGCTGCCTCACCGGGTGGGGACCCACCAGATGGTCAGGGCGCCTCCCAGACCAGTCACCCCGGAGCCTTGTTTTCTCAAGGGCCCAGGACACTGCCGAGCAGCCCTCCCAAGTGTGCACCGAGTCGTCAACGTAAAACGAGACTCAGAAATCCTGGGAGCTGGTGGGCTCTGTACTCCCTAGGGCCGTGTAGGTGGTTGGTATCCTACCAGAAGGACCTGGAGCGCCCCTCGATCTGAGAGACGCTGACCGTGTGCAGACTGCACATGCCCGGTCGGTCCGGGTCAGGGTGGCCAGGGTCCCAGAAAGGGCCATATAGACAAGGCCCTTCCCAGTGTGAAGCACGGGGTGGCCACTGTCCACCCCATCCACAGCGCTCACCTAGTGTAGGGGAATTTGCTCCTGTTCTGCCTGAGGCCAGAGCTGGGGGATCTGGACTGACCTGCCAAGGTGAGTCGGTGTGGGGTGGTTGGGGTACCTTCCCATGAGACCCCCTGGGTACCCTCCCATGAGAGTCACTGGGCACCCTCCAGTGGGAGCCCCCTGGGTACCCTCCAGGGAGAGCCCAGGACCGTGTGGGGCAATCCACTCCTAATCGGACTGTCTGTTGCCGGTTAAAACTGCAGCCTCAGAAGAGTAATGAGGAGTAATGAGGAGTAATGAGGAGTTCCACTCAGGAGCCTGTGGAAGTTGAGAACAGCCTGAGCCCAGCGGGCCCGGAGGGCGCGGGCAGCCCGAGGCCAGCCGACAAGGCACAGACGGCGCCCGTGCAGGTGGCGCGGGTCAGGGGAGCCAAGGCCGGGAGAGAGCGGCAGTGGCCGGGCCACTGGGGGTACGTGCATCCGATTCCGAGGGCCAGCCTTCACCCATGTGCTCGATTCTTCCGAAGGCAGGTGTGGAGGCATGTGGGTGGGTCACAGGAGCGTTGGGTGCCCTCCGAGAAGGCCTACCTGGCCTGTGCAGGCCGCGCAGGTGCGGGTAGCCTGGGACTGGGTGCCAGCCAGCTGTCGGGGGGAGCTGGGTGGCAGGAGCGGGCCCTTCGGGGTCCCTGGAATCTGCTGAGCTCCCAGCCCCCAGGCCGGGCGGAAGGACAGTGGGCCCACTGCCCTGCGGGGGGTGCGGGTGCCCGGGTGGGGTCCCCTGTGAGGAGAGGCAGGAGGAGGGCCCCGGGAGAGGGGCCCCGGGTTTCGGGCTCCACCTCAGAGGGAACGAACTCGGTGGGGGGGGGAGGGGGGCAGCATCTCTCCGGCCAACAGTCCCCCTGGCCTGGGGGCACCTGCTGGCCTGGGAGGCTGATGAGGGGCGTCCGTCACACGCGTGGGCAAGGCCGGGGTCCAGGCAGGAGTCTCGAGAGGCAGGGTCCTGGGCTGACCTGGCGGTGGTGCAAGGACAAGCAAGGGCGGCAGGTGTGCGCACACGATCCACCTGAACGGGGGGCCAGGTGGGGCCGGGGTGGGGTGCGCGGGAGCCTCCAGCCCGGATGGCTGCAGAGCCACGGCGTCCTGGGGGCCGGGCCAGAAGGGCCGCTGCCTCGTGAAGTCACCTGGGGGGTGGGCTCCCTCTGCCCCGGAGCCTTGTGGGTCTGGGGGACCCGGGATGCCCCGGCGGCTGGCCGAGCGGGCATGGCCCATGTGCCAACAGCATGGACCGGGGAGCCGGGCCGGAACAGGCAGGTGCTGGGAGGCACGGGGCGGGGGGTCTGTTGGGGTCCCAGGGCCTCGGCTCGCTGTGAGCTTGCACAGGTGTGTGTGGGGCTCCCTGGGGCAGAGCCGAGCAGTCGCACCAGCGAGGCCATGCGAGACCCTGGGTACCCTCCCAGGAGGGCGCGGGACGCAGGGTGCCCTGGGGCAGCGGTCCCCTCGGGGACGGCAGGCCCAGCTGCAAGCGCAGCGGGGAACTGATCAGCCCGAGGCCGCTCACCCCGGAGCTGGGGGCCCGCAGTGCCCCGCCGGCCAGGCAGCGAGGGCCCCGGCTCGGGGACGGGCTCCCGGCAGGCCCGGCGTCCGCCTAGGTGCAAGGCTCGCACACGAAGCTGCGTAATATCCTACAGGTGCGTCCGTGTTACGGCTGGGACATGCTCATGCTCTTAGGGCCGAGTCCCATTCCTGTGTGTACGCGCACACGCACACACACACGCACCACCTTCTTATCCATTTATCCATTGAGTGGACACTCATGTAGCTTCCATGTGGTCGTTATTAAACAAGGTGGCAGTCCCCCCAGACCTGCCTGTATCTTTTTGAATGTGTGTTTCTGTGTTTTTTTTTTTTCTGTAAATACCTAGTAGTGGAGTTCCTAATCACATGCTGTTTCCATTTTTAATGTCCTGGGGGAATCATCATACTTTTTTTCATGGCATTTCAGAATGTACATTCCTATTAAATGTGCACGAGGCCTTTTCATGCATCCCGGCCATCCCGGCCATCCCGGCCAGCACTTATTTCTCTTTGAACCTAGCTGGTGTGACTGGTGTCAGATGATACCTGATTTTTTTTTTTTTTAAGATTTTATTTCTTTATTCATGAGAGACACACAGAGAGAGAGAGGCAGAGACCCAGGCAGAGGGAGAAGCAGGCTCCGTGCAGGGAGCCCGACGTGGGACTCGATCCCGGGACCCCGGGGTCACGCCCTGGGCTGAAGGCGGCGCTAAACCGCTGAGCCACCCAGGCTGCCCTATACCTGCCCTAAACCGATTTTGGCTTCATTTTGCATTCCCTTGATGATTAATGATATTGAGCATCTTTGCATGTTTCTGTGGGCCAGTTGGATGAGTTCTTTGGAATAATGCCTATTCAGGTCTTCTGCCCACTTTTAAATTGGAGTTTTTTGTTTTTTTTTTTTCTTCTTTTTTTTTTTTGTGTTGAGTTGTATAACGTCGTTACAGATTTCAAATATTAATCTTCTCTGGTATGTCATTTGCAAATATCTTTTGCCATTCAGTAGGTTACCTGTAGGTATTGTCGAGCTATCATTTGCTGTGAAAAAAGTTTTTTTTTTTAAAGCATACTCCCAATAATTTATTCATATTTTCCTTTGTTTTGTTTCTTCTGCCTGATGAGACCTATGTAGAAAAAGGTGGTTAAGGCCAATGTCCTCGAGATTGCTATCTATGTTTTCTTTTAGGAGTTTAATGACTCCAGGTCTCATATTTAGGTCTTTAATCCATTTTGTGCTTATATTTGCTTATGATATTAATAGCTGGTTCTATTTGATTCTTTTGCATACAGCTGTCTGGTCTTGCACAATTTATTGAAGGGACGGTCTTTTCCCATTGGCCATTCATGCCTCATTTGTTGTAGGTTAACTGATCTTCTAGTTGTGGGTTTATTTCTGGGCTCCCTCTCCGGTTCCATCGTTCTGTGTGTCTGTTTTTGTTCCTGTACCACACTCCCTTGGTGGCTCTGCATGTGTCATACGTTTTGTAATCAGTGATTGTGTTATCTCCAGCTTTATTTTTCTTAAGATCGCTTTGCCTCTTCAGAGTGTTTTGCAATTAACGTACACATTTGTAATCTAGTCCAGTTCTTTGAAAAATACTATTGTCATTTTGATAGAGATTGCACTGAATCTGTAAGTTTGCTTTCTGTGATGTGGAATTTAAAAATTATCGGTACTTGTCAACTGTGGGCATGTTGTATCGATCTCCATTAGTTGTACTCCCTTGAATTCCTTTCATCAGTATTTTATAGTTTTCAGACTGGAGACCTTCATGGTTAAGTTCATTTCTAGGTATTTTTGTCTTTTTGGTGCAATTATAATTTTTGTGTGTATGTAATTTCTGCTTCCTCCTACTTTGTTCTTAGTATCTTTTGAAACACAACTAATCTATGTATATTAATTTTGTCTCCTGAAACTTTATGCATTTTTTTCATTCTCATAGTATTTTGGTGGAGTCTTTAGTGTTTTATATATATGTATTTTTAATATTTATATGCATATAAATATTATTGTGTCTCCTGTAAATATGATGGCTTTACTTCTTTCTTATAAGTCTGGGTTTTTTTATTTTTAATTGTATGATTACTGTGGATAAGAGTTCATACTGTATGGAATTAAAGTTGTGAATATGGATATACTTGTTTCTGATTATAGAGAAAAATCAGCTTTTCTTCATTTGGTATTATGTTAGTGTGTGTTTTTCTTATATGGCCTTTATTATATTGAGTTATGTTTATATGCACTTTTCTGAGAATTTTTATCTAGAACAAATGTTGAATTTTGTCATATTTTTGTGCATCTTGTGAGATAATCATATGGTCTTTGTCCTTGCTTTTGTGTTAATGTGTCAGATTGATTTTGGAATATTGAATCTTTTGTGTCCTGGTAATATATACCATTTGATCATAGGGAATCATTTCTTTGATCTGATTTTGAATTCAGTTTGGTAATATATTTGCACTTGTGGTCATTAGGGGTATTGTCCAGAACTACTCTTTTTCTAGTGTGTTTGTCTTATTTAGGTATTAGGGCAATGCTCATCTCACAGAGTGAATGTAAAACTTTGCTTCCTCTTCTGTTTTTTTTTTTTTTTTTTCGTTTTAAAAGTTTTTGAATAGCTTGATGAAAGTATATATTAACTCTTTTTTAGATGCTGGAAAAATTCACCTGTGAAATTATCGGTCCTGGACTTTTGCTTCTGGGAGTTTTTTTTTTTTTTTTTTTTTTTAATTTTTTCCTGCTGATTGTATTTCCTTTTTTGTAATTTGTTGAATTTTCTATTTTTTCTAATTCAATTTTGGAAGAGTGTGTGTTTCTGGGTATTTATCTATTTCTTCTAAATTGTCAATATTGTTGGGATTTGATTTTTCATATTTTCTTTTTTTTTTAATGACTTTATTTCTTTATTTATTTGAGAGAGAGAGAGAGAGAGCGAGAGGGGCAGGCAGGCAGACTTCCTGCCGAGCAGGGAGCTGGATGTAGGGCTTGATCCCAGGACTGCAGGATCATGACCTGAGTTGAAGGCAGATACACTATTGACTGAGCCATCCAGTCGCCCCAATTTTGCATATTTTCTTATAACCCTTTTTGTCTTTGTGTTGTCTGATGTTATTTTTCCTATCTTCCTTCTTTCCTTGATGATTCTTGCTAAAGATTTATCAATTTCATCTTTTCAAATAGTCAGGTCCCCTTTTTATCAAACTTTTTTTAAAGCGTCTTTTTGTTTCTGCTCTAATCTTTTTTTTTTTTTTTTTTAAAGATTTTATTTATTCATCCATGAGAATGCACAGAGGGGAGAGAGAGAGAGAGGCAGAGAGAGAAGCAGGCTCCATGCACCGGGAGCCCGACGTGGGATTCGATCCCGGGTCTCCAGGATCGTGCCCTGGGCCAAAGGCAGGCGCCAAACCGCTGCGCCACCCAGGGATCCCTGCTCTAATCTTTATTTTCTTTTTTCCACTAACTTTGGTTTTTTTTTTTTTTTATTGTTTTTCTAGTTCCTTTAGGTATATGGTTCAACTGTGAGATTTTTTGTTTCTTGAGGAAGGGTTGTATTAACTTTCCTCTTAGAACTGCTTTTGCTCTGTTGAAAATATTTGTATCATTTTGTTTCCATTTTCTTTAGTCTTCATGTGATTTTTAATTTCTTGTTTTGATTTCTTCATTGACCTCCTTTTGTTTTAGTATTATGTTGTTTAACTTACATGTGTTTGTGTTTTATGCAGTTGTTTTCTTGTAATCAACTTCTAGTCCTACTGCTGTGATCAGAAAAGATGCTTGATAGAATTTTAGTTTTCCTCAATGTCTTGAGGCTTGTTTTGTGGCCTAATATGTCATTTATATGGAGAACGTTACCATGTGCATTTGAAAAAAAAAATATGATCTGTTGTTTTTGGATGGGATGTTCTGAATATACCTGTTAAGCCTTTCTAGGATAATGTGTTTCAAAGCCACTATTGGCTTAATTTTCTGTAGAATTTTCTGTCTGGATGATCTATCCACTGTTGAGTGTTAAATTCTCCTACTGTTACTATATTGCTGACAGTTTCTCCCTTTGTCTCTTAATATCACTTTAATTTTTTAGGTACTCCTATGTTGGATACATATATATTTACAATTTTTATGTTCCCTTGTTTTATTGATCATTTTATCATTATGCAATGTCCTTATTTGTCCTTTGCTACAGTCTTTGTTTTATTGTCTATTTTGTCTAAAAGCATTGTTACCCTAGATTTTTTTTTCTTCTATTTGAATGCAGTATTATTTTCCATGCCTTCACTTTCAGACTGTATGTATTTTTAGGCTTGAAGTGAGTCCCTTGTAGACAGCATATAGATGGGTCTTTTTTTTTTTTAATCCATTCAGTTACCCTATTTCTTTTGATTGGAACATTTAGTCCATTTAATTTTAATGTGATCATGGATATGTGTGTACTTCTTATCATTTGGGTAATTGTTTTCTGAATTATTTTTGTAGTTCTTTTCTGTTCCTTCTTTTCTTGCTCTCCTTTTTGTGGTTTGATGGCTTTCTTTAGTGTTATGCCTTGAATCTGTTCTTTTTATGTTTTTGTGTATCTATTGTAGGCTTTTGATTTGTGGTTACCATGAGATCATATATAACATTGCATGTATCCAGCAGTCTATATTAAGTTGATGGTGTATAAGCTCTAACAAAAATTAAGAGCACTAAATTTTTATTACCCCCTCAATATTTCATGTAAATGAGGTTATATTTTACATCCTTTTATTTTGTGTATCCCTTGTCTAACTTTAGCACATATAATTGATTTTACCACTTTTATGTTTTAACTCTATACTGGCTTTATAAGTGAAGTGACTACTACCTTTACTATGTTTGTTTTTATTAGTGATTTTTTTTTCCTTTCATAATTCTCATTCTTCTAGTTGTGGCCTTTTCTTTCCACCTTGAGAACTCCTTTTAGCATTTCTTGTAAGGCTAGTTTAGTGGTGATTAACACCTTTAGCTTTTGTTTGTCTGAGAAACCCCTTATTTCTCCAATTCTGAATGATAACCTTGCTGGCTAGAGTATACTTGGTTGTAGTTTTGTTTTGTTTTGTCTCTCTCTCTCTCTCTTTTTTTTTTTTTTTCCCCTTTCAGCACATTGAATATATCATACTGTTCCTTTTTGGCCTACAAAGTTTCTGTTGAAAAATAGCCCTATGGGGTTTCACTTGTATCACTTGCCTGTTAATGTTTGTTTTCCTCTTACTGCTTTTAAGATTCTCTCTTTGTCATTAATTTTTGCCATTTTAATTATATGTCTTCATGTGGACTTCCTTGGGTTCATCTTGTTTGGGGCTGTCTCACTCTGCTTCCTGGATCTGGATATCTGTTTCCTTCCCTAGATTAGGAAAGTATTCAGTTATGATTTCTTCAAGTAAGTTTTCTGTCCACTTCTCTCTTCTCCTTTTGGGATCTCTATAACATGAATGTTATTGTGCTTGATGATGTTATAGAGGCCCCTCAACCTACTTTTATTTATTATAATTTTTTTTTCTGTTTAGCTTGGTTGTTTCCATTACTCCATCTTCCAGATTAATGATCCATTCTTCTACATCTTCTAATCTGTGGTTAATTCCCTCTAATTAAGTTTTATTTCATTTATTCTTTAGCTCTAAGCGTTTTTTTTTTAATTTTTATCTCTTTGTTTTTTTTTTTATTTAAAGATTTTATTTATTTATTCATGATAGTCACAGAGAGAGAGAGGCAGAGACACAGGCAGAGGGAGAAGCAGGCTCCATGCACCGGGAGCCCGATGTGGGATTCGATCCCGGGTCTCCAGGATCGCACCCTGGGCCAAAGGCAGGCGCCAAACCGCTGTGCCACCCAGGGATCCCATTTATCTCTTTGTTGAAGTTCTCAGAGTTCATCTACTCTCAAGTCTGGTGAGTATTTTTATGACTGTGACTTTGATCTCTTTATCAGGCATATTGCTTATCTTCATTTGCTTTCACTCTTTTTCTGTGATTTTGTCTTATTTTTTTGGAAGATATCCTATTTTCCATTTTTTTTTTCTAACTTTGTTTCTGTGTATTAGGTTGGGTAGCTACCTCTGGTCTTAATTTTGTGACCTTGTGTAGAAGTCGTATGGTGCTCTGTAGTGCAATCCCCTTTGGTCATGAGAATCAGGCAACCTAGAAGTGTCCCCTGTGTGAATGGCATGCACCATCTTGTTGTGGCTGTGCTGTGTGATTGCTGTGGGCCTGCCAGTGGCTGGGGCTGGCCTTCAAGCCAGATGGCTGCAATGATTAAAATCCTATGCTGTGGGCATAGTAGGCAGGGCTTGCTCCTTGTGCTGATGAGAGGCCTGACTGTAGCCACTGTGGGATCTGTCTGGTGGGGCCGACACTCAGCCTATCTATAATTTGCCTCTGCAACAGCTGCAGGTGTACCAAAGGGCAGGGCTTCATCCTACACAGCCAACAAAGAGGCCCAGCTGGAACTGGAAGTGTGCTGGTGTGTGGGGTTCTCTCATCTGCTTCAGGGCAGAAATTCCTTTGAGGAGGGCCCTGGTCCAAGCCAGGACTACCTGCCAGGTGTGACCTGGTAGGAGCTATTTTGGAGAGATACCTGCCAAAGTTAAGGGCTTGGGTGGAGTTGGTCTACTGGAGAATGCCAGAGTGGGGGCACAGTGCTAGCAAGGTAGATGGAGAATGTTAAAACTGGCTATTTACATTAGAAAATACAGCCTTATGCAGACTGATCACTCTTGGATACTTCTTACAAACTCTCAGTATTTATAGTTTAAATTTCCTCTTCCTGTAGTTGCATCTTTATATGTTTTTCTGGATAAGCTCCCAGCAGGGGTCCTCAGAAGCTATGACACTAGTTCTTGTGGGTGAGAACAGAGGAGGTGAAGACATCCTGATACAACTTAATTGTGATATCAACACAACTTTATTTTATTTTTATTTTTAAATTTTATTTATTCATTCATGAAAGACACACAGAGAGAGAGGCAGAGACACAGGCAGAGGGAGAAGCAGGCTCCATGCAGGGAGCCTGATGCGGGACTCGATCCCGGGTCTCCAGGATCACACCCTGGGCTGAAGGCGGCGCTAAACCGCTGAGCCACCCGGGCTGCCCTAATTCTTCTCTCTGTATCTGCAGCAATACTAATTCAGTAGCAGTTCCTTTCATCTTCTCTAGATATGTAGGATAGAACTTGCCACTTCCTGGATCATTTTAGTCCAAGATTTCATGCCTAATTGTCAGTAAGCAACCTAAGCTTTTGCTTACACAAACCACGACACCTTTCAATCGACCCAGAGGCAGTTGGGCTGTACAACAAGAGGGAGTTCCATAGTAGGCCTCGTTCCTCAGCCCATCCTTACATTAGTTTTTCTGTGAAGTAGGTGCCCGGGGAATACCGAAGCGAGCAATCCCGATTTCTAAGTCTCAAATAGTGCATTATTTTTTTATTATTTCTTCTGCAAAGAGAGAGTAACCTATGTGTGCATAATGGTGCATGCTTATAGCTTATTCTCTGAAACAGGGCAGGGTTCCATGTAATTAGTTTGCATAATTTGGAAAGGTTTATTACCTTTGGCCTTACCTGGATGACTCCATGTCCTGCTGAATGAATGAATGAGTCCTCTAAGCTTCAACATGATGATAATCCTCACGTTTCCTAGTTTAAAATTGAGGCTACTTGGTAGTATTATACGGGTTTCTTGTGTCCAACCACGTTCCAGTGCCACGTACGCCAGCATGACCCGCTTGGTGAGGGGCCCACCCAACGATCCCGTCAGTCGGGATGCTGTGTGTCCGTGTTTTGTGTCTCGTTGCCCTTCTTGTTTAGATATGGCTATGCTTTGACTTGGTTTCCTCCGTAGCCACAAATCCTGGTGTTTTTTCAGATAAACTATAGGAGTCTTGGCTTCTTGAGCTTTCTAGTGCGTTTGTCTACCTGATTATCAAACTTGGCTACTTCAGACTTGACCTTCTGACGTGCACACACCTGCTTAATCACCATGGGGATGTCGTCCAGTGCTATTCTCTGCCAGATGTCCTTACTAGGCCTTCTATCCTATGTCGCAGTCCTTTCCTGCCATGGGCTGACCAAAGAGCTACTCATGCACCGACTGTCCTGGGCCCAATCTACACACAGACGCCTCCTTCTGATTTTCCGAGCAGACTGTCCAGTGGCCAGTTGTGTGGCTACCAACTCAGTCTATCGCACTGATCGTCCTCAGCCTGCGTCTGTCAGACCAGCCCCAGTTCCCGAGGCCACCGAGTGGCAGCACACGCTGGACGCCGGCGGGGAGCCCGGTGCCCCTGAAACCCTGCGTGTGGACTGCTGTGGACCAGGGAGTCCTCCTGCCACCGCCCAGGCTACGGCTGGAAATCCAGCGCATCCACTGCTGGCATGGCTGGGGCTGTTCGGTCACACAGTGGACCCCCGGCTGCAGGCCCCACGCAGGTGGGTACCGGGTTCAGCTAACGGTTAATGCTCCGGAACGGGTCTCCTTTATTTGTCAGGGCTGTTTTCCCTGCTGCCGAAGGCCTGGTTGGAGTTTTTGTCTAAGTGGTTTCTCTCCTGTCCGTGGCTCTGTAGTTCCCGGGGCCCCTGGACGCCCAGGTGAGCCCCTCAACCGGCCCATACGTGCTCATGGACCGTGGGACCTTCAGGGTAGAGCCCAGGTGGGTAAACCTGGAGGTTCTGTGGTGGTGCAGGCCACAGTGCTGCTGCTGCAACCTGGGGAGAGCAGGGCTCTGGGTTATACTCAGAGTCCTCACTGGCTGGTGCCAACGTCTTACACATTCTTATAGCACTTTTCAAATACATAGAGGCTGGGTCTCAAGTCTCTATCCATCTAAATTCCCTGCTCTTCCTCTTTAGTCAAATGCATAAATGCATATTTTATTTTTTTTAAAGATTTCATTCATTTATTCATGAGATAGAGAGAGAAACAGAGAGACAGAGATGCATAGACAGAGGCAGAGGGGAAACAGGCTCCGTGCAGGAAGCCCAACATGGGACTCAATCCCAGGACTCCAGGATCGCGCCCTGGGCCAAAGGCAGGCGCTAAACTGCTGAGCCACCTGGGGATCCCCTATTTTTTTTTTAAAGATTTTATTTATTTATGTATGAGAGACACACAGAGAGAGAGAGAGAGATGCATAGACACAGGCAGAGGGAGAAGCAGGCCCCATGCAGGGAGCCCGACGTGGGACTCGATCCCGGGTCTCCAGGCTCACACCCTGGGCCGAAGGCGACACTAAACCGCTGAGCCACCCGGGCTGCCCTAAATGTGCTTTAAGATTGCCCCCCAGGGTGCTTGTGCTGTAGCCAATATCCAAACAGGCCTATCGGTCTCTGAGCTGCTGCTCTCGCGGTAGGAGCTGACCTGCGAGCCACGAGCTGACGACTGCGTGTGCTGTCATCGTGCCTCCAGAGGCCCGGATGGTGCCTGCAACGCCTACTGCGGCGCGGGGCTCTCTGGACCTCGCCTGGGTCAAGTTTCCATTTTCTGAGTGTAAGGAATCCAGTTGACTCTATTTTGACCCGAGCCTGTTCTTTTTCCCCTCGTTGTCTGCATAGGTAAGGATGCCCTCAATATAGGGAACAGTGGTTTGTCATCACAGGCCTGGGTGTCTGTGTTAGGAGGCGGTGGCTCTTCCCGGGCTGCTGAGGTGGGCCCGTGGTGGCCCAGCACACGGTATCGTCCGCCCTCCCACGGGAACGCACTCAGGGGCTGGCTCTCCTCATCGCTGGAAGCGCAGGGACCGTGTCCCGTAGTGTGTCACCGTGTCCTAAAGTCTGCGTCCAGGGGTGATCGGGTCATGACCCTGCTATATGCCAGAGTGCTCCCTCGGTTGGGGACAGTGTGGAAGTTCCTACACCATCCTGGAAATCTCCAGGGCCCGTCGGGCTTGAGCAGTGCAGACCGGGTTACCAGGCAGTGCACTCGCAGGCACGCTCATTTGTTCCTTCGAGGGTTCCCGGGGGTTTCCCTGACTTGAGTCGCTCCAGGACATCCACGCCAGGAAGGTCTTCTGTGTGGGGAGCTATAAGGCGTTTAACCCCAGGGGGTGCTCTCTCATCTCTTGTGAGGAATCTGCACGCCCGTGTCCCGGAGGTTAATGCTCGTCCTAATCCTCCAGCTAGTTCCCTTCTGCTGTTCCCTTTTCTTGGGTTAGTGGCCTGGCCTGGCCTGGTCGTCGGGAGCCCTCCATCTAACAGCGGAGGAGCCTCTGTAGTCTTTTCACTTTCAGAGGGGTTTCTATGGACGTGGCCCGAATCACCCATGCGCCACTGTGGCCAGTGCGGGCCAGGAGGGCTCAGGGCTGTGTTCCACTTTAGCCATCGGTGACTTGCCTAGTGCTAGGATTGGCTTTATCAAGGGGTCGGTGTTGACAGTTCGTGGGCTGATGGGTCTAGGTGTTTGTGTTCTCTTGGTCTATTTACACTGTTGGCTATTTCCATTTCTCTGTGCTGTTGTGGTTTCCGGGGTGTCTACTTGGGTTTCTAGCTTTATGATGTTGTTCAAGTGACGTGGTCTGAACGGGTTCTGTGCCCAGAGGGGCTCTAGCTGCAGGGCTCCATGGTCTGTCTATATTTGCAGAGGCCCGTCTGTCTACACCCGTGACTGTTCAGGCTAGAGCTCGTGTCCTGACTTCGTTCCTCAGCTGGAGCCAGTTGGTTCTCCAGGGTCTCTGGCACCTGCACACACTGTAATAACGCCTGCCTGCCGGGGGGCCAGGGGGCTGGGGGGGGCAGCTTTTAGGATGAGTTAAAATCTGGTCTGTGCCCCTGCCCGGGGGGTTGGGGGAGGCGTCTCCTTTGAGTCCGAGCCAATGCCCTGCTTTCGTTAGCGTGGCCGTTCCCCAGGGTTCCCCGAAGAGCCGTGCAAGGAAGGGCCGTGCCACACAGGCCGCTTAGTGTCCCTTGGCTGCCGCCCCGGCCCCCAGGGCCCTTGTGATGGAGGAGAAGCCCCTGCAGATGCTCAGAGGTCGCGAGCCCAACCTGCACAGTCTCTGCTCCGGTGAGGGTCGGGGCTGTCCTCCTTCGGGCCCTCACCCTCAGAGCCACTCGAGCGGGGACGGGTCCACTTCTGCCTCGTCACTTCTTACCCGTTACGTGTCTCCCTTCAGTCACTCTGATTGGTTCCATGGTAGCATTTGCTGTGGTTTTGTCTATTTTCGTGGGCCTCGCCCGTGGTAAGTGAGCTCCCCGGGTGAGAGGGCTTAAAGCAGTCCTTGTCCTCAAGGTGTGGAAGGTGCCCTTAGGAGCAGAGGGTCCGGGGTTCCTCCTACACTGGAGACACCACTTCTCGTGCTAGTACCTTTCTGCCTGTTGGCAGGGTACTTTGTGCTTCTAATAAGTGCACTGAAAAGGGGTTTTTATTGCTTTTTAAAAATATCGAGGCTGTAACTCACTGGGTTGGGGGATAGGCCAACATCTGGACTCACCTTAATTATAAGTTTTATCTGCACTATGTCTTCCATAGGTCCCCAGGGATCCCCAGGAAGTGTATCGTAATCCACTCTACCTCCCCGCCACCTCTTGGGCCATTTTGTTCAGGAGAGCGAGTGAGGCCACTTTTGCTCCCGCCCCCTGTATTTGTTTAGTGTCAGGAACATGCGTTACTCGTCACCTCATAGAGCATTACAAGCGGTTTTATGGTAAAGCAGTATTCACTGCTGCGGCCAGTATTAGATCCAAAGTGAACGGTTTATAAACTTTGTCCACCAGAAACTGTCTGTAAGGTCAGTGGAATGCCGTAAGTGGTCAACAGTGTGTTAAAAATTTGTGAGTCTGGTTTGGGCTGTTCCATAGTTTGGTCCATTATACATTTAGTGTAATTTGTCGACCTGTTTTGAATTCGGCATGGAGTGAGGTGCGGCGTGGGGTACTAGCCGGGGACGTTTGATTGCTGGGAAGCCCAGGACCCCTCTGGTACTGTCACCAGCTTAAACTTGCTGCCACAGAAAGATTTTTAGGAGCAGGTTTCCTTTGCTCTGGCGGCTGTGCAAGTAGCTGGGGACTGGCCTCGCTCCCCAGCCCCGGAGGGTCTCGGCTCCCCTAGCCCAGCTGAGCGGGTGTGTACGGGGCACGTAGAGTCATGCACGTCAGGGAAGCCAAGGACCTGAAACTAGACGTGTCAGGAGAACACAGGTTTCAAGAGTGGGTTCTTGGGGGACATAACCTCTGCCTAATTTCAAGTCCTTACTTAAAGAATGAACGTTTCCTCTGGGTCTTTTCATAAAAGGGCTCTTTTGAGTTGCTACGGAGACTTAAGATCCTACTCATAAATGATGGATCCTTTAACTATATTTGAGGGAAAAAATGTTTTACGTTGAGTTCTTAATTGTCCTCTTGTAGCCACACCCACGTTCACGGGCTTGATGTTCATCAAAGTCCAGCAGTGAGGCCCTGAGCATGTGGCAAGAGTTTATTGGGAAGGCGGCCAAATGGGACGGGAGAACAGGTTTCAAAACCATCTCTCTGAGATCTCGGGGATTTTTTTTTTTTTTTTTTTTTTTAAGGGAAGCAGGAAAGAGCGTCTGGGCAGATGGAGGCGAGCTCTGTGACTCCAAATCAGACAAGGGAAGTAACCAAGTCCAGGAGGGTTAATGTCGTTAATGTCGGTCAGTTGGTCCCGACGCTTCCGGCCGGCGTCTTGACGAAAACCTTTGTGCCTGCAAAACCACTAAATTAGCGCTTAGCTGTCACGCACCAGGCAGGAATATTACAGGAAGGTGGTGGCCGACAGCACTCCAAGAGCAGCCGACCTGGGGAAGAGTTGCCCCTTCGCTTGGGTGCCGGTTGCCTCCTGATTCCCATCCTAGTAGTGGAACCGGCTACCCCCAGGGACTCTCCCTACGAGTCCGGCATTACGTGGACTTAAGACAAGAAATTAATTTCTACAACCAAAGTAAATTCTCCTTCTCAAGATCTGGCTCCCAACTGCCTGTTTTTAAGAACTTGCCTTTCCTCACACAGAGCTGTCTGGCCTCATCTATAGGCCCCAAATAGACCACTAATAGGTAAGTGCTTAATAGCCGGGAAGAAAATTTAGCAGAACCTGTTCCTTACAATTTTTTTTTTTTTCGATTTTTCAGGGCTCTGTGATCACGGGCTGTCCGCCTCAGACGTTTTTATGCAATGTCTTTTGCAAGATATACCTTATACCTCTCGGGAAAGAAAAAAAAAAAAATATGTCCCCTGAACAGCAACCGATCTTTAAAATGATAAGGCCCTTTTACCTCCACTTTAAGAAGATCCTACCAAATTTAGAGAGAAATTGGATGGATTAGTAACCATTCACAACCCCTCTGATGAAAGGAAACCGATGACCAAACCGATGACCAAAATTTCTTAGGCCCTCCTCCCTTAATCTGCTAAAGACCAATATTGGCCGATAGATACCAAAGTTGAAATTTATACTCAGAAAGTAGGTTTTTGTTAAAATGCTTTATACAGACTTTACAAAGACCTAAGTCTTTTTATTCTAATTTTAGTTAAAGATTTCCCAGATATAAAGCAGCAAACTAAAGAAAAGTAGGTGAGTCCCTTATTTTTCAGGATGTAAATGGATGTTCTTTGGGGAAATCAGAAACAATGGTTCTTATCTTGCCAATCTTTACAGAGCAGAAATGCAACTCTAGAAACCACTCAAAGCCCATCTGTCTTTACTAATCCCAAAGCTTGCCTATTCCTTTCAAATGTTTCTAGGTATTATAGAAGATCATGATGTAGGATGAAAATTATCCTATACTTTGTGGGGGGGTGGAGGAAATTAAATAACAAATACCTCAAAACTCTTGGAACAAAAATTATAATTTTTAAGTCTTTATTTCTTTTAAATTCTTAAAATTTTTAAATTCTTTTAATTCCTGAAATTCTTCTAATTCTTAAGAGTTTTTAATTCCAGCTAACATACAGTGTGAGTTTCAGGTGTACAATTTAGTGATTCAACATTTCCGTATAACACCCAGTGCTCATCACAAGTGCCCTTCTTAATCCCTACCACCTGTTTAACTCATGCGCCCCGGCCCCCCAACCATCTCTTTGATCTGTAAAGAGTCCATTCCTGATTTGTTTCTCCCCTCCCTCATTTTTCACTTTGCTCATTTCTTTTATTTTTTAAATTCCACATATTGGTGAAATCCTATGGTATTTGTCTTTTTCTATTTCACTTAGCATTATACCCTATAGCTTCCTCTATGTTGTTGGAAATGGCAAGATTTCATTCTTTTTTATGGCTGAAAAATACTCCATTATATATATATATATATATACACACACACACACACACGTATTATATGTATATATACTCCATTATGTATAAATTCCATTATAAATATATATATTCCATATGCGTGTATATATATATGTGTGTGTGTATATATAAAATGAAGCCACCTCCTCTTTATTCATCAACTGATGGACACCAGGGCTGCTTCCATATCTTGGCTATTAAAAATAATGTAGCTATAAAGACGGGGGTGCATATATTCCTTTGAATTAGTGTTCTTGTATTCACTATACTATATATATACACTATACTGTATTCTATAGTATATACATCACTATAATGTAGTGAGATTAATGAGTCATAAGGTAGTTCTATTTTTAACTTTTTGAGGAACCGTAGTGACTGTGCCAGCTTGCATTCCCACCAACAGTGCAGGAGGGTTCCTTTTTCTCCACGTCCTCCCCGACACCTGTTGTTTCTACTGTTGTTGATTTAAGCCATTCTGATAGGTGTGAGGGGATATCTCCTTGTATTTTTAATTTGCATTTCCCTGGTGGTAAGTGATGTTGAGCATCTTTTTATTTGTCTGTTTCGCATCTCTAGGGTTTCTTTGAAGAAGTAAGTGCCCATTTTTTCATTGCACTATTTGTTTTTTTGGTGTCGAGTTATAGAAATTCTTTATGTATTTTGGGTACTGAGCCTTTATCAGATCTGTCATTTGCAAGTATCTTCTCCCATTCGGTAGGTTGGCTTTTAGCTTCATCTGGTTTTGGTATCAGGGTAATGCTGGCCTCACAGAATGAAGTTGGAAGCTTTCCCTTCCTCTTCTATTTTCTGGAAGGGTTTGAGAATAGATATTAACTCTTCTTTAAATGTTTGATAGATTTCACCTGTGAAGCCATCTCATCCTGGATTTTTGTTTATTGGGAGTTTTTTGATTACTGATTCAATTTCATTACTAGTAATCAATATGATCAAATGTTCTGTTTCTTTCTGATTCAGTTTAGAGAGGTTATGTTTTTAGGAATTTATTTCTTATAGGATGTCCAATTTCTTAGCATATAATTTTCCATGACCTTCTCTTATAATCCTTTGTATTTCTGTGGTGGTATTTTTCCTCTTTCATTTTTGACTTTGAGTCCCCCCTTCTCTTTCATGAGTCTAGCTAAAGGTTTATTAATTTTGTTGATCTTTTTAAAGAACTATCTTTTGGTTCCATTGATCTGTTCAATTGTTTTTTTTAATCTATTTCATTTATTTCTGTCCTAATCCTTATTATTTCCTTCCTTCTGCTAGTTTTGGGCTTTGCTTGTTCCTCTTTTCCCAGCTTCCTTAGGTATAAAATTAGGTTGTTTGAGATTTTTCTTGTTTCTTGATGTAGGCCTGTATGGCTGTAGACTTCCCTCTTAGAATAGCTTTTGCTGCATCTTAAAGATTTTGGACCATTGTGTTTTCATGTTCACTTGTCTCCATGTATTTTTTTTTAAAGTTTTTCTTTGATTTCTTCATTGACACAGTTGCTGTTTAGTAGCATTTTGTTTAATCTCCATGTATTTATGTGATTTCCAGATTTTTTAGTTGCATAGCATTGTGATCAGAAAAGATGCATGTTATGATTTGTGTTTTTTAAAAATTTTTATTTATTTATGATAGTCACACACACACACACAGAGAGGCAGAGACACAGGCAGAGGGAGAAGCAGGCTCCATGCACCGGGAGCCTGACGCGGGACTAGATTCTGGGTCTCCAGGACTGTGCCCTGGGCCAAAGGTAGGCGCCAAACCGCTGCACCACCCAGGAATCCCCATGATTTCAGTTTTTTTGAATTTCTTGAGACTTGTTTTGTGGCCTAATGTGATTTATTCTGGAGCGTTTTCCGTGTTCACTGGAAGTGTGTGTATTTTGCTGAGTATTTTGTTAAATCCTTCTGGTCCAATTTGTCATTCAAAGCCACTGTTTCCTTGTTGATTTTCGGTCTGGGTGACTTATCCATTGATGAAAGTGTGGTGTTAAAACCCACTACTATTATTACATTACTATTAATTTCTTCCATTATGTTTGTTATTAGCTGTTTTATGTATTTGGGTACTCCCATGTTGGGTGCATAAATATTTGCAATTGTTATACCTTTTTTTTTTTTTTAAAGATTTTATTTTAGAGATGGGGAGAGACAGAGGGAGAGAATCCTCAAACAGACTCCTCATTGAGTGCAGAGCCTGATGCAGGGCTCGGTCCCAGGACCCTGAGATCATGACCTGAGCCAAAACTGAGTCATCTGCCTAACCAACTGAGCCACCTAGGCTCTCCTACTATTGTTATACCTTCTTGTTGAATTGTTCCTTTTATGATTATGTGGTATCCTTCTTTGTCTCTTGTTACAGTCTTTGTTTTAAAGTCTATTTTGTTTGATGTAAGTATTGTTATTCCAGCTTTCTTTTTGCTTCCATTTGCATGATAAATGCTCTCCATCCCTTCCGTTCCAATCTGTATATATCTTTAGGTCTGAAATGAGTCTCTTGGAGGCAGCATATAGATGGGTCTTCCCATGTTATCCATTTATCACCCAATTTTTTTGATTAGGTAGTTTAGTCCTATATTCAAAATAATTATCAATAAGTATTGCCATTTTGTTACTTGTTTTATGGTTGTTTTTGTAGTTCCTGTTTTTTCCTTGCTTTCTTGTGGCTTCATGATATGCTTGAATTCCTTTCTTTTTAGTTTTTGCATATCTGACAGATTACCATTAGGTCTGTGGTTTGATTTGTGGTTACCATTAGGTTTATATATAGTATCCTATGCACTATATTAACTTGATGGTTGCTAAAGTTTGAACCCATTCTAAAAGCACTAAATTTTTTATTCTCTCCAGCCCACATTTTAGGTATGTTTTTATACTTTTCATCCTTTTATTTTGTGAATGCCTTGACTGATTTTCATGGATATATTTGATTGTACGGCTGTAATGCTTTAACCTCCATACTGGTTTTACAAGAGATTAATATACTATTTTTACCATACTTATATGTACCTGTGAAAATTTTCCCTTATTTCTTATTCCTCCTATGTTCTTTCCTTTCCACTCAAAGAATCCCCATTGACATTTCTTGTAGGTCTGGTTTAGTGTTCATGAATTTAACTTTTTTTTTTTTTTTGTCAGAGAAACTTCTATACTTATATGCTATCCAGCAAAGCTATCATTTTTTGGCTACAGATGTTTCCCTTTTAGCATTTTGAGTATATCATGCCTGAAGTCAGTGGATAGTCTTGTGGGGTTTCCATTGTATGTAATTGTTTTCTCTTGCTAATTCTAAAATTCTTTATCAGAATTTTTTGCCATTTTAACTATTATGTCCTGGTGTGGACCAACTGCGGTTGTATTTGTTGGGGGCTTTCTGTGCCTCCTGGATCTGGATTTCTGTTTTCTTCTCCAGATTAGGGAAGTTTTCAGCTCTTATTTCTTAAAATAAACTTTTTGCCCCCCTTTTCTCTCTCTTCTTCTGGAATCTCTATAATGTGAATGTTATTATACTTGATGGTGTCACTGTGTTTCTTCAACCTATTCTCATTTTCTAATATTCTTTTTTCTCTTTCCCATTCTATTTAGTTGCTTTCTATTACTCTATCCTTCAGGTCACTGATCAATTCTTCTGCATCCTCTTGTCTACTAGTTAATTTCAGTTGAGTTCATCTCTGAGTCGTTCTTTCTAATTTTTTTTTTTTTAAATCCTCTACTCTTTTCTCAAATCCAGTGGGTATCTTTAGGACAATTACTTTAAATTTTCTGTTTGGCTTATTGCTTATCTCTATTTTGTTTAGCTCTCTTGCTGCGAGTTTGTCCTGTTCTTTCATTTGGGACATATTCCTCTGTCTTCACATTTTGTCTAGCTTTCCGTGTCTATGTGTTAGGAAAGTCAGCTATGTTTGCTTTTGAAATTAGTGGCCTCTGAAGAAAAGGTCCTATAGTGCCTCGCAATGTGATGTCTCCTATGCAGCAGAACCTAATGCTTCAGGGTTATTTTCTATGTGTGTTGTGTGTAGCCTTCTTTTGTAGGTGAGATGTGTTTGACTTCAGTTGTCTTCAATGGCTCTTTGCCTTTTATGGGCAGGTTTTGGTCACTATATGGTTAAGGGGCCAGACTGGGGCCAGACCAAGACCAGATGCCCACCCTCAGCTCATTTGCAAGAACTGTGGTTGCACTGAACTGCAGCATGTTCTCCCAGCATTGTCCCTGGAGAGGTTTTGTTGGTGAGTAGGGCCTGCAGTCAGACCATATGTCTGCTCCAAGCCCACTGTTGGGGCTGCAGTCAAACTAATGTGTGTGGTTATTTTCACTTTCCCCAGAGCAGGAGTCACTGTGGAGTGGTGCTGGCCACTATCAGGTTCGCTTGCACAATGCTTTGCTTGTGGTGCCACTTTGGATGGACTCTTGCCAGGTGGAGCAGATTGGATGGGAGAGTCTGCAGGAGGACACAAGGGTGGGATCACAATGTAAGCAAGATTTGCACCCATATTTGCCTATGGGAAAATACCTGGAGCCATTTTGGAGGAACTCCTGCCCAGTATGGCTAGATGGGGCATATTCATAGGAGAGAATGTGGGTGGGGTTTGGGCTGGAACCCACAGAGGTCCATGTACCTAGGCATTCTCGATGTGGCTTCTTCTCTGAGATTAACTATGAAAAGTCTGTTCTGTCAGTCCTTGGGTGGTTTTCTGGGACACTTACAGGGAGGTGGGTGTAATCTAGGTGTATCCATGGGATGAGGTAAGCCTAGGATCTTCCTACTCTGACATCTTTCCTGGAAGTTTGATTAGGTTACAGAATTTTCCTACAACAACAAAAAAGTTGAGAGTGGCTGACTGATATCTTGTGAAGCTTTTGTGGAGAAACTATTTTAAAAGTTTTACCTACAGTGTTTTTGGTAACTGAAACCTTTGCTAAGTGAGGAGTTAATCTAGATATTCAATGAATTTATTTCCCAATAAAATAAACTTAATCTCTAGTAAAGTTTTTTTGTGGAAAAAAACTATTGGAAGATTATGATTTTATTTATTGGAAGATTATGTTATGAAGAAGCACATATTTCTAGAGATTGGCCAATTCTGAATGTATTCATCAATCTAAAGATGCATTAAGTAAATTAACGGTTCTCAATTGCTCATTATTTTTCACTATAAAGTTTCTAAGGGTTAAAATTATAATTAATATGTGATATTATGTAATAAAAAGAAAAGTAGGACATGTGTTTTTTTAATCCTAAAATGAGACTAATTATTTAAAAAGGAAAAAAAAAACAGGTAAGAATCTAAATGTGGGAAAAAAAAAAAGCCTTGAAAGGTTTGTGAACGGGGAATCTTTAAAATGAATTTTAATGTGTGGTTATGCTGGATTTGAGTTTTAATATAAAAAGGTAGAACAAAACTAAAATTCATTTTTTGTCTCTGTTTCTTAAAGGTTTTTAACTTTTAATATAATCTATCTAGAAAAACAAAAGGTGTGTTTTGTCTTTAAGTCCTTGATTACTTAGAAAAAAGTTTGCCTGTGAAGTCTTTGCCACTTTAGTTAAATGGATGACCAAGCATTGTTTTATAATCTGTGATTCTGTTTAATGAAAAGTCTGAACTTTTTTTTTTTTGACAAACCTCCCAAAATCGAATTCTAAAATCAAGTGTTTTTGGGATCCCTGGGTGGCGCAGCGGTTTGGCACCTGCCTTTGGCCCAGGGTGCGATCCTGGAGACACGGGATCGAATCCCACGTTGGGCTCCCGGTGCATGGAGCCTGCTTCTCCCTCTGCCTGTGTCTCTGCCTCTCTCTCTCTCTCTCTGTGTGACTATCATAAATTAAAAAAATTAAAAAAAAATAAAATCAAGTGTTTTTGAGTTTGAAATTTCCCACAGGATCCCTGCAAGATTTCAAGGATTAATTCTCCTCATAAAAGAAAGATGTTAATTATGCTTATTTGGTATGTTAAATTACGTGGGAATCATTGTCAAATAGGTGATGCTAAACCTTCTTAGATTATATTTCCATAAATATGATTAAGATAAGTAAGCTAGAAGTTACATGAAACTCCTAGAAAGCTGATATGTCCTGGATTATAGTATAATTCTATGTTATATAATTCTAATTATTATCTTGAAGTGCTGAGCATCATAGAAATGACCCAGTTTCTTTGTCAATTGCATTGTCATGAATTCTAATCAGATATTTAACCATTACCATTTCTAAGTCTTTTTGTCATTTACAGACAGTTGTTTTACCTTGATGCTTCTGCAAAAGTGCTTCATCATCAAGGAGATTCAAGGAAAAGACTGATGACTGTAGAATACAGGTCTCTAATAACTTAGATTATACCATTGAACTGAGTAAGAATTTAGAGAACTAATGGAGAAACTCATGGCTTCATAAAACTAACAGAAGATCAAGATCAACAGAAACAGGACTCAATAAACTGAAAATTATAATCTTTATGACTTTTTGTTTGACATCCTGCTCTTTTTTAAATCTTTTTTCCAGATATAGGAAAACCTTTCCACAGAAATTTGATAAATTATACATCTGTAAGCAAAATGAAAACATCTGTCTTCTACCTGATTCCCCCAGAATTTGGAAACTCTCAGTGAGTAGTCGTAATTACTCACAGAGATATATCACTCATGGTCAGTAAGAATCTGTTTTCCTTAGGACATGGTTGGGAGCACTATGTCCCAAGGTTTTTAAACCCAAAGGTCTTAAAAACCTGAAGGTTTTTAATAAAAACCTTTTATTACTAAGGTTTTGACTGGAATGTCATAGTTAAGAGAGATCTGCATAGGCTCACATGTGACCAGACAGCTTTAAGGAGCCAATAAAGTACCTTGGAAATCTCAGTGTGATATCTTGCTTATGGGGTTTCAACATCCTTCCCAGGTAGGTAAAGAAGGTCACTTCCAGGCAGGTGTGGGAACCTCAGGACATTTTGGGGACTCTAATAAGAAGAAAAGTAACCCAAATCAGAAGGTATTGAGGGCAAAGCATGATGGCTTTATTTCTAAGCCTCAAGAGACTCTTAAAAATTCAGTCTGTGCTGCCTTATGAAAAGTTCCAGCAAAGCAGACTTAAAAGAGCCTATATGATCAGTTACTACTCACTGCACTTACATAATCAAGCTAAATTCACTGAAACCAGCCTTATTTGCAAACAAACCAGTCTTCCTATGGTTTATAATTGGTAGAAATGGGAGTGATTATAGAAAAATTGTTTTAAGTGAAACTAGGTGAACTCTTAGATACTGGATTCCAGTTCTGTTACTTGTATTTGAGGTTTTGTTTCCTACCTGGAAAGTAGAGCCTGAAATCTTACAGATTTTCAAATGTCTGGTTACGTCTTTCCAAAGTAACACTTCTGATGAACTCCCATTCTTTGGACTTGAAATCATTGAGAAATAAAATGGCCCCCCTTTTTTTTTGAAGCATTGAAAGCTGAATATGAATGACATCATGGGACCAGAGAAATCAGCACAACAGCTTCTGTATGGATAATCTTTGGGTGACCACGCAGAGGCCAGTACAAAGATCGCCAGAGACATGTACACTGCAACCAGAGAGATCTGGCTGTGGCTGCCTGCCCTTGTCCAAAGCTGCTTAGAAACTGACGTCTGGAAACCTCCACTGGTTACCCTCAGAACTGAGAACCTGGTTTATACTTTGCTCCAATTAGTAACCATTATTTTCCTTTTATCTCTGTAGAAATGACTTAATACTTGATTACTTGAACCATAGACCTAACTTAGGGAACGTAACTGTGAGACCATTTCCTGAATTGAGTTTAATGAACTGTGTCCTTGTCAGGACTGAGACCAATTCAACAAGATGAGAAATTCTCCAGGCTCAGTATGTGAACCTTCCAGTAAAGTTCCAGAAGAGGGAACCATCAGGACCCAGGGCTGGCCCGACTCTTGCTTTTGGCTTGGGTCATGATCTCAGGGTTGTGAGATCGAGCCTCTGTAATAGAGTCTCCTGGAGATTACCTTCCTCCCCCATACCCGCCCCCCACAAGCACACACATGCTCATTCTCTCGAAAATTAAAAATAAAGGGGGGGGTGGGGAGGAAAGAAAAAAAAGAGGTACCATCCTGCACCAAGAGGTAGACATTCTTAATCAGAGACCGGGAATTCAGGGCCAGAGAAGCCTATAATATACAAACCTTTGCTACTTTTACTGCTTTATTACCCCAGCCCAGGTTCTGTCTAGAATTCCTTACTAATATAAGTTTTCTTCATCCTCTAAATTCCTTGCAGATTTAGGTTTCTTTGTCTAAAACATATGAAAGCTGCCTGCATTGGTCATTGCTTTGGGTCTCAATTTTGTGTTTGAGCTTCTGTATGCACATCATAAAACCTTTTTTTCTCATGTTTTCTTTCCCCAAACCAGTCACCAAAGCCCCCAGGCCTCTCCTAATGGCCGCATCCTGACAAGGCAGGCCAGAGTCCTGCAGGCAGATGCCACTGTAAACACCTGGACTCTCCTGACACCCTGCTCCAGCTCTCTGGCTACCCTGATCTCCAGGGCCTGTGCTGCATAGCATGGGCCCGGATTGGCCAGTGAAGCTCTAGCTGGTCCCCAGCCACCTGCCCAGTGGGCGTCCATCACTTAAAGCCGACACTTTGGGAATATTTTAAACTAGTGCCTCTAGTCCTCATTTGGACTGGTTGCCTGATGAGGACCGTGGCATCACCAGTAATCCGGGATCTCAGATGTATCTCCCTGGAGGATACCTACCCCAGTCAGACTGGCCTAACCCCAGCAATAGTCGGTCCAGTTTCCTCCACTTCTGCCTTCAGGGGGAGTGACTTGTGTAACTTGCGGCTTGGAACTGGGCAAATGCCAGGTATCCCCAATAGTGCCTCCTGTGACCTGGGCTTGCCCTGCTCTAGATTCCTGGCTATCCCCAGCACGCTCCCCTGCAGGAGCAGCGTGCACCCTGTCAGCTGTACATGGCGGCTTGGGCCATCCAGGCCTATGGAGCCAGGGCCTCTCCCCAACCACCAAAATTTTTAGAGTAAATGGAGCCCACTGTCCCAAAACCACTGAGGCAGCCACTGCAATGTGTACCCCCTTGTACTTACTGCGTGTAGGGTTCCTAGGCCTCTGTGGCTGTGAAAGGTACCTCCTCCGTTCACCCAATTTAGCGCTGGTAAGGCAGGCCACATTGCCCTGGCCCTGCCTTGAGGGAGAATACGAACATTGAAATAGGTTAGATTTTGGAATTAGGCAGATGCCTTCTACCCTCAAACCCCACTCCTGCGACCAGGCTTCTCTCGACACTTTCCCTGTAACAGGGAAACTCTATGCTACTCTCACCACTGTGGCCTGATCTGCACTAGATGAACCCCATCGTCGGGCCTCCATTAGAAACATTTTGAAAAACACTGAAAGGCAGGAGGTCACCTGTAAATATACCTTAATTACTAACCCGACAAAATTGCCCAAGAGGTGGTTGAGGGGTAAAATAGTTTATAGTAAATTTTCCTGAGGATCCCTGGGGACCTATTGAAGGTCCAGACTGGACTTAGGCCAACATCTGGAGTCTCCTTAATTATAAGTTTTGTTGGCCTATCCCCCAACTCAGTGAATTACAGCCTCGATATTTTTAAAAAGCAATAAAAACCCCTTTTCAGTGCACTTATTAGAAGCACAAAGTACCCTGTCAACAGGCAGAAAGGTACTAGCACGAGAAGTGGTGTCTCCAGTGTAGGAGGAACCCCGGACCCTCTGCTCCTAAGGGCACCTTCCACACCTTGAGGACAAGGACTGCTTTAAGCCCTCTCACCCGGGGAGCTCACTTACCACGGGCGAGGCCCACGAAAATAGACAAAACCACAGCAAATGCTACCATGGAACCAATCAGAGTGACTGAAGGGAGACACGTAACGGGTAAGAAGTGACGAGGCAGAAGTGGACCCGTCCCCGCTCGAGTGGCTCTGAGGGTGAGGGCCCGAAGGAGGACAGCCCCGACCCTCACCGGAGCAGAGACTGTGCAGGTTGGGCTCGCGACCTCTGAGCATCTGCAGGGGCTGCTCCTCCATCACAAGGGCCCTGGGGGCCCGGGCGGCAGCCAAGGGACACTAAGCGGCCTGTGTGGCACGGCCCTTCCTTGCACGGCTCTTCGGGGAACGGCCACGCTAACGAAAGCAGGGCATTGGCTCGGACTCAAAGGAGAGGCGCTCCCCCCTCCCCTGGGCAGAGGCACAGACCAGATTTTAACTCATCCTAAAAGCTGCCCCCCCCAGCCCCCTGGCCCCCCGGCAGGCAGGCGTTATTACAGTGTGTGCAGGTGCCAGAGACCCTGGAGAACCGACTGGCTCCAGCTGAGGAACGAAGTCAGGACACGAGCTCTAGCCTGAACAGTCACGGGTGTAGACAGACGGGCCTCTGAGAATATAGACAGACCATGGAGCCCTGCAGCTAGAGCCCCTCTGGGCACAGAACCCATTCAGACCACGTCACTTGAACAACACCATAAAGCTAGAAACCCAAATAGACACCCCGGAAACCACAACAGCACAGAGAAATGGAAATAGCCAACAGTGTAAATAGACCAAGAGAACACAAACACCTAGACCCATCAGCCCACGAACTGTCAACACCGACCCCTCGATAAAGCCAATCCTAGCACTAGGCAAGTCACCGATGGCTAAAGTGGAACACAGCCCTGAGCCCTCCTGGCCCGCACTGGCCACAGTGGCGCATGGGTGATTCGGGCCACGTCCATAGAAACCCCTCTGTAAGTGAAAAGACTACAGAGGCTCCTCCGCTGTTAGATGGAGGGCTCCCGACGACCAGGCCAGGCCAGGCCACTAACCCAAGAAAAGGGAACAGCAGAAGGGAACTAGCTGGAGGATTAGGACGAGCATTAACCTCCGGGACACGGGCGTGCAGATTCCTCACAAGAGATGAGAGAGCACCCCCTGGGGTTAAACGCCTTATAGCTCCCCACACAGAAGACCTTCCTGGCGTGGATGTCCTGGAGCGACTCAAGTCAGGGAAACCCCCGGGAACCCCCGAAGGAACAAATGAGCGTGCCTGCGAGTGCACTGCCTGGTAACCCGGTCTGCACTGCTCAAGCCCGACGGGCCCTGGAGATTTCCAGGATGGTGTAGGAACTTCCACACTGTCCCCAACCGAGGGAGCACTCTGGCATATAGCAGGGTCATGACCCGATCACCCCTGGACGCAGACTTTAGGACACGGTGACACACTACGGGACACGGTCCCTGCGCTTCCAGCGATGAGGAGAGCCAGCCCCTGAGTGCGTTCCCGTGGGAGGGCGGACGATACCGTGTGCTGGGCCACCACGGGCCCACCTCAGCAGCCCGGGAAGAGCCACCGCCTCCTAACACAGACACCCAGGCCTGTGATGACAAACCACTGTTCCCTATATTGAGGGCATCCTTACCTATGCAGACAACGAGGGGAAAAAGAACAGGCTCGGGTCAAAATAGAGTCAACTGGATTCCTTACACTCAGAAAATGGAAACTTGACCCAGGCGAGGTCCAGAGAGCCCCGCGCCGCAGTAGGCGTTGCAGGCACCATCCGGGCCTCTGGAGGCACGATGACAGCACACGCAGTCGTCAGCTCGTGGCTCGCAGGTCAGCTCCTACCGCGAGAGCAGCAGCTCAGAGACCGATAGGCCTGTTTGGATATTGGCTACAGCACAAGCACCCTGGGGGGCAATCTTAAAGCACATTTAGGGCAGCCCGGGTGGCTCAGCGGTTTAGTGTCGCCTTTGGCCCAGGGTGTGAGCCTGGAGACCCGGGATCGAGTCCCACGTCGGGCTCCCTGCATGGGGCCTGCTTCTCCCTCTGCCTGTGTCTATGCATCTCTCTCTCTCTCTCTGTGTCTCTCATACATAAATAAATAAAATCTTTAAAAAAAAATAGGGGATCCCCAGGTGGCTCAGCAGTTTAGCGCCTGCCTTTGGCCCAGGGCGTGATCCTGGGGTCCTGGGATTGAGTCCCATGTTGGGCTTCCTGCACGGAGCCTGTTTCCCCTCTGCCTCTGTCTATGCATCTCTGTCTCTCTGTTTCTCTATCTCATGAATAAATGAATGAAATCTTTAAAAAAAATAAAATATGCATTTATGCATTTGACTAAAGAGGAAGAGCAGGGAATTTAGATGGATAGAGACTTGAGACCCAGCCTCTATGTATTTGAAAAGTGCTATAAGAATGTGTAAGACGTTGGCACCAGCCAGTGAGGACTCTGAGTATAACCCAGAGCCCTGCTCTCCCCAGGTTGCAGCAGCAGCACTGTGGCCTGAACCACCACAGAACCTCCAGGTTTACCCACCTGGGCTCTACCCTGAAGGTCCCACGGTCCATGAGCACGTATGGGCCGGTTGAGGGGCTCACCTGGGCGTCCAGGGGCCCCGGGAACTACAGAGCCACGGACAGGAGAGAAACCACTTAGACAAAAACTCCAACCAGGCCTTCGGCAGCAGGGAAAACAGCCCTGACAAATAGAGACCCGTTCCGGAGCATTAACCGTTAGCTGAACCCGGTACCCACCTGCGTGGGGCCTGCAGCCGGGGGTCCACTGTGTGACCGAACAGCCCCAGCCATGCCAGCAGTGGACGCGCTGGATTTCCAGCCGTAGCCTGGGCGGTGGCAGGAGGACTCCCTGGTCCACAGCAGTCCACACGCAGGGTTTCAGGGGCACCGGGCTCCCCGCCGGCGTCCAGCGTGTGCTGCCACTCGGTGGCCTCGGGAACTGGGGCTGGTCTGACAGACGCAGGCTGAGGACGATCAGTGCGATAGACTGAGTTGGTAGCCACACAACTGGCCACTGGACAGTCTGCTCGGAAAATCAGAAGGAGGCGTCTGTGTGTAGATTGGGCCCAGGACAGTCGGTGCATGAGTAGCTCTTTGGTCAGCCCATGGCAGGAAAGGACTGCGACATAGGATAGAAGGCCTAGTAAGGACATCTGGCAGAGAATAGCACTGGACGACATCCCCATGGTGATTAAGCAGGTGTGTGCACGTCAGAAGGTCAAGTCTGAAGTAGCCAAGTTTGATAATCAGGTAGACAAACGCACTAGAAAGCTCAAGAAGCCAAGACTCCTATAGTTTATCTGAAAAAACACCAGGATTTGTGGCTACGGAGGAAACCAAGTCAAAGCATAGCCATATCTAAACAAGAAGGGCAACGAGACACAAAACACAGACACACAGCATCCCGACTGACGGGATCGTTGGGTGGGCCCCTCACCAAGCGGGTCATGCTGGCGTACGTGGCACTGGAACGTGGTTGGACACAAGAAACCCGTATATAACTACCAAGTAGCCTCAATTTTAAACTAGGAAACGTGAGGATTATCAACATGTTGAAGCTTAGAGGACTCATTCATTCATTCAGCAGGACATGGAGTCATCCAGGTAAGGCCAAAGGTAATAAACCTTTCCAAATTATGCAAACTAATTACATGGAACCCTGCCCTGTTTCAGAGAATAAGCTATAAGCATGCACCATTATGCACACATAGGTTACTCTCTCTTTGCAGAAGAAATAATAAAAAAATAATGCACTATTTGAGACTTAGAAATCGGGATTGCTCGCTTCGGTATTCCCCGGGCACCTACTTCACAGAAAAACTAATGTAAGGATGGGCTGAGGAACGAGGCCTACTATGGAACTCCCTCTTGTTGTACAGCCCAACTGCCTCTGGGTCGATTGAAAGGTGTCGTGGTTTGTGTAAGCAAAAGCTTAGGTTGTTTACGACAATTAGGTATGAAATCTTGCAATCTCCATCCTACATATCTAGAGAAGATGAAAGGAACTCCTACTGAATTAGTATTGCCGCAGATAGAGATAGGAATTAGCATTAACCCCACTACAGAATCTAAAATTAAAGGAATTTTGTAATAATACTAATTACGAAACATAGTATCTATAGTACTGAGAAGACCATAGGCCTGCCATAGTAAAACATACTTGGTGACCAAAGGAGAAGGCATATTACAGCAAAATAAAGACCATAATGTGATGCGTCTATAAAATTTTCAGCCACGTAGAACATCATTCTGTGCATTATCAGAACTAGACTAACATCTAGCATAGTATAATGCAGAGCAAATATGTTTGCACCAAGATGGTCAACGATGGCCATAGCAATGATAGATTTCCTTAGATGGCAAGAAGAATTACAAATTTGAAAAACAAAAAGAATTACAAATTAGTAGGGTACTATATTTGCAGTCATGAATCTGCTATGCCTCTTTAACCCTATAAATATTAAATGGGTTTTTATAGCCTGCTGCCTGCCGGCCATATTCTTTTGCCTATTTCAGGAAGGGGTTCAGGATGGTCACCCCAGAATGCACCACGTTGGCATACATATTATTTTCTTCTGAAGGCACCAGAGCTCATGCAGGGTCAGGAAACTTTCGTCCCTCCCTTAAGCACCCAGAAGAATCTAAATTGGTGGTCTTTCCTAGAATAAGGGTTATTAACAGAAGTAATTTTATGTGAATGCCCATCTGCATGGAAGGACAAACATCTAATTGCCAAACAGCCACCTTCATATTGCCCTCTGTGACCTGCATTCTTCTCCTCCAAAATCCCAGATCCCTGCCCCCTTCTCAGTTCTGAATGACACCTATTTTGCCGGTCTTTGGAATTGCCATGTCTATGTGCATTCCCATACATACATTATTAGATCCCATGTTCTCCTGTTAATCTGTCTCATGTCCTTTTGATTGTTAGTTGAGCTCGAAGGACCTTGGAGGGGACAGGAATTCTTGCTTTCTGACGCTCACTTTGTATACCAGACTCCGCAAAGCACTGAATACTTCTCTGATCTCTCCAGCAAAGCAGTCATGCCCCTGTTCCAAATTGGAACATTCTCCTCCAGATACACCTCAAGTCCATGCCATCCACTTCGTCTTCCATGGATCACCATTTTGGTCACCCTCACTGTGACTGGTGACTTAACTGCATGGCTGGCGTCACCAAGCTCAGCCTTTCCACCCCTCCCTTCACTATTCAGCACCATCTAGTTGTTGGGAAAACTTCAATCAATGGAGAAACCAAATACTAAGAAAAGCTGATGAGGCAGTGGTAACCTCCACTCAATCTCCACGAGAGTCAGTGAGGATCCTGATCAACGCTTCCCGTTTGATGCTGATGTGGATCATAAAGGCTGATGTGACCTGGTAACTGTCTCTGGGTAACATGACCCAGTGCCTAGGCCAAGTCCGGGCAGAGTGGACCGCACTCTTCCCTTAGCTTACTGAGTTGAGTGCAATACTGGGCTCATGGAGGACACTGAAAACAACGCCTTCTTAATTTCTGATTTACTTTGTGTGGGAGCAGTTTATCCAAAAAGAGCAGCATCTGAATACCCTGAAGGGGCTACTACATATTCAACTATGAATAGGCCAAGAAAATGACCATTTACAACGCTCTCAACTTACACTGTTTAATCCATTGTCAACTATTAGAGAATCAATAACAGATCCATGGGCATCGTTTCTGGACTTCGAAAAAAGTGACAGCTTGTAAGGAGTGTGGAGGACACATAGGAAACTTAGCATATATCACATATCATTGTCTTTGGTGGCACACATCCGGCTTCTCTGTCCCACCACAGACTTCTGCCCCAAGGAAGCCCACAGTGATGGCTTCTCATGGTCATACTAGAACTGACATAATTGCCTATAACTTGAAATTTTATGTTCAGGACTTTCAACCAGGTACAGATCACCAAATTGTCCTCAGTTTTAGACATCCTTCCCTATTACCACACAGTTTATAACTATGCAATAACACGTTCACTAAAAAGCAAAGAAACCCTTACAACTCCTTATTGGACTGGCAGGAAGTTTACCTGAAGAACAACAGTCGCTGCTTTTTCTTAATTCCAACGTGATCAGATCGCATTGTTTCAGAAATTTTTAAACCAAACAATCTGAATCTGACACACTCACAAGGGAAGCTTTGTCACTGTTGGGCACATAACTGGATAACATTAGCAATATATTAAAAAATAAACGAATTTCACACCAAAGTAGAGCAATGGAAATTCGATATAAAGCAGAAAATGCTAATACTAATATAATACCAAAAAGGACATAAAATATTTTTTAAAATACTTTTTGAGAGAGAGAGAGAGAGAGAGAGCATGAGCAGGGGGGACGGGTGGAGGGGGAAGCAGACTCGGGGCTCAATCCCAGGACCCGGGGATCATGACCTGAGCTGAAAGTAGACACTTAACTGAGCCCCCCAGGCACCCTGAAAGATGCGTTTCTTGGAATGTAGATTAAAAATGGTTGCCATTAAGATCGGATGATATGTAGAATGTTCTTAGGACGGCTGTAGTCTTGGGGCAGGAGTGGCCACCTGAGATAACAGACAATCCAAACAGAAGTAAAGTAGATACTGCACGTTTCCGGGGCTGTGACTCAATGGGCGACTGTAAAAATACAGTATTGGCTCTCGGAGGAGGAAACGTGACATTGAGGTACCACCACCCTTTGGTGGTTTCTCAGTATCAAAGTACCACAGAGCGCCACCTTAAGATAGAAGGAAAACACGTACCTAAGGATGTGCGGGTAGAACGGATCCAAAATAACTCTAGTAGCGCTCGACCTTTGGACGTAGTTATCGTGCAAGTACTGAGGACTATGGCCTTGAGGCCTCCTCGACTACTTACAAATAATATGGGAAAATGGACCAGCATTGTGTGCTCTAAGCCAAACCTCACCTAACCTTAACCTATTGGAGTCAGGGGAAAAATACAGAATATGACATGATGGGATGTGTAAAACTAGAACAGGTAATGGGTGCAACAACAGAAAGAAAACGATATTATTTGAAGCCAAGAGAAGATATTTATTCATGTCTCTCATGAATAAATAAATAAAATCTTTAAAAAACAAAAAGAATAAAAGGTTCAGCAACATTTCACACCAAAAGTCATACAACTTATAGTCCTTATCAGTATATTCAGTCCCATGTAATTAATTTTTGCTTGGCTTGAATCCTGTATTTTAATTAAATCTGGAAATCCTTACTAGTTCACTTTTATGATCTTAAGATGACTGGAAATCTGTATTCTAGAGATTTTTCATGAATGTTCTTGAAAATGATGCATTTTTGAAAGAACACTTTTGTAAAAGTTTTTGAGTGAAAGTATAGCTACCTGCAAATAACAGGTCCTAAAAAGGACAATGGTCAACTATCTGATTGAGAGTTAATTATAACACAATTGAAAAGAAAATTTGGTTATTTGTGACATGCAACACTTCAAGATGAGTAACATTGCAAGTGATAATATACCAGGATGTATCCGATTTTTAGGAATTTTATACAATTTCTACAACCTTTGTTTTAACAATGTATGTCTACACAAATATAATCAAAGAAGGTTTCTTACCCCGGTTTATTTGACAATGCTTCCCATGTCGCTTAATACACCAAAGAAGCCTAATTAGTTTAGTCATTCTTTTCTGGGGAGGACAGACTTTTCTAAATGTTTTCATGGGCCCTCCGATGAATTTCAAAGTTGGTTTGTGGTCAGTAGGACTTCATCTGAGAATTTGATTTGGGGAAGTTTGTCAAAACATATCAAAAGGTGTGGGAGGGTGCGGTGGGGGGAGGAGATGGCAAAGTAGGAAGAGCCCAAGCTTTCCCTGTGCCATGGACCCACTGAGGCAGCAAATGCATCGGTTACAACCAACTCTGGAAATGCCCTGATGACAGGCAGAAAAGATCCTCCACTGTTAGTCGTGGAGAGAGGGCCACATGAGAAAGTGTAAGAGGGGCACTAAACCCCAGCAGGACCAACCACAAACAGGAGGGACAGCACAGGCACCGGGGAGTGAGGATGTCACAATCCACGCTGGGCATCCCCACCCTCTGGGGACCTGCCCTGGGACAATGACACCCCATAATTTCTGGCTTTTAAAACCTACAGGGCTGGGGCAGCCCCAGTGGCTCAGCAGTTTAGTGCCACCTTCGGCTTGGGGTGTGATTCTGGAGACCCGGGATCGAGTCCCACATTGGGCTCCCTGCATGGAGCCTGCTTCTCCCTCTGCCTATGTCTCTGCCTCTCTCTGTGTCTCTCATGAATAAATAAAATCTTAAAAAAAAAAACCTATGGGGCTAACGCCAGGGGCTTTAAGAATCCGTGGTTGCTTAATTCTGGGAGAGCTGGAGAATGATGGGAAACCCAGTCTCTGCCCTTCAAGAACCTGACATAGCACCAAGGTAGCGGTGCAAAAAGTGCCTGGGGTGTATATGAAGGAGTTTCATTCATTAATGTTAGAACATGTGCTAGAGGGGCAGGGGGCTGTAGTAGACTTCTCTGGAAACAAAAGTGTGGGTGGTGCCATCTTTCTTGGACTCCTTGGGCCTAGACAGCTAGGCACTTGCAGGAGCCAGTCCTGACCCCTGCATCTATCTGCCTGCACTGCGTGCCCCGCCTCAGCATTCTCCTGCAAACCTGCCCCACCCAACCCCCTGGCTTTGGTAGCTGCCCATCCAAGCTGGCTCCTGCCCCGCTGCCACCGCAGGCAGACAACACTGGCTGGGGCCCGCGACCCTCTACAGGGACTCCTGCCTTGCGGGAAGGGGGGGAGATGACCACAAATACCCTTATCCCCCCAGTTCCCACAGCATAGTTGGCCTCACAGGGGCAGGCAGGGCGGTTGGTGCACCTGCAGCTCCCACAGGGGCTCACTGCAGACGGTTAGACTGAATGCCAGCCCCACCCCATGGGAACCCCACCGCCGCTGCAGCTAGGCCACTCAGCTGCACAGGGAACCAACCCTGAGCACTGCAGCTGCAGTGAGTAAACGGGGTCATTCCAGCTGGCTGGGCTGACAGCCCAACCCACCAGCATGCCTGCAGCAGTCAGAGCAGCCACTTAGAGGGGGCATGCAGTCCACGCCGGGAATACCCAGGGGCACCTGATTCTGGTGACCAGGGGGACCGCACAACAGGGAACCGCAGAATCGCTTCTACACAAGGTCATTATGTAGGGGACATAGCTGATCTACCTGCAGCATTGAGGCAAACACAGACAAAACGAGGAAACAAAGATCTCCCAAATGGAAGAGCAAAATACGACTACAGGAAAAGAACAAAACAAAACAAACAGAAGCAATAGGCCTGATCAAGAGAACACAGGATGGGCATAGAGATACTCGCTGGATTTGAGAGACTGAACTCACTAAGAATATCAATAAGGAGATTTAAAAAGAAGTATTTTTTAAAAAAGATGAGAGCTGAAGAATCACTGAAAATCAACCAACCAGTCAGTTTAGATTATGCAGAAGAATGGATCATTAATCTGGAGGACAGGGTAATGGAAAACAAGCTGAACAGTAAGAAGAAAAATAATAAATAATAAATGAGAACAGGCTGGGGGACCTCTGCTATATCATCAAGCATAACAACATTCATGTTCTAGGGATCCCGGAAGGAAAAGAGTGAGAGAAGTTGGCAGAAAACGTGTTTGAAGAAGAAGTAATGGAAAACTTTCCTAGGGTGGGGAAGAAAACAAGTATCTAGCTGCAGGAAGCAGAAAAGGCCCCCCAAATGATAAAACCAGGAGGTCCACACCAAGATAATAACTCAATGGCACATAGTAACTAAAAGGGCAAAAAGTACCCATAAGGAGAGAATCGTAAAAGCAGCACCAGCAAAGCACGCAGTGACATACAGGTGAAGCCCCGGAAGGCTACTTCTCAGCAGCCCCTCTGCAGGTCGAAGGGAGGGGCGGGGGCGCTCAGGGTGCTGGAAGGAAGTGGCCTGCCACCACCAGGCCCCAGTAGGCAGGCCCAGAGAGCGCGTGACCCAGAGTCTAAGGGGAGTGAGCAGTTTCCCGGGCAAAGTGAAAGGAGCCCGTCCCCTCTCCACCAGCCTCACAAGACATGTTAAGGAGAACTCTTTAAGCAGAGGGGAGAGGCCACATGAAAGAAGAGACTTTCACTTTGCCCCTTGGAACAACCCGAATGCTCCTGGACCGTGTGCTGAATGGCAATCCGAGCGACAGACTAAGGCCACATGCTTTCACTCACACGTGGAACCTTAGAAAACAGAAGGAACAAGTGACCAAACAAAATTAGGTCCATAAAACCATAGAACAAACTGGCGGAGGCCAGAGGGGAAGGCGGTGAGAGGATGGGCCGACGGAAATCGTGGAATAAATATGTCACGGGCATAAAAGGCGCGGCACAGAGGATGAAGTCAGTGGTACTGTCATAGTGTTGTACGGTGACACATGGAGCTGTCACCGTGGTGGCCTCGGGGTCCTGGGACTGAGCCCTGCCTCAGGCTCCACATCAGTGGGGAGCCTGCTTGAAATCCTCTGTCCCACCCCCCCATGCTTGCTTGCTCGTTCTCAAATAAATAAATAAATCTTAAAAAAATATACCTACAGGGGCACCTGGGGGGCTCAGCAGTTGGGGGTCTGCCTCCGGCCCAGGCTGTGACCCTGGGGTCCTGGGATCGAGTCCCTGCAGGGAGCCTGCTCCTCCCTCTACCTGTGTCTGCCTCTCTCTGTGTGTCTCTCATGAATAAATAAAATCTTAAAAAAGAAATAACTACAAGCATTTGCGATTGGTAAAATAGGTGGGCTCCGGCTCGTTTCCACAGTTGCATTTCTGATTTTGTAGAGAGTCGCAAGACAAAGACAGTTATTTTTAATTCTCACAAAGAGCGGCATTACAACCTATCAAAGGGACTGAGCCACCTTTTTAAACTTGCTTCTTTATATTAGGGGGATTTCTAGCCAAAATGAGTATCAAAATATTCATGCCTTCGTCAAGGCTGTCTGTACGGAGCGTTTTGACCAAAAGCGCTCAGAGGACACAATTCAACCACGGTGTCCACGAGCCCGCACATTGACCTGCTGCGGCTCGTTGGCAAGAGGGCCTAGGAGACATTCCGGCCTCCGGTCTTCTCTGTGAGGAAGGATGTGGTCCATGCCCACTTATCTTTCTAGTTTTTGTCTGAATTTGGTAGAACTTCTGAAAATGCAGATAAAGGAGCTTTATGATTCAAAGTATCCGCTGCTGTCCAGGGGACAGGGTCTGTCCGTCCGTGGGTGTGGCCGAGGGTCCTAGGATGCGCCCACACAAGGCACCGCGTAGGAAGGCCTGAAGCTGGCCGAGCCTAGCTGCAGAGCCCTGGGAGCCCGGAGCAAAGCAGGCTTTACTGCCAGTCGTGGGCGGTTCCGTTCAACATCTACATGAGGGACCTGCGTGGACGTGAACACAGGGAAACGTCCCCAGGGTGGCGTTAGGAGGCCCGGCGAGGAGAGCTCTCTGGTCCTGCCACTCCCGCTCATCCGCTGCAGAACCAACAGGAAGCCACTAGGCCTTGCTCAGGGTTCTGACCTCACATCCCGAGCAGGAGGAGGGAAGGCGTCCCCTCCCGCAGCCACAGCCCAGCCGATGAGACACAGTCACTGCTCGGCCAACGAGAAGCCACCAGACTTCCCGCGTAGGATCCACTCCAATAGACGTTTAGCTTCTGATCGTCGTCCCAATTCCCCACTTTCCTCTACAAAAGGTCATTCTTCGCCTTTGTTCCAAGGACTTGCCATAGGCTTGCCCCGGATTGGATTTTTTGGCTACTCCCAATAAACCCATCTTTTGATAGTAAAATAACTGGCAATGTATTATTTTTATTTAAAACAATTTTTTTTTTTTTTGCAATTTATTACTAAGGTTAACACCTGCATACTTTAAACCCTGAGATTAGACCACAGGGCTCCCTGTAATCTTGTTGGGAAAGGAGAATTAAAATAGGCAAATGGGGCCAGGTTTTGAGCAGGGGATGTGTCCACTGGATGTGGACATTAATTTCCTAAGTCTAATCTCTGTGGTGTTGTTTTTTTAAGTCTTTTCGAAGGAGTCCCCAAAGCTAGCCACTATAGTAGTCATTGAGAACACCCTATCGATTTTTTCATTAAAATATAATCAATTTAAAGGATCCATCATCTGGAAATGATGAATAGGATCTTTTCATCTCAACAGTGACTCAGCCAATAATCCTTTTTATGGGAAGAGGCAGATGCAACTTTCAGGCTTAGACCATTGACGCAAGAGAGGGAGTAAATAATGTGTCCCCTATGGCCCAAAATGTTACTCCCCAAACAGTCTAAGGCAGCAAAGGCCTTGGTTGCACAGGCAGGAAAGATGGTGTAGACAAAATGGTAACTTCACGTCTCCCACAAAAATGTGAGACGTCTTCAGCCCCAACCTCACAAATCTGTGACATGGGGCAGGCACTACTGCCAAGAGATTTTTCTAGAACTAACAAAAAGCAAGATGACAAACGTCCTGTAGGGTCCGGGGCCTCTGCTGGCTCGCTCCCTCAAGAGGGGCAGCGGGCGAGCGGGGGGCTCGGGACCCCACTCTACGTGACAGGCCCCCAAGTTGTATCCCAGAGACAATATTCTCACTAGTTGCAAAGCCAAGCTTGGGACATTAAAAGACAAAAGGGAAACCCAGGGCACGTCTAGGTGGAAAGGGATCCGCCAAACCGACGGCCTCCACGAGTGCCCGCCTTCGGGCCAGGAAGCGCCACTGACCTGGACGGGCCCCGCCGGCCGAGCCCAGGCCCAGCCTCGCAGAAGCTGAGCCGTGGAAGCAGGACAGGGTCCGTCCACGCAGCCCCCGGGCCGCTGAGGTCTCCCGACCACCGGGTACAGGGAAGGCACGTTCCACGCGGGGGTCACGCTCTGCCCTGTAGACACGAGTGAGGCCGGGCTAGAACCCCCGCACCCGCTGGTTTACAAGTAGCTTTAATTCGGAACAGCCAATGCGCTGAAAGTGGCAGCTCCTGTGGCAGCCGGTGCTTGACCCCACGCGTGCATCTGGGAAGGTGAGGGCGTGCGTGTAGGCAGGTGCCCTGAACCTCCAGGAGCCCACACCCGGGCCCCAGCCTCGACTCCCGCCCAGTTCCGCATCCACCAGGTGCTGCCAAGGCACCCGGGCTGGAGGTCCTGCAGCTGGTCCTACCAGCAGCTAGCCTAGCGTGGTCCTGACCCCAAGCACCCCCATGGGCTTACTTAGAGGTGGAACCCCCAAACCTCACCTTTGGGGCAGCAGCTGCAAAGTGGAGACAGTCCCTTACCATTTGGACTTGTAGCCTGTGGGCTTCCAGAGCTTTTCCAGAGAACAGAGCTCCCAGGGGTCTCTTCTCGGAGCATCCCCTGGCCCGCCCTGCCAAGGCCGTCCCCTTACCTGGAGCTCTGACCGCGAAGGGGTTATTGCCCGGGGGCGGGGGTGGGGTTAGGGCTTGCGGGGACCCATCCACCTTTCCCCGGTGAAAGTGAGTAAAGGAAACCATCTGAAGGGGTGTCGGGAGCCCCGACGGGGGAGCGCTCGGGCACACACCACACCTGGCGGCCCGCATGACCAGCAGCAGGAGGAAGATAATTCTTACCTCGACGAGACAAGACATCCTCCGAGGAATTTTATCTCCTGGTTTTAAGAGAAAGAAGGAAGATCTCTTACAGGCCAGCACCAGGAACTAACCATGGCCTGTAGCCGGCGGGAAACTGCCGCCACCTCAAGCTCTTGTTCTTTCCATTGAACTTTGGTTCAAAAACAACTCTCCGCACTTTTCTCCTAAAACCTAAGAAAAGCCGACCTTCCTTTCATTTCTTCAGACTTGCCATCATCTTGCCATAGGTTGCTTCTCCCAGATTGCCATTCCTCTGCGATTCCTGAATAAACTCATTTTGTTAGCGAAATAACTGACTCTGAGTCTCCTTCAGGTTTTGAGGGCTGCTCTCTTAGTACTGTGAGCTCTCTGGGTTTATTTGGGATTTTTTTTTTTTTTTAGGAAGGCATCACCCTTCCCTGGTGACTACTCTTTTGTGTCTGTTGTCTGAAGCTTCTTGGTAAGGAAGGAAAACACATGATGCACAGTGTTTTGGAATAATTGTTAAAAAATAAGGCCTCTCATTGTTAAGACGTCTCAGGGAATCCGAAGGCAAGTTAGGCTCCACCTGGCTCCTTAACCAGCGTCTTGGCGCCTTTCTTGAAAAATGCATAAACTTTTGAAGAATTTGGAATTCTTTAATGGCCGTTCTGGTGAAGTTTTTAGATAAACCCACTTTAAGGAGCCTCCTTAAAAGAGAGGGTTTCAAACCTCAGGGAGACAACGGCAGGCAGTCTGTGATTGAGGCGCAGAATCTTCTAAAGAGAAAATGAGTTTAAAAACAGATCTGATCTGATCCTTACAGTGTGTATATAAATACGTACTGTAATGAAGGACTTTGGCCATCTGAGCAGGAAACATTAACTTAGTCCACCTGCACAATTTGGATCCCATTAAGTTGAACTCTTGACTAATGCAGAGGTTAGGGACACCCACCTCCACCCGGTCCAAAAGCCCCGCGTGACATTTGACTCCCCCAAAACTAATAGGCTGCTGTTGATGGTGTAGGAAAGATTTTGGGGTTTGGAGCCCAGGGCCAAGAAGGAATTCTGGAGACATCTTTGGTGCAAAAAGGTGGTTCTATTTATCAAAGCACGGGTACAGGTAATGTAGTGTAGAGTGTGCATTTGTGAAGGCTAGGGCTTGGATTTCGGCAGAAAGAGCTGCCCTCGGGTCAGGAAGAGTGACTAATAATATATCTTCAAGTTGAGAGTGGGTTGGAGATGGCATAAGCCTCTAAGGAATTTTGGAAGCAAGGTTTCCAGGATCTTGAGGGGCTAGCTGTTGTTGGGAAAAGGTCATATTACCGCAGAATAAAACCCTAGTCATGAGACCCTTTAGATGTGTATCGGTGGGTCGTAGGCTTGGGGGATGAGCGCCAACATCTATCTTGAGGGGTAGAGATAAAGCAAGTTTCCAAAGGAATTTTTATTTTTTATTATTATTTTTAAAGATTTTATTTATTTATTCATGAGAGACAAAGGAACTTTTAGATGTTAAAGTAGACTCACAGGATCCTGGGGGTCGGGCTAAGATGGCTTTTTGCCCATAGCAAAGTATGAACACTGAGGCAGCTGAGTTCCTAGAGGAATGTCCCTCTGCCTGTTTCAAGGACTTGTCAGTGGGCTGCAGGTAGTGAGGAAATTTAATTTTTCTTTTGTGTTTGTTTCCCACATCACGGACAGTAAGCCTTACCCATAACAGGAACCATCAATTAACATATTGTACGCGTTATGTGGATTACATACTATATCCTTACAAAAAGAAAGTCAGAGAAAAGAAAATACCATTGCATAAGTCACAAAGAGGAGAAAATATATTTATAGTACTGTTTGGTATTTATTGGGGAAAAAAATCTACATGTAAGGGAATCTGCACAGTTCCAACCCACGTTATTCAAGGTCAGCTTTACTTTTTCTTGAGTTTTGTACCTGAGACATGGCTAAAATTTCTAAACAAAAGCTACCATATATCTGAATCTATGTGTTATCTATGTCTGCATGTGTACCTTACAGATATGTCAGATTTTCCTCCCAATGGTATTATCAGAGTTAATTCATAAAGAGCTCAATTTAATTGGCTTAAAGAAAATTAAGCATTCATATAAATCAAATATACTTTCAGAAACATAGAAACTAATTCAAGTTTTTCCAGTTCATATGATCTGAGATAATCTCTGATGAATTGGTAGTTTGTTGGGTTAATTTTTAAGAAGGCAAGTCTTCAAAGTTCTCAGCATTAAATAAACATTTTGTACCTGAGTTTACCAGGCAGTCCAGACTCTCTCTATATTCCAAATTTATCAACTTCTTGTTTTTCAAAGTATAGTCACAGACCCTTGCTGAGTCATGATTGACATTTACACAAATAGAAAATATATGTCTTGTCTAGGTCTACATAGATAAATAGATAGTACCTTCAATGTTATCTATAATTTATAAATGGATTCACTACAGATTACATATAAACAAAAAAGTAATTTCATAAAATGCAAAAGAGTAATACATGGAATATATTGGAAATAAGAAATATTTGTTAAACTTATTTCAGTTACTTATACGGGTATGTTATATATATGTGTGTATATATATATAAACATATGTTTATACATAATATATAAATATAATATATATAATAAATATATTTATAAATATAATATAAATATAATATATATGTTATAATATATATAAACATATATATATATATATGTATATGTACTGGGCCATAAAACACACTCTCTTACTGTAGAATGACCCTGCATGTTTGAAGGCCATTGCTTTTATATTACAGTAAATTGTGCCACAAAAGTCTGTGTGGGCAGCTCAAAAGGCCAGCATAAGAACAACCACTATTTTTTTTGTGTGTGTGTGAATACCCAGTGATTACTCCTCAAGACCAAGGTGTCATCACTGTTTGATAGGCTCATACTTCACTGCTTTTTCAGATTTGCATCCAGGCAGCAATCTAGTTGAAAGAACTTCCTCCATTTCTTAGAACTACTCGCAAAGCTGTTAATTCTGGTGGGGGCGGGGGGGGGGGGTTTCCCAGGGATTGATAACTATGCCGCCAGTTTAGAAATCGTTTTTCGAATCTTTATTCTCCCTACTTCACTTAGAGCAACGCTCTTCATCAATAATGAGGGGATACTGTTGGCCCTGCCTGTTCTGTGGTTCCCAGTCTAACCGCGATAGGTCAGGATGAGCCTATAGACATGAGTAAACCTCATTCTGTAACTTCCAAGAAGTGTGTGGGTTTAACTCTATTATATAGGAGTTTACATTCGTTAAATATAATGCACAAGCAATTGCACTATCTTCTAAAAGTAAGTCTGGAATTATTTTGTAACAACTGCCTTACATTTCTTTTTAGATAAGCTTTATATGCTTTTGAAAGTGAGAAAGTAACATTTAAACTAATAAAGATGAAAATTATCAGCAAAAAAAAAAAAAAGAAAAAAGAAAATTATCAGCAAAAAGGTTTTGTTCCTCAGAACTACCAGAAACAATAACAAAATAAAAGTACTATATGAAAAATACATAAGGAAAAGAGAACGTGGTTGGGTTTTTTGGGGGAGTAAGGAAGTTTATAAAGAACATGGTTGGTTGGTTGTTTTAGTAAATGAAAAAAAGAATTTTGTCCTCAAGTAAAATGATTGTTCTGGAATAAGGAAAAAGACCATTGACATCTAAATAGATATAGAAAATTGTTGAAGGTTTATGGAAAAAAATTTTGAAAAAGAAATTTTATGTATGGTCAAGTTGGCTAAAAATTTTTCTTTGCCTTTTAAGGTAATCTACTTGGAAAGCAAAGATCTTATGTGTGTATTTTTTAAAGATTTTATTTATTTGACAGAGAGAGAGAGACGGGGAGCACAAGCAAGGGGAGCTCAGCAGGCAGAGGGAGAGGGAGAAGCAGGACCCTGGGATCATGACCTAAGCTGAAGGCAGATGCTTAATTGACTGAGTCACCCAGGCACCCAAGATTTTTGTTTTATTTATTTATTTATTTATTTATTTATTTATTTATTTATTTATTTTTAAAAAATTTATTTATTTATGATAGTCACACACAGAGAGAGAGAGGCAGAGACACAGGCAGAGGGAGAAGCAGGCTCCATGCACCGGGAGCCCGACATGGGATTCGATCCTGGGTCTCCAGGATCACGCCCCAGGCCAAAGGCGGGCGCTAAACCACTGCGCCACCCAGGGATCCCAAGATTTTTGTTTTATCAAAATAATTTCTTATACTTCGTTATCTTTATTGTCAAGTAAATGGAATCTTCTGGAGATTAAGAAAGCTAAGTTTTGCTTACAATCACATGACCCTTTGTTTTTGCCTTTGACACCTTTTACTGTTGCTTTGGTTGAGAAGATAATTAACTATTGTTTCATAATGATCTATGATCCTGTTCGATCAAGTGTCCAAAACCTACTGGTTTTTGTTTATGAATTTCCCCAAGGCTAATTCTAAATGTAGTCTTTTTGGTCTAAAAGTAACTTTGATAAATCCCAAAGGGTCCCTGAAACTTTTCAAAAGATTTGTTCCCTTTCCTTAGAAAAAGGGACGGGCTTTACTGTTTAGGATTAGTTGATATGTTAAATGACATGGGAAGCACGTCAAATGAGACGTAATATTATGCATTGTGTTATATCTGCATGGGTGTACATTATAAGTGTTCTAGGAATTAAAATAAATCCCTAAAATTCTGATATGCCCTGGTATGATGTTATCAGTCATAATTCTAATTACTATCTTGAGCTGTTGTGTGGCACAAATAATGAAATTTCCTTGTCAAAATCATAATTAACTCTCATCAGCTCTTTAACCATTGCTATTTTTACATCTTTTGTCATTTATGCCCAGTTATTAAGTGCTTCATCTTCAAAGACATTCATGAGAAAGACCTTGACAAGTACTCTAGGATGCAGGTTGATAAATTTAAGATCATGACACCGAACGGAAGAATTTCTAAAGCTCTTAATAGAAAACTACTTGCTTTAATATTTTGCTTTCCAGACTTCAAAACCCCCTTCTTTCCTCTCCTTTAAGTTACCCATAACTTACAGCAGTTTGGTGAAATGTTCCAATTCTAGTACATGCGCTGCCAAAACAAGCATGCAGTTTGGTGAAATGTATCTTTACCACAAAGGTTGAAGCATTTATCTTTTTTCCCCTTCCTGATTTCCCCAGAACTCTGAAAGTCTTATTAAATATTTTTATTTTTCATGACAATGTGCCTATTTGCATAGGTTCAGTAAGAATCTCTTTTCCTCGTGATAAAACTCTCAATGTACCTTGCCCCTGCTTCTTTGATCCACAGCTGACAAGAAGAGATTTTTTTTTTAAAGATTTTATTTATTTATTCATGAGAGACAGAGACACAGGCAGATAGAGAAGCAGCTCCCCTCGAGGAGCCCGATGTGGGACTCGATCCCGGATCCCAGGATCAGGACCTGAGCCAAAGGCAGATACTCAACCTCTGAGCCATCCAGGCATCCCGACAAGAAGAGATTTACTCAAATACCATAAAGGCCTAATTGCTTCTATCAAAATATCCATGCTGGTAGAGCATTCTTTTCGGAGTCCTCCCAGGAGATGAAGACCTTATACGTCACACCTTGCAACCTGGGGACTCCATCTCTACAAAGACGCTCTTCCACCCCTTTGGGAAGATCCCATCAGGTACTGTTAACTGACCCTTGTGCAGCCAAACACCAAGGAATCGACACTTGGGTTCATGTGTTACATCTCAAGAACGCACCAAACCCATCCTGGACCTCCCTGCATATGTCCCGTGACCTGAAAGTAAAGATTTCCAGGAATTGGAGCAAGTGACAGCTTTTCTAGAATAACAAGACCAGGCCTTTATACCCCTTTCCTGCTGCTGCTTCTCACTTTGTTTTTCACCCCCCTTTCCCTTGGCAAAGTAATGGTCTTATGCACATTTCTTGGTCTATTGCCAAAGCATTAAGCCTCTCTGACGGTTGGATCTGTCGCCCGAGACTCCATTTTGCTTTCAAAGTCAGAGACCATTTGGTCTTACTTGTACCTAATTTCCCTTCAGTCCAAAATACCACTACAAGCCTATAGATTTTACCTACGTGGTTAGGACCAGGCGTTTCTATTTCTTGTTTCAACCTTTCCCCAGTCATAACTGTACTCACTAAACATTTCCACATTTATCAATTGCACAACGCTGGCTCCTCTATTTTTCCTTTTCTAAATATAATCTGCCCGCCTACAACCTAAGAAAATACGATGGAATTTAGACCTTTTTGGGACACCTGGGTGGCTCAGCCGTTAAGGTCTGCCTTCGGCTCAGGGTGTAATCCTGGAGTCCCACGTCAGAAGCTTCCTACAGGTCCGCCCCCTTGAGACTTCCTGTCTGTCGCAAGCAGGATTTTCCAGGAGGCTCACAGGATTCTGCATCTGGGGAGCTTTTTTCCCACCCAGGGATCTGAGTAAATGCCGATGGGTGCGTGATCAGAGATCTCTTCCTACATTCCAGACAGCTAGCTGACCCCATAACCAAAGCAGTAACAGCCCAAGGATCGCTTGACTCAACTGGTTAAAGTAATTTTGAATAATCGCACAGCCCTTGATTTACTTGCTCAACAAGGTGTTGGGCAACATTAAGTACCTGTGTGTTGCGCCTGGAAAAACTCCCCCGGGGAAGGAGAACCTTTATCGCATAAAATTAGAGAATAAGCATATTGGCTCCAACAAGCTCCACCTAAGGATCCGTGGTCGTTTATGTAGCTGCTCACCTCTTTGGCTTTGGGCTCTTGGTTTTGGATTATTATTTAACTGGAGTCATTATGCTGCTCTTTGTCTTATTTTGTATCATCAGTTTTAAACTTTGTACCTGTCGCCTGTCAGATCTCTGCAGAAGCCATGCACCAAATAGGGTGACGCAGGCTCAGTGCTTGGGGATGACTTTTAAGGCCTACGCCCCTGAGAAGAGAGCCTGTAGGTGGAAGATGCCTGCAAGTTCTCCCTCCTTCCCGTCCGTGGTACTCAAACGTGGCCTTGATGGTTTCCAATCAGTGCACTTTCCCTCCAGAGGAGGATAGGACAACCAGGGAAGGTTGTTCCTGGCACCGGGGTGGGGGTGGGGGTGGGGGTGGGGGTGGGACAAACCACTAACTGCAGAGAGCCTGACTCTTGATCAGCAATGCTTTCAAGAAAAGATCGGAACCAAGAGGGGGAGGTGGGAAAGTGAGTAAAGAGAACCTCATTTCAGAGGCCGGAGGTGGGGTGGGGGGGTGCGCGCTCCTCACGGCCTGCCTAACCAGCCCAAGACAAATCTTGTCTCCACGAGGGAGGACACGTCCACACGAGAATTTTATCTCCTGCTTTTATGGAGGAGCATGAGGGGGTCTCCCTGCCGCAGCTCCCCACACGCACCGCGGGCGGCCAGCGGGGAACCGTCACAGCTCAGTCTTGTCGGTCTCCCTCCCCACTTCCTCCTAAAACCCACCCAAGCGGGCCTTTCCTTGGCCTCTTCAGTCTTGCCTGTGGCTTGCCATAGGTTGGGTGGCCGGAATTGCCATTCCCCTATTTCCAAATAAATGTGTTTTTTCTAGTAAGAGAGCCGGCTGTCTAAGGGCTGGCATCCGGCCGGCGGCTCCTCTGGGCGGCCTCTTAGGGCCGCGGCCTGTGCCAGGCCCCTGGTGCCCTGCCCTGTGCCGGCTGCCCCGCCTGTGGGCCCGGGGAAGCGGAGGCTCAGCTCCAGCAGCTGCTGGGCTCCAGGGTGCAGGCGGCCCAGCCGCAACAGTCACCTGGAGCAGGAGCTGCAGGCCGCCCCCCAAAGGCTCCGGGGCCTCAGCAGCCGGCTCCCCCCACCCATGGTGGATGCACGCACCTGGGGTCCCCCTGGGCACCTGCCTGGGGTTCCTACAGAGGGGCCACTTCCAGAAAGCACCCTGAGGCAGCAGCTGCAAGGGGCCACTATCGGTCCCCACTGGGACTGGCCCAGCGGGTCCACGGCTCTCGGGCCACCAGGGGTCCCAGCAATTTTTTTTGAGAAAGCAGAGCACTCTGGAGAGAGGGGGCGGGAGCAGGAGGGAGGATCTTTAGCAGGCTCCTCGGCCAGGGCAGGGCTCGATCTCACAACCCTGAGACCGAGACCTGAGTCAGAATCAAGAGTCTGATGCTTAAGCGACTATGCCCCCCGCCAGGGTCCCCCAGGAAGGCCTTGTTACACCACAGCCTGGCCCGCTCGCAGCGTCACGGTGGGGAGACCGGCCCGCAAGGAGGCCGATGCCTGCGCGGCTTGCACCTTCTCGGCAGGCCTGCGGGCTCTGGCCTGTCCCCGTCACCGCAGGGGCCGGCAGCGTCGCGGGCCCCGGGGAGTCCACACTGTGCCCGGACACCGGGTGGGGCCCAGGCGCCTGTTGCTCGGCCGCGCCCTGCAGGGCACCGCTCTGTCCCCCAGCTCCGCCGGCAGGTGTGGGTAGGAGAGGCAGGTGCAGGCGCCCCACACGCCGGCCCGCGCCCCTGGGCCCTGCCCCGGTCCCCGCCGCCCTGACCTCAGCAGCCCGCCAGGAGCTGCAGGCGCCCACCGGCTACCCTGGGGTGTGTGGAGCCCAGGCCTACCCCCGCCCGCCTCAGGGGTGCACCCCAGAAAACTGCTCCGTGGCAGCAGCTGAACCCGGCGCCAGTCAGTCCCCGAGGACGCAGCCTGTGGGCCGGAGCTGTGGGCGTCTGCAGCCGTGTCCCGGGTCCATTACTGGGGGGCAGGGACCCTGCCCAGGGCGCCCCAACCCTCCCGGCTTCCAGCTCTGCCGTCGGCGGGTATTTGGGCAGGTTGGGCTTGCAGTCGGGCAGCCGGCAGGCGTTCCCAGCCCTGCTGTGACCCGCGACTCCTGACGACCCTGCACCCCAGGTCCCTGGGCACCCCGACCCCCGCGGCTCATGCACCTGCAGGTCACGCTCCGTCCCTGGGCCTTGGGCTGTGGAGTCACCCCGGATCTGGCCCGACCGGGCTCAGTGCAGAGAGCCGGTGCCCTGAAGCTTTCTAGGCAGCCCTTCCGAAGGGCACCCGCCAATCCCCGTTTAGGCCAGTGGCCTGACGGGCCCCAAGTGTGGGCTAGCAGAGCTCCAGGGGTCCCCTCCCCCAGGAGGCGGCCCCCAGGTCCCCAGCTCTGCCACCCAGGGGGTCGTGGGCCCCTGTGGGGTGCCCAGGTGCTTCCTGTACCTGCTCTGTTGTGCTGACCTGTGGCCACGCTTGCCCTGTGCCAAGTTCCCCGCATCCTGCGCCCCCGGAGGTGCGCCCCACTGGCCTCCCCGGGCAGGTGGCGCCTCCCCCAGTGGCCAGCAGGGCCCCGGGCCCACCCTGACCCCCCTCAGCCTCCCCCACCTCTGCGCGCCCTCACATGGGCTCCTGGGGCCCTTCCGTCCCGCCTCCACGTCCATGGTTAGTCACCAAGGATCTGCCTTGCGGAACTCTGCCCACCTGCCCACCTGCCCACCCGCCCACCTGCAGGCCGCCCTCCTCTATGCGCAGGGCTCCAGCCCCAGGACAACCGGGATCCTGTTGGACAACCACACATCCTTCGGGAATGTTCTCCCCCTCCTACACCCTCTGGACGAAGGGCGCACTCTACTGCATGACTGGTTGCTACACCCTCCCTCTTTCCAACCCCCAGGACCCCTCCCACCCTTAAGCTTTTCCATTTTCTTAAGCAAAGAGAAGCAACCGGAATAGGACACCGAGGCTTTCGGCCCCACAGCTGCTCACGTGTGCCTGAGGGGATGCGCTGCCCTCTGTGCCTGTGGGTGACTGACCTGCTCCCAGCTGAGGACAGGGCTTTGCCTGTGCCCAAGGTCAACAATTATCAATGATCAGCTGATGGATTATTTTCATCCATTTATACTTTGTCCAATTGCAAAAGAAACAAATCTGTCCTTTGATTTTACATCTCCTCCAGCTGCTGCTTCATTCCCCCCCCCCCCCCCCCCCGCTCTCCTTCTAGCAAATACCTCAACATCCCTTTAGCTCCACCTTTCCCATTCTTTCATGGGCCCAACTCAAACCACGTTTCACCCCGCCGCGTACCAAATGTGTTCACGTCAAGGTCATAATAACCTGTGCTTACTGGTTAACTCTCACATCTCACCTCCCTTGACCCATCACAGCCGCGGGGATGCAGTGGCTCCCAACTGGTTTCCCTGCTTGAACCCGTGGCCTCCTATAGTCTATTCTCAACACAGAAGCCACAGGGATCTTTTTAAGACCTAAAGCGTATTATTTCATTCCTCTACACAATAAATTCTGATTAGAAGCCAAAATCCATATCATGTCCTCAGAGCCTCCCTGGATTGACATCTCTAGAGCTCTGGAAGCTTCTCCTGCTGCTCTCTCCTTGGCCACTCTGGCTTTCCAGTTGTTCTTTCAACAGACCTGGATGTGCTTCTCCTCGGAACATTTTTGCAGGGATTTTGCTGTGCCTGGAGGGTTCTGTTACTTCGTTTACTGCTGTAATTTCACTAAGAACTGTGCTGAACACACAGGAGGCCCTCACCCAATGTTTGTTGAATGACTGGAAGACAGTCATGCTTCATCTTGGCCCTGGGCCTTCCAGCAAATGACATTGGCCAGGAGTGCTCTTCCTTCCACCTGGAAATGTTCATTCACTTTTTTTTTTTTTTTTTTTTTTTTGGTGAAAAGTCTTTTTCCTTAGGTAGCCTCTTTTCTCTATCACTCATACTGGTGATTTTACATACACGTAACCACAATAATCACAGCCTTTAGCATACTTAAAAATTTTGACATTGACACAGTATTTTCTAAAATGTATTTCCTATTCAAATTTCCCCAACCATTCTAGTAATGACTTTATGTCTTTAAAAAAAAACTTAGGGGCATCTGGGTGGCTCAATGGTTGAGCATCTGCCTTTGGCTCAGGTCGTGACCCTGGGGTCTTGGGATCGAGTCCCACATCGGGCTCCCCACAGGGAAACTGCATCTCCCTCTGTGTCTCTGCCTCTCTCTGTGTGTCTCTCATGAATAAATAAAATCTTTAAAAAAGGGATCCCTGGGTGGCTCAGTGGTTTAGCGCCTGCCTTTGGCCCAGGGCGCGATCCTGGAGACCCGGGATCGAGTCCCGCGTCAGGCTCCCGGCATGGAGCCTGCTTCTCCCTCCTCCTGTGTCTCTGCCTCTCTCTCTCTATGTCTATCATAAATAAAGAAATAAATCTTTTAAAAAATCTTAAAAAAAATTTAGATCAATGATTTAATGAAGGACCACACATTACCTTGTTTTAAAAATTTGCTTAGTTTTCAATGTTTCTATTACTAATCCATGTCCATAATTTTCAAGAGAAAAGTGCCCCTCAGCAAGGTCAAATAAATGAGAAAATCTCTTAATGCCATTTTTTTTTTCTTCTAGATGCTATTAGAGCCTGACCACACAGCTTTCTCCTGGTGCTTCCTGTCACCACCACCCAAGAATTCTCATCACCTCTCTCCTAGGTTGGGTTCCATGAGAACCTAGATCTCAGGTTCCCTCTGTCTTGATTTACTCCCTTGTTTTGGTAGAAAACATCTTCCAGTAGCTTCTTGTGGAAGGGTGCATTGGAGGTAGGTTCTTTGAGGACTTACATGTCTGAAAAGACCTATTTTCCACCTTCAAACTCTATTGAGAGTTTGGTTGGGTATAGAATTCTAGGTGTAAAGATGATTTATCCTTGGTATTCCAAGGCATTGTTCTATTAGCTTCTAGTTTCCACTGTAGAGGTACCCAGCATGTTCTGATTACTTGTTCTTTGTAACTATAGCCCCAAGGCTTTTAGGATTAATTCTTCATCCCTTATGTTCTAAAGTTGTACAGTGATATGCCTTAGATTTAAAAAAAAATTATTTAAAGAGAGGGAGAGAGAGAGAGAGGAGGGAGGGGCGGAGGGAGAGAGAGAATCTCGAGCAGACTCCATGCTTTGTGCAGAGCCTGACGCAGGGCTCGAACCCAGGACCCTGAGTTCATGACTTGAGTAGAAACAAGAGTTGGACACTTAACTGACTGAGCCACGCAGGTGCCTGTAGATTTTTTTTTTTCTAATTCAATAACTTGGGTCCTAAGTAGATGCTTTCAATAAGGAAACTCATTCCTTTTACCCATTTCTTTCATATTTATTCAATAATTTCTTCCTTTTGGCTTATTCTCATTTCTCATTCTAGGACTTCCATTAGTCTCATGTTAGACTAGATTTACCTCCTAATGTTCCTATTATTTTGCCTTTTCTCCCTCCTCCTCCTCCTCCTCTTCTTTTGCTTTTTGTTTTATTTAATGGGCAGTTTCCTTAAGATTCTCTTCTAACCTTTCTATTGAAATGGTTTTCATCCTGGTTATTATACTTTTAACTTCCAAAACCTTCTTTTTCTCTGATTGCTTCTTTCTCTTTGAAAAAAAAAAAAAAACTTTTAATGTCACCTCTTTTTATGTTATGGGTCCAATAACTTTTCTTCTTTTTTAGAAGGATACTAGTTTCTTTGAAATTTTCTTCTGTTGTCTCCATTATCTCTGTTTCTTCTAAGTTCTGCTCCCTTCCCCTCACCTGTCTGGTCTCTGTCCCTTCTGTCGGAAACTTTCCTAAAATGTGTGGTGATTCTTGGCTGTCTATCTGTATCTAAGAGCCAGAATGGAAAAAAACTGATTTTGATGGGAAGGGGAAAGCCTGATGAGTGGTGAGCTTCAGTGGAGGTTTAACAAGCCTGGAGTGAATCAGTTTGTAGAGGCCTTTCCCCAGTGTTGGACCACAGAAGGACCCACCACTCTCTAGCCGTGGAGAGAGAGCACAGCAGCCTGGACTGACCACCTATCTGGGAATTGAGCAGGCAAAGGGGCTGAGAGGTCTGCAGACCAAGATGCATAGTTCCCCAAATTTTATTTTGTTTTCCGTTCACTCCTTGCCCCTGCCTTCTTGGGCCAGGGCAGGGGGACACGTTTGATTTCTGAGCACTCCCCCCTCCCCGCCCCTTTAGGTGGGATAGACTTCCTTCTCACTGGTTCCCCCTCTGTTGGTGCTTGAGTTTCAGCTTTTTTCCGGACCAGCCACATTAAGCCATTGGGTTGTCACCTTCCTAGAAATGTGCCTTGGTCTGCTGTTCTTATCTTCCCTCTTCTTCACTTCCTTATGGATTTACAATTCTGCTTTTGTTCTTGGTCTTTAAAGGGAGTGTAGGTTGGGAGACAGTAAAGATAGCACGGGTTCAACTCTCCATCTCTTTAGGTAAGTTAATAATTTGTTATTAGATGTTTTAGACAATCACTGCACAGGTTTCCCTTAGAAGAGGCCTCCTTCAATCACACCTGTAGTTGAATCCGCAGTACTTTATTGCTTTGCCGGAACAAACGGTCCTCGGCTTAAAAGACCCCGGTAGGTCCTAGGGCCATCTAGCGGGCAGCTTGAATTCGAGGCGTCGGCTGGAAATCTGACCCGGTGCTTTCTGAAACCCAGGAGAGCTAGAGACCATCCTTTACCACCTCCTCGGTGTCTCTGCGCAAAACCTCCCCACCTAGAAGGGTCTCCTCTGTCACATGGAAAGGACCTGTACACATTTAGGTTGTAGTTTATTTTAGTACCTATTTTATTTCATCTTCGTGGTTATCTAGAAGTGTCAGCAGTTGAAATTTGAAAGGTTTCTCTACTAATATCCTCATGAGAGATGAAAAAATAACTGACCTGTTCTCCTTTCTTTTAACAGCCTTTTTATTCAGTGAAGATTGGGTTCTATTTCTTCCTCCTCTGGGATGTTTCGCTCGTCCATGGCTGGCCTTTCCTAGGAATTAACCGAAAAGGAAATGACAGATATGATGAGGCTGCTAGAGCTGGTCAAGTGGTAGAGGCCAGGCTGGGAGGTTCCTGTGGCCAGCTGAGGCAAGCGGCCCGTGGATTATGCTGCTCTGTCGTTATTAATACATCGTGTCACAGAGGTGAATTGAAAAGACGTAAGTCATCCAGTCTCTCAATCTTACCCTCAATAGTTTACAAAAAACAAAACAAAACAAAACAAAAACAACAACAACAACCCGATCTAAAGATTTTAGGCAGAAATTTAAAATTACTCCTCTTTTCTTAACCCCAAAAGGATTTTATATCTGTATCTGAAGAACCTACTGGAGATGTTCCTAAACGTTGACTCGGCCAACTCCTGAGAGTTTCCACAGTGTCAAAATATATGAATCGCCAGTGCTTGAGCCAAGTGCAAACCGATTAAGGTTTCACATAGATCAAGTGTGAGCTGGAACGGCTTAGGTAATTCAAATGCCATCTAGTGGCCACGTGTCTTTTTAGTCTTCAATCAAGATGGTTTCTGGTGCCTTTGAATATTTTTCTCAGGGCGATTTACTAAATAGTGTTTGAGTCGGAGATATTATAGCTGCTTCTGCTCTTGGACTGAAATGGAACTAGAATATTTCCACATCATAAAAAAAAAAAAGGTTTCACAGCTTGAAACGTGCCCAAGTCCCGACTCTTATGCCAGCTTTCTCTGTTTGTATGGCTGTGAAACGGAGTTGTGGCCCAGCTAGGCTACTACGTCGTTAAATAACACCAGTAATTATAATTTATTACTTTGCAATTGAGAAATAAAAAGTATATCTGTAATGTCAGGTAGCCGATAGAAGAACAAAATTCTAAATATTGATGGCCAGAGAATTTAAAAGATCAATCTTCAGTCTAGAAAGTTGAAGAGCTAGGAGAGAGACACAGCATTTATTAATGAATGAACGGCACAGACATGCACATCGGTGTGACGTTCATCACGGTGGTGGCAGTAACAGCATCTAGCATGTATTGGACTAACAGGGGTCCAGTGCGCTGCTTGTATTAACCCATTTGACCTTCACAACAACCTGATGAAGTAGATACTATTTTAATACCCATTTTAGAGACAGAATTGAGGCACAGAGTGGCTAACTCATATACCCACTACTGAGAGGCTGACTAGGAATCAGAATGTTTAGTGCCCTTTGGTCTCACAGTTGGGTTGGGTTTTGGTTAACACTGTTTCGGTTGAAGCATCCTTGGAGAATCATGCAAGTCCCTTTAATAGAACCAGGGCACAGGTAACCCTTGATCATCTTGGGCTAGGGTTGCGGGTGGAGTTGACCCAAGGATGACGCTGAGCTCTGGGTTCCTGAGCGTATCATCTTTGGGTAGACCCTGGAGAACGGACAGTAGAATTCACTTTTGTAACAGTGTGGCCTGGGGTTATCTCTAACCTTGTTTTCCAGTCTGCACTCCAGATAGTAGAGAGTGGATTGATTTGAGCGTCACCAAACTAGCTGTGGTGATGTAATAAATAGGACATCGTTACATGTTTTTCTTCTCGTTGATCAGAAATCTGGTTCTATTCTTTCACTTCGGGCATGTGACCATTTAAGACCTTAAAGATAACAAATGGGTTTAATACCTCACAGGTGCTTTGTGGATTTCACTGGGCCTCACAAAGTGTTTTTGAGGTTGGGAACAATGAGTTTATTATCCTCGGTAGAACGATAAGAAGACTAGGATTCAGGGTAGGTGGCAAAAGTCCCATGACTACAGGCTGTAGGATTAAGACGAGAACACTTAGGCCCGTCATTGCATTCATTCACATCCACACATGCACACAGGCCTGCGTATGCACACGCACACCTCCCCAAGTATGTAGTACCAGAATTTGTGCATGCATAAATGACCATGCCAACGGAATGTTAGATAAGGTAGCCTAATGTAAAAGTGAAAATTATTCTACTTGCAAGTTTGTCATCTATTCTGTGCTTTCTCAGCTACTGTTCAGAGATCTTTAAAAGAAAGTCAGATGACCAAATCAGCTAGTTCGGATAAGTAGTTTAGGTGTATTACAGCCCCAAAGGCAGACTCTAGGTGGTCTTTCAAGATCTACTCGAGTCCTCTAATTTCATTTTTTAATTTAAAAATGTAGCGCTCTAATTCTTTAAAAGAATGTTTGCTCGTACAATGGTGTACGTCCGTCTGTAGCAGTCTTACAGGCTTATCGTGCCTAATACAATATATCCAGAAGGAGGCAGCATTTTACTATTAAATTGATGCTTCTGCAAAGTTCTAACAAGTACTTTTTTTTTTTTTCCTTTAAAAATGTAGGTTACCTAATCATACACATCCAAAAACCTTTCAGGGCAAAGATTCCTAGATGTCACCAGAGCTTTGCATATTGGAATAGTCATAAAATCGAAATCCTCCTCCGATCAAATGCATCTAAAATGAAAAATAGCATATATGGTGGCCAAATTGGTAGGAACTATTTTGGCAGGAAAGACACTGATCAAAATACAAAGTTGGAAAAAAAAAAATACAAAGTTGGAGAGGAGAGTACAAGAAGGGTGAAATGCATGATTCAATTATTGCTAACTTGTGGAAAATAAGTATTTGGTCAATAAGAAATCAACTTTAAAAAAAAATCAACTTTAGAGAAAAAAAAAAACCCTTTGAATCCCCTCAGAAATAAGGACAATGACATAGTTTTAATCATCTCCCCAGTTTCATAAATGTAACTTGCTTCTTTCCTTGTTTTCACGCAAGCACATGGTCTTTAGAAGGGACCTTGCAATATCATGTGACACAGCTCAGGGATTGCAGGCCAGAACCCATTGCATCCATCTAGGGAAGTGAATCTATCTGCTTTCAAGGAATTAGGAAGAAATGGATTCCAGCATGATAGGGGAAATCCAATTATATGGACGGTGGGGTGACCTCTGTTTGGCAGTAAGGCCCAGAACTAAAAGCAGTAATTGGGGTCTGACAATTTTTCTCCAAATTTTCTGAAGGGGCTAAAGCACTGAGCATCAGTCCTCGAGTATATGTCCTTAGTACCCACTTACTGGTCTATAAAAAAAGCCAGGCAAGGACTGGGCTGGGCAATTTCTCCTCTTTCCATTGGTGAGAGTCTTCTGACTGGCATTGCCAAGAGAATAAAGAGGATGCAAGACAATGGCTTTTAGGGGCTGCCTCTGGGGACTTCTGCTTAGAGAGCAGACTTGCTGGGCTGCCCATTCCTTCCAGAGCAGAGAAGACAGAAACTGGGGAGAGCTGGCTGGCAAGGTGGAAGAGGTGACAATGGAACAGTTTGCCCATCCATTATGTGTCATGGCCAGGGTGCGCGAAATCCCTTAGGACAAGAGGACATATGGAAGACAGCTGTTCTTTAGTTACCTTACTATACAATCCCCTTCCCCACTGCCCCTTCCACACACCACCCACCCCCTGCACGACAGTGCACCGTGACTTGGGGTATATTACTGAGGTAGTTGAGGGGGTAAGTGGGAGGGTCCATTGAGAGCTGAATCCTTCCTATGGGGTGCGGTGTTGTGGGGAGACCTCTATGACTAAATCTCACATGTGCTCCCCAAGAGACTTCAGATCCTGGCGTGCACACTCAGCTTCATTGGAGAAGCAGAGTAGCCAACAGAGGGAGGGTTACAGCTCTCCCTTTCCTTCCCCTTCTTCCTGATTCCCATACTTGAGAGGACCCAGGCCTGGGGCAGGAAAGAAGGGGCGTTTCAGAGCCAAGACCCCTTCTAACCCCATTTCACTACAAATAGTCAAGGTCCCAACTCCTACCTTCTCTGGAGAGGTGGGCTATGGAGGAGATGAAATTTATATAGAGCTCGAAATTGAAGTTTTAGATGATCCCTTTTTAATAACCAAAAGTTTATACGAAGTGATACAATCTGCCCGGGATGCAATGGAGTGGTAGTGAAGGAAACTCTAAAGGTGAAGGCAGGGACAATTCTGATCACTAATTCCAGTGTGTGGGTTTTCTTGACACCGCCGGGCAATGCTCTGGACACAAGTTGGGTATCCTACGATTCGACTCAATTCTAGCACTATCTACCTGGAGATGACATCAGATTCCACAGGCTCAGTCCTACAAGGCTGTCCCCACTTCAGATGGTAATCACAAGTCCAGATTGTTCTCTGTGCTTCTGACCAACGGCTACAAATCAGAGTTTTCCACAAGCACCTCCTTGGGTTCAGATAATGTGCTAGCGTGGACCACGGAACTCAGGAAACCTGTTTGCTCACTAGATTACTGGTCTACTACAAAGGATATTAAAACATATGAGTTAAAAAATGAAGAGAGACCTAGGGTGGATTCCTAGACAAAAGAACTTCTGTAGACTCTGGAGCCCAGCACAGCGGCACACAGAAGCATTCTGGTTCTGGAAGCTCTCGACTCCAGGGGATCCCTGGGTGGCGCAGCGGTTTAGCACCTGCCTTTGGCCCAGGGCGCGATCCTGGAGACCCGGGATCAAATCCCACGTCGGGCTCCCGGTGCATGGAGCCTGCTTCTCCCTCTGCCTGTGTCTCTGCCTCTCTCTCTCTCTCTCTCTCTCTCTCTCTGTGACTATCATAAATAAATAAAAATTAAAAAAAAAAAAAAAAAAAAAGAAACTGGAAGCTCTCGACTCCATTCTTTTGAGTTTTTATGGAGGCTTCCTTACATATAGGCATGATTGATTAAATCATTGGCCATTGGTGATAGATTCAACCTCCAGTCCCTCTCCCCTCTCTGGAAGTAGGGCGTGGGTGCTAAAAGTTCCAATCTTCTAATCCTCTAATCACACGGTTGGTTCCCCTAGTAACTAGCCCCATCCAGACGTGCTTTCCCAAAGTCACCATTAATGTAATAAAACCCATCTTTATGGCTCCCAACACTCAAGAAACTCCAAGGGCTTTAGGAACTCCGTGCCAGGAATTAGACAAGACGAAATTATATATTTCTTATTATAAATCACAATATCACAGCAGGGATTAGGAAAAAGATCATTTCATATTTATGCACCACTGAGTAGAGAGAAATTTACCTCATAAGTATGTAATCAATGGGAATGTCTTTAAAGAACTGATATAATTTAAATTTTTCCACCCTTCACCATTACGGCTTATTTCCCAGGGCTGGAAAAGACAGTATCAAAGAAGTTCTGAAGGAAATTGTGACAGTGTTTCCCACCCAACGGGAAGAGAAAGTAGGGCAGCTCTGGTGGCTCAGCGGTTTAGCGCCGCCTTAAGCCCAGGGCATGATCCTGGAGACCCTGGATCAAGTCCCACATCAGGCTCCCTGCATGAAGCCTGCTTCTCCCTCTGCCTGTGTCTCTGCCTCTCTCTGTGTGTGTCTCTCATGAATAAATAAATAAAATTAAAAAAAAAAAAGAGAAAGTAGATAATACTTCTCATTTCTAGGAAGCTGTGAGTGGGGGGAGGTGGGAGGAGAGACAGACACACGCATGTGCACACACACACCCAGGACAAAGAGAGAAAGGAGAGCACAGGAGGAGGAAGGGAGATAACGGTCAAATAAGTGGGCTCTGAGTTTTTCCTCATACCTTCATGTCCAAAGGAGAGAGCAAGTTAGAAATAACCCTACCCTTTTTTTGGGGGGGGGGCGGGGGGAGGGTGGTATTTCCCAGAACAGAGTTTTGTTTCTAGTTTCCCTAGATGCAGACTGGGAAAATGTCAAGCCTTCTAAAAGAATCATCATATCCAATATGGAACCATCCAGGCAGCAAAGTAGAAATGGCCAAAGATGGAGCATTTAAGCACAGAGAGGGTGAAATAGAGAATCCCTAAAATCCCTTAGTTTGTGTAGGATTTGGAAAGTTCCAGAAGTTCTTACATGCCTTGATGCAGCAATTGAAACCAGAGGCCTGCACTTACACAATTTACTATAACAACAACAACCACAAAATCCAGTTGAAAAATGGACAGAAGATCTGAATAGATATTTTTCTAAGGGCGACGTACAGATGGATAAGAGGTACATGAAAAGATGCTCGACGTCACTGATCATCCAGGAAAGGGAAACGGAAACCACAATGAGATATTACTTCACACCCGTCAGAATGGCTATTAGCGAAAAGACAAAAATAGCATGTGTTGGTGAAGAAGGTGTAGAGAAAAGGGATCCCTCCTACACTGTTAGTGGGAACGGCAGTTGGCGCAGCCACTCTGGAAAACAGCATGGAGGTTCCTCAAAAGGTTAAAAATAAAACCACCATAAGATCCAGCAATTCCACTTCTAGGTATTTATCCAAAGAAAATGAAAACACCAGTTCAAAGAAATACATACACCCTGAGGTTCACTGCAGCATTATTTACAACAGCCAAGATACGGGAGCAGCCCAAGTGTCCACTGACAGACGGGAATAAAGACGGTGTGACGTGATGGGTATCATGGGATATTATTCAGCCACAAAAAAGAACGAAATTTTGCCATTTGTGGCAACGTGGATGGACCTAAAGGGCATTAAAGTAAGTGAAATGAGTCAGACAATGACAATACCATGTGATTTCACTTACATGTGGAATCTAAAAAAACAAAATAAAAAAAAAATAAAATTAAATTAAAAAAATAAAAAAATAAAAATAAATGAACAAACAAAACAGAACAGAAACAGTCATAGATTCAGGAAACCAACCGTTGGTTACCAGGGGGAGGAGGGACCAGAAGGGCAGGTGGGATCGGTGAAGGGGACTGTCATGAGGGTATAAAGTACAGCACGGGGGACGCTGTCAACAGCGTTGTGATCATTTTGCGTAGCAAGAGAGGAAAGCTCGATGTGCCACGCGGATCACTTAGCTACGTACAGATATTGAACCACTGTGACGTACACCTGAAACTAGTAGGATCTTGTACGTCAATTATGCTTCAATTAAAAACCAAAAAAAAAAAAAAAAAAAAAAAGAAAAACAAAAAAGCGTAGGCCCGCTAAGGCTGTGGCAGCGGCGAGGGAGGACCCCCAGCGCAGGCCTCTCTCAGGCACCGTGGGAGGAGGAGGTAGAGAGACTGCACAGGGTGACAGGGCCAGCTGACGGGAGGAGGGGCCCCTGGGGCTCCCACTTTGCCAGAACACCTGACCCTGAGTGTCACCTGCAGGGTATGACCAGGAGGTACAGGGGACAGCTCTGAGGAGGCCAGCTTGGGCTCAACCTTCCCTTCCCCTTGCCCTTGGAGATGTGTGACCTTTGCCCTACGCCCAAGCCCCCACCTTGGGAGGGAAGAGAGAGGCGCGAGGGAGGGGAGACCCACCTCAGAGGGAGTCTGAACCTCCAGGTGGCTGCTGGCTTGGCTGGAAGAGACCGAGGCCGAGCAGCTGACTGACCCCTAACCGGCAAGCTAGGCCTCCCCTCGCCCCGGCCCAGGCTGCAGCCTCGAGAAGTGGGGGCCAGAGGTGTGGGTCAGGGCCGGTGCCTGACAAGGTACCACGGGCCGGGCACCTAACAACGGGAATCTAGTTTCTTACGACTCCAGAGACTCGAAGTCCAAGCTCAAGGTACCAGCAGGCTTGGCTCCTGGTGGGAACCTCCTCCTGACTGTGTCTTATTTGAAAACAGAGAGAGAAAAGAGAGAGAGAGAGAGGGAGAGAGAGAGAGAGAGGGAGGGAGGGAGAGAGAGAACACTCTGGCATCTCTTCCCCTTTTCATAAGGATCCTTTTAAGTTTAGAGGCGCTCCCGAGGGTGGAGCCCCGCCATGACCCCGTCTAAGCCCAATCACCTCCCGCGGGTCTCACTTCCTAACCAGCATTGGCTCGAGCGTCGGGGCTTCAGTACATGGATGGTGGTGGGGACACCCAAGTCCAGAGCAGGGGGCTTGCGGGGATGCGTCTATCACTTGCAGGAAGGCCCGATGCCACAATCTCTCGGGTGCACGAGTGACAGCAGCTGTGAGAAGGCTGATCCTACCCCAGGTGCCTCCAGTTGCCCCCATCTCCAGGCCCCGGGGACCATGTGTGTGGGCAGAGAAAGAAACGAGAAGGCAGGGGAGGGGGCAGGAGGAAGAGCCAAGAGGCTGGAAGGAGAGAAGAGGAGGAGGAATGAAGAGGGCTCAGGGGCGGGGAGGAGGGCACGGTGGCTTGCCAGGAGGGCTGCAGCCTGGGGTGAGGGGGCTGTAAGTAGAGAGCGTCTTGGATGGTCTCCTGTGGCATCTGGCATGGCGCCCCCCCTGGTCTCCCTGGACGCTGCTGTCAGACCCCCCCTTGACCCCCTCCCCGCTGTGCCCTTGCCGTGACACCTCTGGGTGCTGCACCTGCTGCACTGCCTCCAGGTTCCCCAGCTGTTTCTCCTATGGGGATGGAGTCTCCTTTGGAGCCTCAAGGTACCTGGGCCCCTACTGGGTCCCCCCGCTGCCCCCCTCCCCCCTCTCCCCCGCTGGCCAGCCTGCACTGGGCCAGCCACACGGTGCTGGGTGCAGGGTGGGGGCCGTGCGCTAACTCCCTCAATGAGTTCACAGTTCTTTCTTCAGACGATTTGCTCAGTTACCTAGAAGGTCCAATTTTACGTATGATGGTCCCGGTGATTTCAAGCTCTCTGCTGTGTGGCTCTGACTCCCTTCGAGTTCGATCTCACTGCCTTTTCTGACAGCCCTGGCTAGAGGACACGGGTGTCGCAAGATTTTCTTTTTTTTTTTTTTTTCTGATGGTCTATTTTTAGTGTAAAACTCTTGGTGAACATTTAGAAGTCTGGCTTACAACAAAGTTGAGTGTGTGTGTTTACTTAAAACAAGCGAACTTTAAATCTATCATAAATGCCTATTTTGGTTGATTACTTGCCCAATGAGGCATAATATACAAAAATGCAGAACATTCTGCTCAACCGCGTGAGACAGACTGGGAATTCTGAAGGATTAAATATCAGCATAAGAAAATTATAAAATTCCATATAGTTAAAAGAGAAGAGGAGGAAGAAGGAAATGGTAAATTTATAGTTTCTGGGGGGATAAAGACAACCTTTTGTTCTGTGTACAAAAGTAGGAGAAAGAGCTCCAGAACTTATAAAGTGCATTGTCTTTACGTCTTAGGGTAGGTTCTGTGGTCCACTCTAAAGCGTGAACAGAGGATGTGCAGCCACACTGAGGGCATCTTTCACAGTTAAAGACTATCTAGGGATGTTCAGGAAATAGTAACAAATACTTTAGGACTCATGATCCCAGGCACGGAGTCATAGAAGTAGTTTAGAAGGCTTCCTGGAGGCTATGTCAAAAATTTTTTGGACAAAGTCAAAGGTACTCTGAAATATCACGTACATTATGTTATTGTGACCAAAAGAATAGAAAAGTAAAATCATGTGTTAGAATGTGTTATAGGTGCAAAGTAAAGTGAAAACGTGAGCTGATTATCTGGGTAATTCAAATATAGGAGTCTGAAACATTCATTTAGAGGCACAAGTGAATTAGGATGAATCCTTTACTGAGGTGACTTCACCCACGGAGGATCAGTCTCAACACTGGGAAGGGGTAGGACCGTGTGTGTGTGTGTGTGTGTGTGTGTGTGTGCGCGCGTGCACGCGCATCATTTTGGTAGATTATTTGACTTAGTTGAGGAGTACCTCACCATTAGGAAATGTTTTCTCTGAATACGCACTTTAGTCATTTTGTCTTTTGCCTTATTCCTTTCCATTACTCCTCATATTCAAAATTGAAAGAGAATGGTCAGGGTGTGCTTTAGTTCTCAAGGTCGCCTACTTATTACCCGATCGTCAGTGAATTCGCCAATTATAAGACAGTCCTTGAGAGAGAACCAGAGTTACGCGCATCATGAAAGGAAGTAAAAAGAGGAGGACCCAGAAGGAAGACTGGGCTGATGCAGTCTCCAGTGTGCTGTGCTGATATTAGACTCAGAGCCACCTCAACATGCCTGTGCCCAGGTCACACGCATCTAGTCGCATACCCTTGCCAACACCCACCCCACACGTTAACTCACATGAACAATAAATTACATCCGAAAAAGTAGGGCACAGTTCGCCTACCCAGAATCCTCCTTTCTCTTCTGGCATGTGATTGTATCTTTTGTCTCTTTTACATCACATTAAAGTGTCACCAACAGGATTGGTCAGCACTGAGGTAGGGCACGTCAGATGGTTCTGGGGAACTGGACCTGAGGTCATGGGGCAGCAATCTTAAAAACACAAAAGAAAGGAGTTTCAAATGGAGCACCTATTTGGGGGGCCTTGACCTTGCAATAAATCTTACCACAGCATACCTGCCACTATAATATTTTAACATTTTCATAGCGATTTTGGTCTAAGTATCTTAGAAATTTTTCAAGAAATAGCCTTGCCATTAGAGTGCTGTTTTATGTAAGTGGGAATAGTGAACCGCAGTGACTTTGAGGAGCATTAGTGAGTGATAAATGGGACTGGTAGCTGGTAAGAGATATAGAAATCAAGGAGAAATGTATGTAAATATAAAGATATTAGTCAAAAAAAAATCTAGAAATGTGACTCCAACAAGACTTTACCTTATTTCATATTTTTGGTCTCTTTTCCCTTCCTACCAGCTCAAAATTTTTGTGTTTTTTTTTTTAAACCCATTCTTTAGAATGTTCTAGAATAAAATTTGTAAATTTCAGCCAATATATTACCTCTTCCAGAAGTATTTTCAAGCCTTCCCTTTCTTTATGAAAGATAATTTCTGTCCTTAGTAAAATGATTTTCAAAGTCAAAAGAGGATAAAGAAGAACCTTTTTTTTTTTTTTTTTGGAAATAGTCCTTTCTAGTATAGTTCTGCTTGCTTCATCTGGAAGTGTTGATGGTTTTTGTCTGTAAATATATCTTTATGTAAGTTAGGCACAAAAAAAGCGAAGCGTTTCAGTTGATCAAGTGGAAATTCATCATTTACTTTGAGATGGTCAGCTATTAATAGAATTTTTGTCTGCTCCATGACATAAGCCAAGAAGTCTCCACTAGCATGTTTTCTGGCAATATTGCAGAGCATATGTTACTGAGTTAGTAACATAGCTCCTCCTCAGTATCTCCATCTCAACAATACTGGGAGAGGCATTTAAGAAAAAAAAAAGTAGCAAACTTGGAAAATAGAGTATGCTAAATGTCTGGACTAGTTAAGAACATTGTTTTGAAAGAATGAATGGCTTTATTATATTTGTGAAACATCACCCATATTCTTTGGTAAAATTTAAAAGGAAACACTGGGATGAAGACAATAGTACAGTTTTTGTTTTCACGATTGCATATCTCAAAATCAAAATATTAAGTCATTAAATTTGTTCCAAAGATTTGTCAGTTTACATATGATTTATTCTTGCTGACAAGGGCAAATATATTGAATTAAATTTTTGTATCAAACCTATGTCCTATAGGATTTAAAACAAACCAGCCTGGATGACACATGGGTATGAAGCAGAAAGTCACTAATGAAACTACGGCAGGATTCCAAGTGTCTCAGATGTCCGTGTTTGTGTATGTTACATTTTAAAGAATGGATTTGTGATTTCATAAGCCTAAGGCCTTGGCTTGGGTTTAAGATTTTGATATTTTAATTACCATCCAAACCCTTTTTTCATCATTCTTTGACTATTCCAAAAGCCTCTACTCCATTTCTGCCAACTCTTGGTATCCTCATATCTTAGACCTTGTCATCACCTGGAAATACTTCCCACACCCTGCATTTTTTTTCCCTTTAGCCACATGACCTTTTCTCCTTCAACCACCCTCTCCCCCATTTCTCAACCCCTCCAAAATGGTTCTTCTTTCCATTCCACCTCTGGCACTTCTCTGTGTGGAAAGTCTGTTCTAGCTGTTGCTTCTTCTTCTCTCTCTCTCTCTCTCTGCTCACTGGGGGTCCAGAATCCTGTCTGGGCCACACTTGGTCCTTAAGAATGTGAATTTAGAGTAACAAACAGGCTGGATCTCATTGTTATGTCCTTTTCCTTAACACCTTCCTCTTCTTAGTCTGGTGGGCCACCATTTCATTTGCTTCCAGCTGCATGTTTGGGAAAGAGAGAGCGTGGGGAAGGTACATCATGTACTTACCCACCCTGCTCAGAAGTGACTCACAAAATTGCTCACATTCTATTGTCCAGTAGAGCTGCAAGGGAGGCAGGAGTATAGAGAGGTACGAAGATAGTGATGAGCATTAACAGTTTCCTCAATAACTACCTTGTAAGATTGAGAATTAAATACAATAAAATTTGTAAAGCTTGGTAGATCATTTTCTCAGTAATTATTTTGTACTCCAATTTGATTAAAGTCTTTTTTCTCATGGTAAGTTGATGAACTCGCATTCCATTTTGTATTTAGATATTTCTGTAAGCGTGGTTAATGCAAGCCAAAGTCGGAGAGGACACCTCATACCCAGAGTATTAATAAAACGATGTTTCTGTGTTTGAAGATCATCTAGAAACCACTGAGAACATCATCCAATTGCTCTGTCACAACTGCTACCTTTTTTAGAATTGCACCAAATTCTATAGTATAATTTTTCTTTCTAGTCTTAGCCGGGCTTTCAAAACTAAGAGCTAAGGTACAGAGAATCTATTTACATGGATATTTCAAGTCATCCTAAGTTGTTTCTAGCAGGCTCCCTGTCCCTGCCCCACAGCAGTTCCTGAGCTTTTTGGAGCATGCCTGCCATGGAGTTTCCTTCTGGTATAGCCAATGGTGTTGGCTTGGAGGTCCTCCATTCGCTCCATAACCACAAATACTCAGCTGGCTTCCCTCTAATACTGACTCTGAATATGTCATCCTTTCTAATAATTCCACACTGTTCCATCTTCTAATCTTTCTGCCACATGCTTCTCAGATCCGGGCACATCTATCTCCAGGAAAGGCATGGCACATCGGCCTCAACATCAATTTTACTCAGTAGGAAGATATAAAAGTCATTATTTTTATTTTGGAGCAAACATGAATATGTGAGGGAAGAGGATGTAAGATCCCCTTAAATTTTAGGTCTATAACCACAAGAAGATTTCTTTTTTTTTTTTTTTTAATTTTCAGAAGATTTACTTGAGAGAGGGTGCAGTGGGGAGGGGTGGAGGGAGAAGGGAAATCTGGAGCAGACTCCTCACATACCAGTCACCAGGTCTGGGTGAGGACCAGTCAGCAGGTACAGGTGAGCCCCATGTGGGACCCAGAGCCACCAGGACCAGATGAGGCTCAGGACTTAAGAAAGTCCATGTGTCTCATTTAACTCGGACTTGTTCTTATTGAGGTTAATATAGACTCTGATCCGGCCTGGCATCTTCTGAGAGGCCATTTCTGAATGGAGATTCAGAAAGGGTGGAGATATCCCTTTTTCATTCTTAGAGCCACACATGGTTCTCTTACGTACCTTGTTTAAGTTTTATGACTTAGTTATTTAACAAATATAGCAGTTACTAAGGGTAAGGCGATCTTCTTAGAGTGAACACATTTTATTTAAAAAATTTTTAAGTTCAGTATAGTTAACACACAGTGTTATATTTGTGCACAGTATAGTGATTCGACAATTCCATACATTACTCAGAGTTCATCAAGGTAAGTATACTCTTAATCCCCTTCACCTATTTCACTCATCTCCCTACCACCTCCCTTTTGGTAACCCCCTGTTTGTTCTTTATAGTTAAGAGTCTCTTGTTTGGTTTATTTTTTTCTTCCTTTTTTGTGTTTCTTAAAATTCCCATATGAGTGAAATCATGTGGTATTCGTCTTTCTCTGATTTATTTCAGTTAGCACAATACTCTCTAGATGTATCCATGTTGTTGCAAATGGCAAGATCTCATTTTTTGTGGCTGAATAATATTCCATCGTGTGTGCATACGTACACATACCTCTCACTTCTTTATCCATCTATTGGTGAATACTTGGGCTGGTTATTGTAAATAATGCTGCAATAAACACAGGGGTGCATATATCCCTTAGAATTGTTTTCATATTATTTGGGTAAATACCCAGTAGTGAGATTACTGAATCATATGGTAGCTTGATTTCTAATTTTTTGAGGAATCTTCAAACTGTGTTACACAGCGGCTGCACCAGTTTGCATTCCCACCAACAAGGTACGAGGGTTCCTTTTACTCTGCCTCCTAGCCAATACTTGTTTCTTGTTTTTGATTTTAGCCATTCTGACAGGAGTGAGGTGTCATCTCATTGTGGTTTTTATTTGCCTTTCCCTGATGATGAGTGATGTTGAGTATCTTTTCATGTGTCTGTTGGCCATCTGGAGGTCTCTTGGGAGAAATGTCTGTTCATGTCTTCTGCCCATTTTTGATTGGATTATCTGTTTTTTTGGTGTTGAGTTGTATAAGTTCTTTGTATGTTTTGAATACTAACCCTTTATTGGATGCCATTTGCTAATATCTTCTCCCATTTGTAGGCTTTTTGTTTTATTGTTTCCAGCAATGAACATATTTTAATTCTCACAACCACCATAGAAGTATTGACGTGTGTGTAGCTGAATGTATAATGCATGTGAGTGTGTGTGCATAAAACACTGAGGCAAAGAAATTAACTTTTTTGAAGTCACACAGTCAATATAAGCCACAGACCAAAGTTAGGATTTGAACTTGGTTATCTGACTTCTACATCTACACTCTTTGTCACTATGTTTGTTGCCTGTTGCATTAATAACTGGTTGTCTTTTTTTTCCCCCTCTCTCTAGACTATGAGGGCCTTGAGGATAGAGTTTTACTTATCTCTGTGTCCCTCAAACCTAGAAAGGGGCCAGGCCCATAGTAACAGTACAGCGAATATTAGCTAACCCTCAGAGCAGATGGGGGTGCCTAGGGCTGTGTGCTAGGCCAGGTGATGCTAATCACCCCAACGCCTTCTTTATGTATGTAGCCTGTGGCCTCTAATTGCTAGAGGAGATTTAAGCTCATTTCATTCTCGGCTTCTCAGAACAGATTGTGACATTTTTCTGTAAGATACCTTTAGACATTTTCTTGGAATATTTTAACATTTTCTTTGAATGTCTGAGTGTGAATTCTGGGATTCCAATTTCCCTCTGCACCCTGTTTTTATGATTCTAGGAAACACGATTTAGTTGTGCCTATTCAAGGTTTGCCTTCTCATGCTAAGTGCGGAGATTTCATTTTGTACTACCTGTCCTAGAGCCCTGATGTCAGGGTCAGATTCCACCAAAAAAACAACACAAAACGAAACAAAACAGGACAGCTTGCGAGACTTTGGAAGTAGAAGCAAATGCCACTACCTGCAATGTCAGCAGTTTCTCTTGGAAACTTTCCTCAGCCACATCTCAAGAAGGTGGTTTAAGATCGCAATTTTATATTCCCTGTGAGCTGAAGCATTTCAAAAACATTCATTTTAAATGAAGACTGGTTAGAAATAAATCTAGCTCCATGTAGGAGTCATCATCAGAGCTTAAAAAATCAAAACCATATTTTTCTTGGAAAACATTTTCTTCATGAATATCAAGCCGAGGATTTTCCTTATTTTGTTTATAGTCAAAAAAAGGGCTTTGTGTTACAACAAGTTTTGACTGGTCCTCTGGTCCTCATTTCCCCTGGCCGGTCCTGCCCTATTACACACACACACACACACACACACACACACACACTCACTTTTGTTGTTGTTCGTTTCTGTTTGGAATAATCCAAGAAAATGCTGTCTCCTGCGGTCAGTCCCCATGTCAACACTTACTGACTCACTAATATGGTAAACATGCTTTGTAATTTTACTATTACCTAACTAGCATCTGATTTTCTTTTTCAAAAACTGGAAATAGTTACACATGTCTTTCTATGATTAGATAGAATTATACCAAAATTACTCTTTCTCCCTGTTTCCCTCTTGCTCTTGCCCCCTTCTCTTCCCCTACCTCCAACTTTGAAAACAAACCATGGATGTTTATAGTCAAGGAGTACCTTGAGGGAGGAAATAGTTCTATTTCCTCTTGAGGGCAATCTAGTAAATTCTAACACTCTAAGAGGTGTGAATCAGTCCAGCAAAGCCAAAGGGATCATATGGTTGAATTCAGATCTTGAAGCAGTTACCCTGGATATAAAATGACTTTGCCACTAATTGTTTATGACATATTAAGGCTTATGGGCTGCAAAGATGATAAATAACAAGAATTTAGGGTAGCGTATTTGAATCGTTGATCATTATCTACAGTAGGTAGACATAGTACGAAAAACATGACTGACACAGCCAAGATCAATGCTTCACATATTCACAATTAAAATATGAATCCGAATGTGTACATATGTTTATTCATGGCCTTTCTTATCTCAGAAAGGATTTTGGATTCTCTAAAATATACACACTACAGAGAGATTGAGAGAAAAAAAAAAAAACAAAGCAAATAATGAGGGTATCAGCCCCCGTTGAGGGTGGGAGCAATGTGGCTAAAGATGAGCGTGGTCAGTACGCACAACCTGTGCTGTCAATGATGGGTCTCTGCTCCTGCTGGGCTACAAATTCTGCTCTGAACTTCTCAGCAGTTAATAGGAGATTTAGCAGGAGAAAAACCACTCCTAATTCTATGAACGGTGAGGAATTTCTCATAAAGAGGGTGTTGTAAAGTAATCACAAAGCCCTCTGCAGTGTCCCCTGAGGAAGCACGGTGACAGGTTTCATGCGGTTGTCCCACAACCGGGGGCACCCTGAGGCTGCCTGGTACGCCTCCACGGGTAGCTGTTTTCCCTTTGTGGAGCTGCTTAAGTTTACCATGACTGAGGAATCTTTGAAGGAGGGGGATGGCCACATATTATCTTTTTAGATTAAAATAGGTAATATTTTTCCAGCTGATGTATAGCCAATGTATAACCGAAGAATTGCATGTATATATTTTGAATCCCAGAAATATAATTTTTCTTAACTTTAGTGAGTAGCTATTTTTGCTTATTACTTGGTGTTATTTGAATATCTTATACTATCTAGTATGTGTATAAAGGAAAGAGGGTAGTAGTTAGAGGTTTTTAAAAAATTTCTTTCCTGTGTTTGCTTTAGAATCTTAAAAAAATTATGAAAGTGATCCATGCTCAGTACAGAAGATATACAGAATATGGAAATAAATGGCCTCAAATCTCACCATCTAGCAATAACTTTGAAGTGCATGTATAATGTGTCTCTATTTATGCAGTGTATACATTGGCTTAGTTTCTTAATTTTATGAGGGTCACCTAACCACAGACATAGAAACTAGCACCACTGTTTCTCTACATACGATTAAGTAAAACTATTAATTTTCTCTGAAACTAATTTACTTTGAAAACACAGAACTCTCCTAAGATACTGTGGAATGGTAAGAAAAACACGAAAATAAATCTTTGCATATGAGGCCAGAGACTTGACATTCACAACTGGCATTTCCTCCTCCCCCATTTTTAAAATTAAATCCTTTTAGGTCTTGGTTTTCCACAAAGTTCGAATGGTACCAAAGTGATGGTGCTTCAGAAAGAAGGATGCACTGTACGAACGCAAGTGCTACTATCCTCATTAACTAGCACAGTGGCTTAAAAATTGGATGAGAGCCCAATGACCAGGGTCTTGACTATGTACTCTCGACCCTTTAATACTGAGGAGGAAGAAAGAGGAGAAATTAGAAGGAACACACCAAAGCGGCAACAAGATCTAGACATTAAGAAGTCAAATCTGTACTCCTCGGAGTCTTCTTTTCTATACTTATCAGCATGTCCCTCCTCTTTCTCTACTTTTCGTTTTCTGTCTTTTCCTCTCATCTCCCTCCTCTCTTTCTTCCTCTTCTCCTTACTCCCTCTGCTCCTTCTCTACTTTTATGTGTCCTACATTCTAGACATGTTAAAATGGGGAAACGAAGGTAGGATACAGCCTCTAGAGTGGAGTTTGAGTTTTGAATCCTAGTGAAAAAGTTATATAAAATCTATGGCAATCTTGACTTGAGGGCCACAGCTAAAAATTAAAAAAAAAAATGTCCTTTTTCCTGGACACTTATATGCAAGATTTATGGGTAGGTGGTTTATAATTCCGTGTCACTGCTGAGGGTGGAGTGATCATCTTGGCCACCTCTATGATTGCTCGCAACTGTCCTTCCGTTCCCAGGCCGTGGCTGCTAACAATTACAGCCATGGAAAGTTGTCTGAATTTTATGACAAGTGGACATTTTTTCCTCCTGAATCTGCTGCTACTTTTGCATATATAGCCATCCTAAGAGTAGGAAAATAAACGGATTATCAACCATACAATATATGTCTAATTATAGCAACTTAAACACAACCTTCAAAAGTATATTTCTAAAAAAAAGTATATTTTTAATATAGCATGTGTATCCTCAAATTTTTATCTTGTTTCCCTCCTATAGGAGAACACACTGGGTTGAGTCCAATGAACATCTGAATAAGGTTGAAATCTACAGCATTTGGCATGTTCACTGATTTCCATCTTTGTCTCAATAGTATTACTTCTATGAAGCCTATATTTCTCACTAATATCAACCATTCCATTTTCTCATTCTCCACTACTTTTTACAAAATGCTAATGGCAAAATATAATAAAACGGTCAAACTCTTTTGACAGCACTATCCACTGACAAATGCTGGCCAAAGTGAGTGGCTGTCTGGCCTCAGGCAGCTCCCCATATCATGGTTCAAAATGTTTGTCTGGAAGCCAAGAAAAAAATTCAGAATGTGGCCAACAATCCCTAGTTTGAGGGCCCTAATGTATAAAGTATGTTAAAAAAAAATGTGAGTTATATGGAAGTTGAATTTAAGAAAGTAGAGGACTATGCGTTCAAGAAGATGGATTAGGGACAGCAGTTAGAGCCTAAAGATGAAGTCTAAGCCACCACTACAACAAAATGATTACGTTGTAAGGATAATATTTTCATTATTTAGGATACGGGCTGCTATTCCCTAATTTAATTTTATTTGGGGTAAGAGACATGTATTGAGGCAATAGGAGAAAAGTGAGAAACATTTTTTGGAACATTGCCATTTTAATATATTTTTCCTGAAGCATCATTAAAGTTGACAGGAAAAAGTAACAATTGAAAGCATAAATTAAAGTGGCCAACAGAGAGCTCTTCATTCTCAGTCTGGGCCACGCCATTGAGTGCCTACTACGTTCTGGGCACTTTGGGGGTGATGTTGATGGAGATGCAGTCTTTACCAATGAGAAGTTCCAGGTGCATCGTGCATAATACTGAGGGTAAAAAAATAAAACGTGTAAACAGCCCACATTGAATAATGAGGTTCTTATTTAAATAACTATATAATAAAGTTGTATACATATTTTATTTAAAAATTTGGGACAATAAGTGATAAACTTTTAGAAAAATTGCAAGCAGAATACAGGACAGAAAACTCTTCATTTTCCTGAGTAATTTGAGAGGAAGTTGCTGACCTGATCTTTCGTCATCCCCAAATACTTTGTGTACATTTCCCTACAAGCACATAATCCTACATAACCGTAAAATAACCATCAAAATTGGGAAATGAACACTAAGTCATCATGAACTTCTAATCCTCAGGCCCCATGTAAGGTTTACCAATTGTCCTAATGATGTACTTTAGAGCAAGAGGATCTGGTTCAGAATCCGACGTCGTTTTTAGCGGTCACGTTAGTCTCCTCCAGTCTTGACAAGGCCCTCAGGTTTTTCTTTTTTTCTTTTCATTTTCACAACATTAACCTTTTAGGGATCATAGTCCAATTGTTTTATTAAGGGTCCCTTAATGTTACCTGATGTCTTTTCATGATTACGCTCAGGTTTTGCATCTTCAGCAGAAACCTCTCTTTGCGTCTGTGACATACAATTTAGGTTTGTCCCATTACTAATGAATTTCACTTCCATCACCTGGTTAAGATGGTGCCTGCCTGGCTCTTCCACCGAAAGTCACTGTTACTCCCTTTGGCACTTTGAAACTATGTTTCTCTTCAGACTTTCAATTCATTCATTGTTTAAATCTGTTTAGATTCATGGTTTCCTATTTTAATCAATAGGTTATGATTTTTATTTTGATGCTCAAATTATCCCTGATTTGGGCAGTGGCAGCTCCTGCTCCTCCACACTGGCTTCTGTATCCTTTTGTCATTTCCCCATCATTCTTTGCATACTTCTTTGCTTTCTGATATAATAAGATGTTATCAGTTCATCATATCATCTCCATGCTCCAGTTCTCGAATCATCCATATCGCCAAGAAATATAGGTTGCTGTTAGTGGGGAATCATATTTATAACCAAGATCTGGTTGCTGGGTGTGTGCTCATTGCTATTGGAATTTGGTTATTTCCCAGGGCCTCTCAGTAGACAGAGCTAGAGAATATATATGTAAATATGTGTATATGTGTGTATACATACATACGTACGTAAGCATTTTTGAGCACATACGATATGTTAGATATACATCTTTTAAGACTGTTTAAGTTGCTATGATTAGACTTCTAGGTTTGATAAAGTATATATAAGGCATAAAGACACATTTGTATCTTTACATAAAGACACCTTTGCATGCATCTATATGCTCTTCTGTAGCTCTATACCTATATATATTGAAAATTATAAGTTCACACTAAAACCCTTCAGTTCCAATCCAACACCGCAGGTTTCATTCTAGTTTTCTCCCTTCTCTGACAATAAGGAAGCTGACTCTTAATATCCTTATTATTCCATCCATCTCCTCATATGTCACCCTACCTCCACTGCCATACTCTTGCCCACATGGGCAGTCACCTCACTCAAGGACACGTGTTTCATGTGTTTCCTCTGCTTGGGCTCCAGCGCTCCGTGCTGGGCAGCCCTCAAGCCTGCATGCCTTCCTCACCCTGCTCATCCTCTGACCGCCTACACCAGGCTACCCCCTCTCTGTGGACCACCTCTTCCCCCAGCTCTGACTCTGACACCCACATGGGGCAGTCATCCTGTGTGGTCAACCTCTTGTTGGGTTTGAGCTCTGGCACCCTGGTCTGTGGCGCTGTGGTTTCCCCTGTCAGGGGCCGATGCCCACTTGACTCTGCCTCACTTCATGGCTTTGAGGCTGAGCTGTCATGCAAGGGAAGGGGGCAAGGAGGAAAAGGAAGAGTAAGTTCTATTTTAAATTCTGAAATTTGAAGGAAATAAAACAACGAACACTGTTTTCCATGCCAAAAAGAAGTGAGGTTTTCTCTAGGTCTTCTAAAACGATTAAGAGATTAAAATGTTTTTAAGCTTTACATTTATTTTTTTTCTGGGGACTCATGTAATGCTGGGTAATTAGACTCAGCTTCCTTATTTATATTCTTACTTGGGGCCAGAAGGGAAGTCTCTTTCAATATACAGCCTCCCCCCCCCTTTTTTTTTCAGCCTCCCCTTTTTTTAATATGCCCAGAAGGATTGGAAAATATTGGGAATTAACAATTATTGGTGAAGAGACTAGATTGTAAAGCTATTATAGTTTAAAATAAGGGTCAACACTGCTCCCTTTAATCCCTCCTGCTGTTTTCCCCAAAGGCATTTATCCTTGTCTTTGTCCATTGAAATGCATTGTAAACCCTATTGATTTAATCCAGATGAAGTCAAACAGTTATTTCTGACTCCATTTTGCAATTTTATTGGGGTAAGCACTATCAAGTGATCAGTGATTGAGTCTAAAAAAATGCATTTACTGATTATTAATTGAATAAACACTGAGTTAATAAAACTGTCCTAGGATATTATACTGGATGTTAATTGAATAGTATATAAATATCTACCTTCAAGAAATTATATCTGGAGGGAGATATTGGAGGAGGAATAATCCTTTCCACTTAAGTAAAAAGACACTAAGTGTTCCTTAAATAAAATGTTTTTCTAATACTTGGGAGCTAGGCTGCCTTAGGGTTACTAAATAATTTTACTGATGAAAATTCTTAATATGCCAAACATCTCAAGTTAATTTTTAAAATGTTGGAAAATCCAATGCCTTGTCTGAGAATTTTAATATCCAGCTACTAAACTGGATTTTCAAAAACGTATCTATATACCCAAGGTCTATTTTCATAGATTAAAAAAAAGTAGTAACAAGGTCAGATTAAATTAAGTTGAATACCCTCAAGTCAAAAGGCTTGACAATGGCCACAAGCCCATTACTTTCTTTTTAAAACTCAAGAAGCCAAGCAATTTCTTAAATAATCACGGCAGAAAATACAGGCTTTCTGTCTGTGACTGGCTTAGCCTTGCACTGTTTTAGGATTCTGGCTGAGGACTCCTACTAACCATAATATGGAAGACTTGTAGGGCCTTAATGCAAGACATGGCTCTGGAATTGTCATCTTGTAAATTCACAGACCAAAAGAGAAGTGAGAGGTCTTATACTTGGTAATGCAACGAGAAAGTTGGAGAGGTTATCCCAAGTAAGTGCTTCTGGAGAATACGCAGCGTCTAGGAGGCTACAGTTGCTCCCTGAAAAGGAAAACGACCAAAAATACCAACGATAACTTTAGTGATTCATCACCAAAATACATCTCACTTTTCTTTATATGAATGTATTTAGAAACATTAAACAGAGTCACAGTACAGTTTCAAGGATCCAACAATCCTTGAAAAGCAACAAATAATAGGATCAAAGGGAATGAACTGAAGGAAACTATGCACAAGGATGAAAAGATCGCAGTCTCTGGAAACAGTCAAGAAAAAAGATTACTACCCCCTGAACGAGGCCCCCATTCAAGTTCTGGGGAAACAGAAAAGCACTAAAGTGATGAACGGATCTAAAGAGTTCTTTGCTAAGAGACGAGAATAACACTTTGGCTTGCAGAAGCAAACACCTCTGAGACGTCAAAGAAACATTTTCTTTCTTTCTTCCTCTTTCATTTCTTTTTGAGTCTTTAGGAACCTGGTGACAGAGCTGTACCTGATGATGGCTTAGTGGACTTTGGGAGCCACCGCCTCATGCTCGGGACTGAAGTCATCTGCAATGTTCGTCAGGCCCTGTTCCCCACGCCCCCCTTCACCTCCTGGACCATTTCCAGGCAGACCCCATTCTGAAACTGTATCTGAATTAAAAATGCTTGCCTGAGGAAACTGAGTTCTTTTAAATTTATGGAGCTTAAGGATCTTAAACAGGAAATGTTTCCAAGCACAAAACCAGATTAGGAAAGAAGGGTAGCCTTTGTGAGGGCCAACTTGTGTTCAGTTCATTAATATGGAACCACTGGGGCCCATTTGATAATGACTCAATATCAGTGTAGGAGGCTGAAAAGGGATGGATGGGGGTGCAGACCACTACCTAGTCATTCTGAACTCAGAAGGAGATTTCAGATAGACTGTATCACAAATAATATCAAATTCTCAAACGTGTGAAACTCAGGTCATTTGTCTATGAACTCTGTGGTTCCCAATGACAAGAAGTCATCCTATAAGCAGTGGTCAGGAGTGTTGTTCTCAGTTCTTCACCGTCTCCTATAACATCATGATATATCCATGTTATCTGCCATCGAGATTTGAAGTGCTTCCCAAAGATTATATTTTCACGCCTATTCATGTTGGGCTTGGCCATGTGATTTCTTTTAGCCAACAGAATGTGGGAAGAGAAGAATAAATGGGTAAGGAAGGCGGGGTATGCATATCCAATGGAATATTATGCAGCCATCAAAAAGAATGAAGTCTTTTCATTTACAACAACGTGGTTGGAGCTAGAGGGTATCATGCTAAGCGAAATAAGCCAGTCGGAGAAAGACAAATGCCATAGGATTTCACTCATCTGTGGAATTTAAGAAACAAAACTGATGAAAATAGAGGAACGGAAGAAAAAATAAGAAGAAAACAGAGAGGGAAACAAACCATAAGAGACTCTTAACTCTAGGAAACAAACTGGGGGTTGCTGGAGGGGGGGAGGGATGGGGTAACTGGGGGACAGGCATTAAGGAGGGCACGTGACGGGATGAGCACTGGGTGTTGTATGCAGCTGATGAATCACTGACCTCTACCTCTGACACTAATAATACAGTATATGTCAGTTAAATTGAATTTAAATTTAAAAATTTTTAAAGAATATAGGAGGAGGTGACAATGTGACAGTGCTGAGCCAAGGCCTTGGGGGTATTACCTGCTTCTTCGCCCACCTCTTATATTCTTTCATTATCATCAGAAAAACCTACCACACGTAGCGGCGGCCTCTTCCGGCTGAGAGAGGAGGCCTGAGGGGCAGACCCAAACCAACTGAAAGACCCCGTTTCCATCCGGCCCGCCCTGAGCTCAGCCACCTTGCAGACCAACGTAGGGAGAGATGAAGGGTTGTTGCTAAGCCACTAATAAGTTCCTTCGTAAGCTTGCTTTCAAAATTTCCTTCTTAGACTACCCTTATCTCCAGGAGGCCTGACATATGGACGTGTTGACCCACTACATTGTGCACCTGAAACCGATAGAACACTGTATGGTGACTCCACTGGAATTAAAATTTTTTTTAAATTTTTATTTATTTATGATAGTCACACAGAGAGAGAGAGAGAGAGGCAGAGACATAGGCAGAGGGAGAAGCAGGCTCCATGCACCGGGAGCCCAATGTGGGATTCGATCCCGGGTCTCCAGGATCGCGCCCTGGGCCAAAGGCAGGTGCTAAACCACTGCGCCACCCAGGGATCCCTGAATTAAATTTTTAAAACTTAAAAATTTACTTCTTAGTATAAATCTTAAAAATCAAATGACATAATAGTGATGTCATCAACCCCTATTTTGCATGCTCTTTCAAAATGAATTCTCAAAGCCTCCAAATACAAACATATAATTGAATCTTAGATTGTTTTGATTAATAGGACTTGAGGATTTCAGCTCGTTTTCACGTATCCTCCTTTCTCAGACCTCCAACACCTCCTCCCCAGCCTCATTCCCAGCTGATGATGTTCTTTTTAGCTCACTGTACAAGCAGAGGCAGTCAGGAGAGGTCTAACTTCTCTTCCCACCTCCAACTCTGCTTACCTCTATGTCTATACCATCTTCCCTCTTGTCCTATGGTCTAGTCATCTCTGTGCCTGCGAGGACCACCTGTTCACCATGTACACAGTCACTGTCCTGCCTCCTCGACAGCTTTGCCTCTGCAATCATGCCCTCTCTTTTCCGCACTATCAATTTTTACCTCCTCAGTAGATCATTGCCATCAGCATACAAATGTGTGATCTCTCCTGTTAAAAAACCTTCTCTCCACCCAGGTTCTCCTCCATTATGGTTCTTGCATTGTAAAACTTCTTTCAAACAGTTGCCTGTAGTTGCTGTCTTCACTTCCTCACCTCCATTCTCCCTAAAACTCATTCCAATCTGGCTTTTTAAAAGATTTTACTTGAGAGAGAGAGAGGCAGAGACCCAGGCAGTGGGAGAAGCAGGCTCCATGCGGGGATCCCGATGTGGGACTTGATCCCAGGTCCCCAGGATCACACCCTGGGCTGAAGACAGTGCTAAACCACTGAGCCACCCGGGCTGCCCCCAATCTGGCTTTCATCCCTACTGCTTCCATGAAAATATTCTCTTCAAGGTCACTGGACCTCACCAGGTCACTTGTCCCCTGCTGACTACTCCTTTCTCCTTGAAATACTCTCTTCACTGGGGTTCCAGTTCACTGTTCTCTCCCAGCTTCTTCCCACTTTACTGGGCACTTCCCCATCTCTGCTGGTTCCATCTGATCTCCTGGACCTCTACATGTTGGCGGGCCCTAGGGACAGCGTCTTTGATTCTCTTTGCTTATCTGTCTTATCCTGTCTAGACCATTTACATTTTTTAAAAGAAATTCTTGAGATTACAAACCAAAGCAAAATACATTAATAGTCCCTTATCTTTTTATGACAAAACAGAAAAAAGGTAAATGTTGACATCTGAACATAAAAAAGCTGTTACAATTAAAAAAATCAAAAGTTGATAATAATGTGGAAACCTAAAATTTACAAATTACTTAAAATTTGGAATTGCTGACTCTTCAAAAATTCTACAGATAGATTTTGAGTGGCTAGCAGCAGAAAGGGTTTGGGGTGTTCCTTTTGGATCAGGTCAATATTGGCAGCAGATTTATTTTTAAAAAGATTTATTCATTTCTTTTGAGAGAGAGAGAGAATGCCCACATGAGTGGGGGGAGGGGCCCAGGAAGACCATCTCCAAGCAGACACCCCCATGAGCATGGAGCTGGACACAAGGCTCTTTCCCAGGACCCTGAGATCATGACCTGAGCTGAAACCAGGAGTTGGAAACTTAACCACCTGAGCCGCCCAGGTGCCCCTGTTGGCAGATTTAATTTGAAACTCTACCTTAGGTATTTGACCCCTCTCATCAAACGTTGATAATTTGACTCCTGATTTTGCAGCCAACTAAATATTTTGGAAAAGCAAGTTCATGGGAACTCAAATGTGGAAGGATTCAATTAGACCCAAAAGCTTTTTATCTCTGGTGAGCTGCATCAGGCTCCACGGAATCCAGTACAGTCACATAACACGGGGAAAGAAGACTTGTATTTCCATTTGGTGCAGGTTGGTCAAGCCCAGAGGTAGGTCCTCCAGGTCAGTGTTGAGGCACATGGATGATGCCTCATTGATGGTGTGGGGAAAGTTTTCTTTTTTTTTTTTATATATATATTTTTTTAAATTTTTATTTATTTATGATAGTCACAGAGAGAGAGAGAGAGAGAGGCAGAGACACAGGCAGAGGGAGAAGCAGGCTCCATGCACCGGGAGCCTGATGTGGGATTTGATCCCGGGTCTCCAGGATCACCAAAGGCCAAAGGTAGGCGCCAAACCGCTGTGCCACCCAGGGATCCCGAAAGTTTTCATTGTTACCTGGACTACCTGTGTCCTGCAAAGAGGACCAGAGCTTGGGCTGATACTGGAGAGTCATGCCTGCCAGGGAGACCAGGGAAAGCCCCCAACAAGACCACAGAATATCTGGTCCACCAGATTAGTGTTGGATCGTGTCATGGGAGCAGCAGTGATGGCCTATTCACTTGAGTGGTCTCCGACCCGCCCTGCCACCAGGTCCGGAGTTTTGTATGCTCTCATATTTCCTCCATCTTGGATCCACCTTTCCCAAAGGAGAGCCACACTGGTTGGAAGGGATTAATATTTTGGAAAAAGTGATTCATAGAAACTCACGCAGAAGCGCCCAGTTGGGCCTCAGGCTGTACTGATCAGAGTGGCTGATGTCCTCTTTTAGATTTTCAACGGTAACAGCAAACACTTTACAAATGGTCATTGGTGGGAATAAATGTCAAAAACACAAGTTCATGATGACAGAGAAAAAGGGGACCAGTTGGGAAGGAAGTTAGGACTCTAGAAACGGATCCGTGGGAGGGCGGATCGAGAAGGGCAGGGAGAAATGCCCTGTCAGAGGGGAGCATGGGGAAGGAGAAGTGAAAAAGAGGGTGGAAGCTCAGAAAGTGGAAGAAGGTGTGGAGTGCAACAGCTCTAGCTATTGCTTTTACTGTTCTAGGACGATCCTGAACATTTCAAGACACTATTTAGGTCTGTTCACTAGGAACATTTTCTTCTCATTCAAACTCAATTTAAATTGTGGGCTCTTTGAAAGCAG